>NC_136919.1:10125491-11325491 GCF_949752795.1 Hyperoodon ampullatus
AAGAGATCCCTGGGGTGTGTTGATAAAATGATAGTCCATACCTTCAAAGAACCAGCTCAGAGTCTCATGAGATGAACAGACCATTATGATCCAAGGACAGGAGGATTTGGAAGTGTAGTTGGCCCTCCGTATCTGCAGATGTGGAACCTGCAGATACAGAGGGCCAACTGTTCTAGGCATTTTATATATGGGGCTTGAGCATCTTTGATTTTGGTGTCTGTGGAGGGTCCAGGAGCCAATCCCTTGTGGATACTGAGGGACAGTTGTATAGATGAAGGATCCAGGCCTAGACCAAAGTCTTGGTGGAGAAGTTAGTAGACTCTTAAGCCCAGTCTTGAAAGGTGAGGAGGTTCTGGTTGGAATCCATGATTTAGTTTTTCAGTGACTGCCCACACACCTGCCCATGTGCAAATATGTATTCCCCAGAATGGAAGACAAGCCTCTTACTGCCCTCTTCATCGTATCCTTTTAGGTAGCTGTCTACCCTTCCTAGAAACCTAGAAGTGCTGATTCAGGTCTGACATATCAGAATATCTGCTGCCAGGTAAAATTCTTTCCCCTGGAAAATCCCTATTTGTCCTCCTCAAGAGCCAACTCAGCATTGGCTTCCACACCATTTCCTTGACCTCCCTGACAATGGCTCCCTTTTCTCTACTTCCACAATCCCTTGTTTATGAGTCTTCAGAGTACAGATCTTTCTCTTTCTGTGTCTCTTTCTCCCTCTTCTCTTTGTACAGAGTGCCCAGCATAGTGCTCAGTAAGTATTGGGGTGGGGGGAGATAAATCTGCATCCTGCCGGGTTATATTTGGTAATTCAAATGACTCTAACGATAACAATAACATTAATAATAGCAACTTGCATATATTAAGAATTTACTATGTGCTAGTCACCAATCAGAGTGCTTTGCATGTAATGATTAATTTACTTCTCACAACAGCCCTGTGAAGAGTTATTACAGTAATCCCCAGTTTGAGAGGTGAGGAGACTGAGGCCCAGCAAAGTTAAATAATTTGCCTTAGGTTGCATAGCTAGGAGGTGGGGAGTCAGCATGTGAGCCCAGTCAGTCCAGCTGCAGACGGAGTTCCTAATCTCTGCGTTATGCTTGCACGAGGTGTGAGGGCCCCCAAAGGTCTCCTACTTGTTATTGTGAGGTTAATTCTCAGCCAGTTTTTAAGCGGCTCCATGTTTTCCCCAAGGGGTTGGCCAAAAAGTTAGGGATCATTCCTTTTGCCCTGCGGTTTTCATAAAGTCTTTTTGCCAGTGGAATAATTGTAGCTGAAGCCATTTAGGAGGCAGTGAGGTGCTTAGGGATAGAGTGCTGCTGTTCTTCTGATGACACAATGTTTTATGTGCTTTGGTCTTAAACGGTACAGGCTCTGTTTCCTCAGGCCCAAATGATTGAGGGAAATGAGTGAGAGTAAGCTGATTGCAGTTTAATCTTGGAAGGATCGAGGTAATTTGTACAGCCTGGTAAGTATTTAGACTTGACTAGGAGGAAGGGTGTTGCTTGTAGAAAAAGCAGAAAAATATTAAAGTGTATTTTGTGTGCAAAACAAAGGGTCTTTCTGTGAAATCAGTAACGTCTAGGTGATTATTTTCAAAGAAAGATTATTTCCAAAGTGAGATTTAAGCCATTTAAAGATGTGAATTGATGGGAGTACTTTTCTTCTTTTTCACCACTCTCTCCTCACAATGTGTCCCTAAGGTCATCCAGTGATTCCTTCTCAGTGTCTGTCAGATTTGACACTTCTCAGATTCACTCCTTTGTTCTAGGACCTTCTCGGATCCGTTTATGTTACAGCAGCAGCTTCCAGGCTGGTCTCCCTGCCACCTGTCCCCTCTCCTGTGTGCCGTGTATAGCAGTGGCCAGATTAAATACCCCCACTGCCCTCCTGAGGTAGCAAAACTAAACTCCACCTGACAGAGCCCTTCAGCAGTGGCAGCCTTTCTCCCCACATACTTTCCAATTTAATTCTTACTGTTCAGTGAAGTTTGATCTTTATTTACCCGTCACCTACCTTCCTGTTGTAGGTATGCTACTTTTTTTTTTTTTTTTTTTTTGCGGTACGCGGGCTTCTCACTGCTGTGGCCTCTCCCGTTGCGGAGCACAGGCTCTGGACACGCAGGCTCAGCGGCCATGGCTCACGGGCCCAGCCGCTCCGCGGCATGTGGGATCTTCCCAGACCGGGGCACGAACCCGCGTCCCCTGCATCGGCAGGCGGACTCGCAACCACTGCGCCACCAGGGAAGCCCTAGGTATGCTACTTTAATTAATACATCATTTCTCATTTCAGCCCCAGGATAGCCCAGAGAGATAGAGATTTTTATCCTTGTTTTCTAGATGAGGAAACCAAGAGGCAGAGAGGAGAAAACCCTACACAGGAACTTCCACGTGGGGGCAAAATAATTATTAGTGGAACGAATGAATGAAAGCCAGTAATTAGGAAAGTTTGTGCCGTACTTGAACCTGGGTCAGCCTGATTCTAGATCGTCTGTCACCCTGCCTCCCAACAAAACCCCCTTTGCTGATTACCTGACAGTTTGGTAGTCTGACTGCAAATGATTTCTAATTTTTTTACGCCTTTGCTCCAGTCATTTCTTCAGCCCGGACTGCAGTTAGCCCATTGCCTCATTGTCTGCAGAAAACAGAACAAAATTCACTCTGGTTAGCACTTTGATACTTGAACCACTTTTTATCTTGCCATTCCCTTTGCACTTTTGTATCATTTACATTATACTTAGAGACTGATTTGTGATGTTTCTAATCGGATTGTGTGTGTATGTGTGCTTCACAGTGGGCTTTTTGGGCAGGGGTCTGGGTGTGTTGGGTTAAGTGTCAAACAGTCTTGGGTCCTGGCTTTGCCACTTAGTGTCTGTACAATTTTGGGTAAATAAGAGCTTAACTTCTCTTGGACCCCAGCGTCCTCTCCTTCCAGCCTTGCTGGTAGGAGTTGTGAGACTTATCAGAAGGATCATGCATGAGAAGATGTTGCTGTAGTCACTGGCACATAATAAATGACCAACTCATAGAGATTAATTTCTTCAATTAATTAGTGCTTTTCAGTGGATGGTCTGGTAGCTAGACACACTAGTACACCCACACTATGTGCAGTATTTGGTTTAGACTTTTCTCTCTAGGGATGATGACCCTTCTGGCAGCGTTAGATGGACTTTTCCAGCTCGCATGTTAGAGAATATGCAGTTACCTGGCAGATATTATAGTTATAGAGTTGTTAGGTGTACAGGAGTTTTGAATTATCTACTTTATTTCATTTGCCTTTGTTGTATCTTTGATATATATACATTAACAATTTTTCTTACATACTTTTTTCGAACCAGTACTTCCCTTAGGTTAAGTGTTTGGTTTAGCTTTTTTCCTTCTTTCTATTCAGTTTTATTTTGGTTCCCGTCTGCACATCTCTTTCAAGATATGTTTTTCTGTTCTAGGCACAACACCTGTCATTGGAGAGGTGTTTTCTGCCTTTGCTTGGTTCACAGTCGAGTTGATCTTGGAGCCGGTCTCCTCTTTCTGTTGTTTGGGAGTAGTACCCTAGAGTTCCTGCCGACACAGATCAGTGGAGGAGGAAGACTTGGGAATAAGGAGTGTGGTCTCTGCCATGGAGCTGTCTGTCCTGTAGGGGAAGGCATCTCAGAGCAGCAGCTGTTACCACCACACCAGCCATAGGTGGTGCCCGGGGGTTGTATGTGTGCCAGACTGAACTGAGCTGCTCTAGGTGGGCCGTGTTTAAGCAGGTACAGACATGCCCCCTAACAGTTTTATTTCATTTAATTTAGTGAAAACTTATTGAGCGTCTACTTTCTAGGTCCTCTGGATACATATATGAATAAATTCCTACCCCTGCTCTGAAGGAACTTGTCTGTAGACTAATAGGTAAACAAACCACAGTAAGGAGCATTAAGAAAGTTCTAAATTAAAGACAGCTTAAAAATCCAAGTTTCATGTATCTCTTTTTGAGCAGTAGATGCTAAATTATCTTTAGCATAATTTAGTTTTAGTTTAGGTGTAATTTTGCATCATGCTGGTGCACCTACCTTTGTAATCTTTGAATTTTTCTTTTTATATAATAAATACTCCTTTTCAGTGACTAGCTTACATTCCTTTGGCAGATATTGCAGAGTTTACATACCTCTTTTTTTTTTTTTTTTTGCGGTACGCGGGCCTCTCACTGTTGTGGCCTCTCCCGTTGCAGAGCACACTCTCCGGACGCACAGGCCCAGCGGGCATGGCTCACGGGCCCAGCCGTTCCACGGCATGTGGGATCTTCCTGGACCGGGGCACAAACCCGTGTCCCCTGCATCGGCAGGCGGACTCTCAACCACTGCGCCACCAGGGAAGCCCTACATACCTCTTTCTTAAAGGCTGCTTCATGAGCAGTCTTGTGGAGAAGGCAAGGGTGGGAGTGTTTTATCAAAGAGTAGAACAGTGTCCTTCTTGGTGAAGATGCAGTGAGTGATAGAGGAGTCATTTTGGCCTGAATAGATAGTGGAAGGGAGTTGTTTTTTCTTTCTTTCTTTCTTTTTTTAATTTGAGCAGTAGCTGGGGAACATATAGAGAAAAAGATAGTTTGGGAAGTGGGGGGAACCCCCAGTGGTAGTTCATATCTAGGAGTTTTAATTTAGTTTGTGAAGTATTGGGAAACTTCCCCAATCATCTGAGAAGAGGTTCGTGCCACTACTGATGTATGGGGTGAGTGGGGCTATTCTAAGCTGCTGGCTCTTGGTGTAAAATAGACATTCGAGAACATCTGATAAATCTGAGGGTAAAATTAGTAGGACTAGATGTCTGCCTGGCCCTCTGGGAACAGAAGGCTTCCTGGTGGAAAGGCTGGAGTTGCTGAAGAATGGCATGCCTCTGATTAAATGGAAAAAGACTAAGGATTAGAGCTAAAGAGAAAGACTCCAGCGTTAGACTAGTTAGCTTTATCTGTGAACTAATTAGAGAGGGGATGACTTTTCCAACCAGTAGATGGTGATGGAGAAAAGCAGAGGACAGGCAGTCACAAGATGTGTTTTCCTATCCCAGAGTTCTGCCCTTTTCTTGCTGGTAAGTCCTCATGAACTCTTTGAGCCTCAGTTTCCTCATGTGAAAGAAATGGGGATAATAATACCTACTGGATGTGGTTATTTTGAAGGTTAAATGGAGAACACCGGTGAAAGTGCTGTAGAAGCTGCCTCCTGTTACTCTAATAGGTTATTATATTAAGCATAATTTTCCACAACTTTGACTTTCTATCTCCCCTGTGACCCTTTGTCAAGCATTCTCAGGATTATATTCCAAGGAGAAATTTAAACCATGTCTAGCTTCACCATTACTCAGTTTGACCACAGAAAATGGGTTCATGAGGCTGTGTAATGTTCATTTGCCAGTTAGAAAGGAAGTGAAACCATAGGTATTTCAGTGAGATTTTTTCCCCTCTTCCCCACTTTGTGAAAAGTATATTCATATGTTTTATAAGACTCCACTACAAGTCTAAGTTGGTGACAAGAATCACCATTATTGCTCAATTTATTATACTTTCACCTCTTTTCCCTGAGTGAGTCATTGAATCCTGGAAATGCAACTCTGTTTTTGTTTAGGAGGAGGTGGTGGTGAGGGAGAACTTGGGAATGACTTTTAAGTAAGAGAACTTTGTATTATATTTATCTGTCTGGAGGCAATAAATCTGTTTCAGCAGATTAAATACAGACTTCCTTATAAAGCCCTGTTTTCTCAAACCTCTTATCAGCAGCACTTGGCAGTAATCACACCTACAGAAACTTGTAATTTTCCTCAAGGAGGTGACACTGACAGAATTAAAAATGAAGGAGCCCCCCTGAAAAGCAAGTTCATTACAAATTAACAGTGGTCTTAGCAAAGCAGTGGGCTAAGGCGTGTCAAATAGCGATATGGATAAAGAAACCCAGCATTTTAAACTGTCAGAGCTGGGAGCAGGGCTAGCCTGAGAACAAATTAATCACATATTGTCAAGGCAAAGTTGCATCAAATTAACACATCGGATTCCAGCATATTAATGTTAGAATGCTTTCACCTGATTATTACTGCAAACCATTGCCCCTCTTTGAATGCAAAGATAGAATTAAATTGCTAAATAGAAAGTGCATATAATATCTCCACATGCATTTAGGATGCATGAGCTGAAAAGTGCACATCCTAGGAAGTGACAGATTCTATTTGTAGGGGGAAAACTTTACTTTTTTTCCCTTTTATTTACTTGGGAGTACTAGAGTATGAAATTAGAAAAGTTAGTTATGTTATTCATATCCTATATGAGTTAGATGAAATACAGGTTTAATTTAGCTGATTTGCTACACTGGCTATGAGTACATAATTACCTCTGCATTTTTCTGAAAGAGAAATGGAAAATGTTGCACAATAGTCCTTTACAACAAAATCGCCCATTACACGTAATCCTAGTGGTGAATCTGTCGTCAGAAGGTTCTTAGGAGAAACTAGACTGGCCATTTCTGACAACTGCCTTGTACATAGGAGTTACTTTCTGGCTCTGCTTGATCTATTGTGTGTGTTTTATGATAGTCAAAACAAGAATTCTGGCAGAAGGCCAACTGTAGTTGACCATTCTGATCAAGGAAGCAGCCAAGAAAGAAGAACTTGCTTTTTGTTAGTCCCTGCTTATCCCAGGTTATACTCGGGCCAGGCCTTCTGGCTTGCTGTCTCTGCTACTCACACCCAGCCTTGCTGTGTCTGTTAGTCACACTTAGGCTTGACTGTTCTCCCTCTGTCCTCTAGCAAGCTCTGATGGTCCTCTGCATTAAAATCTTCCTTAAAACTCGCCTACTTTATGAAGCCTCCTTCAGCAACCCAGGCATTCGAATACAGACATCTCTCTTCAGCTTTGGGATAGGGCAGTCTTGATTTACAAATCTCACTTAGGAACAACTGTGGGGCTTGTAAACTGGGAAAAAGGAAGCAGTGATCCCTAGGAGCCAGCGTGGGTTCTCTCAGAACCAGACAGGTCAAGAGAACCTCATTTCTTTCTTCAGTGTGTGATTAGCTAGAGTACTGTGGTCATGGTGTTTTGAATTTCAGTAAAGCATCTGACTGTTGTAGCAGAATCTTGTACAGTATTCTTGTAGGAAAGCTGAAGAAATGTTGGCCAGTAACATTGTGGTCAGGTGGGCTTGCACCTGGACTGAGTGACGAGGCACAGAGTGACTATAGACACGTGTTGATCCAGATAGCTATCTATTGTGGCAAGCTGCAGGACTCCGTGTGTTCAGGGGCTTGGTGAGAACATTGACGACAGGCTGATCACATTCACGGAAGGCAGAAACTGGGGGGAATAGCAGGCATGTGCTGTAACAAAGTCAGGGACCGAAGTGGCCTTGACAAGACAAAATGGTACACTTGCGCTTAGGCCATAAAATGCAGTTGTTTGTGTATGGGGGCGGTGAAAGAGAAGGGCAACATATGGTTTAACCAAGACGTACATGGAAGAAAGTTGGTTGTAAGCTCAGTATGATTGAACACAGCCAGAGAGGTAGAAGAAAAACTCATTCGTTCATTCACTCTGAAATATTTCTTGAGAGCCTGTATGTGCCAGGAACTTTGCTAAATGCTGAGGATACAATGGTGAATGAAACAGAGGCCCCAGACTCATGGTGTATGTAATCTTGTGGAAGATTGAGACAATTACAATAAAATGTACTAAATGCTACGGGAGGAAAAGTTCAGTAGGCTGAGCTCCTTAAAGGAGGGGCACCTGGCCGGGACTTGGGATGGGCGGGTATTAGGGAAGACCCCTTAGATGAAACCTAAGCCAAACTTTGAAGGATGGGAGGGGGTTAGTTAGGTAAGAAGCTTCCAGGCAGGGGAAATGCTGGTATAAAAATCTGAGGTGAGAGAGAGAAATTCTGGTGGATTCTGGGAGAATGAAGGTAGTTGAGTGTGCCTGCAATGTAGAGGGTGGAAGAGGCAAGAGATGAGGCTTGATCAAGAAGGTTCTGACCTGATCCTGAGAGTCATATTTTTTGTTTTGTTTTGTTTTTTTGTTTTTTTTTTGCGGTATGCGGGCCTCTCACTGTTGTGGCCTCTCCCGCTGCGGAGCACAGGCTCCGGACGTGCAGGCTCAGCGGCCATGGCTCACGGGCCCAGCCGCTCCGCAGCATGTGGGATCTTCCCGGACCGGGGCATGAACCCGTGTCCCCTCCATTGGCAGGCAGACTCTCAACCACTGCGCCACGAGGGAAGCCCCCTGAGAGTCATATTTTGAGCAAGGGATTGACATCCTCAGGTCTGAATAAATCACTGTGCCTCCACTTAGCAAAAGTAGAGAGTTTAGTGTACGGGAGTAGTGTGTGCCTATAAGACGGACTTTGGTGACTGTAAACAGCCTGTGTTCAGACAAAGGCTGCCAGGAGGAGGTGGAGACTGGGAACAGGGTGTATGAGTTGGGATTTACAAAATCTGCCCGGAGAATAGAAGACCCAGGAAGATCTGAGCATTGCCTGAATGTGGTAGAAATGTTCTCAGGTAGAGGAGGGCTCTGCATGGCTCCGCCAGGCTGGGCACAGCAAAGGGAGTATTAACCCTCTTTCCATGGTTAAGTGTTCATTGTTGCTGTTTATGGGAGGCAGTGTAGTAAAATAGAAGGAGCCTTAACTCCCTAGACTTGCATTCTATAGTCTTGGACATTACCTTTAGGTCTTTAATCCATTTTCAGTTAATTTTTGCGTGTGGTGTAAGGTAAGGGTCCAGCTTCATTCTTTGACATGTGGATATCCAGTTTTCCCAGCACCATTTGTTGAAGAGACATTCTTACCTTACGTGACTTACAGTGAAAGCACAGCTCACAAGTAGAAAGATAATGGCCAGAGTTTTATCCTTCATGTTTATGTGACTTTCCTTGATAATCTACATAGTAAAGCCTCTTATTTGAAATACACTTTTTCTTATTGTGGTAATCATTTTGCAATATATATATATATATAGATAGATAGATAGATCAAATCGTTATGTTGTACACCTTAAACTAATACTGTGTCCATTATATCTCAATAAAGCTTCGAGAAAAATACCCTTTCCCTCATCTCATCACTTGTGTCCATATTCTGTGATATCATGCTTCCCGTTCTTTGTTTGTTCTGTTCTCTGTGCCTGGAATGTCTTCCTTTGTCAGTGAATTCCTGTTTATCTTTTAAGATTCAGCCCACATGTGACCTCCCTTGACTCCCTCAGGTTCACTCCCAGAAGTTGCACTTATCACACTCCACTGTAATTATATGTTTACATATCCTTCGCACACACAAGAATGCAAGCTCTGTGTGGACAGGGACAGTGTTCAGCTTGTCTTTATAACCCAGCAACTAGCACAGATCCTGGCATCCAGTAGTCATTGAGTAAAATTAAATGAATGAACAGGCCACCTTTGTCATAGAGACTGTAAAATGGTGAAGGATAAGATGCCTCCGTTTTATATATAATGAGCTGAGCTTCTGACTCCTCAATTCTAAAATTAGGAGATAGGTAAGTCTCTGAGGTCCCTTCTGGCTCCAACAATCTATGAAAATTGCATAAGGAATTCCTATCCAAGTACTCCCAGAGCTTCATTACCACAAATCTCACAAGATCTACCATGAAATGAGACCAAATCTTAACTTTTTTTGGTTGGGGGGCCTTAGGGGGCCCTAAGGAATTTTGCCGTTCAAGGGTCAGGTGAAGTAAAGTGTGTTGGCTGAGCCTTACCAGTGTGTTCTGGTTTCAGCAGTTCTGTCTTTCATTGCAGGCAAGGCATTCCCACCCTCTTTTGGCCTCACTGTTCTCATTTCTAAAATTGGGAAGACTGGACAGAGTCATCAATTTGTACTGATTCAGTATGTGTGTGTTTGAGGGGGTGGTAATGAATGTATTTTGAAAAAGCATATTCAATATTCTAATATTATGTAAGGAAAATTTAAAAATAATTTTTATACAATACTTACAAAGAAGTAAAGCCTCGTTAAGATTTGACTGTTGGGGATATGCGGAAGATAGAATAAATTTTAATGGCCATGGTGAGGTGCACATCATCTTTGGGGGAGTGTGAGATTTTTATAGTTATCAGAAGGGGTCGTGGGTTAAAGATGGTCATGAAACACTGCATTAGTTTCTGTTCCTATTCTAATTTTCTATGATTCTGTAATGATGAGAATTTCATGGAAGGCTTCAGTGGGATGAGCCCTACTTCTGGTGTATGTATGAGTTGTACCTACAGGTTTTGTTTGCTTGTTTGTTTTTTAAAATTGAATCCTGACTCTGTTACTTACTAGCTGTGTGACCATGGGCAAATCATTTAATCTCTCTAAGCCTTACTTTCTTCATTTGTAAAAGGGATATGATGGTTAACACCTTCTGTATAAGATTATAGTGAGAATTAAATAATTAAAGCTCTTAGTGGATGGCACATCATAAATATTCTGTTCATATTAGTTATTATTGTTAGAGATTTGGAGGTGAATATTAACCACACCTCTCCCTGATCTGACTTTGGTACCCTGAGAGTTCCAACGTAGAAATCAGAAAAATGGAATTTCAAATGTTCATTTTATTACTGGCAAATCTGCTTATGATTTGCAACCCTAATACCTCCTCCACTGAGTGTAGACAAGCACTATCTGGTAGAAATTTCTATGTTGATGGAAATGTTCTATATCTGTGCTGTCCAGTATGGTAGCCACCACTCACATGTGACTGCTAAGTACTTGAAATGTGACTAGTGTGACTGTGGAATTGAATTTTAAATTAAATTTAAATGGCCACATGTGGTTAGTGGCTACTGTATTGGACAGTGCAGGTCTAGACATTGGGATGACTCATCCAAGGCAATATCTGATCTGCAGAGGAGACAGACTTTTCAAAATTGCTGTCTCATACTCTTTCCATGCCAGTAATGGAATTAGAGAGATCTGGGCCCTCAGACCTGCTGCTAGAAAGCTGGCCGGGTCCCTGACCCCCAAAGTTTGAACACAGGAGCAACTGCTGAGCAGACACTGAGTGCCTAGAACAGGTAAGGCCGTGTCAGTTAACTCACTCTTCCTGGGACAAAGAGAAGGAATCTGATTTTCCCCAATATTTCTAAAAGGGCAGAGAGACCTATTTTGTGGCTAAAGCTAAGAAGCCTGGAAATAGAAGGAATAGTTCCCCTTATACTAGTGACTACATGTTGTACAGAGCATTTTCTTAATAAATTTTAAACTTTCAATGCTTAGTGATAAAGACTTGTTTATATTTTGCTTCCTTCTGTACTTTAAATATGACCCTATTTTTTTCCTTCTATACTTTTTTTTTTTTTACCATGTAGTTGGATGATTCTAAGTGTAGCTTATTTTTAGACAGAATGAAGACAAATACTTAAAACTACAATTAAAATATTTTGTAAATCTCTTCCCTGAATTCAGTCTTAACTCATTTATATTGACCATGGCTTTTGGTAAGCTTATGGAAAGTCAGTTGCTTCTTTGTAGCTCTTTTTTCTTCTTCTTCATGTTCTTTTCATTGGGCTTAAGTATTAAAGGGAATCTTATCAGTATAGCTTGTTTCTGTAGAAACAAGGGGAAAGGGGAAAGTTGATGTTTCTTTTGAAACTTCCCCAAAGGAACATCTTGCTTATAGCCTAGCAGCATGTGTGGTGATTGTGTAGTTTCAGGGTGTGGGGACATCCTGTTGTCCATGAGTAACTGAGTGAATTTGAAATGGCAGTATTTTGGAATCAGATCTTACATTTGGGGATTTATCTTGAAGTCACCATCACATGTATAGCACCCCCCCTTTATTGAAATAAACATTGGTTATGCTTCTAAAGTTTTCCATTGATATCCTTTCTCATTAAGTATATTCAGCCTATTAAAGAGTGGCCTTAAAGACCCATGTATAATTATGGGATATGAGCAGTTATTTTAATGACCATGTAATTTATATCATGAGGATGTAGCATATCTAAAGCAGCCTTCAATTAATTAGAAGAGGCTATTTAACCTACATGTATAAAAATTTCAATTAAAACATCTTTGCTAAACTTCTTGTTCGATTTTATTGTATTTTATATGGTTCAGTTGTTTGAAATATCCTTAAAAATAGTTATTGTCTTGAAATGGTAAAGCATTGATTAAGCATTTACTGTGTGTCAGGCATGTGCTAAGTATTTTATATATATTATTTCATTTAATCCTCACAACAGCCTGTGAGATAGGCGGTGTCACTGGTTTACACTGGTTTACAGATGTGAAAATTTCTCTGGACCTCAGTCCTCTATATTGGAGTTAATATTACCTACTTCAGTGTGTTATGAGGATGAAATGAGATAAAACATGCCCACCTTGAAGCAGGTACTCAATAAATGATAGCTGCTATTCTTGTTATTTTTGATTTCATGTTTTAAACAGGTAATGCTTCTTATGATTCAAAATGTAAAAAGATATTACACAGTGAAAAGTCTCTCTCCTTCCTGTCCTCCATTCATCTAGTGCCTACCCATACCCATTTTGCTAGTTTGTTGTAGATCTTCCAGAGTGTACATATACAAATATGAATTTATATTCTTATTCTTTCACCTTTTACACAAAATATAACATACTACTAACACTGTTCCAGAGCTTCCTTTTTTTTTACTTAACAGTATAACTTGGAAATCTGTCTGTATTAGTGCCCTGAGAATTTCTCATTCCTTCCTGTTGCTGCATAGTATTCCATTGTTTGGAAATATTATAGTTTATTTAGCCAGTTCCCTGTTGATGGAGACTTGAGTTGTTTCTAATATTTTGCCATTAGAAACAATGCAGCAGTGAATAATCTTGTACATATGGCATTTAAAAGTGTGCAATTATATATGTAGGATAAATTCCAGGAAGCAGAATTGCTGGGTCAAAGGGAATATGCATTTGTGATCTTTGTAAGTATTGCCAAATTGCCCTGCATAGGGATTGTGCCAATTACACTGCTACCAGTAATATGTGAGAGTGCCTGTTTCCTCGCAGCTTCACCACAGAATTTATCAAATGTTTGGATTTTTGCCAGTCTAATAGGTGAAAAGTGAATCTGTGTCATTTTAATTTGCATTTCTCTTATGAGCGAGGTTGAGCTTTTCATTTGTTTAAGAACCTTGGCAGTTTTGTGAGTTTCCCAGATGTATTGGATTCTTGATCTTTTTCTTATTTGCTAGGAGTTCTTTATATGTTAGGGAGATTAGTCCAGTTTATTGTGTATCTTTTGATTTTGTGGATTTTTTGGGGCTAGATATACTTTTTTTAAGATAGTGAAATTTGTCATTTTTTTCCTTTATAGCTTCTGGATTTTGAATTCATTTGTTTGGGGAAGTATTTTTCATATTCTTGCATAATTCTTAAGTTTATTCCTAGATATTTGCAGTTATTGCTGTTGTAAATGGGGTCTTACTTTCTGTTACATATTTATTATGTGTGCGAAGCCTGCTGATTTCTGTGTTAATTTTGTATTCCTTTACATTACCAAATTCTCTGTTTATGGTAGTTTTTCATTAGTTCTTATGGGATTTCCAAGTACAAGAGTATTATTAATACAGAATAATATAGTGATTTATTTTTACCTCTTTCATTTCCATTTTTGTATCTCTGACCACTTTCTCTTTTCTAGTGTTGTTATCTTTATCACTATTACCACTACCACAGTACTTGGCATTAAGCTAAAAGTTGGCATTAAGTAAATGTTAATTCTCTCTTTAAATTACAAGCCATAAATATCTAAAATGTAGCTAGCCAGTGATTATGTCAAGCAGAAAATATTAAGAAAAAATTTAATGAGTGAAAAAAGGGAGGGGGAGTTGAAAATGTCTTTGTAGTCTATGATCCTTTCCTGCAATGCTTGTAACAGCCTGTATTAAAATAGGGTGGGGTTTTTGTTTAGTTTTTGCCATTGTTGAAAAGATAATCATTTGAGATGTGTATTTTGAGTAACTATGGGTCTTTTTTCCCTTAGAAATCACTTGGCATTCTTTTTTCTTTCACTCTGGAGAAGAATTAGCACTTGACAATATACTATAAGATTATGTCTTTGTGTTCTACAAGTAATAACCGTGCATTTTATTAAATATAGACCAGCATTAGAATTAGCAACTGGCGGTGCAGTGGTTAAGAATCCACCTGCCAATTCAGGGGACACGGGTTCGAGCCCTGGTCCGGGAAGATCCCACGTGCCATGGAGCAACTAAGCCCTTGCGCCACAACTACCGATCCTGTGCTCTAGAGCCTGCGAGCCACAACTACTGAACCCGCCTGCCACAACTACTGAAGCCCACGCACCTAAAGCCCGTGCTCCGCAACAAGAGAAGCCACTGCAATGAGAAGCCCACGCACCACAACGAAGAGTAGCCCCCACTCACGGCAATTAGAGAAAGCCCACGCACAGCAATGAAGACCCAACGCAGCCAAAAATAAAAATAAATAAATACACTAAAAAAAAAAAAGAATTAGCAACTGAAAGCAGTTTAAGGTTTTCCAGAGCTTCTTAGCAGGAATTTTTGATTTTTATTTTCCTGCTAACTAACTTCCTGTTTCTTGATTCATAGTAGTCCTATAATGAGTTGTCTCTAGCATTAAAACTTTTTGCTTTAAGAGGGTTCTGTTTTTGTTTGTTTGTTTTTTGTTTTTGGTAAACTATAGGGGACCAGAAGAATTTGAAGGAGGAAAGATTATGAAGAAAAATTAAGAGTGTTCTAGCACATAGTGCATTTCTCTTTTCTTCCCTCCATACCTCCTCCCTCCCTGTGTCCTTAAAGGAACTTGTTGGTTGCTTGGGAATAACTGGGTTCTTTTCTTCTCCATATAAGCTGAAAAGATTGTGAGGCTCCTCATTCATCTGTGAAGTAGAGAAATGGATTCACTTGTAAATATGTCTTAAATTTTTAAAAATTAATTGAGTAGATACAGAAAAGTATTTTAAAGGTACAGGCAAGGTATAAAGTTGTACAATAATCACTCATGTACCACCCAGTTTGGGAGTAAGAACATTACTTTTACTTCTGAAGTCGCCTCTGTATCTTCCTTGCTCTCTTCCCATTCATAGAAGGTGTCTTTAATTCCCTTGCTTCTCTTTATAGCTTTGTCCCATGTATTTGTATCCCTAAATAATATAGTTTTGAACTTTATATAAATGTATTTATATTTATACATACTTACATATATTTATATATAATTAAATATTATAAATGTTTATATTTATAATAAATACTTAATTACGCTTTAAGTATTTTTCGGTAACTTTTTTCTCTCAACATTATATCCCTGAGATTCACCCATGTTGATACCTGTAGCTGTATAGTTAATTCATTGTACATGTATACTGCAGTTTATTTATCTGTTTGATTGTTGATGAACATTTGGGTTGTTTACAGTTCTTGCTATTACAAACAATACTGTTTATAAATATTTTACATGTGCAAGAATTACCCCAAAAGCAGAGGCTTAAAAACATTTTTTACCATGAATCACATATAATAAGAGAGAATACATTTTAGATCCTGACCCAGTACACACATACATTAAGTACATGTGCACATATATATAATACATCGAAACAAAATTTTTGTGAAAAAATACTGACCAGAACCAAGTGTAAATGCACTCTGATATATTTTATTCTAATCTATTCTATTTCATTAAAAAAAAATGCTGGTCAAAAATGGCTAAATTGATTTCCCAACCCTCAGGACCATGGTTTGAAAATTCCTGTTGCAGAATACATGCAGATGTGGAATTAAAGGGTCACAGCATATGTGTGCAGCTTCAACCTTAATAGATAATACCGAATTGTTTTCCAAAGTGGTTATTCCCATTTACACTCCCTCCAGCAATATGTAAGTGTCCCATTTATCCCATCAGACTTAATGTTTTCATCTTGTAGATGTGAAATCATCTTGTGATTTGAGTTTGTATTTCTCAGGTTATAATTGAGATTGACCATCTTTTGTGTGTCTTGATTATGTTTGCTGGTCTGTGAAGTACTTTTTCAAATCTTTTGTCCATTTTTGTTTATCATGTCTTACTGATTTGAAGGAATTTTTTAAAATGTATTTTGGATAGTAATCATTTTAATGTATTTGGACACTAACCATTCTGTTGCAAATATGTTCTCCCGATTGTGGCTTGTCTTCATTATCTTTATGGTGTTTTTTGATGAGCAGAAATTCTTATTTTTAATATTGAATTTATAAGTCTTATACTTCATTATTTATACTTTATGTGTCTTGTTTAAGAAATCCTTCCCTACCCCAAGATCATAAAGATGTTTTCCTATGTTGTATTTAAAGTTTTCATATTTAAATAATCTATCTAGAATTCACTTTTTTAATTTTTATTTTATTTTTATTTTATTATTTTTTTTGCGGTACACAGGCCTCTCACTGTTGTGGCCTCTCCCGTTGCGGAGTACAGGCTCCGGACGCGCAGGCTCAGCGGCCATGGCTCATGGGCCCAGCCGCTCTGTGGCATGTGGGATCCTCCTGGACCGGGGCACGAACCCGTGTCCCCCGCATTGGCAGGCGGACTCTCAACCACTGCGCCACCAGGGAAGCCCTCATTTTGTTTTTAAATGTGTGGTGTGAGGTAAAGGTCCATTTTCATTTTTTTTTTTTCTGGATGGTTAATCAGCTGTCCTGGCATTATTATTATTTTTTTAAATAAATTTTATTTTATTTATTTTTGGCTGCGTTGTCTTCGTTGCTGCACATGGGCTTTCTCTAGTTGCTGTGAGCGGGGGCTACTCTTCGTTGTGGTACGTGGGCTTCTCATTGCGGGGGCTTCTCATTGCGGTGGCTTCTCTTTTTGTAGAGCATGGGCGCTTCTCATTGCGGTGGCTTCTCTTTTTGTAGAGCATGGGCTCTACGCACGTGGACTTCAGTAGTTCTGACACGCGGGCTCAGTAGTTGTGGCTCGAGGGCTGTAGGGCACAGGCAACCAAGCTTGCTCTGCGGCATGTGGGATCTTCCTGGACCAGGGCTCAAACCCGTGTCCCCTGCATTGGCAGGTGGGTTCTTAACCACTGCGCCACCAGGGCAGTCCCTTGGCATTATTTATTGAAGTGTCACCTTTTCTTGCTGATCTTCCAATTCATATGTTTTCTCTTCAGCTGTGGAACTGATACATTTGCAGTTTTAGTCAGTGTATTTTTCGTTTCTAGAAGTCCCATTTTGATCTTCTAAAGATCTGTTTGGTAATTTTTAAAACTTCTTTATCGTGAAACATTTAATAATAATTTCCTTAGTTAGTTCCTTAGTTCATCCTTATACCTACCACTTATGTTCATTGTTAACATTTTTCTATATTTACTTTATTTATGTTTTATTTAGCCATTTCAAAATTGCCATTCACTCTTAAATACTTTAGCTTGCATCTTCTAAGGATAGTGGCATTCTCTTAGTTACAATATCAGGTCACATCTTTAATAATATTTTACAGTCTCTTGTTCCTACCCACACTTAAAAAAATTTTTTTTTAATTGGAGTATAGCTGATTTACAATGTTGTGTTAGTTTCAGGTGTACAACAAAGTGAATCAGTTATATATACACATATAGCCACTCTTTTTTTCTTTTCTTTTTCTTTTTTTTTTAGATTCTTTTCCCATATAGGCCATTACAGAGTATCCTACCCAAACTTTTCATACTTAAAAATTTTTCTTTAAACATTTATTTTATATTCTGTTTCTGATCATTCTGTTAACTCTAGTCTTTGTGGGTCTTTTATATAATGCATTCTATGTTTTATGATTTGGGGCTGTAACTCATTTCTTGCAACTTCTTTTGTTGGAATTGAGACATGTCGGTTCCTCCTGAGAGGGTTTGTTTGCTTCTGCCTGGTACCTGGGAGTACTGTCAGCCCAGATTGACTTTAAATTCTTGGTTTGAGTCTTTCTGGTCCATCAGGTAATATGAATTTGGTATGAAAATCTTATATGAATATGAATGTTGGATTGTGGTTATAAAGTCTCAGAAAAAACAAAAATTTTTTTGGATAGGCATTTTTCCTCATTGGGTGGGGAGGCCTTAATTCTAATTTACTCCCACGTGTAGGTTTTTTGGGTTCCAGCTTTATTATAGATTATGAATGGGCTATCCTGTGTATCCAGCTGACCAAAAAAGCAGACACTTAATATCACCTTGCTTGGCAAATACCATCATTAAGGCAAAAATTGTGTTCTGTTTCCCTTTCTGGGTTTCCCTTTTCATTTAAATTTTGGGCCTTTGTGAATTCCTTAAACACTTGCCAGCCTACAGGGTAAAATTAATGTTTTTATATTATATATATATTTTTATGTTTATCAAAATCTTTAGTTGTTTTCTTTTAGATGGTTGGTCAGGGTACATACTTTGATATGTGGCTGAAATAGAAGTCCTTTAATAAAAAGTTTTTAATGTGTTATATTAAATGCTGTGGAAAAAATACATATTACAGAAGGAAGAGAGATAAGAGACAACTTATATATAAATATATCATCATTCTTGATTTCAGGAAAATGTTGATTCAAAATATAATACAAAGCTCCCCCCCAGAAAAAAAAAGCTTTAAAATATATTGGTTTGAGAGGGAATTATAGCAGGTAAAGATGGTGATCTTTTTTTTTTTTTCTCGCTGTACGCGGGCCTTTCACTGCTGTGGCCTCTCCCGCTGCGGAGCACAGGCTCCGGACACACAGGCTCAGCGGCCATGGCTCACGGGCCCAGCCGCTCCGCGGCACGTGGGATCTTCCCGGACCGGGGCACGAACCCGCGTCCCCTGCATCGGCAGGCGGACTCCCAACCACTGCGCCACCAGGGAAGCCCCAAGATGGTGATCTTTTGAGTCAGTCAGACCTGGGTTTCTACCTGAGTTCTGTCACTAGCTGTGTGACCTTTAACAATTTCTTTAACTTCCTAGGAGTTTATTTATCTGTAAAATGGAGTGATGGCAGTTTTGAAGATCAAGAGAGATACATAGAGGGCTCAACCTAGTGCCCGAGTAAATGTTAGCTCTTTTTAATTTTTGTTACTCTCTTTCCAGAAGTGTTCACCGTGCTAATGCAGAGTGTTAAATGTGAAACATCTCACATTACCCATGTAATAGTGTAAAATGGAATATGGGTACGTGGGAGAGACAACCATAAAGGGAAAAACAAGAAAGGTACTACAAGGTTAGAAGATGAGGAGGAAAGCAGTAAGCTTGACAGGTGACCAAAGCCAAGGAAACCCTCTGGCTTCCCTCAGTTTTCCAAGAGCAGGATTTCTTAAGGATGTTCTCTATGCTGGCTTTTTTTTTCGTGTTCTGTTCAGTTAGTTGTACATCCCTACACCTTTGGGTCAGAGGGAGCTCTTACTTCCTGTGGCCCAGTGGAGTTGCCTAGGGTACTTTAGGAGAAGGAAGCTTGTTCTCTTCTACAGGAATCTCAAGGGTAGTTAGGGATTTTCATTCTCACCAGTTCAGCAAGTAACCATTTGGTATCCCCAGAGTTCTGCAAGTACCTTATTAGAAAAGAAATACAGTTGCATTCTTCTGAATAGAAAAATTTATAATCAACACAAATACAGAAATATATATACCATGCAGCATCAACATATAGTAGATAGTAGCTTTTAGACTTCTTTCCTCTTCCCCTCGGTATGACTCAATCTAATTCTTGTATAACTTTTTCATTGGGCCCCACTGTGGAACATCAGAAATAAGAGGGAATTGTGTAGCTCACTTCCATCTAACCTTTTGCTCTATATTTTTGCATGCCCAAAGACAAGAAAGGTGTGTCTTATTCATTCATTGTCTTTATATATTTCTCCTGGTACTACTGTTGTCACTTTGGTTTTTTAGTAAAGGAAATTGGCTTATTTGAAACGTTTGTCTTAATCCTCTATGGAAATACCAGTTTACGGGAAGGTTAAGGCAGCTTCTTTAGGTTCCTCTCAGAGTCTCTGCTGCAGTTGTCTGAAAGGAAACCCCAGGGAAACCCCTGAGCAGAGGCGTTGGAAGAGCAGTGGCTGCACAGAAGACAGCACTCCAGATGCTTTATCAGGTGCTGTCTGGAGAGCAGAAATAATGGTTTGAAGGCGGAAATGCTGATGTCTCCACTTTCCCAACTTAGCACAAACATCTTCTTTATCTTTGGTGGGTTTTGGTGCCACAGAGGCGGCTCCAAGAAGCTTAAATGCAAGTGTGATTGTTTTTACAGTCCTGGCTTTGAAAGCATGGTGTTTGGGGATTTTCTTGACTTGAAGGGAATGGATTCATAGCCTCCACTGTCAGTGCCATTTCCCTTTCTGAGATGACTTGTTCACTGTTTACATGAAAGGATTCAGGAAGTATGAGAGATATACTTAAATAGGTAAATGAACAAACAAATAAATAAAAAGCTTTGCTGCCTTTGTCACATAGCAAAATGGCTTGACTATAACATAATGGGAACACAGCAGCTATTTGATTACAACTTCAGGATTTTTCCTTGAAACTTCCAAGCATGTCTGACTTTTTTTTTCTTTCTATTTTAAATAACACTATGACATGGGAGAAGAAGTATCCTAGGATGCCATGGTTGCAGTGGGACTTTTGAATGCATCGTCATCCCAATCACTGTAGGTGCTGGTGTGAAATACTCTCACTACTGGTGCTTGCTTGCCCACTGGCATGTCCATCCTTTGGCAGGCCCAGAAAATGATTTGTAAATTATTTGCTTCTTGCCCAGTACAGTGTTTGTTTGTTTTTTAACCAGCCTAATCATTTTTAAGTGCACAGCTCAGTGGTATTAAATACCTTCGTAACGTTATATAATCATCACTACAGTGTGTCTCCGTAACTCTTTTCATCTTGTAAAACTGAAACTTTATACCCATTAAACACCGACTTGGCATTCTTCCCTCTCCCCAGTCCCTGGCAACCACCATTCTACTTTCTGTCTCCATGAATTCAACTACTCTAAGTGTCTCATGTAAGTGGAATCATACAGTATTTGTCTTTTTGTGTCTGGCTTATTTCACTTAGCATAAATATCCTCAAGGTTCATCCATGTTGTAGCATACTGCAGGATTCCCTTATTTTATTTATGTATGTATGTATGTATGTATGTATGTATGGCTGCGTTGGGTCTTTGTTGCTGCGCGCGGGCTTGCGCGCAGGCTTTTTCTAGTTGCGTTGAGCGTGTGCTACTCTTCGTTGCGGTGCGCAGGCTCCTCACCTGGTGGCTTCTCTTGTTGTGGAGCACGGGCTCTAGGAGCATGGGCTTCAATAGTTGTGGCTTGCGGGCTCTAGAATGCAGGCTCAGTAGTTCTGACGCATGGTCTTAGTTGCTCCACGGCATGTGGGATCTTCCTTGACCAGGGATCAAACCCGTGTCCCCTACATTGGCAGGTGGATTCTTAACCACTGCACCACCAGGCAAGTCCCTCCCTTATTTTTTAAAGCTTAATAACATCCCATTGTAGCTGTATACCACATTTTGCTTTTCCATTCATCTGTCAGTGGACGCTTGGATTGCTTCCATTATTAGCTATTGTAAATAATGCTGCTATAACATGAGTGTACAAATATTTCTTCAAGACCCTGCTTTCCATTCTTTTGCATATATACCCAGAAGAGGAATTGCTGGAACATTTGGTAATTCTAATTTTTAATTTTTTGAAGAGCTTCTATACTGTTTTCCACAGTGGCTGTACCATTTTACATTTCCACCAACAGTGCACAAGTTTACCAGTTTCTCCACATCCTTGCCAACACTTGCTGTTTTCTGTTTTTTTGATAGTAGCCATTCTGATGGATGTGAGGTGGTATCTCGTTGTAGTTTTTTTTAATATATAAATTTATTTATTTTTATTTTTGGCTGTGTTGTGTCTTCGTTGCTGCCGTGGGCTTTCTCTAGCTGTGGCGAGCGGAGGTGTACTCTTCATTGCAGTGCACGGGCTTCTCATTGCGGTGGCTTCTCTTGTCGAGGAGCACACGCTTTAGGCGTGCAGGCTTCAGCAGTTGTGGCTCGCGGGCTCTAGAGCGCAGGCTCAGTAGTTGTGGCGCATGGGCTTAGTTGCTCTGTGGCATGTGGGATCTTCCCAGACCAGGGCTTGAACCTGTGCCGCCTGCATTGGCATGCAGATTCTTAACCACTGCACCACCAGGGAAGCCCCTCATTGTAGTTTTGATTTGCATTTCCCTACTGATTAGTGATGTTGAGCATCTTTTCATGTGATTATTGGCCATTTGTATATATCTTTGGAGAAATGTTTATTTCAGCCCTTTGCCCACCCATATAGTTTTATTAAAAGCAAAACAAGTAGCTTTGCAGTGCGGCCATGCAATTGTAAGTGATGAGTAAGAACTCAGGCTCTGGAGTTAGAAAGCTCCCAGCTTCACCAGCTGTGTGACCTTGGGCAAGTTACTTCATTTCTCCAAACTCCCATTTCATCTAAAATGGGGAGAATAGTTGACTCTATCTCATTAAATTGTTTTGGGATTACATAAACTAATATTATGGATGTCAAATATATGGGCTAATATTTGACCTATAGTAAGTGTTTAATACATGTTAGCTGCTGTATTGTTGGAATCATGAACCAGTCATAAAAACACCTTTTATATCTTGGTCGTCTTCCTATATTGATAGTGTAAGTCATTCCGTTTTTGAAAATTTTCTGTTGTTTTTCCAGTTCATGCTAATCATTGTCTCAGTCACTATATTAGGTAAAACCATATGGAACTGCAATTTTTGTGGATCATAAATGATTGAGTATCAGAGTTTCATGTGATCTAACTTAATGTAGTAGAAACTATCTGAGTGTCTAATATATGCCAGAGTGCCTAGTGTGCTATTTTATTCATTCTTCCCAGATTCCCTACGAAGAATATATTATTTTCCCTATTTTGGGTTGGGGAAACGAAGGCTTAGGGAGGTGAACAGGTTTGCCTGAGTTTACACAACTTGTAAGTAGTTAAGCCAGAATTCAAACCCAGGTCTGCTGAACGCAAAGTTCATTCATTTTCTTTCTAATTTCTACCATCTGAACAGTCTTAGAGACACCCTTCCCCTATCTCTGTGCCCAGTAAAGATGAAAGTTAGAGAAACTACACCATCTCTTCTTAGTTGCCAGTGATTTGGGTTTTCTTTAGTGCAGTGAAGATCATGTTCTGTGTTCATGTACATTTGGGCTTTTGTCCCTCTTTTTCACATTTGAAACACAGCATCTGCAGTGTTGGCTGTAGTCACCCAGGCTCTGCCTTCCTCCCATTTCTCATTGCCATCAGCATCACCATCATTTGTTGAACATCTGTTCTGTGCAGGGAATGTGCTACTTGCTTTATTCCGTAGTATCTCAGTGTCCCTATAATTATAGAGAATAGGGGCTAAAACCCTTTACAGGATGGAAGGAACTGAGGCTAAGTGGGATTATATGATTTAGCTGAGGGCACAAGTCTATCTTGCTTCAGGGTCCTCGTCTTTTCTGCAACACGTCATTTCCTCCTCCTATTCTTAGAGAGAAGGGAAATGAGGATAGCCTTTCTACAGAATAATCTGTAGCATACCTTGGTGTGTTATCCCTACTGAATTTTTCCTTCTTTCTTTTCCCACTCCTTTCTCCTTAGGCCTTCCCTTTCCCTCTCCCCCTTTTCCTCCCTCCCTCTCTCTTTTCCTTCCTTCCTTCCTTTCTTTTTCTTTTTCTTTTCCTTTCTTCCCTCCCTTCCCCTCCCCTTTCTTCTTTCCTTCCTACCTAATGAAGTTTAAATACCAAGACTAGGAAACTGCTTAATGTATTTCCTAAAGGAAATTGAATTCTTTAGATATTCCCATTTGATTTTTCCCCCCCGACACTAAAAATTACCTCCAAGTTTAATTTGCTTTCAGAGGAATTATCATCTTTTATTTTTTTTAGTATTTATTTATTTGGCTGCACCGGATCTTAGTTGTGGCATGTGGGATCTAGTTCCTTGACCAGGGATCGAACCTGGGCCCCCTGCATTGGGAGTGCAGAACCTTAGCCACTGGACCACCAGGGAAGTCCCTCATCTTTTAAAATATACTACTAAAACAAGTTAGATTGAATTCTTTTTAGTTTCAAAAAGAGTGACCTTTTCAGATTTTGAATGGAGTCTTTTAAATAATAGGGTTTGGAAGTAATTGCTTAATATCTGAGTTCAAGATAATGACTTAACATGTTTGAGTTTGAGTTCTAAGGCTTTCACCCTACTTATTCCTAAACTAGATAGCTGGAGCCAACTTTCTCACTCACTCCATGAACTGTGTTGGTGAAACCTCTTCTCTTTGCAGCTGGAGGTTGCACTTTATTCCTTTGTCGTTTCATTGTTTCCTTTAGGGTGAGGGAGAATAATTAAGGAGAACATCTTTTCTGAGCAGCTGGAATCAAATTCCAGCTGACTGCAGCACCTGTGAAGATGGCACCTCTGCCCCTGGGTGGCAGGGTGGGATGCCAGCCGTGGAGCCTGGGACAATGGGCTCCAAAGTGCAGAGACACGGCCATGCTGCACCATTCCTGCCCTTCTGTGAGCTTCAGATGGCAGTAACACCAGTGAATGCAAAGTGTCTGTTTTAGACTAATTAGAGGGATGATTTGTGAAATGGTGGCTATTTATTTAATTAATCACCAGCACAAAGCCATAAAATTCATATTTTAAAAATCCCTGTTAGTTTGCCATGTGGTTAATAGATTGGGGCACATTAAAAAGTGACATGGTGATGTATTAAAAATGTTCCACCTAAGGTTCCTTCAGGAAGGAACGGAAGCTGTCTGCTTTCAGATGCTGAAGTGTAACCTGCTAGGATTTGACCTGTCTGAGGTTTTAATATTTGTAAAGGCATTTATCTTTTGAATAGCATCTTCATTAGGACAACTCCTTTTGGAATATTTCAAAATACAAGTATGTTTATAGAATAATTTTTTTTTTTTGCGGTAGGCGGGCCTCCCACTGCCGTGACCTCTCCCCCCGCGGAGCACAGGCTCCGGAGCACAGGCTCAGCGGCCATGGCCCACGGGCCCAGCCGCTCCGCGGCATGTGGGATCCTCCCAGACCGGGGCACGAACCCGTGTCCCCTGCATCGGCAGGCGGACTCTCAACCACTGCGCCACCAGGGAAGCCCTATAGAATAATTTTTTAAATTACAATTAAAGTTAATTTTGTTGCAGGTTCTCTTAACAATGAGGAACTATATTTTCCCATTAAATTATACTATGTTTACTAAGCATAACAGTATCTCTTATAACAGAGGTTATTGTTTTCTAGTTTTGGGTGGGAGAGTCATTTAATTAACTCTTTAATTAAATCTCTTTATTTAATTAAAAATAATATTTTTGTTTCAGCTGTCAGAATTGCATTTTGTTCTGCTCATATATATATATTTTAATCAAATGGGCACAGGGATAATTGCTCTACTTGGTCAGTCTCAGGTGAGATGAATTGTCATTTTTGAATACTAAGAATAAAGATAGAGTTGACTCATTCAAGAGATGACACTGGCATTAAAAATGAGAAGAAATGGCTTAGATTCTAACAGATGATAGCGGTTTTTACACATACAAACTTCTAGTTGATTTTCAGTATACATAAATGTGTGTATGTGCAGGCCATCTTGCATTTTAATACTATTTGACACTAAGCTTGGTATGGCTGTGATTCACTCTTTTTATTTAAAGAAATTATTCTGCATGATCAGTGTTCCTGCTAAACAGTCACCCCAAATTTTTAAGAAAATGTGTTGCTCAGGTGGATGCTTGTAAGGAAATTGTCCGGCCCTTAGGATTGTGTTTCTCCACTGTGTTGTATAATTACCTGCTCTGTTAGAAGGGGAGCAGGAATAAAACATGAGTATGTTAATGCAGCCTGGAGCTGATGTGGTGGTGATGATTACAATGCAGATAAAGCATTTCTCATAACTGCTGTTGCCTACTGGAGCCTTTGAAACATCTGGACCTTTAATTGAAAAATTGTGTGGTGCTGTGCAAGGCAGCCATGCTAAGTGAAGTCACTAATTTAGAATACAAAAATATAATTGATAAAGTGTTTTATTTACATTGTATTTAAATATTCATACTCTGTTATGCTTTGTATAACAGGGAATTGCTGGGTTAAATTTTCATGAACATAGACAGTTTAAACGAGATAAATTAAGTGAAAATGTTAATGGAATTTTACACTGGAACCAGAAAACTGTTTGCTCCAGGAGGGTGTGTACATTTGCATCTATTGGGGCCTTTTAGGAAAGCAAGGTTAGGTCTTATTCTTTGGGTTTTTCATTTTAGAAGAACTAACCACCAATTGGTAACATTGTTGCATTTCATTCTTGTTATTGCTATCATATCTTGTTATTTAGGTAAAAAAAAAAAATGAAATGTTTCTTGGCATAATGGTAAATGGCTCTAATGGCAACATTATCGCCCAATAAACTGAAGCCTTCCCACCTCTCGGGGGCAGGTTATCAGAGCCTGCCCAGGAGAGTACAAGAGCTGGTGAAGGGCGTGCAATTAACCTTTGTCCTGCATTTCGCAGCAGGGGAACTGACCTGGCAGCCTTCCGAGGAAATCCAATTTAATTTAAAATGAATTTGAAAAGACAAATTAGCCATATCTATTTTAATAAGATAAAATCCCGATTCTCCCTGTGTCTGGTTTAGTTAGGACCTCAGAGGAGATCGGACTGACTAAGACTCAGGACGAACAGGAGGGAAA
This sequence comes from Hyperoodon ampullatus, assembly GCF_949752795.1. Classification (NCBI taxonomy): domain Eukaryota; kingdom Metazoa; phylum Chordata; class Mammalia; order Artiodactyla; family Ziphiidae; genus Hyperoodon; species Hyperoodon ampullatus. The sequence goes on from NC_136919.1 coordinate 10,152,158, forward strand.
TAATGCCAGAGGGCTGAGGAGAAACCCGGGAGACCCTGGTACCCGAGTGATTTGTCAGTTCCTGCAAGCGAGCAGGCCTCGCGCTGCCTGTTTCCGCAGAGAATTGCAACCTGAGATGGGCCTTTGTCTCATCAGACCTTTTGCTTGTGTTGGAGCTTGTGCCATGTTGATGTCATAGGCAGCTTGCCTGTCTCTCCAAGGACCAAACTGTTTTTTTCTTCCTTTGTCATCATCAAAGCACATTTGGGTACTACCACCTGGGTAGCCACTTTTAGTACAGATACACCTCACAATTACTGATGAGGCTCTTAACCCAAGAGTAAGGATTCTCTGGGGCCCATGAGTTGGTACTGGACCACTGCTTTTTGAGAACAGAAGCGGAGGGTTCTGCCTACTCTTAAGGGAGCTGGTGTTCCCTTGTGTTTCTAACCTCTGAAACATGGTGAGTGAGGATTTATTGAGCCCCTTCTATGTACCCAACAGCAAAGAAGTATTCCTTTTATTGTATCTGGGAGACGTGGGATAAAGGCCTGAGAGTCAGACTTTTTGGATTCTTCTCAATTGTAAATTTTATATATAGTTAGAAGTGAATCTTCCCAACAGGAAGTGTTGTTCTCAATAAATAATAATCTAGTTCTTTTTCTTGCTCCTACTTATGTTTCAGTATGTACTTTCAAACGGTTCAATGCAAACTTTCTCAGTTGGCTCTTTGCAGTTGTATCATTTTCATAATGTAAAAAACATGTATTTTCTGCTGCAGACAAGCATCTTTCTCTGTCACCAGGGGTGTAGGTCCTTTGTGTGGCCTTTTCCTATTGAGAATAGCACCTATTCCACTTATTTCACATGTGCGTTTTGAGGATGAAAGTGAATGTTGTAATTGGAGAAATATAAAGCTATTTATTTCCATTTTGTCTGATGTTTTTACATTGTTTGCTAGGAGGTGCATCAGGGACTTGAATTCATTATAATTACTGAAGAGACATACACTGATTGAGCAAGTAAAGTAGTAAGCCCATTTGTGCCAAGGCCATCTAATTAAATTCTAACTTTGGATAAGCTAGATATGCGTGAAAGATTAATTTTAAGAGGTTTTTATGACTTACTGAATTATGATTCAGTGAAATTTTTGAATTATATCATTAAGAAACATTGAGTCTTAAAGTGCCAAAACAGTCATGAACCTACTACAGTATATAAATTTGTGGGTTTTAAAAAACTTCAAAATCAAGGACACAATATAACTTTTAAATTGTATATTGACATTTAAAACTTTTGAAACATTTAACCAATTGAAACCCTGCAAGCAATGAATATGATCGATGCACCTGAATTACTTCCTTCAATATTTATACAATTTTATATTCTCCAAATACTTCACTATCTCGGGAATTAAATTGTCCTTGGGGTACTTGGAGGGTTGTACCAGATTTTCCATATAATTTAGGAGGATGATAATGGCTATACTGTAACCTTTTCTAAAGATACATCATCTAGTAATGGAGCCAAGTATACATTCCCCATTGAGTTTTAATTTTAAAAGTTGATATTAAATCTTAAAAAGACTCATTGTATTATGATCATTGATAGAGTTTAAAACATGTAACTCTTCTTTATGGTTTTAAAAAACCTATTTTTACTTTTAAAGCATATTGACTTTATTATATAAATGATTTAATAATGAAGAGGTCCCTAAACTTACCCTAGGTGATGGGGCTTAGTTCATGCAAATTACCTTTCCCTGATATTCTCATCATTATAGAACCCATTGTTTGTATAATTAAATGCAAAGTGCTGTGTAACATTAATGATCTAAAGAATCCCACAATGGCCATGAAAATTCAAAATGGACACTTTACATCCCATTATGCTTTCAGATGACTGGCTTGTGCTTGTGTGAGAGCACCTCCTGGTACAGCTGTAACCATCCTGAGGCTGAATGAGAAGAGAACGCTATGGCTCTTCTCTCTTAAAGACTGAAATAGAGATCCTTTCCTATTGCCTCCGCTTCTCAACCTTGTTTGAAGGGACTTTTTGTTGAAGATCTGCCTGGTCTGAGCAACAGCATAAGTAACAGTAATAACTGACATTGTATGACAATTTGCAGTTCACAGAGCATTTTAACATGCTTTATTTTTGCTTCGTACGTCCAGTAAGTCTATTGAGGTAGTCTCATCCGTGTTTCATGACTGAGGAAATTGACTTTCAGAGAGGTTATGGGCTTGCCCAAAGTTACACGGCTCAAGGCTGGAAGGGCTGGGTCCAGACCAGTTCTGTAGACTGCAGAGAGGTCCCTAGCAAACATAATCATAAAATGTCAGGGTAAAAACTGACATTTTCAAGGACTGCTTTCTGAATTTAAGACTTCGAGAAAACGGTTTTTATTCCAGATACAGTATGGGTAGGCTTTCTTTTTTTCCCTTCATTCTCGCCCCACCCCCATTTTGTAAAATTTCTTACCTGTATCTAAACATGATTGATTGCTGGTCTTTCAGTCGATGTCTTGAAAAAAATAATTATTCAAGGCTATTACTCAAATTTCACTTGATAACAGATTGCTTAAACCAGTAGCTCTAGGCATTTCTTCTTAAAGTGAGAAAAGACAGGGCATCAAACTATGGCGGGTTTATTTTAAATGAGGAGGCTCTCTACTTTGAGAGCAGCAGCCCCCTTTCTTGTTTCAGGTGCGGGACTATAAATTTATATTTGTCACAGATGTTACAGAAAGAAAATTCAAGAAAATCATCAGCCTGGGAAAAGCCGAGGGAAATGACACTTTCTATACTGTGCTGTACGCTGAGAAGGGTTACAGCGTGACTCATACCGCAGTGTTTAGGAACTGAGCTACTTTGTTTGAGGTCCTCATGTATGTGAAGGGGTGTCTGTGGAAGTGGAGGTAAGTTTGTTCCAGGTTTCTGAGGGCTAGAACTAAGATCAGTGAGGAAAATCTGCAGAGAAAGTGTCCCTCAACGAAAAACAAAAGTTCTAGCCGTCAAAACTGTTTGCCTGCAGACTGAAGCCAAGAGTCCACTTCAGAGGGTGGCAGGGACCTCGTCAGTGGAAGGTGTTCAGGAGACGTCATAGGATAACCATTTGCTGAAACTGTTTTGAAGGGGATGACCCTTAAAATTCCCTGCAGTTTTAAAAGTATGAACGGTAATAAAGTTTTTTTTTTAAGTCTGTGAATGTAAAAGTAGAGGGGAAAAAAGGCAACTTAATGAACAGCCAGCATTTCCTGTGGACTAGGCACAGTGATAAGTGCTTTACATGCGTAGTCTCATTGAATCCTTTCAACAAATCCATGAAGAGGTACTTTTTTTTTTTTTTTTTTTTTTTTTTTTGGTGGTACGCGGGCCTCTCACTGTTGTAGCCTCTCCCGTTGCGGAGCACAGGCTCCGGATGCGCAGGCTCAGCAGCCATGGCTCACGGGCCCAGCCGCTCCGCGGCATATGGGATCCTCCCAGACCGGGGCACGAACCCGTATCCCCTGCATCGGCAGGCGGACTCTCAACCACTGCGCCACCAGGGAGGCCCGAGGTACTTTTATAATACACTATTTCTGTGTGGAAATAGTGACCCAGAAAGGTTAAATAAAATTGTCCAAGGACACACAGTAAGTGGCATTGCTGAGAACTGAACCCAGGTCTTTCTGACTCTACAACTTATGCTTTTAACCACCACACTGCAATGCCTCGCTTGTCCCTATTAATAGAATAAGGATCCTGGAGGTACCCAGACTAGAACTTGACCTTGTTAAAGAAAGAGTGACAGTTGATGTTCTTAATAATAAAAGCTTAATGGAACCAAAGTTGGTGATTCAGAGAAAATTAATGAGATTTTGTCAATTTTATCTTAAACTTAACTTGTCAGAAAATACAGTGTCCAGTGACAAACTGTAGGAATGTTATTGACAAATTAACTTGACTACAGGTGCCAGATCAGGGAAATGATAATTTAATAGGCTTTAAGCATTCCTGATTTATTGAGGGTTAAGATAGCACTACAAAGCCAAGCCCCTAGTTTTGAATGGATTTGTCATAGAATTTTATACAAAATCTATTCATAAGTTCTGTGCCACCATTTTGAATGTACAAAAGTGAGTTCTTTGCCTGAGCTCATAAAGCCAGCACTTATTGAGAGCAGAATGCTTCAGTATGGGGTTTGGGGTTTTTGTTTCCTCTTCATGTAGCCATGGTCAATTAAACCTGGCTTAGACCAGAATTAGGCTTGATTTTGTTTAAAATCCTTACTCTGATTAAATGAAGTCCCTAAATCATCATCAGAGTAGTGATAATCTGAGACCCCTGTACCAAGTCTGGGTATCATGTTATTAAAGACTAGGCCATTGGTAGACTGTAGCATTCTTTGGTCCTTGTTGAGGGAAGAAGGTACTGGTGGAATGGAACTGCAGCCATTCCTTTAAGAGAGTTTTAAGTTTTGAAGGCTACAAATAACCCTTTTATCAATTTGCATCATTATATTGTCGGGATACACTGATATATTTATTTCTACCTTAAAATTACATATAATGATCTGCTTGTGCAGTTGTGACTAATGGAATAATGTTGCCTGCTTTTTGTCTCTTTAATTGCAGAAGCCAAGCTGTCTATCCTTACTCTCTTCCTTTCCCTTGACAGAGAAATTGAACACTTAGCAACAGTTTTGAGATCTGATATTCAATTTATTACTGACAAACCTTGATGTTAAGTATTAAGTAGTGCTGTTAACTGAACCTTCTGTCCTTAAGACTTAATTCAGCTAACTCACTTGATATGGATGTTTCTTAATTCAAGATGATTTTGAACTGAATGCCATCTATTGTTCTTCCTGCTTCCCCTATTTTGGAAACTAGCAGGTACATAATTTTGAAATTAACTTTATGATAGGCAGCAAAATGTATATTATTTTAATTAATGGGATCAGATGGGGAAAAAATCTGGAACAGATGTAATGTTTTAATTCATCATGTTGAAATTCTATGTACTTCATTTCTGTACCCATTCATATTCCATATATAGAAGTTATTTAAAATTTATTATCTTTACATTTTATGAACTAATTATTAATTGGGTGACTTATAGTTCATAGTACTGATATTTCATGATTGGCTTAGAGACACTTTTTTAAAAAGTGAGCTTTTGCAGTATATATCACAAGCCACAAAGCATTGATACTCTTTGGCCTAGTAATCTACTCCTTAGAATATGTGTACAAACATTTATATAAGAGAATGTTTCTGAGAATATAATTCACAATAGTGAAATATTAGAAACAACATCCATTTAATAATAGGGGAACAGGTTGATAGTACCTCTGTATGCTATAATGTAATGCAAGTGTTTAAAAATCGTGTGTTAAGAGAATATTAATCATTCATTCCATTGATATGTGTAAGTAACTACTATATGTCAGCCCTATGTTAGGTGCTGGGGATATTTTAGAGGAGAAAGAGGGCTCCTGAAGAATGGCCTGGGAAGTAGAAGAGGTATAGCCAGTTTACCTGGGATACGACAGAAGTGCTAGGAGTGGTGGGTCCATTTTGAGAGACAGTCTGAGGACTTCTTTCAATTCAGTAAGCTAACACCACACCCCTGCTATATTCTTTGCCCTTGGAGAATACAAAATGGCTGAGGTACAGTTTTTCCCTTTACAGTTACATGAGAGGGTGGGGAAGGAGGTTGTAATGGTAGGTAGAGAAAAATGAAGCCATAAGGCTATGCAAGTCAGATTGCTAGGGGGCAGAGAAGAGGAAATTAATTTCGACTTCCACCTTCTAGGAAAAGGAGACATTTGAATTGAAGGACAGAAGAAGAAGTACACTTCTTGATTAGCGGCTATGTGTCGGGCATTTTGTATACATTTTATTTGCTTTTCTAAGTAAGGGAATGGAGGTTCTGAGAAGTACAGTTACCTGCCCAACGTCTCAGGTCTAGCAGCTAAGGAAGTGGCAGAGTCTGGATTCAAACCTGGATCTGGCTGACCCCAAACCTGTGCTCTTAACCTCTCTTCAATATACTTCATTAATGATACATTGGGACCAGATTGCAAAGGGTATTAATTGCCATGCTAAAGAGCTGGAATGCTAACACTGGGGAGAGCCATCATGTATTTCTGAGTGATAGGCATGTTCAGTGATTAGAGAAAAATCGCTTTGATAGCAGTAAGGAAATTAAGATTTGGAGAGAGGAGAGATTTTAGAGACAGGGAGATAGTTGGGAGACTGCTGCAGTAGTCTTGCTGAGAGATGATGAAGCTTGAACTAGGGCAGTGGCATTGAGGAGGAAGATTTGAGAGAGATTTCAGAGACATTTGAAAGATGAGACAGAAAAAAGAGTTAAGGTTCTTAGCTTGAGTGACAGAGTAGGTGGTGAAAGCCTTAACTGAGATCAAATACAGAATGAGAGGCAAGCTGAAGGAGGAGACAGGTATTGGACATGTTGAGTTTGAGATTTTGGCTGCATTTGCTAGGCCATCAAGTCATGGACAGGCCGTGTGATATGAGCTCTGGAGTCTAGTTGGTCTTTATCAGTTGCAGTTGTGTTGAGGAATAGTTTTGCTTCAGGAATACTTTTCTTTTTGTTCTAAAACCTGAGTTAGGGCCATTTGCTGATTTAGGGGCTGCTCTGGAGAGAGTTGTTCAACGCCAAATTAGCTCAATATGGGTTTATTACTTTTCATTTTTTCTTTGGTAAATATTACTTAACTTGCCATTGAAAGGTGTCTGAATTATTTTTTCCAACAGCCTGTCACAGCAACTGGCACATAATGTGTCCTTAGTAAATTCTGCTGGATGCCTTAACATAGGCTACATTTTCAAAGTTGATCCTCTCTTTCTCTTACCTAAAACTCTTAAGCTCTGTGTAGTAGTTCTTTTTATCTCCTTTTTTGTCATTTAATTATAATATTTACTATTTTGTTTCTAATTATAAAAGTAATAACATGCTTAGTATAGAAAGTACAGAAAAATATAAAGCAGAAAATTAAAATTAAATGCTCATAATCCTTTGTCTCAGGGAGAACTCATATTCACTTTTTTGTATATTGGTATAGAAGGTGTTTAAGTACAGTAAGTGTCTTTTCCTTGGGTTAGTGGTTCTATTGGATGGAAGGGTAAGTTTTTTATTTTTTATTTTTTTATCTGGGAGGCCTTTTCCAACCCCCTTTAGTCTGGGTTGTTTCTGAGCTCTCGTAATAGCCTGTACTTTCCCTCTTAAAGCTTTGATCACAATGTACAGTATAGACCTTCAACAGACCATGAATTTGATGAAGGTCTGCATTTTGTCTTACTTAACTTTGTCTTCAGAGCTCAATATGGTGTTTCAGTGGGTGTTTGTTGAATGCATGAGTGACTGGGAAAGATGGAGCTAAACCAGTTTCCCCTGTCTCTGTGGTGACCCTTTCCTTGTGCTCTAATTATGCCTCCATTTCCCCAATTCTGTGGAACACATAAATTGCCATGCAGTGAAACTGTATATGATCTTTGTTTATTGCTAGTTGCTTTTTAATAGTTAGATGTTACTCTTTGGAATATTGCTTGCCTTGATGTGTGATGAATACTTTTAATTCTTTGGTCACTTTTTTTTTAATAAGTTAATTACTTTCTATTATATTGATGGATTGTTTTATGTTTTAGATGATTCTCTCTAAATATTGCAACACAGGGACTATTAGATAGAGCTAACTGCCACCACCTTGAGTTTTTTCAGAAGAGGCTCCTTATTAAAAAATATATAATTTCAAGGTTTGTGCAAGGCACTTTTCCCCCGTCATCAGTGCCTCAAGATGGAATTAGAAGATTAAAAAGATAAAGTGCATCATTCATTTAATAAGTATCTGCCATGTTTATTCTCATAGTTTTCCCCACACTTGCTATTTCACTATGAAATGAAGAGGGTAAAGGGATGCGTAGGAATACCATATAACTATCTGCTTTCATTTCCTAAACAGTGGTGACTTCCCTGCAGTCAGCTGACAGTGGCAATGATCTCTGGAGTCTCAATCCTTACCGGTTCTCCTTGGGCAGCCCCTCAGAGTGCTCCTTCTGTAGGAGACTGCTTTAGGCAGTGCTGTTGGCATGTTTGTGAGAAGGAGGGGGAGATGATTTTCAAGCCTTGGAGAGTGGGAATTGATTATATTTAGGATAACTTTAGTGAAAGAAGGTGTTGATGTTTAAAGTAGAGGCCTTTGAGTCAGACAGACATGGCTTTAAGTCCTGGCTCTTCACTTTGGTTATGAGATCTTGAGCAGATGACTGTAGTCTTATAAGCGTTAGTTTTATCATTTATATTATGAGGGTAATGATAGAACCCTCCCTCTTATAGTGATTGTGAAAATTAAATGAGATAACTTAGGCAAACATTTAGCAGAGTTTATTTAGCTCTAAATAAATGCTAGCTTTTGTTATAATAATAGGTATTATTATTAGGGCTCCTATAGCATCCATCTTTGGCCTCATGTGACCTTGTAATAGACTTGAGTAATAGAAATGGGTCTGATTATAAAACTTAGGCCCTTTCTAGTGTACTGTGCTGCATTTCTAAAGCACTTTATAGTTTGCAGAGTACATTCACATTTGTCATTTCATTGAATCTTTGTAGCTTTAGATATTGTGATTCCTATAGCCCCTCGGCTCCAGTTCTTCAGAAGAAGGAGGAGGAATAAACAAATAAGAGAGAGCAGTGACAGCAATTAGGGGTTCTGAAAATGAGGTTGAGAAGAGAGTGGTAAGAGGGCTATAAACCTACTCCAGAAAGATTGCCACTGTTTTAATTTTAACCTTTTGACTGCCTGACAGGATCAAAACACTTGCTGTTTAGAGACATCTTTGCTAGTCCTTGGAGTTACTACTTCCAAGCTGAAAAATATTAGTGCTCGTGTGTGTGTGTGTGTGTGTGTGCACATGCACGCATGTGTATGCGTGAGAGAGATAGGGAGAGAGCATTATGTAGGAGAATTACTTTTTTATTATTTGCTTTATAACATAGAAGACTCAGTAAAAAAAAAAAAAAAAAAAAAACCCAGTGGATCTAATATTAGATGCTGGGTTATTTGAGAAGTGGAATCTCTCTAAAAATGTTTTTTAAACTGATTTTATGTATTTCCTTACCCTAGTTCTGATATTTTTTCCCATCTTAGATTGATAGAATTCTGTATAGAGTGTTAAAGAAGGAACCACTTGATTGCTCAAGTCCCTCTATCTCCATCTGCTATCAGGAAACAGACCCATAGAAAAGGGCAAGTGAGATGGATGGAAGAAACTAACATTTATTGAGTTCCTACCATGTGTCCCAGTAGGCATTTGACTCATTCATGCATTCATTCTGCAGTTCAACAGATTTTTTTTGGAGAGTCTTCTGTGCGCAAGGCACAGTGCTAGCCATTGTGTACAGAGCAGTAAACAAAGCAGACGTTATTATGGTTCCCCTCATGGAAGCTCAGAGGCTAGTGGGGAAGGCATACACTGAAGATGTACATAAATAAATATATAATATCAAATTGTTAAGTGCTATGAAGGAAATGAACAGGATATGTGTGAGAGGATAACTGTGGAAGGGTCTTCTTTCTGTAGGATTATCAGTGGAGGTTTCTCTGAGGAGGGGTCATATGAGCTGAGCCTTGAATAACAATAACAATGATAATAATCCTCACAAGAGTCAGTCCTCTGATAGATAGCATGTCCTATTATTATCATTTTATGTATGAGGACATGGAAGAACAGAGAGTTAAGTAACCTGCCCGAGGCCACATAATAGAGGATGCAAAAATCATGAGAAAGTGCCTTCTAGATATGTGAATAGCACTTGCTATGGCCTTAAAAGGGGAAGAAGCAGGCAAGGTACACACATTCAGGGCACTTCTAGAAGGCTGGTGTAGCTGAAGCGCGGCGTTGGGGGGTGGGGGGACAGTGGCAGTAGATGATGTTGGAGGGCTAGGCAGGGGTCAGATCACGCAGCGCTTTGTTGCACACTGCATGGAATTTGGATTTTATTCAAAGTATCATAGGAGCCACTCACTGAAGGAATTTCAGCAGGAGTGTAACATGATCAAATTTGATGCTGCAGTTTGGTATCCACAGATTCAACAAACTGTGGAACCTATAGTACTGTAGCCCATATCAAGTGAAAAAAATTCACGTGTAAGTGGACCCTTGCAGTTCAAACCTGTGTTGTTCAAGGGTCCACAGTATTTACATCTGTTGGCAATATACGAGGGAAGGACAGGAGCTGAAGGTCAAGAGGTGAGGTTCATGGGAAGTTTGAGGAGAGAAGCAAAAGTATGTATTAGTGGTCTCAGGTGGGGTGCAGGTTGGATCAGGAGATATAATAGGCTTGCTATACAGTGTTGAGTGTCTGTTTGAGGTTTATCATCATGAATTTAAAGTAAAATCAATCTGTACAGTTACATGATTTTTCTCCAGTGATGTTTAGCTGGGCAGTGCAGAGGGTTGGGTTCATACAAGATTGGGGTTCTGTGAATTGTGTCCAGTGGAGGAAGAGAGTATTAAAACTGTAGTTGCAAAGGAACGATTATAATGGCTCATGTAATCTGGAGGGTGGCATTGGGAAATAAGGGTGACTGAAAGGTAATTAAAAGGTGGTGGTTCAACAGATTATAGGTTGGAGAATTTGAGGGACTACTTGAACAGATGAAGTAGAGGTATATTGAAGTGTGTTCAGGTTTTAACCCTGTGGTCTAGTGGTTAGGATTCGGCGCTTTCACTGCCATGGCCCGGGTTCAATCCCTGGTCCGGGAACTGAGATCCTGCAAGCCGCATGGTGTGGCCAAAATTAAAAATAAATAAACAAAAATAAAATTATTTTAAAAAGTGTATTCAGTGAGTGGATGTTCTAACTTGAGATTTTGGAGTTAGTGCAGATCTCTGGTGTACCCACCACAATAAGTGATTTGAGGTGGTGGATGAAAAGGCACTGGGGATGATGTGGTCTAGGGATTGAGACACTTGCGTATTGGACAGATTGTTCTTTTAGATGAAATTGCCAAGAATGGTGACAGGAATTGGGGTGGGAAAAACTATGAGCCAAGAGCTCAGGCCTTCAGTGAGGGAGGAGAATGACCAAAGGAAGGCTGGTGGGTAACAGAAAAGGAGAGGGGGAGGATGGTGAAGTTGGATGGCTTGGGTCTCAAAGGAACAGGGGTTTTTGTAAGAAAGGAGAATTAATAGTTTGGAAGTAGCAGGAACAAGAATACCTACTCCACCTCCTGGCCTTAAGGATTTGGGGGTTAAAAAGAACAAAGCAAAACAGTCTTCTGGACAGCAGAGGAAGTAGTATCCTCATGATCAGCAGGTTTCAATTAAGGCAAAAAGGTGGAGGGAATGTTTTTTAAAAAGAAGTAATGATGGGGCTTCCCTGGTGGCGCAGTGGTTGAGAGTCCGCCTGCCAATGCAGGGGACACGGGGTCCGGGAAGATCCCACATGCCGCGGAGCAGCTGGGCCCGTGAGCCATGGCCGCTGAGCCTGCGCGTCCGGAGCCTGTGCTCCGCAACGGGAGAGGCCACAACAGTGAGAGGCCCCCGTACCAAAAAAAAAAAAAAAAGTAATGATGTATGGCAGTTTGCTGTTTAGTGCAGGAGTTCCAGAGGGGAGTGGAGGGTTTGGGAGGGAGGAGAGAGAGGTGTGTGGGAGGGATTAGGGACATGTAGATCAGTGTGAGTATGGTGATTAGGGCAGTAATAAGACCAGAGACCCTTGAACTTCAGTTCAGATGAGTGAAGTAACAGAGGTACTGCATAATGGAATTAGCCCCCCATCGTCTCTGAGAAGGCAAGACCCTGGTTCCAGTACTGCTAAATGCTTCCTCGGAGAATATGGCAGCTTATCCCAAGGTCTCAAGGAGTGATATGGCAGTTTTCAGGGAGGGCAGCTTATACCAAGGTCTGACGATGACTTTTCCAAGGTCACACTGAATAAGTAACAAAGCAAATCTCCTGACACCAAACATTAGGTCTGCTCACCACTCTGATTTGTTTATTTTAGTTGTAATGCTCATTTACCTTACTGCTGGCAGAGCTGGATCCATTAGAACATTAGAAAATTAAAATTAGGGCCTCCCTGGTGGCGCAGTGGTTGAGAGTCCGCCTGCCGATGCAGGGGATACGGGTTCGTGCCCCGGTCTGGGAGGATCCCATATGCCGCGGAGCGGCTGGGCCCGTGAGCCATGGCTGCTGAGCCTGCGCATCCGGAGCCTGTGCTCCGCAACGGGAGAGGCCACAACAGTGAGAGGCCCGCATACCACAAAAAAAAAAAAAAAAAAAAAAAAAAAAAAAGAAAATTAAAATTAAAGAAGAAGAAAAAAACCCCTTAAAACTAGACAATGTTTCCACTTTGGGACCACCCCAGGCTCATACGCTGGTATGTGCAAAAAGGATGAGAACACAGGCCCTGGAGGGCAGTCGTTGTAGCTCAGTAGGGTCTACATGACCGGAACTGTGTGCTTTACCCTCATGCATGTGCTCTGTCCACAGGGTCATGTAGGCACAACAGCAACCAAGAAGATCGATGTCTACCTCCCCCTGCACTCAAGCCAGGACAGACTGCTGCCAATGACCGTGGTGACAATGGCCAGCGCCAGGGTACAGGATCTGATCGGGCTCATCTGTTGGCAGTACACAAGCGAAGGACGGGAGCCGAAGCTCAAGTAATCCTCCCTCTTTTTGGCTGCTCTAGTTTCTGGCTGTCTCCTGGCCACCCATGCTGCATTCTGGGCCCGGTCAGTCTTTCTAGGCTTTGGCCTGGGAGCCAGACGTCCACACTGACCCAGGTCAGGTTGCTCACCAGATCTTGGACCTGTGTAACTCAGGCTGATCTCAGAGAGTCTGCTTGCAAGCAGACTGATAAGTTTGTGAATCCAGACATGAGGAAATGCATTTTACAGGATCCAAACCCTTTTATGATGCTTGCTGATAAAAGGAGCATGGGCAGTAGTGGAGGGAACTAGTGTTTGTTGAGCACCAATCATGAGTTGGGCATGGTGCTGGGCACTTCATACCTGATTTCTCATTTAATTCTCCCACTTCCTGTGAGGTGAGCATCATGATCCTCATTTTGCAGAGGAGGAAGCTCAGGATCAGAGAGTTGTTATTTGCTGAAGTTTACACCAGTGGGAGATGACAGAGTCAGAATTTGTTTTCCAGTCTGTTTGAGGCCAAGATTTTTACTTTATTTCCTTTTGGTCTGAATTACAGTTTTCTTTGTTATCAGTCAGTGACCAATTTTTCTCTCAATTACTAGACTCTATTCCTCATTAAACTATTATATTAAAAATGTAATGCTTGAAAGTAGAGTCTCTATATATGTACATCATAACTTGAACTTTAAAGTGGTTTGCTGCATTAGTTCTCCCATACTTGAATTTCTTATCTGACAGGCATCTTCTCTTAGTTTTATGTGCCCTTCCCAGCAGTAGGGTTTGGGATACAGCTAAATGTAGTGGATGCCTTCATTTTGGAAATGGATTCTCATGGAGGCTTTCCCTTCTCACATTTTGTGTTAGCATGGTCCAGTCTGTTAGGGGTGTGTGTGTGTGTGTGTGTGTGTGTGTGTGTGTGTGTGTGTGTGTGTGTGTTTCCTTTAGGTACATTAAATTTGCACTTAAAATTATTCTTTCAGGTTCTGATTGACATTGCCCTCCACTTTGCCTGAAAAATTGTGGATATGAAGATAATCCTTATTGCTCCTATGGCAATAGAAAGCCTTTTCAACCAAGATACCACGTAGGCTCAGAAAAGGGTTGAGTCTGCAGCTGTGCTCAAGGCTGAGCTATGGTGTTGTCCCTTTTCAGCGTGAAGTGGAAGCAAGCAAGTGCTAGTTACTTGATGTATGTTGTCTGAGTTAATCCTTAGAACACTGCTTGTTGCAGGAACCAAAACCAAGAGAGGCAAAGGAACTTGCCCAGGGTTACACAGCAAGTAATAGGAGTTGAACTGTGACATACATTTTACAGATGAGGAAACTAAAGTGTAGAGAGGCTAAGTAACTTTTCTAAATTACACAGTAAGTGGTAGAACTGGTATTTAAACCCAGGAATTTTTTTTTAATTGAATGAACGATTATTTAAATTCTGTAGTGCTTTACAATTTCCAAAAGTTTCACACACGTGATTTCATATAATTCCATAATAACCCTTTTTTCTCCCTTCCCCTATATTGCCCCTGCTTCCCTCTCCCCACTGATAACGTTTGTTCTCTATATCTGTAAGTTTGCTTCTTTTTTGTTTTATTCACTAGTTTGTTGTATTTTTTAGATTCCACGTATAAGTGATAGCATATAGTATTTGTCTTTCTCTGACTTATTTCACTTAGCATAATGCCCTCCAAGTCCATCCATGTTGCTGCCAATGGCAAAATTTTACTCTTTTTTTACGGCTGAGTGGTATTCCATTGTGTATATATATACCACATCTTCTTTATTCATTCATCTGTTGATGGACACTTAAGTTGTATCCATGTCCTGGCAGTTGTAAATTGTGCTGCTTTGAACATGGGAGCGCATGTATCTTTTCAAATTAGTGTTTTGTTATTTTTCGGATATATACCCAGGAGTGGAATTGCTGGATCATACGGTAGTTCTATTTTTAGGTTTTTGAGAAACCTCCATACTGTTTTCCACAGTGGCTGCACCAATTTACATTCCCACCAACAGTATACAAGGGTTCCCTTTTCTCCACATCCTTGTCAACATTTGTTATTTGTTAAACTCAGGAATTTCTGACTCAAGAGCCCTACTCTTCACTATTACATTATAGTCCTTACCATGGAACTCTGTTATAGGTGATATTAAAATATTTATTGAGTTCATGCTTAGTACAGGCACTGTGCTAGATCTGGAAATACAGAAGTGAAAAAGGCAGTTTATGCCATCAAGGAGGTTATTGTCAAAGGTAATAATAATAGGCAATAATAACACAGTACTCTAGGCAATGATAATACAATACAATAGGCAATGATAATACAATACTATAATAGTCCAATACAGTAGCATGCAAAATCCTGAGAAGATCTGACCCCATACTTGGTGAGACTGGAGTCATGAAAAGCAACCTTGCTTAAGTGACATCTAAACTGAAACCTGAAGGAGTAGGAAAAGGTGATGCAGAGAAGTTGAGAGGAGGGTGCTCTAAACAGAGGGAAAAGCACGGACTTCTGGTTATGATGACCCTTTAAGTTCATGCTTTAAATTCTATATTCTGCTTCAAATACATAGTAATAATAAATGGAGTATGTTGTTGACATACTTGTATTTTAATAACCAGTTAACCATCCTGTGGACTAGGAACAGAACCAAGTTCAGAAATAGGCAGAGTGTGCTGGGAGTTGATTCTTTTAGAGCATTACTTCTAAAGGAACATGCTGTGAATGAGTTTACCAGTATGTGAAATACTGATTTTTCTCAGACTTCAGGGCAACTGGGTGGTCTGAGGGTAGTCAGAGCCTCCAGCCATCATTTCTGGGTAGGGAACAGAGTCATCCATCTTTCTGTTTGCCGTACAGATGCTGTTATTTTCTAAGTATCCCAAGACGTCAAAAAAAGTGGGAAACACTGCTCGAAGGTATAGGGACCAAAGGAACTTCATGCCTGGATGGGGACTAGAGGAAGTCTCACTGCTGGAAACTAGGATCTGGGGTGGATTTTCGTGCCTATGAAAAGAAACTGAACAAAGCTGCCTGGGTCTGTGGCTCGTTTCAAGTTGTGTTTCTGGGGTGGCAGGGGAATAAGATAGCGCTGTGACCAGGACCTGGCCACGATATGACTGGGTTTATGATATCCCTAGTGTCCCTAGTATCACCGAAGGGTAGGAACCCTGAGCTGCCAGTGTAAGACCTGGCTCTAGACTGGAGGCCTCTGCTTTGATGAAGATGGAAGACAGTGGCAATAGACAGGGAGGCGTGAGAGAGGAAGAAAGGGAGAGAGAAAAAGAGAGGAAGCATTCCTATTCAAGAAGAGCTAGCAAATTAAAATTCCAAAGCAAACCAGTATAACTAGTACTAAGAAAGAAAGACAATAATCCGGAGAAAAATTCACACCCAACAAAATTATAATAAAGCAATCTGAAAATAAATTTCAAATAAATATGTTTAAAATCATCAAAATGATGAAGGAATAACACCCATGGGTAAACTTCTAGGAAATTGTGAAACAAAACTGAGCAGATAGAATCAAGAGGTGGATTTAGAAAAGAACCAATTAAAAGTTCTGGAAATATAAAATGCAGTTATGAAAGTTAAAAAAAAAAAAGTATGTTGGATAAGCTTTAGACTGGGCCCAGTTAAAGAGGAAATGAATTGAAAGATAGTACTAATGAATTCAACTCAGGATGCAACACAAAGATACAAAGAGATACAAAGAAGGAAAGGTAAGTTAAGAGACATGGGGGAAAGATCCAAAGCCTCCCATATGTGAAGCAAAGAATAGAGGGAACAGCAGGGAAACAATATTTGAAGAGCTAATGCCAGAGAATTTCCCGGAATTGAAGGCAGATAAGAATGAGTCTTCATATTAAAAGCACATACAAATTAAGTGGTGCAAGGATAGCCTTTTCAACAAATGATGCTGGGCAGTTGGACATCCATAAGCCAAAAAAATAAACTACAACCTAAACCACGTGCCTTGTGTAAAATTAACTCAAAATGAAATTTCAACTTAAATGTAAAATGTAAAACCATAGAACTTTTAGAGGAAAACATCTTTGGAACTGAGGGCTAGATGAAGAAAGAGTTCTTATACATGACCCTAAAAGCATGATCCACAGTAGGAAAAAAAAAAGATAAATTGGACTTCATCAGAATTAAAAACCATTGTTTTACAAAAGATCCTTGGGGCTTCCCTGGTGGCGCAGTGGTTAAGAATCTACCTGCCAATGCAGGGGACACAGGTTCGAGCCCTGCTCTGGGAAGATCCCACATGCTGTGGAGCAGCTAAGCCCATGTGCCACAACTACTGAGCCTGCACTCTAGAGCCCGCGAGCTACAACTGCTGAGCCCGTGTGCCACAAATACTGAAGCCCGCATGCGCCTGGAGCCCGTGCTCCGCAACAAGAGAAGCTACTGCAATGAGAAGCCTGTGCACCTCAACGAAGAGTAGCCCCCGCTCGCCACAACTAGAGAAAGCCCACGCGCAGCAAGGAAGACCCAACACAGCCAAAAATAAATTAATTAAATAAATTTTAAAAATCTTTTTTTAATTAGAAAAAAGAAAAAAAGAACCTTATTTTCTTCTCAGTCCAAAAGCTGTCAAGCAGACATTCTGCCATCTCCTTTCCCATGGGTCAGAGTCTTCAGCTCCACCTGGCAAAAGTGGGTTGGGGAGGAGGGTGGCAGTGAGTCAAACAGTAGAATTTAAGGCAAAAACAACATCAATAGGGATATTTTGGTAAACTACATAATGAAAAAAGGAATAGCCCACCAAGATAATATAATAATTCTGACTGTGTATGCATCTAGCAACATAGTCTCAGCATATTTTAAGGTAATTTTAAGGAGCATCTTTGACTGATGCACAGTCAGAACAGGAAATTTCAATACCTGCTATCAGAAACTGATAAACAAAGAAGACCAAAAATTAGTAAGGCTAAGGAAGATTCAAACAATTTAATTACCAATTCTGAACCCCCCAAATAGAGATTATTTCTTGTACTAGTTTGTAAACCTTTGAAGTTGAGTGTATCTTATTAAGATTTGTATTCCTGAGTGTACCTAGCATGCTGACATTTTAAAACAGTTGCTCTGTAAGTATATATTGAATTACAAAATTACATTGACTCCAAAGAAGCCATGGTCTTTTGAAATTTTTTGTCACCTCTTATGTGACAGTGGATTTCTCAGTTCTGTTTGATATAAGACAGTCTATAAAGTAAACACCTGGGATCTCTTCCTGTCAGGAAGTGAAGTACAGGGTTATTTTCTTTCTAGCTTGTTTGTACTTCAGTGTTGGAATAGATCTTTACTTGATCTTTTCCAGTGGGTTGGCCCTGTGGAAGAGCTCTTCATTCACAGCGGGGCAAATTGCTAGATGAATGGGAGCGCTTTCCTTTATTTTCAAGAAAATTATTTATTCGAGAAGGTTGTTCTCCTGTCTCTGTGCCTTGAAAAATGTCTATGGAAGTAGGCTGTGGCCCCTGGGAAGGAATGGAGAATTGGCTGGAATTCTTGGCTTCCTTGACTCTTACACTTGTTAATTCTTTAGCAGGATTGAAGTGTGGTATTTAAGATAATTTCCTGCTTATTTTGGTGCACTGATTTTGGAGGAAACTAAAATCTATTTGGAAGAAGCTAAATTAAATCATTTCAGTCTCTAGGTAGTTGAATATTTAAATTTTGACTTTGTTATGTAGATTTATGTTTATTGAATGTTGACCAGAAAATGTGCCCTATAAAATTTATGCTTAGAGATTTATCTATATTTGGGAGGCCTACTGTTTAATAATGTTTTATAAATATTCTACAGATTCTGGAAAACTATTCTCTATAGGTTACAGAATTCAATATATACTTATTAAATCAGCATTTTTAATTACTATTATGTTCTTAACAGTTTTTGACTATTTTTGGTCCATGAATGATTAAGAGAAATGAATTAAGTTTCCTGTGTGTGTGTGTGTGTGATTTTTCTCCTGAGATTTCAGCGGTTTCCACTTTATATATGTATATGTATATATCAGTGCACAAAAAGATCCATGCATTTCATATCTTTATTGTGAGTTGTACCTTTTTCAATGTAAAACAATCTGATTTGTTTTATTTATGTATTGTGTCCTGCCTTTTTATTTCAGTGACAGTGAGCTATTTTTTCCACTGTTCTTCTTTGTACTTCTCCAGTGTGTCTTTGTTCAGGCTTTTACCTTTGCCTTTTTGTTTTAGCTATGTTGAATACCTTTGTGAGGTTTTTCCTTTTTGGCCCAGTCTAAGTCACTGTCTTTTCATAGGGAAGTTTATCTTACTAACATTTATTATAACCACTGACATGTTGGTTTCGTGTTAGTCTACTTGTTTTAAGCTTTGTTTTTTATGCTTTCTTCATTTTCTATTTCGAATTTTTTTACAGTTCTAAAGCCAGTTACCTTTAAATCTCTTTAAAAGACTTTATTTTTTAGGGCAGTTTTAGATTTACAGAAAAATTGCCCAGAAGTTATAAAGTTCCCACAATATCTCCTTCCTGCCTCTCATTTTTCCCTATTAGTGGCATCTTGCACTAGTGTGGTACATTTGTTACAATTGTTGAACATATACTGATACATTATGATTAACTAAAGTCAGCAGTTTACATTAGGTACACTTTGTGTATTGTACAATTCTAATTATTGTATCATACAGAATGGTTTCACCAGCCTAAAAATGCCCTGTGTTCTATTTATTCATCCCACTCCTCTCACCTTTGGCAACCACTCATCTTTTTACTGTCTCTGTAGTTTTGCATTTTCCATAATATAGGCTACTTGGAATCATTCCATATGTAGCCTTTTCATACTGGCTTCTTTCACTTAGCAGTATGTGTTTTAAGTTTCCTTCATGTCTTTTTCTGGCTTGTAAGCTCATATTTCATATGGTGACTAATACTCCATTCTATGGCTATACCACAGTTTTTCCATTCACCTACTGAAGGATAGCTTGGTTGCTTTTTTTTTTTTAATCTTTATTGGAGTATAATTGCTTTACAATGGTGTGTTAGTTTCTGCTTTATAACAAAGTGAATCAGCTATGCATATACATATATCCCCATATCTCCTCCCTCTTGCATCTCCCTCCCACCCTCCCTATCCTACCCCTCTAGATGGTCACAAAGCACTGAGCTGATCTCCCTGTGCTACGTGGCTGCTTCCCACTAGCTATCTATTTTACATTTGGTAGTATATATATGTCCATGCCAGTCTCTAACTTCGTCCCAGCTTGCCCTTCCCCCTCCCCGTGTCCTCAAGTGCATTTTCTACATCTGCATCTTTATTGCTGTCCTGCCCCTAGATTCTTTAGAACCATTTTTTTTTCTTTTATTTTTTTAGATTCCATATATATATGTTAGCATACGGTATTTGTTTTTCTCTTTCTGACTTACTTCACTCTGTATGACAGACTCTAGGTCCATCCACCTCACTAAAAATAACTCAATTTCGTTTCTTTTTATGGCTGAGTCATATTCCATTGTATATATGTGCCACATCTTCTTTATCCATTCATCTGTCGATGGACACTTAGGTTGCTTCTATGTCCTGGCTGTTGTAAATAGTGCTGCAAAGAACATTGTGGTACGTGACTCTTTTTGAATTATAGTTTTCTCAGGGTATATGTCCAGTAGTGGGATTGCTGGGTCATATGGTAGTTCTATTTTTAGTTTTTTAAGGAACCTCCATACTGTTCTCCATAGTGGCTGTATCAATTTACATTCCCACCAACAGTTCAAGAGGGTTCCCTTTTCTCCACACCCGCTCTAGCATTTACTGTTTGTAGATTTTTTGATGATGGCCATTCTGGCCATTCTGACTGGTGTGAGGTGATACCTCACTGTAGTTTTGATTTGCATTTCTCTAATGATTAGTGATGTTGAGCACTTTTTTCATGTGTTTGTTGGCAATCTGTATATCATCTTTGGAGAAATGTCTATTTAGATCTTCTGCCCATTTTTGGATTGGGTTGTTTTTTTGATATTGAGCTGCATGAGCTGCTTGTCACTGTTGGAGATTAATCCTTTGTCAGTTGCTTCATTTGCAAATATTTTCTCCCATTCTGAGGGTTGTCTTTTTGTCTTGTTTATAGTGTCCTTTGCTGTGCAAAAGCTTTGAAGTTTCATTAGGTCCCATTTGTTTATTTTTGGTTTTATTTCCATTTCTCTAGGTGGTGGGTCAAAAAGGATCTTGCTGTGGTTTATGTCATAGAGTGTTCTGCCAAATGTTTTCCTCTAAGAGTTTTATAGTGTCTGGCCTTACATTTAGGTCTTTAATCCATTTTTAGTTTATTTTTGTGTGTGGTGTTAGGGAGTGATCTAATTTCATTCTTTCACATGTAGCTGTCCAGTTTTCCCAGCACCACTTATTGAAGAGGTTGTCTTTTCTCCATTGTATAGTCTTGCCTCCTTTATCAAAAATAAGGTGACCATATGTGTGTGGGTTTATCTCTGGGCTTTCTATCCTGTTCCATTGATCTATTATTTCTGTTTTTGTGCCAGTACCATACTGTCTTCATTACTGTAGTGTTGTAGTATACTCTGAAGTCAGGGAGCCTGATTCCTCCAGCTCCGTTTTTCTTTCTCAAGATTGCTTTGGTTATTCGGGGTCTTTTGTGTTTCCATACAAATTGTGAAATGTTTTCTTCTAGTTCTGTGAAAAATGCCATTGGTAGTTTGATAGGGATTGCATTGAATCTGTAAATTGCTTTGGGTAGTATAGTCATTTTCACAATGTTGATTCTTCGAATCCAAGAACATGGTATATCTCTCCATCTGTTTGTATCATCTTTAATTTCTTTCATCAATGTTTTGTAGTTTTCTGCATGCAGGTCTTTTGTCTCCTTAGGTGGGTTTATTCCTAGGTATTTTATTCTTTTTGTTGCATTGGTAAATGGGACCGTTTCCTTAATTTCTCTTTCACATTTTTCATCCTTAATGTATAGGAATGCAAGAGATTTCTGTGCATAAATTTTGTGTCCTGCTACTTTACCAGATTCATTGATTAGCTCTAGTAGTTTTCTGGTAGCATCTTTAGGATTCTCTATGTATAGTATCATGTCATCTGCAAACAGTGACAGCTTTACTTCTTCTTTTCCAATTTGGATTCCTTTTATTTCTTTTTCTTCTCTGATTGCTGTGGCTAAAACTTGAAAAACTATGTTGAATAATAGTGGTGAGAGTGCGCAGCCTTGTCTTGTTCCTGATCTTAGTGGAAATGGTTTCAGTTTTCCACCACTGAGAATGATGTTGGCTGTGGGTTTGTCATATACTGCCATTATTATGTTGAGGTAAGTTCCCTCTGTGCCTACTTTCTGGAGGGTTTTTATCATAAATGGGTGTTGAATTTTGTCGAAAGCTTTTTCTGCATCTATTGAGATGATCATATGGTTTTCCTCCTTCAATTTGTTAATATGGTGTATCACATTGATTGATTTGCATATATTGAAGAATCCTTACATTCCTGGGGTAAACCCCACTTGATCATGGTGTATGATACTTTTAATGTGATGTTGGATTCTGTTTGCTAGTATTTTGTTGAGGATTTTTGCATCTATGTTCATCAGTGATATTGGCCTGTAGTTTTCTTTCTTTGTGACATCTTTGTCTGGTTTTGGTATCAGGGTGATGGTGGCCTCATAGAATGAGTTTGGGAGTGTTCCTCCCTCTGCTATATTTTGGAAGAGTTTGAGAAGGATAGGTGTTAGATCTTCTCTAAATGTTTGATAGAATTCGCCTGTGAAGCCATCTGGTCCTGGGCTTTTGTTTGTTGGAAGATTTTTAATCACAGTCTCAATTTCAGTGCTTGTGATTGGTCTGTTTATATTTTCTATTTCTTCCTAGTTCAGTCTCAGAAGGTTGTGCTTTTCTAAGAATTTGTCCATTTTATTGGCATAGAGTTGCTTGTAGTAATCTCTCATGATCCTTTGTATTTCTGCAGTGTCAGTTATTACTTCTTTTTCATTTCTAATTCTATTGATTTGAGTGTTCTCCCTTTTTTCTTGATGAGTCTGGCAAGTAGTTTATCAATTTTATCTTCTCAAAGAACCAGCTTTTAGTTTTATTGATCTTTGCTATCGTTTCCTTCATTTCTTTTTCATTTATTTCTGACCTGATCTTTATGATTTCTTTCCTTCTGCTAACTTAGGGGGTTTTGTTCTTCTTCTTTCTCTAATAGCTTTAGGTGTAAGGGTAGGTTGTTTATTTGAGATGTTTCTTGTTTCTTGATGTTGGATTGTATTGCTATAAACTTCCCTCTTAGAACTGCTTTTGCTGCATCCCATAGGTTTTGGGTCATCGTGTTTTAATTGTCATTTGTTTCTAGGTATCTTTTTATTTCCTCTTTGATTTCTTCAGTCATCTCTTGGTTATTAAGTAGTGTATTGTTTAGCTTCCATGTGTTTGTATTTTTTACAGATTTTTTCCTGTAATTGATATCTAGTCTCACAACATTGTGGTCAGAAAAGATACTTGATACGATTTCAGTTTTCTTACATTTACCAAGGCTTGGTTTGTGACCCAAGGTATGATCTATCTTGGAGAACGTTCCATGAGCACTTGAGAAGAAAGTGTATTCTGTTGTTTTTGGATGGGATGTCCTATAAATCTCAATTAAGTCCATCTTGTTTAATGTATCATTTAAAGCTTGTGTTTCCTTATTTATTTTCATTTTGGATGATCTGTCCATTGGTGAAAGTGGGGTGTTAAAGTCCCCTTCTATGATTGTGTTACTGTTGATTTCCTCTTTTATGGCTGTTAGCATTTGCCTTATGTATTGAGGTGCTCCTATGTTGGGTGCATAAATATTTACAGTTGTTATATCTTCTTCTTGGATTGATCCCTTGATCATTATGTAGTGTCCTTCTTTGTCTCTTCTAATAGTCTTTATTTTAAAGTCTATTTTGTCTGATATGAGAATTGCTACTCCAGCTTTCTTTTTGATTTCCATTTGCATGGCATATCTTTTTCCATCCCCTCACTTTCAGTCTGTATATGTCCCTAGGTCTGAAGTGGGTCTCTTGTAGACAGCATATATATGGGTCTTGTTTTTGTACCCATTCAGCCAGTCTGTGTCTTTTGGTTGGAGCATTTAATCCATTTACATTTAAGGTAGTTATCGATATGTATGTTCCTATTACCATTTTCTTAATTGTTTTGGTTTTGTTATTGTCGGTCTTTTCCTTCTCTTGTGTTTCCTGCCTAGAGAAGTTCCTTTAGCATTTGTTGTAAAGCTGGTTTGGTGGTGCTGAATTCTCTTAGCTTTTGCTTGTCTGTAAACGTTTTAATTTCCTCATCGAATCTGAATGAGATCCTTGCTGGGTAGGGTAATCTTGGTTGTATGTTTTTCCCTTTCATCACTTTAAATGTGTCCTGCCACTCCCTTCTGGCTTGCAGAGTTTCTGCTGAAAGATCAGCTGTTAACCTTATGGGCATTCCCTTGTATGTTATTTGTTGTTTTTCCCTTGCTGCTTTTATTATTTTTTCTTTGTATTTAATTTTCAGTAGTTTGATTAATATGTGTCTTGGTATGTTTTTCCTAGGGTTTATCCTGTATGGGACTCTCTTTCCTTCCTGGAGTTGGGTGACTGTTTCCTTTCCCATGTTAGGGAAGTTTTCAACTATAATCTCTTCAAATATTTTCTCAGACCCTTTCTTTTTCTCTTCTTCTCTGGGACCCCTATAATTCGAATGTTGGTGCGTTTAACGTTGTCCCAGAGGTCTCTAAGAATGTCCTCAAATCTTTTCATTGTTTTTTCTTTATTCTGCTCTGCAGTAGTTATTTCCACTATTTTATCTTCCAGGTCACTTATCCGTTCTTCTGCCTCAGTTATTCTGCTATGGATTCCTTCTAGAGAATTTTTAATTTCATTTATTGTGTTGTTCATCATGGTTTGTTTGCTTTTTAGTTCTTCTGGGCCCTTGTTAAACGTTTCTTGTATTTTCTCCATTCTGTTTCCAAGATTTTGGATCGTCTTTACTATCATTATTCTGAATTCTTTTTCAGATAGACTGCCTATTTCCTCTTCATTTGTTTGGTCTGGTGGGTTTTTACCTTGCTCCTTCACCTGATGTGTGTTTCTCTGTCTTCTCATTTTGCTTAACTTAACTGTGTTTGGGGTCTCTTTTTCGCAGGCTGCTCGTTCATAGTTTCCGTTGTTTTTGGTGTCTGCTCATGTTTTTATTCTCTTAACAGCATTTTTGGCAGAGCTGAAGTTTTTAATGTTAATGAACTCCAGCTTACCAATTTTTTTCATAGATTGTGCTTTTGGTGTTATAGCTAAAAAGTCATCACCAAACCTAAGGTTACCTACTTTTTCTCCTATGTTATTTTGTAGAAGTGTCATAGTTTTGTGCTTTACGTTTAGGTCTCTGATCATTTAGAGTTAATTTTTGTGAAATGTGTAAGGTCTGTGTCTAGATGTCTTTCTTTTTCTTTTCTTTTTTTTTTCTTCTTAATATCCAGTTGAGAAAACCATCATTTCTCCATTGAGTTGCCTTTGCTCCTTTGTCAAAGATCAGTTGACTATATTTGTGTGCATCTATTTCTGACCTGTAAGATTTTTTAAAACATTCCTTAATTTATATTTCTCCACCAGATTCAAGACTGAAACACTGTCTTTTTAGGATCACCCATTTGTAAAAGAGAAAAAAATAAAATTCAGTGAGGTTTTACCTTGTCAAGAACTTGAGATAGGAGGTATGCACTTGTTCTTGACAGAAAACCACGTTTATTTTACTTCATAGATAATTTAAGGCATTTTTAAGAATAATTTTGACTAGTCCTAATTTTTTAAAATAAATTTTTATTTATTTTATTATTATTATTTTGGCTGCATTGGGTCTTCGTTGCTGCGCGCGGACGGTGAGCGGGGGCTACTCTTCATTGCAGTGCGTGGGCTTCTCATTGAGGTGGCTTCTCTTGTTTTGGAGCACAGACTCTAGGTGCACAGGCTTCAGTAGTTGTGGCAGGAGGGCTCAGTAGTTGTGGCGCACGGTCTTAGTTGCTCTGCCGCATGTGGGATCTTCCCGGACCAGGGCTCGAACCCTTGTCCCCTGCCTTGGCAGGCGGATTCTTAACCACTGTGCCACCAGGGAAGCCCCGACTAGTCCTCATTTTTATGCAGAGATTTCAGTCGTGTGTTATGACTCCATTGTACACTAGAATAGCCATTCTTTGCCTTCTTCTTTTCAGGTGTCCCTGAGACATTCAGCATATTTCACTGGTCTCTTATTTACTATTGCTCTTCATTAGGCTACTGACAGGTGAAGTACTGATACTAAAAACCTGAAGAATTTTGCTGTGTTATACAAAGCTGGTGTAGTATACTTTGGAGATTATCACAGTGCTCAGTGAGTGGAAGTTTATGGCTATAGAGCAGTGCTGTCCAAATGAAATGCAATGCAATCATTTCACACCTGTTAGAATGACTATCATCAAAAGGACAAGATATAACAAGTGTTGGAGAGGACATGGAGAAAAGGGAACCCTTGTGCACTGTTGGTAGGAATGGAAATTGATACAGGCACTATGGAAAACAGTATGGAGGTCCCTCAAAATATTAAAAATAGAACTGCCATATGATCCAGCAATCCCACTTCTGGGTATGTATCCATGGGAAATGCAAACAGGATAGCAAAGAGATACCTGCACTCCCAAGTTCATTGCAGCATTATTCACAATAGCCAAGATACGGAAACAACCTAACTGTTCATGTATGGGTGAATGGATAAAGATGATAATGGTGTATTTATACACACAATGGAATATTACTCAGCCATGAGAAAGAAGGAAATCCTGCTATTTTCAACAACATAGATGGACCTTGAGGACATGATGCTAAGTGAGTTAAGGTAGACAGAGAAAGACAAATACTGTATGATATCACTTATATGTGGAATCTAAAAACGCGGACACATAGAAACAGAGATTAGAATGGTGGTTACCAGGGCCTAGGGTGTGGGGGAAATGGGGAGATGTTGGTCAGAGGTTATAAACTTTCAGTTATAAGTTCTTGGGATCAGAGTACAGCGCATTTGAAAAGTTGCTAAGGTTGCCAAATGTTCTCACCGTGATGGATGTATTGGCTAGTACTACTTGGTAGTAATCATTTGGTAATATGTAGGTGTATTGTATCAACACCTTAAACCTACACAATGCTATATGTGAATTATATTTTAATAAAGCCGGAAAATATGTATAATACAAGCTACAAATGTAAGCCACATTTACAATTTTAAATTTTCTAGTAATCACATATTTAAACATTTCCAAAAAACAAGTGGAATTAATTTTCATAATATATTTTATTAACCCATTTTATCCTAAATATTATCATTTCAACATGTAATTGATAGAAAAATTATTAATGAGATTTTTAATGTTCTTTTTTTTTTTGGTCACGTATTCAAAATCCAGTGTTTATTTGCTATTTACAGCACATCTCAATTCAGACTAGCCACATTTCAAGGACTCAGTAGCCACATGTTTGGAAAGTGCAGCTGTAGAGTATGCCAACACATGATATAGCCATGCAGTGGATTTCACTGTGGATTCACTTCATCCTCATAGAGCCCTTGGGAAACTTGGGGGACCGCCTAGATAGTTGAGGTTTATCTCATTCAGTATCGAGGTTTCTTTATTTTTGTAATATTTCATAGAAGCTCACTAACATGTGTTAACATTTTCCTCTGCCTTCTGAATCAGTATGTAACAGTGGTTAAGAGTGTGGGATTCAGAGTCATAGTCTGGGTTTGCATTCTGGCACTAACCATTAGGGTGATCTTGGATGAATTACTTCAGCCCATGTATTCCATTTTTCTCATGTGTAAAATGAGGATAGAAACTTCCTATCAGGGTGGTTATGAAAATAAAATGAGAAAATACATGGCAAGTGCTCAGTAAATGTTTGTTTCTGTTGCTGCTAAATACTATAACTCCAGCAGCTACTACTGCAATGAATACTAGTATTAGTTCAGCAATAGTAGCATAATTTAGCCCTTTCTTGATGACTCAAGTAATGGTACCATGCTATGATACAGTGCTGCCCTTGTGGGCTTATGAAAGTATCTAGGAGCGTTTGACTTTACATTATACGTTTTCTGACAACTTTGCAATTTAAATTCTTTACACTCCCCACACCGCCACCACCACCAACCCCCCCTTTTTTTTTTGCTGTCTGCATGCCTGCCACTGTCTACTCTTCTCCCATTTCTAGGTTGCTGCTTCTAATTTATACTCCTTACAGTCATCATTGAGAACCGTTTACCTAAATAATACAGCCTAAGGTGCCCTTCCCATCTGACCCCCAGGTATACTCCCGTACATTCTAACGCATCACATTCTTTAACTGGCAGCTTCTTGACACGCACCATGTCTGCTTTTGCTGTTTCCTTAGAAATGCCTTTCTCACTCTTCTTTTGATATCCTGCTTAATCTCAAAGACTTAAGTCCCTCATCATTTCTTCATTCAGCAAATATTTATGGAGTTCCAGGCCCTGGGTATTGAGGATAAAATGGAGAACAAGAGAAACGCAATTGCTGCTCTCAAAAAATTTACAGTTTGGTGGGGAAGACGAAATTATCAAGTGTAATAGCACTTTGTAACTGGCTCATTTCACTTATCATTTGTATTCATTCATGCATTCAGTAAATATTTATTGAGTGTTTGCTATGTACCAGGCATTTTGCTGGGTGTACAGTGGTGAGGGGAACAAGACATAGTTTCTCTTTCATGAATTCTACAACCTAGTGAGGGAAATGGGCGAATAATTAAGCCAAAGAATGTTTGCTTAGAAGCTGAGTTAAGTGCTCTGCAGGGAAGGAATGCCATTTGTGAGAGCCTCACCTGGGAACCAGGGAGGAATTCCCTCAGAAAGTGATGCCAGGGGCATTTGGCAGGGGAAGGCTCCTGGCAGATAGAACCGTGTGGCAGTGATGCTGTGGCAGGAGGAAGCATGCTGTCGTCAGGGAACTTGAAGACATAGCAATAGAAACTGTCCTAAAAGGAGTTCAGACAGAACAATATGAAGGTCTTGCTTCCACCTAAAAATTAGTGGACATTTTCTCCCTAGAACTTTACCAGGAAATTTAGATTTAACTCTTCCTGTCTGAGGTTGCTGTGGCTTGACAAACGTTACAATGTTATTTATCAGCTCTACTTACCATTTACGGGGGGTGTGTTTTAGAGAAAAGGAAATCTTGGGAGTCTTAAAAATCTTTGCTCTGACTTCAAAGAGATGAACTTCTGAGCTGCAACCATCAGAATCTTTCTCTTGCTAATGTCTGACACACTCTTAATATTGCTTGTCACCAAAATAAGCAGCAGAGTTCATGTAATGAGCATTCTGGACATTTCAGAATCATGCATTCTTTTATTTTTCATTTAAAAAACAGTAAGCATTAATCTGTCTTGTGTTCATACTAAAGTGTGTTTTGCATTTTCTGAAGATAAGAATGAACATGTCAGATCACATTTGGTAGAAATCTGGGATGCTTCCTGGAATGCTCCTGAATTTTCATATATGAATTAAATACCATCTATTTATGGGCTATAGGCTTCTGTCTCGTCATAAAAACCATACTGGCCTTTGAACATAAAATGGATATTGGTCAGCAATTCAATGCAATAAATTTTTCTAATGAAGAAATGTAGCTTTATTTGATGAAATATGAATAAGGGAAATTCAGTTAATTGTACTCATTAAAGCTTTGGAGATCTATATATCTCCCCCAAAAGGATCTCTCTTTGGCAGCAGCCTCCATTTTGCATCCACTCATTTCTTAAACTTCCAGTCCTCTTACAAGCTCCATGGTACCTAAAAGGGCCTGTGCCTTCCATGCCAACCCAGCTCTAAAATTAAGCCTCTTCTTGTGGATCCAGTTGTCCTGTACTTGTTTGTTACCGTTTTGATCATTCTTCTCTCTCTGGTAGTGACTCACAAACAGGACTTTTAGGTTTCTCTGTCTCATTGCTATCCACCATGCTTCTGTTAGATAGTTAATTCTGCTTCTGTGTAATCAGAAGCTTAAAAGTGGTAGAAGAAATTTTGACAAAATGGGAATCCTTCTTCATGCCAGGCACTGTGCAGTTAATTATGTCATTTAATCCTTATAAGACCCTTATGCAGTAGTTATGGTTATTTCTTCCATAATTCCAGAACCTAGTAGAGAAAATGAGCACACTTACCAATCAGGCAGGCCATGCTCAGAGTCTCTAGGACAAGTGATTTTCTCTGTGTAGTGGGGTGAGAGATTTCCCAGACTTCCTTGTACTGTTCCATATTTCTAAATTGTCTACAATAAGAATGTATTGATATTACACTTATCAAAAATTTAATTAAATATTTTATAAAGAAAGGAAAATGAAAGTTATACATACATATTATGGGACATCTGGAAAGTATAGAAATTTAGAAAGAAAAAAGCGCTCATTGCTTTAATGTAAATATAATCTTTATGAACTTTTTGGTCCCTTTTCTTCTAGTCTTTTTATATGTATGTAATTGAACATTTTTATATAGTTGTAATAATTTCTTATTGTTTTCTCCATAAAAAACTGAGATGCCAGTACTCATATCTTGGTGAACTGCAAGAATGCCTCTTTCGGGCTTCCCTGGTGGCGCAGTGGTTGAGAGTCCGCCTGCCAATGCAAGGGACACGGGTTCGTGCCCCGGTCCGGGAAAATCCCACATGCTGCGGAGCGGCTAGGCCCGTGAGCCATGGCCACTGAGCCTGCGCGTCCGGAGCCTGTGCTCCGCAACGAGAGAGGCCACAACAGTGAGAGACCCGCGTACCGCAAAAAAAAAAAAAAAAGAATGCCTCTTTCATTTTCACTTTTTCCTGGGCCTTCTTCCCTTGTCTTGAATTGCTATCTCTGATACATGTGCACTGCCTTGAAAGCCCCATTTGGCTAACAGGTATCAATGTGACAAGCCAGAAAAAGAAAAAGAAAAGCTTATTACTTCTCCTTTTCTCATTAACACACACATCATTAATAATACCCTCTATGTTTTTTTCATGGGTAGAGTGATTCAGTCTACACATTCATATATTCATTCATTCAACAAATATTTGTTCTAAATGCCAGCCATTTTACTCTTCAGTGAGGATGCAGAGATAGTAGAAGAATCCCTGCTCTTTAGGAGAACATAGATGCATAAATAAGAAAAAGAACAGTGTGATGTTATATGCAGAAATATCAGCCAAGTTCTGTAAGAACACAGAGGAGAATCACTTGGATTCTCCTAGAGATCCAAAGGATTCTAAAGAAATCAAGGAAAGCCTTTCCTGGGTAAGAAAATGGAGCTCAGACAGATTTGGTCACGTAGCTGGTTTGTGGTTGTGTTGGCATTAAAACCAGATCTCACTGCAAAACCCGTCTTCCTTCCAACAAACTGTCATGAAGAGGCACCCCGTTTTTGTTGTTTTGGAAGCTCTAGGTGTCTATATTTGGCAAATTCCTGAGTCAGGGACCACAACTGCCCCTTTTTTCTCTCCCCATTTCAAAATGCCACCAATTTCTGATTTGATCAAAGAGTAACGGAAGAGAAGTAAGGAAACCTGAGTTCTCTGAAAACCAGCTTTGCCACCATTTAACTAGGTGATCATGGGCACCTTATTCCTCTTTTCTAGGTATCTATTCCCCATTTGTAAAAGTGAGGAGATTGAAATAAATCTCTCTAAGCTTCTAATTTTTTATAAATAATATGTCGTGGTTTCCTTCTCCTTTTTAGCATATGTAGCATTTCCATACAATTGTAGGTTCCCAAGGGCCTTGGGAAATCTTGACACACTACGGCTTAGGCAGAGGAGTAGATGGGAGTCAGGAGTGAGGGCTCTTGACTGCCTGGGTTTGAATCTCAGCTCTATAACTTGCATGCTGTTTAATCTTGCATGTAAGATGAACCTCACTGAGCCTTAGTTTTGTAATTCATAAAATAGGAATAATAATAAAGGACTCACAGAGCTGATGGGAAGATGCAGTGAGCTTATGTGTCTAAACCACTGTGCACAGTGTCTGGCACGTGGTACTCAATAAATGTAGCTAATGATACTAATGGCTGTTTTACTAGTACTAATTTGAAGTCCTGAAGCAGTTTTAGAAGTCAGAATATCACAGTAGCTTCTTTTATTAATGATTCCCCTATAAAGGCACAAAGGAACCAATATCCATGCATAGAAAATGGAATTTCAGTCATTTTTTTTCCCCTTAGATGTTCAATTAAGGGTTGATAGGGTGTGGAGCACTGTTTACTGCTAAACTTTACTGAGGACCCAGAAAAGACTTCCGTTAGTTTGTATAACATAGAGTGAATTATTTACTCTTTTCCTTGCTGTGTTCCCAGTGCTCAGGACAGGCTACAGCACAGTGTAGGCACTTTACAAATGTTTTTTGAATGAATAAATGATATCACACTTTATATTTAAGAACTGGGGGGAATAATAGCACTAGGCACATTGAGTCTTTTGGCTTTCAGAGCTTAGGCTGTGACATTTGCTGAGTTTGTTTCGAGGAGATTTGGGGGCGTCCTGTGACAATCAAAGCAGAATTCTTCTGATGCCACTGTTTGGCTTTCTGCTTTGATCAATAGACTTATTATTTGCCCTTGAAACCTCTGTGGTGCTAGGGATTCACAGACATTCCTCAGGATGATTTACACGGCACTAAATAATCTGTGCTGTCCATTGCTTGCTGCATCAGTGTCTGCCCTGCTCATAAAATCCCGGAGGCTCAGTGGCCCCAAGGCTGGAGCACGGTGGACATGTTCACTCCAGTTACAGATGTTTGCACATAGAACATGTTGCTCACTTTCATTGTTGCTCTGTTGCTCTAATATGCATCCACAATTTGTCTTTAAGGGTTGACCTAACTATAGAAGTTATTTTCCATCTGACTTTATTATAGTTACTACCATTTATGTTTTTACCTCTGTTATATGCTAGGCACTACATATATTATCTCATCAAAACTTCAAAACCCCCTCTAGGTGACTGTACCCTTTCTGTAGAATTGGAATCTGAAGGGAACGAAGCGTATTCTCTGAAATCACGTAGTCCAGGAGCAATGGGGCTTAGGTTGAACTCAAGTCCCTTTGGACACAAAGCCCTTAGCTACTACACCATGATATTTTCCTCATCTAAAGGGCTTTCTTCTCCTTCTACAAGTGTTCTGTGTTGAAGTTGGTAACCTTTTGCAAAGATTAGTAAGTTTCCCGTACCATTCAGAGATGAATTTTAAGTTTCTTAACAGCATTGCAAATACATGAAATTTATAGTGACAAACATAGACAGATTACTTTCTTGTTATCCATCCATTTAGTAAATTTACAGTTCCCATTAATTTAAATCTGTCCTTATTACCTATTTTATATAATAAATATCTCTTAGTCATGACAGACTGAGTATAGATCACCTGAAGTAGGCTCTCTCTCAAAAAGCAGAGTTGCAGCTAAAGATTTGTGAATTAATTGGGAAAATTACAAATCAGGTAGTCAGTGAAATAATTCATTGTCACATCCAATCAATAAACTTTGTAAATCAACTCATTTAATTCAAAAAATGATCTATATAGATCAAGCAACCAATTAAACAATTAGCATACACTTTGTAATTAATTAATTTAAGTATCAATCATATAATTAAAACTCCAAATTTAAGCCACAGAATTTAGAATCCTACCTCCTTGTGAACTATTAGGTTCACACTTCTGAATGCTAGCAGATTTGCAGTTTCACAATTCAACTTTGGTGCAGGGTATTTTAAAGTGTTTAAGTTGATTTCAGTTTTAAATTTTCTTTATGTTAGTATAGCTTCCCACCCTTTTTCAGCAAATTGACTTTTTATGTCCCCCAAAGGAGAAGGAGTGTTAATTCTAAATTGGGCAAAGCTGGAATCTGGGAGTACTGACTGGACGTTCTGGGGAAGTGAGACAAGTCCAGAAGTAGTTAAGAAGGCTAGGTATCTGCGTCAGGATGAATTGCATCATTTGCTTTTACTCTGTAAGTGTCCTTGGTGTTTGGAATCAGATCCTGCCAAGTGAACCTGATATTCTTCAGGGAGGAGAACTGTAAAGATCGTCTTGGTTACCTTGAGTTCTTCTGATCTAGAGCATAGATATTTTCTTAATCCTGAACATAAATCAAAGGCCTCTGATTCCCTCCAAATAACTTTTGCTTCCTTTATAGTTTTGTCTCTCTTTTATGATATTTATTTTATTTACATTTATAAATATTCTAGCTAATGTAGTGCTTACTTGTTCCTCCTGCTATACTCTAAGCTTCCTTTGAGGGCTGATACTCAATCTCATCTTTGATCAAAGGGGTTAAGTTCTGGGTCTTATCTATTAACAGGGGCTCAGTAAATATTTGTTGAAAGAATAGAGCAGTATAAATGTTCTCCTTTCACATTGTTTTTCTCCCCATTTGTGGTGCCATGTGTTTTCTCTTTATCAAATGAAGTAGGATTTGGGAGATCTAACTGTATCACCAGGCTTTGGGGTAAAAAATAGTAGTGTCCCAGTTTGCTGTACACCATAGCTTCTGGTCTCTGCATCCCTCCCTCACCTTGGTGTTCACTTACCTTTTTGGTTTTTCTTACAGTGACAATGTCAGTGCCTACTGCCTGCATATTGCCGAGGATGATGGGGAGGTTGACACAGATTTCCCCCCACTGGATTCCAATGAGCCCATTCATAAGTTTGGCTTCAGTACTTTGGCCTTGGTTGAAAAGTATTCATCTCCTGGTCTGACATCCAAAGAGTCGCTCTTTGTTCGAATGTAAGTATTGATTCTGTTACTTATCTCAGTATCTCACCTCTACCTTCTAGTACTTTGGATTTGACTTTGGCTTTGTTCATCAAATGAATGATATTTGGTATCTGGAGAGTCAGCGTGTAATGATTACTTTCAGAGAGATGTTGGGGACGACATTTGCACTGTATTCTATGCCTCTGCACCTGGATTAAATGCAGGCTGCTTTGCAGTAGCAAATTGTATTAGGTATATCTTGAATGTCATGTCTCGGAAACAGACCTCTGGAAATACTGGGGTACTTTGGGGCCTATGAAGGACAAATTTGGGGTTTCCCTCTTTCTCATTAAGGAATCCAAACTGAAAATGTGCATTGCAGCCACTTCCCTTTTGTGACTTAAAATACTTCTTTTTCTCTCCAACTTTGTTCAAATCAAATTTGATTTTTCTTAGTTGCCTTCCATTAGACTGAGCAGAGGTTCTTAATCCTTCCTGTGCCTTTGGTAGTCAGGTAAAGCCTACAGAAGCCCTTCTCAGAAAAGTGTTTGTAAATGCAGAGAGTAAAATTCACAGGAGTACAAAAGAATTCCATTATATTTAAATAGTTATCAAATTATTAAACAAATTTGTGATATAGTAGTATGTACTGGCTTTATTAATACCTTAAATGACAAGATCCAGAGGCAGGTCTAACAGTAACTCCTGATGTCTCTTGTTTCAAAGTAGTGGTAAGTGTAAATGATATTTGAGAACTCTGCAACAATTGTAATGTGCTATGATGGTATCTGTGGTTTCTGTTCATGACAGAGTCACCAGTACTGCTCATATGACTGTGGTTTGTTGACCGCATTCATAATTCAAGGAGATGCTAAATATCAGTTAGAAGTTAGTTAAAATAAAAGTGTAGTTTTTGTCCATTCACATCTGTAGAGCACCTGAGTCTTACACATATATATGTCCTGGTTGTTAGGGGAAAACCTGCAGCGTTTTCTCAGCTTAAGGTCTTCTAACAGAGGCCGTGACAGTCCCACTCCTGGCCATCTCCTGGGAACAATAGCGATCCCTTTGGCACCCCCTGCTGTTAGTAACCAGCAAATTCACTGTCCAGAAGAGGGATTGCTTTAGAGGACTTTCCCCATCTTTTAAAAACATATTGCCTTTGTTTCAGGTTTTTACTAAAAATAGGATTATGTTACCTATGATATATGAGTATTTTGGGTGTTTCTACCCTTGACCAAAGAAAGAAATCTGTGTGCCTGGGAGTGAGCCGGGGGTAGCTCCTCAAGCTTTATTATTGTCATTTTATCCCTACCCTGAAATCATGTTTGGTGTATATAGCATCACATATTTTCCTTCTTTTTACATTTCAGAGGCACTAAAACAACAACTTTAAAGAATATTAAAGTAATTTAAAAGTTTTCCAATGATTCCTCCATCCCAGTATAATTATTTTCATTTTTGCATAATCATTTCCACATGTATATATATTACAGTTTCAGTTCTAGCGTACATATTGTGTTATTTTTACTTAACATTATATTACAAATATTTTGATATCTGTTCTTAATTCCTACAATCTGCATTTATTATGTAATGTCTCAGACCTTAGGTATAAACCTACAGCTGCTTTTCTAACAAACTGTTGATCAGCAAAAATAAAGGGGCTACAGAAACCCTCATGTTTATGCTGTTCCTTTTTGGACTTCACGCAAAGACAGTTCTGTGTAAATGTACAGTTGACTCTGATTTGGAAATCTGAAAATCAGTTCATCCTTGTTATAAAATTTTTTTTACAATTGTAATTATATTGATGTTCATGTTATATAAAATAACTCATTTAATAAAGTAGTACTTGAATTTTTCAAAAAAATCTAGACAGAGACAGCCCCTGTTTTCATGGAGCTTACTGTCTAGTGGGGGGAGAGTTGTCAAACAGATCATTCAAATGTGATGAGCAATACAACAGAAAACTGTACGGGATGAAATGGATGCCTGTCAGAGGATGTTTAGATTGTTTCCTTGTTTTGGTTTTAACAAGTGATTCTATAATGATAGTCCTTATCTATATCCCTTTTATTTCTGTTGAATAACTTCCTTAGGATAATTCCCTGTGAATAGGATTATTGATCAGGGTAGAAACATCTTCAGATACTTGCTTTGTATTGACATATATAGCCTTCTGAAGAGGTATCTATTACAGTGCTACAAATAAAATTCATAAAACCATCTTTTCAGTCTTACCATTACAAGGTGTCATTAGAAGTTTTTTCTTTTTACTTTAAAAGATGTATATAATGAAATGTCAGTAGTTTCTGCTTGAAATTCTATTGTTTATTAATAAATCACTAGAAGAATTGTTCTCATTAGCACATAATTTTTACTACATAAATATTAACATATGATCATAGCAGTCTTTTGATCTGAAAGTCCTTTTTCAAACAAGAGCTTTAAAATCAGTGATTTTCAATAGAATGAGGTTGGGGGTGGTTTGGGCATAACCTTCCCAGGAGAAGCATCTAAGGCTACACAGTGTCTCACTGTGAACCCTACCTTCCAGAGAATGGGAAGAGAGATGAGAAAACAACTGCTTTAAACCTGATACTTTTTTTTTTCCTGAATTACTCCCATCCCTGCACTCTCACTCCCAAACACACACACCACACGGTCAATCCTTTTTTTATTCTAAAGTCCAGGAGTTTATTCAACATGTCTGGAGTGTTTCTGAAAACACAAGGTCAAGTAAAATCTTTATATGTGAGCATTTAGAACAAATGTCAATACATTTTCTCTTTCTTCTTTTTCTCAGTTGTCTGATGAAATAGTACAAATTACTGACCATTTGCCCTGTGTATATTTTTTTGGTTCAACAACCTCCCATTCACCTTTCTGGTCTAAATTCTAAGTTAGAAAAATGTCTCCTGCAAATGCAGGACAGAGCAGACCTTTAGGAGTCTCCAGAGACATATGCAAAGTTTCAGAGAGTGAAGTGCCAGCAAAAGAAGTGAAATCATTGCGGCTTCTCTTCATTCCCTCCCTTTCCTCTTTGCATCTCTCTCCCAGTGCAGAATGGGCGGGAAGTGGCTGCATAGACACTGCACTGAACCAGGAAGAAGGAGCTAGGTTTGACAATGGAAAGTGAATTAGTATTTACTAAGGGCCAACTATGTATATGTTATTTCATTTAATCTGAAAATAGCCCAGTTTTTATTATGACCATTTTAGAGACATGAAAACTGAGGCTGGAAAGTACTGCTCTCAGGCCTGGACTTGACCCCATGCCTAACTTCAAAGTCCATTTTTTTTCCAACACCCTGCTGATGGTTGGGATGTGGGTAGGGGAATCAAGTATTGGTCTAGTCATTCAAGTGAATCCCACTGTCTTTAAGGCCAAAGTTCAAGAGCATGGTGGCCCCTGGAGCCAGACTTCTTGGGTGCCGATTCTGACCTTGCCCTTACTAGTGTGTGTGAAATCTCAGATGAATTACTTGACTTTTCTACGGCTCAGTTAAATGAGGGTAGTAATAATACGTCTCTCATAGAGCTGTTTTGAGGATTGGATGCGTTAATATGTGCAAAGCACTTAGAACAGTGCCTAGCCTAGATAAGCATTATCTAAATAAGTGTTTGCTGCAATTGTTGTTATTATTAATAAAAATCCTCTGAGGGCAAGAACTGGATCATTAGTGCCCCACAACGCCCAGCATAGCTCCATTACTGTGGTGGTAATGGAGTAAATAGAGGGATTGAGTAAAGGCTGAATTTCAATAACTTTTGCTGAACACGGACAGGGGTGTACATTGGAGATCTGCAGACATCCTCTATGGCAGACATCCTTTAAGACAGGGGTCCCCAACCCCTGGGCTGCGGACTGGTACCTGTCCGCGGCCTGTTAGGAACCAGGCTGCACAGCAGGAGGTGAGCGGCGGGCGAGCGAGCAAAGCTTCATCTGCCGCTACCCGTCGCTCGCCTTACCGCCTGAACCATCTTTGCGTTACTGCCTAACCCCATCCCTGCGCCTAGCACAGGGCTTCCTAGAGAAGGAATGAACGAATGAATCTTCA
Organism: Hyperoodon ampullatus; assembly: GCF_949752795.1. NCBI lineage: Eukaryota > Metazoa > Chordata > Mammalia > Artiodactyla > Ziphiidae > Hyperoodon > Hyperoodon ampullatus. The sequence continues at coordinate 10,190,634 of NC_136919.1, forward strand.
GGTGTCTGTGGGCTGCTCGGGGAGAAGGGGGCCCTTGGGCAAGCTTTCTGTCCCACCTTGCTTTCTGAGCCCACTTAACCTCTTCTACAGCCCTGTTTCTGCCTTTTGAATACCATGAAGCCCCAGGTTGCCTTCTGTTTTTCAGAGGCCCTCATACCGTTCAACCAGGAGTCCCCAGTATACCATCTTTCCCTACTCCAAATGAGGCAGCATAGCCTTTGAACTTAGGCTAACCTGGGTTCAAGTTTCAGCTTCACTAGTGACTTGCTCCATGACTGTGGTCTCAGTTTCTTCATCTGTAAAGTGAGGATGGTAATTACTACTTCATGGATTTGTTATGAGGAATGTTCTTAAATGTAAGTAATGTACAGACCTCTTTTAAAGGAAAATTAATTCTCCTGGAACTTCAGTGTTTGCCCAAATTTTTTATTACAAAGTTACTTAAACACATACAAATGTAAAATTCTAGCTATAAATTCCATGTCTTTATGCAATCCAAAAAAATTACAAATTAAATGCAAATAAAACTATAACATTAATAAAATAAAAATTAGCAACTTTAATGCAACATGATATTTTGCTGAAATTAAATCACTGATGTGGGGTTTAATGGATGTTAATTGTTTTACTTGTCAACTTGAATCTTCTGATTTTCATATGAAACATCAGACTATCATATTATTTGTCCTTTTAAACGATGAATGTATTTTTAGGTACTAGTCCATTATATCAGTGGGCCAATTGATTTATAGTGCACTACCCCCCCCCCCCAAATTTTAAATGTTTTTTAATTGGAAAAATAAAGAACATTTCCGCTAGGATGACCAGTTTATGCCAGTCCTACCCAGGATTTTCCCTGTTTTATCTTTTATTTTTTGGCTATGCCGCATAGCTTGCAGGGTCTCAGTTCCCTAGCCAGGTATTAAACCTGGGCCACGACAGTGAAAGCCCAGAATCCTAATCACTAAGCCCGGAATCCCTTCCCCACCAGGGAACTGACTGTTTTAAAATAGAAAGTCCTAAGTCCGAGAGCACCCCACTCAGTCCCGGGTGAACCAGGATGATGGGTCACCTTACTTTCTGCTGTTGTCAGTTGGTTCTGTTCATAGATGGGCTCTCTGCCTCATTTGTCCTGTGCACAGTGTGACTTGCATACTGCAGGAGATGAATTCTTCAGAGATCAGCAAGTCTGTTCCATAAAGAGCCTTGGGTACACTTCTCCTGTCACTTCTCCTTATTCACCAAACTGTTTTGGCATGTAGCTTGCACTGATGCTGTTTGGCCTTTCTAAGTCTATTACTGATGTTAAATAACCAGCTGCTAGGATACTCAACCCTCCAAATCTCACCAGCTTATCCCACATGTTGGCAAACTTTTTCTATAAAGGACAATGTAGTTAATATTTTAGGCTTGCAGGCCATACAGTCTCTGTGGGTCAACTCTGCCATCATAATGCGAAAGTAGCCATAGAAAATACGTAAATGAATGGACATGGGCTAGATTGGTTGACCTGGCTTTATTATATGTTTATTTCTTGTTCACATCTGTCTAATGAAGGTCAGGTGGCTCTCCTCCAAGCAGTGACTCAGAGCTCCCCCAGCTGGATGGAGAATGAGGAACATGGAAGACTGGGAATGGTCTATATCCGTATCTTATCTATCTATTGCTTGTATAAGTCACTATATATACATCTATTTATCTATCTGTATAAAATTCTGCTTTTCAGTGAAAAGTATATGTACATGATTTTCATTGAACTAAAAGCAAAATTTTTAAATTCTGAAACTCAGGAGAGCCTGTGAATGCATCTTTTGACCCTAGGGGGTCCATGAACCTCAGGTAGGAAATGCTGCTATGAGAAAATTAGCTCAGACCCTAGTGTGTAGGAAGTGTTATGTAGTTGCTATTTGTTGTTTTTATCAGAGATTTATCAGCCTGAATAGTTCACACTAAGTTGTATGTGGGGTTTAACTTTTCTTTGGGTTATTTTATTTTTTATTTTTTTGCGGTATGTGGGCCTCTCACTGTTGTGGCCTCTCCCGTTGCGGAGCACAGGCTCCGGACGTGCAGGCTCAGCGGCCATGGCTCACGGGCCCAGCCGCTCCGTGGCATTTGGGATCTTCCCAGACCGGGGCACGAACCTGTGTCCCCTGCATTGGCAGGCGGACTCTCAACCACTGCGCCACCAGGGAAGCCCTCTTTGGGTTATTTTTTATTGCACAATTAATACATGTCCATTATATTGGGTTGGCCCAAAAGTTCATTCGGGTTTTTCCATAAGATCTTACAGAAAACAAAATAGGAAAAATTAGAAAATCTGTTTTTCATATAAAAAAATTTCAAATTTCTCTTTGTTCCATCATGCAGAGATAATGACTTATTACATTATATAATGATTTACATTTAAAAACAGGAGCTAGTTAACTTAAATGAATCCCTAATTGGAAAAGTGTTTTGTGGAAAAGAGTGTGGAGCTGGATACCTTTTGATGTTCTTACTGAGTTGGGGCTAGGCTGGTTTTGCCCTCCCAGGCCCTTGGGCCCCAGGAAACCCCTGGAAATAGAGTTGTCGTTAGGGGAAGGAGAATGGATTACTCTAACAAAGTGCAAATTAGGAGGCTGTTAGTGGACACGGCCCCCTTTACCAGATCAGCAAGCGGATTTCTAAGGTATCCATTGTTCTTGATTGATTTTGGATAGACAGAGCAAATGTGTATGTAAACAGGAGTCCCTAACTTGCTGACTGCTAGTAGCTACTCTGAGCCTAAGCATTGAAGTTGTTTGGCTGTCAGGAGTGTCGGGGGGGAGAAGTAGGGGACAGAGAGGTATGGGGGGGTGGCCCCTAATGCTAGTTAAGAGCTGGATCTCAGCTGGTTTTCAGCATCTGAAGAAGTGCTCCTTGCCAACAATGACCACGCCAAGGCCTTTAAACATAGTAGGACAAGGGAAAATGAAAATGAGATCTTGGAGTGGACAGGAGAGGAACTTGCGTTGTCCATCTCTTCCCATCCCCCAGCATGGGCTAATTCAATCAGAATTTGTGAAACTGAGTTGACTTTAAAAATGGCAATGACAGGGCTTCCCTGGTGGCGCAGTGGTTGAGAGTCCGCCTGCCGATGCAGGGGACACGGGTTCGTGCCCCGGTCCAGGAAGATCCCACATGCCACAGAGCGGCTGGGCCTGTGAGCCATGGCTGCTGAGCCTGCACGTCCAGAGCCTGTGCTCCGCAACGGCAGAGGCCACAACAGTGAGAGGCCCGTGTACTGCAAAAAAAAAAAAAAAAAAAAAAAAAAATGGCAATGACAAAAGCAGCTGGGGTGGTGTCATTGCGTTACGTGTGTTGACATTAATGTTTCACACTGGGATCCTACTCTGGGGTGGGGAAGAAGGGCTTTAAGGGAAGAAAAGTCAAAAACAATAAAACGGACAGAATCTTCCTAGATCAGAAGTCAGTTAATTAAATTGCCCTCCTATATATGTGTTTTACTTAAAATGTTTAATATGTCAGGTGGATATGGGAAAGGAATCATTTTAACCAAGAGCTGCAGAGCAAATAGAATCCAGTTAGGATTTTGCTATTTGGGAAATGGACCACGGGGTAGACGTTGGAGGATCTTGTACCAGAAGCTGGGCTGCCTCAGTCAGTGTGGCCCAGAGAGCTCCCAGAGACTGCTGTGGCTTCTCTTGGCTCTGCATAAAGGGAAAGGTTAGCTGCTTTTTTAGGAGGCATGCCCTAGATTCATTGTTCTTTCCTGTATGAGGGCCTTTCAAAAAAGGGTCTCAGTGGTTTTAGTATACATTCTTGATGAGATCTCCCCAATACGCCCTAAGTGACCAGACCGTTATGAAAAGATATCATTAGTTTGAAAACTCACATACTCTTAATGTGATATTGCCTTAATGGTCTTGAGAGGAGGTAGTGGGAGTGAGGGGAAGAAATGAGCGTTTTTGCACACTCAGTTTGGTGCCCCTAGTAGCCATTATCTCATTTATTCCTTATAAGCAACGTATCTTTATAATATATAAGCTGAGGATCAGAGACAGGTAGTTATTTACCCAAGGTCATGCAGTTTGGTAAGGGGCAGGGCTAAAATAGGGCAAGGAATAAAATAAGATGCCTGTGCTCTTTGTAACCAGGCCTGACAACATGGCTATAAATTATCCTAGTTATTTATTGTTTGCTTGAGTCATAGAGGACCAACTGTGTGTTGTTTCTTTTCATTCTGTTGTATTAGCAAACATTTTCATTGTCCAGATTGTCCTCGTGTATGGAAGTGAAACATACGCAGCCTGTTTAATTTTGTATTTGTAAATCTGACTTGATTTCCTTTTTGGCAACAGCTACTGTCTAGAGAAAAGAAAAGATTTTTCTTTGTGTCTGTTTAAAGTGACAGAAATATTGGAGTAAGTAATAAAGATGGAAAGCATTAATTACATACTTCTAAGAATTTAAAGGTCAGACAAGCTAAATATGTATGTTTTGCTCACTGGAATGTCTGTCTGTTGAAATTGTGTCAGGATAACTTTGTTCCTACAATAAAAGCACATATTTTAGATAGCCATCAACTTACTTTGGTATCCAAAAATTATACCAGATTGTTGCTTTATTCGCTATATATCTTAAAAGTTTGGGACTCACATTTCTGATATTAATGTGATTTGTTTCATGATCCACCCCCTTTGGCCATGTTTAGTTACTATGTCTCATTTTGCTTTCCTCTGTTCTCCCCTCAGCTTGTGTTGGAGTCTGTCAGCTGCTGCTATGTACCTGTCAGGCTAGTGACTTGTAATGTTTATTAATACAGCGTCAGTCTTGCTGTTGAAAAAACCGTGATGCTTCTCAGAAGGGTGCGATAGAACGAAGCTTTTGATTTCCAGATCCTGTCTGCACTGTGTGGTGAATACATTCTCAGATGTTATGCAGTTCACTGACCTGACAGTTGTGGAACCCCGCCTGGGACCCCATTTCAGCAGGACATATTTGAACAGAAACAGTTTGCAAAACTTTACACACTTAAACTCCTGCCAAGGCAAACTGTTAGCCACTTGAGTTTGTTATAAATACCCAGTGGCAGTGGTTGGAGGTAGCCCACGGTGTGTTTTATATTCTGAACTGAATGTGAGTGTCTTTGCGGTTATATAGAGTAGTAAATAATTGAGTTTGATTAGGGAGAGGGACCTCATTATCCCCCACCTGTGCCCAGCTGGAAGGGGAGGGTCGAAATGAAGCCATTAGCTGTCTCTCTTACTGGCATCTCAAAGAGCTCAAATACATCTGTGTCTTATTTTCTTTTCTGGCACAATCAGTCGAGCAAGCTAAGCAGGCATGACCGGATTTGGCAAGTCCCAAGGACTCTGGCAAAGATAGACAAGGAGAAGGCGGAGGGCAGTCATTTTGGCTTCTCACTGCCCATTAGTCTAGTGAGTTATGTTTTTGGAAAATGTCTCTTTTGAGAAAGAGTACTTTGTCCAATGTCAAATATCACATACTCACACAATACGCTTTGATCTTTAAAAAAAAAATTTTTGTCAGTGCAAGGGGAAACAAAATGTGGCATTCCCACTAGTGTAAACTCTCTTTATGGATAAAGAAATACCCGAAGGACTTCCTTTAAAGCAGGCATGCTGCAGTTATTATAAGGCTTTCTCTTGCTCATATATTTTCATTTTCTACCTTGAAATGCTCAAAAATGAACATGCATGGAATTGGGACCAGAGCAGGCTGGGAACCAAAGGAGTACGTCTTCATCACGATTATGAACTGGTCAGGACTGGAGGAGGGAGTGCTACTCTTGGCAGCCTTTTCCCACTTTCACAAACTGATACTGTGGCTCAGGAAACCAGGACGTTTTCCAAGGGCTTTTAAAAAGCAGCCTTGTAGGTCATATGGTTAGTCTAAGAGCTGGGACATTTATAAACAAACTGAATTTGTTACAGTGGGAGTTGACCTTTTCCATAGATTGGTCAGTGGTTCCAATCTGGAAGATATGCTCTCTGGAAGTCTCTTCTTCCCCTTAATCCCCCCAAACTCCCTTGGCCATAGGGAGGTTTAAAACACAGCCTTTGGAGTCTGGCTGACCTGGGTTCAAGTTCTGGTTCTTCCACTTCTTAGCTGTGCAATTCCGGGTATGTGTCTCAACCTTGCCAAACCTCAGTTTCCTCCATTATAAAATGGGACTGATGATAACACCTACCTTTTCTGGGAGGAGTAAATGAACAAAGTAAGTGCTCAGTAAATGTTGACTGAAGTCATTTTCTCATCATCGTATATCACTTCTTTGTATGAAGAAAAGCTGATAGTTATTATATTACCTATTGCTTATTAAACATTTATTTTATGACAGGTATTATGTTAATTATTTTAGAAGTATTTAGCCCTGACAGCAATCTTATAGTCTAAGAATTAGCCTCATTTTGTAGATGAGAAAACTAGAAGTTAGAAAGATGTAGCATTTACCCAAGGAAGACAGAGCTGGGACTCCAGAGCAGGCTCTATTCTAGAACTTGCTGTGCTCTGCTGCCTTCTGGCGTTGCCACCGTTTTTTCAGTACGATACAGAGCTAAATGACGGCTCTGTTTTGGGACCTCGCCACTAAGAAGCTTCCCTAATCCCCCTCACCCCTGCCGGCTGGGTTAAGTGCCCCTGTGTTTCGGCAGCACTCTGAGCTTGCCATCACCTTTGTGCTTATCATGCAGAACGACAATTCTTTGTTTGCTTCTTTGTCTTTCTCTCCCACCGGACTGTGCTACTTGGATTAGGGACCGTATTGTTGATGTCTGAATCCAAAATAGGATCTTTAATAGATGAGTGACCTCAGGTAAATTCCCTAATATTTCCGACCTCAGTTTTTGCAAAATGGATATAATTTATTAGTGCCTATTTGAGGGTAGAATGAGTTAATGCAGATGTAAAAGGCTTAACACAGCACTTGGCACATACTAAGTGCTCAGTAGGTAGTAGATGCTACTATTATTGTTGTAACTGTTGAATAATAACATCTTGTACTCTGCAGAAGCAGACACTTAATAAATCTCACTGGATTTCTCTGCGTTATCACCATGATTTTTGACTTCCACCATCCCCACCCAAAGCTGAGTTAAGCCGAGGTGGAACGTACCTACTTCTCTGGTTTACTTTCTCAAAAAGGCAAACCTTAAAACCGGAGCCCAGGGTGCCCTGCTTTGAGCTTCAGGGGGGTTTTGACGCCTGGGCCAGGGGCTGCTTACTGATAGTGTCCCAGTGCTGCCACCATGCCCAGCCAACTGCACATTTTCATGGCCCTGTGTTATCAATTATGAGCAATGAAGGTTGAGATCCATTCCCCCAAATAAGCAATATCTCCTGGGGGTTTTGGGGAAATGGGCTGAATGGGGCCTCTTCTCTTGGGGTGATGACTTGGGACAGGGCAACACAAGAGAAGGAACCTCGTAAACCCCTTTTACTGTTTGCCAGCCTTAGTTCCAGGCGCTTGGCATTCATTGTCTATTTTATCCTCCTGGCAATTCTGTAGGGACATGGCCTCCTCATTTCGTGGATGCAGCTGAGGTTCCCACATGTTAAGACAACATTTTGGTTAGCCATGGAGCCAGGCTTTGAACCAAAAGGTATCTCCCAGCCCATGTGTCTTCCTCTCCAATATGTTGCCTTCCAACTTGGGTTCTGATTCAGCTCTGCCCCTATAAATGGAATCTAAGCTTCTCAGATAAAGACTGTGCCCCTACTTCTCTCTCTGTCCACCGCCGCCTCTAGGTCAGTGCTTAGTGCAGAAATGCTCATTGTGTTAGGTTAATGCTGGTATAAAAACTTCCCTCTGGTAACTGAGTGGCTTTGCACTGGAACAGAGCTGAATTCCTCAAGTGAGTAATCTCTTTTTAAAATGCCCATACGTTTTTCAGTGTTTGCGAGACTTGACAGGACCTAACATGGAATTGACTGAAGCACTCCTGGCAGCATTCAGTCAGCTCCCTGAGGTGGCGCTTCATCCTGGACCCAGCACGGGCAATCCAAGGAGCTGTGGAAGGGTAGCTGCTTCTGCTCAGTGCCCCTAGAACGCCCTGCGCTGGCAGAAAAGAAGCTGTCTGTCCACGAGGGGAGCTGGGGGAGGAGCAGTTTCCTAGCTGAGAGTGGGTTTGCAGCCTACCTGTCTGTCCATCCATCTGCCTGTCTGTCCAAGGGCTGGTCATCCCCGGCGCAGGTCACAACCCAGAGACTGAAATGCAGTGCCATGAAGAAGGGAAGCAGGGCTAGCACCCTCCCCGCCTGCTGCCCCGGGTCCCTCAAGCTCATCGTCCCCTCAGTCTCAGACCCAGTGCCCAACATTAAATAAAAGTGCCTTTACAGGATGTATTTCCGTAGACATTTTAGAAAGCCCATAAAAAGTCCTGGATATGAAGAAATGAGGCATAAAACCCAGACTCTTTGGAAGTCAAGCTGAAAATTGTGGTAGCAAGTCTCCATATCCATTTATTAAATGGGAGCGTAACTTAACAGTTGCACCTACATGGATTCTGAGAACCACTTAGATCCTGTACTCTTGTGTTTTAGAAACATTAAGTGCCGTAGACTTGGGACAAGATCCAAGGTTGTCGTTCGTCTGGAGGGAGAGGAGTGAGTGGAGCGCGAGGCTGACCTGAGGAAACTTTCATTAGGTCTGGCTGAGGGCGCAGGACGTGGGTCACAACCTCTTTCTCCTTTAAATGTGCACGTTTTCACCGAAACCGAGCCCCCAGAGTGAGATCCCGCACGCCCGCGAAGGCACATTCCCAGTGCCGAGCATGCCCCTTCCCTCCACTGTTGTTTTCATTTTCCTCTCATGAACCTTGCTACCCTGGCTTCAGCACAGAGGCTGTAAAGGAAGATGGAGAGCCAAGTTACCTCAGAATGATCACTATCGTTAACATTCACGGGTGGTTCACTTATCATTCCTGACTGCACAGACATGGCAGCCGCTCGGAAGCGTCCGCAGGTGTAGCATGGTGATACATATTACAGTGTGCCACAATGGATTTATGTATTCTGTAACAAAAGAAAAGTGTAATGAAAAAATACAGAAGGTAATCCTTTATTCCTCCACCACACAGTTTATCAGTAATGCCTGTGGATGATAAGTGCCAGGGATTTCCTCCACATGCTTTAACCTTGTCACCCAGGTATGTTTTGGTAAAATGACAGAAAAATACAGACTAGGGATTTTCCTCTGTTCAAAAATCTTTTCAAAGGACACTTTTAATTTATGGAAGTTAGTCCAAACACAAGGCTTCCTTTTGAGCTTTTAGTCCGCCTTCGCTGAAAAGATAAATGTATTGGTTGGAAATAACGCTATCAGCCAGCAGCAGATTAGGGGAGAATGTAAGCAATTTACAAGCAGACTCAAATCTAAAATAGTTCAGGTGGAACCCGGACAGATGGGAGTTTGGGAGATCTAGCCCAATACTAGCTTGCGAGTACCCAAGAACTGGTGTTCCTTTTAGGTCCTCCTCATCCATCGCCCAGCATATTGTCACAGATGGAGCGCGTACTGACTTCCGAGGAGAAAGCAGAGGAAGGCAAGTCTGAAAGCGAATGATTGGCATTTGTTCCAAACACACGCTGGCCTGGTGCCAGAGCAAATACCCGCAAGTTTATAAATGCACAAGGCACTTTATGTTTCAGAACTCTTGCCAGAGCATCACTTACTACCTCGCTCCCTAAATATAGTTTTTAAAAAAGCTATTTCTTATTTTGCTTTGATCAGTAAAATAAACTTTTAAAGATTGTTCTGGGATGGGGTCCAGCTTCTGAGGTAAAGAACGGCCGGGGCTCAGGCATGATTCAGTAACAGAGTGTTCAGTAAAATTAGCTTGACAGTTCTCAGGCCTGCTGTTCGAGAGCAAAACTTGACCAAGTTAAAATGGATGATCGTGCTGGCTAGAGCAGCATTGGCTTTTGCCTTTTAACAAATGGAATGTCAAGGATTAAACAGCAAGCCGTATGGAGAGGAGGGGGTGTGGAGATGTCTTTGTATTAGGGAAGCAAATTGGGTCCTTGGTTTTGAGATCAGCCCCCAGCCCCCTTGGAAAGCCAGCCACCTGGTTGGGTCCAAACTAGGTTTAAGACCCCTTCCCAGCCTGTCCTACCATTGGGAAGCTTTTCCATGGCTTAGCTTGGGGCTTGGCTTTTCTTTCAGTTTTCTTGTCAGTATGAAGTTCTGCCATGTTTTTTGGCTGTGTTCCGCTTTGAGATTCTTATGGGGAAATGGGAAGGCAACCAAACTCCTTGTGGCAATTCCCATGTTCCATAGTTGGAAACTTGGGTCCCATTTGTTACATGAGCTGCTTGGAATTGGCCTGTTTTGTTTCAGTGCCCAAGCATAGTGAGTAGTATCTGTGATACCTGCTATTGCAGTTAACGGTCTTAGTGAAGTTATCCCTCACCCAGGGATGGGCTTCTTTTTTTTTTTTTTTTTTTTTTTTTTTTTTTTTTTGCGGTACGCGGGCCTCTCACTGTTGTGGCCTCTCCCATTGCGGAGCACAGGCTCCGGACGCGCAGGCTCAGCGGCCATGGCTCACGGGCCCAGCCGCTCCGCGGCATGTGGGATCCTCCCAGACCGGGGCACGAACCCGTGTCCCCTGCATTGGCAGGCGGACTCTCAACCACTGCGCCACCAGGGAAGCCCTGGGCTTCTTTTTTAAGCCTACTTGTTCCTTACCAGTTTTTTCTTATCTAGATGACCCCACCCCACCCCAAGTGTGATTGGCTAGAAGCTTATAAGTAGTGTTATTATTTTGTCGTAATTATTTACGCTTCAGCTAATATTTTGCTTGACCTTCTAAGAGTAAGTAGATTAAAACATTACTACTGAAGTGTACACAGACTGTGTATTTTTTTAATGCTTGTTTATTTATTTATTTGCTTGCTAGTTAGGGAGAGTCTTTGTTTTCCTTATTCTAAATTGCTTTGGGCTATCATATCCACCCCCCCACCCCCCATTTCCCCTCCAGGGCTCCATGAGCTTTAATATAATGGTAGTATCTGCCTGCAGTGACATCTACTGACACAGCCAAGTTTATCGTTTGTTAGTCCTTGCTGCAGGATTTGGCTTGGGAACCAACACTAGGAAGCCATGGTACTAGTGACCCACACAGACCAATTGGATTCAATTTAAGATAAATAGAAACATCTTCCCTAATTCTGCCCTGTCTTTCACTTGGAACCGTTCATATTAGAATGCTTTTCTCACGCGTGCGTCGCTCTCTCTCTGTCTCTCTCTCTTTTTCGAGCTAGAAGTTTGTTTATTTAACCCTTTTAAAAATAATTGACACTTCATTGTACACTTACTCAAACTGAAACTCAGTGAGGACTGTATTAACATCTCTTTGGTTGAATATTGGTCTTGATTTAATGTTTGTCTTTTCCTACAGAAATGCTGCTCATGGATTCTCCCTTATTCAGGTGGACAACACAAAGGTCACCATGAAAGAAATCTTGCTAAAGGCAGTGAAGCGAAGAAAAGGATCCCAGAAAATTTCAGGTGGGACAGTTAAATCATACTCTGGCAACAGAAGCTTAACCCTTTGTTAAAAGTGCTGGGTGTGGGTGTTGGTGTGGGTGTGGGTATGGGTGGGTGTTTGATGGCTGGCTAGATTGGTTCAGATGTCATTGCTGGGTTCAGTAGCAAGTGTACAGCAGAAAAGTGACTTTAAGCTGCCCCTGGGCCCAAGGAAGGGATTGGGTCAGTGACATATGTGAGAAGAATGTGTCCATGTCGCTTATGGAAGCTTCATCATTAATTTGCAATAGATTAAGACAAAACTACTTGAGCTAACTATTAGTTGGCGTAAAGCTGTCTGGAAAACTGATCTAACCCTAAATTTGAAGCACTGCTTTTAATTTCATGTTTTCATGTAGTTTTCCATGGGGGAAACTTCTGGTTGCTAGTGTTTGGGGTATAGAATAAAAGAAAACATTTTTTCATTTTTACCAAAATGAGGGCAACCGTAAAAAAAAATTTTTTTTTAAGATAAATCACTTGACACAAGTAGCTGTTAATCACTAATTCCTCATTACTCAATTTATACAGAAAATAAGCTTGTGGTATTAGCTGTAATATTTAAAGGATACGAGAAAAGAAAATATTCCCAATATTGAGAAATAATTATTTTGAGAAATAGCTCAAAGATTTATCACACCATAGACAACTTTAGTATAAATCAACCTATCTATGACATGTCAGATATCTTAGCTTTGTAAGCAAATGAGACTTCTTAAACACCTTTGGTTTTATGTTTTGGAAAGGGAAAAAAAGCATGGCTCAGGTTGAGGAAAATAGTTCTGTGTTCCTTTTAAGGGGAGGAATATAATCTGTTCCAGATTTAATTAGCTATCTTCAGATGAAAGCTGAAGTTTTAATAAAAGTTAGAAGAGATAACACAGTGAAGGACACGGATGAGCTGTCTCAAGGCCATATTCCAGGGGAACGATAAGAGCTGTAAAAAATGGCAGAGGAGAGCAATTGAATGGAGCAATGAAAATCTGATTCTCATAAAAAAGAGAGAGAGAGAGAGATGCTGGTAGGGGCGGTTGTAGATGAGACCTGCTAGCGTCTGCAAGCAATTTGGATGCTTGCCAGGAGTCATTGTTCACCCTCGGCTGTGGCGGCTCCGTCCAGATGTGCCAACTGCACGTTTCGGCTTTTGCCAGCTGACTGCGCCGTTTGATAACCAGCTCTCTGGATGCCCATCACTGGCCGCAGAGATAGAATTAAATGATGATGATCTTCCCACAAGTTGGGAGAGGAAACAATGCATATAAATCTTGATTTCATCTCAGCATGAGAAGTCTTTATCCATCATCACTCATAATGAACAAGTCGTTAGCTGGGATGAATGGTGTTCTGGTTTTTCCAAACACCTCTTTTGTTCATTTTTTGGGTGACTTCTATCCATTGCATGGGGGTCAAACCTCTTTGCATTTAAGGGATGATTGAAGAGGCATAGCCTCTACTTTCCCAGGGGAAAGTAGAAATTTAGGGTTCTAGGTGACAATCTAATAGCATTTAAACAGTTTCAGATATTTAAAGGTATTAAATAAGCATTCTTCTACCTTTAGGATCCTGGTTTTTTCATCTTGTTTTTGTCCCTAAATTTTTTATATAATAGTGTATTTTATGACATATTTATTATATTCTGAGATAGCTTTATTCTGAATTGCCCAAGAGGAGGTAGGACTTTTTTAACCTTCTTAATAGAAATTCTGCTGTCGCACATTTTTTAGATCATGAAAGCTCTGTGAACTCACTGGGATACAGCTGAACCAGTGTTTTTCCCTCCGTCTCCAGCCATCCCTGTCCAATTGCATACCTATTTATCTGTGTCCATCTCCAGCAACCACGTTTATCATACACACATTTATTTATGTTCACCTTTGTGTACACATCCCTGCCATTTCCATCAGAGTCTTTGCCATATCATTGGCAAAGAGTTAGGACTCGTTGTCTGAAAAACAGTCATCTGCATTATTTATTCCTTTTCATACTAGAGAAGTCAATTGAGATTGATGCATTTACATAAATTACTGTCCGTTTTCTTGATCCAAAAAGCTTTTTAAAATAAGAAGCTCTTTCTATTGCTTTGTTAAGTCTGGTCTCAAGAAATAGAAGGATTATCTCCAGTTTGGAAAAGATGTTTATTTAAGGTTAACTTGGTAAAGGCAGGGTATATTTTGTGTTTTGGACCTTTGTATTGTGGAGGGGACTTGTTTTGGAGGGTGATTAATGAAGGGGAAAATCCTCCTGTCATAGAAAGAAACACAAGTAAATTTACTCAAAAAAAAAAAAAAGTCTGTTAGTGCTCACAGTTGGCTGTGAAATACTTATTACTTACCCATTATGACACATGAACTTAGTCATGGACTTGGTGTCAGGAGATGCCAGGTTAGAGACACTCATTCTGCACTTCCTAAGCCTCTACCACAGTGACCCGCTCAGTCTTTGCAAGAAGGTACCTGCCATGCCCGGTGTCTGGCTCAGCCCTCTCTTCAAACAGCTTTCACCTGATTGAGCGCAGAACAGCACTTGTCTCTTTGCTACTATTATTTAATTTAAGTGAGAAGGGAGAAATAGCACTTGAGATTAGACAGCATGTGCCATGCGGGGTCAAGAGTTCTCACACTGCTTGTGCCTTAGAGGTTAGTCGTATTAGACCAGGATTTCAGAACTCCTTTCATCGGCTGACAGTGAACTCTAGCTGCTTACTCACAAACCTTTAACATCTCTCATCTTTTCTTCCCGAATGACCATACAACTCTCTGTTTAATAATAGTAAATTGAGAACTTAAACTATTTCATTATTAAATCAAGCTGTGGGCTTAATGACTGGCCTAGTGTTTAAATACTCTGTTGCCCTTCCCCCTGGCATTCCCTCACCAATTTTCATTTGTAGAAAATCAGAGGTGATAGATATTTGAGCAAAAGAATTCTTCTTTGTTTAGGTAAATAGCTTTGTCAATGGAAACCTCTAGGGTTTTAAAATATTTTTGCTTTTTATGGATAGAATATCATTACAGATACTTGCAACTGATCTAAAATTTTGACTTGCATTATTTGTAATTATTTCATCAAGTCATAACTATTTATGAACACTGCAGGTTTTTTCTATTAATATTCATGTACTGAACTTACAGTAATCTTTTCATAGTGTGTCCCAGTCAGTTCTCTGCTAAGATCTATTTTATTATTATTTTTTTTATTTTTTTTTTTTGGCGGTACGCAGGCCTCTCACTGTTGTGGCCTCTCCTGTTGTGGAGCACAGGCTCCGGATGCGCAGGCTCAGCGGCCACGGCTCACGGGCCCAGCCGCTCCGCGGCACGCGGGATCCTCCCGGACCGGGGCGCGAACCCGCGTCCCCTGCATCGGCAGGCGGACTCTCAACCACTGCGCCACCAGGGAAGCCCAGACCACATTATTGATAGCTAATATACTGTGTTTTCACTAGATCCCTAGAATGTCACCAAGGAGATAGTCTAGTCTAGGACTTCTCAAACACTATCCCCTAAAGTACTGCTAGGAGCAGAGAGGGGAGTGAACATCTACCACAGGGTGTGTGAGGTTCTGATCTGAGGGATGGCTAATGATGACAGCATTGGATGCTCAAGTTTTATCTTAAAAATTCATGTAAGGTGTAAATATTGATCTATAATGTATTTGTAGCTGTGTGTACACTCACTCATGCTCTCATGGGTCAGACCTATGCTGGGTGCAGGGAGACTGGTGAAGCAGATCTACAGGACCCTTGCTGAAGAGGAGCTTACATTCTAAAGTGAGAGTAAACATGAGGGGCTGAGAGAGAGAAGATGAGATGCAGGGCAGCTCACTGCTTTCTATGGATGGTCAGGGAACACCTCCCAGAGAAATTGACATTGAAATTGTGACCTTCACATTTAAGCTGTGAAGAGTTGGAGAGGGGCAGTGTCTTTCAAAGCCTTGGCTGTTAAAGGCTTACTATTGTAATATAAAAAGAACATTTCAGGGCTTCCCTGGTGGCGCAGTGGTTGAGAGCCCGCCTGCCGATGCAGGGGACGCGGGTTCGCGCCCCGGTCCGGGAAGATCCCACATGCCGCGGAGCGGCTGGGCCCGTGAGCCATGGCCGCTGAGCCTGCGCGTCCGGAGCCTGTGCTCCGCAACGGGAGGGGCCACAGCAGTGAGAGGCCCGCGTACCGCAAAAAAAAAACAAAATTCAGATTTTACTTTGAAGTTAATTTACTTAACTTTCTCCCCCCATCACCCCCCCAAAAAATGTAGTGAAAATGACCCTTGAATTCTTCCCTGTGCTAGCTCCACACATCTTATCCATTAGCAAGTCCTCTCATTTTTACCTCCAGAATATGTCCTGAATTCAGTCTTTTCCATCTCCATTGGATGAATCCAGATCACCAAGACCTCACCTGGACTGTTGAAATACACCCTGGCTGCTTTTCCTGCCTCTCCTCTTGGCCCCTCCAGTCTCTTACCTACAAAGCAGCAGACAAAGAGGTTTTAAAAATATAAATCAAATTATATCTGGTCCAAACCCTTCAATGACTTCCAGTTGCATTCAGAAGAAAATCTAAACTTCTAACCTCTGTGAAATACACCGAGGCCCAAAGACGGAGTAGGACATACAGAGAATATGAACACAAAGAAAAGAAGGACAGAGTTGATGGCTGCAGTACGACAGGAATACAGACCAGGCCCCGAGCCCAGGAAGCCAGGGTGGGGATTCGGAGCCTGTACCCAAAAGAGACCTGCTAGAATGAACCAGCAGCACCGGGGTCTCTGACTCACTCCCTGCAACCTCACACGAGAGGCCTTACTTTCATGCCAAATAGACCTAGACAGTTATATACAAATTATTATTTATTAACAATGTTTTAAGGGGATTTATGTGTCAGGGAGAAATTGGTCTTTCCCCAAGATCTATTCCAATGGGGGTAAGAGCTGATTTATTGAGTGCCTTTGTGTACTTACAGATAGCATCTCATTTAATCTGCATAACACCCCTAGAAAGGAGATTTTATTGTGCCTATTTTATAGATGAGACTTTAGAAATGTTAAAAAGTAGGGGCAAACGTGCATCTTAGAATTAAGGAACTATGATAACTATACATGTGATCATATACTTTCTTTCCTCTCTCAGCCTCCCTTTCCTCAGTTCTAGGAGAAGTTAAAGTTACCCAAATTTCCCCAGTAAGTAAATGACATAATCTTAAATTGGAGCCCAGGCTTTTTTGACCTCAAAGCCATACTCTTTTTATTGTACCGTGTTGCTTATTAGAACCCTAATGGGAGAACAAATTTAAAATTCTGTAAACAGAAATGTTCATTGATTCTAAGATCTAAATGAATCAGGGGAGTGCAGCATTTAAAGGAACCCTGTGGTGAATCTGGGTATAAAGCCAGGAATTCTTTTTGTAATTGCACAGTTTGTCTGTATTGGTGTCAGTTTTAATGTTTTATGTCTAGCTTTCTTAAAGCAACATACACCTGTCCTGAGCTGCCCTATGGAAAAGAGAAGCCCCTATGTTTTAGATGGAGTAGCATTTTTAACACTCTTCTAACCTGAAATACTCTCCAAAGGCTGAAGTTAGCATAAGAATCTTCTGGCTGTAAAACTGAACAGAGTCCTGCCTGCTTCTTGTGTAATTGTAAAGGCAGAAAATCCAGTAACCTTTCTTCTGTGAAAGTAGTTTGCCAGCCAGAGACCCAGACATTTGCTTTCCTTATTCTGTATCCTCTTTTAAAAAATGAGGGAGGAAAGGTAAATAGGACTGTTTAAATGTTCTTTGTCAAAAAGGCAGGAATTTCTGCAGAAAACTGCTCCTCCTCATGAAAAAATAAATAGTCATGCAGATGCCACTCACACGTGGGGGTTGGATAAGAAACAAAGACCTGATACTTGGTATCCAGTGACCCAGTAGGACAATGATACAGTAAATGAGGACTGCTAAGATGTTTACAAGTCAGGAGTGACCCAGGCCGGAATCTCACAGTTACATATTCCTCCTGCCTCCTCACTCTGCCTCTTTATCTTGTTGTTTCATCTCACCTGAGCCTCCCCCTGGCTGGAGTGATCTGAGGCTCATGATGGATCTTCTTGAGTATAAAGCAGAGCATGTTAAAGATGGCATTGCACTCAACTGTTTTATCCAGAAAGCTTGGGAGTTGAGAGAATTTATTTCAAGCAAAAATCTTTTGGAATCACTTCAGAGACCCAGTTATTTTAAAAGGGTATTATGAGCTCCTGCAACTGCCACATCAGAAAACCTTGAAATGTGTCATTCGCCAGAACTACATTTGACCGGCATTTACTCTTCCTGCTAGTTGCTAATCTTTCAGAAGTTCCTCTTCCATCACAAAATCTATTCATTCACTCCATCTGGAGCAGTCACCAGCGTGGATTAGATTAAAGAAAAAGAATGAAAGGAAGAGAAAAGACATAGACTCCCAAGAGGCTTTGTGCTGGTACAGGGGGCACACACATTTCGGAGTCACAGGACCTTTCCTGGGGTCCACTAGGGACTAATTCTAGAACACCACTAATTTAATAATAGCTCTTCAGGAAAAAGGAAAGGAAGAAAGAATATTAAATGTCTATATTGATTGTAAACTGTATCCTGCTTTTAGAAATATTTAAAAATGTATTTTAGAATAAGAAAACTGAATGTGTAGTCGTGTACTTACCTCTCTGAGCCTTATTACTTTCCTGAGCTGTAACGTGGGAGAGGCTGAGAAGATGAATCAAGGGCGCCATACAGAAAGCTGTGCGTGCTCGAAAGCTCTGGGTTCTGAGATACCCTGTTTATTAGTTCAGCAGTCATCATCCAATGCTGCCTGCTCCGTGCCAGCCACCACACTAGAAATCAGGTGGAAAACGTGATGAGAAAACAGACTCAGAGGCACTAAAATATGGTACATGAGCTACTAAAGCAACACAGATAAGAGACTACTTAAAACCACTGGGTGAGGCAGCGGGCTGAGAAAAGATGCTCTGGAGTAAATAATTTCTTTGACAGCTTTTTTGAAGATTAATTAGAACTTTGCCAGACGGGTAAGCGAGAAAAACATTCCAGGCAGAGGTGTTTTGAGGTATAGCCACAAAACATAGATGTTCCGAATTACTAGAGCAGGGCTGGGGCAGAGGATAAGCTGCAGAAGCTAGGCAGTGACAGAACTGACCAGGCCAGGCCTGATAGTGTACTCAAAAATAGAACTACACGGATTTACTGGGGGCAGTTATATGCAGCAGGCACTACGTAGGCACTAGGGATTTTGTAGAAGCCAAGAAATGGTCCTTACCCTTGAGTCGCTTACTGTTTAGCTGGGGAGACAAACAAACAGCCATTCACAATACCATGCAAGTGCTGAGTGGAAACAAATATAGGGCCTGGGTGCACATTGTAGGAGGAAAGCCCTAGTCCAGTTTTAGGGAGTTAGGGAGGACTATCCTAAGCAAATGCTCCAGCTGAGACCCAAAGGTGAGTAAAAACTGGCCAGGTGAAGAGGGATGAGAAAGAGCATTTAGGCGGAAGGAGCGAAGTGAGAGCTTAGTGCCTTCTGGAAACCACAAGTGGCTCAGTCTAATAAAGCAGTAGAGTAGGAGGAGATGGGAGGGTGGGGAATGATGAGGCTCGAGTGGTCCTTTGGGACCAGATCGTGTTTGTTAACTATGCTGAATTTGAACTTTGCTCTGATGGCAGAGGGGAACCACTGCAAGGAGAGCAATATAGTGAGAATTTCTTTTAGAAAACGTGCTATGTTATAAAAATGGATTAGAGGACGCAAAACAGGAGGCAGAGACACCAGTGAGGAGGCTCTTGACTCTATCCAACGGGTGATGAGCGTGGAGGCAGTGGGTGGTGCTCAGCTCAGGAAGCAGAGGGGTGGACACCAGGGTCAAGTTGGATTTCTTTTATTCAAGCTGAATGCACAGTTTGGGGGAGAATTGAAAAAGCTTGGAGCTGCCACCAGGTCTCCTGGGGTTAATATTAAAACAATGTGGTGAAAAACAACAACAAGGTGGTGGCAAAAGATAGGCTCTTAAAGAGTTGTGTTTTTTCTTTCTTTCTTTTTTTTTGAATAAAATTAAATAGTGATTGAAAACAAAAATTTTGGAGATATGTGAAATAAAAAATGAAGGTTCCTTCTTCAGTGCGAGCCCTTTGTTTTTTTTTTTTTTTTTTTTTTTTTTTTGCGGTACGCGGGCCTCTCACTGTTGTGGCCTCTCCCGTTGCGGAGCACAGGCTCCGGACGCGCAGGCTCAGCGGCCATGGCTCACGGGCCCAGCCGCTCCGCGGCATATGGGATCCTCCCAGACCGGGACACGAACCCGTATCCCCTGCATCGGCAGGCGGACTCTCAACCACTGCGCCACCAGGGAGGCCCTGTTTTTTTTTAATTCACTTCACATTCAGGTGTACATATAGGCTATAAGTTTCATGTGGGCAGGACCCTGTTTTATGTTTTTTGGGTTTTTTTAAATCACTACATACCCAACATCTAGCAGAATGCCTGTCAAATAGAGGACACCCAAAAAGCGTTTGTTAAATGAACTCATGAAAAATGTATCCATGTCATTTGAAAATGACACCATACAATATGCATGATTTTGCTTTTTTTTTTCTTACTCAATACTGTGTCATAAGCATTCTTCTATATTAGAGTGACCACTGCATTTTTATCTCTTTGGTTAAATTTATTTAACTTTGCTCTCTATTGGTGGACTTCTAGGTTATTTCCAAATTTTCAGTATTAAAAAAACATGCAGTGAACAATCTTGTGGCAGTATTCATTGCACATTTGTGCTAGGTTTTAAATATGGGATTGTTTGTCAAAGGTCTGCTTATTTAAAATGTTGAGAAAAACAAATTGCCTCTCAAAGTTTATACCCATCCTTTGACACTCCAAGAGTATGTGAGAGCATCTCTTCCCTCCCCTACTTCCAACACTGAATGTTATCAATCTTTAACTTTTGCCAAGCTGATGGTTAGCAGTTAATATGTAGTCTCAGTTCCCATTTCTAGGTTTCCAGCATAATTAAGCATTTTAAATGTTTTTATTAGCCACTTAACCCTTCTAAAAGATAGTTCTTAAGTCACTCAGTTGTTTTAATGGGAAGAAGGATTGAGAGGAAGTCTATTTCAGAAAACTATTTTTGAGAAGTGCCCCGTAGTTTAGATACAGTTCTCCCCACCCCACCTCCCCCTTTGCAGCTCAAGCAGGTGTGTGCGCGCGCGAACACACACACGGGATGTAGAGAAAAGCACGCGTCCAGACCAGGTCATTTTGCTTGTTGCCTCCTGGCCATTTGTTCCCCAGCAAAGCTTTTTTTTTTCTGCGTTTAGAGAAAACTAGCTGGTAAGTCATGAGACTGCACTTCACCTCATTTGAGACGTTATGTTGTTACCTGCTTGCTTTGTTATCAAAACTACTTTAAAAAACAGATTTTTGGTTAAGTATATTAGTCTGGTACATATATATAGCACTTAGAAAATGCATCATACTGGAAATCAGAAATGTAGACAAAAAAGCTGTCACCCCTTAACAGGTTTATTTTGGGGAGGCACATCTAAGGACACGTCTGGCAGCATTATGAACAGCACTGGCACCAAGGGCAACTGTAGGGGGTTAATGGGGACCCTGCATCATTCCTTGCCATGTGCCTGGTGAGTAAACGCCTAGAAGTTTGGGAATGGTGGCAAGTGAGGAAAAGGCTGCAACCAACAATCAGTGTCACAAAGTGGGGATGACTAATTTGCTGAGGAGCCATTGAGACAGATGTTTAATTAGCTGAAGTCAGAGTGGATAAATCGGGAGAGGACTGCCTATGCAGAGAGATGCCTTTTCCTTCATCTCTCATTTAACTGTTGTGGGGTTTTTTTGTCCTTACTGTTTTCTCTTTGAAGACAACATCCTCAGAAATGGGGGGAGTGTGGAAGGGAGGGTAGAGAGAAAGTAACCTGTGGTTACATTTACTGAATAGTTATTATATTCAAGAATTTTTATATTTAATCTTTACAGAAACCTTGTGAGATGGGCATTATCTCTTTTCTGTGGTCGAGAAAACTGAAGCTGTGTGCGTATATGTTGTGTATGTGTATGTGTACATACCTGTGTGTGTTACTAATGAGTAATGTAGATGAGATATGAACCTAGATCCCTTAATTCTTGAGCCCATTTTTTTTTCCCCTGTACCACAGCTTCCCCACTTAAAATGTAATGCAGATGAGAGAACTTTTTGGAGTAAAGGTAATAGTCTGTATATTGTCAGGAGCTGATGTCACAGGTATATGCATTTGCCAGAACTATCAAATGGTACTTGTAAGATGTGTACGTATCATTGTATGTAAATTTTACGAAAATATAAAAAAAGATTCTTAAACAAATGTTGAGCACCAGTTACTGTTATGCACACTGAAGTGTTCAGGGGTGAATGTACTGACACCTGCCCCTTACTCTGAAATACATTTTTTAAAAAAAAGCTGGACTGATGGGTAGATACGTGATAAAGCAAATATAGTAAATGTTAATAGTAGGATCTAGGTGGTGGTTACATGGATTTTCAGTGTACATTTCTTTCAACTTTTTTGTGGTTTAGAAATGTTCATAATAAAATAGGAAAGAACTCATTAAAATTACAAATATATAATTTAAATTCTGCTCATATTAATATAAATTTCTGAACTTACAAATATATGTCCTTATGGCATAGAAAACACTAATCTTCGTTTTGTAGGATGTTTTATCTTTCATTACTTCATATGTTAAATATCTTTGAGATCACAGTTTCTTCCATTGACCTCTGGTTTTAAGTAGCATGTGGAGTTATGAATATAATAATTGTTACCACTTACTGAATATTCACAGTTTGCTAGGCAATCGGCCAAATGCTTTTTAAAAAATTATCTAATTAACCTTAAAACAACTGTTTGAATTGGGTGTGATTTTTGTTTTATAAAGGAGAAAACTAAAGCTCAGAGAAGTTGCAGGACTTGTCCAAGGTCATAAGTAAGCTGGGAGCTGGGACTTAAACCCAAGTCTATACTCCTAACCACTGTGCTGTACTTCTTCCCATTGGCAAAGGTTACAGGGTCCACAGCTCAGTGGAGGCAAGTATGCTTTTCTCCCTAGAGACATGAGTGCACCTACTTCAGCTGGATGTGGCAGCGTGATTCGATGGAAGGGGCACATAGACTTTGGAACCAGACCAGCCCAAGTCCCCACCCCAGCTGTACCTTTCACACAAGCTGTGAAGTTAGCAAGTGAAACCTTTCTAACTTCAGTTACCTTTTCTGTCAATAGGGATAATACTACCTACCTTGCAAGGTTGTTTTGTTGACTAAATACATGTAAAACACTCAATCAGTACTGAGTACTCAGTGAGTATCAGCTGCCTTTATCCCTATCGCCACTACCACACTAGGCGTACTGTAAAACCTGGCTTTTTAGGATTTATTTCCTTTCCTACCCATATGACTTGGCCTTTGCCTGTACTTTTTGTTTTCCAGTGAATTAAGTCTGTAGAAAGCTTATACCCTGTGATAGAACCAGTCTTTGAATTTGTTTGGATATGGATCTGCTGGAAGCACCCTTTACATTGAACAAGGAGAAAACTAGATCCAGAGAGTCAACTGTAATGATTTTTGACTAACAAAACCCAAACCATGTATGTAGGGGTGGGTTAATGATCACAGGGCTTATTCATCATATAGCTTATATCAGCAAATTTAATTTACTATGCAAAGATTCTAGAGGCAAAGTGAACAAACTATAATTGCCTGTAACAAACATGGTTACAAGTGATTTTTACAAGCGTTTGTATTAACAGTGAGTAGCTCACAGAGCCTGTTGCTTCTTTTCAGAAAACATTTAAAAGAAAATAGAATTAAATACCAATATGATTTTTGAGTGAATGATTACAGACAGAGAGGTTTGGGGTGCCGCCTCCGCCCCTTGATTCTCTCCACCAGGAGTCTTGATCTCCCCCAGAGGAAGTGGAAGACCCTCTTTCTTCCGGCAGGCCATTAGTGTGTTCATCCTGTTAGTAGCTGTGAGGAAAACTCTTCCTCTGCCAGGACTGAGTTTAGACATTTTCCGTGAGAAACCATCAGTTGAGAACAGTTACCCCACCACAGAAGGCTTCTACAAGACCAGCCAGGGACCTGAGACACCTACTCCTTTCTCGCTGCTTTCCGAGGCCCAGCAGTGGAGCTGGTCTTTCCCCATAAACAATTTAAAAGGCAGTGTTAAGAATTTCAGTAACTACTTTCCATAATGAGCTTTTCCTTTTTGAGTACGTCACAAATACCGGACTTTCTGCAACAGCTCTAAATGCATTAAGAAAAAAGAAAAATCGTCTTCAGTGAGGGCATTTCTTTTTCTGCCTTACAATGACAGTAATGCCCAGAGACAAAGATGGCTTAAAATCAGGAGAAGACATTGGAGTGGCAGTGGAGGCAGGGCTGGGGAGGACGTATTGGCACCTCCTTCGCTCGTTACCTAGCTCCTGATCACGGCAGGCCAGTCGGCAAGATGCGTAGACTCGACTGTGCCAGCAAACTAGTTTTTTCCAATAGAAAGCCGGTGAGATGTGATTAAAACCCAACTGCTGCAAAAGATACAAGGTGGTCTGTTGGAACTCCTCAATCTTCCCCAAAACTGTCACCACATAATCATCGAAATACCAAATCATAACCCCCGCTTTCCCCCACCCTTTGTTTGTGGCACACTGCCTTTAATAGAACAACGTGAATTACGATGAAGTTAAGACGAAGTGTGATTTAAGCCTGAAAAATCCCGAGGGTCCTGCAGACCTCTCGAGCCCAGTGTGTTCACCAGACTCATCACTCAGTAAATGTTTATGGAATCTCTACTGTGTTGCAGGCAGTGGTGAAGAATGACCGGGCCGGTTCCTAGAGAGCTCTCACCCCAGTGGGGAGATGGCCAATAAAAAATAAGCAAGCCAACAAGATGCATTTGATAGGGAATCTTACTTCCAGCTTTCAGTCTGTCCTTTATCTGACAAAAAGGACCCAGTTTTGTGAATTGAAGGGAGTTCATCTCACCCCCAGCACAGGGCACTACCTCAGTCTTTCCACTTCAGCAGGTCGTTTCCATGCACCTCCTAATTGGCTAACAACACCCCTCCCTGGTGCAGGGAGAAGTGAACAGGGCAGCAAGAGCTGGGTGAATTCATGAACACTGAGTGACTCCATCCAGGACCACAGTGGAAATTAAGAGACACAGGCCATATCTCAGCCTTGGAAGCTAGAGAGAACGCTGTCCCTCAGCCACTCAGCCTAGTGTCAGAGGTGCCATGGGCCTCTCCCCAGTAAGTTCCTCATACGTCGGTCTCGCCAGATGTTGGTGAGTCCCTTACTAAGGCAAAGGATGAGAACCCTCCTTTCCTTTGGGAGACAGCTTAGGATAGGGGTGGCAAGCTTTCATTTGAGTAAAAGGAAAGCCCTTCGTGGAGAAAAATGGGTTCCTTTTGGTTTACCAGCCCCGGACCTGACCAGCACCATAGCTGGCCCAGAGGTGGTGGCTAACACATTTTGTGGAATGAACTAAGGAGAAGTAGCAAAAGCCAGTCTGCAGCCTACCGCTGCTTCACTCCCTCCAGCCCAGACCCAAGGCTGCCCACTTTCTATTTGGGAATGGATTCACTGCTCTTTGATTATTGGAGGTCAGACTTCCTTAGAGAATCAGATCATTGAATGAAAATGTAAATATCATAAAAGTGAAATGCAATGCAGATCAGTCGAAATTAGTGTTACCTCCCAGGTTCCCTTACTAACCTGGGTCTCTAATGAGTGCTTTGGGAGCCAGAGGAGTTACCCAAAACAGACGTTTAAGTATTGATAATCAAGTAAGGGTGCCCTGTGGGAGGAAGCTACTGCCCACACTGTATTACAGGAAAGAAAGAAAGGAAGGGAGGGAGGGAGGGAGGAAGGGAGGAAAGGAGGAAGAAAGACACTTTCTAAAGAGGGGTGGGAGAGGAGAGGAGAGGGAGAGCGAGCACACGTTAAATCCTCACCTTATGTAGCGGCAGTTAATAGATGCTGTCTGATATTTATAATAATACTAAAAACAGCTGAATAGGAATGCTAATAAAGAATGTGAAAATGAGTACCAGAAGAAACAGCCAAAAAAGTTTAAACTAACTACCAGTAAGGAAGGACTCGGGGATGGGCAGGGAATTAACTGGTTTTTATTATAGGACTTATATTATAACTATAAAACTGTAGATACAGGTTACTTTGCTAAGAGTAAGAATAGTTTTTAAAATTTGTAAACAGAAGACAGCTTACTTTCAAATTCTAGAGCTTAGAAAGCTTTCTCTTTCTTCCCTTTACCTACATGGACTTCCTCTATTTGGAAACTTCCTTTCTCCTAGAAGCCACAATCCATTTCATTGTATTGGATGTCAGTTTTCTATGAGAACATCGTTATTAAATATTTGCTTCCCCTTGTAAACATTTCCAAACCTTTTAAGACCAAAATGTTATATGAGTATAACCATTATATTGTGATTTTGCCAACATATTTTGTCTCTGTGACCTGTATTTTCCATAGGTTAAAGCACTAGCTATTAGCTGAGTACTCCGTCCCATTCTAAGAATGACTAGTATCTCAGATATAAATGAAAACAGCTGCTTTTCCATGACATTGGAGTCCCAAACCGCTGTCACATGTACATTTTGACACTTTTTTTCTTCTCTTTTTTCCAATTGAGACAAAAATTAGTTTACTGAATCTACTAATCTGGTTAAGTGTATCATCTAACTTCTGTGGAGAGGTGGAAAAGAGGTCGTAGAAAAGCCCATTGAGCTAGAATGTAGCTGTCCCAGAAGGCTCGAACTTACTTAAAATGAAAACCCTGTAATGAGACCCTTCTTCTGTGCCAGGTCCATAAGGGCCTGGCGGGGCTGCTGCACCACTGCTGCCTTTGCCCGTGAGCTGGAGCCTCGGCTGACAGCCATTGTTCTCTCTCCAGCTGAAGAGATTGTGGAGTGCCACCCCGTTGTCTCCCAAAAGCCTGAAGCAGTGCTCTCTCCTCCTCTGCAGCCCTTGGAGGATTTATTTCAGGGTATGGCTGTTGTAGAACGCAGGAGCAGGCTTCCTTTATTGGCTTAAAGCTGGCCCTATCACTACTAGTTGGGTGACCGTGGTCATGTCATTCTCCCATTCTGAGCTCCTTTGCTTTAGTTTGCTCTTCAATAAAATAGGTCACAACTAGATCACAGGCTGCTGGTTGGTAGTCTTAATTGAAGCTTAATACCTGGGTTCTAGAAACACCTCCCTGGTTCCACTCTTGCTCCTGTTACTCTTTCTAGCTCTTTGGTGAGTTTCTTGGCTTGTTTGAACTTCATTTTCCTCATCTATAAATGAGAATAATAATAGTATCTTCTTCATGGCATTGTTGTGAGAATTAGAGATCCATGTCAAACACCAAGCACTTAACTGTTATTTATTACTCAGTAAATATTAGTCCTGTCCCCTCCCTTCAATTTCACTGTTACGAGACCTAGTCATACTCAGAATTTTGTAACATAATGCTTTTTTTTATGCATATGACTGCTTTGAGTCCTGGTTCAGCAGAGACTCTAGCTGCTAAAGAACCAGCTCAAATTTAGTCCACATTAGGTATGGCCCAGAATGTGTGCATCTGTCTGCCCAGCTGCTCATTTGAGCTTTTCCAGGGGTCTGAGGCCCCTTGTCAGAGAAGCAAAGCATCAGTGAGAACATAGGTGTGCACATGTAGGAATGACCTAGCATTCCTCTGGAGCGCTTTGCATCTGGGTCTGAATAGGCAGAAGGGTTAAAAGCTGGAGAAACTTTTGTCATAAATTTTGTCTTCAGCAGGACTTCCCAGGGAACATCAGACTTGAGCAGAGAGGAGATGCTGATTGGCCTCAGAGTCAGCTGAAGGAGACAGGAGCTGCAGTGGAAGCTGCTGGATTTACTGTTATTAGCAAGGCAAATGGGAAGCCAGCAGGGCAGCCCAGCTCCAAGATAATAGATCTAACAAAAGGGAAAACTCCCGGAAAGGAAAATGGCTGGCAGCCAGGACTCCTCTACCACCTCTACTGCCACCTTTTCCATTGCATTTGCCTTTTTGTTTTGTGTGTTTTAGCACAAGGAGAAGCATATTTTAACATCTTAGGTTATAAGTCACAATTGGCTTTGAGGATGTATAATTCAGCTTCTTACCTGTTTGATGGCTTCAGAGTTGACATGGTAAAGTGTGCAAAATTGTATTAATATAGTAATAAATAGTTGCCATTTATTGAGCACTTACTATGTGCCAGGCTAAGTGCTTTACATACATTATTATCTCATTTAATCTATAAAACAACTTCATGAGTTAGTAATTATCATTATCTCCAATTTAGAGATACAGAAACAGTGCCTAGAGCACTTGAGTAATTTCCCAAGGTCTTTTTTCTGTAAGATTTATTTTTTTTATCAAGGTAACATTGGTTTATAACATTGTATAAGTTTGTGTACAACATTATATTTCTACTTCCGTGTTCACTACAGCGAGCTCTCCACCAGGAATTTAGTTTCCATTCGTCACCATACAGTTGACCCTCTGTACCTGTTTCACCCTCCCCACCCCCCTTCCCCTCTGGTAACTCCTATCCTGTTCTCTGTATCTATGTGTTTTTGTTTGGTTTGTTCATTTATTATTCTGTTTGTTTGTTTTTAAATTCCATGTATGAGTGAAATAGTACGGTATTTGTCTTTCTCCGTCTGACTTATTTCACTTAGCATGATACCCTCAAGGTCCATCCATGTTGTTGCAAAAGGCAGGGTTTCATCTTTTTTATGGCTGAGTAGTATTCCATTGGGTATTTATATATCCCAAGATCTTAAAGCTTGGTGGAGCTGGGATTTGAACCCTGCCATTAAGGTTCTACCAATCCAGTGGAAGGTATTGAGGCAGGAGCCCACTTAGGTATTATGGAGCCAGACAGGGTACTAGCAATAAGAAAAATGCTTAACTGAGGCTTGT
Source organism: Hyperoodon ampullatus (assembly GCF_949752795.1). NCBI lineage: Eukaryota > Metazoa > Chordata > Mammalia > Artiodactyla > Ziphiidae > Hyperoodon > Hyperoodon ampullatus. The sequence goes on from NC_136919.1 coordinate 10,219,160, forward strand.
GTCCTGACTTGAAGCACAGCCCTAGTTGGTACAGTGGTGGTTAGAAGGCAGGTGGACAGGCAGAGAGGAGCTGGGTTGGCAGGTGGAACCGATCTCTGAAGGGTCTGACTCCCCAGAACGGAGCAGGGCAGATGGGCAGTCCCTACCCAAGGACCACAAAGACTGAGGGGGAACTGCAGGCAGCAAGGACCAGGGAAGGAGACGATGCTCCAAGCATCCAGGGACAGCAGTACAGAGCCATGTCCTGAGAGGGTCAAGTCACAGAGGCAACACGTGAGCAAAATTCCTGTTGTCAAAATTGCCTCTAGGAAAAGAAATTCTTAAAAATGGCTGTCAGGGCTTCCCTGGTGGCACAATGGTTGAGAGTCTGCCTGCCGATGCAGGGGACACGGGTTCGTGCCCCGGTCCGGGAGGATCCCACATGCTGCAGAGCGGCTGGGCCCGTGCGCCATGGCCGCTGAGCCTGCACGTCCGGAGCCTGTGCTCCACAACGGGAGAGGCCACAACAGTGAGAGGCCCGCGTACCGCAAAAAAAAAAAAAAAAAAATGGCTGTCAGAGGCCAACGTGCTGTGATTTTTCTCATTAAATCCAACACAGCTAGCTTTTTTCACTAGCATTAGAACAGATGAAAACTAAAAGTACATATATATATAAATACTAAAATCAAACTTGGCACAGAAAGATGCTCACACTGTAAGAGGAACTGGAAAACTGAGACACCACCATCCACCTGGTTAATTCAGTCGTTGATCACACATTTACCAAGTCTCGTAGTTGCAAAGATGAATAAGACTGTTACCTCACACTTGCTCTCCTGGGCCTCACTGAGTCACGGCAAGTGGAATTCTCCAAACTATTTCAGGTGTTGTCTTGGTCATGTCTCCACCTCTTTTTCCCCTTATGTTTTATCAAGCACATGTGGTTGAATTCAGATAAATTACATGTATAATTTATGAACAAGGAAATCCAGGCAGGTGGGTGGCATCTGGGTGGGCAGGATTTTCAGAGTGGCACACTGAGAACCTAGCAGGACACCAGGCCTGGGGGCAGGGTCCTGGGCAGTGCTGGGCCAGGATCAAGGGCAGTTAGTTACCTGAATGAGACAGGAAGGCCAAGGCTAGAGTAAAAAAAAAGGAAGCCTTGACTTTGGTTGGCCTGGAATTGCAGAAATCCTCTTGCCCTGGAGCAGAGCCCATAGGTGAGAGGACTGTGAAGTGGGACAACTTTCTGCCCGTTGTGGAGGCCAGATTAGACTTGGGGAATAACCGCAGGGGAGGGATGTGGATTTGACAGACTGGAGGAGCAGGCAGTGTGGGCACAGGGAACGCACAGCAGTGACGTGGAGGTGGGAGACCACGGAGTGTGTGCACCAAATAGGAGACCAGTTTGGCTGGATCACAGAGGACATAGAGGAGCCGGAAAGTGAGATGGATAGACTGTTTGGAGGGCAGGGTGAGGAGTTGGCCCTGGGGAGCTTGTGAACGGATTGGAAGCCCAGAAGTGATAACCTTCAGAGTTTGACTCCAGAGAGCAGCACCCTCTGACAACAGGGTGGGGAATGGATGGCTGGAGGCCAGGAGGCAGGGTGGGAGACCGTCACTGCGGGCTGGGTGATAAGCATGCCAGGGAGACTTGGTGAGTGGGTGGTGTCTGCAGAACTTGGGGGCTGACCTAACGTCAGCAACAAGGAGGAAGGCTGGATAAGAAGTACTCCAAACTTGGGAGGCCTTGTTCACTGTGTAGAATCCTCAAAGGTCAGAGTCAGTGTTACTCATCTTTGCATCTGTAGCATCTAGCTCAGGGTGTGGCACGTGGTAGGAGATCGGAAGATGTTTGATGAACAACTGAGTTAATTCATTGGGAGACTCGTGGTGTCATCACTGGAAACCCCGGTACAAGGAAAAGGTTTGAGAAGGGAAGGGTAACAAGTTTATAGTTGATTGTCCTATAAAATTAAAGCAAAAACATGCTTGGAGTTCTTTCCCTTCCCACAAGGCAGGCTCAAGCCATTCACTGTCAGTGGTGCTTCCTTGGGGTGTTGGTGGAGGCCTGCTGTCCCGCCCAGGGCTAGAACCCCCTTCCACCAGGGCAGCTGGCACCAGCTTTGTTTACAGAATGCTGTCACTCCCGGGGCCTCACTGCATCTGCTCAACAGCCTGTCAAGTACATACAACTATCATCCTCATTTTACAGAGGAGGAGACTGAGGTTCAGAGAGGGTATTATTTACCCAAGCCAGTCTCGGGCATAAGCAGATTTGAAGGGAAGCCTTCAGATTCCACTGTATCATAGCAAAGTCTGACGACTGAAAACAGTTGGCCCTAAGCTTGCTTTCCATTGACTCAGGTTGGAGTCACTGCTTTATATAACTCAGAAAGGGCTGCGGACGAATGAAGTCTCCTTTCTGTTCGCTCCTTTTGTTTTCGTTCTTAGGTGCTTGTGACTAAATTCACTAATTTCGCTGCTGTCAAGGCTGTGTTAAGGAAAATGGGTTTGAACTGCTGTGGTTTTTGAGTACTGGGCTGGATGTCAGAAACCTTTGCCATCACGGGAAATCCTGTCACTCTGGATTTACTATCTGTTCCCCACAGCTGAATTCCTCAGCAGTGTGATTTAGCACCCTGGCTCCCCATCAACCAGTTTTGGCATTTATTTGAATGCATTACCCCACTTGTTTCCATAAACTATTTTACAATTGTTTAAAATAAATGACTGTTTATTTCCACAAAAACCATCTGTATTTCTTTACAGAGCAACAGATAACTGTATGTAAAATTTGGTAATGTCACAGTGACTCAAGTTAAGAGAAACAGATTGGATTGAAAAATTGGATGCTAAGGGACAGTGTTAAAGATTTCCATTCTCTCTAACAAGTGATATCTGGATTTGAGGAAGAAAAAAATGTTTCTTCTTTTACAAGTAATATCTGGACTCCTTTCTCCAAAGGGAAGTGCATCCACACCAGCTAGATGGTGACAGGTTATGGACTGTTAGCACTCCTCAGGGTGGTGAAGTGTCTGGCCCTTCCAGCACCCTCCCCGCCTGAGCTGGTGTAAGAGAGTCTCCTTTCCAGTGGCTTCCAGCCTTTTCCAAGTTCTGAAGTTTTAGGTTGCCCAGGCTTTACCTCTTCTCGTTCTGATGTTAGTGTGTTCCATTTAGGCTTGTGTGTGGTAGCTCAGATCACTCTGGTAGGAAGCATGTTAGGACAGGTTGCTGTGGCTGGAGAAGGCAGGCCTTCGTGAGGGAATGGCCTGATTGGGAGGCGGGACTGGCCCATGTCAGTGGGGGTCTTCCATTCTCCAGCCAGTGTCCAAAGCTTGATCCACACTAGTTCCACCCATCCCCAGGAAACCCAGTCAGATTTGGGGCACTATTGGGAGCCTCCAGACAGAGGGGACATTGGGAGTCAGACGGAGGTAGAGCCTAGGAGCGAGAGATGATCAGGAGGGTAGGCAAGCAGGCTGGGCTTCAGGCTAGTCACCAAGTATTCACTAACAGCCCTTGTACCGTGGCCATCCTAGGAATGCAGGAATACGAAAATGTGCTCCCACCCTCAACTTGCATGCAGCAAGTACAAGAAACAGGCCCACGCAGAGCTCTTTTCAGTATGAGTAGCACAGAGGAGTCCCGAGGCAGTGGCACCTGAGCAGAGTTTTGACTCCTCAAGGAGAGAATGAATGCTAGAAAACTGAAGTAGAGGGAAGATTATTCCAGACAGAGGGTTGAAATGACATAGTTTTGGAGGATGTTTCTGGATTATTATGTCATTAGGTGGGAGGTGGAGAAGAGGGAGATGAGACCAATGTGGCAGACCTCTAGAGGTTCCAGCCCCCTTCTGGAGAACTAGAAGCACCCCTGCCCCCCCGCTCCCTCTCCCTCTCCCTCTCCCAGTGCTGCTTGGAAAGCAGAGGCAGCAGCCTAGACGCATGACTTATTGGATCTTTGGAACAACTCTTAAGAGGTAGGTTCTGTTATTATCCCTCTTTTACAGATGTGAAAGTAAGGCACAGAAAGGTTAAGTGAATTGCCCAGGGTCACACAGCCAGTAAGTGGTAGAGCTGAGAATTCAAACCCAAGCAGTTTGGCTTATAACCCTTACACCATACCCTCTCAAATGTGGTGGGTTCAGCAGAGGTTGCAGAGGACTCCCTAGACACACATACACACAAACACACACACAATATTGAGCCTAGGGCAGGAATCATATCAGACCTTCTCCCAACACCTGGGCTGCAGGGATGGACTGCTGACACACCACCTCTTGTCTCAAAGCCTGAATGGAGGAAGGCATCAGGACTGCTGTAGAGGGAGGTTGAGGAGGCCAGACAGAGACAGTATGGGATCACTCTTTGTTTTCCACAGTACCATCCAGAATCCATGAGGAGGACAGGGCAGGCATAGCTGTCCAGACTGGGTGGGCAATCTGACCCTTGGTTTGTGGTCATTGGCTCTCTCTGTGAATGGCCTCTGGGTGCCAGCAGCCCAGCCTCAGATCTCCAGTCATCTTCACCTTTGCTGCCCAGCTCCTTTGAGCAGCTTTGGAAACCTCTGTGGTCCACTCCGTGGCTTGACTTAGGACCACAGGAACTCCTAAACAGGCTCTCTGCCATTTTAGTCCCTGGCTCCCGAACTGTTCAGGTGTCTCCCCAGCAGCCGCTGAGCCCACATGATCTGGGAGGAGGCTCCAGGGGCCACAGTCCCTAGTCTGATCCTGCTGGAATCATCTCTAAGATTGTTCAACCTCATTTTTTAAAATTGGATTTTTAATGACAGTAGTAATGCTAATCATATGCCCACAGTCAAAAAGCCAAACAAGATAGAAGTCTATAAAAAAAAAAAAAAAAAAAAAAAAAGTAAAAGCCTTCATCTTTGCTACTGCTGCATCCTGCACCCAAGGTAATTCTAAGGTAACAGAATAACCATGAGAACAGTTTGGTACATATCCTTCCAGTTTTTGTGTGTGTGTGTGTGTGTGTGTGTGTGTGTGTTTTCAACAAATGTACATGCACACAAATATAAATGCACATATATAGCTTGGGTTTTACTTTATTAAAATGGAATATATACTATACATTCCATATCTTTTTAAATTTAATAATGTATCATAGAAATCTTCCCATGTCTTATTAACTTAGCTTAATTTTTTTTAACAGCTCCATAGCATCCCAGTGTACAGATACACTGTATTTATTTGATAGTTTCCTACTGGAGGGTATTTAGATCATGTGCACTTTTTACTATTGAAACAGTGCTGCAGTGAACATCTTTGAACATACATCATTGTGTGCTTGGAGTAATGTTTCTTAGGCTAGAGTCCTTCATTGGTCAAGGTTGTTCAATTTTAAATGCCACCTTGTTGAAGTCATTCTATTTAACAGAGATTATTAAGCACGTACAAAGAATCTGTTGCTGTGCCGGAGCTCTGGGAATAGAGTTAGGTTTTTTAAAAAGCCCCTCCACCCCCATCTTCAAAGAGTGCCCTGATTGGGAGGCCGGGGGAGAACAGCAAAAAATAGACAGCAATGCTTCTAATCCAGCCTGCTCCGGCCACTGAGAGGAACACGGCCCGAAGGAGGTTGGGATGAAAGAGCTCTTAATTCCGACAGGGAGTCCGACAGGGCTGCAGAGAGGAGGGAGATGCCCAAAGGTGTGCCTCCCAACTCCTCCCAGGAGCCCTTCTGCAAGGCTGGATGTTCAAGAAGAAATTTGTTCTAAAGAATTATGATGCTCCTGCATTTTCTCCTGCACAAAGAAGGAAATCTCAGCTGTACGCCCTTTCCTTTCCTCCTCTTGGCACTTTCTGATTGATGGTTGGAAATGATGGCGATACATAAACTATTTTTCCTTTTATTTTATGACCTGGTAATAGCAGTAACATATTTCCAGTAAATGTTTTCTATCGCAATAAAAAAGTTGTAACAAGACTAGAAATGGGTATAGTTAAACCCTAAAGAACTCACACTCTCAGAACTGTGGATTGAGGCAGTAACTCTGTAAATCATTTAACTTAGAAAAAGGCCCCTCTCCCCGCGACAAAATCAGGGCAAGCGGATGGCGTTCACGTGAAGTGCCCGGCAGGTGGGTGCCCGCCATGGGGACTGAGGGGCTCTCAGTTTCAACCCCCTCATGTGAGACCAGCTACCCACCCTCTCTTCCTCCTACTAGTTTCCCACCCAACGTCTTCACTCCTTTCTGAAAAACTGATAAATGATCTCTCAACCTTACAATTGTTTTTTTTAACCCAAAGATCAAGAGGATTATAGAATGCTCTTTCTGGAACACAGCAAAGCGGTGTGGTTAAGAGCACAGGCACTGGAATCACAAACCTGGATTCTTCTGGCCTCGCTGTGGACACGTGACTTAGCCACAGTGTTTTTTCCTCCTCTGTAAAATGGGGATTAGAATAGGGCCTACCTCATTGTTTTATGATTCGGAAAGCTAATGCATGTAAAGGACTTTGTTAAGGGCCAAGGAAGTCCTCAATGTCAGTCACTGTTGTTATTTTCTAAAAGGGCAAATTGATGATTTTGTTAAAATTTGAATAGTAGTATACAGCTGGCATTTATTGACTGCTTATTATGTCCTAGGCATTGTGTTCTGCATAATCTTTGCAATTACTCCACGAAGGTTTAGATCAACTAACTTGCCCCGTGTCACAGAGCTTTTGTAAAAGAGCCAAGATTTTAACCCAAGTCTTTCTAACTCCAAAACCCACACTTAAACCACCACATGTCCACCTTCTAGGATTAGATACTCACAGCAGGAACAGAGGTGGTTACACTTTTTGTCTGTTTTTGTTTTGAGCAGTGAGTTTCAGTTTTATTTGGGGACCTTACTCTCTCCCCTGGGAGACAGCCTCTCAGATAGTTCTGAGGAACTGCTCTGAAGAGGTACTGGAGGAGCCAGGATATATAGGAATTTTTTGGCTGGGAAATTCAAGTAGTCGTGCAGACATCTTGGTAAAAGATTACTGCTAATCACAAAACCAGATATATCAAGATGGTTACACTTTGAATAGTTCTGCCTCACACCAGACATGTCCTCCTTTGGCTGGTAAAGATTTGAAGCTGATAATGCTGAGAGCCTGTGCTCTCAGGGCTCCAGGGCCAGGCAGAAAAGAAAAGAAGCATTTCCTTTCCCTAATTGTAGGCAGAGCCTCCTGCTCCTCAGCTGATGCTTGTTTAGGCTCTGTTACTCCTAAGAGGATGAATGGCTGCCGCTTCTGTGTATCTGGTGTCCTTAAACGTGCTCTAAAAATTAGTCCTTTCCCAGCCTTTGTCTTTAATTTCTGATTCTAGCTGACACCTTCATTAATGGTCTGGTGCAAGCTTTCTGTCGACTTGAAGACTACTGTGTAAAAATGGTTTTGCTGTCCTATCAATGATGGTCATAATTTCCCCAGTTCTCTCATCAGCAGTGAATTGAGTCTTGCAGCAAAGGAATGGAAACCCCAGTGCAGTGGTTTTAAAGTGATTTGTCTTGCAGACGGCGTCCTATTTCAGTAAAATCAGGTCAGTGCAGCACTGCTGGGTCACATGTAAGTCTGATACAAATTAGTTGGAGGAAATTCATCATTCCAACCTTAGGTTATTTTTAGCTTCTATAGCTTTTTAATATCTCTCTTTCTTTGTTTACATTTGCTTTAATAAAGTTTAATCATCATTGTCTCAGTTTCAACCAAGCCTTTGATAAAAGGAAAGAATGCTGTCTCCCCACCCCATAGAAGCAGCCTTTCCTTCACAGTTTTGGGGTTTGCTCCAGTTATACCATTGTTTAAACACTTAAACCCACTCCTGCTCATCTTCTCTGGCCGGCCCCCTTTCTGGGGTTTGTTTATTGCACAAACTGACCCCTTGACCAGTCTGTTCTTCATTGCTATTGAAAGTTAATGGGGGCAAAATTGCATTCCCAAACATTTGAACCTGAAGTGGCCAGGGCCGAACTTAGTTGATCTCTGGTGATCGGTTCAATTTAGTTACGATTTTTTGCCATTAGGCTGGGGCTGAATGATGGTGATTTGGTTGAGGCCAAATGTCTGAAGAAAATTGGCTCTCTGATAAGAGTGCTGTTATCAGAGGGGGCTACCTTCTCATTTACATTTAGATGAGTATTGATTATTTATTTACTCAGAGAAGTGAGATTCCTTTCCAATCTTATCTTTCTCCTCTCTGCTTGTCAGCAGAAAGAGAGATAGAGCTCCTGACATCAGGCCAAGATAACAGCACTTTGTAGTAAAGATAAAAGTTGGAATGGGCCTTTTTCTAGTCTTGACTGAAAGGATAAGTTTTAAAAATTAGAACTGATGGGTCATGCTTTCAAAACCTTTCCTGAAGGTTTTGCAGTTTAACTAGGCGGGAGAATTGGTTTATTGGAACAGCCTTGGTCTTTCTTCTTTTGTAATAGGAATGGTATTTAATTTGATTATATTTGGCTGTTTCACTGAGAGCAAATTATATATTGGCTTTTTAGAGGAGGATAAAGTGTGACCTTATTGTCATGTCAGAATGTTCTTTTTTTATTATTTAAATTCCAAATTATCCAATCCAAGCCTGGGCGGGAGTATAAGCTACTAGTGGTTATCACTTGAATATGATTCGGTGCTTGTATTAAGATCAAACAGAAAATGATTACAGTCACCCCTAGAGGAAGAGCTGTCAGCGATGGAGCTGACACTAGATGCGAACATTTTAGCGTAGCTGATGTTAGGGCTGAGCTCTGATATTGACGCCGTCAGCTTGTCGGTGATGGCTTTGGCTTTGGCTCAGTGAGGGACTTGGGACTCAGCCGGCCCCTGCCATAGAGCAGACAAGGCTTGGTACGGCCTGCCGAGCGGGCCTCCCTGCCACCAGTCTCCTCAAGCCCGTTGTTGGCAGTGCCACCAGGAGAAGTGTACCAAAGTATAAAGCTGATTGTGTCACTCCCCTGCTCTGTGAGCATCTGTTGCTTATAAGAGAGAATCTGGACTTTGACCAACAGTCTGGGCCAAGCATCCCAAGCGCCAGCTTCCCCTTGAAACCCCACAGAGCCTAGGCCCTTTGCACGTGGAGTTTCCCTTGGTCCATGTGGGCTCTCCAGTACCTCCTTGCCTTTGCACATTCTGTTCCCTCTATAGGAGTGCACTACTTCCCCTGCCCTCTCCCGGCTCCCGGTCCTCCTTCAAGACTCAGTTCAGATGTCTCCCCCTTAGAGAAGAAGAAGTTCATTGTCCCCTCTTCTGTATTCCCACAGCGCCTTGTCCTTGCCTGGGGAAGAGCACTGACTGGGGCTCTTTGACAATTTCATCTGCTCACGTGTGTCTTGCCACCTCCCCCGGCCTGCTTGAGGTCAGGAATCATTGATTATTCATCTCTGTGTCTGGGACATTGTTGATGCTCCTAAAATGTTTGTTAGATGAATGTATGGATGGCTTTGTAACACCACACATCTTTTGACATCTGTGCTGCCATGGTTTGTTCAGTGGGTTCTGACATATACTCACCATTTTTAGACTGTATTCGTAGGACCAGAGAGACTAAGGAACTTCAGGAATCCTGGCTGCTGAACAAGTCTCCGATCTTAAATGCTGCTTATAACTTAAAAGCAAGCTTGTTTAAATAGATCTGCATGCCCTCCTACCCCACACTCCTACCTTGGACACACGTGAGAAAGGGTACGGACATCTGCTCTGATGCCAACGTTCCCTGCCACTATGTACCTTCCCTTAACGGGGCTGTTAGCCTCTTGTGACTCTGAGGTTAGGCATTCACCTAAGCCTCACCACAGCGGTTCCTGCTCCAGCCTGTCCTCAGCAGCCGTCACTGAGCTCATCTAATCATCATAGCAACCTTCTCAAGGGAGTTGTGTTATTCTCATTTTACAGATGAGAAAATAGGCAGAGATTGAGTAACTTCCCCAGAATGCATAGTGAGAGGGTGCAGACAGAGGAGTTTTCTACTCAAAACCCAGCTTTTCCTCTTATTTGCTCATGCTTAACTTTTTCTGGCTACAAGCAGCTCTTTCAGATTAAAGCAGCTCTTTAAGCTGGCGAATGGAAAACAGCTGACGTGAAGGTATATTCATGGAAGTGTTCAGCCTTTTCCTTTATCATTTTCCAGATAGGTGGTCCTCCAACTTGTTCCCATGCTCAGCAATAATTATGATAGTTTAATTTGTTTATATCCCACTTCAATCCGAAAAGCAGTTGGAATACACTGATGGGATAAAAAATGCATGAATTGAAAAACTACTTGAAAGAAAATGGAAATAAAGGTCCAGAGGATTAACTGACACAGAAATGTGTGTCCAGTCATCACACATTTAGTGCTGAGCTTCCTCCTGGGCAAAGGAGAAAGGAAAACAGTATCAGTTAGTTACAAGATTTATGTTAAACTGTCTAAAGGTACAGAACAAGCTAGTTGCTCCAAGGAAGTACAGCTTTTCCAGATAGGGAGGTCTGAAGGAGGTTTCTCCCATGGGCCTTTAGAAATAAGATGCAGAGTGATAGGGGCGTATGGCTTCTCTCTCTTCAGGCTTTTGCTTTTCCTTCCCGTTAGGTTTCAACTCTCAGCTGGCTCTCAGCCTTTAAGGAATGGCAAGCCACATGCTTTTATGTTTCAGTCAAGGATTAAAGAGATCGAGGAAGCTGAACTGAGCATGTATCCACCATCCAACAGATACTACAGATTTTCTTTGAAACTTATGTGTTGAGATGTTTGCCTTGGGTTTATAAAATCCCATAAAAATCCTGCCTGGGCATTATAACTTGGAACCCTCCCAAAGTGCCCAGAGCAGTATTTTGTTCCTAGACCATTCGGTGATGTGGTTTTACTGCAATAAATACATCATCGGAATGCCCAAGCAGGTTTTCTTGTCGCTGCAGAGTAACTGCTTCCCAGAATCTTCCTTTTGTGTTCTCTGCTGTGAAGGAGAGGGTATGTAGCTCCATGTGCAGCTGTGACATTTTAAATACTCTTTCCAAAGGGAGGATGTTGCCTTGAGAACTGTGTCCTATTTGGTGTGAAAGAGCCTCTTATATTTTTATATAATCATCTCTTTGGCAAAAGTATGTTAATAGAAACTGACCTCACAGCTTGTCTTTATAAAATGGCTTTTGGCTGCTGCTTTTCTCTCCTCCTGTGTCAGCTGCCTGAAAATTAAATTAACATTTGCTAGAAACTATTGTCTGATATATAGTAGGTCTGGGTTGTCATAATCTTGATTATCATCAACAGACATATATTAAGAACTTATGAGTGAGCCACTGTGGTATGTAATATGTAGACTGTAGGCCTGGGCAGTCCTAGGTATGAATCCTAGCTCCACCACTTCCTGTGGGACATTGAGCAAGTTATTTAGCCTCTGTTAGTCATGGTTTCTTCCTCTGTAAAATGGGATTCATACTCTTTACATCCTAAGATGATGAAGAGTAAATGAGACGATCTTTATAAAAGGCCTAACGTAGTATCTGGCACATAGTAGGCCCTGTTCTGTTCTGTTATGATCTCTTATAAAAGTCTAATGATATGGCTGCTGCTGCTGCTGCTGCTGATGATGATGGTGGCTGACACTTAAATAACACTATTAATGTTCTAATTGCTTTACAACTATTAACTTATTGAATCCTCAGGCCTATAAACTAGGTGCTATTATTAGCCCCATTTTATAGATGAAACAGAGAGGTTAAGTAAGTTGGCCCAAAGTCATACAGCTAAGTTTCTCAGCCAGGACTAGACTGAGGCAATTTGGCCCCAAGTGCATGCCCTTAATCATCAGGCTGTCTTGCTTCTAATATATACCCTGCCTCTCGTTACGCAGTGTGACCTAAAGTTATCAATCTGGCCTTTTCAGGGGAAAACGTGCAAAATAGTCTTTCTCTGTGAAATATCTTATCCAGTGTTTGGGCAAGAATTAGGAGAGAAATTGAGATTTGGGGCTTCCCTGGTGGCGCAGTGGTTGAGAGTCTGCCTGCCGATGCGGGGGACACGGGTTCGTGCCCCGGTCTGGGAAGATCCCACATGCCGCGGAGCGGCTGGGCCCATGAGCCATGGCCGCTGAGCCTGCACGTCCGGAGCCTGTGCTCCGCAGCGGGAGAGGCTGCAGCAGTGAGAGGCCCGCGTACCGCAAAAAAAAAAAAAAAAAAGAAATTGAGATTTGCAATAGGCAGTTTTCTGTTTGGGTCTAGATCTCAAGTCTCATCTACAGCTTAACTACCCTGCCTTCCCCAAAGTTAAGACCCATCCGTCCTTTGCTAAGTTCAGAAGTGGGTTTCCAAGTTGTTCCTTAGCTTTTATGGAAGACCATGGAGTACCGCGAGTGGAAGATGATGCACAACATGTTAGTGACTTAAAAAACTGGGCATACGTAGGAATATTCTGAACGACAGGGAGAGAGTCCTCCTGGATGGATGGAAAGATAAGGTGATCCTGTCTTCATAAGGAACCAGGATACAGCCATAGCATGGGATATTTAGCATGTGTGGATTTCATTAAAATAAATTATTTCAGATCATTTATCATAGAAATGAATGTATAGAAACCACAAGTTAAGTAATTTAGAACCCAAGTGAATCCATGAATCTACAAAAAAATATATACTTATGGTACAAACTATGGCTTTTTATAATTAGTCTGTAATTTACAGTTTGTAAAAGGAAGAAACCTTCAAAATACATAGGCTTTAGGGCCAAAGACCCTTGGGTTTCATTTCCCCCTCCTGCTTCCTACCTGTGTGATCTTAGGCTAGTTACTTCACCCTTCCAACCTTCAGAGTCCCAATCTGTCAAATGAGGATAATAATATCTGCCTCTAAGAGTTGCTGTGAGGATTCAGTAAGGTAACATATGCAGCATGCTTGCATATAATGGTCATGCAGTAATTGAGAGTCATCATAATATAATGAAGCCTAATAATACTAGGCTTCAAGGAGAAAGTCCTAAAGCTACTTTTAGGAAACAAACTATTTAGTGGAAGTATCTACATTGACATATACACACTGCCATATATAAAATAGATAATCAACAAGGATCTACTGTATAGCACAGGGAACTCTACTCAGTACTCTATGGGAACCTATATGGGAAAAGAATCTGAAAAAGAAGAGACACATGTATATGTATGACTGAATCACTTTGTTGTACACCTGAAACTAACACAACATGTAAATCAACTCTACTCCAATATAAAATAAAATTAAAATAAGTAAATAAATAATATTATAGTCCCCCCCCCAAAAAAGAAAAGAAATATCTACAAAACCCAAGAAATAAGAAAGTGAATATGGAATGGTGGCATTTGTGGCTTAGAGAGTGATACGGGGACTTGTGTTTAGGGATAAGGGGCCCTTCCTAGTACTCCCTGCCTCCTCTGGTTTCCCTCGTCCACATCTCCCGGACAGCTACAGAGACCAAAAGGAAAAAGAGTACAAAGGAGACCAGCCTGAAATATACCCTGATGTGGCCAGGCCTTGGCTCCCTGAATCAGGAGAGGGGTGGCTTGCTTACCATCCAGTTGTCAGGTGGGCGAACAGCTCTAGATGCCCAAAACCCTATATATACACCGTGCCTAGAGAGGTTACAGGGTTACTTAAGATGAAAGTATTGATCTACATAAACAGATGATGTCTAGTTTTGATTAAACTATTGCAAATGAAAGACCCATTGGAGATGCCACAGGGTGTGGTAATTACAGTATCCTCAGAAAAATGGCATAGTAAGAAATTGGAGGACTTATAAGTATATACGATGTTTTAAAAATTATAAAAGTGGGAAAAAAAAGAGAGAGAGGGTTCCCTGGTGGTCCAGTAGTTACGACGCAGGCTTTCACTGCTGTGGACCCTTGTTCGATCCCTGGTCAGGAAACTAAGATCCCACAAGCCGCGGCACAGCCAAAGGGAAAAAAAATTATAAAGGTAGCCTTTATTTAAGTAAGTATAGGAAATTTGAAAAATACAGGAAAACACTAAGGAAAAATAAAAACATTCATTATCCCAGTATCCAGTGTAACTACTATTCACATTCTGGAAATAACCTTCCAGTATGTACCCCACCCCCCGCCACGACTTTACATATATTTTTCATAATTAAAATCATCTTACACATATTGTGTTATAATTTGCTATTTTCATAAAGTAGCATATTATAAACATGTTCGATAAAATCAAATACTTTTGCAGCATCACTTTTAATATCTCCATGGTATTACACAATATTTTCTTTAACCAGTTTCCCTGTTGTTAGATCTGGGTTATTCCCAACTTTTGACTATCATAAAAAAATGAATTATTGTAGGTAAACTTTGTACCCAGATTTCACTGTAAAGTCATAGGAGTGGATATCATTGCGTATATGCTATGTTGCTGGGAGATCTAGGGGTGGGACAGTTGGAGATTAACAGGCCAGTGTTCTAGAAGGCAGCTCTCTGGGTTCAGGGGTGGTTCTCTTCTCTCTAATGGTCTGCCCACAGCTGTGAAAGGTGGGTGTTAGGGAGGGTGGGCGGGCAGAGCTGTGGGGGGAGGAATCATAGGAATCTCTCACCAGCTATATTTTCTTAAAGTTCAGCTGGGCATGACTTTTCGGTGATTATTTCCACCAGTAAATATGAAAGCATCCAGTGATGAGCAGCAAGCATGCTCGGTAATTGACAAATGTTGCACCGACAGGTGATGGGTAGTGGAGAATAAGAATTATCTGTATTTCCGTAACTTTACTTGCTTAATATTTTTGAAATTAAAATTGAACTATGTATAATGTTGAACTACAATACCTTCTTGACCTGAATACAGTGTATTAGAGTTTATAAGAATTGTGTAGACTTCTGAGCATGTATTTCCTTAAATAGTTGTATGTCTTGAGCATTGTTAACTTAGTGAAGGTTTAAAACCTGTAAGTAGTGTAAAAAGGACTGAATGTATGTAAGAACTCTGATAATTGGCAGAAATGCTAATGAAATACCAATTAGAGGAAAGATCAAATATACCATGAAAGTGAACTGACACTCTACAGTGCTGCAGATGAACTTAGAACGTGGGGGAGGAGAATGACTTGAGATGAGTGAAAGGCCTCAGACTGATGAAGGAGAAGTGTTGGATGTAAATAATCAACAAGTTGACGACAGCTGAGGAACACATCTAAAAATATGTGTTCCACCTGGGAGCCCTGCAAGGCCTCTGATGCTTCCTCAGATCTCTCACACCTCTGCTGTCTGACCAAACACGCCTTTCATAGTCAAAATAATAAGACAGTTTCTTATACCTCTAATCTTTCAGTGACCATTAACAACAGGAGCAGTCTTTTGAATCCGATCATTGGACCTGTTAGGTGTTATCTGAGAAGAACAAGATTGTCGTTTGGCTTTACAAAGAAATACATGAATAAATGTATAAATGCCCCAGTGTTTTAAGATCTGCCAGAATCCCTTTGTGATGCAGGGTAACTGATATTCCTGGTTTTCAGTATTATTGAACCTCTGCCTCTTGTGTTTTCATAAATATTTCAACAGAAACACGAATCAGCAGCCACTTGTCCTTCTGTCACCATAACCCAAAAACCTGGAATTTATTTTTTAACCCCATCTACGTTTTAATTTTTTTTTTTTTTTGCATTTTTGGACTGTTATTATATTCGAGTTCTGAACATACCTTATTCCTGCTTATAATTGATTATTCATTATCATACAATAATTATTAATAAATAATTTTGTAGGACTGCCTCCCATGAGGCAGGTACATTACTACGTAAGCATTTTTCCTGTAGCATCTCTAATCTTCACAATAATCCTTCAGAGTGTAAGTATTCCCACATTACATATTAGGAAACAGAGATTCAGAGAGGGTAGGGTCCCTGCTCATATCTGGGAAACCATCGTAGCCACATTGTGATTCCAAGTCAGTCTGACTCAAAAGCTTTCTATCTCTCATCCTGTTTTGGGGAGAACTGAGCAAAAATAGACCTGATAATAGAACAGACAAGTGTGTGAAGCCGTGTGGAAAAAAACCTCAAACTCTTCCCTCTTGGATCGGGAGACCCCAAACAGACTTCAGTGTTTTCCTAATGCTTTATCAGCTTTTCACTGGGGTGTGGTGTTCTTCCAATGTTAAATTCACTGTTTCAGACTGCCTCCCCTCCTCCTGCCCCTTTGATCTTCCAGGCCCTCAGTACCGCCTGGAGAAGCAGAGCGAGCCCAATGTCGCTGTGGACCTGGAGAGCACTTTGGAGAGCCAGAGCGCCTGGGAGTTCTGTCTGGTCCGCGAGAACAGTACGTTGGCCTCCTCGCTCCGTGCCTGCTTTGTCCGTTGCAACGTGCTTAGAAGCCCTGTGTTGGGGAATACTCACTGGTCTGGCCTCCCTGGGCTGATTTGAGGTGACGTTGTTCTCCAAGGCAGACATCAGCCTTCATGCCGGCATTGTATCCCAGAGCGAAATGATTGATTTCATGCTTTTTGGGAAACGGTCTACATCCTGTTTAGCCCTCTGTGATTAATATTTATCTGTTAGACTGTATCATCCTAAGTTAGGAACGGTCCTGGAAACAGTTTAGGAGTATGAGGCCTTTTCTGTGGCAAAGGCTATATTGTATGTAAAGCAACTGGCCCTGTCAGTAGTATCACTGTTCAGTCATCAGGTTTTAGAAAATTCTGGCCATTTTCATACTCTTGGCCGGAGGCAATGTCGTGGTTCCTAGTGCTATGTAGAAAGTTTCTTTAAAAGTTCAGTTAATTTCTTTCATTCACTCTTTAGAGTTTCAGACTTATGAATTTTAGCCATTCCTCTTCTCTACACTCCCATTGACTTTAGGAGCGAGTGACACGTGAAAACTGTGATCACAACAGCCAACTCTCCAACATTCCTGCTTCAGGGCTTTTACGCAGGCAGTTTCTTCTGTGTGGAACACTTTCCCCTACTCTGGTTAACTTTTTTATCCCTCTTCTCAGTTTAAATGTCACCTTGATAGAGGCCACCTGTGATCTCCCTGTCCCCTCATTGCCTAAACCTGACCCGTTCCTCATTTGGGTCCCCTGTTATATTCCATCATAGAGCATACTACTTTTTTTTCATTGCATGTATCTCTGTTTATAATTATTTATTTTTCCCAATGAGTGTTTGATGTCTATCTCTCGCACTAGATTGTCAAGTCTTTGAGGGTATCCCATACCAGGTTGACGTTCATTCATTCAGCAAATATTCACCCGTCACCCACTACGGGCCTTGTCCTGCGTATAGTAACTCTGTAGTGGATTCCGTTTCAAAATGTTTCATGTTGACTCCATGTTATACGAATAAGATAAAATGTTATTTGTTAGGATCTTGGTATATATTTTGGATATATAACACTTACACATGCAAAATAATTTCAGATAACAAAGCATCTAAAGTGAAAACTTTTAGCCTCTCTTCTCTCCCCTAATTCCTCTCCCGGAGACAACAGTTGTTCCCAGTGATTTTGGTGTCTTTCCAGGGATCATCTAAGCATATGCAAGCATATTCTGTATATGTACATGAATATACCCACACAAAGACATATATATACACACATGTATTTCCCTCCTTTTATTTTTTATTTAATTAATTAATTGATTTTATTTATTTATTTTTGGCTGCGTTGGGTCTTCCTTGCTGTGTGCGTGCTTTCTCTAGTTGCGGCGAGCAGGGGCTACTCTTCGTTTCAGTGCGTGGGCTTCTCAGTGCATTGGCTTCTCTTGTTGCAGAGCATGGGCTCTAGGCACTCAGGCTTCCGTGGTTGTGGCTCGCAGGCTCTAGAGCTCAGGCTCAGTAGTTGTAGCGCACGGGCTTCATTGCTCCACGGCATGTGGGAACTTCCCGGACCAGGGCTTGAACCCTTGTCCCCTGCATTGGCAGGTGGATTCTTAACCACTGCGCCACCAGGGAAGCCCTTCCCTCCTTTTAAAAACAAAATGGTAGCAAACTGTCATCAGTGTTCTACATTTTTCTTTTATCATTGTAACAGTATGTCACATAGAGAGTACTCCATATTCTGCATCAATCCATATATTATTCCATATATAGATTTACCTCTTGCATTTTTAACTGCTGCATAGTATTTCACAGTATACTGTGATTCCAAATTAGATGTGTTCTGGGTTTGTTTGGGTTTCTTCTTTTTTTTTTTCTTTTAAGATAAGGTTCTTATAGTAGGAAATAGAAGCTATGAGGATTGGTGGATAAAGATTTGAAATCTGAGCTCTTGTTGTCACTCCACTTCTAAGTACGAGCATAGTCTTAATTAAGTTGTATGACCTCTGTCAGCCTCAGCATCCCCATCTTAAAGGATTTGCAAGATACTTGCAGTGCTTGCCTTTGAGTCAAAATCACTTTGTTAGTGAAAGAAGACCGTACCAGCATTTACAAAGTGTGCCAGGCAGTCCATGGTTTGGAATCAATAGACTGTTGTAACTAGTCTTTGTAAAGTGGAAGTAAATTATAAAAACAATTTATTCTTTTTATAGAAAAGATTTAAAAATTTTTTGTGAATAGAAATTTCAATCAAGAACCCATATTGTTCCCCAGTAGCTACCTATTAAGAAGTTAGATTGAAACAAAGAAAAATATTTCAAAAACAGAATTTTTTTCACTTCTGTTGCTATATTTGATCAACACAGGCTTGTTATCCTTAAAGCCATTTTAGAAGTGAACTAAATTATGAGCATCTATTATGCAGTGTTTAAGAGAATATGCAATCAAGCCAGACTGCCTCAGTTCACATTTTGGCCCTGCCACTTACTGGCTGTGTGACCTTGGACAATTTACTTAACCTCTCTTAGGTAGTTAATTTACCTTCATAAGGCTGATAGGAGGATTCGTAAGGCTCTTAAAAGAGTGCCTGGCACATAATAAACACTCAGTAAATATTAACTGTAATTAATAAATAACAGAAGAGCAGCATTCTGTGGCTCACAAAGCAGATGAGGCATGGATGTGGAGGTCTGGAATCATAGAACTGTCAGGACCCTCAAGGAGGTGTGTGGTGGGGAAGGGAGTGATGCAGAATGGAGGGGAAAGGAGAGTGGGGGCCAGAGCAGATGTATAAGTCTGTGTCACAGGACCAGAGAACTTAGAGGCAGCGTACCTTCCAGCAAATGTGCTTTCGTGTCCCAGAAGAGGTGTACCTGTAAGTAAAAACATTTGATCGAGAAGACTGCCATAAGAGTAGATATAAGCCCTTCAGTTTTTTTTCCACAGAGGGACAGGGCATGGCTTTTTATACCAACCGCATCAAAGGATGTTTTTTTAATTATTCAGGCCTTCTGTTGTAAGGCATCACGCTAGACATTTTGCTCTCTCGTGTAATTTTCACAACCACCTTACAAGATACTATTCTAATTGTGGCGAGACGTTGTGATTTGCCCAGAATTAGCTAGTCAGTAAGTGATAGGACCAGAATTCTAAGTCAGCTATCTGACTCTGAAGCCCACCCTGAGATTGTTGATAAAACAACCTAAATTTTCAGTCCTAAGAAGGGTGATGACAGTTGTCTTTGTACACTATGAGAGAGAAGCTTGTGAATGAAGCTAATATGATAAGAGTTTCTGCCTAGGGACTGAGAGGTAGCATTTGTGCTTGGATCTTGGCCTAAGTAAGAAAACGACAAGCCAAAGTCCTTGGGCTTTCCAGTTTGGACTCTAGTCTGATAATCTCCTACATCCTTCAGCCACCTGTCTGCTAGAAGCTGGAATCAGACCAGAAGGAAGCCTGAGTACATTATGGAGAGGATGTAACATTAGAAGACTTCCGTTCTTGTCCAAGTGTCTATATAAATCCTGGCACCAAATTGAACCTCAATTTCATTTTCTGCCAAATGTTGCCAGTGACCTTTTCCTTTGCCCACTGATCATCTGTGGATAGCCCATCCAGAGCCTTAGAAGAAAGATGCAGCATGAACCAACCTATCGTTGCCATAGCTTTCAGAGAGAAACTTGGGAATTTCCCATCATCAGAGCTAAAATAGACCTGAAATTGAACTGGCTTTATGGAGTGCCACAAAGTGTCAGACGCTGTGTCTTCCCTGTTTTATCAGTCACAAGTGTGCCCACATAGTAGTTCAGTATAGTGCTTAAAGCACAGTCTTTAGAATGAGGCAGACCTTCGGTGGACACTGCAGCCTCTGACATAGGACACATCATGTCACCTCTCTGAGCCTCAGTTTCCTGTGTAAATGGAAGTAGTTGAATCTATTTCACAAGGTTATTGTGAGGATTAAATGAGATAGAGGTTCTGCCGTTATTAGGCTAGAGTGGTCATCATCTTTATTTTATAGAAGAAGAAACTGAGCCTTTAAGGCGGTGATTTGCTCATCATCCTGTGAATAATAATTAGGGGGCCTAGAAGAATGTGTCTTCTGTCCATTAAGTCTAGTGAAAGAGCTGAATCTAATTATTTTGTTTCCTAAATAGAAGTTGCTATAGAAAGGGGATTCAGTTCTTTAAACATCAGTTTAATCTCCTTTGATCTCCTTTCCTTTTCAAGGAGACCTTCCATTATTTCAGTACCTTCATGAAGTTTCCTTAATTTAAGGCTATTCTAAGGAAGAGCTTCAACTCGAGGTGGGCAGTCACCCAGACAGCTGGACTGTGGCAGGGGAGCGTATCTCTGGGTCTCAGTTTGTGGCCTCTTTCGCCTCCTTTAGTTTCTCCTTGAAGACCCAGGAGAAGAGGCCACTCCTCCTAGAAGCCTCCCCAGACCACCTGGCTGCCATTCCCCGGGCTCTGGTAGAGTCCCTCTCCTTACCCCTCTCTGATCACTGATTCCACTGAACGGATTTGCCCACTCCCACACTGGACTGTGACCACCCACCCCCATCCACCAAGGGCAGGGCCTGGGTCTGAGTTCCCCCTACATCCCAGTGCCTGTGGCCAGGTGTGGTTCATTCCCAGGGAGGGAGGGAGCCTCCTGAGTCCCTGGCATCACCAGGCTGCTCACTAGGGCACCGAGGGGCAAGTGTGTGGTACCGTTTAAAAGGAACTTGGGCTTTGGGTGAGCGTCTTCAGGTATAAGGGTTTCTTCGTGGTGGTACTTGGGATTCCCCCCTCCCCCCACCCCACCCCCCTCCAATTTACTAAATAAAAAAGCAACTGTAGACAGTGAATGACTGCTTCTCCTGGTGTGTTTCCATCTCCTCTTCGTGGTGCTTATTCTTAGTGGGCCAATCCCTCCTCCCACGTGTGCTCTTTTTGCCAACCCTGGAGACTCCCTAGTGGTTCTACTTGGCTTCTGGAGGGTTTGCCTTCTTCAGTTACAAATTACTAATCTCTCCAATTTGTATCATGTGACTTAAGTACCAGGGCTTTAAGCCTCTTTTATTGTACCACAACAGCAGTCTTCAAAAGCAAAAAAAAATGTGATCCTGCAAATAAACTCTGTTTACAAATGGAAATGACTTGTGGTGTTCATGGTACATATTTTAGGTTGAATTACTGCTGAAAGCCAGTTACGTGTCTGGCTCTGGTGGGGGGAAACGTGTTCACTGTAAGGAATTTTCTGTATGGGTGAGAGTTTTTTCAAGTAGATATTGGATAATAGCTCCCTGCTTGCTGCACGCTAACAGAATTTAAATGGAACAGAAACATTATCCCCGAGGCCAGAATACCTATGTGTCTCCACCTCTTGCTGTCTGGTTGATGTGGGCTGGTTGGCAGTGTGTTGAAGGGGAAAGGCAGGATGTTTGAAGCCACAGCGTGACCATAGTCAAGTCCTTCTCTGAGCTTCATTTCCCCATCTGTAGGGCTACCCTGTAGGAAGGAATCCCTACCCTGTACGGCTGTTATGAGGATTAAGTTGAGATTGTGTGCCTTAAATGCACGTGGTAAAGTGCAATGCCCCATGAAAGAGCTGGCCATTCCCAGGCTTTGTGTGCCCAAGACACAAAGCGAGTGCTTGTGCGCAGACACCACGGCTAGTCTGCGCTTGTGTGTGTTGGCCTTTTCCCTCTAGACGCTTAGACTTCCCACAGGTCCCTTTGGGCAACAGCCTGCACCAAGGGTAGGTGGTACCTAGGGCAAAAAACAGTGCTGATCTGAACTGGAAGCAAATTTGCGCCCTGTCCACACCTACTTCTTCAGTAGTGAGTGCATTGTGCTATGTGGGCTGAGAAATTCCACATGAATTGCATTTTTCACTCTCCCCCTTTCTTGAAAGTTCCCCCCTTTTCATTTTATCATTAGGTAGTAATTAGTATTCAAGGGAAATTGGTCTTAATATATTAAAATTGGTTAAAATTGGTTAAGTGCATTTAGACCTGTACCACAGCCAGTGTCTGATTGGAAAATGTAATTGGGGACTCTGTGTATGTAATTAATTGAATTACAATTAAGAACTTTCATTAAGCAATACACTGGTACATTAGAGCAGTAAGGAAACATGTTTGACGAGCCACAAACCCTGTATGGGCTCTAAGTGGGGGCACAGGGATTTGCATCCCTCTGGTAGGCTCCTGGCCCTAGAATCCGCCCTGTAGCCCCTGACTAATGGTTTGGTAATGCATCGGGTGACATTTCTGCAGTGACTCCCCTGATGGGAAGCGGGGTTCTTCCAGCATGTGTGCCCTCATTCTCTGACTCTGGAGTCAGAGAGAGAGATGCCTCGGTGTTGATCAGATGTTGCAGTTCTTAGATATTTTGTCACGTAAATTGTCCAAAATGCCCAGGCTCTTAAGAAGACTCCAGGGCTTCCCTGGTGGCGCAGTGGTTGAGAGTCCGCCTGCCGATGCAGGGGACACGGGTTCGTGCTTCTTTTTTTTGCGGTACGCGGGCCTCTCACTGCTGTGGCCTCTCCCGTTGCGGAGCACAGGCTCCGGACGCGCAGGCTCAGTGGCCATGGCTCACAGGCCCAGCCGCTCTGTGGCACGTGGGATCTTCCCGGACCGGGGCACGAACCCGTGTCCCCTGCATCGGCAGGCAGACTCTCAACCACTGCGCCACCAGGGAAGCCCTTTCCTGTGTTTTGAACAGGGGCAAAGACACAATGGAGGAAAAGGAAGTGATGGGAATTCTGACATCAACCTAACTTCCAGGCAAACCTGTAATGAGCCAGTGGTTCAGACGCTTGAATGGTCATGCTTCATCCTGTACAGGCTTCACCCTAGACACATATTTGTTCATTCATCCCCCAAATATTGACGGCCCCTCCTCTGGGCCAGTAGAGAGGATACACAGCTCCTGCATCATGGAGCTCACAGTTGTGATGAGTGCTGTGAAGGGTATAAAAGAGTATATAGCAGGGGCCTGGAGCTGGTGAGAATGGGAGGAGAAAGCTTCCTTGAGGAAGAATAAAAAGGAGTTATTCCCCTAATGAGTAAGAGGAATGTTCCAGGCCAAGGGACTACTTGTCCAAAGCTCTTAAGAAAGAGCTAGGCATATTTGGGAATGAATGAATGGAGTGGAATGAAATGAGCAAGGGAGAGAGTGCTGGAAGATGAGACTGGGGGACAGGCAGGAGCTTGAATGCAGAGCTGACACCTCCCCCAGCCCCACCTTCCCACCTCCATGATCCGCTCTCTTTAGAAATTCTAACAAACCAGAAATCGTTTCTTTCTGATCACCTCATAAAACAAGATTATCCTGATTTATTGAGGGTCTGAAATCTCCCTGTGGAAAGGCTCTGACTCCAAGAGTTTAATCAATTAGGCACTGACAGCAAGGATTCCTACCCTGGTTGTAGCATGGCAAATTCAGTGAAGGGTGTATCCTACAGTACGACCCTGACGGCTTTGAAGAGATTACCGCAGAGGGGCAGGCAGGTGCGCGTGTGTATATTATAGTATATCACCTATGGATTATTTTTTAGAGACCAGCAAAAATGACTAGTAGCCAAAGGGAAGTGTTTAATAGAAGAGAAGTTTTGGGCGTATGAGTCTTTGGGGATTTAAACGGCCTTTGGAAAAAAAAAAGTGATGGATGTAGAAAGCTAAAGGAGAGTTTTTCCTCCATGACTCACTCACACATCTAGCTTTGAGTCTTACAGAAGGAGTAAAGGGAATTAGGTTTTATCCCTGATTGTTTGTTCTGGCAAAGGCAGGTGTGATTGTGTTCTCCTTACATACTGCTATGGCCCGTGGATTTATACATTCCCAGCCCATCCAAGGAGCATTTTACCCAAGGGGTTATGTGGTGGTTAAGGGCACAATTTTGGAATTAGACCGGGGTTCCTTTCCTAAACTCCAGCTTGTATTAGTTGTATGGCTATACTAGCAGGATGACATTCTGAGCCTTATTTTTCTCACTTGTAGAAAGAAGATAATATTATCCGACTTAAAAGAGCAGTGAGAAATTTAAATGAGATAATATATTTAAAGTGCTGAGCATAACGTCTGGCATATATAGTAAGCATTCAGTAAATGTTAATTGCGCTTGGAGTTGTTGTTGAGGCAGGATCCCTGTCTGGTAGGGCATCTGAATGGAAAACTAGGAATGGTGTGTTAGGTTCTAATAACCAAGGTAAGTACAAGGGATGGTGTACAAACTCAGGTACTGTTATTGCTAACCTGTGTGGCATCAACCTCATTCAGGCCGCCAACAACATTTATTGAACATCTACTGTGTGCTCTGTAGAATGGCATGTTCTTGCCCCCAAGGAGCCCATGGTCCAGAAGGGGAGTACAGATGCTTATCGTGTAAGAGACTTATCATGAGAGCCTTCAACAAAGGGAGACAGGGTTTCAGGAAAGGGATCAGGAAAGAGTCCATTTGGACTAGACCTTGAAGTGCATTAATTTTAAAGAGTGGAAAGGACATTCTGGCCAGATGGTATAATCGGAACAAAATCCAGTTTAGCTGAAACAGGCATTGTTCTATGTGGGGAGTAGCAGTGAGGCTGCAAGATAGAATGGGGCAGAAGGTAGTTTGTTTACTCTTCATTCGCTGTTTGCACAGCAGTATTTTACTGTATGCCAAGTCCTGAGATGGACAGTGCCTATCTTTGAAGACTTCTCCCCCTCCACCCCCCACCATTTTATTTTCTACTATTCCCCTTCACAGACTGTTTGCACCAGCCAAATGCAAACATTTGCTGCCATCCTCCTGTGTTTCTGAAGCACTAGCACAGCTCTGGCACACGATTGGTGCTGGGTGACTGCGGACTTGGGAGGAATGGTCAACAGGGCCATCATTGCTACAGAGAGTGTACCTATGAGGTAAGGACGTAGCAAAGGCCCTCGAACTTCCAGTTGAGTTCTAGACTTGGCGTAGATCTTTTTGGAGATGGAAGACGGAAATTGCTTTAACTTATAACTAGATTAGCCCTTTCAGACTTGGCGTGAGACTCATTGAACCATAAATGAAGTCTAATGTTCCATGTAGTTTGTGTCTATGAACATAAGACATCTGCTAGAGGCGTACAGTGAGTTCATCTGAGCTTTGATTTAATCATCAGTGCTCATTTGTCTGAAAGACAGTCACGTATGTACCTGTAAGTATCTCCCTCAGTTCCAGTGAAATGAAGTATATGAAAATGCTTCTTAAACAAAATTAGTTGTAATTAGCCTTGATCTGATCATGTGGCAAACAAGACTGTCACTCTAACAATGTGTGTACAGGCTTTCTGTTTGTTTTTGTGTTTGTTTTCAGGTATGTAATACAGATACAGAGCTGTAACTGCACTTTTGTGTCCCATCATGGTTGTCCAAATGGGCATCCAGGAACAATGAAAACATGGCATAAGAACCAATAAAGGCAGCAGTTCTCAAACTTTTGGGTCTTAGGACCTCTTTACACTCTTAAAATTTATTGAGGGCCTCAAAGGGCTTTTGTTTATTGAGTTATATCTATTTATTAGGAATAAAAACTGAGAGATTTTTAAATATTTATGAATTCATTAAAAATAATGGTAAATCCATTATATGTGAACATAAATAACATTTCTATTAAAATTTTTAAAAATAAAAATATTTTCTTTTAAAAATTTAATGATAAGAGCACTCTTTTATTTTGGTTTGGGGTTTGTTTTGTTTTGTTTTTTTGTTTTCCTTTCTCTGAAAAGCATTTATTTTTGTTCCACCAGGAAGATAAGTTATTGACTAATCTCCTGAACCAGTGGGCACTATTGTCTATATTTGCAAATTTCTGTAATGTTGGCTTTATAGAAGACACCTGGATTTTCATATCTACTTCTGCAATCAGTCTGTTACAATACATTGTTTTGGTTGAAGTATATGAAGAAAATTTGGCTGACATAGATAGGTTGTTGGAAACGAGGGGAGTATTTCAGCAGCCTTTTCAGATAATAGTGCATATTAATTTTTGTTGCTATACCAAAACTCAAGTGATAGTTTCCTAAAGGTTGGTTGCAATGTGGAATCAGAAACATATCAATGAACTTTTTTTATTACTTTGTGCACTTGTAATGTATTAGGCATGAAAAGGGCAAATCATGTCTTACTGTTATTATTATAAAAATAGTACTGAGGTTATGGACCCGCCTCCCCCCACACCTGGGGTCCTGAGCTGCACTTTGAGAACCACTGACTTAGAGTTTACAGTTACCCACACAGTCCCTGTCCTTGCTGCTGCTTGTAGGAATGTGGTGACACTGGAGGGGCAGGAGAAGGAACATGACTCCTGAGTCCGATAGATGTGTCCCAGCTCCACCTCTTTCCAACAGTGGAACCTTGGGCAAGGTTTTTGACCCACTCTTGACCCACGGTGTCAGAGTTAGGATTTGAATCTACATCTCTGAACTCGATGTTCCAGGTTCCTTCCAGTGTTATTAAGCCCCAGGGCCACATCCCGGCTCTCTTTCTTTCTTCGGTGCAGGCCTTACACCCCGCCAGCCTCCTCCTTCCCCTCCTCTCTGCTTCCCTTTGCTCCCTCTTCCCTGGCCTGGTGTTGCCATTAAGACAGGTGCCACTCCTTGTTTCCTTTTTTCCTGATTCCTTACTCCAGACAGCTAAGCTCCTTCCTCTCTTGGATTTTTTGCTTGTCCCCCAGTGCTTTCTGTATCATGAACGCTCTCTGTCATCCTTCCAGAGCCTGTTGTCAGTCCGCTTGAGCTCTGGTGCTCAAGTCACTTTTAGGCCCCCCCCCAAAATTTGATCTATCACAATACATCTTTGAGTTATTGCAGCTCAAGCGTTTTGACACAATACATTATGGTAATCCATGGCACATAGAGACATTAACACTCTCGACTTTGACAAAATACATTGTGAAGTCTTTGAAGGCACCATTACAATTTATCTTGTCATTCGTGAGGAGACCCAATTCAGCATTAATGTAGATGAACACAGTGTGGCTTTTGTTTCACTTAATTGCTTGTGACCTTTTTAATTGCTAATTTAACAAAATACCAAAGGGTTATATTTCAATTAAATTAACAGTTTGGGGAGTGGTTTTTTTTAATATGTTTATTTTTAAGACATTCTGGTTCTATTTTTTACTTCAAGTAGATAAAAATGTCTTCTCTTAACAGAAGTCATTTTGGAATGTGAAGTTGATAGTACAGTAATATTTTTAATATGCACTGTGGTGCAGTGTCAAGCATGTTTCATGTGTGTTTGGGTTCACCCCTTTCCAGAGGGATACAAACAGTAAAGGTGTACATGCAAAGTCAGAACAGAACTTTCCTGGTTAAAAAAAAAAAAAAATGCTTTTGCTATAATGCTCTGCTTCAGATGTGTGCCTTTAGATTAAGTGTCTGTTGCGTGCATCATTTATTGGGCACTTCTCTCTGCCTTGTCCTGTTTTCTTGGTGTTCTGTAGTGAATTTGTAAGCTCCTGAAGGTCAGGAACCCTGCCTTATCTTCATCAATGTCCCTTCCCAGTCTAGCACACTGCAGGCATGGGGACAGTAGTTGCAGGTTGCATGGCTGACTGATCTGTACACACAGACATGCCCCCTCCAAGCAGAGGCATTCCTGAGCCTACTTTGAGAAATGACACTGGAACTCCAAAACCAGAAGTTGTTCCCATTCAGCAGATAACCTGCTTGGGGGTGAGCGGCATGTATCAGAGGTGAATGCAGGACTGTTTCTTCCTTCTCTGCTCCCCCGATGCTGCTGCCCTTTTGACCATAAAAGCAAACACACCCCTTGTCAACTGGGGCAAGGCTCAGAACTCACCCAAGTATCAAGGGAACTTAAATCCTCAAATGGGATATGAATTTACACTGTCAGAGAGTAGAAGGTCAATGCAAGAAGCATTAGTGTGTTGAGCCAGCTCCAGCTATATAAGTCTTGAACAAAATTAATATGAGGAAATTGACAAGCCTTGCTGGTTATTCCATAGCTTTAAGACCTCTACTAAAATCCTATCATCTCATCTGCCCATTATTAACATTTCAGCAAAATATAAAGTTTTCATTAATCTCGCACAGCAAATTTAGGAGTGAAAACTGGCACTTGTTTGAGCTTTTAGGACTACATTAGCTGGTGTATTAAACAAAATATGTCATTCTTCAGTAGCTTCTGCAAGAAGCTAAATCAATTTCCAGCCATATTTATGCACCACTTTATCTAAAAGCATCTAAGATGCTTTATTAGCAGCTGGCATTGAAATTGCACAGTAAAAAATTATGTCACGTTATAGTAATTTTTAAATTGGTTTTAATCCAACCTCATAAAACGTAAAACTCTTAAGTGTGTTTTTTTTTAAAATAATTGGCATTTTAGCATAATGAGCTATTACCTCTTTCCAAATCAAATACCTGCAATATTTAGAAAATACTAATTGGTAAAGAAAACAGAAGTTCTTAAGCTGAGTTGTATCTAATAATGGCATTTTCTGAGAAAAGATGGCTTTAAATGATTTAAAACATGAAAGGAGGGCTTCCCTGGTGGCGCAGTGGTTGAGAGTCCGCCTGCCGATGCAGGGGACACGGATTCATGCCCCGGTCCGGGAAGATCCCACATGCCGTGGAGTGGTTGGGCCCGTGAGCCATGGCCGCTGAGCCTGCGTGTCTGGAGCCTGTGCTCCGCAACGGGAGAGGCCACAACAGTGAGAGGCCTGCGTACCGCTAAAAAAAAAAAAACAAAAAAAAAAACATGAAAGGATTTTAGTATTTCTCCAAAATTCTCAATTTAAAAGGTTCTAAAGTAATCTGTTTTAGTAAAAGGTATATTTGGCAGCTCTGTTTTAGTAAAAGGTATATTTGGAGAAAGTGAATAACTATTTGAAACTTTAATTTCTAGCCAGCCTCTTGGTTTGCGATGTGGACGTTACTCTGGAGACAGTAGCGATCATAATCACAGCATCTCTATCCAAAATCACAAGTGTTCCAGAAAAAGGAACAGGGTTACCCAATGACCCTTGCAGACGTCGAGTGCAACTTTGCTAGTCCTAGCAATGTGATGTTGGTTAAGTCACTAAGCCTCTCTGATCCTGGGGATACGGCACTCGGTATTCATCCAGTAAATTGTTATTGAGCTCTTGCTTTATTCTGTGCATGGTAGCACTAGCAGGGTCTGGGCTGTGGTGTTTAGTAAAGCAGTTACTCTGCCACTGCTCTTGGGGTTACAGTCTAATGGTGGAGACAGACGATTGCTATCTGTGATAAATAACCTGAAGGGAAATGCAGGGTGCAGTGACAGAAGGAGCTGAGCTAGACTTAGGGTTCCTTGGACTGTCACTTGAGCTTGAGCCAAGCTCATGAGAGGGATGGGGAGGAGGCCTGGAGAAAAAGGCCAGGAGGGAGTGGAACGGGAAGAAGGGTGACCTGGGCGGAGAGGTCAACACGTGGGACTGTGTCAGAGGCATTCGGTGACTGGCCCGTTAAGGCCGAGGCTGCAGCCTTACTGAGACGAAAGCATCCTTGTAGGTGCTAGAATGGTCTAAGCTGGGAATAGTTGTAGTGTTTGGAAATAGAATGCACAATTCCTAATAAATTAGTTAAATGTGAAGACATCAGAAACCAGCTTTGCCTTAAAAGCCTCCCCTGTAAGCAATAACTGTGGGAAGGAAAGTGTGTAATTGGTAGGCATAGAGAATTTTCCAGTTCTATGCCCAAATCTAGAGTTTTCCATTCCTCCAACTCTGTGCCAAGGAGTTCTCTCATGGTCTCCCTGTGGAACCGTCTCTGTGTACTCATCACAAGGCCTCGGGCCCCCAGCTCTGGTTGGCCTCTTCTAGACAGATGCTCCCTCCCACCAGCAGCCATACCTTCAGAAGACCACATTTCAAACTCAGGCATGGGGGGTGACGAGAGTTAGTTTAGCTTTGCTTATGTGACCTTGGGCGTGTGACTTTGCCTCTCAGAGCCTCGGCTTCTTCATCTGTGTAATACGAAAATTATAGGACCAGGTTGTCTTGAGACTTAAATGCATGTGTGAAGTGCTCAGCACCATGCCTGATGTGTGAGTACTCACCTGTACTAGCTATCATTATTATTATTGATTGATTTGTTTATTTAGCACAATTTAGTGGGAGCTGCCAGTTGCCTGTACTGCTTGCAGGAAAAGATGTAGAGATGAATAAGAGACTTTACTGATCCTCACAGAGTTTCCAATTTAGGATACAGCAACCACTCAGCAATTCTAGTGCAAGCCTAAATGTGATCCACTATGACAAGAGAATAAAAATAATCATGACTGCTATTTATTAAGCGTATTACATGCTAGATTCTTTAAATATGTTTTGGTATTCTGTGGATGGCAGATGCTGGGGTTGAGAGAAATAGTCACTTGGCCAATATCACACAGTAAGTTAGAGGCAGAGCCAGGAATTGAGCCCAGGTCTCCCTGGCTCCAAGTCCAGTATAAACCAGCTGCCATGGAGTTCAAGAGGAGGTGGAATCTGAGCTAGCCTGGGTGGAGTTTTGACAGAGGGATGTTCTAGGCCAACGGTACCACATGAGCAAAGAACCAGAAGTAGAAAAACCCGAACCTATATATAGTCTGAGGAGTTTGGGAAGAGCTGAGAGAAGGTATGTGTTAGAAATGACAAATAAAATGGGAAATCTTTGTTTCAGCAAGATTGCGGACGTCCTTGATTGCTTGACTGAAAAGAGTGTGCTTCATTCAGGGGGCCTTGGGAAGCCAGGGAAGATTTTTGAGCTCCAGTCTTTTTATTTGTCCCCACTATCAGTATCAGAGTACTTAGTGCACACTACACATTTGATGAGTGAATGAGTGATCAAACCTTTAGAAAGATAAATCGGAAAGTCCTGTAGTAGCTGGACTGCTGAGGGATCCTGGTGGCCAGAAGGCCATTGAGGAGACTGTTACAGCCATCCGAGTGCGAGCAGGCTCGTACCTGAACCACTGGAGGCTGTGGGGCGCAGGACAGGAAGCTGATAAACAGACAGTTTGCGAATCGTGGGAAGAACAGGGATTCTTCAAGGAGCATGGACTACTTTTATGATCAGGAAAATTAATAGAAAAAGAAGCAAGAAGTGTGGCCACCCATGCTTTTGTGATTTTGACTTACTCTTGTGGAGACAGAGCTTCTGGCGAGCAGGAGTTTTTCTACCCTCTGTATTGCTGCTGCCCAGCCAAGGGCCTGCCATAGAACAGGCAGTGTTTGTGGAATTAATTGTTCAATGATTAATATGTTACCATTCTTTGTTTACTGGAATGGCATTATTAAGTCATCGCTCAGCCTTTTCTTTTCCAAATTAAATAGCCCATATTATTTTAATTTATCCCGAAGCATTTTAAGCAGACACCATTTGCCAAGCCTCATGTATCTTTATGTGTTAAACTGCTTTTTCCTCCCCAGGTTCAAGGGCAGACGGGGTTTTTGAGGAGGATTCGCAAATTGACATAGCTACAGTACAGGATATGCTGAGCAGCCACCATTACAAGTCATTCAAAGTCAGCATGATTCACAGACTCCGATTCACGACTGATGTACAGTTAGGTAAGTGTGTCAACTTTCTATCAGTGGTCAGTGTCGAAATAGGGAAAGAAGCAACATACAACTTTTATGTGACCTGAATGACTAACGGTAATTTGTTTTCAGAGAAAATGTTGAAGCAGTGAAATTTAAAGTAACTCCTTTTTCCCACCTGAGTGCTCGGTCTTGTCTTCTTTTTTATGAAACAGAATATTAGAAATAGAACTAACTTGAGACTCTTTGCAGACTGATTGACTTATGTGAAGTTCCATAATTTCCATTCTGTAATTCTCTCCTACATCCTATCCTTAGAACTGCTTTGTAACATTGCTACTTGCCTTTCCTTACTCCATGAATCCATTCCTTATTCATTCATGCCTTTATTCAGGAAGCTTTTTAATGATCTCAGAAGTTATATTTGGATCCTCACCAGATAATCTAGAACTAAAATTCAATTAATATTTGGGGTTAATTTGTTTCCATTAAGTGCTAAATTTCTGTTTTGACTTAAACCTAACAGAGGTAGAAAAAGTGTCATAGTAGCAGAATATGAATACGCCAACATCGTCACCATCCTCATGGCCGTCATCTATAGGTATGTGCGTGTGTTAGGCACTGTGCTCAGTGCGTTACATGCACTACTAACCTGCCTAAAAGATAGGTATTTTTACGGTCTCCGTCTGGCAGAGAGGTGAAGTCTCATGCCCATGCTCACACAGCAGGTAGTTAGTGGTATCAGGGGCAGAACCCTGGTCTGGCCAACTGGAGTGCACCTGCCACATAAAAGAGGATGATGGGAGGGCAGGGGAGTGGGTACAGGTGCCAGGCTTACCCAGTCAGGGAGCTGAGCTACTCCCGGGCTCTGCCGAGACCTCTGCCACACTGCCTCTTCCTGGGCTTTGTTTGTTTCATGCATAAAGGGAGAAAGTTTGAATTCTAACTGTAAGGCTCACTAATGTTATGTTTCTCACAAATGTTTTGTAAATGTCTCATAATAAAACCTTTTCTAATGTGGGCATTAGTGTGGCTAATTTGTAATAAGTCTCAAAAAGCTCTCAAATATTCATCCCAACTTGACTGACAGGAGCTTGAAATATGCTGACAGTAGCTTACTAATTAAGAGATGAGCATCAGAATCACATCTGGTTTAAATTGTGGCTCTGTCAACAACCAGCGGTATTAGGCAAGTGTCTTAATCTTTCTGAGGCTTGATTCCATTCTGTTTAAATGGGAATATCAGTGTGCCAGCCTCTTAGGATTGCTGTGGGGAATGAGTCAGATACTCCACTTAGCTTAGCGCAGGGCCTGGCAGTTGGTAGACTGTAAGTGAGCTGTTAGTGGAGAGGCAATATAGTGGAAGCTTGGAGGACAGACTGAAGATTTAGAAGCCTGGGTACAAACCCTGGCTCATTCATTAGCTGTATCAACACAGTCAAGTGATGCAGAGCCGCAATCTCCTCCTCTGTAAGATGAAGATAATAGTCTCTGTCTCGTAGATAGGGTAATTACGGGGATGAAAAGTCATTATCACACGCGCAGTACTTAGAAAGGCGCATGGCACATAGCAAGTGCTCAGTAAACAACAGCTTGTAAGATGATGGTGATTCTGACAGACTAAATAGATGAATTAGCACCGAGTATCTGAATTGGAACACACACAACCTACCTTTTTTCCCCCTCCGTAAACCTCTTTCTCCCTCCTCACAAAAAAAACCTCTAAAGTGGTAAAAATGGCTTATTTAATGTTAATTCTTAAAACATAAAGTTCTTCAGCGTTGTTCTTTCTAAAGATGCTTTTTCTGGTATCTCTCATAGAAGTAAAATTAATAAGGCTGCTCAAAAACAAGCCAGGGGCTTCCCTGTTGACGCAGTGGTTGAGAGTCCGCCTGCCGATGCAGGGGACATGGGTTCGTGCCCCGGTCCGGGAAGATCCCACATGCCACGGAGTGGCTGGGCCCGTGAGCCATGGCCACTGAGCCTGCGCATCCGGAGCCTGTGCTCCGCAACGGGAGAGGCCACAACAGTGAGAGGCCCGCGTACCGCAAAAAAAAAAAAAAAAAAGCCAGGTGCCCAAAAAAGGGGGAGAAAGCACATGTTGTATGATTCCATCTATATAACATTCAAAAGTACACAAAAATAATATGTAGAAGTAATGATAGTGGTTATCCTGGAGAGTGAAGAGGCTCTAGTGACTGGATGGGGGAGCATCTGGGGTACTGGTAAGGTTCTGTTTCTTGATTTGGGGGCTGATTACATGAGTATGTAGACTTTGTGGAAAAGTCAAGTTATATAAACTCTTGGGATTTATACACTTTGTATATTTTCAATTAAAAGTTTGCTAAAAATAAGAATGCTACTCAGACATCATTTGCGTTTGCCTGCACTTCTTTCCCAGTAACAGAGGGTCTGCTTTTTCTGAGTGGGTCTAGTTTTAAGAAGCCCAGTAAGTAGCCTGACTGCAGTCAAGATAGAGGTCCAGGGTACAAGGCGAGGATTTTCCCGGGTGAGCATAATCCCTGCTGTTCCCCAAGGTGCAAAGCAGTGCCTTGGAAAGATAACCAAGAGCGTGGCTTCTTTCCCCACATTTTTTCCAAAGGCAAAAAGCCAAACTTGAATCCATCAGATTCTGATGTGTATATTCATTCAAAGGAAAAAGTCCACAAGAGGATCTGTGCAAAGAGCCCAGGTTCTGCAGGCAAGAATGGGTTTTAATCCCAGCTTTACCACTTGCCTGCAGTGTCAGCTTAGACAAGTCCCTTCCCCTTTCAGTCTTAGTGTTTGTCATTTATGAAGTGGGAATTATAATGTTTACCTTTCAAGATTGTGTATGAAAGTGGCACGTAGTAGCTTATCTTAGTGCTGTTATTGTCATTATTATGTTTATTTTGCCTACTGCTTTCTCTCCTAGTCCACCATCTTTTTTTTTTTTTAACATCTTTATTGGAGTATAATTGCTTTACAATGGTGTGTTAGTTTCTGCTTTATAACAAAGTGAATCAGCTATACATATACATATATCCCCATATCTCTTCCCTCTTGCATCTCCCTCCCTCCCACCCTCCCTATCCCACCCCTCTCAGTGGTCACAAAGCACTGAGCTGATCTCCCTGTGCTATGCGGCTCCTTCCCACTAGCTATCGGTTTTACATTTGGTAGTGTATACCATTTGGTAGTGCATGTCCATGCCACTCTCTCACTTTATCCCAGCTTACCCTTCCCCTTTCCCCTTTCTGTGTGCTCAGGTCCATCCTGTAGTAGGTCTGAGTCTTTATTCCCGTCCTGCCCCTAGATTCTTCATGACCTTTTTTTTAGATTCCATATATATGTGTTAGCATACGGTATTTGTTTTTCTCTTTCTGACTTACTTCACTCTGTATGACAGACTCTAGGTCCATCCACCTCACTACAAATAACTCAATTTTGTTTCTTTTTATGGCAGAGTAATATTCCATTGTATATATGTGCCACATCTTCTTTATCTATTCATCTGTCGATGGACACTTAGGTTGCTTCCATGTCCTGGCTATTGTAGATAGAGCTGCAGTGAACATTGTGGTGCATGACTCTTTTTGAATTATGGTTTTCTCAGGGTATAAAAATATGGAATGCTTCACGAATTTGCATGTCATCCTTGCACAGGGGCCATGCTAATCTTCTCTGTATCGTTCCAGTTTTAGTATATGTGCTGCCAAAGCGAGCACTAGTCCACCATCTTGAAAGTATTTAACCAGATCACTCAAATTAAGTAGTGGCTCTATTGGCAAAGTTACGGTGGAGACTTGTCAGGTAGAAATAGATGATGATAGTAATGCAAGTGTCTTTGTCTAGAGCATTGGTCTCAGAAGTGAGGTGACTGGAAGCTGGTCCCAGTCACCTCTGAATGCTTCCAGTGGCACACATAGCACCCTCTGGTGGAAAGTCACAACTGAGGAACTTCTAAAATATTAGATGTTGTCAGAACATTTGTTTCTGTTATGAATCTAAATTCAGTCTTTACCGTTACAAGCAAAAACTTCATGAATTAATCCTAAGTAATTTTGTGACAGTAGGATAAACTGTGCCCATGAGTACTATATCATGCAGTGAATAAATAAGTTCATTTCCTATTCCCATGTAGATGAGCTCAGGTATGTATTAAGACCCTTACTTCCTTCTTGGAAAGCAGATGATAACACCCTTTTCATTCTCACAACAACAACAAAAGGCTGCACACAGTAGTCCAGAAATTCTTCCTTTCTGAAGCATCATCTACTGCAAAGTTCAGGGCAGCCAGCGTTCTTTATGAGCATTCAAGTGAGCAGCTGGATTCTGAGATCAGTAAATAATTTATTTTATTTCAACTGACTAGCCGGGTGCTTCAGATCTTTCCTGACACTGATGGATGGTCTCCTCTGCTCGTCCATCCTGTGTCAGTCAGAGCAGAGATTCCACTTGCCCCCTGTGGCAAGTTCTTCTCAGTGGTAAGTGTCTGTGTGCGGCATTTACCCAGCAGCACTGCTGATTCCACAAGAAACCACCCATCCACTCTGAGTTAGTGGTACGCGAGATCGCGGAGCCGAGGCTCGGCATCCCCAAGCTCTGCGGTGCCGTCGTAGCAGCCTGCCTCCTGACTGGGGAGTAGGGGCCAGTGTCCCAGTTTTACTGTCTGCTGTTTGTTTCTGGGAAAGTCAGGGGATAAGAGACTCAAACTTTGATTTGCAAGACCCAAAATTACATCAATTTTCCACCAGACTTTTTTTTTTTTTTAGTCTCACCATTTCTTTTAATAACAAATTGTTAACTGAATAGTCCAGTGATAAGCAATGTGTTTTAAGTATACTGTGGTACAGCCATATACAGAAATGTTATAAAACCTTTGAGAGGAAGCCCTCTCAAAATTTTTATTGAAATGGGAATGTATCAATATGTTAAAATAGAAAAAATACGGTGCTTTGTGACCACCTAGAGGGGTGGGATAGGGAGCGTGGGAGGGAGGGAGACGCAAGAGGGAAGAGATATGGGAACATATGTATATGTGTAACTGATTCACTTTGTTATAAAGCAGAAACTAACACATCATTGTAAAGCAATTATACTCCAATAAAGATGTAAAAAAAAAATAGAAAAAATAACATTCACAGTATGATTTGCAGCTATGCAAATATGAGTATATGTACATAAACACGTATATGCCAACACATGTATACATAAATATATATATATTTAAAAATTCCTCCAAGGAAATATATCAAAATGCTAACAGTAGTTATCAATGGGTGGTAAAGTTACAAGTGGGTTTTTTTTCTTTTTTTCCTGGGATTTTTACAGTGATCACATATGGCTTTTCTGTGGAAGGGAGCTTTTTTCTTTTTTAAAAGCCTTTTCTCTTCACCATATTAAAAAGAGAAATGAATGAAGTAGTGTGTTACTGCCCATCCAGATATATCATATCTTACTGGTTGTCAAGCAGCATATCCTACATCATGCCCATCTCCAGTCACAGGCAGAAAGGACAGAAACTCAGGCACAAAGCACACCCCATCCAAATGGCAGTGCATTCACTCTAGGGAGCAGCCTAAGCAGCACGTGCAGCAGCTTCAGTTCTCCACTCAAACCGCTCCCCATCTCTCACCCAACGTTTTAGGTTTACTTTTTTTTCTTTATTTTTGGCTGTGTTGGGTCTTCGTTTCTGTGTGAGGGCTTTCTCCAGTTGCGGCGAGCGGGGGCCACTCTTCATCGCAGTGCACGGGCCTCTCACTGTCACGGCCTCTCCCGTTGTGGAGCACAGGCTCCAGACGCGCAGGCTCAGTAGTTGTGGCTCACGGGCTTAGTTGCTCCGCGGCATGTGGGATCTTCCCAGACCAGGACTCAAACCCGTGTCCCCTGCATTGGCAGGCAGATTCTTAACCACTGCGCCACCAGGGAAGCCCCCAGGTTTACTTTCTGATGTGATACAGTACTCCTCACACAAGCTGCACATGGGGACAGACCATTTTAATCCTCTACTCTGTGCCACTCAGTCTGTCCTTGAGGGAAATGCTACCCATTTAGTAAAGTTACCCACCAAGCCAGAAATCACCGTCATTCTGGACACTTCTCTGTCATCAACGGAAACAGACAGGTAAGCCTTGCTGCTTTCTAAAAATGGCCAATCCTGCTTGGCAAATGACAGCGTATGCTAAGATTTCTCACTCCTGCGGAGAATGGTCCACCAGACTTTTATATGAATGAAAAACTTTATTGGAGTCCATTAATGAAACCTGGGACAAAGATCTGATCTTTTTAAATAATATTAACAGGAAGAATTATTTTTTAAAGCAGTTATTGTTTATCAAATGCTTGCTATGTGCCAAGCACTCTGCTGATCACTCTCTTACATGAGTTGTCTCCTGTAATCAAGGTACTTCATTAGATTGTACTGATATTATCTCCATTTTTTATTTGAGGAGACTGGGGTACAGGGAAAATCTAGTAAGT
The DNA here is from genome assembly GCF_949752795.1 of Hyperoodon ampullatus. Classification (NCBI taxonomy): domain Eukaryota; kingdom Metazoa; phylum Chordata; class Mammalia; order Artiodactyla; family Ziphiidae; genus Hyperoodon; species Hyperoodon ampullatus. Next base: position 10,257,362 of record NC_136919.1, read on the forward strand.
AATGAGGCTGGGATCCAAGACTGTCTGAGGCTGAGGCCTGTGGCTAACTAGTAGATCATGCCTTGAATGTGGATCGTCATTGCACTAATACTCTGTATTTCTATCAATATAACAATGTACGGTATACAATGAAATTTCACCCCATTACCATATTTAATTGACACAGCACACTGACGATGTTATTCCCATTTCATGACAAAACTGAAGCTCGGAGGAGCTAATGAAATCATGCGATGTATATAAAGCACTTAGTGCTTCCTGGCACATAGCTGTTACTTAATAAGTACTAACTCTCTTTCCCTCCCTGTCAGCCATCAGATATACAGTAGGATATCCAGTCCCAGTAGCAGAACTGAGACTGAAACTCAGTCCTATACACTAAATCCAGTCCGTCACGTGACAGATGCCTCAGTCATTAATAACGTCCCTTCGCCAAGGAAGTGATTACTTCTAGTTGGCCAGTTCCAAAAATTCTGCCCATCCCTCACTCTTCTCCCTATCCTAGCTAGCATCTGGAGGTCAGCGTCAGTGTAGCACGTGTGCTCCTAGTCCATCCTCCATTCACATTGTTAATCAGTCACTGCACTTCTTCCCTCTGGGCCCAGACCTGACCTCAGAATCATTTCCAACACAGCCTTTTTTTTTTTTCTTCACCACGTGGCATGTTGGATCTTAGTTCCCCGACCAGGGATCAAACCCGCACCCCCTGCATTGGAAGCATGGAGTCTTAACAACTGGACCACCAGGGAAGTCCCATCCAACACAGCCTTATAAGCAGCCCCTACCAATCAGTTGGCGTTGGTTCGTTCTTAAGTTGAAATCTATTTGCCATCCATGCTCTGTCAACCTGGAAAACTCACCAAACAAAGCCATCATTCCTGTATTTCCCAAAAATATTTTTGGACTATTTCATCTTGCCTGCTTCCCTTCCATGTTGGGCGTAAAAGTACAGGTGCCCTTTAAGTGTAGACCTTGCCTGAGCTTACACCAAGTTGAGATTTTTTTCCATTAACTTAAACTCCTGTATGCTTGACCATAGGATCAGGCACTAAGACATGGGTGTTACCCAGACATGCCAAGGCTGGCAGGTTGAAGTAGGTTTGGGGAAATCGAATCTAAAAGGGTCAGATGGTGAATGCCAGCCATGATCTAAGAAGCCCATAGTATACTATCAATAAGTTCTTGTTGGCTGGCTGACGGAAACTGAGTTACAACACACCAGCCAAGGGGCTGCCCATAAACCCATATAAGACTCAAGGCAGAGAAGGTCAAGACATGACCACAGCATACCTCTCATTTATATGGTACCTTAAGGCAGTGGTTCCTACCATGACCGTGTATCAGACTCACCAACTCCCTAGCCTCATACCAGACCTGCTGGCTCAGAATCTCTCCTTAATTGTGGGGTTTGGGAAATGCAATCTCACAGTATTCAAAGGACTTTCTTACCCCTTATCTCTTTGTCCAACGCTTGTTTTTACTTATTGGGCAGGTCAGCCTGGTTTTCCCAGCACAGGGTCTCAGGCTGAGAAATGCTTTGATAGTTGTGCCACTTGTGCTAACTTGACTCCTTCACCTTATCATTTGTCGATATTGCCCATCCCTATGTCACCAAAGGAATATGTTACTGAATACATAATATACCATGAATCCCATCTGTGTCATTATTGCATATATAATCTAACATAATTCTGTATAGGATATACAAATTCTGTATAGGGTTTACAGATAAAGATTATATTATAAAACAACCTCTACCAGAAGTTCCCATGGTTACCTCCATTATCTCTTCATAAAACAATCCATATGCATAATCATAACACTTGTGATCACAGTAGTTCTTTAACAAAAGCATCAAGTACAGTAGCACATACCTTAGAGAAAGCGAAGAGATTTCATCTCATAAACAACTCCAAGTTTGTAATGGCTGCCCAGAGCATTGTGCTGAGGTAGCATCTCAAGCTGCATCTGAGGGCAACATAAACTCTGTGATTGATTAAAAATGTCTGCCTTGGGCCTGAGCATGATGAGAGGCAGCATGTTTGCCATCTGTTGTCTTTCCTGGTTTATCCTATTGCAGTTATTATTTAACCCTCCAGTCAGTACCTACAAGCCAGCACTCAAAGAAGACCTTATCACAGTATTATTTTTTAATATGTACTATGCAAACTTAAGAAACACATTACAACACAAAACTACGTGAGTGGAAGCAACAGCTGTGGCCTGGACTTTATTACTCCTCAAGCTCACTCTGAAGCTGAAAGTAGTTCATGTGGTTGTATGAATAAAATATTTGCCCCTGTTATTTTCCAATGGGGTACCTATGGAGTATAGTTCAAGTAATTACGTAATCTGGAAATTCATGTTCTTAAGAAATGGATGGATCTTCCTTCCACTTTTCCATTTCATATTGAATACTAAGGAGATACCCTTCTCCGTTCAAAGGCACTAAAATGTTCATGAGGAGGCTTGCATCATGTTTAACTCCAGGATCCCTGGGTCCTTGAGTAATTTGAGAATGCAAATTCTAGCATTCTAGTATTTTTAAAAATATTTAAATATTTATTTATTTATTTATTTATTTATGGCTGGGTCGGGTCTTAGTTGCAGCACGTGGAGTCTTTCGCTGTGGTGCACAGGCTTCTCTCTAGTTGTGGCGTGCAGGTTTTCTCTCTCTAGTTGTGGTGCATGGGCTCCAGGGCACATGGGCTCTGTAGTTGTGGCATGCAGGCTCCAGAGCATGTGGGTTCTGTAGTTGCGGCATATGGGCTCTCCAGTTGTGGCACGCAGGCTGTCTGGTTGTGGCATGTGGGCTTAGTTGCCCCACAGCATGTGGGATCTTGGTTCCCCAACCAGGGATCGAACCTGCGTCCCCTGCATTGGAAGGCAGATTCTTAACCACTGGAACACCAGGGAAGTCCCAGCATTCTAGTGTTAATAGTAATAAACCAGCAATAAATTCTAGTATTAAATTATTGTTCCCTCCCTATTGTGACAACATTTTCTGAACCAAAATTTGGAATAGAGTTTATCAAATCCTAATGAATTTATGAGGTAGCAGGACAGATACTATCAAGACTGCCTCCAGAAAATTTCTTTACCACATTAATGCTTAATGCAGTGATCAAGTCAAGGGAAAATCCCCTGACAGGGAATGTCGGAAACTCGAGAGGCTTTTTCTAACTGTATACTTTCCTCTCTGCTCCCAGATCTACCCTTTTGAGAATTCCTGTTCAGTAATCCACAGTTACTAGTGACAATGTGTCAGGCTCCTCAGATGGCTGAGAAAGAATTAAGAATCGGAAAAAGTTGAGAACCACTGGCATAATGGAATTGTGGGAATCGGATACATCAGAGTTTGCCAAGGTTCCGTATTCTTTTTACCACTTCCTCATCCTTGGCACTTGAGCTCTGACAATGTACTGGGGCCTGGGCATAGGGACGATCAGGTTTTTCCTCATTCTGCAAGTGATATTATAAATTCTCTTAGGAAACACAGCATTACTGCTGTGTTTGTGGCACACGGTCTTTGTTGCTCCACGGCATGTGAGATCTTCCCGGACCAGGGCTTGAACCCGTGTCCCCTGCACTGGCAGGCGGATTCTTTTTTTTTTTTTTTTTTTTTTTTGGCGGTACGTGGACCTCTCACTGTTGTGGCCTCTCCCATTGCGGAGCACAGTCTCCAGACATGCAGGCTCAGTGGCCATGGCTCACGGGCCCAGCCGCTCCGCGGCATGTGGGATCTTCCCGGACCGGGGCACGAACCCGTGTCCCCTGCATCGGCAGGCGGACTCTCAACCACTGCGCCACCAGGCAAGCCCCTATACTGTCATGCATTTGATCACTGTAAACATAATGCATAGTGAGACAAAGTGGGTCTTTTTAAGCCCTAGCTTGGTAGTATGGGATGTGAATTATGGTTATAGCTCTGTCATTAATGGGTGACATCAGACAAGTCATATCCCCGCCCTGAGCCTCAATTTCTTCATATGGGAAATGAAAGCCCCAGACTAGGTGATCTCTCATTAAGCCCAAACAGCCTTTGTGTCTGATCCTGTGGGTAAATTCAGAGAAGTATCAAAGACTTCCCTGCCTGCTCTGTAGATGCTATTGATTGGCTGTATAAATTCAGCAAAATCCACTCTGGCTAAGAGTTGTTCAGTGACACTCCCCAGGGGCTTTTCCAGGCTTTCATAGGCTCTAGATAACCTGAAGACAAGAGGACTGTAGAATTGTATAAAAAGCTACTCCAGGATTTAACAGCAGTGGGGCTTTTGTAGTCTTGGATTCACAGTTGTAGGAAATTGATGAATGAACCACAGCTCATGATGTCCAAGCAAATAAGCAATAATTCAGGAAATACACTGAGGCATGGAATGTTAAATGCCCTAATTTTTGCCAAACTGGTGTTTCAGCTTACTAGAAGGGTATTTTAAGTGTGCCTTGTGGGGCAGCTGTGCCTTCTAAGAGTCAAGCGTATAGGAAACAGCTGACGTGTCGGAACACACACAGACTGGACTTAGTCCCGTAGACCTGGGCTTCAACCCCAGCTTTGCCGTTTCCTAACTTGATTCACCCTGGTCAGGTACGTCATTTCACCTTTTCTGAGGTCATTTTTTTTGTTTTTGTTTTTGTTTTTTGCGGTACGCGGGCCTCTCACTGTTGTGGCCTCTCCCATTGCGGAGCACAGTCTCCGGACGCGCAGGCTCAGCGGCCATGGCTCACGGGCCCAGCCGCTCTGCGGCATGTGGGATCTTCCCGGACCGGGGCACGGACCTGCGTCCCCTGCATCGGCAGGCGGACTCTCAACCACTGCGCCACCAGGGAAGCCCCTGAGGTCATTTTTAATAATAATTTTGATAATAATTGAGCCTTTATTAAGTGCCAGGCACTCTGCTCTTTTGTACATGCTTAGGCCATTCTACCTTCATGACACCCTAGGAGTTGGTACTGTTGTTTCCTCATTTTACAAAGGAAAAAGCTCAGGCTCACTGAGGGAGAAGTAACTTTGCCCAGGATAATACCAGTGAGATCAAGATCTCCAGATTCATGACTTGGAGACCTTGTAGGGCAGGGGTTCCCTAGCACAAACGTTTCCACAACTTCCAGATGTGAGAATGTTCTTCCTGATGTTGAATTGAACTCTTGGAGGTTGCTGGGAAGAGGTTTGCCCTCTTGGTGATGGGAGGTTATTGCAAGGATTCGTGGGGATGAGGACATTGGTCTTCCCAGGTGGACAGTTGTTCTGGATCCCGGTGCTTCCAGTACTGGGGTATATAGAGCCAGTCCCGGAGAGGATCACTTCCCACCCCCACCCCAGACTAGCGCCGGGCAGGTCCCTTGTTCCTATCCCTCCGAGGGCTCTCTGAGCTCACTCCCCTGTCCTGACCCTCGTCACTGGGTCTGTATCACATCCCTTAGCCCAGTGCCTGACTCCGGGTAACAATAGTCATGAGAAGTAGTCGTATATGTCACTAGCTATGGATTAAGCACTATTCCAAGCACTTTTACAAGTCTTACTTCACTTAATCCTCATAACAAGCCCATTATCATCACCATCTATTTATAGCAACTTTCCCAAAGTCACATAGTTAGGAAGTAGGGAAGCTGATACCCGAACTGAGGACTCTGTGACTCCAAAGTCCCCTATTCCTAACCTCTCTGCACTACTGCCTTTAAATGTAAAATGGGCTGCTACTGCCTTCCTGGTAGAGATGTGGTGAGCTCTCAATAAGTTGCTACAAACAAAAGGACCCAGCTCAGGGGCTGCCCAAAGTAGGTACCCAGTCTGTGTTAGCAGAAGATGATATACAGGGCTCATTTCCTCTTATGGAAATCTTTTGGTTAGCTAAAACAGACAAGGGTCTCCTTGTGATAACTCTAAAGCATTGGACAAATAGTCTCCCCAGAGAGTTGTATATACATTATAGTTGCATTTTTGTTTATTTTGAGCTGTCTTGTTAAGGAAGGATTTATATGCTGGCGTTGATGTAGGACAGCAATCAGGCAGTGTTTTCTGCCTTTGACAGTTGGTGTGATAGTTTGCTTCCAGTGAAGTTTGACTCACTGTATCTGGAAGCTGTCAGAAGTGGGAACATGAAAAGGTCATGACGGATGGCTTTGGATAAGTGGGTTGGGGAGGAGAGCTGGTAAAGGAGACAAATGGCCTCCTTGTTTCCGAGGGAAAGGGCTGACTCTGGCCGCTTCAGGCCAGCCCCCATCCTCTCCTCTTCCTCACCGGCTGGGCTGCTGGGGTGGAGCCTCCCCGGGACCATTTGTCAGAGTGGTACCGGGTTGGTCATAACGCAGCTCCTGGGAGCCCTTCCCAGCAGCCCAGCCCCTCAGGGACTGGAGAACTGCTAGGTGGAAGTAGTCTTCAGTTTAGGATCACTTCTCATGATTACCAATTACAGAATTTAACATACTCACTTCCTCACGTTTTAAAAATTGGGAGGGAATTCCCTGGTGGTCCAGTGGTTAGGACTCCACGCTTTCACTGCCAAGGACGCAGGTTCAACCCCTGGTCGGGGAACTAAGATCCCGCAGCTACATGGCATTGCCAAAAATAAATAAATAAATAAAATAAAAATTGGGAAAGAGTACTGAATTCTGAAGTAGAAACAAACAAAGTCAACTTTTAAAATGATGTTTGTTTTTATTTTTGGTGAAATTTCTACTTTGGAAAAATATAGAAAAGGATCTGATCCCACTGGCCAGAGTTGACTTGACCACTCTTACCAATATGAAGCATAGCCTTTTGATCTCTTTTTTTTTTTTTTGGCGGTACGCGGGCCTCTCACTGTTGTGGCCTCTCCCGCTGCGGGGCACAGGCTCCGGACGCACAGGCTCAGCGGCCATGGCTCACGGGCCCAGCTGCTCTGCGGCACGTGGGATCTTCCCGGACCGGGGCACAAACCTGCGTCCCCTGCATCGGCAGGCGGACTCTCAACCACTGCGCCACCAGGGAAGCCCCAATCTCTTTTCTATAAATACTTTTCACCTAGTGTCATAAGAATTTTTCCAAGTCAGAGCTTTTCTTATACATAATTTTTCATGGTTGTATTGTATTCTGACATGGTTGTATTAACTCTTGTTGGCCATTTAAGTTGGAGAAATGTAAACTTAACAAAAGCCAGCTTTCCTTGTTTTCTTGGACGTATGTTTATAATTTGAATTACTTTAAAATAGTGCATAAATGGCACTTTAAGGAGTGCCTCTGCCTTTCCTTCAGTGACTTTACACAAAAACTTTTCAGAACCATGCTCAGTGGTCACACAGAAGAATATTGATAGGATTCCATGCTCCAGTTTGCCATGTATGAACAAAAATAGGTGTACATTTACTGGCACATTTGAATATTATTTGTTCCTTGGTGAAAATTGAGAGAGGAAACTAAAGACTAGGTGGGCAGAATTTCTTATCACATCTTCTTGACTTAGCTGAATGGGGCCGTGCAGAGCAGTAGAAAGTATCATACTTGGGAACCAGATGGCTCTGGGTATGAACACAGCTTTCCCAGTTAAAAGCTCCCCAGCCTTGGGCTTCCCTGGTGGCGCAGTGGTTAAGAATCCACCTGCCAGTGCAGGGGACACAGGTTCGAGCCCTGGTCAGGGAAGATCCCACGTGCCACAGAGCAACTAAGCCCGTGTGCCACAACTACTGAGCCTGTGCTCTAGAGCCTGCGAGCCCCAACTGCTGAGCCCACACGCCTAGAGCCCGAGCTCTACAACAAGAGAAGCCACCGCAGTGAGAAGCCCACGCACTGCAACAAAGAGTAGCCCCTGCTCACCGCAACTAGAGAAAGCCCACAGCCCTTCGTGCAGCAACGAAGACCCAACGCAGCCAAATCAGTCAATCAATCAATCAATCAATCAGTATCCCCAGCCTTAGACAAGTACCATCATCTCTCCTAGCGTATGTTATGTAAAACACCTCACACAGTTCCTGCAGAATAGTGCAGTGGCTGAGGGGACAGATTCTGGAACCAGATTACCTGGCTTTCTTCAAATTCCAGCCTTGCCACCTTGTAGCTGTGTAAACTTGGGCAAGTACTTAACCTCCCTGTGTTTCAGGTTCCTCATCTATAAAATAGGGAAAAACATAGTAACCAACTTCATAAGGTTGTTGTGAGATTTGAATCAATGCACACAAAGGATTTCTAACCTTTCTGGCACATAGTTGGTGCCAGTTAATGCTTCACCGCTCTTTGCCCCTGACCTGGCCTGTAGTACCAGCCTCCAAACTGGTTTCCTCTCCACCAGGCTGCCTCCTCCTGTTTGCTTCCCGGCTGGATTCCACAGACTCTGTCTTCAACAGTAGTGGGGTCTGGGTGTGCTCAGGAAAATGGGCTCCGGCAGTGGGCTGCCACTTGTCCAGCAAGAGCGAATAGGGTCCTGTGGGGCCGTGTGCCCTGCTTTAAGAAGCCGGACTCACGTATCTTGAGTAGGGTGAGGTTATTTAATGTACAAAAGGATTTTTCCCGTCAGGAAAGATTCCCCTACAGGTTTCTTTAAATAGTGACTCCTCTAGGCAGGCGGGTGTTTTACAGATCATTAACTACTTGACTGAAAGCCTGCAGGGCAGAGAAACTTAAAACTAAAGTGTTGGGAGCTCCTGCCAATTACAGATCAATCCAAAATGAAGATAAAGTATCTCTGAAACTAGAAGTCACTGGGAAAATGTGATTTGATTCAGAAAAAAATCTGATTTACACGCATCTCTCTTTTGGAACACACCACTTGTTTAAACGGTGTTCCGCCTGCCTGCCTGTCTTGAATCTAGTGCGCTCGTCTCCCACATCTTCATCCCCAAACTGCAGGCTTGGGGTTCCCCTCTGTGAACAGTGACTGCACAATAACCCCAGGAAAGGGTGTCTTCGGGAAAGTGTTCTTGTGGCCAAGCAGAGCTTACGCAATTGATGCAGAGATACAGCCCATAATGGATGAACTATACAGTAACAATTTGCAGATAAAAATAATAGAAGTTAAAGTGTACTTTACATGATAAAAGAAAGATGAAAAAGGACGAGAGTCTGTTATATCTGAGATGGTTACAAGAGTCCTGCTTTGTGAAGTAGGCTCTGTTGAAAAGATTGATGCAATGGGGAGTGACCTTGGCTTGGAGCAGGAGCTGGTGATGTATGTATGCGCATCCCTCTGCTAAATGGACCCAGATTTGTAGCACTAATATACATGGGAGCCCAGAACCAAACTCACTACGGCAATAAATCAACAGCCACTTTGGGTGTCATTTCTGGTTTATATTCCACTATTGTTCTATCACTTAAATTCATGTCACTATCATCTTTTCATCTGGAACAGTTTTATATAATTTTCCAGTGGAGTTACCTGACAAATCCTATCAAATTAACAAGCTACATTAACAATATTGACTGACTACGGCTTCAGGAGTTGCAGGGCCGTAGAACAAAATTTTAAAACCATGTCTCTCTGATGATGATCTTTCCCCCTCCCTTTCTGAGAAAGGAATGTGGGGCAGGGTTTATTCCACATAAGAGATCTGCACATTTATTTTGCTCCGCTCGTTTTGACTTTTATAAATGTCAAAACAAGAAGCAGAAGGGAAAAAAAAAACACTACCAACAACCACGGTGTAAGTACTTTTCTTCTTTCAGGGAACTATAGAAGTGTCCAGATCTTTAACATTTAATGACCAAATTGGAGGGAAGAGTGTAACTGGGTAATCTATTTTAAGTGAAATGTAATAAAATTGGTCTCCTGATACATTCTCGCCCTCCTGAAATCATCTAGACCTGAACATCCAGAGTCAATTGGGCTTATGACGTTATGCCTAATTGAAATACGGTGTTCCTGAAATATGTCTAATGACAAATTCCAGCGTTCGATTAATAAAAAATACCGATTGTTCGTCTTTTCCAAAGACCACACGGTAATGACCAGGGTTAAGCAACTGAACTGCGGTGTCTCCTTCAGACAGCAGGCGAGACTCTTCCGTAGTCTGTCCAGTCTCCTGCCTTTGTCTGACTGCTATTTGGGATTTCTTTATTCATAAAGTAAAATAGAGATGAATGGAGTGTGTGGCAGAACTAATCACTAGGATTTTGTTTGTTTTCTTTTTTAATTTTAAATTTGGTTTGACTGTGGTCATTGTGTTCTTTTGATTTTTGTTTTTTAATTTAGCTTTTTCTTTTATCTGCCTTATCTTATGGCCTACTAAGTTTTCTCACATTATATTTTAAAATTTCTAAGTGTGATCCGTAGGATGAAATATGTTAATTCTGGTTGTCTTTTCTGTTTCAGTATGAACACTTGATTGTTTTAATTATTTCTTATATTTTTACTTCGTTTTGCTTTTTTTCACTTTGAGCCTGACCTTTAAACTGTGGCCTAAAAATTAATGACTTTTAAGATTCCATCTGGGGTCCACTCCGGAAGGATATTGAAGGGTTTTGTTTCACTTCATGAACAGATTCCTCGATTTTCAGTAAAAAGAAAAAGAGAGCATCTAGCCAAAACCTTTGTGTCAGACTGGGCACCTTCTGCTTGGTGATACCAAGAGAGCAATTGCTGTGTGTTTCTGCAGTTATCCCAGGACACCCTCCATCCCTGGCGTTACCTTGGTTTTCCTAATACCTTTGCTCCCAGTCACTGCACAGTGTGTTATGTCTTTCCAAGCTCTGAAAATGAAACCTGAAGTCCCTGTAGTTAATGTTCTGGATTCCTGTTAGAAAGTCTTTGTTACATAAAGTGCATACCCAGTGCTGTCTCTCCATCGGTGGAGAATCAGTGACCTCCACAGCCTGAAGCCAGGCTCCAAGACTTGAACTTGGAATGTTTAATGTGAAGGATCCTTTGATCTTCCTGTGACTTCCTTTAAATACAGTATGGATAATTATTTAGTGTCAGAGAATTATTTAGTAAGAGAGAGAGATTTTTCCTATTTTTAGTGTGCAAGATTTTTCCAGATCAGAAACTTTTCATTGGTAGCCTAGGTATTTAGGCATAGGTGATGTTACAGCTTTATCTGTCCAACCCAGATCTTCTAAAGCAAAACAAAACAAAACAGAGACACTGATCAAAATTGTTTAAATGAACCTTATTGTATAGTAACTATATTTCATTAACAATATGTAGATAAACTCTATATTGTATCTGTGTTATATCTAAGGAGGTAAGCTTCTTAATACCTTTTTATATGGTTTTTGATTGTTCCCCCTCCCCCGCTCCAACCCCAGCTCACCCACCGGGAAACCAGACTGTGCAACTTCTCTGTGCCATTTGGAGTCTCCTTATATCTGTCTTAAGAAGCCTATGGCATTCCCCAAAGCCCTTGAAAGAGCTCATGTTCATGCAGTTTAGGATTTATAAGACAGGTCAAATGATTACACTGAAATCACTTACACCTTGTACGTCTTGTCCTCCCCTTGGCCTTACAGGTATCTCTGGAGACAAAGTAGAGATAGACCCAGTTACGAATCAGAAAGCCAGCACTAAGTTTTGGATTAAGCAGAAACCCATCTCAGTCGATTCTGACCTGCTCTGTGCCTGTGACCTTGCTGAAGAAAAAAGCCCCAGTGAGTAGTCCCTTTTATTTATGTCTCCTTCCGCTCTTCCTCCCTTCCCTTCTGTGTGCTGGGTACCAGGAGAATATATTGCCACTGTGTCCTTTTTTCCTTGGGTCTGTTTAATTCATTACCAGAAATTTCTTTTAATTAAATGGGGTTGTATTACGGTGCCCAGAGCCTGACATGGGCCCCTGTTCTGTTCAGTCTTGACGGCAGTAGAGAACCTCACAGTGGTTCCTGACCTCAGTAGCCCCCCGCTGAGGGCTGGGGGCACAGGGGCAGATTCTTGACGGGAATCTGCACTCACCAGAGCCCTCACTTTGTGCTCCTTTCCCCTTCCCATTTGGGGCACTGGACCTGTCAGACCCGGACCTGCCTTCTTTCCTTGCCAGATCGAGGGAAGTTGGAGGATTTCCTGTGGTGGCTGAAGACTAGATTTAGATATCCATCATGCCAGAGGTGTCATCACCCTCCAGATTATTGGCAGCTGCATGACCTACCAGCTCGTAATTAAACTCCTGCCTGGTCCTGCAGAAGAGATCACTGCTGGGTTGGCACTCCTCTGTTTAAATTATCAAAGTAGATATAGTCTGGGTGTATATTTTAGCATATTATATTTTTGCAGTTAAGTAATTGAGTGTAGCCTTTAGATTAATCATTTTTAGGGCTTCAGTCCCATCAAGAGGCAGAAAGGACACGGATCGCAGTGATATTCCTCCATGGAAGAAACGATTTGTTAGTTGCCTGGAGAAGGCTAGAAGACAGTGGTTCTCAAATCCAGTGCGTTACCAGCACTGCCTGCAGAGCCTATTTAGAATGCAGCCACCCAGGACCCATGCCAGTAGGTTCTGATTTAGTAACTTGGAGTGTGACCTAAGCACCCAATTTGTGTTAATCCCCTTTATTCCAGTGTCTGCTAAATTGGGGAACAAATATAAGGAATGACATACTTAAAAGGAACAGTAAGAAATCTAAAGGCCAGCAAGTGTCTATAATATGGCTCAAGTTTTTGAGATGAAACTGATTAAACAGGGGCTTAAAGAACAAAAACTCGGCCTGCGGCCTGGGCACATATGCCACTTGGCCTCATTTATGGTTGGGTATTTAATTGTTTTGTCAAATCCAGCAGTGCTGGGCTCTACATGGTCTCCTCTTTTCAACTCATTAGCCAACAGCTTAGCAAGAAGGGAGAACATAGTGGTGCAGGGGAAAGGAGTAAAGCCATGCCCGCCCCACTTCCCACCATTCCTGTCATCCCAGTGAGGCCTCGATGGCTTGCAGAGGCAGGATGGCTGCCAGAAGGAGTGGTGAGAAAACCGCCTGCTACTCTTGGGTCCTTGCCCCAAGGCGGCCAGATTCCGTCTGCCTTTAGATAAACATCTTCTTCCTAATCCCTCTCACTCCAGCCAGTCAACCAGTAACAATTTCATTGTTCTAGCATCTTTCTTCCCAAGAACTCAGAATGCTTTGAAAAGTAACATTTTATAAATTCTCCATGTCTCTGAGAAATGAAAGGCAATCACTTACACGTTGCATAGGGGGATAAACTGGAGTGGAGAGGTTAGAGAAAGAGCTAGAAATAGGATTCAGATTTCCCTTACATTCACACCAAGACACTCACTGTGTCCAGGAGGGCTGTGATTCAGGCACCAAACGGTAAAGGATGTAACACACCCAGCCTAGGAGGGAATGAAACAGATGCACAGCTACCACCTTTCTGTTGCCTCTTAAGGTCATTCAGTCAAAAAGTAATGTAATTATCACACATCTGTGAGAGCGAGGCCAAGTTCCAAGCATTAGGGATCCAGAGCAGATATGGGCCCCACCATTTCAATACGACTGTATTGACAGTCAAGCAGGAGAGTCTTTTGTCGTATTCTTAGACCCACTGAATGGTTCTGTGTAAAAACTGCACATGTAGGTTTTATAGAGGTTTCCCCCTCTTTCACTCTGGCCCCAGAGATCTAGAACTATGACACTTTCCTGAACAGAGAGGCACACTGCCTGCCCCAGTAAGATACTTCCTGAGTCCCTGTCCCCACCACAGCACTTTCAGACCTTGTCCCTCAAAGCTCTGGGTTCTCAGGGGCCGTGTGTGTGTGTGTGTGTGTGTGTGTGTGTGTGTGTGTGTGTGTGTGTGTGTGTGTGTGTGTAGGGCAGAGTTGGGCATGAGGCCTCCCCTTCAAACAAAGGATTCTGCATTTAATCCCTACCAACTTGGGGATTCTGCACTTAAAAAGTCAATTGATAAAAAGGATTTTGCTGTTTTCAAAAAATGTTTGAAAGTTGCAGGCTCACAGAATAAAATTCAGACTCCTCAGCATAGCCTTTACAGACCTTGGCTCCTCCAAGCTCATAGCCCATAATTTCTCATCCTGAACTTGAGCTGTGGTCACTGTGACCACAGTGGTCACTGTGAACTACTGGCACACGAACACACCTTGAATTTTGTGCTTCGCTTTTCCCATTGCCAGGAATACACCTCCACCCTGACGCTCTCTTTAATTCATGGATACCTCAGTTTCCTCACACCCGGCCCACTCATTTTTCAAGATCCAGCTCCAGTGTCAGACTCTCTCTGTAATTTTGCCCCCAGGCGTTTGCACACACCTCTGGTAAAGCAGCTCACACACTGTGCTGTGTTTACTTGACGTCTGACCCTGTCTCCCACCCGCATCTCCATGCTGAACTCATTGACCAGAGACCGGTTTCTGTATTTTCGTTCCCTAGCACAGTGCCTGCAGGGTTGTCCTCAGTGAAGGTCTTGAAATGGAACTTAATGAGGCCAGAATTGAGAAACTGAAAGTTATTCAACATAATTTATGTTGTAAAGTGCCCAAAACAAAGATGTATTAAATGAATCAGCTTGATGCTATTATTTTTTTTATGATTTCCAGTATCTTCATCAAATTAATTCATTGACTTAATCTAAAAAGTTCATCTTCAAGAACATCATCAGACCACAGAATTAATCTATGCGGCTTCTTCTTCTTTTTTTAAAGGATTAATGGTAACCCTTTTTATCTTTTGTGTCTGTTGAACCTTAGAAAAAAGTTATTTTAACAGCACTAAAGAAATGAAAGTCACTATATTTCATAAGTTTAGCCTGTGATTTTTATCAGCATAGTGATGTATGTTTGCAGCTGAGTTTACATCAGAAATTCTTGGGGCCTTCTTAAACGAATTATGGCAAAGAGAGAGAGTCTAGAAGTAGATAAGGTTTTTGATTTCTGCAGTATATTTCCTTTTTCATGTTTTTATCTCTCATAACACAAGTGTCTTGCCGAAGACTGGAACGTGTGACCAACTGGAATAATTTAGTTGTGAAAACAGAGCAGACATGTTATTAAACAGCCTTCTTTACAAAAAGGCATTAAGTGTTGGGACGATAATGAAGTTGTCCCCAGTCTTACTTGAGACATGTCTGTCAGAATTTTGAACAGAAAAGAAACGGTTTTTAAAACCCCAAATATGGCCAGTTTGCAGTGTTTAATTGAAAAAGCCGCTGTCAAACCATTAATTTGGTCATCATAAAGAACACAACTCAAGTTTAATTGATGCTGTATCCAAAAAGTACGTGAATAGCTGACTTGGCAAAGGGACTGAGCATTAGAGCGCCTGCAGTGAAACACATAATTACATATATTGTGGAATCAGAAAGACCCAGACTCTGAAGCCATGCTCCATAAATAGCAATTCTATGGCTCTCTTTCCTTCCCCTAACTTCTACCTCACAGGCCATGTTCTCATAGGGAAGATTTATTGCTCTGTCCCTGTGAGTGTTTAAGACCTGGAACTTAATGACTAAATAGATACATGCCTTTAAAAAAATTGTACATATAAATATGGACTCTTACAAAAGTTAGTTGAGAAAATCAGTGTGTCAACAGCCCTGAGAAATTAAGAACACATTCTGCCTTTCTAGATGGAAAAAAAAAAAAAAAAAAAGCTGTACGCTGCCATTATTATTCAAATCAGTGATTTCTAAGTCTGATTTTGCCACTCCTTAGGATATCTTTTGCTGTTTGAAGGATGTCACAAACCTCTAAAAGATGAATTAATTCTAATTTCATTTTAACTGAACAAAGACATACATCATATAGGAGAATGTTTCCATCAGAAATGACCATGGTTAAATTGTCTCAGAAATAATTCTCCATCGTTATACAGGTCTAGATGTAGGCTTTAAATGCAGTGGACACTCTTTTTAAGTACTAGCCTCAAATTCCAACACTGAAACAAAAGAAAGGGACCTTTCTGTGAAATTAGCACCCATCGGGGACTCTTGGGCTGTATTTAAATAAAGTACCAGACTTAAGTGTGCCAGGTCTGGTTTTATCATAAGAAGGTCGTGCAGGTTTAGAATCTTTAAAGGAAGCAGCCTATCATTAAGAAATCATATTTAAACTTTAATAAAGTAGCTGTCGTCTTTATAGCTGAAAAGAGCTCTGTATCTCAGTTAAGTATAGATGATCTAAAATCTTAAGGAAGTAACATAATAGAGGTAACCTGATTACATTCTCTTGGAATAGTATAATTTAAAGGAAATCGGATTCTCTTGATGCTGGTTGTGTTGGTGGGGGATTGTTTGCTTGTTTGTTTTTGTCCAAAACACTGTTTGGATTCAGGGCAGGAACTCGTTGAGATTGTGAGTTAACCACAACTGCAGGAGACTGTTAAGCCCTCATGAATAGAACCTGCTGGATATTTGAGGTGAGATTCCGTTAAGGTTATGAGTTAAATTAGCTGGGTTTATTGGTGACCTCCCACTTAAATGAATCTTTCTTTTCATAAGTACTTGACAAGATCTGTAAAGTAGTGTATTTAATTTACTAATTAAATTAAAGCTACTGAATAATGATTTGTCCACATTGATTTAGCTTAAATAGAAAAGATCAGCATTGTTGTGATCTTCAGCAACCTTAATGGCCGAGCCAGTTAGACACAAAGGCCTCTTGTGTTTTATAGGTCAGAAGGACATAGGTAAGCCCAGGCTGTAATTGAATTGCCTGCACTGCACCCTGCAGTTGCAGATTTCCTTTGCCTTCCCGTTCCATTGTTGCACTGGGGCTTAAGAGAATGTTAACGTGGTAATAGGCACAGGGCCTTCCCCATTATACGTCTTGCTATCGAGCGGTTCTGCATGACTAGTTAAAGAAGATGGCAAGAAGATTAATGAAAGCAGGGCTAATGCAGAAGGGGGTACTTTTGCAAGACTTCTACCGAGGAGATATTAGAGCTGAACCAGAGCTTGGCTTTTTCTCTATCCTGTGACCTTTGAACCTGCCTTACTGTTGAGAGCTGCCAGGGAAGTCGACATTTTGATTGATGTTGGTACACGAGTCAGTCTTTCCCATTGAATTCCACATCTGCACGAAAATAGCTTTTCCTGCAGAATTCATACTGGCTAGAAGTGATAGCCAAATTGATGGCCGAAATGCTTTTATGTCGTTTGCATTTAAACCTAAAGGTATTTGATGGTTTAATTCAGTATCCAGTTTTCATAGATTATAAGCATTCACTTATATGTTCTTTTTTTTTTTGCGGTACACGGGCCTGTCACTGCTGTGGCCTCTCCCGTTGCGGAGCACAGGCTCCGGACGAGCGGCCATGGCTCACGGGTGCAGCCGCTCCGCGGCATGTGGGATCTTCCCGGACCGGGGCATGAGCCCGTGTCCCCTGCATCGGCAGGCAGACTCTCAACCACTGCGCCACCAGGGAAGCCCTACTTATATGTTCTTAATGGGTTTATCAACTCATGGTGAAAGACCAGTATTAAAGAGTGTTCAAAGATTTGCAAACAGAGCTCCAAGGAGGTTTTATGGAGGAGTAAAAGCAGTCATCAAACAAACCCTTCACCATTCTTAGAAAAGAAAGATCAGTCTGAGGGCCCAGGCAAACTGACTTGGAGTTTTTTGTAAATAAAGCAAAGTGTGTGTTTTTGGAAAGCTTTCCATGGGGGAGTCTGAAACCTTGCCTCCGCACCCCACCTGAGCCCCAGCTTAGAGGCTGTCTTGATCCATCCAGAAGCTGGGTTCCCTGACCTTGACCTTGGGACACTAGCATTCCATCTGAAAGGGATTGTTATGGTCTGCTTATAAGACAGTCCAGTGCAGGCACGAACCTCTTCATTTGTTCTCACTAATTTTGTTACCTTGTTTGTGGAGCTGCAGGCCTCTAGCGTGTGAGCGTGTGTCTGTATGTGCATCCCCCACCCCTTCTCCCAACAAAGGAGAGCAGGGAGACGGAAAAGGACTCAGGTTTTGTACTAAAATCAACTTGGGCACATCACAGCCTGTACACTGAATCCTCTGACCACCTGACTTCTTTTCTGCCTACTTGACAGGGGTAATACTAGCAGAGAAAACACACACACACACACACACACACTCACACACACACACACACACAAACACATTGATGTGACAGGTATTCCAGTTCCTAGAGGAGAGGTACCCAGGAATTTTGTCATATTCTCTAGGTGCTCGTGAGAATGTGTGAGAGGGAAATGAGGGTGAGCATTCAGCTACCGCTGGGTGAAAGAGCTGCACCCCAAGGTGGGTGGGTGGGTGAGTGTCCATGGCCGTGCTGGCATACTCTATGCCTCATAAGGCGCTTGCATTTATACTCACATCCTCAGGTTCTGTCGATTCCCAGGGGGTCTAGGCACTTCAGACATCAGGTGGGCAAGCTATGCTGTGTTTTTATTCTCTGACAAGGACTTATTTCATAAGTTCCAGATCAAATACGGTAAGTACTGCTCGATTACAGAGCACAGCAGACTCTAACATGTTAAATGCCCCAGTTATTGAATTGCCTTTTCACAAGAGTACTCTGGAGCACGATCAGGAGCAGGCAGCGCCTCGTCCTTTTAACAGATATGTTTCCCAGCCCTATTAAAAGGGGTCTTCATCTGTCCTGTCAAAGGGAGTCTGCTGGGGTTTTTTAGTTTAATTACACTATCCAATTAAAACTCCTTGCTGCATTTGGATGCGCCTCTCCTTGGGCCTGAGTGGATATGACATTTACAAGGCTCGCCTTTCAAGCAGACAATAGTGTGATTGATGAGGTGCACGTTCAGTAAAGGAGGCGAGTGCCTGTGGAAGTGCCGCTTAGTGCATTTTGATTTATTTATCATCTTCTTCCAAAACAAGGGAGCTGCTGGGAGATGGGTTCTAGGCAACAGGGGGACCACCTCAGTTTTTCCAAGTGTGTGGGAGGGAAAGAAAGACCTGGTGCGTGCCACAGGATAAAGGTGGAGAAACACTGTAAGCGTGCGGCCAGCTTGCATCGTCGAATGCCAGACTGCATTCTCAGGTTCTCTGACCCAGTTTGGTTTACAGTAACCTCAAGCTGTGATCTGCTGTTAAATAGGCCATCACTGTGTTTCAGGGAACAGTTGCTGTGGCTGGATAACATTGGCCAGACCCCTGAGAACTTTTAGCCTGTGGGAGCCAGCTCAGCATGTGTCCCGTTGACTGACCTGGTACCTGGTCATAATTAACTGACACCTGACGTTTGCACTGGACATGCCTGGCTATGCTCCCAGCTGCATCCTCCAGCAGTCCGGCAGCTTCTGTCCAGGGGCTACAGTCAGTGCTCAGTGGCTCTTTCTGTCACTCTGCCTGAACTACACTGAACATTTAAAAGTTGCTTCTAGGGACTTCCCTGGTGGTCCAGTGGTTAAGACTTCGCCCTTCAATGCAGGGGGTGCAAGTTCGATCCCTGGTTGGGGAGCTAAGATCCCACATGGCTTGCGGCCCAAAAAACATAAAACAGAAGCAATATTGTAACAAATTCAATAAAGACTTTAAAAATGGTCCACATCATGGGACCTCCCTGGTGGCGCAGTGGTTAAGAATCCGCCTGCCATTGCAGGGGACACAGGTTTGAGCCCTGGTCCGGGAAGATCCCACATGCTGTAGAGCAACTAAGCCCATGCGCCACAATTACTGAGCCTGCGCTCTAGAGCTTGCGAGCTGCAACTACTGGGCCCACATGCCACAACTACTGAAGCCCGCTCACCTAGAGCCCGCGCTCCACAACAGAGTGAAGCCACCGCAATGAGAAGCCCATGCACCACAACAAAGAGTAGCCCCCACTCGCCACAACTAGAGAAGGCCTGCATGTGGCAGCGGAGACCCAACACAGCAAAAAAATAATACATTAAATAAATTTTTTTTAAAGAGGATAAAATAAAAAAGTTTCCTTCAATTAAAAAAAATGGTCCACATCAACAAAATTAAAAATATAAAATAAAAGTTGCTTTTAGAATTTGGAATCAGCCAAGAGCAAGTGAGACTCTAACAAAGAGATATGGAGGCACATTGGAGAACTTCTCAAAGTTGTAGTGAAAAGACAAACCCAGCATCTTGTTCTTAACCTACTATTCTGTGTACCCTCAGCATATGATAGATGGGACCAGTGTGCTTGTCTCTGTAGTTCCTGGAAAAGAGGTGTTTAGTACAGTGTGTGGTCTCTGGAAGGGTCAACATTCTGAATTTAGGAGGCAGGCAGTTCTACCCTGAGCCCTAGACGGATGATAAAAACCTTCCCATATTCATTATCAGGTACTACAGTTGCTCATGGGAGCTGTTGGGGGCATGTTTGCTCACTGCATGACATATAAGAATGTCTATGTTTATGAAGAAAATTGGCTGGTACTGAGACACTCAGTGGGTTTTCTTACATTCTGTGTAAACTTTCTTCATTTTCCCCTAGGACTTAACTAATAAACGAGAAAGAATTTCCTTGTGTTGATTGGAATATTGATATCTGTTAGAGTAGAAAACATTTCGGGGGTATCATCTTTTTTTCCTCCTGGGAGAAGCCTTCTTTTTGCTGTTAAATTTTCACTTAATTGTTGACTTGGGCATTATAGACCCATAATAACAAAACAGTTATATAGGTATAATGGAAAGTTTGCACACATTTACATTTTCCTAGATTTTGATTACCATTTCCTCAAATTCTTTTTTTTTTTTTTTCTTGGTTGTAACATCAGAAGAGATCCGAATTGAGAAGAGGGTAAGGGCAGAGATTCTTTCCTACTGAAGAAATCTGTGTGAAGATTTCTCAGCCGGATAAATGATTGGAAAAATCTGTTTCCCTTGCCTCCTGCCAAGCTCCAAACTGTGTTTTCATAATAAATAAATGGAGTGCTTAGATTTTAAGTTATTCTTGTAGACATGGAAAAAGTAAGCCATTCTTTCATTAAAATCAAAATACGGGGCTTCCCTGGTGGCGCAGTGGTTGGGAGTCCGCCTGCCGATGCAGGGGACGTGGGTTCGTGCCCCGATCTGGGAAGATCCCACATGCCGCGGAGCGGCTGGGCCCGTGAGCCATGGCCGCTGAGCCTGCACGTCCGGAGCCTGTGCTCCGCAACGGGAGAGGTCACAGCAGTGAGAGGCCCGCGTACCGCAAAAAAAAAAAAAAAAAAAAAAATACGTATTGCTTACAGGATTCCCATAGGCAACTTCCAGGACAGGGTAGCTGTACCCAGATTAGCCCTTCTATCATAAATGACTGGAAAACTGCACAAAATATAAGAAACTGTTTGCAGACATTGAAAAACAGGCAGTACGGGACAATGAGCCCTGAGAGAAGGGCAACAAATGAGCTGAGACCTACTATCACTTCAGCTTTCTTCCAGGGTTTCCCAAGGAGAGCATAGCAGTCTCATTGACCTGGGAGACACAGATCAGAGTTGGGGGAACTAAAATTCAGCAACTGAAATTAGCAAAATTAAATATGGAGAGGAGGGAGCCCTACTGAGAATGAGCTCTAGAAAGATGCCTTTTAATCTTCTGTTGTATACTAAGCTGTGTGTGCCTCCTGTGGGATCTCACAAGTCTGGTCAAAGAACAACTACTGGGGAGCTATAAACTAAAGTTCTGACCAAAACTCTAGTTCATAGCTCCCCAGTAGTTGAAGCATCCAGGACATTTACTAGTAACTCTGGAAAAGCCGTATCTTGGGAGCAAGGCTACACTAGCCCTAGATTAAAGACCGCCTTAATTCTTAATAAAGTTTTAAATGGATTCTTGAAAGGATCAAACTGATCCACGTGTAAATTAACTGACTGCCAGAACAAAGCCCAATATTATCTAAAAGATGATGACAAAATGCAAACATCCCACACTCGAACATTCATAGTGTCCAACTTTCAATAAAAAATTATGAGACATGGAAAGAAGCAGGAAAAAATGTGTCCTGTAACCAGGAGAAAAATCAGTCAATAGAAGCAGAGTCAGAAATGGCAGGGATGATAGAACTGGCAGATAAGTACTTAAAAATTCATATTATAAATATGTTCAAAGACTTAATAACTCAAAAAGAAGAGAAATGGAGACTTTAAAAAGAACCAAATGAAAATTCTAGAGCTAAGAAATACAGTACCTGAAAGAAAAAATTCACTGATGGGAGCAAATCAGGAAGATTAGGAAAAAAGGTCAGAGTGTTAGTTATCTATTACCACATGACAAATTGTCCCAAAACTCAATGTCTTAAAACAACAATAACATTTATTTTCTTACAGTTTTGTGGGTCAGGAATCCAGCACAGCTTAGCTGGGTCCTCTAGCACAGGGTCTGTCACCAGGCTGCAGTCAAACTGTCAGCCAGAGCCACAATCATCTCAAGGTTCAATAGGGGCAGGATCTGCTTCCAAGCTCACTGAGTAGTTACTAGCAGAGTTCATTTCTTTGTGAACACCATCCATTCCTTGCCACATGGGCCTCTCCATAGGAAAGCTCACAAAATGGCAGCTGGCTTCATCAAAATAACCAGGAGCAGGAAAGTACTAGGAAGGAAGAAGTCACAGTCTTTTATAACCTAATCTCAGAATTACATCCCAACACTTTTGCTGTACTTTACTCATCGGAAGTAAGTCACTAGGTCTAGCCCACAAACAAGACAAGGAGATTACACAAGGCTGTGAAAAGCAGGAGGTGGGATCATTGAAAGCCATTTCAGAATCTGCCTATTGCAATCAATGAACTTTAAGACAGGACAATAGAAAATATTCAAAGTGAAGCACAGAGAGAGAGAAAAAAAATGGATGAAAAGAACAAAGCCTGTGGAATAATAGCAAGTGTTCTGACATATATGTAGTTGGAGTCTCAGGGATGGTAGAGAAAACTGTTCCAGATTTGATTAAAAATATCAACCCACCAATCTTGGAAGTCCAAAGAAGGCCAAACAGGATAAATACAGAGAAAACCACATCAAGGCACATCATAATCAAATTGCAGAAAACCAATGATAAAGAAAAAAATCTTATAAGCATCCAGAGAAACCAAGATAAGAATTATTGCTGACTTCTCACCAGAAATAATGCAATCCAGAAGACAACGGAGTGACATCTCTTGCTAAAGAAAAATCTTGTCAACCTAGAATTCTATATTTAGTGAAAATATCCTTCAGAAATGAAGGTGAGATGAAGACATTTCCAGACATTCGAAAAATAAAAGAATTTGTTGCCATTAAACCTTTACTATAAGAAATATTGAAGGCTGGAGGGGAAAAAAAATACCAGATAGAAACCCAGATCTACACAAAGAAATCAGGCGTACTCAAAATGTCACCATTAGCAACTATACAGAATGAACAAAGGAAAAGGAAATAAGTGAGACCTCTTTGAGTGGGGATAGACAAACTCTGGCCCATAGGCTAAATCCAGCCCACCACCTATTTTTATATGGCCTATGCACTAAGAATAGGTTTTAACATGTGAATATTTGCAATTGATTTGATGATATGGAACATTAACTTTGAACTCCATTTAAGTGAAATGTTATCCACCCCCCCAAAAAAAAATATGTCCTTCTCAGAAGTAACCTGTAGTAACCCCAGAAAATATATTTGATTATTATATTTTGAATTTTGTCAATTAAAAAACGTGGAAATTCTTTTTCTCTTGTTATATAAGTATCTATAAAATATCCTTAATATTGCCTCTTGGCTCTCTTAGCCTGTCTGGAAAAGTTTGTTTATCTTGGAGAGTGGGAGCAAAAAGACAAGGGAATCTACCATGTGCCAGGCACTGTCCCAAGTGCTTTATATGCACTACTTAATTCTTGAAACAACCCTCTGAGGTTTATATACATTTATTGTAGAAGTCTCAGATTGTTGATTTTTTTGTGTGTGTGTGGTACGTGGGCCTCTCACTGTTGTGGCCTCTCCCATTGCGGAGCACAGGCTCCGTACGCACAGGCTCAGCGGCCGTGGCTCACGGGCCTAGCCGCTCCGCGGCATGTGGGATCTTCCCGGACCAGGGCACGAACCCATGTTCCCTGCATCGGCAGGCGGACTCTCAACCACTGCTCCACCAAGGAAGCCCTCAGATTGTTGATTTTTATCCTAGTAATCATGACTTAATCTTAGCAACAACTCTGTGAGACAGATATTATTCCCATTTTATAAATGAGGAAACTGGGGCTCAGAGAAGTTATGTAACTTGCCTAAAGTTATATATAAATGGTAACAGGTTTATATTCTTCCCTCTGCCACTGACACAAAGCCAAGTCACTTACACTTCTGTGCTTTTTGGATGGAAGAGTATCCCTAGCCCCAACTCAGTCTATGAAGTCTTATTTCTCAACAAATTTTAACCATGCTTCGTTATCTGGTTTCTCTTCCTAAAGGATATTAAATGCAGAAAAATAGAAGGTGGAAAAAGAATTACAGAACTTAATAATAAAGCCAGTAGGAAGTTAAAACTGACAAGAGTTGACCAAAAATGAAACAAAACAAAAACTGTTAAAAATCAGTCCAAGAACTCAAAAAACACAGTAGTATGGTAATATGGAACTTATTATAATATGGAACTTAATATTTAGTGGTGATATGTAGAGCCTTTTGCAAGTCTGACGAAATCATGATATTCAGTACTTGTAAAGATGGACATGATAACACGGTATTTATTTTCCTTATACTCTAATACAGGAGGAAAATTTATCATATGGATTTTTTTAAATTTATTTTATTTATTTTCGGCTGCGTTGGGTCTTCATTGCTGTGCACGGGCTCTCTCCAGCTGCAGCAAGTGGGGGCTACTCTTCGTTGTGGCGTGCGGGCTTCTCATTGCTGTGGCTTCTCTCGTTGTGGAGCACGGGCTCTAGGCGTGTGGGCTTCAGTAGTTGTGGCACGTGGGCTCAGTAGTTGTGGCTTGCGGGATCTAGAGCACAGGCTCAGTAGCTGTGGTGCACGGGCTTAGTTGCTCCGTGACGTGGGATCTTCCTGGACCAGGGCTCGAACCCATGTCCCCTGAATTGGCAGGCGGATTCTTAACCACTGTGCCACCAGGGAAGTCCGATTTAATAGTTTTTACACTTCTCAGTTTTAATTTCTAATATAATAAATATTGATAGATATAATCCACATGAACAAAAGCTTTTGGGGCTCCTCAGTAATGTTTAAAAGTGTAAGGGGATTCTGAGACCAAGAAGTTTGACAACTGCTGCTTTAGGGTCTTGAAAATCATCTAAAAACCTTGGACTTTATTCTGAAGACAATAGGAAAAGAAACACTGTAGAGTTTTAAGTAGGAGAGTGATATGACCAGATGTGTGTTACAAAAGGATGACTCCTCTCGGTAGATGTTTGGATCTGAAGAAGACATGACCCAAAGTAAGAAAACCAAGAAGAGGCAACAGACGGGCAGGACCTCGGTGAGGGCTGTGGTCACAGGATGGGAAGGGATGAAAGATGAATATATGAAAACTATTTAGGGGACCAAATGCTTGGAACTTGGTGAGTAGTAAAGCCTCCAGTTGGGCTAATAGACCTTTAGATTTAAGGGGAAATGTAGAATTCAGTTCTGGATGTGCAACACTGCAGGCCATATGAAGATGGCAGCTGTACTCACTGGTTGGCTCTGAAAGTCTGGAGAAAGGTCCGAGCCAGATATCTGCTTTGGGATCATCAATATCTGGATAGTAGTTAAAACCTAAGGGGCAAACCTGACAGAGGAGAAATGGAGTTAAAAGAGATGAGGGTCAAGGACAGGACACCGGGGAAGACCATTACTTAAGAGAAAGATAAAGGACAAGAAGGTCACAAAGGACATATAAGAAACAGATTGACTGGAGAAGTCAGTTGAAAAATCAGTTGACTGTGGCTTCCTGGGAAGAGAGGACTTCAGAAGTATCAGATACAGCTGAGAAGCCAAGCAAAATAAAAGCCGAGAAGTATCTACTGGATCTCTGAACATAGAGGTCGTGGTGACCTTAGCAAGAGTGTTTTCAGTAAATTAGAGGAAGGAGGGAAATCACATTGCCATGGGAGCTTTTATAATCAGAGAGCTTTAATTATGTTTATAGGAAGGAGCCAAAGGGGGCCGGGGTAGGGGGTGAATGACAGGCAAAAGTGTAAGTGGATCAGACTCTGTCCCTGCTCCAGAGGTCAAAGAGGTCATCACAGTTACTGGGGCCTCTGCCACCATCGGGGCGCTTGAGAAGGAGCACCAGCCTTTGCCAGTTGAATTACATTGAACTGAAGCTCCTACAGGCAGCTGGGAATGCTGCTCGCAGTGGAGACCAGACCCGGAGGGGGTTTTCAACCCAGAGACCAAAGCATCCCAGGCCATCCATTTCCCGCTGCAATGAAGAGTAGCCCTTGCTCGCTGCAACTAGAGAAAGCCCGTGCACAGCAACAAAGACCCAATACAGCCAAAAATATATAATAAATTAAATAAATAAATAAAAGTTATTTTAAAAAAAGGCAAATCCAATGAGAGCTCTCCACCCACTTCCAAGCCAGAGGGACCAGAAAAGATCAGACCCTGGAAACCCATTTTTTAAGAAGTATCCATGCCTGATGTAGAGGAATTCAGAAGGAATCCAAATACTCAAGAGATGTTCTTCATAGGCTTATCTGTAATACTGGCAATTTTATTAGTAACTTAAATGCCCAACGGAAAGATAGTAGCATGAACCGTGGCACACACCTACTTGTTGGAATAAAATACAGCTGTTGAAAAAGATGGTTGTGGAGACTACGTAGCAACAAGGAAAAGGCTATGGTAAAATGTTAACAAAAATTCTCCCCAAATTTTACTATACGATCTGATTACAACTGTGTGAAAGCAGACATGTGAGAATGACTAGAAAAGAGACCATGGATGTCATTGTGCCAGGATGTTGGTATTATGGGGGTGGAGTGTGGAAGTCTCTCCTCTGTCTTCTAAATTTCTAGTCATTTTAAAATATATTTTATAATTTTTTAATTGAAAAAGAAAATCAAAAAATTCAAGTTTATTTTTGGCTTTCCTGGCAAGTGGGACACCTGGGGGGTTTTAGACAAAGGTTGGCCTCAGGCTCAGTTTGGAAGTCCCAGCTCTGACCAGTCATTGCCAACCACAGTGGGTGCCCACAGGTCGTTTAGAAGGGAGCCTCTTTTCAAACAACAATCTCTGTTCCATTTGCAGTGGAAATCTGGGAGCACTTCTTTTAGCAGGAGTGTATGCGCTGCTGGCCCTCTGCTTAAGCTGTCCCATCTTGTGATAATAGCAGCTTTTTCTGAATGACCACTCCCCTCAACTGACCAGAAGACCCTGTTTTTTCAGCACAGCCTCTGGTTTAAGTTAAAACTTATAATGCAGATGATAAATTACAGCACGAAAGCTCAAAAGTCTCCGCTTCTGACACCTGTACTGCTAATTAGTTTCTGTTCAGTGTTACATTCCATCTTCTCTGTTTTACTTTGGGAAAAAAATACATAAATGTAAATACATTTTTACATATCCAGACTTCCATTTCAATATTCAGAAGCAGATGTATAGTTTCAGTGCCCTGAGCAAATCTGGATATGTGACCGGGGCGTAGATGCCACATTTTATACCCCATTATATTGCATTTTATTCCTACAGCTCTAAAGCAAGTCTGCTCAAAGAAGGCCCAATTAAAAACCAAATCGTCAGAACAATGAGAATATTATCGTCAAACATCAGTTCCATCACAGTTGTAAGAATGATGGCCACCACCCATTGAGCCCCCGCTGTTTCCAAGTGCCATGTGAGATGCCTGATGGATGCTGTCTCCTCTCGGGCAAACCTTGGCCTCTGGAGGGACAGACAGTGCCTCCAACAGTCCCACCACTAGAACACAGCAGAACTGGATTTCTTCCCAAGTCTCTGACTAGCACTCACACTTTCCCCCTCTGCATCCCAGGCTTTCATTATGCCTCAATTTCCAAGCAGAATTTAACAACCCAAACAAAATAATTTGGACTAATTGCAATATTAGACTTTGTATTTTCTTTTAAATCATACTGATACACAGGCTTACCTCAGAGATATTGCAGGTTCGGTTCCAGACCACCACAGTAAAGCAAGTCACACACAGTTTTTGGTTTCCCAATGCATATAAAAGTTATATTTATACTATACTGTAGTCTGTTAAATGTGCAATAACATTATGTCTAAAAAAATAATTTACGCACCTTAATTTAAAAACTTTATTGCTGAAAAATGCTAACCGTCATCTTGACAGTGCAAGGTTTCCACAAACCTTCCATTTGTAAAAAATGCAGTATCTGCGAACCACAATAAGTGAAGGCACCGTAAAACAAGGCATGCCTGGATCATTTTTCTCAACTGGCATTTTTACAGACAGTTTACCCCTATGGCCTACTCATTCCCTATGAAAGGTGCTGATGTTCTTTGAGTTTCCAAGGGTAGGCTGCCCACCTCTGATTCCCTCTAACACCCCAGGACAGATGTCCTGATGGGCTTCAGCTGAGGAGGACATATGACCCCCCTCTTCCTCCTTTACCTGAGGTGAGCCTAGAGGTGCCCGAGGCTGATAAAGGTTTGATAACAGACTTTTCTCACTTTGTGTTCCTATTCTGTTCAGCTGGTGTTGAAATGCCAGTGATTCCTTCCCAGACACCTCTGGTGGAAATTTACCACATAGCGTAAACTACTCATGTTTATTGATAGATCCATTTCCAGAAAGAGGTCAATTAACTTGTTACACTTTAATATATGGGCTTTGGATTAGGTGAAATTATACAAGTGTGAATTCTGCTTATTAACTCTTCTATTATAAAAGAATTCCCAAGTCCTGCCACTGTTACCTTCTGTATAGTTCTCAAGTCAATCCCTTTCTCAGCATCCTTTTTACTCCTGTCTAGCTCAAAACTGAATATGCTCCTACCTGGATGACTGTGGCAGCTGGTCCCCCTGCCTCCAGGCCCTGGCGACCCAGGGTGAATGCCCAAAAGCCCAATTTGACCATTGACTTCACTGCCCAGCTTACAGTCCACTAGTGGCTCCCTCAGCTGTTGAATCCAGTGTTCCCCCCCGCCCTTTGGTCTGCCCTGTGTCACAGCACCTCCTGCCTGCCCACTGTCCGTGAACCTGTCTGCTCGGGGCCCTGGCTTGGAGGCGTGCTGCCTCTCGCCCCCGTGTGTGTCCACGCGCTGTCGCATCCTTCTCCACCCCACCTCTACCCAGCTGACCCCCCTTCCTCCTCTAAGACTGCTCAGTCAGGCGTCGGCTTCTCCAGGAAGCTGTGTCTCTGGTGGCCCTCCCGCCACCAGGCCAGCCACCTCCCCTGGGGTCTCCGCAGCATCTCCCTGGGATCACCTTCTTCGTCATGCTCATCATACGTGTCTCTCAGTGTTCCTCGTGTTCATTCCTCTGGCCACCCAGCAAAACAGGGATCCCTGGAGCAAGGGGAAAAGCCTCACAGCAAAAACTCGGAGCACCTTGGCCCCATGCTCCGTGGCTCCAGCACGAGTGACAGCGTGGCTCTGAGTTAACTAGAGCTCTCCCTCCGAAGTGCTCCCACAGAGCAGGAAGGGGCCGTCTGCTGTAGCTGTCCCACCGCACCGCACCCGGTTATTAGCTCTGTGATAGTCTGTCTGTGGTTCTGTAATAGTTGCAAAAGGGCCGAGCTGTTGAATCCTAATACAGGTTCTCCAGGTGGTGGTCTGTCTCCTCTTCCCTCAGTGATGTGAATGCTCTCACTGGAAAGGACACATAAGTCAGAGGCTTCAGTGAGATGGTCAGGGCTGGAACTCTTCATCACTCTGACTTGCTTCCCTCTTCCTTGGGGGTCTGGTAGGAGTGCTGGGGACAGGCAAAGGACACACACAACCTCCTAGCTCAGCACAGTACACGGTGGGGGGTGGTGTTTGTAGTCACCTGACCCAAATATGCAGCCGTTCCAGACACTCGATGTGGGATGATTAGTTTGGTTTTGTCCTATGATTGGTGTGCAGATGAACCACAGGCCTCCCCTCCGTGAGCCCGTACCACCCAAGGGGATGGTGTGGAGGCTTCCTTCCAGAGGCTCCCAGGCCCCTGCAGACTGCATGTCACGTGTGCCATGTGTAGATTTGGCTCTTCTTAAAGAGTGCAGGACAGGTTTTTAATGGTGTCCCAGTTGTTCAGGCGAAACATGCTCTAGTATCTTGAGGTTTGGGTTTTGTTCTGTCAGTGACGAGCGGGAGCAGGTGGTATAGACAGTCCATGAGATCACTTATCAGAGTGGTCAGTGAACCCCGAAGCTTCGGGTCCACAGACCTCCCTAAGACCTTCTGGTCCTTTTTAGCTGCAGGCACTGGTGTCTGTGTCTGTCACGGCCAGGTGTCAGCAGTAAGGCCTCCTGGAGGGGGTGTCTCTGTTTGTCCTTCACAGCCCTGTGACCTTCATAGACGGCTCTGCTTGGTCACAGCACGGCCAACAGAGAGATCTGCATTGTTCTTCCACACGGTGATATCACCATCAAGGCTCTGACATTCTGAGCTGAATCCTGTAAAGATAAAAGAATACACACATACGCTCACGTCCATACATACAGATACACCCATTCATGTGAGATTCACTTCTCAGAAACAAGTAATTTATATATTCACAGAATGATCAGCTTTCAGCTAAAAATTCTAACATTTTAGTACCACGATTTAGAATCAGGCTAAATTTGTCAAGCGACGGAAAGCGAGGTTTTTCAGAAATTGTTAGCTAGTTTTTTTCAATATTGAATTTATAGTCACAAAGAGTATATCATAATGATGTTTCCAGGATAAAATACCAGCAGCTTAACTCTTCTGGCCACAAACGTACAGCATATATCAGTTTATTTTTGAAGATCTGAAGAATTAGCTACTGTAAATAAAGTTTCCAAGAAGATTTCTCCGGGAAAGAGGTGAACTTACAGTAATATGGGTGATATGTTATTAATTAATAACTATGACCAGCCACTGCTTCAATTAAAAGGACAATGGATGAGAAGGCCTAATAGAAAGGATATACTGAATTTTAATCTCACAAGCACTGAAGTCTGCAGAAAAGACGAGGAAGAGTTGTTTCTGAGGCTGGTAGGAGGAGGCCTCTGGGTAAGAGATGTCACCAGCTGCTCCTTGGTCTGGGAATGTTTACTGAGCTCTGACTACACGTCTCTCTGGAGCCGTGCTCCTTTGGTTGCCAGTAATGGAAATCAACTTCAAAATAGCTTAAGGAGAAAGAGGACTTTCTTGGAGGTCCACAGGGGTCCCCCAGAACCCAAGGACAGCATGAGCTGGTGGGCCAGGGAGAGCGTCAGATGGGAGTGAGGATGGCGGGCACCTATGTCTCCGCTTAGAGGAGGGAATCTGATTGGCATGTTTGGCCCAAAGGACAGGCACAGGGGGTGCAGACACGGCTGCAGGTGGCGTGATATGGTAAGCAGGTTTCTTTGGCCGAGCACTGTGTGGGAGGCCACATGAGAAGCGTGCCTAGAAATGTATCCCACGGAGGTGCCAGTTGAGCTAAAGTACCCAGGATTGGCTGATCTTTTGGAGACAGGATAATGAGAGGGGACATCCCAAGCGTGGGCAGGTGGGTATGTGCAATGCCCTGGGCTGGCATGTGGCATCTGAGGGTGGTGAAGTGAGGTGAGGCTAGACCAGGAAGCAGTCCCAGAAATGACAAGGTTGCCCTGAAGGTGGTAGGAAAGGGTTACAAAAGCATTTGGGTCTGGGGGTGGTTTGTGTGTTCAGGGGGTCAGACCCCCAGAGTCAGTCTGCTCTGTGAGGTGCCAGCTTTCCATAGCAGCCTTTAGAGCAGCCTCTCCACGCCCCCCACTGCCCCCAGTCCACCCATCCTTCCAGGGTGGAAATGACCGGAGGCCTTGGGCCTTGGGCCTTGGGCCTTGCAAGCAGCTTCCACGTGGGATCACATGACCAGGACTCCCCCTCCCAGCAGGAGCCAGGCTACGGAGAACCTTGTAATAGCATTACTATCGGCCTTCCTCCTTCCTGTTGCTCATTTATTTGACTTTAAGCAGTTATTTTTAGAGTAATAATTTGGAGTTAATTGGTTTTCTGCCTTAAAAAATACCACCTTTTCCATGCAATTATTATGTTGAAATAGTTCCGTAGAGCTTTCCTAATCTGGCGTTCCCCGGAACACCCTCCAGAGTGGAATGGGACCTAACTAGCCGTTTGATCTGTTGTTTACTGACTGCTCTCTCCCCACCTGTGATGAGAAGGTGAACAACTCCTGGGAAGAGTTGCAGCCCTGCAGCCTCCACTTGCTCTCGCTGGAACTGAAATGACAAGGGGAGAGGAGAATATGGGGGGCCTCCCCCAAGGTAACCCGCCAGAGCCCCCTCAACCCTGCCTTTTCTCTCTCCCTCTAGGTCACGCGATATTTAAACTCACGTATCTAAGCAATCACGACTATAAACACCTCTACTTTGAATCTGACGCTGCTACCGTCAATGAAATCGTGCTCAAGGTGAGTGTTCCTTCTCGGCCCAGACCCGGCATATGCAGGACCGGCTCCCCCCCAGCACTGCATGAGGCTCCCGGGCCGGTTTTGCAGGGTCACTGCACTGCCTACGGGTCACCCGGCTGGTGAGCACCCAGGCCTGGGCCACACCGCAGGTCAGCTGCTCTGCACCTGCTTCAGCCGGCCAGGACCCCTTTCAGCTTCCTCCCAGTCCCCTGATAATCCTCCTTCTTCATGTGTTTATTCATTCTTTTTACGTACCATTTACTTCCCTCCAACCCCACTCAGGAGCTCCTTGAGGTTCCTGGAACAGACTCTGAGGAAATTATTGTTATTGTTTGAAGACACCTTAAAGTAATCATGATAATTAACCTGTTCTAAACATACCCGGCTTGATGCTAGAATTGTCTGTTACCATATCTCAGCAGTGCTCACGGAGCACCTTCTGTGTGCCAGGCTAGTACTCAGGATACTGCAGTGACAGCGAGCTTGTCCTCTTTCAGAGGAGACAGACGTTAAGAAAATTACAGAGAGGGGCTTCCCTGGTGGCGCAGTGGTTAAGAATCCACCTGCCAATGCAGGGGACACTGGTTCAGTCCCTGGTCTGGGAGGATCCCACATGCCACGGAGCAACGCAGCCTGTGCACCACAACTACTGAGCCTGCACTCTAGAGCCCATGAGCCACAACTACTGAGCCCGTGTGCCACAGCTACTGAAGCCCACGCACCTAGAGCCCGTGCTCCACAACAAGAGAAGCCACTGCAATGAGAAGCCCATGCACCACAATGAAGAGTAGCCCCTGCTCGCCGCGACTAGAGAGAAAGCCCGCACACAGCAACGAAGACCCAACTCAGCCAATAAATAAATAAATAAATATTTTAAAAAGACTGTTAAATAAGTCACAGTGTGCCCCATGGGTGTGTAAAGAGTCAACTGACTTGGTACAGGGGGTAGGGAGGCAGGGAGAGCTGAGCCCTGAAGGATGGATGGAAAAGCACACGTTTTACCAGGTGAGGAGAGAGAAAAGGCATTTCACAGAGAGAGCAGCCTGTGACGGGGCAGAGAAGCAGGGCGAGTGCGGTGTGGCTGGGAGGTTGCACCCAAGCCCGTGTGTCTGGAGCAGAGGGGTTGCACAAGCCACACAGACTCTTGCAAAGTGGGGTCGGACTGAGAAAAGCTCCCGTGGGATCTCGTTGGTTCAGGAGATATGGGTCAGGGCCCGAGATTCTGTCTCTAAGAAGCTCTCAGGTGCTGCACAGGATGCCGTCTGCGTACCACACTCTGAGTAGCCCTGGACTAGTGATTTTCAGACTCTTCCAAACTGAGAATCCTTTCTCCAAGCCAAATCTTACGTAGAATGACCAGATAGAGAAAACAGAACTGCTTTGGCAGAACAGGGCTTAGAGCCAGAGGGGGCTCCTCCACCCCTGGTTGTGTGTGACTCTGACCAGTCACATCACCTCCCTGGGCCTCAGTTTCTCCTGTAAAATAGGGATCATGGTACTTACCCTGCCCTACCCCACCATAAGGCTAATATTAGCTGCTAGAGCAAATATTAAATGGTACGGTGAAGCTCCCTAAGTGATTATTCGTTCTCTTCTTAAGGGTAGATGTCGTCAAGTAATAGTAATGAAAGTACTAAGATATACTGAGGGGTCACAAAGTGCAGGACCTGGGCCAGGCACTTTACCTGTCCTGTCTCAAGGAACCTTCACACCTATATGAGGTAGTGATATACAGTCATTCCCATTTTCTAGATGAAAACTGAGGCTCAGGAAAAAAGTAACTTAGCCAGGGTTGTGACAGGCAGAACCAGAACTTGACCTAGGTTTGGCAGATTCCAGAACTTGTGCTCCTAACCTCCCAGGTGTGCATAGACTTAAGGAGCTGACCAGGAGGTTTCGATGAAATGGAATTGTTTCACAGAAACATTTTGAGGCAAAGTCCTCATGGCTTCAAAAGATTTTCAAAAGTAGTAGATGAGAATTAAAAGAATAAAGCTGCTAGGAGGACAGTTTAGAGCCGAGACAGAGTAGCATGACCAGTTGGATGGAAAGCAGAGGGTTCATAGACCACCCAGGATCGGAGCCCCTTGGAACAGGCAGGGGACAGTGCCCACCTGGAGTGCCTGAAAGCAGTGAGCTAAGAGTTACCTGCCAGTGCATCCCCCGACAGCCCAGGGAGCATATGCCGCACTCGGGAGCCAGGTGGAGAAATATTCCATTACCCCGTCAGGGCTGGCGTTTTTGGGTTTTTTTTAATTTTTAAATTTTATTTATTTATTTTATTTTTGGCTGCATTGGGTCTTCGTTGCTGCCTGCGGGCTTTCTCTAGTTGCAGCAAGCAAGGGCCACTCTTCGTTGCAGTGTGCGAGCTTCTCATTGCGGTGGCTTCCCTTGCTGCAGAGCACAGGCTCTAGGCTTGCGGGCTTCAGTAGTTGTGACACACGGGCTCAGTAGTTGTGGCGCACGAGCTTGCTCCACAGCATGTGGCAGCTTCCCGGACCAGGGCTTGAACCCATGTCCCCTGCATTGGCAGGCGTATTTTTTTTTTTTTTTACCACTTATGACATTTTATTGGCATATGACAATTTACAAGGGTCCCTGCTGCATTATACATCACACTGAGTAAGAATCATTTAGCCATCTACATTCATTCTTACTGGATATATTTTTACTCAAATTATAATTGAATTCCCAACACTTGATTTTAACTGTGACAAAAGGGAAAAACAGTAATTCCTTAAAGTAGGCTGCAACTGGAAAAACAAATTTTGCTTTTTTAATTAAAATTCCTACGATGTTGAAAGGTGTACACACCTAAGGACTGAATCATGGGGCAGGCGTATTCTTAACCACTGTGCCACCAGGGAAGTCCTGGCCTTTTTTTTTTGTAGCCAGCATTAAAATATTCAAGGATTTTACTAGAAG
Source organism: Hyperoodon ampullatus (assembly GCF_949752795.1). Lineage (NCBI taxonomy): Eukaryota > Metazoa > Chordata > Mammalia > Artiodactyla > Ziphiidae > Hyperoodon > Hyperoodon ampullatus. Next base: position 10,292,552 of record NC_136919.1, read on the forward strand.
GATTCTAGTAAAATTATAATCCTGTGTTTGACATCAGAATAATTTTCACAACAGCAGATTGATGACAGAAACACAGGTTTATGACCAGTGCAAGACTGTGGAAGAACAGAGAAATCATTTTCCAGGACCAAATGCTCCCTCGAAGCAGATGCTTTTCTGCAAAATCCCCAAGGCCTATCGCCTTCCCTAAAATGTCTGTTTTCATATGAAAATGCTTGTAGAAATATTATATCATGCACAAGACTCCAGGAGAAGTCCCAGCCTGATTTATTTAGAGAGCTAATGATCGCGATCCTGATGGAAGATTAAATTTCACGTCTCCGATCTCTGATTTTTAAAGCAGTTTAAATACTTAGCCCGATCTGCCATTCCCAGTGTCTTCGTGGGGCTTTGCACCAACACCAAGTGACTGAGGCCCCACTTGGTAGAAATGTTGCCATCAGAGGTTCTTCTCAGGTCGGTCTGGTCTGTCTTAGACGCAAGTAATACATGTGGTGGTTCTAGAATTGAGGAATTTCACATAAAATAAGAGCTTTAGACTGAAACTGAAAGGTGGAAATAAGGACTAGAGGCTAATGTCAAAGAAACTATTACAAGCAGGCAACTCTCCATCAAGTTATTTTTAGCTCGTGTTTTTCCCCATAGGACCCATTTATTGAGCACCGACTGTATACAAGACACTTTATGTACATTATCTCATTTCATCTTCGCAACTGCCCTGCCCAGTGTAGACGTTATTATCCCCACTTTATAGATGAGGAAAAGGAGGCCCAAGGCCACAGAGCACATACAGGTGGAGCCTCACCTTGAACCAAGCTGAGGAGTCCCAGACCTGCCCTGACCTTCCCACCCGAGATGGGATTGAGCTAAGCCCTGTGTGGTCCCTAATTCTGCAGGCTTCGAGGTGAATCTCAGAGGAGTCATTGGTCCCTTCAAATTGGGTTCTTCTCGTGATCGAGTGATGGAGGCTATGACTTTATTGACCGTGAAAACTCCCTATATTTTTATGCCTTAAGCTGTAAAATGCATTGAAAGTGAAACACTCTATAGTACATAAAATTGTGCAAGTTTTAAGCCACAGCATATTAACCAGCTAATGGCAGACCAAAGGGCGTTTTTATCTTTTGATTATTACATTAATCTTCCATTAAAATTATCTATGTGATTATCACAAAGCACTGAAGATAATAAATTTAGGAAATAGTTGGCCTGTTGAGGATCATTTTTAAATGCTTTTGTCAAGTTACATGTGCCAAAAATACACTGAAAACAGTAGATTGGTTGAGTGTGCAAACAGTCGAACCCAAAGATTGCTCTTATTAAGAATGATAAACCTCTTCTTTCCATGCATTGTCTCTAGTGTCCCAAATCGTCACCCGGCCCTGCAGGCCTCATGATTTATTGCTCTCAGCTGGTAACTTGGCGAGGCAGTGGGCCGAGCGCGTCAAGCCTTCTGTACTCACACACCAGCCTTTAACGCCTGCTGCCGGCGACCATCAGAGCAGAAAGTCTGGAGGGGACACCGTGGCAGAGCCCCAGCCCCACGCGAGGCGAGGCATCCGCACCGCCTCCCTGGGGCCCCTCGGTTTTTTCTCAGTCCGCAGAGGCCTCTCCCGCTCCGGGCGCGGGAAACGTGGCCCTCAGAGTACAATCAGCGGTGGGGGGGGCTCGTTTCTCTAGCCAGAAATATTCAGGGTTCTAGTCATAACTTTTAGACATTTGAGGTTGAAGAGAAGCAGTGTTTGTTCTCAGAAAGGCGCAGCCAGAGGGCAGCTGGGGCAGTGGAAGGAGCCGGGTCTGAGGAGGTGAGGGGATGGGGGCCTCTGAGGAGGCCCGGGGCCTGGAGAGCTGGTCCAGGTCCTGGCGCGTACTCTTTCTAGCTTTGTGACCTCGAGTAAATGACGTTATCATTTCTGTGCCTCAGTTTTCTCCTCTGTACAATGGGGATAACAATGGCAGCCATCTCCTAAGGCTGTTGTGAGGGTTAAATGACTCAATCCTTGAAAAGCACTCCGAACACTGCTGCTGCTGCCACCGCCACCGCCACCCAGCCGGGGGCTCATCCTCACAGCAGGCGCAGGTCTTATCTCGGCACTGCTGCCCTTCCCTGGCTCCTCCCTGCCTCACCTTGACTGGCCCCTAAGCTTCTGCAGTTCATGGACACCCCCTTGCTGTGTTCCACTGCTGTGCCTTGACGCATGCTGATTCTCCCCACCCCTTGTACACCCCAAACTCCTATTTGTCTCTCAAAACCCATCTCATTCATCCCCTCCACAAGCCTTCCCTGCCCCACATGTCCCCGATAGTTACTCTCCCCATTCCTTTCTGCTCCTTCTGTATCTGTTGTCACACTTGTTCTGTTGGACACTCACTAGGCCATGAGGTCCTCGGGACAGGGACCAAGTCTTAATTTTCCCTCTGCCCCTTGAGCCAAACATGGGGTGAGGCTCAGATAAGGCAGGTGCTCAGTGCCAAAGGTGATGGTGACAGTGACCATCCAGCATGGGGGGGAAATCTGAAAAGACCCCAAGAGAACCAGGTGGGAGCAGCAGCGTGGAGACCTGGGAGGCAGCTGGCTGTGCATCCTGCACAGAGTTTCCACGGCACCTTTCCCGGCTTGGACCCTGACCTCTCGGTGATCCGGGCAGCTTGGTCCTCTTCTCTGAGCCTCACTTTCCTTTTTTATCAAATGAGCTGTAGCTAGTGGGGTGCTTGTGAGCATTAAAATACCCCAGTTGGAACCTCTGTACCTGCTGGTGGGAGGCTGAACACAGAGCCTTGTTTTGGTTTGGTTTTCATCCCTGTGACGTCCTTGTCTTTCAGACGAGGGAAGAGGGGGCTCGGAGAAGTTATGTGCGAGCCCAGGCAGGCTGGGGCAGGACGAGGAAGCCCGGTGCACAGGCTTCTTCTGGGAGGGACCACGGTCTCTGGAATCAGGAAAGCTCCACCACTGGCTGAAAGACCTGTACCAGCCTCGTGTCTTCTCCAGGCGTGTTTTCCCATTGTGCAGTGGGCTCCGGTCCCAGCCTGCGGGGTTGCCGTGATGACTGGACGCCATGCACAGGGGAGCACTGGGTCCGGAGGGCGCCCAGCCCGGGGCAGGGCCCTTCCCTTGCTCATCCCAGGCGAGCAGAGTGGCTGGCAAGTGACTGGGCTGTGTCGTCTTGCTTTCTAGGTTAACTACATCCTGGAATCACGAGCAAGCACTGCCCGGGCTGACTATTTTGCTCAAAAACAAAGAAAGCTGAACAGACGTACAAGCTTCAGCTTCCAGAAGGAAAAGAAATCAGGGCAACAATGACACCGGCCTCCGGCTTCAGTCTGTTGCCATAGCTCAGAGCCTGCCTGCCAGGACCAGGTGGCCCTAGAGCCCACCCTGTGTCCTGCAGTCCTCGGGGAGGCCAGCCCCTGGCTCACGAGGACAGGGCTGGTGGGCTCTTGGGGAAGGGGGGGAACCCCCCTAGAACAGAGCTGGGGACGTTGCCACGGGGCCGAACCCTGAGTGGTAATGGCTTTGATTAGCAGTGCCCGGGGCCGGACGACACCGAGAGGAGCCACAAGCTGCCCAGCCATCTTCACTGCCTGACGGCCCCGCCCGAAGATGTACATAGTCATGCCCAGACATGTCCTTGCAACTTGATCAAATTTCTTAAACGAAGAACAAAAATGTACGGTTCTTTTTTTTTTTTCTTCCTTTTAATAAACTCTTTATCATAGTTGGTATGATGGACCATTCTTTGGGGCAGAGTATGGATTATGTTATTCTCTTTAAAATCTGTTCCCATATTGAACAGGCAGATTGGAAAAGCTATGGCTCGATTTTTCAGAAGAAATGTTTAGGATTTAGTCAATAGTTTTAACTATGCCATTTGTTTAAATGAGTGCATTGCTTTGAGGATACTATCTTACTAAAGTTAGGAAGGGGACCGAGTGATGTGTGTCCAAGGCTGCGCCATTTTCCCCTTCAGAAGCCTCCTCTCCTCGGCTCATCCCAGCACCTCTGATTTCAGGAAGGCAGGACTGCATGTAAAGCTCGGGGCTCGGAGAAGTGGGGGTCACACTGAGCTCCCAGCCAGCAGTGGTCTCTTCTGTTTCCTAAATTACAAGTCTAAGTTTCAGCTGACAGTTGGACCCGCATGTGGATTTTTCCTGGACTCGGAAGAGTCTCTGCTGTGCTGTCTCAGGGGCCTCGGCTCCGTTTCTCCTCTCCCCACAGTGCCTGCCCCCGCGTCTGAGCAGGAAGGAAGTGCTGCTTTCACTGCATCAGAGACTGCGGGGCGGGAGGAGCTGCTGCCAGGGGTCCAGCTCCCAGCGGGTGGGGGGCAAGGAATCAGGTATCTGCTGACACCACCCCTCTGGCCACACCTGATGCCTCTGTGGTCCTCGCCAGCCTCTCCAGGGTCCCTCCCAGGGTGACGTCCTTTCGCACTGGCCCTGGCCGAGATGGCAGACTGAGGTTTCATTGAGGACCTGCATTTCAAAGTTTTTTAAATCATTGTACAGGAAGCGACGTGGCTGAAACAGCCTCTCACAGTTGAGGGTCCGTTTGCACAGAGGCACCTAATGAATTCCTCTTTCATTCTGATCTTTGTTCAGCCAACAGAAGCACCCTTTTCTAATGTCTTCCATTCCTATCCACCCCAGAAACAAAAGAAATATTATTTGTAGCTTGCTATCTGTATTTGAATTTTTAGCAATTTTATATTTAGATATCTTTGAAAAATGTAAATGACTAATTTGGTCATTAAATCTTGTGACATATTCAATATTAAAATAAAAATCATAAACACCTTATTTTACGTATTTCTTTGAATTCTTGAAGTCTTGCGCACATACTGCTGAGGGCGGTGACCGCCATGAATCGCTCTGGGCAGTGACGTTTGCTGGCAGTTGGTGTGGTGCCAAGGAGCTCTGAAATGTACTGTGGGCCTCCTTTAATACTGAGCAAGACAGGGTGACCCTCTTCACTCAAGGGTGACTTTGAAATCATCACTTCCTTCAATTACAAAATCAACACCATTCTCATATCGTGAAATACAGCACATGTGCAATTTACGTGAAACACACACTTGAAGGAATAATTTAAGGGGAGCACTAACCACTGCCCAGGTCCACCAAATATCGAGACTGTTTAAATTCAGTTTTTCCTCGGCCCCTCTCACACCCGATACCTGGATTTTAAGGTAAGACTGTGAGCACCTCTCACCTGTCTCCCCAGGGCCCAGCTCTACAAAGCAGGAGCTCAGCACACCCAGGTTACACCCAAGTGACCCAGCAGGCCCCGCCTCCACCTTCCACCGAGTCTCCTGACCTGGCTCCAGTGTGGCCCCCACGGACCTGACGGTAACTCAGGATGGGGACTTTACTAAGTCTGGGTGGCCTGACGGGCCCTAGCAGTGGTGCCTGGAGCCCTGGCCTCCGCTGGCCTCTGCTGGCCACTGAGCAGCCCCCAACATCTGAGGGCAGGCTGGGTGCCGGCCCCTCATAAATATGCACAGGCACAGGTGATCCCGCAGCCAGCCTCTGGCAGGTCCTGTCACTACCTCTATTCCAGGGTTGAGGACTTGGGGCTTGGAAGGGTCCCACCTTCCATCTGGGACACAGCGAGAGTGACTGAACGGTAGCCGTGCTCTGAGCCTCCGGGCCCTGCCCTCCATGGCTAGCGGCTGTGGGCCTGAGCCGGGCACTGCCTTGCTGGGCCTCGGTTTCCTCATCTATAAATGCAGGTGCTGGAGTAGGTGGCCCCTGCAGACCCTTCTAGAGAATGCCTTAATGTCTCAGAATCACAGTGTGCCCAAACTTCCTTCCAGTGGTTTCTGTTTTCCAAAACTTGGAGGAGCTCCTCTGCATCTGAACAAGAAGCTAAGAGTTGAGGAATACTGTGAGCTCGCTTCGTCCAGCCTCCTCCCCGGAGCAGCAAATGTATGTTTCCTCCCAGGGTCTTTGGGCCTCAGCCTGCAGACCTCCAGCGACAGGGCGCACTGCCGTTCAGGTCAGTGCTTTTCCTTGTTGGCCTGTTTGGTCCCCCTTGGCCAGGACTCCCCAGGCCTGTGCTGCCAGCCCTGCGTGCCAGGTCCCTCTTCCCACCGGGCACGGCAGCTACCTCCTAACCCCTCTCCTCCCTGGTCCCCGGGACCAGTCTCCCCACTGCCTCGGGGGGCCCCTCAGCTGTGTGGAGACCACGCTGACATCCGTCTGAGTTCTCTCTCCATGGGTTAAAAAGCTGGAAGCTTGTGCCCTCCCCTGTCATGTCCCTAAAGCCTGCCAGCTGCCCCTCCAGGCCCCTGGTTCCCCAGGTGAGGGACTGGGAAACGTCGGGACAGAGGGGAGCAAAGACCCAACTTGGTCATCACGACGCTCACAGTCTGGTTAGGTCAAGAGGTGGCAGGTGACCCCCAGGCCACACTGCAGCGAGCGCCATGCAAGCGCTGTGGGGACCAGCATGGGCCAGGTGAGTGCCAGGCAGAGCGACGGGCGGTGGGAGCAACGGGCGGGGTGGGGGCCTGGGGGCCTGAGGTGGGGAGGCAGCAGCCCTGCTGAGCGGGCAGTCGCGGCTTCTTGACGTGCTGTGGCCTCTGAGGGGAGAAGGAAGCCCCCGCCCCAGTGGTCCCGGGGAGGGGGACACTGTGGCTTCACCACCGGGCACGGCATCAATAGCTTTTGAGCTTCCCAGCTGGCGAGGATGGCGGCTGCCACGGAGGCTGAAGAAGGGGCCCCGAGACTGGGGAGGGAGCCAGAGGTAGGGAGAAGGGGTCTGCGCCTCCGCCCCGCCACCCCCGGCCTGGCATCCCCGAGGGGCCACCACGGCCTCCACGGCAGCCCTGGCAGGACCGGCCCCCCGGCTCCTGGCACAGCTCCTGCCACCTGACTCTTGCCGGTGCTGCCAGGGCTGCTCTCCTCCTTCCAGAGGGAGGAACGGGAGGAAGAGAAGAAAAAAGCAGGGTCTTCCCCAGCTCAGGGTCAGAGGGCTCAGGGTGCAGACCTGGGATCAGACCCCAGCCCCCCACACCCTGGCCTGTGAGCTGAACCTCCTCCTTGGGCATCAGCAGCGGCATCCGTCCCAGAGCTCCGTGGGGATCGGTTGGTCTGAGGACCGAGGGGCCCCTCCCAGGTGCGGGTCCCGATCCCAGCCCCTCCTCACCGGCCTCACTCCCTCCGGGTAAGGGGCTGACTCCTCTGTGCCGCGGGTCCCTGTCTGTACAACGGGATGAAGACACCAACTTGCAGGGCTGGAATCAAGACTCAATGAAACAATATACGCACAGGGCCTGGTGTGTGAGCACCTGATAAACGGCCACATGATGTTGGCATCTGTCATCTTGCTTAGTCCGGTTGTGCGAACGCCATGTTCTCCCCAGTGGTGCCCGCCCTGAGGGGGGACCCAGCTGTGCCGAGCTGTCCCCGTGAGTTCCAGAGTCCAAATAAACTGCCGTGGCAGTGCCAAGACCAGCTTCCTCAGTGCCAGGAAGGAGGGCACACAGGCACTGGGCCTGGGCCCTCTGCCCCAGGGACAGACGGCTTGATGTGGGGGCCCTATGCTGCGAGCCTGCACCCTGTCCAGGTCCCAGAGCCAGACTCTGCAGCTCGGCCCACCCTGTCCTTCCTCACCAACGGATTCTGTGAAGCGAACGCTCACTGAGTGCCCTCTTATGAGAGCAGACCCTGGGGTCGGGCAGATTGTGCTCAAATTCCAGCTCTCTCCTGGTTGGTGTGTCCTCAGATGAGCTACTTCTTTGAGCCTCAGTTTCCTCTTCTGTAAGATGGGGACAATAATACTTTCTTCAAAGGGGCCTTGTGAAGACTGGATGAGTCTACTAGGCAGGACGGCTGGGCTGCAGTGACACTAACAGCCCCAAGGCCTCAGTGGCTTTCACACAGCATTTACTTCCCATCACACAGAGTCAGCCGTGGTCCAGCCGCCTCAGGCTTCCACAAAGGTGCAGGTCGGGGACAGAAGGGCTGGAGAATGGGCAGCAACAGTGAGATACTGTGGTTCAAAAGGGGCACATGGGGACTTCCCTGGTGGTCCAGTGGTTAAGACTTCACCTTCCAATGCAGGGGGTGCAGGTTCGATCCTTGGTCAGGGAGCTGGGATCCCACATGTCTCGCGGCCAAAAACCAAAACATAAAACAGAAGCAATACGGTAACAAATTCAATAAAGACTTTAAAAATGGTCCACATCAAAAAAAAAAAAAGTCTTAAAAAAACCCCAAAAAAGTGGCACATGGATCCCTTCCCACCTTCAGTCACATTTCATTGGCCAGAATCAGTCACCTGGGGGACAGAGAGCTGCGACCACCCAGGATGGGAAGTCACAAATGTTTGGGAAACAGTCTCAATGTCTGCCACCATGAGATGACACTGTGCTTCCCAAAAGTCCCCATTCACAGGCCGCCCCAAGATAGCACCTCATCTACAGTGAAATATTTTCCCTGATACTGATCCAGGCTAATGCTGTTCTCTACCTTAAACTTCATCCTAAACAAGAATGGCCATGGCGTCCCGGATTTGGTGTGCAGCACATACGCTTTCTGGTGCACACTGAAATAAATACATAACTGAATTGAAAACATCCACCCACACACCCCTGAAATCACATGGTGAAGGACCACAGTCACACCTCCCACGCTGGCGAAGGTAAAGTTAAGTTGACACTGTTCTTTTATCAGTGCCCGCCCCCTGCCTCTTATTAAGCTCAGAATAGGTTAGTTACTATTCTACTAACTGCTTTCTCAGTCCATCCACATGCCCACCTAATCCCCATTTTACACATGAGGAAATGGAGGCAAAGAGAAGCCTCCTCTGAGGCCATGCAGCTGGGAAGTGATGGAAAGGCTCTCCCGCCTCCCACCTGCTCCCCCCCACAACCAAAACAAGCTGTCCCCAACCTTGCTGGGCCTCCATCTCGGCTGATGTGGCCCAAATGCCCTTGATCCTGAAGGTTCCCTAGAGGCCCCGCTGGGAGGATCCTGCTCTTTGGAAAGGCAGCCAGGAGAGGGAAAGGGTTAAGCCTGTCATGTTGTGTTCCCACCAAACACCTCTGCTTAAATGCAAAATCCCAACAGGGTGGTGTTTGCTATAAAAGCCCTAAGAGTGATTTGTGAAGTCTCGAAGGCCTGTAATCTCGTCAGCGTAATGGGATTATATTTCAAATCACCACGGCCTGTTCATTACCTATTTAAACTCCTCTGACAGAGGAAAACTTACATAAACCGTGCACGGCAGCCCTTGCCGACTTCCCCACTCTCCTTCCTGATTAGACAAACAGATGCTGAGGTCTGGAATGAAAAAATAATGTGCCCATTTATTCATTTTTCTGACAAGTCACAGTAGATTTTTAACTGCCAATGAGTGACCTCCCGGAGGTGCTGCGGCTGGGAGGTGGCCGCCAGGCAGCGAGTGGTCATTTCCTGGCCTGGCTGGCGATGTCTTCTGGGACCAGAGCTGAGCCAGGCTGAGCCCCTCTCCTTGCCCTGGCCTGGCTGGGGTGGGGGGCTGCCTGCTGGGCCTCTCAGCTCTCACCACCCAGAGGGGGCCAGGGACCTCCTCAGGGTGACCAGGACGGAGCCACAGCCTGAAGTCATAGAGCCCCAGCAGGAATCCTGGCCCTGCCTTGCTCAACCAGGTGACTGAGGACAACTTTCATCTCTCTGAGCCTCAGTAGCCCCGTCTGTAACATGGAGAATGTAAGAGAGCTCACCTCGGAGGTGCGGGTTCAGGGTGCAGCTCCCACCCCAGGTTCCCGGGGATGGCATCCAACCAGCACCACCAGCTGTGCCAGGCCCTCCTTCACCGTGACCTCTGGCGGATGGGGTTTTGCTAGTCACTTGCTGGGGCTGTGTCACTCTCTGTGACGGTGCCTGGAGCAGAGGGGGGTGGGCGGAGGGGCAGCTGGGTCAGGGACGCCAGCTCTGCCCGCCCCATCCCGGTCCCAGGGTCCTGCCCCTGGGGTGCCCCCTCCTCATTCAGAAGTAGGACGCTGCCCCTGAAGACTCATGTCGCCTGAGCTGGGCCAGGTGGCCACCGGCTAGAGGGGGCCTTAGGGCAGTGAGTGGAAAAGGGCAAAATCACCCCTCCTCTGTCATTCAAGGCCTCCCACCCTCTCCCAGGGCCCCGCGAGCTCAGCCTCAGCGATCCCCAAGTCATCTCGTGTCCGGTCATATGGTGCCCGCCTCCCCACCCTCCCATGGCTCCTGTAGCCAATGCCCTGAGCCCAGAGACAGGCGAGGAGGGCGCCAGCATGGATAAGTGATGCACCTCTGAGAGCCGGGTTCAACCCTGGAGCCGGCACAGGCTCGCACTGTCGAAGTCGCAGCCAGTCACATCTCCCAGCCCCCTCTTCACGGCCCTCCTGTGGCCCTTTTTTGGAAAAAACTCAGCCACAGACTTCCTGAAGGCAAACCCCAGGACTGGGGGAGAGGAGGTAGGCTGAGTTATCTTTGGGTCCAGCCCAGGGCCTGGCCGGGGGTGGCAGCAGCAAGTGCCTGCTCCATAAACTTACCCTGTCATTCCACCAACATCTGAGCACAGCCTCTGGGCAGGGCTTTGGCCCTCAGGCTGCAGCAGGAACACAGAGGCTGATGCCCTCCAGGCCCTCTCACCTGGCAGGGAGGGTGCACTTTACCTGAGAGGCCTGGGAGAGATGAGAGCCAGGAGCGGTAGTGAGGTGGGGGGCAGGCCAGGTGGGTGAGTGTTCAAACAGCCTCAAGACTTGAGCTGAGAAGCTGCAGAAGGAATGAAAATCTGCCTCCTTGCTGTGTGACCTTGGACCCGTGACTCAGCCTCTCTGAGCCTGTCTTCTCATCTGCACGACTGGGACAGAGTCTCATCTTCAGTGTCACGGGCCTGGCGCACAATAGGGGATCAGTAACAGCTAGCCGTGGAGACAGGGTGCCTAGTCACGTACAGGGAACACGAGGGCCAAGGCCTCTCCCTGCCAGCTGGCCTCAGGGAGCCTCCCCAGAACCCCAGGGAGCCCCCTGGATCCAGCTGGGGGCCTAGGCCCTCCCTCCCAGGGCCCTCTCCCCTCACCAGACCCGCCTGCCTGGCTGACTAGCCCCCAGGCAGGGTTCACATCTTCATGCATTAACTCTACGAATACATAAGAAATACTGTGAAGCTAATTCTTTTTAAAATGATAACATTTGTCTATATTAGAGCATTCCAGCCCCCAGCTTCCTGAAAGCTAAAAATATTTTAATGTCATATTCCCATGTAAATTTTAGTTTAGAATTTAATACCCTTTTAACATACATTAAATTTTTAGCATTCTTCAAGCCCTTGACTCTTCTAAGGGCTTAGCTGCTGGGTGTTGGAGAAAAGGGCTGGGGAAGGCTGTAAATTAAGAGAGAAAGTTCTAGAATTAGGTTACCCCCAAATCTCTGTGCCCACCTCATCTTCGGAGTTACTCTGAGGAGTGTCTGAGCCAAACCCTGGAGTCCTGAGGCGGTGTCAGCAGTCTTGGTTTCCTTGCTGGAGTGGCTATGACTTTATCAAATAAATACAGTTGTGGCTTTACTGGGGCCCCAGGAAGACTCCTCTCAGCAGCCCAGGTCGGGGGAGCCAGATGGCCTGGTTGCCTGGCTCAGACCCTGCTTCCTGCCACTTGCCAAGGTGACCTTGGCAAGCTGTCAGTGCCTGTTTCCTTGCCCCAAACAGGGGCAAGGAAAATGGGGCCAAGGTCAGAGCTAGTGCACAGACTGTGTTTGAGCGAATACTTACGAAGGGGGAGGTTATCAGCTCCGCAGAAGAGGTGACCTCCAGGATGAACGGGCTGGCCTTGCTAAGGGGTCCAGGGGGTTGACGTATGGGAGCTGGAGCAGATCATTTTGACTGACCCCTACCCCCACTCCAGCTCCTAGAGCGAGACCTCATCCCCCAGCCATAAGGATGCCCAAGGGTGTCTTTGCAAAGCACCATGATTAGCCCATGGGCGGCAGCCCCCCATTAGTTCCCTCTTGGGACGAGACCAGGGACAGCCAGGGGAGGGGCTCTGAACATGGCAGGAAGGGGCGTTCACGGCAGCCTTTGGGGGAAAGAGGAGTGGGGACTCCATGCCCATGCTCACCAGGCCGAGGTCTGGGGTCTGCCTGGGGTACTTGGCCCACCAGCCTCGAACTCTGGGGTCCAGGGCTGCTCTGGCCCAGGCCCACACCCCCTGCCATGGGTCACCAGGCAGGCTCCTTGAGTGAATCCCATGTCTCTGAGGGCCCATCTGTGAAACTGGGGCAAAAATAACAAAGCCTCCTTCTTGGGAGGACCCAGCACAGTAGGAGTCATCACCAAAACTCGATGTGTGGTGAAAGGCTCGTGGGGCCATCCGTCCAAGCGATCATTACCAGAATGAGACATTTACAATGTGGAGACCTGAAATCCAGTGAGATGACGTCTCTCCTTTCTAATCGCTTTCAGGGGATGATACAATGCATTGATTGACAGAGACGAGCCACAGCTTGGGCTCTGACCAGTGTCTGCAACTAAAGCAGCAGGCTTGTTAATGTAGGTTTACAAAGAGCATCTCCATCCTGGCTAGAGGAAGGCCTGCTGTTGGTGTGGGATACTGGGGGGACCCAGGGACCAGGTAGGGACGCTCTTGAGCTTGCCCCAGAAGAAGCCTAAGGGATCCTTCTCCAAGGTGGCCACTAATGAGTCAGTTTCCTCATGGGGAGTGAGTGAGTTCCCCGACTCTGGAGGAATGTAAGCACTCATCATTCAGTCAACACATGTCCACTAATGCCTACCCTGTGCCATGCCCGGCACGGGCCCTGAAGGTACAGAAATGACCTGACTCAGATCCTGTCTTTGGGATCTCGTGGTCCACGGGGCCGAGACCCAGTCTCTAGTGTTTGGGTGACCAGATGTCTAGAAGGGGAGTGGAAACAGACACATCCTTCTCCTCATAGACCCCTTCGCAGCTGGGGGCTGAGCACACACCTGGCTCTGGTGGATCCAACTGGAGGATGACAAGCTGGTGGACACCTGGGAAGGACAGATTCCAGGGCAAGAAACCCCAAGAGGAGCTCGCCAAGCGAGAGGAAGGGGAGTGGCCAGCAAGTCCAGCCCCGGCCGTGGGGAGCATTGTGAGCAAGAGGTGGCTCCTCGGCCTTTCTCTGGGCTCAGGCAGCCTCACTGCACGGCCCGTGGCTGCAGCTCCTTGAGGCCTGAGAGCTCAACGTGCACAAAGACCTCTGCCAAATGGTTGATGTCATCATTACCCAATAAATCTTCTGCTTATTATGGGAAGAGGGGCTCTTAGGGGCTTCTCCCTGGATCGTTGGTTTCTCCCATCCATGTTAGGAAAGGAGGCCTTTGGCTTTGGGGGAGGGTCTTATCTGCGTCCCTTCCTAGGATGCTGTGAGGGGCCCTTGGGGACAGGACAGTTGTCCTAGGCTATCTTATCACAGAGCAGCCCCCTGCTGACATTCACACCTCCCAACACGGAGCCCAGACTTTCATCAGTGTGTGTGTCACCAGTGGACAGCACTTCAGCAGCTGCCTTGCGTCACCTTGATCACCCTCAGCTCTGCTGTCCCATTTCTGGGCCTCATTCTCTGCTCCTGGAAGGGGCATCCTCCACGTGGCAAGAGGGATGTGGACAAAGGTCCAGTCTGTTCCAGGCTTTGGAACCACAGAGGAGGGACTTCTTATCCACATACCATATACACATGCCAGGCCAGGTCTCTGATTGGCCTGGCAGCGGTCACATGTTCACCCCTGGGCCAATCCCTTTGGCTAGGGGGTGGGCTGCTGTGATTGGCAGCACTGCCCCCACCCCCAGGACCACAAGGCTCAGGGGAAGGGAGGGGCGTCAGTCAGCAGAGCGGAGCAACGGGGGGGACGGGTAGAGTCCGTGGACCTCCTCAGCAGTTACTATGTGCCAATCACTGTGCTAAATACCTTTTAATTTTTTTTTCTCAAAGTCACCCAGAAGCAGAGGCCGACAGCATCCTTCCACAGTAATAAGGCCTAAAGGGTGAAGGGGCTTTGCCCATCAAGGAAGGAACTGGACCTGCTTCTGACTCCAACCCCCAACGCTCCACCTCGTGCACCACCGCCCCCGTGTGGGCACAGAGGAGGCTCAGCCTCGCTCCAAGCACAGCGTCCCTCGGGAACGGTGGCCTGAGTGTGTGAGCATGTATGGTAGGTGACTGTGTGTGGTGTGCTGTGTATATGTGGTGTGTGTGCAGTGTGTGTGTGTGGAGTGTGTGGCGTGAGTGTGTGTGGTGTGTGTGGTTTGAGTGTGGTGTGTGTGTGTGTATGTGTGTGTCTGGTGTGTGGTGTGTGTATGCGTGTGTCTGGTGTGTGTGTGTGTCTGGTGTGGTGTGCATATGGTGTGTGTGTGTGGTGTGCATGTGTGGTGTGTGTGTGGTTTGAGTATTTGTGATGTGTGTGTGGTGTGTGTGTGATGTGTGAGTGTGTGTGGTGTGTGTGGTTTGAGTGTGGTGTGCGTGTATGGTGTGGTGTGTGTGGTGTGTGTGGTGTGTGTGTGTGATGTGTGTGTGGTGTGAGTGTGTGGTGTGTATATGTGGTGTGTGTGTCTGGTGTGGTGTGTGGTGTGAGAGAGTTTCCTCCATGAGCCGCCTGCCCGTGCCCATCCCTGCTCCCTCTGGGCAGGGCGCGTCCCCTCACACACCTGTGCTCCGGGCACAGCGAGGCTGAAGGCGTCGGCTCTCCGAGGAGGCCATGCGGGTCTCTAAGCAGCCCTCACCCCACTGCTGAACAGCTGGCCACCATCTTGGCACACATTTCCCTGTCATATCTGATTTGCAAAGTCATGTCTGTAACAGACCCACAGGAGCGTCCGGTTGGGGCTTTTTCAGGTCAAGGAATAGTTTCCACAGCCTCTGGTTCTTCAGAAGAGAAAAAGAATGTGAACAGCCCTCCTTCTCCGTTGCCAGGCTGACACTCTCAACCGTGGAATCTTCCTCCCAGCCACCCTGGGCTAAGGGCTAAGGCCTTGAGTATCACCTTGAGGTGCTGTCATTATCCCATTTTACAGATGAGGAAATTGAGGCTCACAGGAGTCCTGTCATTTCCCCAAGGTCACACAGCAGCTAAGAGCAAAGCTATAATTTGAACACAGACCCTCTGGCCCCTCAAGCCCTCACTCATCACCATCATGTCCACAGCCTCCCTGCAGATGCCTGAGCTGAGCTCTCCCTGCTGGTCTAACTCCAGGACCTCCTCGTCCAGGAAGCCTGTCTGAACTGTCACAGCCCTCCTTGGCACCTTGGGCTCTTACCACTGACTGGAGTCTCTCGTTTCCAGAGCATTCTGGGAGGGGCCCACCAGAGCTGGGTGACTTTGACCCCCTAAAGGCATAGACTTGGCCAACATGCTTTGACTGCATGGAGTGGAAGCCCATGAGGATGCGGGCTAAGCAGGTTCCTTTCCTGCAGGACCCCTCAGAGCCTTTAATGGGCACTGTGCACCATGCTCCAGAAAGGGGTGGCATATGCAGTGTTTCCCAAACACCTTTTTTGCCAGAGCATGTGTTCACATTTCTAGAATTGGGGCAACTAAGAACTCAGAGTTGTGATGTTGTTTCAGGCAATCCAAAGGAGGCAGGGTCAGGTCCTGGCTGAGAGAAAACCAGCTCTGCCACCTATTAGCTGTGTGACCTTAGGCAAGTCACTTTACCTCTCTGAGCCTCAGTTATCCCATACACTTCATGGAGCTCATCAGAACCACTCCATCTTCATCCAGGCTTCCATCATCACCCTCCAACCAGCAAAAGCCTCTCCCCAGGCCTCTCTGGCTCCCGTCTGTCTCTCACCCCTAGATATGAGCTCTGGGCCTGGAGGACTCAAGTTTGTCTTGTTCCCCACTCACTGTATCCCCAGCACCGGGGCAGGCCTGGCACAAAATAATGTTTGTTTAATGAGTGAATGGATGGATGAATTCCTATGTGAACACTCTGAATTTAGTCTGGGGCATGCATGGCTGGCGGAGCAGCCCAGGGCCACTCCCCACCCTGATCCCCCTCCCTACCCCTCTCCTACACTTGAGTCTGGTTTGAACCTAAAGGAAGTCCAAATCTCACTCAGCAAACATTTATTCAATTTGAACAATTATATCCTGCTGGGAGTTGGCAGATGGCGAGAGATGGTTGGGAGAAACTCTTTGTCTTCTCATATAAAGAACAGCCTCCCCCTCTAGAGGACACTAGAAGCTCCAAGCCTGGGCTCTGCCCCCAGGTGCATGGGCTGCTTGACTCCACACCACACCACTGTGGCAGGACTATAGCACTGTGCCCATTGCACAGATGAGGAGAGTGAGGCTCAGAGTGCTCAGGGACTCACCCAAGGTCACATAGCTAGGGGGAAGCAGGGCAGAAATTTCAACCAGGTTTCACCTGACCCCAGACCCCGTAATCTTAACCCTTGTTTTTTTTTTTTTTTTTTTTGGTACGCGGGCCTCTCACTGTTGTGGCCTCTCCTGTTGCGGAGCACAGGCTCCGGACGCGCAGGCTCAGTGGCCATGGCTCACGGGCCCAGCCGCTCCGCGGCATGTGGGATCTTCCCAGACCGGGGCATGAACCCATGTCCCCTGCATCGGCAGGCGGACTCTCAACCACTGCGCCACCAGGGAAGCCCATAACCCTTGTTCTTAACTAGGAGGCATGGGACACTGGGAAGACCACAGTTCTGATCTGGGTTGAGATCCTAGCTCTGCCTCACCCCCTATTTTTGCGTGACACTAGGCCAGTCATTTCACCTCTCTGAGCCTCAATTTCCTCATCTGCAAAATGGGGCTAATAATCCCTCCTCTACAGGGTCATGAGAATTAAACGAGCTAGTAGATGGGACGGAGATTTCTGAGGTAGAGGCATATAACAGGTGTTCAATAAACTTTTGTGGAATGAATGACTACCTTCTGCTGGTGCTGCCAACTGTCCCGGAACATGGACAGTGACACAGAGGCACAGAGCTTGAACAAGCATTCCCTTGGACAGACAATGAGAAAACGGGTGCATGGAGCCATGTGCTTGAAGCCAGCACAGCTTAGACACATTCTCCAGCTTCAGGGGCTCTGTGTGGGCACATGAGCCTTGGTACATGTAGGCCAAGATGACTGCCACACCACTCAAGATGGCTTCCTCGACACTCACGATGGCCACCACACCAGACAAGATGGCCGCCACACAGCTGCCACATCTGTCCCAAAAAGCAGCATCCACTGGGTACCAAGAGCCCCACTGTGTCTGGATTCAAAACAAACAAACAAAAATAATCGTTAAACTGTGACCAGACTCCAAATGGAGTGAGTCAAAACCCAGGACAGCCTAATCTCTCCCAGGAATAAGAAGCCAGTCAGCCCATCCCTGTGCCCCTGAGAATGCTGGGTAATTACTTTTTCCCTTTTGTCTGTTTTCTTTTAGCAGAACCACCAAGAACTGGCCACAAAAATCAGTTAAATCTTCCAAAGTGCTTCTTTCCCCAGAAATCTTTTATAAAAGGTGAAAGATTTACAGGACCTGAAGAACAAACCAAACAGGATAATTGTTTTTGGAATGACCCCAATATTTTCACCCCGGCGACCCCAGCTGGGCATCTTGCTCCCATATTTATGATTCCTGGTCTTCTGTGTGCCACTGGGTGACCTTTCTGAGCCCCCTCTGTGAGCCCCCAGTTCCTTATCGGGCCTGTAACTCACCCTGACGTTATCTCTCGGAAGGGTCTTATGCGCTTTAATTTAACTTCCCTCATTATTTCCCAGACTTCAAGGTTTTCTCTTTCGAGCTGCGCTTCCTGGGACAAGCATAATCTGTTTGCCATCAAGCCCAATAAATATGTTTGTGCGGGAGATGGGAACCGTTTGGGAAGAGTGGCTCAGGCCTGGGAAGCAGCCTCCACCTCTCACTCCCTCCGGGCAGCAAGGGCTGGTCTGTGTGTCCTTGAGCCTCTGTCCTGGTGGGAGCCACTGCCTTAGTTCTAAGGCTGGGTGGCCAGTTGTAGCAAATGAAAATACAAGACACCCAGTTAAATTTGAATTTCAGATAAACATTGAATTTTTTTAGTATAAGTATGTCCCATTCAATATATGCCAAAAAATTATTCATTGTTTATCTGAAATTCAAATGTAACTGGGTGTCTTGTGTTTAGTCTGGTATCAGCTCCTGGGGGCGGTCCCCCTCACTCCCCCAAATGCAGATTAACATGTTGGAGAGTGTTCGTTTACTAGTGTTGCCATAACAAAGTACCACAGACCGGGTGGCTTAAACAAAAGAAATTTATTTTCTCATCATTCTGGAGGCTAGAAGTGCAAGATCAAGGTATCAGCAGGGTTGGTTTCTTATAAAATCGTTCTCCTTGGCTTGTAGATGGCCCCCTTCTCCCTGTGTTCTTACGCGGTCATCCCTCTGTGTGTGTCCTAATTTCCTCTTCTTAAACAGCCATGTCGGATCAGGGCCCACCCTAATGACCTCATTTTAACTTAGTTACCTCTTTGCAGACCCTACCTGCAAATACAGTCACATTCTAAGGTACAGGGGTTGGGACTTCAACGTATGAATTTCATGGGGACACATTTCAGCCCATAACAAAGGGTGTTTAACCACCTCCCACCAGCAAGCCCCCGAGTCTGGGGCTTAATCCAGAGCAGGCCTGGGAAGACAAGAACCTTGCCTGTCTGGCCGCCAGAAGGTTCTGCAGCACCTGCCAGTGCCTGGCTCAGAGAAGGCCCACGATGAATGCAGTCAGGGTCCTGTCAGATTCACCCACACTCTCTGCCGACCATCCTGGCGATGCTGAGGGTTCCCCTGAGGACCCTGCAAGGCAGGTACAATTAGTCAAGGGGTGCAGGGCAGGAATGAGGCACAGGAGCACAAAGGCAATTTGAAATTGTCCAAACTATCCAATCCTAAATTTGCTCAGACCTGCCTACCCTGCTGTGTTGATATTGTATCACAGCCATGCAAGATATTACCTTTGTGGGAATTTGGGGGGGAAGGGTACCCCAGACTCTCCATACTATTTTCCCAACTTCCTATAAGTCTATAATTAACTCCAAAATAAGAAAAATTTGATAAAAATATAAAACAAGAAATGTGTTGAAGAAATCAGAACCAAATCTTTATTTACATGAAGTTTATTAAACCCCAGTGAGAATACAAAACACCCTGGTGCCCCAGGTTGAACTATGAAAGATACAATAGATAGATTTATAAACTCAAAGAACTTTGTGTGAGAAAGTTATTAATACATAATAAGTTTAACTGATACTAAAAAGGCAATGATGGGGACTTCCCTGGTGGCGCAGTGGTTAAGAATCTGCCTGCCAAGGCAGGGCACACAGGTTTGAGCCCTGGTCCGGGAAGATCCCACATGCCACGGAGTAACAAAGCCCGTGCGCCACAACTACTGAGCCTGT
The DNA here is from genome assembly GCF_949752795.1 of Hyperoodon ampullatus. Classification (NCBI taxonomy): domain Eukaryota; kingdom Metazoa; phylum Chordata; class Mammalia; order Artiodactyla; family Ziphiidae; genus Hyperoodon; species Hyperoodon ampullatus. The sequence goes on from NC_136919.1 coordinate 10,311,924, forward strand.
GCTCTAGAGCCCGCGAGCCACAACTACTGAAGCCCACACACCTAGAGCCCGTGCTCCGCAACAAGAGAGGCCACCGCAACGAGAAGCCTGCGCACCGGAACGAAGAGTAGCCCCCTGCTCGCCGCAGCTAGAGAAAGCCCGCACGCAGCGACGAAGACCCAACGCAGCCAAAAATTAATTAATTAATTAATTAAAATAAAATACATTATTTTTAAAAAGGCAATGATGTAAAAAGGCAAGATGAAAGGAATAATGGAAAAAATCATAAATATTGGATAATTAGTGGAAACATAATAAATAAATAAATAATTTAATAAATAAGTAATGAATAATTAGATAAAGTAATTACCTAGTATCTTAATGCTGGCTGATTTCTCTCCTGACCCCAAGATTGATGGATTTTCATTACCTTTATCCAATCGTGTCCCTCTTTGATGTGAAGACTTGTTTTTACTTATTTTTAGAATACTCTGTCAGCTTCTAATATTTCTAAGTATTATTAAACGAATATCTTGGCTTCTGTAATTGATAATCCACATGAAATAAAAACCAAGTGGAAAAAAAGAATGGAGATATGCCTGAGTCAGAGAAGATGGTACAAGAGCAGGAAAGTTCAATCAGGTGACGCAGTGAGACAAAGGCTAACTACTGGAGGAGAGGCTGTCACTCCAGGGGTCAGGACCTGTCTGTCTGTCTGTCTGTCTCCTCACCCCTGATTCTCAGAGTCTGGCACAGGGAAGGCTCACAATACTTGCGGAATGACTGACTGAATGAATGAATGGATGGAAGATGCCTCGGTTGGAGCTCTGCCCATGGCCTCCCTTGGCTGCCGAGCCTCCCTGGGTTGGGCCCCTGAGGCCTGGTCCCCAGAGGTGAAGTGTAGCCGCTCCAGCCCCGTCCGAGGCCCTGCCTGTGCCCTGCAGCCAGGGAGAGCCACTCCCGGTCCCTTCCCCGGTGTCCTGGCACCTGAGCACCCACCTCTGTGGGTACCCGGCACTGCCACCTGCAGCAAGGGGAGGGTGTCCAGGAAGGGGGAGTGCACGCTTCCTCAGGAGGCCCGGCCCAGCGGTTTGGGGAGGCCTCAGGCCTGTAAAGACACGGTGCTTCTGCGAGACTCTCCTGATACAATAAAAGATTATCAGCGAAATAAAACAAGGAGTGACTGGGGCCACTATGCCCTGCTGGATTGAAATCGTGCGAGCAAAGTGGTTTTCTCTGAGAGATTTATTTCCTGCGCTGGCTTCAGGCAGCCAGCCCAGCCGGAGAGAGTGGGGTTGGTCTCCCTCCATTTGTGGGGCGGCGGGGAGGGGGGCACGGGTTTTTATTTAATCTTCCAGTGAGCTGGAACAGCGAAGACTGAGCGAGTGGACATTAATTCTGAAGCAAATTATTAAAGTGCGATCTGGGATTCCGGGAAAGCCATCTACCCCCTGCCTGTCTGCCACCTCCCCTCACCCAGGCCATAAAATCCCTTCCTTCCGCTCGAAACCCAACACCAGGCTGACAGGATTCCTCATTCCGGCTGAGAAGAAAGGCCTGGAACTGACCTGAGCCCAGGGCCAGTGGGCCATGGGCCTGGCTGGACTGCCCATGCCCTTGGGCCGACGCCATCGGCCTGCCTGGGCCTTGGCCCCCCCCAAAGGGACCCCCACATTTCTTGTTCCCTCATTACCTGTATTTGTGATCAAGGATGCCCCAGGCAAAGACGGCCACCACCTCGCTCCCAGGGGCTCAACCTCCTTCCACCTCCACCAGCCTGGGCCTCCCAGGACCGCTTCCTTACCCCCAGCCCAGCCCAGGGCAGCACGGACCTGGCTGCCCTCCTAAACTGCCTGGCATCCCACACCCCGCTGCTGGGCCCTGCCCAGGCCCTGCTCATCTGAGGGGAAGGAGATCTGGAATTCAAGTAGGAAGCCAGAAAGCAAGGTCTGGGGGGTCGTGGGGTCTCTGGCTGGGCCCTGGAGACACAGAAAAACGTCAGACCCAGCACCTATGGTGGCCAGTGTGGGAGAAGGGAGACAGTCGTTGGTGAGGAACTGCTGCACACCAGGCACGGGGCGGCACACGAAGGGACGCATCAGGGCAGCTGGGTGCTGGGGTGAGCTCAGAAGGGCTTCCAGAGACAAGACCCCTGCCCTGAGCACGGAAGGATGAGGAGGGGTACACCACCTGGACCAGGACATTCCGAGTGGAGGAAACAAAACTTGCAAAGGTCTGGAGGTAGAACATCTACTGCTGCATCCAAGATCTATTACAATAATAATAATAATGAGTTAAAATGTATTGAGCACTTCCTGTCTGTGGTGTCATGTACTTCACACAGGTTCTTGGGTTTAAATCTTTCCAACAACCCCATACAGAGGTGTGAATTACCATTATTCCCATTTTACAGATGAGGAGACTGAGGCTCACAGAGGCAGTTGCCCAACACAGAGCCAGTATGTGGGAGGATTTGAACCTCAGTCTCTCTGACTCCAGAGACAATGCCCTTCCACACCCTGCCTACCCTGGACCTGATCCCGGCTTCACCTGATGGCCTAGGCTGGGGGGACCAGCAGGCTTTGAATCCACGTCTGCACCAGGGGGCCCAGAGACTGGGCAAACCCACCTGGCCCGGCCCTCCCTCTTTCCTTAGTCCCTTCCTGTTCCTCTAACAATGGGGCCTGTGTCCCTTGGTGACAGGGGTTGGATGGGGTTGAGAGACCCCAGGCACTTGAGTTCTCCTGGCAGAGCAGCCCGTCAGGGCCATGTCCACAGACCCACCTGCCCAGGACTCACATTCTTTAATGATGAGAAACATCTTGAGGCCCACGTAGCCACATACCATAGCCCACCTGTCCAAGGTAGACAGGCCGCTCTGGGCACCCGATTCCCAGAGTCTGGCATGGATCAGGGCCAAAGGTTCACAGGGCTCCCATCAGGCCAGCCCGGGGGCCCCCACCTCCTCCTCGCAGCAGCCGTGCCTCCATCCACTCAGCTGTACAAGCCAGAAACCTGGAGGGGCCCTCGCACTTCCTGTCCATCACCCCACAACCGATCCCTCAGCAAGTGCCGTCACCCCAACACAAAACACATGCCCAGTCTGCCCACTTCTCCCTGCTCTACCACCTCCTCCCTGGGCCCAGCACCTCATCTCTCACCCCTCCGTGACTCCCAAATACCCGCCCCCCACCCAGCCACATCTGATGGCTGTCAGCAACAGGATCACAGACAGAAACCTGGTGTGTGGTAAATAGAACATTCTCTTGTTCTCTGATGATGAAAAAAGAGTACATTTTCCATCAACCTAGACAACAAAAACAATGAAAAACCAAGCATTTGGTAAGGACTTCGTTAACAGTGACCCTTTAACCGTGTCACCTCTCTCCAGCTAGTGTCCTGTGCACCTCTCTGCCCAAGCTGGTTTGCTCAGGTCAAATTCTGCCCCACTCAGGACTAAGCTGTCCTCCTCTCTTTGTCCAGGATAGAATGGGGAGTCCTTCTTAATCGCTGCAATTATTTGAAAATGCTGCCTCTTTATCCTCTGGGTCCCTCTCAGGGCTCTCAGCCCCCGGGACCAGCAGGTCAGAGCTCCTAGGAGAACAGCTGGACACACAAGCAGTCCCAGTGGGTGATGACAGCCCCCCGCAAAGACTCCGGTCCTTCCACACTTGTGGGAACAAAGCCTTGAGGGATGAGAGAAGAGGGGCAGCTAGCCTTGGGTGGAGACATTGGCCAGCCAGAGATTCCTAGAGAGCTGGGTTAAGAGGCTGGGAGGGGGCTTCCCTGGACAGGCACTGATGATAACAGTAGAACCATGCCTTGCACAGGTCTGTTGCCCACACCTCCCAGCTGAGGTAGGTGCTTATTATCCTGTAGACTGGGAAGCTGAGATGCAGAGAGGGTGGGACCTGCCTATGGGCACACAGCTAGCAGAGTCCTGATTCCAACACCAAAGGCTGGGCCCCTCACCACTGTGCTCCAGGCCTGGCATTCAGGGGTTGGGAGGACCCAGAACATAAGGCTGGGGCGCAGCAAAAGGGAAGTTGAGGGGCAGGCAGGGCCCTGAAGGTGGATAAGGGACTCAGGACTTGGTCCAAGGGCAACAGGGATTCACGTTTGGGTTTAAGGGCTGCCTGGCTGTCCTGTGTCGAGTGAATAAGAGAGAAAGAGACTGAAGCTGTGAGGGCAGAAGGGGGCAACCAGAGGCCAGGGAGAGACAGAGAAGGGGTGAGGAGGGAGAAACGAGCAGGAGACCTCACGGATGCGACCAACATAGTCGCTGGCGGGCTTGGTGACCTGAGCTGGCAGGGGCTCTGGGTGTCCGAGGCTCAGAGCCCACCTGCAGGTGCCGCAGCACCTCCCCTCACCTGGGTCCAGCCCAGCAGTTGTTCTGCCTCCCCGTCTCTCCTGCTGGATCCCCCCAGGTCCTCGTCCCCTTGTCCCGAGGGAAACGGCTGCCCCCCACCCTTGATCTGGGAAAGGCAGGAATGGGGATTCCCAGCCTCCCCTCCGCCCTCCCTCACTCCTGCAGCCCCTCCCTGCGGCCACGCTGACCCAGGCCCCAGCCCCCCACCCCTTCTGAACACTGCTCACCAATCACCTGCCTCTCACTAGATGCTCCCGGGACAGTCAATCCTGCCCCTCCAGCCGGGCTGCCATTACCAGGACTCAGTCCTTGCAGCTGCTTGGAGAGGGGAACTATGTGCCCCTTTCTAAACACAGGAAACTGAGGCTCAGAGAGGGGCAGTGATATGTCCAGAGTCACTCAGGGAGAAGCTGCAGAGATGGGGCCCCCGAGGTCTGTCTGACTCCAAACCTTTCCTCTTGCACCTGCCCAGCACAGCGCACGCCGGGCATGGCATCAATGAACCAACCTCCACACAAAGAAGCACTGTCTGTATTTCTGAACTGCTCAAGACTTTCCCAACAGCAGAACAACAAAAACACAAACCTTCTAAAGTCAATAAGGGGTTTATGGCTCAAAAGCCATGGAAAGAATAGGTCGTGAGAGTTCCTACAGCCCAACCTGCAGGAAAGCCTCTGACCAGGAGGGGCGGGGGTCACATGCCCAATCCTGAACCAGTCACAGTGCCAGGAAGGGGAACTCTGATTGGCTGGGCCTGGACGGTGCCTTCTTCCCTGTACTCGGTAGTGGGTGCTCGGTTTGCTACCACAAGGGAAGGGGGAAATACTGTGGGACCTCTCAAAATCAAGTTACTACAAAGCCTGTTTTACAAACTGCTCAGAGAGGTTAAGCAACCCTCCAGATCACACAGCATTCCCTTTCTCTTGCTCCCTTGCTCTGAACCTGTGTGTGTGTGTGTGTGTGGTGGGGGGTGGGGGTGCACTGGGTCGGGGGGGGGGAGATTCTCCTGGCCCCTGTGGGAGAAAGTCCAAATTTCCTTTTTTCTGGCATTGAGGCCCTCCGAGCCCTGGCTCCTGCGAGTCGATCCCACTTCCCACTTCCTCCTCTGACCACATCCCTCCTAGATGTGCAGCCACCAACCATACGATACATCCTACCTGCTCTGCTGGACTGGACTTACCTGACCTGGGTGGGGCCTCAGTCCTCTCAAAACCTTCTCTCCAGGCTTCCCTGGTGGCTCAGTGGCTGAGAATCCGCCTGCCAATGCAGGGGACGTGGGTTCGAGCCCTGGTCCTGGGAAGATCCCACATGCCTCGGAGCAACAAAGCCGGTGCGCCACAACTACTGAGCCTACAAGCCACAACTACTGAGCCCGCGCCACAACTGCTGAAGCCCATGCACCTAGAGCCCGCGCTCCACAACAAAGACCAGCCACCACAATGAGAAGCCCATGCACCGCAACGAAGAGTAGCCCCCGCTCGCCACAACTAGAGAAAGCCCGTGCAGAGCAACAAAGACGCAACACAGCCAAAAATAAATAAAATTTAAAAAAAAAAAAAAAAAAACCCAAAACCCTCTCTGCTAGGGCAGAGTCTGACTCAGGGCAACTGCTCCTGAAAGGGTTCTGTGTGGATTCTGGAATGAACTGGAAAGGACCTACAAGTCCTGGGGCTCAAAAACCTCCAGACACAGACAGCTCACCACCTCCAAGGCCCTCTCTTCTGTTGCTGGTTTGGGGCAAATCAATCCTATTTCCAACCCTCAAGTCCGCTGCCCCAGGGCATCCCTGTGGTGAGGCTTCTTTCTCCCTTGGGGTCTGGAGTCAGGGAAGCCCCAGAGATCAAAAGGTTTCTCCACCCAAGATTCAAGAGTCAAGAGGTTACTCTGACACACACACACACACACACACAGCGCTCCATTTCCTTCCAGCAGGGATCCTGACCAACTCCGGAAAGAGGCGAGAGAACCCGGAGGTGGGAAGTTGAGGGGGAGGAAGAGAACCCCCCTCTTCCTCTGCCTCTGCCTGCCCTGTCACCGTCCCCAGCAGCTCCCGGCCTGGGACACCCCTGAGGGGCGGGAACAAAGGAAGCATCCCCAGCCCAGCAGGACCCCGCGCACTCGCACCCGGCTCGCCACACGCAGGTCTCCCCACGGACACACCAGCCGGACACGTCCCTGCTCCCGCCCGCGGCCACTGTCTCACGCGGTGGATCCGCACGGGCTGACACACACAGCCCTCGGACCCCGCGCACACCCGCTGCCGCGCGGAGCCGGACACACGCGGCGGGAAGGCCCTGCGAGGTGGCCGGTGTATGGGGAGGGGCGGGTGCGGCCGCTCGAGGGTCGGCGGTCGGATGCACGGGCGTCCGCCTGGGCCTTGGCCTCCTTCGACCGGGGTGCGACCCCAGCGCCCCAAACACCCACCGGGGTCTCGGCGGCCCGACCGCCCGACGGCCGCGGTGCCCGACAGGCGGGCCCGAGAGCGGCCGAGACGCCCGCCTCCACGCTCCGCGCCGCCCCTCGGCCGGGCAGCCGGAGCCGCGAGGGAGGCCCAACCGCGGCCCCTTGGCGCCACCTGCGGTCCGCACTGAGCGGGCGTCGGCCCGGGCGCCGAGGGGGGTGTCTTCTCGTCTCCCGGGTCCGTGGGGCCCGCCGAAGCTGCAGACGCCCTCTCGGAGCGGCCACGTGGAAGGGGCGGGAGCTGCCGCCGCGCGGGTCCCGGGAGCCCGGCCAGAACCCCACGGCCGCGGCCTCCCGGGCCCGCGCTGCTCGCGCCACCCCCCCCCCCCCCCCCACCCGCGGCCACCGGCAGGGGCTGCTTTCTCGTTCGACAGAGCGGGAGACTGAGGCTCGGCCCACAGCCTGGAAGTGGGGAAATCTGGACGGGACCTTGACTCTGGGGCATGTGAATGGGGGCCCCCGACCCCGGCCGGCCACCTCCTGGGCCATTGACCATACTGGTCTCCTCCGGGCACCACCGGCCTCATCCCGGAAGCTCTGCCCGCCCCAAGCCTCCTCTGAGCCACACACACACATCCTGCCCATCTGTCCTCAGGAACTGCCCCCACCCATTTAACATGTGCTGGAGTCTTCCAAAAAAAAAAAGTCACGAGGAAAAAAAGCCCCTTGGAGCCCCAGCCTGACTGGCTACCTTGGGGCCAGGAAACCAAGACACATGCAGGCCCCTTAGCTCTGGCCTGGTCTCTGTGAGTCAGTCTGGTTGTCTGTCTAGACTGAGATCCTTCAGGCACCCCCTGCCACCCCCTACTGTGCCAGCAAGGACATGGCACCCAAAGTGCTTTGCACCCATGACAATAGTAAACACCTCTGGGGCACGTGCTCTGGGCCAGGTCCTATGCATCTCTCCTGTGATCCTCATGGCAAATCCACCCTGTGAGGTGGTATTATTATTATTCCATTCTACAGATGAAACCGGGGCTCATCGAGGTTGGGAGGCTTGGCAGAGCTGCAACTGCAGCCCTAATTGGAGACTCACTTCAGAGCTCTGCCAGCCCAGTCTACAGTCACCATGTGGGAACCCAGGCTGAGCTGGGCATCAGCACTGGCCTTTTGATGTGACCCACCCTGACATGGGGAGTGGCCACCCCCCACACATACATCACGAGGGTCACAAATCACATTGGTCACATGGTGTAAGCCTCCAGCCCAAGCCTGGCCCTCAGAGTCCCCAAGTGTCAGATGCCTCCAGGCTGACCTTCCCTTTTTACAGATGGGCAAACTGAGTCCACAGAGACACAAGTTCTTGCTCAGGATCACACAGAACAGCTGTGGTCTAGGCTGCTCAATACTCCAGACAAGGAAAGAGTCCAGGTCCCAGGATCTGACCCATCTGTGCTTCAGGGCTGTGCTCCCCACTCTGTAGGGTCAACAGTTCAGCTGGAGCTCTCAGTCTGGGGGGGGAGGAATGAAGTGGAGGAGACAGACACTGACAAACCCAGAGATCAGAGCTGAGGTGAGGGCTTGGCTGGGGCTTGGGGAAGCCCAAAGGAGAGACTGGACATGGGAGGGATGAGTCAAGGAAGGATTCCCAAGGAAGTGACATCAAGTGGGCTTTAAAGTATGCACAGGAGTTTGCCAGTGGAAAAAAATGCAAGCAGGGATATTTCAGGGGAAGACATGGGGTTTAGAGGTCTGAGGGAACTTGGCTAGTTCCCATCTACACCTTGGTAGTTAAGAGTATGGGATTGGGCACTGGATAGGCCTGGGTTGGAGTCCCAGCCCTGATGTGTGACCTCTGGCAGGTGACTTTTAATCTTTCTGAGTCTCCATTTCCTAGGCTATAAAATGAGAGTAATGATGATCTCCTTAGTCACGGGGCAATTGAAGTGTTAACAAGGGGCAGGATGCCAGGATGGGACCAAAGGTACCTGGTAGAGCGACTAGAGACCATGGTAGGGAGCAGCTGGGGACAGGAGAAAAGAATGATGTGGCTGGAGAGGTCATCAGAGGGCAGACAGGCTGTGAGGGACTTTGAACGTCAATCTAAGGAACTTGGCTTCATTCTCAGGGCAGTGGGGCGACATGGAAGGGCGTTGAGTCAAGGAGTTACAAATATGTGGGAATTCCCTGGCAGTCCAGTGGTTATTTATGTCTTGGCGCTTTCACTGCTGGGGCCAGGTTCCATCCCTGATCGGGGAACTAAGATCCAGAAAGCTGTGCAGAGCAGCCAAAAAAAAGAGGTGGGAGGAGTTACACATGTGATTTGTGTTTTAGAAGGTGCCCACCGGCCAGGCTCTAGGGTGTCCTTGAGGAAGGACGGGGACGGGGCCCCCAAGAGCTAAGCCTAGCCGTGTCCTTGCCCTGGGCCCCCTTAGTCCCCATGCCTTCTCCCCGCCGTGGGCTCTGTGAGGCTGAGAAGCTGCCCTGCTCTGATTCCAACGCTGGGCCAGGGCTGAGGAGGGGGCCGGCCTGCAGCCCCTACTCTCATTGTCCCGTGGCCCCAGACACCCCCAGCCCATCACTGCACCCCTGTGACCAGGCCTCTGCTTTCCTTGTAGCTGCCCTTACCCTCACCACACACACACATAGACACACTCCACAGTACCCGTTACAGGGAAAGGACGGGCAGCACCGCCATAATTTCTATTTCCTTCTAAATAGATGGTCCCAGACCTGCTCCCACAAAACCAATTAAAGCACCTGCCCGGGACGGGGCTTTGTCAGCAAATTATTTTCAGGCTCCGAGGCCCGGGAATAAATCTCAGAAGGACGAAGTGAATGGAATGAGTGGGGAAGCTAGAGATGGGGGTTCTCAGCAGTCAGGGGAGGAGGGTTACTTTGGGTCCGGGCAGCTGCAGGTAAGGTTTCATTTCTGCCCCCCAGACCCCTAGCCCAGACTCCGGCACCGGCTCCCTTTGCAGCTCCACCAGTGAATCGGTCTCCAAGGAGTCGGACATCCTGGCTCCATGTGGGGAATTCCCCCAGGCAGTTGCCAGGAAACTACTTCCAGGACCACGGGAGGGGGCGGGGGGAGGTATCTTCATGTCCTTGTCCCCATCACCAGCCTGTCCCACATCCCTTGGCTGCCTCCCCACCAGAAGCGGTGCCACAGCCTCGGTGGGGAGTCAGGAGATCTGAGCCCCCAACTCACTGTGAGACCTCAAGCAAGTCCTTCCCTGCTCTGGGCCTCAGTGTTTCTATCTGCAAAATGGGAGTAGATGGAAGTGGATCCAACTTTTTAGGTGCCCACGAAACTCCGTAAAGCCCCCTAGTTCAGGCCCAGGCTGGCCTTCTGGGATGCCCATGAACTCTCTCCTGGGGCAGGCAAGGGCTAGGGAGCAGGTGGAGTCCCATCCAATGCAGCCATCACTGCACCCAGCAGCTCTCAGCCTGGCAGAGTGGAGGGAGGGCCTGAGGGAGCCCCAGGTGGGGAAGTGGGCAGTGACTCCTACACAGAGGGTAGAGGCTTCCCGGGGAGGGATTACTGGAGCTGGGCTTTGAAAGATGAATGGGAGTTCACTGGACTGAGGTGTCATTCTCCCAAAGTAGAAATGATTCTGGTTCACGTGGCATCTCTGTGAGAATTAGGAAAGTCACCTTTACTTCCATTTTATTCCCATCTTTCAGAAAATTGTCCTAACTTCAGAAAATCTGCCATGTCTATGATATGTGCCCCTGGGGTCGTGAGTGCCCATAGGGTCATTCTGTGTACAACCCTGATAATTGTACTGCAGCTCTAGGAGAATCAAGCCAAAAGGGGCAAGGAGCTGTCCATCCCACCAGCCTTGAGAGAGGCTTAAGCAAGACAAGGGGGCCTCCTGCCAGCAGAGGGGTGCAAGGGGACTGTCCCCAGGGGTGACATCAGATGTGCCCCATCCCCAAATGTTTTAGATTCAGAACTTTCAAAGGTACCAAGGGCTCCCCCATTGGACCACAACCCTCAAGGAGTGACTGACGTCACCATGAATCCTCACCTAACCCTGCAACGGGGTCCAGTGGAAGAAGCTGACACAGCTGGAGACCGTATCACAGAGGACTCTGTGCCCACACTTGGCGTCAGCCCAGCCTGGGTTCGAATCCCTGCTTGTCCACTCACAACGTGTGAGCTTTGATGTGAGGCAATCCTCTCTCCCCATAGGTTCCTGGTAAGTGGGACAGTGAGTCAACATCCAGCACTTAGCAGTACACCTTTCCCACGGTGAGAGCTCAATAAATGTGGCCATTCTTACTGTTACTATAGCAACTCTCCCCTCTAGACTGCCAGGTCCCTCTGCTCCGGGCTGCATCCCCATCACTTCACCAACACCCACCTTGGCCTAGCCAATAGTAAGGACTTGTTACATGGCTGAGCCCGGGAGGTGGGTATCATCATCACTGCCATGTCACCTGAGGAGACAGAGCCTCAGAGAAGTTAAGCAACATGCTCAGAGTCACACAGCTCCTGCATGGCAGGACAGGATTTGCAACCAGGTCCCTCTGATGCCAAAATGCAGGCTCAAGCTAATTCCCTAGATGCCCAAAGGGGGAATCTGTGTTGGATGCACAAAAGGGGTCAGACCTGAAAGAAGGAGCTGCCAGGTGCCAGAGCTAGAAGGTCACCAGGGAGTCAAGAGCAGCCTCCCAACTGCCCCAGACTGGAGGCCATTCAGTAAGGGCTGCAGAGTCCCTGTGTCAGCACCCAGCAGCACTTCCCTCTGCAGCTCCGTGGCAGGGAGGGTGCCCACCCTTCACCCCAGCACCTGGCCTGGGGCATCTGGGAGGCCCTGGACTCTGGGCCTATACTTCCCTAGGCCACAAGGGACCCACTCAGGCCACAGATTGCTGGCAATAATAACAAAACAGTAACAAAATAATAACCGTAGATGGTGTCCATCCTCCAGGTCTCTGAATTAGCTGAAGGATCCCTGGCAATACCCCTGAGGTAGGGACCAAGATTATCCCACTTTACAGGTAAAAAATCTGAAGCCAGAGAGGAGAAGTCACTTGTCCAGGACGATTCCACTAACGGGGGGCACAGTTTGCCTGACCCCTACGTCAGTGCCTGCCTGGGAGGAGCTGTTTCCCATGATCTCTCAAGAGCATTTTTCCTTTAGTAGTTACACATTTCATTTCATATGTGTCAGGAAAAAATAGAACCAGCCCTTCAAGCTGAAACCGTTCACGGATATTAAAAATGAACATATTTTTTGAAGCAAGAAAAATCCTAAGTCAGTGAGAACAGATGGAACTGGTCCTGGAACTGGAGGGACAGAGGTGGGTCAGTGCTGAGACCCAGCGTCCACGTCCCTCTTCTGCATCTGCACTCCTGGCTGAGGCCCCAGAGCGACGAGACACAGGCACGAGACCTGAACAGGCTTATTGGGGGTGACTCACAAAACCATCGCTGCCTGAGGTGTGTTCATGCCAGCTCTGCGGGGAACTGACCTTTGAACTTGACTTCTCTCTCGTGATGGAGGAGAGAACTGGGCTCAGAGAGGCTCATGCCCAGGGGCTCTGGCTACTAAGTTGAGGCCTGGGATTCCAGGACCCGCCCCTTTGCTCTCTCAGGGCTGAGAGAGGCTGGACTTGCCTGAGGGAATTTCCCAGACCTGCAGGGCCACCCCAGACCCTCTGTATCAGTCCTGCACTTACCCAGGATTTGTTTCTTGTTGTTTGTCTTTAATAACTTTTCTTTCTAACTACAGAGGTGACTATACAAAGCATTCTGGTACAATATAGTAATAAGAGTTCAAAGAGCTTCTGAGTGTCGTGCCAAAGCTGTGTGACTTTGGGGCGCGTTACTTAGCGTCTCTGAGCAGCAGCTTCCTCATTTGCAAAGTGGGGATCCTAATATCTCCCTCAGAGGGGCATTTCGAGAGTAAAATTAGATAATATATGTGATTCAGTCAGCATTAGACCAAGAAAACAGTATTTCAACAGGGGGAATTTGATCCAGGGAATTAACTACACAGGTGACATAAGAGCTGAGAAGCCAAACGGGATGAAGCAAAGATCCAGAGATTATTGAAGTAGGTAGCCACTTGCCCCCCACAATAGGAGGAGATGGGATTCACAGGGGCCACACGGTGGAAGCCGGAACCAAGGAGGGCCCATGGAGGGGAAGAGGGGAGCTGCAGAGGAAGCATGGTCCCTACCAGAGGCTGCCCAGGGCACAGCAACAGGGGGAAAAGATACCCTGGCTTCTCCCTTCTCCTGCTCTCCTGTCTCCCCCAGTGCCTCCCATTGGCCATTTGAGGGGCCTGGGCAGAGCGGGAGTAACCAGGCCTGGATCTGAGGGCGTTTGCACAGGCCCGGGGCAGCACAGCACCAGGTGCCCAGCCCAGTCAGTAAATGGCTGTGATTTCTATTCCTTTCCTTCATATTATTAAACTAATACATGCTTACTATATGAGGACTATTTTAGTTGTAACAGAAACCCATTCAAGCCAGATTGACAAAAAAGGAGTTTAACAGAACACTACAGTGGAGTCTCCTGAAATCCAAGGACAGGACCAATGGGCCTGGAAAGGTTGCTGGGTCTCCCCCAGGGCTCTCCGGCTCTCTCCGTGAGGGCTGCTCCATACTTTTCGCGGCACACAGGCTCCTCAGCCCACCCGGCAGAAGACTGCTGCTGACGGCTCCCGGATCCCGGATTCAGACTGAATCGGGATTCCTTCGTCCCTTTTCCAAATTCCTGGGGAAGGCATTCTGATTGGCCCAGCTTGAGTACCAGGGTCTGTCCTGATCCAATCAGCTATGGCCAAGGGGGTGGAGTCACACGGCTGCCAGCCGCCCTGCCCCACGTGGGTGGGGAGTGCCCCAAACCTGTGTAGAAATTATAGAAAGTCTTCAAATGCACTTTATTGTTTTCTCTTCAGAGTCTTCTATTTCCGTTGTCCCTACTGTTAAGTTTAACATGAATAATGCTGGAGCCCTACCCCGGTATTTCCTGTGGATGAATTCCTGGGGGTGGCTCAGCTAATACTAAGAGGGCCGTTTGCTGCCCGCCCTAGCATAAATGCTCAGTAGCTGGTGGGATGTTCTTAAATGATTGTTCTTTACGAGGGAAGCCTGAATTGAGGGTTTCAGAAGCAAAAGACAACTGGGCCCCACTGCGGGCCATCCCCTCTGTGGTTTTATTTTGCTTTTTTGCATATTTGTTTAATTAATTATTATTTGATTACCTGATTAATTACTATTCCAAACTCCAGTAATCCATAATGCAAAATCATACAGACAAATGCCGGGCTTAATTAAATGGACCTTTTACCTCAATTGGGAGGAAAAGAGGAAAGTTGAAAGAATTGCACAATGAACACTTGTATACCCTCCATCTAGATTCAACACCGATTCATATTTTGCTCATTTATCTCTTTGTCTCTCTCTCTGGGTCTCTCTCTATCTCTGTCTCTTTGTCTCTCACTCTCTCTATATATATACATATATTATATATAATACATATTAACATATTAAAATATATAACACATATATAAATATATATACATATATAATATTTTTTCCTGGGCCATTTGGAAGTGAGTGGCAGATGCCATGATGCTTCACCCACAAACTTCTTTTCGTCTCCTAAGAATAAGGACATTCTTCTACATAACTACAATGCCATTATTATCCTAAGAAAATTAACAATGATTCCATAGTTCCATTAAACATTTCAGAGGAACGAATTCAAATTTCAGGGAGACTAATTGCCATTGATAAGCAATTTCAAGGAATAAATAATATATATAAATGTACCCAACACAGTGCCTGGCCCACAGTAGGAACCTAGTAAATGTCAGCTTTTCGCCCATCACCATCACTTTTAAAACCACTAAGTAACTGCAACCGTCATGGCTTGATGTGATGTCACATCAGAGCTGCACGGTCAGACCACCAGTACCCCAGATGGGGCTCCCCCAACTCTTCCGCACAGCCACAAGAAGGCAAGAGGAAAATTGCTGGAAACAAAAGACAGAGTCACAGGACGCTGAACTTGGCCTCACCAGCCTCCGAGTAACGGCGCCAGGGAGGGGATCGGTGCCAGCCAATGCCACTACGTGGCAGGCAGAGCTGGGCTCCTGGCCGGGGTCCCTCCATTTACCAGGGCAAGAGCGGGTTTTTTTTTTTTTAATTGTTTTCAAAACAGATTTCATGTGGTCCCAAAATGAGACCATGATTGTAAATTAAAGTGTAATTAGCCTTTACGCTTTTATATTCATTAACTCTTCTCTGTTAATGACGCTAGGCTGGAGCAGAAACCCTGCATTATGAAACCACATCCAGGAAATAAAATAGTGATTTAGATAATGGCCACAATGTATTGCTACTTACACATAATTAAACAAATGCTCCACTTAAACTTGGAAACATGACTGAATGTTGATTAACCCTCACCCAGCAGTTCTGCTCGGAACTGGGAAAGGGGAGGCACTGTGGGCTCGTCTGTCGCAAAGTGTCTGGACCAGTCCCGTCTGCCTGCCACGTTGCCAGCCGTGCCCACCAGCCACACCTATGCAGCACGGGTACAGGTCTCGTGCCAGGAAGTGTGGTCATGGATGGCGATGACCAGGAAAGTTATCCTGGGACTAGTTAAGAAACCACCACACTAAGTGAAACAAGCCAGACACAAAAAGATAACTCTTGTATGATTCCACTTATATGAGGTACCTAGAGCAGTCAGATTCACAGGAACAGAAAGGAGAATGGTGGCCACCAGGGGCCAGGGTACAGCGTTTCAGCTTGGGATGATGGAAGCGTTCTGGAGATGGATGGTGGTGATGGTTGTACCACAATGTGCATATACTTGATGCCACTTTAAAATGGTTAAATAGTAAATTTCATGTATATTTTACCATAATTTTTGTTTTGTGTGTGTGTGGTACGCGGGCCTCTCACTGTTGTGGCCTCTCCCGTTGTGGAGCACAGGCTCCGGACGCACAGGCTCAGTGGCCGTGGATCACGGGCCCAGCTGCTCCGCGGCATGTGGGATCTTCCTGGACCGGGGCACGAATCCACGTCCCCTGCATCAGCAGGCGGACTCTCAATCACCGTGCCACCAGGGAAGCCCTACCACGATTTTTGAAGTTTATTTAAAGCATTGAAAAAAGGAAAAAGTCACCACACCCCAGCTCCACTGCCGGCAAGTACAAAAAGTCTGCTCAGAGATCCACTCACTCGGTCCAGCACTGGATCTGAAGAGACCTGACTCAAGGTTTTATGGAAATTTTTTGTACTTTTAAAAATTATAATGAAGAATTGCTTAACATGTAAATAATTCAGACAGATGTTGAATAAAAAGTAAAGTTTCTGGAGGCTTCCCTGGTGGCGCAGTTGTTGAGAGTCCGCCTGCCGATACAGGGGACACGGGTTCGTGCCCCGGTCTGGGAGGATCCCACATGCCGCGGAGCGGCTGGGCCCATGAGCCATGGCCGCTGAGCCTGTGCGTCCGGAGCCTGTGCTCCACAACGGGAGAGGCCACAACAGTGAGAGGCCCGCGTACTACAAAAAAAAAAGCATGTGTGTGTGTGTGTGTGTGTGTGTGTGTGTGTGTGTGTGTGTGTGTATCTATATATATATATATCTGGAATGGAAATTACAGCAACTTAATATAGGCAGGAACATTGACAGAGACCTTCAGGAGGGAAGGTCTGGCTCCCCCCAGCAGGCATGGAACCACAACCAGCTGGGTGCCTAATGTAGAATGGTGATGGAAGAGGAATTAATACCAACTCTAGCCATGTGGCCTGTTGCAGAAACAAGGACTGCAGTAGTCACTAATATTATTTCCTTGTTTACCTACGAGTATACCTATGTATATGATCACTTCTTTTCCTTTTCCTTTTTCTCCCTCTCCCATCCCTCTATGATGTAACACAGAATGCACTAACAGCAGTTAAACTTGCATCACTGCTCTAGTTCTAGTGTACCAAAGGGCAAATGTGACACAGCTGGGAGAGGAGTAAACATCCCCTGAGATGGATGGAGGGACCCTTGTGTGCCCTGTGTATCCCGTGGCTGCAGAGCCACAGAGGCGGGAGCTACATACTGGCAACACCTTGTAGACCCTGCCCCCGCCCCACCAAGCACCCCCTTCACAGTCAGCAGCTGGATGGCTAGATGGGCCTTAAGCCCCAGGTTGGCTGGTTGGTGATTCTTCCCCTGATCCCCCAATTTCTCCTCTGGATTGTCACTATCCCAGGTCCTTCCACGACCACATCAGGCCTAACCCTAAACAAACCCCTTATCCCACAGGACCCAGTGGCTCTGGATGGACTGTGACTGGCGCAAGGGACACCTGTGCAAAGGCTTGGAGGCGATAGTGTGCACGGTGGGGGGTGTTCTATCTGTGTCCTGCGGGGCAGGAGGGGGCAGCTCTAGGAGAGGCTGTGGAGAGGAGGGCCTCCAGGCCCACACCAGTCAGCACTTGCTGCAGGAGGGAACAGGTGAGACACGGCCCGACACCTGTGAGGTCCACCTGGCACCCACAGTGGGCACAGAGGCCGCCCCCTGCCCGGGTCCCAGGCTGGCCGTTGCCTCTCTGTGCAGCCTTGGGCCAGGCCCTGCCCATCTTTGTGTCTGTTTTCCCACTGTACACAAGCAGGGAAGACTCATCTACAGGAGCTTTTCCAGCTTCCAAACTTGCTGAGTCTCTTATGAAAAGTAGTGGGTTTGGGAGATGAGAGACCCTTACAGGAAGAAAACAACAACAAAACAGGTGTTCCCACCCAACCATACCTGACTCAAGTCTTGAGGGCAGGCACCTGGCCCTGGGCCATGTCTGAGTCCTGGAAGGTGGCTGGTGAGCAGCAGACCCAGGCTGAACAGAAGGGGGGACCTTTCCCCTCCAAACTTCCAGGCACGTGGCCCAGTGACATTGGGGTCCGGCTCCCCAGCCCTTCCCAGTGAAGGCAGTGTGGCTTAGCGGCTCTATTTCCTAGGGCTGCCGTATCAGCTGTGATCCTTGTAACCAAGTATCACACAGTGGGTGGCTTAAAACTGAAATGTACTGTCTCACAGTTCTGAGGGCCAAAAGCCTGAGATCAAGGTGCCAGGAGGGTTGGTTCCCTTTGAGGGTTGTGAGGGAGAATCCGTTCCCAGCTTATGGTGGTTTGGGGATAATCTTTGTGTCCCTTGGCTTGTAGGAGCATCACCCCAATCTCTGTCTCCTTCTTCACATGTCTTTCTCCTTGTATGCTCTCTGCATCCAAATTTCTCCTTTTTATCGGACACCAGTCCCCACCACTCAGACTGGATTAGGGCCCACACTAATGACTTCCTTATTTGAAGACAAGCTCTTTATAGAGGGAATCAGGTTTTTTAACTTTACAGAGGCAATCAAGTATTTTAACTTGGGATGAGGTGCCGTCACATTGTAACTCTGGGGGGAGGCGTCCATGAGCGTTGGGGTTTGCGTGATGGGTGGTGTGAGCCGGACTCCTTTATTTATTTATTTATTTTTGGCTGTGTTGGGTCTTCGTTTCTGTGCGAGGACTTTCTCTAGTTGTGGCAAGTGGGGGCCACACTTCATTGCAGTGCACGGCCCTCTCACTATCGCGGCCTCTCTTGTTGCGGAGCACAGGCTCCAGATGCACAGGCTCAGTAATTGTGGCTCACGGGCCTAGTTGCTCCGCGGCATGTGGGATCTTCCCAGACCAGGGCTCGAACCCGTGTCCCCTGCATTGGCAGGCAGATTCTCAACCACTGCGTCACCAGGGAAGCCCCGGACTCCTTATTGATGAGTCAGGGACCAGGGGTCTCCGGCACTGGGGCACCCGGGTGTTTCCCATCCCTGGACTCCCCTGCTCTGGCCCCTTAGATCATCCGAGATCCCACAAGACCAGGCTTCCTCTGGGAAGAGTGGTCACGTTTGCAGAGCCTCAGGCCTGTTTCTACCCTTCTCTGAGCCACCCCTCGTGCTCAACTCGTCCCAGCCCAGCCTCTCCCCGCCCCTCCACCAGGACCCACACTTACTTCTCCCACACACACACAGAATAAGTGTTTTAACTTGACTGCCACTGTAAAGACCTTGTCTCCAAAAAGGTCACATTCTGAGGTCCTGGGAGTCAGGATTTCAACATTTGAATTTCGTAGGGGATAGAATTCAGCCTGTAACAGTGACTGAGGGACCGATTGGCTAACCTGGCCCTTCTCTGCTCCAAATCTTCCCTGGATGTTTCCCCTGTTAAATTCACAGCAGGCTGGTTTCAGTTCCTTCAGGAGGCAGAGGACCAGGCTGCCCTGCCCGGATGGAGTCTGGTGGACAGCCATGGGCACCCCCAGGGGAGCCTGACAGACCAGCACAGCAGCTTCTGGGCAAAGCGGACTCCTCTCCACCCAGCTCTGCCCTTGCCAGGGGCCTGGCCCTGTGGGTACCTCACGTATCCCCTCATTTGACCCTCACAACCACCCGCGACGTAAGTATAAACTATTCCCATTTTACAGGTGAGAAAACTGAGACTCAGAGGAGGGAATTCACCTGCCCACGGTGTCCCAGCTGATAAGTGTCAGGGCCAGGATTCAAAGCCTGGCAACCTGGCCCCTGAGCCTGAACTCTCACACTCAGCTGCACAAAGGGACTACAGGGCCCAGTCTATCTCCTGCGGGGCTGAGAGCACAGAGTGGCAGGCAAGGCAGAGGGAAGAGGAGGCCCAGTGACTGCAGCCCCAGTCACCAGCCCCAGGCAGGGCTCAGCTCCCAGCTGCACCTGGCAAGGAGTTGGGCCAAGGCCGGAAGTGCCTCCCCAGCTCTGATGGGCTGGTCCTCTCCTCCAAGCCTCAGGTTTTTTTGAGTTTCTTAAATAAATAAATTTATTTGTTTAGTTATTTAGGCTGCATTGGGTCCTCATTGCTGCGCGTGGGCTTTCTCTAGTTGCGTTGAGCGTGGGCTACTCTTCATTGCGGTGCATGGGCTTCCCATTGTGGTGGCTTCTCTTGTTGTGGAGCACGGGCTCTCGGTGCGCGGGCTTCAGTAGCTGTGGCTCACAGGCTCTAGAGTACAGGCTCAGTAGTTGTGGCGCATGGGCTTAGTTGCTCCACGGCATGTGGGATCTTCCTGGACCAGGGCTCGAACCCGTGTCCCCTGCATTGGCAGGCGGATTCTTAACCACTGCACCACCAGGGAAGACCCAAGCCTCAGGTTTGCTACTGTACAGTAGAGATAGCAATTCCTAATGGCTCAGGCTGCTGGGAGCCTCCAGTGAGATCCACCAGGACAGCCTTGTGTCCCATGAGGGCACCTGCTCTGTGTTGTCTCCTTCTGGGCCCAGGGGAGACTGGCATGCTGAAGGCACTGCAAAAAGCACAATACCAGACTTGTGGTTTCTGTAAAGCTGAATAATTAGCAAAAATCACAGCTTCCAAGGAGAGATGGGATCCCACGGTACAGACACCATACAAGTTGATAGGAAGAATTTAGTTAAAAATTTGGGCAACTTGCTAAAGGCTAAGTGTGAGCTAGTGTGAGGTATAGAATTGCCAGGCGCTGCAGACACGGGAATTCCCACCCACTCGCAGGCTCTTCCTCAAGGATCTCACCCAGAGCACATAAGAAAGACTGAGGGCAGGGCAAGAGGCCCTAGAAGGTCCTAGAAGGCAGTCACTGTAGGAAAGCCATGAAGCCCCACCCACTATCTCCTTTTTCACTCTCTCCCCCAGAGATCAGAGCCTTAAGCATCAGAGAGCAGGGCAGGAAAAGCCCTCAGGGTACAGGTGAAGACCCATTGCAGCTGGGGTATTCAAACAAAAACCCTCAAAGTCTGGGTGAGAGGTAGAAATACATCCTGGGCTGACACCCTTAGATTGCACCTGCCGCTGTGGGAGGGGCAGGGTCGCTGAGACCCAGCTCCTGCCTAACGCTGAGGCAGAGTCAAACTACGGAGAGTGCCCCTCCCCCAGCCAGGCTGAGGAGCTGCCGCTGGAGGAGGGTCAAGACCACGCAGGGCTGCAGAGCCAAGTGCAGAGGGAAGACCGAAAGCTGAGGGTGGAACAGACGCTGAGAAAAATCCTCTGGCAAATCAAGCCCAACCCTAAAAACACAAAAACGCTGGAGGAATATAAAGCGACTCAATGAAAAAAATGGACAGGGACTTCCCTGGTGGCACAGTGGTTAAGACTCTGTGCTCCCAATTCAGGGGCCCGGGGTTCTATCCCTGGTCAGGGAACTAGATCCCGCATGCATGCTGCAACTAAGAGTTCGCATGCTGCAACTAAGAGTTTGCAAGCCACAACTAAGGAGCCCATGTGCTGCAACTAAGGAGCCCACCGGTCACAGCTAAGACTGGTGCAGCCAAATAAATAAATAATTTTTTTAAATGGGCAAAAGATTTGAATAGACATTTCATCAAAGAAGATACGAGTATGGCAAATAAGCACATGCAATGATGCTTAGTGGAGCCAGGTAATGCTCAGGACTGTGAAGCACTGAGGGTAACCATAACAACACGATCCAAACTCAGCTCAGCTCCTGGATAGATTGACTCAAATCCCCAGAGGAAAGGCCTAGCAAAAGAAGTGTGTTCATTTCCAGGTTTAAATACCATTTACCAGATCAACAGTGATAGTGGAAAGTAGGAGACAATGGAATAAACCTCAAAATTATCTGGGGACATGACCTCCCACCTAGAATACCATACCCAGCCAAACTGTCAATCACACATGTGCATGGAATAAAGCCATTTTCAGGCTTGCAAGATTTCTATTAGATCACATGGAAAACAGACTTCAGAGGAGTTGGAAATTTGGGGAAAATTTAACAATTGGGACATTAAAAAAACTAATCAAATGAAAACATGAGGATCCAAAGAGCTACCCATGGAAGGAAACGTGATCAGAATTTCCTACATGGCTCAGATGTGAACAACACTTATGTAGATGCTGAGTACTGATTTAACAAATATTGTTATATACCTACATTGTGAGCATGGAGAAAAGAAAGTTGAAGGCAGGCTAATAAGAGAACTAAATATTCATGTTCCATTACAGGAAGTGAGTAGACAATGTCTAAAGTTGATGCGCTGTGAAATAGTGGTATAAACATATTATTGACAAATATGAATTACGTGCCTATAAATTGTTTTAAAGTAATTGCCTTTGGGGAAAGGGACTCAGGAAGGAGGTAGGGACGGGTCAAGGGACAGCTGGCTTTTGTTAGGAGCTGTTAGTACTATCTGACTTTTGTAAACTATGTACTTATGTAATTTGGGGGGGGATTGAAATAATTAAAATACAATGAAGAAGATGATAAGGCTGTACTGGTTGGTCTCAGGAAGCCTTTCTAGTTCCACCAATCTGTGGTTCTACAACTGCCATGGAAAATGGGATAGCGAGGGCCATCAGATCTGGGCCAGACCTTGACCTCGACATCTGAGAACCCATTCACAAATTCTGCCTATTGTACTAGTATTTACCTAATATTAACATTTTAATTACATGGATATATTTCAGAAGGTATTATGGGTTGAATTGTGTCCCCTAGAAAGATACATTGAAGTCCTAACCCTCAGTACCTGTGAATGTGGCCTTATCTGGAAATAGAGTCTTTGCAGATGTAATCAAGTTAAGATGAGGTCATTAGTGTGGAACCTAATCCAATATGACTGGTGTCGTTATAAGAAAAGGAGAGAGACACACGGAGAGAAGAAGGCCGTGTGACAACAGAGGCACAGACGGGAGAGATACAGCTACAAGCCAAGGATTGCCAGCCACCACCAGAAGCTTAGAGGCCAGGAAGGCTTCGACCCAGAGTCTCAGAGGGAGCACAGCCCTGCTGACACCTTGATTTCAGACTTGTATCTTCCAGAACTGTGAGAGAATACATTTCTGTTGTTTTAAGCCACGCAGTTTGTGGTATTTAGTTATGGCAGCCCTAGGAAACTAACGTAGAAGGAAATCGGAATACTAGCACGGGTTTACCATTAAACCTAAGATCACTGTAGAAAGACTGTATTTTTTTGTTTTGTTTTGTTTTGTTTTGTTTTGTTTTGTGGTACGCAGGCCTCTCACTGTGTGGCCTCTCCCATTGTGGAGCACAGGCTCCGGACGCGCAGGCTCAGCGGCCATGGCTCACAGGCCCAGCCGCTCCGTGGCATGTGGGATCCTCCCGGACCGGGGCACGAACCCGTGTCCCCTGCATCGGCAGGCGGACTCTCAACCACTGCGCCACCAGGGAAGCCCCAAGACTGCATTTTTATTGCGATGTTTATAATGTCTGGCACCACCGAGCTCGTCCCTGTCCAGCAGTCACACCGCTGCTCCTGTCTGTGGAAGTGGCTCAGCTTCCTGCCTTCCAGGCCGGGCCTGGCCTCAGGACACCTGAGGAACTGGGCTCTCAGACACGCTGTTTCTCCAGCTGCAGACACTGTGCCACTGGCATCCACCATCCTTCTGGAGGGGCTTGGATGCGCTCTTTCTGCCTCAAGGTAGGGCTCCCACAGGGCTGGGAGCCTGCTCTCCAAGCAGAAAGGCAGGATAAAGTCCAAGAGAGAGGCTCTTCCGTGGCCCAAGTGCCCCCGCTCTGGGGATTTCCTGGTGACTGTGCAAAGCTCAATGCACTCTGAGCAGGACAGCCGTGGAGGAATGGTTCCAGGACCATTCTCAGGGGACCTCCCTCCCCAAGAGACAGAGGGAGCTGATGTGAAGCAGACAAGCACACTTGGGGGCCAGGAGATGCCCTGGGGTGAGCACCCCTCACGTGGGGTCCTAGGTAGGCTCTCCCTTGAAGAGGCCTCTTCTCCCCCTGTCTCTGTCCCTCCCTCCTCCTCCCCCAGTGTCTTCTGGCCTCATGCTTGTGACTCTGTCAAATGAGCTCATCTGTCTGGAAGGCAGGCTCACGGAAAGCTCCAGAGTAAGGGATGGTCTGGAAGGGGGTCCAGGCCAGTAGGAAAATGGAACGTGAGGTCAAGGGGCTGGGCTCTTTTGAACTTGGAGTATGGGTGTGTGTGTGTGTGTGTGTGTGTGTGTGTGTGTGTGTGTAGCCTACGTGCACACGCGTGAGTGGTTATGTGTGTGAGTGCATGCACGTGTGTCTAAGCACATGTCTGTATGTGCACATGTGTCCGTGTGCATCCATGTGCATGTGTGTGAGTGTGTGTTGGACTGGAGCAGTGGAGCTCTGTAAACCCAGCTAGGTCCACCCCAGATGGCTTTTCCACCGCCGAACTTTTGGCCCAGGAAATTCATTTAAACACTATTCTACCTCCTTTCTTTCCCTCAATCACTACAGATCACGATGATCCCAGCCTCCGGTCCTCCATTTGGGAAGTCTTTTTCTGCCTGGTGCTCACCAGCTTGTGACCAACTTCCAGGTAGAGTAAAGGATTAAATGGAAGGCACAATAAGATGTGAAACAATTAGAATTTCTGCCTCATTATCATGGTAATCTTATCAGTCGGATAATGAGGTATTAATGGAGATTTAATGTGCATCTCATAACAGAATCCCTTGGAGAAAACACACAGGGAAATTGCTGTAAATCCACTTAATGATGGAGAAGTCCCAAAACACCATATTCCAAAGGATGAAAAATGCAGGATGCAAATGAGAAAGAATCAAGGTCAATAACACTGCGGGGACAGGCCTAATGGCACATTTGGAGATATATGTAATAAAAATTGCATGTTGCTTTTAAACCTCACCCTCTGTTGTTTTCAAATGCGCATTCCTCGTAATGAAACACAGAAGTGCAGCCAGAATGATTTGTATGTTTTAGAAACCATAGGGGGGATGGAAACATGTCTTGCAACCCATCAGTACCCCCCGCAGGGAGCCATGGGGAAACAGGGTGCTTTACGGAGAGGCCACAAGAGAAGGGGGGCCAGAGGAAGAGCCCCTTGCTTGGCGGAGGGGGAAGCAGCCTATCTGAGTTCAAGGTCATTTGGGAAACACCAGCGGAGGGAGCCGCATTTACTTCCACTCCATTCAATCAGCATTTGTTGGGCGCCTGCTGCGTGGTTGACCACAGGCAACTCAGAAAGATGAACGACATGACAGATACAGTCTGAAAATAAAAGCTCTAATTCAGAGGGCACCTACTATGTGCCAGGCATTATTGAAATGCCATACATGGATGGTCTTGTGTAATTCCAACAGCAACACTGGGACGTAGGAACTTATTAAGAGCCCCACTTTTCAGATGAGAAACTGAAGCTCAGAAAAATTAAGTTGTCTCAAGTTGCATCATGGCCTGAACTTCACCAGTACTCTCCTAGGTTGAACCATATGAAAATGCTAATATTTGACTTTTGGGGCTCCACTAAAAGGGTACTTTCATACGGTTCAGGCTAATATTTTACTTCCCGGCTAGGGATACTTTCTAGATGTGGAAGCCTCTAACGGAGGCAGGAGGGAGGGACAGAAACGGGACCTGAGCTGAGGGTCACAGAATCCAAGAAGCTGCTGGCTCCGCAGCCTCACAGAGGACCAGTGTGCTTCTGCCTCAGCTCCTGAAGTCCCATCTCCCGTATCACCCCTGGGGGCTCAGTCCACAGACACTGAGTAAATGGAAAGGAAGCCCTGAAACCCTCATCCTGTAAATTAAAAGCAGTCTGGATTAGAAAACGCTAAGCAAATGTTGGCTGTTTGGTTCTTATAATATATTGATGATAGTAAATAACTCTTGGGCCTCCCAGACGTTTGCAAGGCTTGAAGGTAAAGTTAGCTCAAGTTTTGGTTTATTTTAGGGAACTTGGAAAAGGAGAGTTTCATGGGGGCTCTGAGAGCAGAGTGACTGACTGTCCCTGTTTTAGTTCAAAAACCCCACATCCCGGGAAAGCCCACAGCCCTGGGCAAACTGAGACGGTCCATAGCATTATCCCAGAGGGACACCTGGATGCCCAGGATCATGGACAGGAGACATCAGGCCAGTCCCATCCAGCGCTGAACAAGCAGTCCCTGGGTGCTGGGCTCTGTGCTGGGTCCCCAGGGTAGCAGCAGACAGATTTTCCTTGTCAAGGGCTGTCTGGGTGACCCTGGGGCCTCCTTCTTAATGACAGCCCAGGAGTGTAGGGGGCAGAGGAGGAGGGCAGGGAAGGAACCCTCACCATCCAGCTACTGGCTGGGGCCTGGAAGAGCCACTGAACGCCCATCCCGACAGCCAGAAGATCACGAACCCACTTTACAGATGGGGAAACTGAGTCATGGGCTCGTGCTGGGACTTGCCCGGAGTCACAAGCAGCTGGTGAGCGTCTGAAGAGCTGAGGAATGATGACAAGGCCTCACTTGAGGGTGGAAATGGCCCCCAGAGAAGAGGTCTGTCTGAACCAGGAAAAAGGTGGATATTAGGCAGCATTTCTGGCGTCTTGCAGCTGTGTTCCGTTTAATCACAGACTGCAAATTGAATGAAGTGAAGACAGTGTTGCCTCTTTGAATTTCCCCCAGGCCCTGTTTAATGAATAAATAGGCATGATTTGTAATTAGCTGATCCATTGTGCGAATGCTTCTAGAGCACCTGAAGTGAGTTAAACATGCCCCCTGCAATCTGGTCGACAATATTAATACGCCAGGCAAACCTTTCTTCCTGGTCCAAGGTGCATGCGACCGAATGATCACACATTGCTCTGCAGCGGACAAATTGAGAAAAATTGGGATTTTTCAGCCTGGAAAGATGAAGACACAGTGTCCTCATCAGCCCTGCCTCCCAGTGTGGAATTTGGAGGCTACAAGTTAGGTTTGTTTTCATCAGCAAATGCTAGATAACCCACAAAATCATCTCCCCGCTTCACCCTCATCCAGACTTTAAAAACCCCAAAGTTGCTCTCAGGAAAGGCTTCTGGTCGTGACAGCCACCTTGTTGAGGGGTCCACGCTGGGGCCAGGGTCCTCACCAATGTGGGCTGCCTTTCTTTGTGCAAGGTGTTGTCTGTTTGCAGGGGCTGCCTGACACCCACCCGCAGCCACTATTTGAGTCCACAAACTCCTGCCAAGCTAACAGGTATCCTGTATCATCTATCCTGTAATTGGGGCTGCTTATCATGAGTTTTGCCGGCTTTCTGTGCTAACCACGTGGCTGGTGCTGAAATTCCAAATCCTAACATTTCCCTGCGCGGAGCTGGTGGGAGGGCCCTTCGGCACAGGTAGCGGTCTTGATTGCCTCCACATTTTCCAGCAAAGGGATTTCCATTCATCTTCATCATGGGCTCAATCTGTGCGCAGAGAGGAGGCGGCTGCCCCGGTGGGTCCTCTCCATCCAGTCACCTGGAGGCTCTCTCTCATCTGTTCCTCTGCATTCAACGGCACATTCATATTCCGCCTGCCCTGCTGCTTTCTCCAGGGGCCGCGAGGGATCTCCGGCAGCAAAGCCCTCTCCCTCTGGGCCCTGCATGGGAGTCCAGGTGCCAGCCTATTACAACAAAGGAGGAAGAGAAGGTCACCCCTTCCTCTGAATGAAGTGAATCAGGAGGTAGAGACTGACTATCCTTGCCTTGGCCTTGAACACTAGGAAGTGGACCTGGGCCATGTAGGGGTGGGTGGGGAAGTGGGCCTTCCCTGCTCCCGAGATTCAAATTCTGTCCAACCTGCTGGTGCCCACTGGGTGCCAGGCTCCGTGCTGGGTACCGGGATGCCATAGGTGTCCAGCCCTGCCCTCAAGGGGCTCACACACACAAGGGGAAGTGCACACCAGGATCAGGATAATAATGCACCATCAGGGGCACCATCCTCTACGGTTTGCAAAGCTCCGTCCACTCTCACTTTATATGATTCCCCCATAGTCCTATGAGGATGCTATTTTGCAAAGAAGCATAGTAGCTAAAAATAAGGACTCAGGAATCCTCTAGACCTGGATCAGATCCTGACTCTGCCATTTATTTTCTGTGTGGCTTTGGATGAGCCACTTCACCTCTCTGAGCCTCAGATTCCTCATCTGTAACATGGGGCTCATAATGTTACCCAGCTCACAGGTGAGGGTTCTGTGAGGAGACATGTGTAAATCACACAGCTCTGTGCCTGGCACCCAAAAACGGTCCCCAAACTCAAGGCATTCCTGTGACCAATAATACGTTCCCCCTCAGCAGCAGCCCCCTGGAGAGTGGGGTGCAGGGACCCCTGCAGTTCTCAGCCCTGTGTCCGGCGAGGTGCTGGAGCCTGACAGAGCTGGGCTCAGGTCCTGCCTTGGTTACTCATTGACTATGTGACTCGGGGCTGCTGTCTCATCTGTAAAATGGGAATAATAACCTTGTCATTAGGTTGTTATGATAATGGTTATTATTTGCCCCAACAAGGGGTGGGCCAAGACAAACCTGGTATATTTGTGTGTCTAGAGCGGGGGACACAGGTGAGTCTTGGGGTCCACCTAGAGCTGTCATAGTAAAGAGTTCAGTGAAAGGCCCGATTAAGGGGGGCTGGTGGGGGCTTCTGGGTCCAGGAGTCTGACGCCTCCTCCAGAGAGGCCTGAGAAGGGCCTTCACGCCACAGCCTTTGCCACCAATGGTTTGTACCTGTCCTTGTCCACAAGATGTCACCCAAGCAACAGCAAAGCAGGGGCCTCGAAACCGGCCAGTCCAGACGTCAACTCAGGGAACAGCAAGGTCCGGCCACAGCCCTCTCTCACCACCCCCGGAACCTCTGGGATGCCCCTGGGGAAGAACCCATGCTGCCCTGGGTTCAAATCCCAGGATTTCCTACTGAACATGGTACTGTTGCCCCCAGAGGACTCCAGTTTGTAGACCCCACCTGAAGTAATAAATAAACAGGGATAATAATTAATCCTACTCCTCCACAGAGTAGGATTAAGCCCTGCCTGCGGAACAAAGAGGATGGGGAGGCAGTGCAAACAGACAGCCACAGGTGGCCTGATTCAGGGCTGCTGCAGCCGGGCTCCACAGGGCACCTGGGATCCTCCATCCCAGCCCCGTGCTTCATAAGGGGTGGGGAGCAGACACCGGACAGGCGACAGTGTGGCACGTCCTCGGTCCCCACCTGGCGCCGGGATCTGGACTGCTAAGAGGGGTAGGAAGGGCACGACCCCAGCCCCGGCTCCCCGGGGGCAGCCTGCGGCCCCGAGCGCAACACAGGACGCAGAAGGAGACGCCGAGGCCCCGCCAAAGGTCCTGCAGTCTCCAGACCTGCGGGCCGGCTGGAGCTGGAAACCCGGGCATCCTGGGCGGCCAGCCTGACCCCCCACCCAGCTCCCCGCCGCCAGGGACTTGGCGCCACTGTGCCCGCACTTCGCTGGGTGCCGCGCTCCTTATCCAGCTCGGGTCTGGGCAGGGACCACCTCGGTGACCCGGCCTCTCCCACCGGGGGTGCGTGGTCCCAGCAGGGCGGCGGCCTGCGGGAGGGGGCCCGGGCTGGACACACGCGCGAGCGGCGGGGAGGGGCTGCCGCGAGCCTGCACCCACCTCCAACTCCCCGGTGGGGATGGAGGGCTTGGGGCGCAGTGTCTTCTTCCCTGAGGACATGAAGAGCTCCCGGCCCCGGACCACATGAAGGTAGGAGAGGGAGAGCCCCTGTCCCGGCAGGGGTCGAATTGGGGAGGAAAAGAGAGTGGAATCTCGGATCCAAGGGCTACTGTCTGGCTTCTCACCCACCCCCGTCTGCAGACATTTGGGGACACCTGCCATTTGGAGTTGGACGTCCCCAAAGAGAGCACAGGCTCCAGAGAGAACACTACGTTGTAGAGAAGTGTAGAGGGGATGAGCCTCCTTGGAGAGAACGGGAAGGATGGCGGCATCTGGGGAGTCTTCCTCCCCAGGGAGCCATTGGAGGCTGGAGGAGAAGGTGGTTAGGGAGAGTGTTGAAACCAGAGGAGTCGGCAAAGGCGGAGGCTCAGAGGCAGGTGCCGACCGGAAAAAAACACACAACGTGAGAGTTGTGAGTTAAGTTTTATTTGGGGCAAAATGAGGACCATGGCCCGGGAGACAGCATTTCAGATAGCTCTGAGTAACTGCTCCGAAGATGTAGGGGGGAAGGTCAGTATATATGTGATTTTGGTGAAGGGGGAGTGCATGCAACAAAGCAGAAGGTTCCTGCCAGTCTCTAGTGAAGGTTACTACTAGTCTCGAGGAGCAGACGTCACCAGGAAGGATTTTAGTGCTTTTCTAGACACGAGGAGATACAAGAACTGAGCTCATAAAATCATCTCCTGAAAATATCTAACTATCTGAAGACCTGCTCTGCCAGTTTTTTCCCAGAGCACAGAGCGCCTCATTGCTGACCTCCACCCTGAACTCCTTTCAGGTGGTGTTGAAGGTCAGCTGCTGCCGCGGCTCATAATTTGATCCTTGTAGAGGCAGACGGCAAGTGCCAATTTGTAGGCGATGCAGGCAAAGCATGATTTACTTTGGGGTAAAGATGAGAGCTCTGAGGGGTAAGAAGGAGCTGGAGGGGAAGAAGGGAGAGAGCCATAAGGATGAAAATACAGATTGGAAACAAAATAGGAAGGAAAAGCTTTTGGGCAGAAGAGGAATCGGATCAGACTTGACTAACTCTAGGAGAAAGGGGTAAGGGGTGGGGGAAGGGAGGCATGGAAACCAGTCAGGAGGTCGTTGTGATAACGGAGGTGAGAAAAAGCTGTGGTAGTGAGCACATTGGAGATGCTTCCTCAGTAGACTCTCCAGGGGGTGTGAGCGGTCCAGGGCTTGGGGGCAGTGAGGAACAGGAGAAGCGGGATGGGGTAGGGCACTTAAGGATTGAAATATCCAAATCCAGAAGGGTACCAACAACTAAAAAGTCACTCGCCATCTGGTTTTTGGTTTTTTTTAATAAATAAATAAATAAATTTATTTTTAAAACCCCATCTCCTCCATATCTTTGCCCAAATGTGCTCTCTTCAATGAGTGAGAAGTTCTCCTGACTTCTCATATTTAGATTAATACCACTTTTCTTTTTTTTTTTTTTTACTTTTTACTACATATATTTTGCATAGGTTTTAATACATATTATCCATAAACAATATTTGCTATTTTTGTGTTTTAAATTTTACATAAGTAGCATACTTTTTTTTTACATCTTTATTGGAGTATAATTGCTTTACAGTGGTGTGCTAGTTTCTGCTTTATATCAAAGTGAATCAGTTATACATATACATATGTTCCCGTATCTCTTCCCTCTTGTGTCTCCCTCCCACCCTCCCTATCCCACCCCTCTAGGTGGTCACAAAGCACCGAGCTGATCTCCCTGTGCTATGTGGCTGCTTCCCACTAGCTATCTGTTTTATGTTTGGTAGTGTATATATGTCCATGCCACTCTCTCGCTTTGTCACAGCTTACCCTTCCCCCTCCCCATATCCTCAAGTCCATTCTCTAGTAGGTCTGTCTTTATTCCTGTCTTTTTTTTTTTTACATCTTTATTGGAGTATAATTGCTTAACAATAGTGTGTTAGTTTCTGCTTTATAACAAAATTAATCAGTTATACATATACATATATTCCCATATCCCCTCCCTCTTGCGTCTCCCACCCACCCTCCCTATCCCACCCCTCCAGGCGGTCACAAAGCACCGAGCTGATCTCCCTGTGCTATGCGGCTGCTTCCCACTAGCTATCTACCTTACGTTTGGTAGTGTATATATGTCCATGCCTCTCTTTCGCTTTGTCACAGCTTACCCTTCCCCCTCCCCATATCCTCAAGTCCATTCTCTAGTAGGTCTGTGTCTTTATTCCTGTCTTACTCCTATGTTCTTCATGACATTTTTTTCCTCAAATTCCATATATATGTGTCAGCATACAGTATTTGTCTTTCTCTTTCTGACTTACTTCACTCTGTATGACAGACTCTAGGTCCATCCACCTCATTACAAATAGCTCAATTTCATTTCTTTTTATGGCTGAGTAATATTCCATTGTATATATGTGCCACATCTTCTTTATCCATTCATCCGATGATGGACACTTAGGTTGTTTCCATCTCCTGGCTATTGTAAATAGGGCTGCTATGAACATTTTGGTACATGACTCTTTTTGAATTATGGTTTTCTCAGGTTATATGCCCAGTAGTGGGATTGCTGGGTCATATGGTAGTTCTATTTGTAGTTTTTTAAGGAACCTCCATACTGTTCTCCATAGTGGCTGTATCTATTCACATTCCCACCAGCAGTGCAAGAGTGTTCTCTTTTTTCCACACCCTCTCCAGCATTTATTGTTTCTAGATTTCTTGATGATGGCCATTCTGACTGGTGTGAGATGATATCTCATTGTAGTTTTGATTTGCATTTCTCTAATGATTAATGATGTTGAGCATCCTTTCATGTGTTTGTTGGCAGTCTGTATATCTTCTTTGGAGAAATGTCTATTTAGGTCTTCTGCCCATTTTTGGATTGGGTTGTTTGTTTTTTTGTTATTGAGCTGCATGAGCTGCTTATAAATTTTGGAGATTAATCCTTTGTCAGTTGCTTCATTTGCAAATATTTTCTCCCATTCTAAGGGTTGTCTTTTGGTCTTGTTTATGGTTTCCTTTGCTGTGCAAAAGCTTTTAAGTTTCATTAGGTCCCATGTGTTTATTTTTGTCTTTATTTCCATTTCTCTAGGAGGTGGGTCCAAAAGCATCTTGCTGTGATTTATGTCATAGAGTGTTCTGCCTATGTTTTCCTCTAAGAGTTTGATAGTGTCTGGCCTTACATTTAGGTCTTTAATCCATTTTGAGCTTATTTTTGTGTATGGTGTTAGGGAGTGATCTAATCTCATACTTTTACATGTCCCTGTCCAGTTTTCCCAGCACCACTTATTGAAGAGACTGTCCTTTCTCCACTGTACATTCCTGCCTCCTTTATCAAAGACAAAGTGACCATATGTGCGTGGGTTTATCTCTGGGCTTTCTATCCTCTTCCATTGATCTATCTTTCTGTCTTTGTGCCAGTACCATACTGTCTTGATTACTGTAGCTTTGTAGTATAGTCTGAAGTCAGGGAGCCTGATTCCTCCAGCTCCATTTTTCGTTCTCAAGATTGCTTTGGTTATTCGGGGTCTTTTGTGTTTCCATACAAATTGTGAAATTTTTTGTTCTAATTCTGTGAAATATGCCAGTGGTAGTTTGATAGGGATTGCAATTGAATCTGTAGATTGCTTTGGGTAGTAGAGTCATTTTCACAGTGTTGATTCTTCCAATCCAAGAACATGGTATATCTCTCCATCTATTTGTATCATCTTTAATTTCTTTCATCAGTGTCTTATAATTTTCTGCATACAGGTCTTTTGTCTCCTTAGGTAGGTTTATTCCTAGATATTTTATTCTTTTTGTTGCAATGGTAAATGGAAGTGTTTTCTTGATTTCACTTTCAAATTTTTCATCATTAGTGTATAGGAATGCCAGACATTTCTGTGCATTAATTTTGTATCCTGCTACTTTACCAAATTCATTGATTAGCTCTAGTAGTTTTCTGGTAGCATCTTTAGGATTCTCTATGTATAGTATCATGTCATCTGAAGAGTGACAGCTTTACTTCTTCTTTTCCGATTTGGATTCCTTTTATTTCCTTTTCTTCTCTGATTGCTGTGGCTAACACTTCCAAAACTATGTTGAATAAGAGTGGTGAGAGTGGGCAACCTTGTCTTGTTCCTGATCTTAGTGGAAATGGTTTCAGTTTTTCACCATTGAGGACGATGTTGGCTGTGGGTTTGTCATATATGGCCTTTATTATGTTGAGGAAAGTTCCCTCTATGCCTACTTTCTGCAGGGTTTTTATCATAAATGGGTGTTGAGTTTTGTCGAACGCTTTCTCTGCATCTATTGAGATAATCATATGGTTTTTCTCCTTCAATTTGTTAATATGGTGTATCACGTTGATTGATTTGCATATATTGAAGAATCCTTGCATTCCTGGAATAAACCCCAGTGGATCATGGTGTATGATCCTTTTAATGTGCTGTTGGATTCTGTTTGCTAGTATTTTGTTGAGGATTTTTGCATCTATGTTCATCAGGGATATTGGCCTGTCGTTTTCTTTCTTTGTGACATCCTTGCCTGGTTTTGGTATCAAGGTGATGGTGGCCTCGTAGAATGAGTTTGGGAGTGTTCCTCCCTCTGCTATATTTTGGAAGAGTTTGAGAAGGATAGGTGTTAGCTCTTCTCTAAATGTTTGATAGAATTCACCTGTGAAGGCATCTGGTCCTGGGCTTTTGTTTGTTGGAAGATTTTTTATCACAGTTTCAATTTCAGTGCTTGTGATTGGTCTGTTCATATTTTCTATTTCTTCTTGATTCAGTCTTGGCATGTTGTGCATTTCTAAGAATTTGTCCATTTCTTCCAGGTTGTCCATTTTATTGGCATGGAGTTGCTTGTAGTAATCTCTCATGATCTTTTGTATTTCTGCAGTGTCAGTTGTTACTTCTCCTTTTTCATTTCTAATTCTATTGATTTGAGTCTTCTCCCTTTTTTTCTTGATGAGTCTGGCTAATAGTTTATCAATTTTGTTTATCTTCTCAAGAACCAGCTTTTAGTTTTATTGATCTTTGCTATCATTTCCTTCATTTCTTTTTTTTTTTTTTTTTTTGCGGTACGCGGGCCTCTCACTGTTGTGGCCTCTCCCGTTGTGGAGCACAGGCTCCGGACGCGCAGGCTCAGCGGCCATGGCTCACGGGACCAGCTGCTCCGCGGCATGTGGGATCTTCCCGGACCGGGGCACGAACCCGTGTCCCCTGCATTGGCAGGCGGACTCTCAACCACTGCGCCACCAGGGAAGCCCCCTTCATTTCTTTTTCATTTATTTCTGATCTGATTTTTATGATTTCTTTCCACCTGCTAACTTTGGGGTGTTTTTGTTCTTCTTTCTCTAATTGCTTTAGGTGCAAGTTTAGGTTGTTTATTCGAGATGTTTCCTGTTTCTTAAGGTGGGATTGTATTGCTATAAACTTCCCTCTTAGAACTGCTTTTGCTGCATCCCATAGGTTTTGGGTCGTCGTGTCTCCATTGTCATTTGTTTCTAGGTATTTTTTAATTTCCTCTTTGATTTCTTCAGTGATCACTTCGTTATTAAGTAGTGTATTGTTTAGCCTCCATGTGTTTGTATTTTTTACAGATCTTTTCCTGTAATTGATATCTAGTCTCATAGCATTGTGGTCGGAAAAGATACTTGATACAATTTCAATTTTCTTAAATTTACCAAGGCTTGATTTATGACCCAAGATATGATCTATCCTGGAGAATGTTCCATGAGCACTTGAGAAAAATGTGTATTCTGTTGTTTTTGGATGGAATGTCCTATAAATATCAATTAAGTCCATCTTGTTTAATGTATCATTTAAAGCTTGTGTTTCCTTATTTATTTTCATTTTGGATGATCTGTCCATTGGTGAAAGTGGGGTGTTAAAGTCCCCTACTATGAATGTGTTACTGTCGATTTCCCCTTTTATGTCTGTTAGTATTTGCCTTATGTATTGAGGTGCTCCTATGTTGGGTGCATAAATATTTACAATTGTTATATCTTCTTCTTGGATCGATCCCTTGATCACTATGTAGTGTCCTTCTTTGTCTCTTCTAGTAGTCTTTATTTTAAAGTCTATTTTGTCTGATATGAGAATTGCTACTCCAGCTTTCTTTTGGTTTCCATTTGCATGGAATATCTTTTTCCATCCCCTTACTTTCAGTCTGTATGTGTCTCTAGGTCTGAAGTGGGTCTCTTGTAGACAGCATATATATGGGTCTTGTTTTTGTATCCATTCAGCCAATCTGTGTCTTTTGGTGGGAGCATTTAGTCCA
This sequence comes from Hyperoodon ampullatus, assembly GCF_949752795.1. Taxonomy (NCBI): domain Eukaryota; kingdom Metazoa; phylum Chordata; class Mammalia; order Artiodactyla; family Ziphiidae; genus Hyperoodon; species Hyperoodon ampullatus. Next base: position 10,347,331 of record NC_136919.1, read on the forward strand.
TTTACATTTCAGGTAATTATCGATATGTATGTTCCTATTCCCATTTTCTTAATTGTTTTGGGTTCGTTATTGTAGGTCTTTTCCTTCTGTTGTGTTTCTTGCCTGGAGAAGTTCCTTTAGCATTTGTTGTAAAGCTGGTTTGGTGGTGCTGAACTCTCTCAGCTTTTGCTCGTCTGTAAACATTTTAATTTCTCCATCAAATCTGAATGAGATCCTTGCTGGGTAGAGTAATCTTGGTTGCAGGTTTTTCTCCTTCATCACTTTAAATATGTCCTGCCAGTCCCTTCTGTCTTGCAGAGTTTCTGCTGAAAGATCAGCTGTTATCCTTATGGGGATTCCCTTGTATGTTATTTGTTGTTTTTCCCTTACTGCTTTTAATATGTTTTCTTTGTATTTAATTTTTGACAGTTTAATATGTGTCTTGGCGTATTTCTGCTTGGATCTATCCTGTACGGGACTCTCTGTGCCTCCTGGACTTGACTGACTATTTCCTTTCCCATATTAGGGAAGTTTTCAACTATAATCTCTTCAAATATTTTCTCAGTCCCTTTCTTTTTGTCTTCTTCTTCTGGAACCCCTATAATTCGAATGTTGGTGTGTTTAATGTTGTCCCAGAGGTCTCTGAGACTGTCCTCAGTTCTTTTCATTCTTTCTTCTTTCTTCTGCTCTGCAGTAGTTATTTCCACTATTTTATCTTCCACGTCACTTATCCGTTCTTCTGCCTCAGTTATTCTGCTATTGATCCCATCTAGAGTATTTTTCATTTCATTTATTGTGTTTTTAATCATTGCTTGATTCATCTTTAGTTCTTCTAGGTCCTTGTTAACTGTTTCTTGCATTTTGTCTATTCTATTTCCAAGATTTTGGATCATCTTTACTATCATTATTCTGAATTCTTTTTCAGGTAGACTGCCTATTACCTCTTCATTTGTTGGGTCTGGTGGGTTTTTATCTTGCTCCTTCTCCTGCTGTGTGTTTTTCTGTCTTCTCATTTTGCTTATCTTACTGTGTTTAGGGTCTCCTTTTTGCAGGCTGCAGGTTCGTAGTTCCTGTTGTTTTTGGTGTCTGTCCCCAGTGGCTAAGGTTTGTTCAGTGGGTTGTGTAGGCTTCCTGGTGGAGGGGACTAGTGCCTGTGTTCTGGTGGATGAGGCTGGATCTTGTCTTTCTGGTAGGCAGGTCCACGTCTGGTGGTGTGTTTTGGGGTGTCTGTGGACTTTTTATGATTTTAGGCAGCCTCTCTGCTAATGGGTGGCGTTGTGTTCCTGTCTTGCTAGTTGTTTGGCATAGGGTGTCCAGCACTGTAGCTTGCTGGCCGTTGAGTGAAGCTGGGTGCTGGTGTTGAGATGGAGATCTCTGGAAGATTTTCGCCATTTGATATTATGTGGAGCTGGGAGGTCTCATGTGGACCAGTGTCCTGAAGTTGGCTCTCCCACCTCAGAGGCACAGCACTGACTTCTGGCTCCTCAATTTGGGATGATTCGTTGTCTATTCATGTATTCCACAGATGCAGGGTACATCAAGTTGATTGTGGAGTTTTAATCCGCTGCTTCTGAGGCTGCTGGGAGAGATTTCCCTTTCTCTTCTTTGTTCTCACAGCTCCCGGGTCTTAGCTTTGGATTTGGCCCCGTCTCTCCGTGTAGGTCACCGGAGGGCGTCTGTTCTTCGCTCAGACAGGACAGGGTTAAAGGAGCAGCCGCTTCGGGGACTCTGGCTCACTCAGGCCCGGGGGGAGGGAGGGGCACGGAGTGCGGGGCAAGCCTGCGGCGGCAGAGGCCAGCGTGACGTTGCACCAGCCCGAGGCGCGCCGTGCGTTCTCCCAGGGAAGCCGTCCCTGGATCCCGGGACCCCGGCGGTGACGGGCTGCACAGGCTCCCCGGAAGGGGAGCGTGGACAGTGACCTGCGCTCGCACACAGGCCTCGTGGCGGCGGCAGCAGCCCCAGCATCCCACGCCCATCTCTGGGGTCCGTGCTTTTAGCCGCGGCTCGCGCCCGTCTCTGGAGCTCCTTTAAGCAGTGCTCTTAATCCCCTCTCCTCGAGCACCAGGAAACAAAGAGGGAAGAAAAAGTCTCTTGCCTCTTCGGCAGCTCCAGAGTTTTCCCGGACTCCCTCCCGGCTAGCTGTGGCACACTAACCCCCTTCAGGCTGTGTTCACGCCGCCAGCCCCAGTCCTCTCCCTGCGCTCCGACTGAAGCCCGAGCCCCAGCTCCCAGCGCCGCCCGCCCCAGCGGCCGAGCAGACAAGCCTCTCGGGCTGGTGAGTGCCGGTTGGCACCGATCCTCTGTGCGGGAATCTCTCCGCTTTGCCCTACCCAGGTACGTGGGGAGTTTCTTGCCTTTTGGGAGGTCTGAGGTCTTCTGCCAGCATTCAGTAGGTGTTCTGTAGGAGTTGTTCCACGTGTAGCTGTATTTCTCGTGTATCTTTTATTCCTGTCTTAACCCTAGGTTCTTCATGACATTTTTTTTTCTTAAGTTCCATATATATGTATTAGCATACGGTATTTGTCTTTCTCTGACTTACTTCACTCTGTATGACAGACTCTCGGTCCATCCACCTCATTACAAATAGCTCAATTTCGTTTCTTTTTATGGCTGAGTAATATTCCATTGTATATATGTGCCACATCTTCTTTATCCATTCATCCGACGATGGACACTTAGGTTGTTCTATAATTAGGTCACTAGCCCCTGCAGTCGCTGACCTTCAACACAGCCCTGAAAGGATTTCAGGGTGGAGATCAGGAATGAGGCACTCTGTGCTCTGGGAAAACTGGCAGAACAGGCCTTCAGGTAGTTTCAGGAAAAAAGTTTATGAACCCAATTTCTTGCATCTTCTCATACCTAGAAAAGCACTAAAATCATTGATGGACATTTGCTTTTCCTGACTAGCAGCAACCTTCTACCGAGATGTGTGCTTGATTGCACGTACCCCCTCCACCAAAATCATATATATACTGACCTTGCCCTTACTCTTCAGAGCAGTCCCTCAGAGCTATTTGAGAGCTGTCTCCTTAGTAGGTCCCCAAACAAAACTGGACTCACAGCTCTCATGCTGTTTTTTTTTTTTTTTTCAGTCAACAACATAAAGGGAAGTTTCACAAACTGTGTCACTGTTTTTATTATTCATGATCACAGCAGCACAGACTTAAGCGCACAAGGGAAACTTTTAGTTAAAAACAGGTGGAGTGGTGTCTGTGCTCACAGGTGTTTCGTGTCTTCCTGGGATATCTTGAGGCAGAGCCAGTGCTGCCCCTGGGCTCTGTTGGCTGATGTCGGAGAGGAGTGCTACTCCAGGGTTACCCGGCCTGTGTCTTGTCACCCATAATACATCAGTCCTGATGCAAGTTCATTAAACCAGATTAGAAAGAAGGTTGGTGCCTAAATTTGTGTTCACTGGCTGGAGTCTCAAGTCCCTCCCTGAGTCAGCTCACTGGGCAGCCTCTTCCATCAGGGCTTCCAAACACCCATGGTCCTTCTGGCAACTTCTGCAGTGTCACTGCAGTTTACTACATCCCTCAGTTAAATGCTAGCATGGGAGAAATATTTCAAAACCATATATATGTGTGTGTGTATATATATACACACACACACACATATACACGTGTGTATATATACACAGGTATACACGTACATATATGCATATATATACATATTCATACATCCATAAGTATATGTACATATATACATATATATTCACCAAGACTGGATGTCCAGGATCACTAAGGTAATAAAGCCCAACTCAGAAAAAGCCCTTCAAAGAGGTCTTCACTTGCCTTAGACCTGGTTAGTGGCAGATCTAAGATTAGAACCGTCTTCAGGCCCCTGGACCTGGTGTTACAACCACACACCACTTGAAACCTGTGGCTTTCCAGCAAGTGGCAAGAGTGATCCAGAAAGGGAAAACACTTCTTTAGTCTCATGGGTGTGGCCCAGCTTTGCTGTGGAGGTGTTTCTGGGCATCCCTGTGACACTGTGCTAGGAGGATGGCCTTAGCACCTCCCCTTCCTATCGCCTGTTATTGTCTTATGCACGCACCTCCTTCCAGTTTTCCTCCCCACCGGGCTGGCTCACTCCCAGCTTGCTACCCCTAAGCTGCAACAGACTCAGCCTCAACTGTCACCATCACAGCCACAACAAGGAAAACAGGGATTGTTACTGATCAAAAAGTGAGCCGGCAAGAGGGAGGAGTTGGAACCCACATAGCGACTGAGGGGACCAGAAATAGGAGGGGAAGCTCGCTGCTTACAGGTTCTCTCACTTTCAGCAGGGGGCAGGCCAGGCTGCCCTTTGGGGGCAAAAGTCCACTTGGAGGCCAGAGGCTACTGGAACCAATGCTGTTATTTTACACGGGACACCACTTATGAATGGAAACTAAACAGAAATGAAACAGCCATGTTAAAAGCTAAAACAATGAGGAAGATTAGACAAGTAAGTTTTCATACAGAAATTTGAACACCAGGATTATCAGATGTTTAGCAGTTTGAGGTTTGGGAAAGAAACAGTTTTTACATAACCAGATTATCAATACAGATAATCCTTAGATTTAAGCAAATTTTTTTAAAAAAACTGTCATTAAAGGATATGGACTGGATGCCAGGTCCTTTATCCTTTAAAAGGGACTTCCTCTCTCAGACCCCTTGGGGACGTGGAGCTAACTAAGCCTTTAGGAATTGGACACCTTTTTCACAGATCACAAATTTTAGTGAGCATCAGAGTCAGAAGGGGAGTTTGCTAGGCATGCAGATTTTTTTTCCCAGGCTTTTCTCCCAAAATTGATTCAATGGGCCTGGGGTGGGATAATGAGTTGGCAGTTTATCATCCCCAGGTGGACGGTGCAGGTGGTCCACTGGTCCATACTTAGTGAAATGCTGACTCACGGTGCTCCTTAAAACTTCCGTGAGGGCTTCCCTGGTGGCGCAGTGGTTGAGAGTCCGCCTGCCAATGCAGGGGACACGGGTTCGTGCCCCGGTCTGGGAGGATCCCACATGCCGCGGAGCGGCTGGGCCCGTGAGCCATGGCCGCTGAGCCTGCGCGTCCGGAGCCTGTGCTCCGCAATGGGAGAGGCCACAACAGTGAGAGGCCCGCGTACCGCAAAAAAAAAAAAAAAAAAAAAAAAAAAAAAAAAACTTCCGTGAAAATAAGTCACCTGGAGTACTTGTTGCAAGATTCCTGTCCCATCCCCTATGGATTCTGATTTACCAACAAGAGTACCAGGTGATTCTCAACAGTGAAGTCTGGAAAACATTGGTTTCTAGAACTCCCTAGGGCACTTAATAATGGACCTGTTTGGGGTGCCACGCCCAAAGGTTATAATTCATTTGGTCAGAGTGAGTCAGATCAGATAGATCCCTTGATTTAATTCACCAGGAATTATTGATATGAAACATCAGCAGTTACGTATATTAACCAACAGCCTTGGTAACAAAAGTTTTGTCAAAACTACAAATTAGGAGGGCTAAGGAGAGCTGAAATGAAATGTTCTATTCTAAAAAATCACACTGGATACTTTTTTTCACAGGAGCATAAAATTTAATGTTTTTGGCCAGCAATATGCTGAATTCCTAGTTAACAGAGATAAGATTACCATGGTTTTCATGTGCGCTGTCTAGAGCAGGTTCAATGACTGGGAACTGAGAGTTTTTTCCATTTTAGCAGAAAATGTGGAAGATGTTTCCTGGATCCCCAAAACCAGAGATTTTCCAGCCTCTTCAATCAATTTTTTTAAAAGTCTATGTACTGCATTTTGATACCCTAAGAAGATGGAGTAGGATTCTTCTGGAACGAAATGACTGAAGCAAAAGCTTGTCAATGAATACTTGAATCTCTAGGTAGAGGACACATTACAGCCAGGAGGAGCTTCCGACCTGACTTCACTTTCCAGCATCCTGACACGTATTCCAGGCAGCACTGCAGGGAGGCCTAGCTAAACACCATCACTAGCTCTGCATCCTCTGGGAAAAGCTGCAGAGCCAGTTACTTAGAGAGAGTGTTGAGTGGGCACAAATATAACAAGAGTCCAGGTGACATAGGTCATTCCAAGTTGGCAAGAAAAGTTGAATTCTATTTTCAGTTCTAGGCAAGTCACAGTATTAATTTTAATACTGAACAGACTGAATGAAAACTGAGCCCAAATCCAATTTTTAAGTGTTCCCTTCCAAATGAAGTGCAATCGATATGGAGAAAGCGCCTTTCCACCAGCGAGTGGAGTGAGCTTGCCTTTGAGACAAGGGGTCCTTGGCTAACAGAAACTCCCCTCAGCTGAGATAATAAAGGCTTCAGTGACTACCGTGATTAGAACTTCTGTGCTCAGAACTAAGGCTGATGAACAGCTACCAAATACAGGGGTCAGACAGGAACCGGGTTAAAAGAGTAAACGTTCACCATCTCTTTAGTAACTGCTGGATGATTCTAATTCCTTCCTGTACTGCACTTAACAAATACCCTTAGATGTTCAGATGAAAAAGACAAGTGTGAATTCATGGGGAACATCAGTAACATCTGAGAAGTCAAAGAAATTTTCAGAAACGCTTCTGAATACAAAATAGATGATGGAAACATAAAACCCAATGAATTCAACTGCTCTCCCTTTTTAATCAATTTTACACAATGATATCATACATGAGTAATCACATTAGGAGACAGGATGGGTTTCCTGTACATATACAAGATGGTGCAAGCTCATTAACCGAGGCTTATATAAGGTTTTATCAGTTTCAAGAGGAGAGGCAGTACAAAGCTATTTAATACAGGTGAAGCACAAGAATACAGTAGACAAGACAGAATATCAACTCAGCAGAGGTGAATTCTTAAGGCGTGTGGCCCCTGCCCACACTGTCTGCCATTCACCAAGCGTAGAGGACTTCCTCTCTCGTGAAGTTAACCTGCGCTGAGCACAGGCCTGTAGGACATGCGGCTCTGTGGTGACCCCACAGCTCAACCGCACCTACCTTGATGCTGGAGCAAACTGCATCTTCCTTTCTCCAAGTATTCTCAACAGTAATAAAGCTATTCCCGGTCACCCTACTCCTTGGGTAACCTACACTCTAAAATATATTAAATGATTATTAATCTGGCAACATTCTCAAGCATTTTGGCATTCAAAGTATCTCAAGTATCTCATCACTATTCATCTACTCACAGAAAATTCTTTGAGCTTCAAGACTGTTTCTGATTCCCACCCTCCCGCCCCCCAAAGTATGGCCATTACACATAGAATAAACTTACTAGAGTTAAAAGAACTAAAAAGAGGACAGAATTTTCCTTAAGAAATAAAGCAGGAATGGGGAGGGAAGAGAAAGTCTAGGACACACATAAATGGAGGAAGCTGGGTCCACTAACGTTTCTATCACTGCTACGCAATCCATTAACAATTTAGAGCAAGTGTGTTCCTACTTTTTCACACTCAATCTCATCAGAGAGAGGAAGTGTTACAACCTCACAACATCGACCTTCACTTGGCCCATGGAATTCCCATGGTAGGAAATGGGGAAACGGTGCCGACTGGCACGCAGTCAGCTACAGCTTCTCGTGGCCAGAACGCAGCCTCCTCACAGTCTGGCGTGGGCTTTTGTTCTCTCACTTATGCATCTCAGGAACATGTATGTTGAACGTCTACGTTAAAGGCTTCCAGGACACAACAGGGAAAGAAAAACCATGCATCACATCCACATCTATTTTTGACCCTTCACAAAGCCTAATCCTCTTACAGCGATTTCATATCTGTATAAAAAAGACTTTCCTAAGCAGGTTTTTAAAAAGAAAAAGCAGGAGAAATCAGTAACTGTGGCTGAGATTTGACCTAGAGAAAGAAAACAAAATGTTTACTAGATTTAAAAAATAATAATTTTACAAGGACAATCTTCAATCTGTATTTCTATTACTTGTCTCCAGAAGCAGAGTATTAATACAAAATATAAACTGATTTTTTCATTATACAGTTCCACAAGATTTCAGTGAACATTTAACATTTATTACCTTTGTAAATTCCATGTAATAATCGGTGGCTACCGAATGGTTTCCTATATGTGATTTTATACTTTTGCACAATCCTTCATATAAACTATGTACCGGGAGGAAGTGTGATAAGAATCATCTAAAGAACAACTATTCCTCTTTCCTGAAAGAGCAAAATCAAATGACTCCCTATCTCACACCCCACCACTGCCATGCAGACAGTTACCAATTCCTAAACTCAGAAATCAACACTATAATAAACACTGTCATGAAATTAAAACAGTGATGATCAATGCTGAAGTGGTCCTTACTCCTGACAGGTTTCCAGAGGAAAACAGCTTAGACAGCTGGGCTGTGCTTCTCTGCCACCACGTGCCTCAGGTGTAACTCTGATGCCAAATCCCTGGGGTCCTACCCTCACCACTGTCTCAAGCCCAATCTCAAGCCCACTGCACAGCCCAATCTCCTGCCTCCACAAGATACAAACCCACCACCCCAAACTCACCACCTTCTCCGCCACAGGAAAGAGGCCTGTGCAATGTCCACATCTTTATATTTATTTCCACAGTGACAACATGGACTAGATTTAGTAATCATCATGGGGGAGAGAAATCTCTCCTTGACCTATGAGTTAAATCCCAAAACAATGAATTTCAACTATTCCAAGTCTTCTATTGACTTAACATTTATTGAATCAAATGCTAAACTCCCCCTAGGCCTTAGAAATCGTGATAGACAGTTTGTCTTGTAAAGTATTTATGATGGGATTTGACTTCTAAGACCTAGACAAGCTTGACAGTTACAGCCCATGAAGCACATGACTCTGTACACAGATTTCTTGATCCAACATTCACAGGACATTCTTTTAGTACTACTTTAATTTTGATCTCCCCCTAAAAGGCAGAAACCACATCCCACACTCCTATGCAACTTGTTATCTCGGCATTTTAGAATAAAGGAACAAGAGGTCGAGGCATAAAGAAAACCCAGCTTCTCTAGGAACAATGGAGCACACAGTTCCTGGAGAGAGGGAGGAGACAGCCTCTGTACTCATCTGCTCAAGGCTGTTGGTCACAGTTCCCTTAAAAATGCCTGGAAATGCTGCCAGCAACAAGAGACTCAAAGTAGGGGACCAAGTTTTATAAAAGAAGCTAAACATGTTTAGGAAACATAAAAAGTGTAACCAGTCAGTAATGACCTATGTATAAGACTTGTGCTTGAAGCTTTGGTGGGCTTCCTTGGCCAGTTTCTCAGACACCAAAACCCATTCCTGATTACTTATCAACATACAATCAAACCAAAATACAGAAACACATACTTTTGTTCAGAAGAGGGAAACAAAGGCACAGAAACCTGTCAAAATAGATTTTTTTCCCATAAGAATAGTATGGTTGATTAAAATAGTTTATCACTAGTAAAACTTGTATCACTAGAGCGGACAATACAAATTAGTTTTTAATAAAATGACATTCACTGAATTCCTGGTATGTGCATTCAATGTGAATCATCATCAAAAATATATTACAGTTAAAGGTTTGTAAGGAGTTCTGTTTGGGGTTTCTACACTATATTTAGCATTTCAGATGAGAAGTACCACAAGAACGTATTAGATATCTACTGTTCCTTTGTATGTAATGTATGGCAATTAAAGAGTCTTATCTCCTACTGCGGGCTCAAAGACATCCATGATGAGAAATGTTTAAGTGATGTACTCAGTGATTTCTATACCCTTCATCAAAGGCAGCCTGTGCATCAAATTCCACACCTAGAAAGTTCAATAAACTGTATTACACTTTAATAAATACTTCAGTGTATTTGTTCGCCTTCTGCTTTTAAGCTCAGCTTAAATTTTGTCAAGGAAACCATTTCACAAGAGGGTACATGACAACCTACTATCAGCAATATTCCTTGTTTATTAGAATCTGAAGATGTCCATATTACATCAAATATAAATATATATTATATTTACATTTCCTTCTTAACTTTTCAATTTAGGTGAGTATATTTATAGATAATGCCACTAATGTCACCACTATTATAATCCTCAGTGCAACTGGTATTTTCCTTCCATTAGATGCATATAAGATTAGACAGCACCTTAAAAGAGGTGTACTATTCTCTCTCTCTCTTTTTTTCTTTTAATGAAAAGAAACAATGGGTATCCATAAACGGCAATCTAGGAATTTTCTAGGAGATTCTGTTTTGTTTTTCAGTATTTCAAAATACCTGGAAAATGTGGTCCCTTTTTGCAGTACTAGTCTCTACTTGGGGACAAGAAATTAATGAAATATGCAACTCAGAAAGGAAAAGAGCCCAAAGAAAAGAGAACCTGCTTGTTAGCTCATTAATCTGTTTAGTAAAGATCTGTTTTAAAAGGTCTCAACACTGTACAATATTATACAAAAACAATCTTCAGCCTTCAAAGCAGCTGGTACATTTTCTAAGAGATCCATGTGCCCCCCTAACGGTCTGCTGCCTTGGTGGGCCTTGGTCTTGGTTACTTTCGGTCATCGATAGTCTTAATGAATTCGACTGCTGCTGTGAACTGCATCCACCAATAAGACTCCTCTCCAGACAGACATTTGGCATAAAAGCTACTGATGTACTGAACAGTGGACAGCAAACAGGGTGGATTTGCCTAGAGAAGTGAAAAATAAAAGAGTCAATTACTCAGCTGTATAGCTCTGCAAATACCATTTATGGTAACATCTTCAAATGTTTTTCTGTGGAGAGAGATACCAGTCTTTTTTCCATGTTTCCACTGCACGGGGCACGTGTTCGATCCCTGGTTAGGGAACTAAGATCCCACATCCCACATGCTGCACGGGCGCAGCCAAAAAAAAAAGAAAAAGAGAGAGAGATACCAGTCTTTTTGAAAATAATCCCCCAAATCCTTTCTGGAACTAATTTGTAAACCCTACTATGCTACTATGAGTAGCAACAGTACTGGAAAGGCTACTCAGGTTCTAATCCTAGCTGAACTATCTAGAGCTTTCTATCCTAACAAAGCACTTGACCTCCCTGGTCCTTAAAGAGGCTGAACTAATCCCAGTGGATTTACTCAACATCCCAGGATTTCAGAATGCTAGATAAGGAAAGAAATGCTGTAGGCAAATTGAGTTATATCTGGTTAGTTAAGTCCAGATAGAATCAGCTGCGGAAAAAAAAAAAACTAAAAAAGAGAGTATGTCCTCTGCTGCAAGAGGTAACACAGAACATTTCCTGCTTTTTCACCTTCATGTGGCGAGAAAGGACACAGGTGTATTGAGTTAGGAGGACAGGCTAAGTCCTGCTCCTTCAAAGGAGCTTAAACTGGCTCTGCGTAGAGACTAAACACATCACCTGTGGAAGAGAGAGGAGCAATGGGCAACAGGAAAAGTTATGAAGGCTGATCACACGCTGATCCTACAGGTTCTGACTCTGAGCTCAGAGTTCAGGTTGCAGAAATACTGCAAACGTTAAGAATTAGTAAGCTATATGCCAGATATACTTTAGACATCAACAGAGGGCTGAGCTGACTGGAACACACGGGTGATGCAGTTATTTGGTGGTTGTGTGCACCCAAACCGTATGGTTCCCCACCCCCCGACCAAAATGTTCAAAATAAACCGTTTAAATGATGAAACTTTGAAGTCAAAAAAGGAAAAGAAATGTCAGTACTTTTAAAAATAATATGGTACGGGCTTCCCTGGTGGCGCAGTGGTTAAGAGTCCGCCTGCCGATGCAGGGGACGTGGGTTCGTGCCCCGGTCTGGGAAGATCCCACGTGCCGCGGAGCGGCTGGGCCCGTGAGCCGTGGCTGCTGAGCCTGCGCGTCTGGAGCCTGTGCTCCGCAGTGGGAGAGGCCACAACAGTGAGAGGCCCATGTACCACAAAAAAAAAAAAAAAAGAAGAGAAAAATAATATGGTACAATTACAAAATATGAGGCTAAAACAGGAGAAAGATGATTGGTAAATGTAGTAGTTTATGTGATAAGTACTATGAAGAATTCAGTGAGAAAGAAGATGGTAAAAACATGATAAGGACTTCCCTGGTGGCGCCGTGGTTAAGAATCTGCTTGCCACCGCCTGGAGGGGTGGGATGGGGAGGGTGGGAGGGAGGGAGATGCATGAGGGAGGGGATGTGGGAACAGATGTATATGTATGACTGATTCACTTTGTTATAAAGCAGAAACTAATAAAAAAAAAAAATTTAAAAAAATAAAATAAAATAAAAAAATAAAATGTCTATTTATTCCTAAAACACTAAAAAAAAAAAAAAAAAAAGAATCTGCTTGCCAATGCAGGGGACCCGGGCTCGAGCCCTGGTCCGGGAAGATCCCACATGCCTTGGAGCAACTAAGCCTGCACGCCTATAGCCCGTGCTCCGCAACAAGAGAAGCCACTGCAATGAGAAGCCCGCGCACTGCAACGAAGAGTAGCTCCCGCTCGCCGCAACTAGAGAAAGCCCACGTGCAGCAACGAAAACCCAACGCAGCCAAAAACAAATAAATAAATTTACTTAAAAAAAACAAACATGATAAAAAGAACTTGCCCTCATTTATTCATTCATTCATTCATTCAGTAATTATCTACTGAGTTCCAACCAAGACCTTCAGGCACTGCTTTAAAAGCTGAAAATGGGGCTTCCCTGGTGGCGCAGTGGTTGAGAGTCCGCCTGCCGATGCAGGGGACACGGGTTCGTGCCCCAGTCCGGGAAGATCCCACATGCCGTGGAGCGGCTGGGCCCGTGAGCCATGGCCGCTGAGCCTGTGCGTCCGGAGCCTGTGCTCTGCAACAGGAGAGGCCACAACACTGAGAGGCCCACGTACCGAAAAAAAAAAAAAAAAAAAGCTGAAAATGTTCTAGCAATCTAGTCCTCCCCTCCTTTCTTTGGAAAATCCTAACTTCTGGACAGAACAAAACTTGACATTAGATACTTCCTTTTTGGGTGACACAGAGCTTGAAACTTGTAAAAGAGCCAAAGTCTCTAACATCTGGTGACATCTGCACCACCTGACTCAGGATACCAAATAAACTATTCTCACTAATGGTAGTGAGGAACCCACCTTTATCAACACAAAAACCAAAACAGGGACGAAGTCATCAGCTCCTGGGACGGAGTCCTCGTTGGCCAGGCTCAGGAGGTTCATGATCGTGGAGCACATTCTCAGGATGCACTGCACTTTGTCCCGGGGTGTCTTGTAAGCACTTATTGTCCTGATTTCTGACTGTGCAGATGGCCACGGTGCCTCCCGAAGATAAACCTAAGTGAAACAACACAGAGACAGTCAGACAGATCTTGGATCAAACGCCAACTACGTGCAGCAACCAGAGCAACCTCCACATCAGGAGGCTGAAGGGTAAGGTTGTTGCCTTTCCCTTTTTCCAGTAAAAGCAAATCGCGATTCCTCCCCATCCTCCCGCTTAGGATTGAAGCTTAACTTTTTTTTTTTTTTTTTTTTTTTTGGTAGTATGCGGGCCTCTCACTGTTGTGGCCTCTCCCATTGAGGAGCACAGGCTCCGGACGCGCAGGCTCAGCGGCCATGGCTCACGGGCCTAGCCGCTCCGCGGCATGTGGGATCTTCCCAAACTGGGGCACGAACCCACATCCCCTGCATCGGCAGGCGGACTCTCAACCACTGCGCCACCAGGGAAGCCCTGAAGCTTAACCTTTAAACTTTTAAATTATTTGCTTTGCATTTTAAAATAAAACCACCCAGGGGAATTCCCTGGCAATCCATTGGTTAGGACTCTGTGCTCTCACTGCCACGGGTCTGGGTTGGATCCCTGGTTGGTGAACTAACATCCCACAAGCCCTGGGCGTGGCCCCCCACAAAAATACCACCCAGATATACATTAATAGAGGCATATGATAACACAGAACCTAGAACTCATAAAATTTCAAACAATTATCTTTCTTAAAGAGCTAGAATGGAACTTATCTCTGTATTGTAGCTGATTCCAAAAGCACAAACAAGCTACTTTTAAGATACTTTAAAAATGAATGTGTACCTTTGTTGCAGTAGTTCTAGAAATCGAAGACAATTAAAAACTTTATGCCAATTTATGTTTGGATTTTATTATTATTATTTTTTGGCCACGCCATGCGGCATGCAGGATTTTAGTTCCCTGACGAGGGATGAACCCGTGCCCCCTGCATTGGGAGCACAGAGTCTTAACCACTGGACTGCCAGGGAAGTCCCCTTAATGTTCGGATTTTAATAAAACAACCAGAAAACTCGTATACCTAAAACGTTCTTATTTTCAGATTTTGTAAGAGCTGTATGACAGATAAAAATGCTAATATCAATAACTAAAAGGTAATTTTGAGGTCACATTCAGATTCAATTCCCTCTCCTGGGCAGCAGTTTTCACACTCTTTGAAGCACCACTGGATCCCTTCTCCATATGGGACTTTCCTGCAGAAACGTGACTATAAAAGCATCAGTGCACAGCACTGCTGCCCCAGGAGGAGCACAGCTACGGACAGGAAGACCCGCCTGCAGGGGCTGGCGTCAGGGCAGGGGCTCCTCCATGCTGGCCCTCCCTCCTCTCCACTACTAAGGTCCCTTCCCATGCCAGGGAATTTTAATCCGTGGAAGGACCTTCGAGAACTTTACAGTTAGACCAAATTGCATCTAGTGCAAGGGGTGTTGTACAACTTATTACATTTTGCTTCCTTGAAAAACTGGTAACATGCACATGGTATACCAAGCCATTTTTAATTAAATAATACCACCCACACTATATAAACCTGTATTATTACCTCTGGTATCTGAAGAGCTCTGTGATTTGCAGTCACTACTTTAGACAATCTCTGAATATGTTCATGAAGAACTCTGAAAACCCCGAAAAATACATAAGTAAATATATATTTCAGAAAACAAGGTACACCGATAGTCATCACTGATTTTTTTCAAAACATTTAAAACGTTTTAAACTTACTTCTAGATACAGATTACAAATACAGTTGAGACTATCTCTTAGCTATAAGTACTCTGTCTTGACAAAAAAAAAATCTCACATTTAGGATCTGCTTAGAAATGCTGAGTGAGCCAAGGGGACGCAGGGAGAAGAGAAGCCCTCCTTTCCCGGACTAGGACAGCATTCCAAGGGAGAAAGCAGAGGAGGCCTTAGCCTAGAAGCTAACTGGACAACTCATTGGAAGCAGAGGGGTCAGGGGTCCGAAACCAAAGATCAGAGACGCTTAGACAAGGGACTCTGAGGCCACTCCACCTCTCATTTCAGAGATGACAATCTCTTAAAAAGGAGAAGGGGTCAGACGCAAAGCGCCGGGCCTACTGCTGGAGCGAGAGGGACGGCTCGAGGTCCGTCTGGAGGCGTCTCTGAGCTCCTCGAGTAGACATCAGGAGCAAAGCTCACCCTCCCGAGCTGAAGGAATTTATGGACAAGAAGTTACCATTGAAATTAAATGGTGGCAGACATGTCCAAGGAATATTGAGGGGATCTGATCCCTTTATGAATCTTGTGATAGATGAATGTGTGGAGATGGCAACTAGTGGGCAACAGAACAATATTGGAATGGTGGTAATAGGAGGAAATAGTATCATCACGTTAGAAGCTTTGGAACGAGTATGAACAATGGCTGTCTTCACCAGAGAAATCAGCTGCTTCCACATGTCCCCTCTCCACATTTTTTTTTTTTTTTTTTTTTTTGCGGTACGCGGGCCTCTCACTGCTGTGGCCTCTCCCGCCGCGGAGCACAGGCTCCGGACGCACAGGCTCAGCGGCCATGGCTCACGGGCCCAGCCGCTCCGCGGCATGTGGGATCTTCCCGGACCGGGGCACGAGCCCGTGTCCCCTGCATCGGCAGGCGGACTCTCAAACACTGCGCCACCAGGGAAGCCCTCCACATTTTACTACGATGAAAATTGGGTCGTGTACATTTTCTTACTGAACTTTTTTGTTAAATAAACTTCTGTAATAGTCAAAAAAAAAAAAAAAAAAAAAAAAGGAGAAGGATTTGCCTAAGGCCACACAGTGGTTAGGAGCAGAGGCTAAACCCAGCTTTCCTGACTTCGAGGGTTCTTTCCAGAACACAGGATTAACTCTCCACTCTACAAACCCACAGAAACACCACGGAAGAGAGGGCAGGAAGAACCTGCTTCAAAGGTGCTCTTTGCAGTAAGTACAGTTTGAATGTCCCCATTCCTCATCCCACTGTGGAAGCCAAAAACTGGTGCTCTGGAAAGAAAACAGGGCCCATTTGGCAAATTCCACACAGAAACTTGGGGAGGGGTAAAAAGCCTCTGAGACTATGAACAAGCGAGAGAGGCAGGTTGGAATAAGCCTAACCCACCCACAGGAAAGTGAACTTTCTCAAATATACATACAATGTTGTAAAATTTCCATGAAAAAAAAAATCTTACGGAAACAACCAATGCCCCACCCTATTACATGGGCCCTTGAGAGTCACCCACAGAGAGAGCCAATGTCACTGCTGGGGGGCACGGTGGCCATCTCAACATGCTTGGGGCAGAAACAGCATCATAAAGCAGTGGTCAAGAAAATGCAGAAGAGGAAAAAAAAAAGCTAAGTCATCCATAGCCTCATTACCCCAAAATAGCCACTGTGATCATTCCAGATTTTTTTTTCAAGATTAATTTTTTTAGGCTTACTTTTAAAAATAGGCTTTATTGAGATATAATTCATATACCATACAATTCCAGATATTTTGATTTTCAAATATATAACTTTTCATTCCAAACAAATAATAAGCATATATTATAACAGAAGTCACACTCTGTGCTTGATGCCCTGATGGAGTGATGAATAAAAGCATTATGCTCCTGCTCTCACAGAGGGAACAATCCAGTGGGGGATACAGGCATTCATCAAACGATCACACAAACCAGTGGTCAGGAACAGGCGTGATTCTGCCCCCAAGGGACATCTGGCAATGTCTGGAGACACTCTTGGTCCTCACACCTGGCAGGGTACTACTGGCCTGTAGCATGTAGAGGCCAGGGATGCTGATAAATGTCCTACAATGCACAGGACAGCCTCCCACTTCAAAGAATTATCTGGCCCAAAATGTCAGTAGTGCCAGCTCGAGAAACCATGCCTCCAACAAATGTAAAACCGCAACTGTGGCAAGTGCTAAAGAAAGGTATCTAGGCCTGGGGGAGCGCTGACAGGGCATTTAACCTAGTCAGAAAGGCCAGGAAACGTTTCCCCGAGGAAGTGATGTCTGAGTCAAGATCTGAAGGGTAAGAGTAGGTAGAAGAAAGAAGGGAAGAACAGCTGAGACAGAGTAAACAGCAGTGCCTTCCACCAAGGTCGTACCAATCTATACACCCTCCAGCCTGATTCCCCACACCCCTGAAAACAGAGCATTGTCATTCTTTCTGATAACTCTGATAGGTGAAAAAAGGTAACATGTATTTTTTCCTTTACTACTCAGATACTAAGTCTCACGTAGAGCTTGTCTAAAATAATGGGGTTGGCTGGCATATTCCTACTTAGTCCCACACAGGCTGTTACACTTAGAAGCACTCACTGGTCACGGAGTATGTCCCCGTCCTGATTAGGGTAGAAGGCAAGTTTGAAGATCCGATTCATCACACTTCGCTCGATGGCGAGCTGGGCGTCCTGAAGCTGCTCCTCACTCGCATTCTGCCATATGACATCCTGGGCCATGGCGCCATAAAGGAACTGCAGAAAATCTTCCACCTGAGCAGTTTTATCATCAGCTGCCGTGAGTTTCTGAAAGTCTCCAATGCAAAATAATAATGTTTAAAAGACGGTATTTGAATAATTTCAAATAGGAAATTATTAGCTTTTTTTTTTTTTGCGGTACGCGGGTCTCTCACTGTTGTGGCCTCTCCCGTTGCGGAGCACAGGCTCCGGACGCGCAGGCCCAGAGGCCATGGCTCACGGGCCCAGCCGCTCTGCGGCATGTGGGATCTTCCCGGACCAGGGCACGAACCCGCGTCTCCTGCATCGGCAGGCGGACTCTCAACCACTGCGCCACCAGGGAAGCCCTAGAATTCATTTTAACCCACTAGCTATGCAGATACTCATGCTCTTAAAGCCAAAAGTATCTGGGCATGGTTTATTTTGGGAGAAAATGTAGCCAAATCATTAAAAACAGGAGAACGGTAAGAAATATGTAGAAGTTTAAGAACAAGAGGTTACAAAAAGATAAGCTTTGTTTTTAAAAAAAAAATTTTTTAAAAGAGAAAAATTGTGTGGATCCCAAACTTTGTAATTCTCCCAACTTTTTAATAAACTATAGATATTCAATCCAGGATAAACATGGAATTTATTGGTTTGACATCAAGGTTTAATAACTAAGAAATAATTGCTAATTTAAGGAACTGCTCTTAGATAGGTAGTTACTCAAAAAAAGCAGCAAAAGAAAAATTCCCAAATCTTCCCAATAACATACAGCTTAACCTAAAGGTCTCTAGTTACCTTGAATGAATTCCCTGATCTTCTTTTCTTTGCTCTCAAGCAGCAACCTCACACAGACAGTGGTGAAGTATCGATTGGCCACCTCTTTGTCCCGCAAAACCCTTTGCAGTAGCCTTTCCAGGTGAGCCTGCGTGGTCTGCAGTCCTTGTCGACAACGAGTGAGGTAAGCAATATAGGGGGCCCTTTTCCTAAAAGGAAATACGCTCTGCAGGACATCAGACATACATGGTGCACACTTTCTTCGGAGACTAAGAGTCCTGATTTTTCCTTAAATGAAAAAACTACTTCGAAGACTTTGGTTTTACAAATTAGCATGTCAGGCTGCAGACAACCATCCTGAGGACTAATTATGCTCCAGATCAAGAAACAGAACCAGATGCAAGGATGTAATGTACAGCACAGGGAATAGAACCAATGTTTTATAACAACTTTAAATGGAATATAATCTGTAAAACAAAGCGAATCACTATGTTGTACACCTGAAACTAATGTAACATTGTAAGTCAACTACAACTTAAAAAAAAAAGAAAGAAACAGAACTATTCTGCATGTGTGTCAAGAACATCATCTACTGGGCTGAACACTTAGCCCCTTAATTCCCTAAACATTACTAAGTCCCTTTGCATCGTTGGTCTGCTATTTTGGAGCAGTCTCCATGCTGGTAGAACCTCATAATTAACAGGAAGTTGATTGCTACAATGACTAAAATAACAACAAAATACAGGTTAATATACTGCTAGATCATTAAACATACCACTAATTATTTGCTTATAGTCTAAACGCAGCAATCATTAGAGCACCCATTCCCTAAGCCTCTTTACTTCCTAAGCTTCTCAACTACGTTTTAATGTCAGCAAGGGACTGGCAACAGACAAAGGGTAGTGATTCCAAGACCTACACCTGCTTCCCTGGTCCAAGGATGCAGTCTTTTCTATCCCTCTAAAAAAGGGAAATGATATCCTAGTTATCCTGGCGCCCCCTCCGCTAAAGGTGGGGCAAAGCTGAAGTAAACGGCACTCTGTGTTAGGAAGAGCTGCTCATTTATAACTACATTTCCAGACTAAATATCCAAATGTATTCCTTGGAAATCTACATGCAGGTAAACATAACCAAGCACTTTGTGGTAAGCCTAGGTTCATTTCTGAAACAAGGACCGAGAAGAAAATACTTGCAGCTGAAAAGAGGTGTATAAGTGAAACATGTGGGGTATAATTACCTATAGTCCTCGGCGATAGAAGCCAGTAGTTTCCTACAAGTCCTGTTATCAAAGCGGCACACACAACGCATTGTTTCTTGAAGTTGAGCCATTAAGTTTTTATCTTGTAAATTAATTGCTTCAGCTATTTGAACTTTTAGGAAGCAGACAATTTCATTGTCTAAGTAAAAAAATAAAAATTCTGTTATTGTTGAGAATTTCCACAGGCTTTTCATAAGCTGAAGGTCATCCCTCAGCCTTTGGGATGTCAATTATGCTTGTATCAGTAGAACTAAGCAGTATCAATCAGAGTACATTTTAATGAGCCATCAGTAATCAAAGTGCCCTTAACTGATAGCTAATATAAATAAATGTATTACGTTGAACTGTACAGAACTGCTGTAGAGTTTATTTTTTTATTTTTATTTTTAAAATAAATTTATTGTTTTATTTATTTAATTTTGGCTATGTTGGGTCTTCGTTGCTACGTGCGGGCTCTCTCTAGCTGTGGTGAGTGGGAGCTACTCTTCATTGTGGTGCTAGGGCTTCTCATTGTGGTGGCTTCTCTTGTTGCAGAGCACAGGCTCTAGGTGCATGGGCTTCAGTAGTTGTGGCTCATGGACTCAGTAGTTGTGGCTCGTGGGCTCCAGAGCGCAGGCTCAGTAGTTGTGGCACATGGGCTTAGTTGCTCTGCAGCATGGGGGATCTTCCCGGACCAGGGTTTGAACCTATGTCCCCTGCATTGGCAGGCGGATTCCTAACCACTGCACCACCAGGGAAGCCCTGCTGTATAGTTTAAATACAGTTGAATACTGGCAATTTCATACGGTTCAAGGTATAAATATAGGAAAAAATAAACTATCAGGCGGCATCTTACCTTCTGGGTCTGTATGGTCTGGTAAACCATTCCTTGTTGAATGGGTTAGCACTGGGAAAGCAACAGAATCCGCAGAACAAAGAGCAAGCCTCAGTTTCTTTTTTGCATCTCTGAAGAATGAGTTGAAGATACATTAATTTCTTTGTTCACATATGGTCATATTTTATGAACTATTATCATATTTACTATACAAATCAATAGGCTACCACGTCAGGACTCAAATGTTTCAAGTGGTCATAAATAAAAGATAATTTTCAACTGACTGACACCTCCCTTAAGGAGTGGGCTTTCTAGTTACCTGACAAGCAAGGCTGCAAAAGTGCTCTGGGCAAGGACCATTCGGTAAAGTCCCCAGAATCAAACAAATCCTTTCTGACCTTCTAACACACACTGAGTTCTGTGCTAAGCACCACGAGGAGAGTCAAGGCTGGATCACGCCCGACGCCCGGGCTGGGAGGGAGTCAGCAGAAGTCATCAGACCCATCTCACCGCCACACTTAGGAAGCCTTCTACCACATCTCTTGAGGAATGTTGATCCTGCCACAAGACAAGCTGACCCCCGACAAGAAGCTCTTTCTGTTGCCTTGCTGCTTGAAACTTTGTGTCGAGCCAAAACCTGCTTCTTTTCAACTTCTGCCACTGAACCACCTGCCACCACCAGGCAGAGCACCCTTCAGTAAGGCGTCACCCTCCACAGCAGGGCAGCCCTTCATACTGGGAGGGGAATGTAGGGCGTGGACCAGAGAGCTTCTTCAGAGCGTCCAAGGCTGCCATCCAAAAAAAGGAGTCGAAACACCTCCGAGAACAAGCCAGAGTTTGCTCCTCCTGCAGGATTATCACTTGTCCACCTCATCTGACTAGTTGTGAGTCCTTCCTTATTGGTTTGCTTCCTCTAAAACGAGTAACTTACAAATCAACCCAAACAAATGTAACATTTGCCTACTTTGCAGAGACGCCAAATCTATATAACAGTAAAGTCATGGCTGGAAAATTAAAATTAAAATCTTTCAAAATTGTTAATCACTGTGTTGTACCCCTGAAACTTATATAATATTATATATCAACTATACCTCAATAAAAGTAAATAAATAAAATAAAATGATATGCTGCTTAGAGTCTGATTTAAATTAATTGGGGGAGGAGGTAAACGAAACAATATGGGCCACGTATGAGTAACTGTTAAATCTGGGTAACAGGCACATCACTGTACTCTTCCATTTTTGTACATACTTGAAATTTTCTAAAATAAAAAGTTTAAAAACAGAGAAAGAAAGACAGAGGCAAAGTCACAGATAAAAACAGAGAGATGGACGGATGATCAGTGCTTTAAAAGTGATAATCCGTGTCTGGAAAAACACAGGTTCCCTATGAAACAAAAGCAAATTTTTCAGGCTCCTAAAGTCATTTTCTTTCTCAAGCCCTGTTAGAAATGGAGAGACCTGCCCAGGTAATGAGGAGAATGACAAACTGGGAGGCTTACTGGGGACAGTGGGTCATTCAACAACTCTGCAGCAGACCCTCCATGTACCTCAGTCCTGCCCTAGCACCTCTCACACACAGAGCTGGGAATTCTGCACAGGCACAGGCACTGCCACTGTTCCATTTAAATTACTCATGTGGGGCTTCACTGGTGGCGCAGTGGTTAAGAATCCGCCTGCCAATGCAGGAGACACGGGTTCAAGCCCTGGTCCAGTAAGATCCCACATGCTGTGGAGCAACTAAGCCCATGTGCCACAAGTACTGAGCCTGCACTCTAGAGCCCTCGAGCCACAACTACTGAAGCCCGCATGCCACAACTACTGAAGCCCGTGAGCCTAGAGCCTGTGCTCCGCAACAAGAGAAGCCACCGCAATGAGAAGCCCACGCACCGCAACGAAGAGTAGCCCCCGCTCGCCGCAACTAGAGAAAGCACACACGTAGCAACAAAGACCCAATGCAGCCATAAATAAATAAATAAACAAAATAAATTACTTATGTGGCCCCTGTGAGCATATGAGGTTTTCTTGTTTTTATTTTCAATCCCTGAGTTAAAGCCTTTGATGTATGACATCCACAAGGGAAGCAAAGTCTTCTCAGTGAATAGTATTTCATTCTTATCTGTCTGCTTTACATACTTATTAAGTGACTCAATGAAACACCTGACTTGAAGTGACTGCAATGGTGATGAAGAGTTCAAACCCAAAGGTCCTAAATCCTATAAAAGAAATACCTGTAAGAGAAAGCTGAATCCTGAGGGTGGGCGGCTTGGCTCGCGGAATCTGGGAGATCGTCAGCTGAGATGTTTTGCAGGGTTTCGTCACGAGGCGAATCGTGCGCACTTTCACCATCACCCATAACTTCTAAACAAAACCCAGCCCCCCAAAAGAATAAGCAGGTTAATCTGGAACATTCTGGCACTGGGAGGTATTCAGAGCAACTCAATAAATTAACTTGTGCCTTCCAACAAGAGTTCTTTGAAAGAAAAAGGAAAAAAGGAACTTCAAACACTTGACTAAATTATTGATAGCAATGATAATACATCAAGAGAGCAGTTGTTGAAAATAGTTTCACTTCTTATCTGAATCCTAATCTAAAACAATGAAAGCCTTTATTAACTTAATAAAGATAATACTCTGTAATCACGATCACTGAACCACAGAACTAAAAGGGGCCTCAAAAATCATTTCAGGGCTTCCCTGGTGGCGTAGTGGTTGAGAGTCCGCCTGCCGATGCAGGGGACACTGGTTTGTGCCCTGGTCCGGGAAGATCTCACATGCTGTGGAGCAGCTGGGCCCGTGAGCCATGACCGCTGAGCCTGCGCGTCCGGAGCCTGTGCTCCGCAACGGGAGAGGCCACAACAGTGAGAGGCCCGCGTACCGCAAAAAAAAAAAAAAATCATTTCACATAATACCCTCATTTTACAGACATGGAATCCTGCCCAGTCAGAAAACAGCTGGCTGTGAACCCCTTGGCCAGGCCGCACTGAGGTTTCCGGTCCTCATTACCAGGGCTGCTCCCACTGCCTGAGAATGAGCCGGGTACGAACTCACAAATGCAGCCAGGACAGACCTGTGGTTCCCACAGTTGTTTTTATGTTTTTAATTAATCAATTTAGTTAATACATGCATGTATAAAATCAAAAGAAATAAAAGTTCCTTAGTGTAATAAAGAAACTGTGTCTATGTAGAAAAAATATCTTTATTCTTAGGAGACAGTTTCAAGTGCCTCAGGAAAAAAAAATATATAGAAAATGTGGCAAAATGTTAACAATTGATAAGTCTAGGTAGATGGAATATAGACCTTCACTGTACTATTCCTTCAAATTCTTTGTTATTTTAAATCTTTTCAAAAGAAAAAAAGTGTAGGATGGGACTTCCCTGGTCGTCCGGTGGGTAAGACTCCGGGAGGCCAGATTCGATCCCTGGTTGGGGAACTAGATCCTGCATGCTGCAACTAAGAGTCCGTATGCCGCAACTAAGAAGTCCACGTGCCGCAATAAAGATCCCTCGTGCCGCGACTAAGACCCGGCACAACCAAAATAAATATAAATTAAAAAAAAAATGTAGGAAGTTCTCCTCTCAGGCTCCCTATGAGTCCCCCCCTGAGTCAACTCACGTTACCAGTTTATCAGAGATTCTTCCACAGACACTCTATCTTGGGAATTGTACCATATTTTCCTGACAACTCTTCAAAAGTAGCTATTACAAGGTTACTTTTAATTCGGACCACCTTTATCACTGTGA
Source organism: Hyperoodon ampullatus (assembly GCF_949752795.1). Classification (NCBI taxonomy): domain Eukaryota; kingdom Metazoa; phylum Chordata; class Mammalia; order Artiodactyla; family Ziphiidae; genus Hyperoodon; species Hyperoodon ampullatus. Next base: position 10,371,493 of record NC_136919.1, read on the forward strand.
TACGAAAGTTACTATTCCATTCTTTATCATGATTATCACCTGCACTTTCGTAGTTTGCCAGTGCTCCTTCACTGGGACTGGTTCGTTTAATGGCATTCCTGTATTTGTCCAGAATATCCTCAGCAACCTGAGCTTGTGCACTGAGTCTAGGGCTCGGGTCATCTGAAGGGGAAAGGAGAGGGAGAGAATTAGCTCCCCTTGGTTTGCACCCACTCTGATGTTAGTACGACACCAGTAGCATAATCCCAAAGGCGGATTAGGAGGTAAGACTTAAAAAGAGCACATATCTCAATGTTATAAGAGGCACCATGCAGCTGCCTACTCATCCCATTTCTAGGTCTGAGAGCCTTGCCAAAGCACGAAATTGGGAGGATTACTCCACTTTCTCATCATCATCAGAATTCTGCATGACAGTGTCAAAAAGTTCAGTGCAGACTGAATGGATGATGGGTTTATAAAGTGTTTACACTCAAGTCACTGTTATCAATTCATGCTACCAGAACTTCCAACACTGCACTTTTATACGCAGACTTCATTTATTCAGACATCTCTATGCTGAAGGAGGAAAAAAAGTACTCAAACTTCAAATTAAACCCTTTTAAATAATACTTTTAAAATGTCTTCCTCCACTCTTCCTTCATGAATTTCTCTCACTACACCACATTTGGAAACTTCAGATATTCATATTCTATCTTACTAAGTCTCACTATGACAGTTCAGCTGCTGGATTTAGAGCACTTTTGTGCATGCAATGGTGTCAGAGGCACTCCTAGAGAATCTAGACACTGTTGGGGAGTGCTGGAATTGTACCTGGGGTGCACAGAGAAAAAGCTTATCACAATCACAGGTGCAGCATTGGTTACTGACTGGCCCACTATCCAGTCAGCAAAATCAGCACATCAAAATGTTTTCTTGGAGTCAGATGGCAGAGTCACTAATTAACAGTTAACAAAGCAAAGAAGTGCTACAGATCTATGGGACAAAATATAGTTCCATAGTGAAATGCAAACTCCTGAGACAGATCTAGGCCAAGCAGGTCATGTCTACATTCTGGTAGAATCCCATTTTTTAAAAAGTCTTAAAACAGATAAAAATCACTAGAATTTATCTATGTGTACGTGTTAATAGCAGCTAACATTAACAGCAGCTAACATTTATTGAGCATGTACCACGTGCCAGGAACTGTGCTAAACACCTTATATGAATGATCTCAATTAATCACCGCAACAACCCTACATGGAGGTACTACTATCACCCCCATTTTTAAGAAGAAGAAATCAAGGTAGAAAGAGGTTAAGTAGTATGCTCATAGGCTCTTCCTTTGTTTCCATGAAAAAAATATTTAGTGTTCATGTCTCCGTAAAATTGTGGTAAACTGTAGGGAGAAACGATTTCCAAAATGATATAATCTTTCTGCTACAATGATGTTTGAATGCATGATAATAGAGTCCTAATAAAATCTGATCTTCTTCAAAATGTAAACTGATAAAACCTTTATCATTACAAAATCTTTTTTTTGCTATTGGTTTTGAGTGCTGTTGAGGGCTCTAAAAAAGGGTTAAACATAGTGAAAGCAATCACGTTGCTTATAACTTTTATTTCTGTAACACCGTTCTTAAAAATTTTACCTGAGGACAACAATTAAAATAGACAAAAAATGCTATACATACAAAGCTGTGAGCAGTATTTTCATAGTAAAAAAAAAAATGGATACAATTTAAATATTGAAAAGCAAGAGAATGTTCACACCACAATAAAATGATCTCAGAGCCAATAAAAATTATTAAAAAACCAACTATGTCAAGCAGAAATTGGGACAGGGTTTATGAAATAACATGTGGTAAAAGAATATAAAGTTACATACACACTCTGGTTTCATCATGAAAAGCCAGGTATAGATAAGGAAAGATTGGGAGAAAACATGAAAAAAAGAAAATTAAGGCGGCAAGATTATGGACAGACTGTTAAGAAATTCCCTCTCGTAACATTTTAAAAAATTGACTTAATGATACTTTTCTTTGGGTCATTAATTAGGAGTGGGTAGAAATTTCTGCACCCGTAGGGAAGCTAAACCGCTTGAATCAAACACAAACAAAATGAAATATTTTATGGAAAAAAACTTACTCTACTTAGCTTACAGTCTAGGCACCAAGGACTAAGAAAAATGTATTGCCCAAAGACACGAGTAAAAAAATAACTTAAAACTTCTCCAAAGTTATTAATTCAACATTTTGAAAACCTGCGATTCTATTAAGAGCATTCTACTCTGTGAATGGTGGTGGTGTTCTAAAGCCAGGAGCATGGTAAGAAAACATAAAAATCTTGCTGAAAGGATGCCTTTCCACTGCTTCTGAATCAGGCTGTAAGTCCCTAAAGAACAAGAGTCATGTGTGATTTGACTGAACACCTACCACACTTAGCACAGTGCCTGGCATGAGTCAGATGTTCAACAAGCATCTGTTGACTGAATGAGATAGGTTTGACTGCTCTCAGCAGGGAACCTGGCCTGAAAGCACAGCTCCTGCTGTTTAAAACCCTTTATTCCAGGCAAGTCACCTCATAAAATAAACAGGGATGTACACTAGGACATGGAAACATCTACATTTATTTTAGAACTAGACATGACAATAACTATGCACTGAAATGGGATTCTACCTGTACTACACTGAGCTCTTTGAGGAGGATGTTCTTTTGAAACCTATCCCATTTTAAAATAAAAGTCTTCATTTTACCTTAGTAGGATAACATAATTTAAAATCAAGACAAGAAAAAGAGAGGTGAGAAATTAATTTCCCTCTGGACGTTCTTCAGTCACTGGAGACAGTATACAGCTATCAAACTCAAGGTTGGGTCATCAACACTACCTCTCATACTTTTTCCTTTTAGGGTGTTCATTCATAATATGCCAAAAAGAAGCTGCAAAAATACAAGTGCTGAATGAGGCAAGAACCCAACCCCTAGTTGTATTTTCCTTGGGTCAGATAGCAATGTTAAAATGATTCAAGCTGTAAAAAATTGGTAAAGTTTATAAATTTACGATATTGTTTGAACACTTATCACGAAAAAGGAAATGATTAGGTAAAATAGAATTTCACAATGATCCTGAATAATCAAGAACTACAGATGGAAATAAATTTAGAATTCTACGATCAACGTTAAAGAAAACTATTCAGTCAATGATCCAAAGATATGGCATGCACAGCACTAAAACCATCACCACACTTTCCTAAAAGGCACTGTGTGTCATCATCCCACTAAAATGTCGGGTTCTAGGGTAGGCCTAGAGGCTCAGGATCAGGGGCCTCATCATAAACAGAAGTTATGATAATGAGGATGATGATGGTGGTGGTGGTCTGCAGGAAGAGCGCACTGAGATTCACTGTGGCCGCCAACTGGAAACCACAGAGCTATGAAGAACATACTCCCCACTGTACACACACAGACACACTCTTCTAAGAAGGCAACGCTTATGGCACCCAAGAAAAAGTGTTATGAAATATGTGCTCTGGGAATGAAGGAGCCAGGAAGTCCATGGGTCTACAAACCTGTGAGTGTTGAGAATCTGTCAGGCCCCAGATCATCTTTGTCTTTTTCTTGTTTTTCTTTCTTTCTAAATGGTATAGGAGCTGGAAATTAAATAAAGTCAGTAGTGTGACATATAACATACTGCACTACTCGGAAGACAGCAGTCATTCTGGAGTTAACTGGTGTGCCAACATTTCTAAGTGGAAGGAAGGTGAAAAGTTTAAAAGCTAAGAAATCCCGAGTGTCAACTGATAATCACTCTTAAAATAGCATTGAAGGTGCTTAAAGAAGCTTCCAGAATCTGCTTTGGGGTCATCTGCCACAGGAAGAATGATTTAACAGGAATCTATTGGGACTGAATCAAAACCACTGCCTCTTAACCTCTGCTCAAAACACGACACATTCAAAGCTCTGAGCCTCAGTCTCTCCTCCTAAAGTGGGCTTGAGTCTGGCGTGAACGCGGTGCTCCTCGGCTCCTGAGCACCACAGTGCTGAGAAGAGGCCTTTGGAGGAAGCCCTTCCCCCTAATCCTGCATGATCTCTCCTTCCTGGAAGAGATGCTTTTGCCAACTCAAATTTCAATACCTACTGGTAGGATGTCAGGCTATTCACAAGAAAAGCAAACAATTCTACACAACTGCATTCCAGAATAAACACTCATATTCAGGGTATTATCATTCTCAATGAACATAAACATAAGAAGCGTAAGTTTATTCCAGGAATGTAAAGGATAAATTTTCAATGTTTGTTTACTAATAGCATCCCTTTTTCCTGAAATAATTGTTAGCAATACGTATATCAAAATTCCTATGTATTTAACTTCAATGGTATATGATATTTAAACAACCGTGACCTGCCTGACTTTCATGTATGAAACCACTGCCACTTCCTGCAAAGAACAGGAACTGTCACTTCCAAAGCTGTACCTTAGCATCCACCTGAGTGAAATCATTTTCCATACCCTCAAAACAGCAAGAAACTGAGGCCCCACAGGCCTCACAGAGGAGGTCAGATTTTGGCTCTCTGAAAGAGATTTTGGGGCTTTACTTCTTGTTGCTGATATCACATTCTGATATTTTATAAAATTACCTTTGGGCATGGCAGAAACAAAACGCTTTCTCCACCAAGGTCTGTTCCTGTCTGATTTCTCATCATCGCTATCTTTGCGTTCTTCAGTCTGTAGAAAAAGTTTGATGCTTTATTTGGAGTTGGACAGCAGGACAAATTACTATGAAAAGGATTTTAGTTAGTCTGTGAAATACAAAAACCACTAGTTTTTCTTCAAAGCAAAACTGTTCTTATTGTTGTACAGGCAACTTCTGGAACAGGGATGTATTCCTTTCAAGCACCAGACTATGATGGATCACTTGAGGGTAGGCACTATCTCATTACTGTCAGTAAACCAAAAGCTTAATACAGAGTCTAGCATAGAGTAGGCACTCAATAAATACTCATATGGGATGAGTAAATGCAATGCACATAAAATCTAGAGGGGTAGTAAAGATGGTATCAGCCATATTAATAATAAAACTATGTATGTACTGTGTGCCAAACACTGAACGTAAGGACATATATTATCTCATTTAAACTTCACAGTAGCCTTAAGAGATAAATACTATTACTAAGCCCTTTTTATAGATGAGAAATATGAGGCTAAAGAAGGTTATCTCCTCATCTTCCCAAAGTTACACAGACTGTATGGGGCACAGCCGGGACTCAAGCCTAGATCTGACCAACTTCAATGTTCATGTTTTGATCACCAGTTATAATGAGTTATTATTAAGACCACATGTCAAAAGGCAGGGACTGTAATTCCTTTACTAACCTATCATGTGACTTTAGGCAAATCATTTTATTTCTATTTTTTCATCTACAAAACTGGAACTAAAAATACCTTCTCTAAGGGCATCCATGTGAATGGGATATCAGAACCTAAGCGGAGGAATGGCATCCAGGGAGGGTTCAGCGGTGGGGACGGGATTACAGGGGGACTGATCAAATAAGTACATACATGAAGAATAATGAAAGCAGTTTTCTCACTGCTGGAGAAGGGAACTGCAAATATGGAATGGAAGGAAGATGAAATGAATTCTGTTGTTTTTAGACTGGAAATGGTTCTATACATATAAAGAGAAAGATATAGAAATAAATACACATGTAAATGTGCATGTACACACACACACACACACACACTCTCTCTCTCTCTCTCTCTCCCTAGCTCTGTCAACTGAGAGGTCCTGGGAGCAGCTACACCCCTACAGCAAAGAGCACACCTAATAGCCAGATCCTGATTTCTAAAAACCATTTTCTACTAAAAGGAACAAGGGCTCCTTGGAGAAATGGCTGATTCCAGGACTAAAGCAGACACAATACAATACAAGCTTATAAAATTTTGTTTCAGAAAGCAGAGAGATACTCAAAGAAAGATACCCAAATGTCAAAAGAACACAGGAGCCAGCTTGAAGGGGTGACCATTGGCCAAATCAGGGACAACTGGGCTTCAAAATAAATGGCTGTAACAAACCCATTGACTAAAAATAGAAAATCATGAGACCATAGATATGATTAATAAGTGGATAAATTTAAAATTTGAGAAAGAACAGGATATTTACATATTTTCAATGTCCTCTCTCCTCCCAGAAATACTTATTAATTACAAAGGGGAAAAGAGTAACTTACAGTAGTGAAGCCTGGCAGACAACACCTTCATCAAATGATCCAAGTGAACACCAGAGTAGTGGGACAAATTTAAATTGTGTGCTACCTAGCAGCATGCAGTGAAATGAACACGGTGTCACTTTAGTGATATTCCTGCCTAAGATGAATAACCTGAATCTAATCATGAGAAAATATCAAGCAGACCCAAACTGAGGGACATTCTAGAAAATAACGCCTGTAACTTTCAAGAGTATAGGGACTTCCCTGGTGGTGCAGTGGTTAAGAATCCGCCTACCAATGCAGGGGACATGGGTTCTAGCCCTGGCCCGGGAAGATCCCACATGCCACAGAGCAACTAAGCCCGTGCACCACAACTACTGAGCCCGCATGCTGCAACTACTGAAGCCTGTGAGCCTAGAGCCCATGCTCCGCGACAAGAGAAGCCACCGCAATGAGAAGCCCGTGCACTGCAACAAAGAGCAGCCCCCACTCACTGCAACTAGAGAAAGCCCGCACACAGCATCGAAGACCCAATGCAGCCAAAAATAAATAAATAAATAAATAAATAAAATTTTTAAAAAGTGTATAAAGGTCGTGAAAGTCAAGGAGAAACTGAGGAAATGTCCTAGACTGAAAGAGACTAAAGGGACTTCCCTGGTTGTGCAGTGGTTAAGAATCTGCCTGCCAATTCAGGGGACACGGGTTCGAGCCCTGGTCCAGGAAGATCCCACATGCCACGGAGCAACTAAGTCCATGTGCCACAACTACCGAGCCTGCGCTCTAGGGCCCGCGAGCCACAACTACTGAGGCCGCATGCCACAACTACTGAAGCCTGCGCGCCTAGAACCCATGTTCCACAACAAAGAGAAGCCCCCACTCGCTGCAACTAGAGAAAGCCCGCGCGCAACAATGAAGACCCAATGCAGCCAAAAAGAAAGAAAGACTAAAAAGACATGACAACTAAATACAAGATGTGATTTTGAATGGGATCCTTTCACTATAAAGAATGTTACTGGGACAACAGGAGACACATGAATGGGGTATGAAAATTATCATTAATGTATTGATACATTATTTTTTTAATTAATTTATTGTTTTTGGTGGTACGCAGGCCTCTCACTGCTGTGGCCTCTCCCGTTGCGGAGCACAGGCTCTGGACGCGCAGGCCCAGCGGCCATGGCTCACAGGCCCAGCCGCTCCGCAGCATGTGGGATCCTCCCGGACCGGGGCACGAACCCGTGTCCCCTGCATCGGCAGGCGGATTCTCAACCACTGTGCCACCAGGGAAGCCCTGATACATTATTATTAATGTATGAATTTTAATTTCCTGATGTTGATGGTTGTACTATGACGCGTAGGGGAAGGTGCTTGCTTGTAGGAAACTTACACTAAAGTATTCATAGGTGATGGAGCACTGGAGCATCAGGTTGGCAACTTACTCTTACATGGTTGCGGGGGAGGTTCTTTGTATCTACTTCCAACTTTTTAGTGACTCTGTGATTGTTTCAAAATTAAAAATAATAACGCACTGGAAAAAAAAGAAGAAAAGTACTTCCTCTAACCATTTCTGAAGGAAACTGTGAGGTTTAAATGAGATACTTGGAGGAAAGTTAAAAGTATTATAAAAATGCAAGATACGTTATTACAAAACCAAAGTAAAGGCTTTTTATGGGTTACGGTCGTGGATATATAGGATTGACAAATCACCTCTAATCATGACTACTGTCCACACTTCATCGTAGATTTATATATTCCACATTAATTTCAGGTATCAAGAGAACTAGGCAGATGGAACACTAAAGCTGACCATAATTAGCAAGTACTTCTACAAGGCCTGTGTCCCATACCTCTCCTCTTGAGGAGTCCTTACTCGGGGATGAAGATGATGAATGAGGTGCAGCCACCAAAGAAGTAGCACCAATGGCTGCGGCTTGGGGGAGTTCTCGCTCTTCATTCCCTGGACGTCGGTTCCAGCTGGGGTCACTCATAGGTCGCCGGACAGAAGACACTATATCAGAGCTCCTGCTGCGAACTAATCTCTCAGGGTAAGAATGCCTTTGCTTAAATGCCTCCATCTCAGCTGGAGTTAAGACATGGGAACCGAAGTTTGGCAACCTGGCCTCGTTTCCTCCTGCAGCTCCTTCCAGGATTGGGGGATCTGGTGGTGGATGCGACGGCCTGGCATAGTGAACCTTTGGCCTTACTACAGCAGAAGCCCCTGGAACACAGAAAAAAAGTCTGCAGCTGAGACAGCAAAGTCCAACAAAGGCACGAACAAAGGGTTTTGGTTTTGTTCTTCTGTCCACGATAAAACAAGAGTCAAAAAGTTCATTTGACTACTTTACCTTCGTGTGAAGACAGTGGATCAAACATGGCAAGGAGAGACTCTGACTGAGAAGGAGGAGAGGTCAGCTGGTGGGCACCTAAAAGAGATGGGCAAACTGTGTGACTAGGTCAGAACTCATGACTCAGTAGGAGTTTCAACACTGTGACAAAGGTTCTCTTCCACAGTCTTCCTTTTTGACCAATTACAACTTGAGGGGCATATCAGAAAAAACATGATCTAATAAATAGCATATTCTGCTTACCTCAAATTCATTTTATATTTTTATCTACTTATTTACATGGATTTTAATTACATTTAAGTAGTCTAGCATCCACTGCCTATTACTTCTAATGGCCAAACTGTACTATGGTTAATGCAAAGAGCAGAGCCAGAAGATGTAAATCATCAAAATTTTCAGAATGTCACAAGTTCCCTGAATCTCACCTTCCCTCCACCTATAAAAATAGGGGCAATACTACCTAGAGAAGGAGTATAAATAAAAAGTTGTAAAATTTGAAATTCTAATATTGCTCTCAGCAAAAGACAATTTATAAGAGAACTCATAACAAAAATGAGTAATACGGGACTTCCCTAGTGGTGCAGTGGTTAAGAATCCACCTACCAATGCAGGGAACACAGGTTCGAGCCCTGGTCCGGGAAGATCCCACATGTTGTGGAGCAACTAAGCCCATGTGCCACAACTACTGAGCCCGTGTGCCACAACTACTGAAGCCTGCGCGCCTAGAGCCTGTGTTCCGCAACAAGAGAAGCCACGGCAACGAGAAGCCTGCACACTGCATCGAAGAGTAGCCCCTGCTCGCCGCAACGAGAGAAAGCCCTTGCGCAGCAACGAAGACCCAACACAGCCAATAAATAAATTAATAAATAAATTTATTTTCAAAATGAGCAATACTACATACTACAAAACAAACTTGAACTTCTAAAGTACAATATTTTAAAACTACAGAGTAAAAGATGACTCCTCTAAGCATATGTCTATAAACAACCAAAATCAGAGATATTAAAATATGCAGAGACTAAAACTTACGAATATATAAAAGAAACCATTCCTCTAAGCTTTTTGAGTCTGAGCTCTTTTTTGATAATGAATAATAGTACTATTTTGCCATTTGATTTTCCTTTTGTTCTGTGTCTTATAATTACCTTCATTTTAAAAAATGAGAAATAGTGTATCATTATGAAAGATAGCTTAGAATATCAGTTCTCAAAATTTTGGTCTTAGGACACTTTTACATTCTTAAAATTTTTTGACCCTAAAAGCTTACTTATGTTGGTTATATCTAATGATATTTACCATATTAGAAATTAAAACTGAAAAGAATATATAAATAAAAATTTAAACTTTTAATAAATTTTATATTAAAATTTTACATTAATTCATTTAAATATACTTATTAAATGGTAACACAAATAACCCTTTTAAATGAAAAATAATTATATTTTCCAAAATAATAAACCAGAAGAGTGACACTTCTACATTTTTGCAAGTTCCTTCAATGTGTAACTTTATAGAACACAGCTAGATTCTCATATCTGCTTCTGCTTTCAATCTGTTGCACATGTTGTTTTGGTTAAAGTATATATAAAGAAAAGCTGATCTCACAAAGATATGCAGGTAGCAAAGAGACAATATTTTAACAGCCTTTTCAGAAAATTGTGGATATTATTCTTTGATACTCTACCAAATCTTGCTAAGTAGTAGTTTTTTAAAGATTAGCTACCATTTGGAATCTGAAACCAAATCAGTGAACTTTTTGTACTCTGTTACATTAAAATTTAATTGGTCTGTCTTGCACTTTGAATGGATCTTTTACCCAAGCATGATTTTGTAACATCATACACTGATCATCTGGAAAATACTGGTTCAATTAGATATGCAGATCTTCCAAATGTTGACACATTTCATCATATAACATAAAAAAAAATGACATTCTTGATATCACCACCAATCTCACCAGAAAAGTTTTTAAATAGCAGGAAGTTGTCAAGCTCGTGGAGGTAGACACGAGTTTTCCAAAATTCTAATTTTTATCTGTAAGCTTGGATTTTATCATTGGCAACGAACTCTGTCCTGTCAGTTGTTTTCCTTGAAATGACAGGCTCATTTTGTTAATTTTCAAGAAATGCCTGCCAAATATCCAAGTACGAATAACTACAGTTTGTCATTCTTTCAAGTAAAAATGGTATTTCATGAAAAACAAACAAGAAAAAAAAACAGCTACTTAGTTAGCTCTCAACTCAATCACATAAGTGCTTTTCCTTGAGACACTTCATCGTATTTCAGAATGCAGCAGAGATGCGTTAGGGGAACTTCCTATTACTTCACAATATTAGATAGATATGTACTCAAGGGTTGAGATATAGCATTACATAATTTTTACCACTTCATCAAAGACATTCATAGGTAAAAAAAAAAATTTTTTTTTTAAAGTGTGAGAGAAGAATACAGTGACTGCTAGTCTGGTCTGGTGCCACTGCCTTGCTTCATGCTAAGGCCTCAGCAAATTTACCCACCTTTGCAACGTCAATATGGTAGAAGGGACAATAACCTTTTATTACTGTGAAAACAGTTTTGACCTCATACCTCCCCAGCCCCCAGAAATGTCTTAAGGGCCCTCAGTGGTCCATGGACACTACACTTGAAAACTGCTGGTTTAGAACAGTGGTTCTCAGCTGGGGCTATTTTGCCCCCTAAGGGATCATTTGGCAATGTCTGGGGACATTTTTAGTTTTCATCACTGCACGAGAGGGAGGGGGATGGTGTGCTTCTGACAGAGGCCAGAGAGGCTGCTAAACATCCTACAATGCACAGGACAGGCCCCCACAACAAAGAATTACCTGGTCCAAAATGTCCATAGTGTTGAGGATAAAAAACTTTGGTTTAGAATAAACAAAAATGTAAAAAACGAAACAAAACAAAAAAAGTACTTCAAACCCAGTGCCCAAGATATAAAACCACTACTTACTAGCACTCTGGTACTTCTTCCCAGTGCTTTCTTTAGGATAGGTTTTTTAACGTTTTATTATCTTATATATAAAATTCTTTAAAAATAAAATTTCCAAGTGGTATTATGTTCTAGGTATTTCTCCAAATTATTTCATATTATTTAAAGCATTTAAAAAATAGCTGTATAAGTTCTAATAAGTGGTTACATCAAAATTCACTTAGCCATTCTATTTTTCAGTTCTTAGGTTGGTTCTAATTTTCTGCCAATATAAATATTATGAAGAACATCTTTGTGCATAAGACTTTCTCCATACAGGAACTGTTTCCTTATGACTGATTCCTAAAGTGGGCTAACTGAACCAAATTTAGCATGTGAACCTTATTCTAAGGCCTTACACACATATTGCCAAACTACACCCTGAAGTGCTGCAACAGTTGATACTATCACCAGCAATGTGTCAAAGGCTGCCAGTTTCAACATGGATGTGATCATTTCTAAAAGTCATTCTCATTTCCCCTTCTTACCATGAGTTACTTCATCCATGTCTGGACTAGTGACAGAATCTTTACCCCCAAAATCAGAGCTGCACTCAGATCTCAGGTCTTCAATCTTATTGGGAATATCCTCAGAGGTTGCACTTATGCCTTTAAAAAAAATGGTAAAAAATAAACAGCAAGAACAAAATAACCATACAAAAAGTAAATGAAGTTTGGAGAAATGTATACATTCTCACATTTTTTGTGTCTCAGTTCTTTACATGTGAGTTGTTTGGTATTATATCCTTTATTGTACAATTGCTTAAATATATTTACCTTCATTTGTACAACATAATCAGAATTATCATGTGATGTCTAAATACAGTAGCAGAGGCTACCAAGAACAGATAGAGTTATAGAGGGAACACACACAGACCATTTGTCAACTACTTTGACAGGCTCTATAACGGCACACATTAACTTCTCATTGATGTCAGGTCCCACAGAAATAAGTTTCCTGGAAATTACTCAGATCTTAAATAAAATACATCTCTTTGCTATCAACTTTATAAATGGGGAGGTGGGAACACACCTTCAAATCCTTATTCCTTAAAACAAGCCAGACATACCCGACACAACACTGAGGCCTGGTGTGCTGGGGCGGGAACTGACCTCCCTGACATCCGTATCATCAGATGTGCTACCCAGTCCTGAACAGCTCTCCAGTTCTTGCAGTCGCTCCTCCTGCTTTAGATCTGGAGCCTCTAAACAGAAAAAGTGAGGTATCACATTAGTGATTCTACTAGCACATCACAGTTTCAGCTTTTGCAACCCAGATGAAGAAAGCTACCAGGGCATGAATGAAATCAGTGTAAATAGACTTTTAAGTCTGGGCCAGTTAGCAAAGTTTGTTAGATCAAGTGTTAAAGAGGTCGAGGTTGTGATTTTCATCCTAATACAGGCCAGTTCACTGTGCACAGATGAAAACTCTGCTTCCAGATCACTAATTTCACAGAGTATTCTATTGGTTAACAAGTAAACTAAACAAGAGAATACAGAACAGCTTAGCATTAAATCAACCACTTTCTAAAAAATAACTCCTATGGATGTTCAATACTGAGCTAATCCTACCGTCTCCTTATGTAAAGGTTAGCATGTCTGAATGTGGTAACATTAAAAAACACATATCAAGGGCCTCCCTGGTGGCGCAGTGGTTGAGAGTCCGCCTGCCGATGCAGGGGATACGGGTTCGTGCCCCGGTCTGGGAGGATCCCATATGCCGCGGAGCGGCTGGGCCCGTGAGCCATGGCTGCTGAGCCTGCGCATCCGGAGCCTGTGCTCCGCAACGGGAGAGGCCACAACAGTGAGAGGCCCGCGTACCACAAAAAAAAAAAAAAAAAAAAAAAAAAAAAAAAAAAAAAAAAAAAAAAACACATATCAAGATTGCTTCATTATTCTTGAGCCAAGCAATCAAAAAGAAGGTAATTCAGATATATAGTTACTTATATTTGTATTCTGGTACTTGACATTTAGTTGAAGACAAGGATTTATATTCATAATCAGAAAAAAAGCAGAAATGCAATACATAAGAGAAAGTACAAAATACTTTATATATGTTTATAATAATCCTGCACAAAATAATTCTCAGGATTCCAGAGCCTCAATGTCAATGCATTTCAAAAATACATTAGGTATCTTTGGGTCAAGTTCTCCAAATCTAAACATGCTTACCAGGCATCCAACCACTCAGAGTGGTTGTGATAAGTTAGTGGGAGATACTGAACTCAATGTCCCACATAGAATCCTGATGACTTACTAACGACTGCTTCCAAGGTAACTAAACAGAGTCAGAAAGCACCTGCCATCTTAGCCTATGCCATCCAACACTGCATTTTTTCTTGATGGACAGAAAATACAATAAACTAATTTTCCATTTGAAATTCTTAGCAATGTGATGGCCTCATACTTGTCAAATGTATATCTGACAAAAGGTACATAATATAGAAATTAGGATACCTTACATTTAAAACTTCTGTGCAAATCAAAAAGCAAACAATGACAGCATACTAACCTGAGTCACTTGGCAATACCTCTACACTCCAAGCTTCGCTTGTTGTCTCTGATATGGTAGAACCAGTGCAGGGGTCAAGAAGCACTGACCCTGAACCTGGCAGGCACAGTAAACTGCCTAACATGTTCTCTGCTGCTGCACCTGTATAACCAGTAGGGAGTAAAGGGTTAACAAACGTCCTCAGGGAAAGAGCAGTGATGATGGAAAAAAGCCAAACACTAAGCTAACAAAATCTCTCTACTCACAAGAAAGAAGCCAAGGAAAGAGTAATTTCAATGAATAACACCACTAAAAACATAAATTTCCCACTTCGGTCACAATAACGCAAGCTCCTTTTCATCAGTTTCCTACTGTTCACCTTAGTCTCCATCGAGAAAACACAGATCATTAGGACAAGTCATTTCAACTAGTTTTCATCTTGACGTTTTAGCAAATTTTACGTGTCCCTAACATCTCTCTAATATTTTAGTCCTTCAGGGATTAAAAACACTCAAACAGAGACATTTAACCATAGAAAGTTATACTGGCCAAATATGTTTTCTTCTGGCACATTAGCCACATATTCAGAGCAATAAAATATATTTGCAGGAAAACACACATCTCCTCTGTAGCACTCATTCAACTGCAAATACAGCTTATTGCCCAAATACAGCTCATTGCCAGGAAAAATACTATTGTACTTTGACATCTGGAACAAAATAATGCAAAACCAATTGAGAAATCTATTTACACTGCTTAAAAATACAAATAGAAAGATTAAACATTATTGTAAACCTGTGTGAAAAATACTCAAGGTTCAGAATGCTCCACTACTTCTGATTAAACCTAATAAAAGAACAATTTTATTTCAGTAGATGAAGAACCTTTGGAAAAACTGGTAAAAGGTAACTTTTAAAGATACGTCATGGTTACCAAGGGGGAAAGATGGGGGGAGGGATAAATTAGGAGTTTGGGATTGGCATATGCACACTGCCATATATGGCATAGATGGTCAACAGGGACCTACTGCACAGCAGAGAAAGCTCTGCTCAATGCTCTGTAATAACCCACATGGGGAACGAATCTGAAAAAGAATGGATATACGTATAATTGAATCACTTTGCTATACACTTGAAACTAAGACAACACTGTACTGATAAATCAACTACTCCAATATAAAATAAAAGTTAAATTTAAAAATTTAGAAAATAAAGATGCATCATGAAATAATTACAAATAAAATAATGTCTGGAACCTGCCTGATTAACCTGTGATTATATAATCGGGGGAGGGGATAACAAGGTGGGAGAAGAGATGAAACAAAACTGGCCATGTGTGTATGTGTGACTGTTGAAGCTGAGTGATGGGTACATGGTGTTCATTATACTGTTCTCTCCTGTATTTGTTTGAAATGTTCCATGATTTAAAAAGAAAATAAAGATGGTGACTACAAGACTGTATGAATCTTTCAGAACAGACAGAACAATATCCTAAAAAGGGTAACTTTTCACGTACGTAAATTGTATCTCGATAAACTTGGTATAAAAAAAGAAAAAAAGAAAAAACTGGTCATTCTTTGGAACTGAATTAAACCTTCCAGAAGTAAATTCGGTTTTTAGAGAATCTCAGTATCATATTATTCTGAAAGATTTTATGGCTATAACCTGTAAGAATTTTCATGTTAAGGCAAGGTGTTTAGTCTCAAAAGAAGAATATGCTAATCACAGACTAAGAACATATACTATGCCCTGCAAACAAGAATTGACAAGAAGCTGATTCAAAAGACTGTTTTTTCTTTTTTGCAGGGGGAGGGGCACTTAAATGTAGACAGGGGAAAATACTACCTATATTTAAGTAAAGAAAAAAGAAATACACAAATGCCTTGTCACATACAATTACCTCAGTTTCCCAGTTACTGCTAACATACACACCATGTTTGTCAGGGCACCCTCCCATGAGGGGTGGGTGGATATGAATAAACAGCAATCTTCCAGAGACATTAAATAGCAGTTACCTGCGATTTCTTGCAAGCGATCTTCATCAATGTTAGGGTCAAAATCACTTCCCAAGACATCTGTACTCCACGTCTCACTCACTGTTTCTGATATATCCCTATCATCTGTCAGTCCCATCATGTCACGAATTTCAAACTTCCTTAGCTTATCATCGAGATTATCCTGGGTTGTAGCTATCAAAAACAAAATTAAGCACTTAAAAAAATGGTAGCACAGCTATCATTTTTTATATCAACTTTAAAGACCTTTTTGTCTTTGAACTTCAAGTTACATATTTTAACATTAACACTCAGCACATAGTACTAAAACACTGAATTATTCCCTCACGGATGTACTCTTTCCCTCTCTGAATTGAGCTCTGCATATGTCCTCCCCCTTCCAGTAAATTAACTGGGGCCATCCATGCAATCAGTTGTCTCCCTGTCCTCTAGAGTGTGACTTTGGTCAAGAATTGGGATATATTCCCCTTTCTCTGAATTTGCACAGGCCTGGTTCCTTGCTTTGTCCAAAAGCTAAGGAGGAAGTGTGCCAGTTGTGAGGTTAGGCCTCAAGAGAGAACTTAGAAACCTCTGCTCTCTCATCCTTGGTTCTCCCATGAGGACAAGCTGAAACCAGTCTGCTGGAGGATGAGGAACCACATGGAACAAAGCAAAGGTCATCCTAGATGAGCCAGCTCCCCAGTGACCAACGGACCCCCAGCTAAGATTAGCAGAGCTCCCTACTCAACCACTGATGACAAGAGATGCATGAATGAGGCCAGTCCAAATCAGAACCACCACCTGGCTGACCCACAGACGTGAGAGCAAAAATCAATGTTCAGGGCTTCCCTGGTGGCGCAGTGGTTGAGAGTCCGCCTGCCGATGCAGGGGACACGGGTTTGTGCTCTGGTCCGGGAGGATCCCACATGCCGCGGAGCGGCTGGGCCCGTGAGCCATGGCCGCTGAGCCTGCATGTCTGGAGCCTGTGCTCCGCAACGGAAGAGGCCACAACAGTGAGAGGATCATGTACCACAACAACAACAAAAAAAAGTTTATTGTTTTAAGGCACCAAGTTTTGGGGTGGTTTGTTACATAGCATTATTGTGGCAATAATTAACAGATAAACCCATACCAAAAAAACCCAAAAAAAACAAAAAACGTGAAGCCTTAACCACTGGACCACCAGGGAAGTCCCCATTCACTTCTTTTTTTTTTTTTTTTTTTTTTTGCGTTATGTGGGCCTCTCACTGTTGTGGCCTCTCCCGTTGCGGAGCACAGGCTCCGGACGCACAGGCCCAGCGGCCATGGCTCACGGGCCCAGCCGCTCCGCGGCACGTGGGATCTTCCCAGACCGGGGCACGAACCCGTGTCCCCTGCATCGGCAGGCGGACTCTCAACCACTGCGCCACCAGGGAAGCCCCCCATTCACTTCTTAACCTAGTATTCACGAGTGTAGACTGCCAACCACCCATATCAGAATCACCTAGACGGCTTGTTAAAGAGGTGATATTCTTTCTATCTTAAGCTAATATTATTTTAGGTTTCTGTTATCTGCAGAAATTTTAATCCTAAATAATACAGTGACAAACTGATCCAGTAAAAACACAGCATTACTTTTATTCACCCCACACATAACCCAATTGGCAATACTCTTTTCCTTTCCAAAAACAGACTGATCCAGGATTTCTAGAAATGAGACATGGGAAATGTCTTTTTTTCCCCCCTAATTCCCCAGGTGATTTTTATACACACTAAAGTCACTGCCTCAAATCCAGTTGAGGGCATCTGCCCTCAACATTCCTGTGATTCCACTGATCTTTAAATGGACAAATCCAAAGGACTTTTTCATATTAATCTTCCTAAAGCACAAAAGGGATCCATGTACTTTTCATCCTTACCTCACGCTATGACCCTACTTGACAGTTCCTGAGTAAGTACTATGGCTTCCCACCTCCCTGACTTGCTTATACTACTATTCCTTCACCTAGAATATCTCTAGTTTCAGCCAATGCAATGCCAGCCAGGCTTTGAGGTTACTATTTTCTCCCAATAAGCTTTTCCCTACACTTTCAACCACATGTATTTCTCACTCAGAACTGCCAAAGCACTTTTATGATAATTTTAATCATTTGTGTACCATTCTCTCCCTATTCTAAGTTCCTTGAGCTCTGCGTATTTATCTTAGTATCCCTTAAAAATTTAATATTACAGAATTGAAATAGCAAATATTACAGAATTCAAGCAATTCATTTTAAGTATTCTATGTAATTTTAGCCTGAATAATCCACTTAGCAACTAAACACATTTTTTTTTTTTTTTTTTTTTGCCAAGCCACTAGGCTTGCAGGATCTTAGTTCCCCAACCAGGGACTGATGCTGGGCCACCGCAGTGAAACTGCTGAGTCCTAACCACTGGACCGCCAGGGAATTGCCAACTAAACACATTTTTAAGAACTGAAGGAACTATGAGTAAATGCAAGTTTAATGGTCATTATATAATCAACTGAACACAGCCAACTTACATGGAAACAGATTGTTTATTCTGCAACCAGGTAAATTCTTTGCTGCTTGAACAGCTGAATTCAACCTCACTTTACCTTGCTCATGCTCTAACAGCTGTAGAGCTTCAACTCCATTACTCCCAGAAGGTCCTGCTCCAAGTTCTGATACAGATTCCCCTTCCAGGTCTAGTGAGGATACTGAATTAGAACGATTTGAAGGACCTAGAGAAACGTTTATACTGTGAGTGAGCTTTTTTTGGCAGTCATGAGCCACCATGTAATTTTTCATGCTTTGATAAGAGACTAAAAAGACTGATTAAAGTGCTTTTAATGCTGTTATGCCCTATAAATAAACACGCCCTTTAAGCTAGAAATTCTGCTTTTAGAAATTTATCCTAAGGAACTAGTCAAAAATTCACCTAAGGTCGCTTGTTGCAGTGCTTCTTATAATGTCTGAAAAGTGAAAGCAATCTACATGTGTAATCACAGAAGAATGTTTAAATAAATTATGATAAATGCCCAATTGAAGTTAAAGAAAATAGACATTAAAAACCATGTTATTTAAGAATGCTAAATTACAAAGGGAAATGTTACTGTTATATTGTTAAACAAAAAAAGGTTACAAAACAGCCTAAGCCTAATTTTGCTATAAATAAACCAAAATGTTAACTGTTATTAATAGAACGGTAAGGTCACAGATGGTTCAATTTTTCCTTCATTTTCTAGAATGAATGTACACTACTTATGTTTTCAAAAGTGAGAAAAAAAGGAAAAGTTATTACCATTTATGTTTATTTTAAAATGTTTGTCAAATTGAAACTTCTTCATTAAAAAAGCTTGTCCTAGTCCGCCTGCTGATGCAGGGGACACGGGTTCGTGCCCCAGTCTGGGAAGATCCCACATGCCGCGGAGCGGCTTGGCCCGTGAGCCATGGCCGCCGATCCTGCGCGTCCGGAGCCTGTGCTCCGCAACGGGAGAGGCCACAACAGTGAGAGGCCCGCATACCGCAAAAAAAAAAAAAAAAAAAAAAAAAAAAAAGCTTGTCCTAGCGCATGGAGTGACATATTCTCACTTTACAATCTTGCCTTTTCATTTTCTTTTTTATTCCTATCCTACTTCCATTGTATCTTTCTGCTTCATTAAAACATTAGCAGTATACACAACACCCTGAAATTCTAGTGAGTCCATTTTTTTCCCATTTAGACATGCATTATATCCCTCTAAAGGAGCTCTACAAGCTTTGGTATATGTTAATACTAGTGAAATAAAACTTGGTATTATTCAAGTCTCAATGCAGACTTAGATCGTCTCCATTTTATATGACCAAAGGTCTCTTGCAATGTCAATTTTATTCAAAGAAACAATCTTTACAGCCAACTGTTCAAGATCATTAGAGGAAAACTTCATTATTCTCCTCAGTGAGAGGCACAGGTGGCATAATTGTAATTTTTAAGGCTCCTTTAAAGAACACAAAACAAAATATTACTTGAATCACACAACTCCTTGAATGAAGTAACCCTTCACCTTCAGATATTCCTTCCAGATTATCACTGCAGAGGGAAAAGCGCAAGGTTTTATCAGGTTTACCGTGGAGTTTGTTTTCATCGACAGGGACATCTCCTTGTCCTCCATCTGAAAGCTGCATGTTTAGGACCTGAAAAATAAAATGCCATTAGTTTATCACAACTGAGAGATTATTGGTAAGAAAACAAACCATGGCAAATGCATATTTAAGTTCGTCTTAATATTAAATTATCATTTTTAACTGAAAACCCATTTATAGGGCTCCAATCAAGTTTTTAAGTACCCCTGGGATAAAAGTGCACCAGTTAGAAGAACTGAACCTATGTCTTTCCATCACCCTACCAGTTTCAGCAACTGAACAGGCAATTGGACATCGATGAGCAGTGATTAGGTTTGCAGGAGTCGGAGGCTTCAGACTCAGCAGTCCAGTCCTCCCAGTTCTGCCATGGGCCAACTATGTAAACTTGGATACGTTTTTTAAGCTCTCTGAGCCTCATCATCTTCATCTATAAAATGGTGATAGTAACAGTACATATGCCACGGAGTTGTTGAGGATTAAATAAAAAGATGCACATAAAGCATTTGGCACAGTAAAGTGACATTAATTTTGTGTGCATTTTTCTAAAAGTTAATAAACTAATTAATAGGAAAAAAACATGTAAACAAATTATTCTGTAGGCACCAGAATTAATCAGTCTACTTAGAACCTCCACTTGATCACCATACACACGGCCACAAAGTCCATACCAGAAGCCGAAGTATGACTTCTATGCCACATCTAGCTTAGAGCTGATTGCCTTTTTACAGAGCTTTCTGTTAGATGATTTCCAAATAACAATTACTTCTCACTCCCCACAAACCTCATAACTCAACTCTGTATGTGTATCTCCAACTTAATGAAGAACTGAGTGCTTTGCTGGATGTCACAGCATGTATTAAGCACACCTGGAACCTGAACTCACAACCACTGGGTTCCTAGGCTGCTGCTGCAATGTGAAGAACAGTGTCCTCAATTAAAAAGAAAAAACAAGGGCTTCCCTGGTGGCGCTGTGGTTGGGAGTCTGCCTGCCGATGCAGGGGACACGGGTTTGTGCCCTGGTCCGGAAGATCCCACATGCCGCGGAGCGGCTGGGCCCGTGAGCCATGGCCGCTGAGCCTGCGCATCCGGAGCCTGTGCTCTGCAGCGGGAGAGGCCATAACAGTGAGAGGCCCGCGTACCAAAAAAAAAAAAAAAAACCCAACACAAAGCCAAAAAAAAAAACCAAACCCTTAAGGCGCTGTTTTTTGTTTGTTTGTTTGTTTTGTTTTGTTTTTGCTGTACGCGGGCCTCTCACTGTTGTGGCCTCTCCCTTTGTGGAGCACAGGCTCCGGACGTGCAGGCTCAGTGGCCATGGCTCACGGGCCCAGCCGCTCCGCGGCATGTGGGATCTTCCTGGACCGGGGCACGAACCCGTGTTCCCTGCATCGGCAGGCGGACTCTCAAGCACTGCGCCACCAGGGAAGCCCAAGGCGCTGTTTTGACCTCACATTTAAATAAGTAAATTAAAGGTTTTCTAATGACTCCATATATTTACTCATGTGATGCTTTTAAAAGGTCATTTAAAAATAGAATCTTTTCCCTATTTGCTTGAAATTAAATGCAGACATAAAGATTTTACATTTTGTATTTGTAAGATAACTTGAGCCTTCACACTCATCAGAGTGAGCAATGTGCAATAAATCTTCAGGAAAAATCCATCTGAAGGCCTCGAGAGTGGTATGAATTAACGAAAAACAAAAGGATCATACCACAATCTAGATATTTCCCTGGGCAGGAATGCTGGCGGCTGTCTTCAAGGCTGCCATTGGGTGGGGGTCGGGGGACGGTAACAGGGGGAGTAAAATGCCACAGACTCTCTTACTGAAACGCAGCAGTTCTTTTCCTCATTAAGCATTCCCCTGGTTGCCACAAGTTTATTACATTCTAGAGTTCCCAAAAAGTTGATTCTGACAGTTTTTGCCAGCTTATTCACTTTGAATGTGTGGGGGGGAACAGGGTTGTGGATTTTGATGGTCCTCTTTCCTGCAAGTCACACCACTTAATCAACCACCATCATCACTGTATCAACCACTATAACTGGTCCCTTCTTCCCAGGCCAGGAATAGGCTTTGTTGAATAATAAGCAGTCACTGTTGAAGGTAAGAAAATCCTTCTTTCTCAAGAGGTCACAATCTATGAGAAGAGGCTCCTATGTTTAGAGTCAAAACTTCTTTCCTCTTGCTTCTGTTCAAGCTCTTCTGTTTACAAATATCTTAAAACTGATTCTCATATCCCCAACCCCATTTCCTTAAAATATTCTACTTAGTTTTCCTTTCAATTATCTCTTCCATTTCTTCCCAACCAGCCAAAGAACAGAAATTATTTCTAAATACTGTTTGGCTCTTTAAAGCAGGAATACCACTACTATATCATTAAAAAGAAAAGAAACATAAAATATTTCCTACAGGTCCCTGGAAAAGTCTCTTCAATTTCTATAACACAACTTCCTGGCTTCCTGCCTCTTCTACTACTATTAGGAAAATTCCTTTTGGTATGGGTATGGTTATCAACTACAGTGCCACAGGTTTATTAATGTGAAGGACCTCCAGAACTGTTCACAGGGAGTTGAGCATTTGATGGGGTATCATGGGAGACCCACTGAAGATAATGAAAAATATCTGTTAAATGTATACTGATTTATAGAAGCAAGTGACCTTTACTGAGGAGAAAAGAATCTGAAGTTCTTAACATTAATAGCTACAAGCTAAGTGTATCATACAGTCATACCTCATTTTCTGACATCATCCCTGGAGTAAGCTGGGGACCTGTTCCTAAGGAAATGACCAACACCTCTTCTGGCTGCACTTCCTGGATAGTTTCTTGAGCTGATCCTTCATGGTCCATATGTAAGTCCATTAGAACATTGGTGCGGCTTCTGCTCCGAGTTGCTAATAAAAAAATTTCAAGTAAGATAATTTAGAGAAAAAGACAAAATGAAGAAAATGGCACATTAATACAAAAATATATTTTCTATTAATGCAGAACATTTGCACATGCACAAAAAAAGAGTGGTGAGAGTATGAATTAAAAAAAAAAAAACCCATATTTTCCCAGCTACTCTACTAATGACTAATACAAATTCTCCTTCAAAACTGATCAACAGAAACAATGATCCATATTCACCTGACAGGGAGTGACACAGTTTACACCTGCAGAACAGCAAACACGTCCCAATCAATTTAAGACTTGGGAGTGACAAGAAAAGCATTACTTTATTCCTTATCTTTTCAAGGTATAATATCTTCAACTATTTCTCCAACAAAATGATTTAACTGCCACAGGTCTCCCATACTAATAACTAAACTTAAAAGCACTAGAAAAGTTCACATAGAAATCTGATAGCCATAGAAAGTTATACACGTCGGCAACTGCTGACAAAACCAGAATCAGTTTTTGAAAACACAGTGTTTCCTGAAATGTATTAACCTCTTCCTAAAGATGCAGAAGAGTTCTCTTTGTTTGAATATAAGTTTCCTTTCTGCTTTATGGGAACATTCTAAATTACTGACGGATCTAATTACTTGGGGGTGTTTTTCCCCTACTTATAAGTAAATAAGTAATACCTTTTTCTAAAGTAATCCATCCTATAGATCTTATAAGAACTTTTGTTTTTGGTGGGTCTTTGTGTTTGTTTGTTTGTTTGTTTTGTTTTCTGGCTGCACTGAGCGGCCTGTGGGATCTTAGTTCCCCAACCAAGGATCGAACCCGGGCCCTCGGTAGTGAAAGCATGGAGTCCCAACCACTGGACCGCCAGGGAATTCCCTTACAAGAACTTTTGGAAACTGAAAGATTTAGATAGTTTGTGACAATTTCTCTATGAACTTTAGTCTTCTGTGATAAGTGTCAGGTTTTTTCAGAGAACAATAAGATTCAATACAACCAGAATACTAAATAGATACTCCTTCAGGGCAAATAAAAGTGCAGACATGAAGCACAAACACTCAATTATAATAAAAGTCTTTCAACTTCAGTTTCGGTGAAAGCTGACCTACTTGAAGACAGAACTATAAACAATCATGTTCTCTCCACAATGCTGTAGATCAGTTCATCAATCACTCTTTCAAAACTCAAAGCACACATCAACTTCCAAAAGTCTAAAACAGGTTCACTTACACCTTTCTTTGCTGACCCTCACTGTCTTCTCTTGAACTGTAAACTTAACTTCAATTTTATGAACAATTACGTGAATCTTAAGGAACAAACTTTACAATTTATAAAAATGCAAGTAATCAAAATTCATGTACCAATTTACATAAAGCAAAAGCAACATGCACATGGAGCAAAATTTCATAAACTATTTCTTAAATAAAAGTTACATAAGAAAAGGAAAAGCCTATTACCCACCAAAAGGGGTTACTAGAGTAATATGAGCAGTAAGATTGGTGGCTAAGGAATCCCAGGCAGCTATGGCTGCGAACTGTTGTCCTGGGGTGCGAAAGCATTAAACAGAAAGAAAATCAACCCTCTGAATAATGGACACATCTTTTAAAATATGAAATAAGTTCAATGACCAGGTCACATGACTATACAAATTAATACTGGGCAAACATTTGAAATTTACTTTCCATTATACTCTTATTTAATGAATGACATTCTGGATGAAAAGAAACGAAAGAACACGAGTGAATCATGGAAAAAAAAAATCTCTGGTTTACCAAAACTCATTTATTTCTTCATGTTAAAAAAGTGCTAATAGCCTATAATATTAAAAATCATTCAATGTCAAGTTTCTTTTTTTTTCTATTTATAATTCTGAAAATTGACATTTTGAGATGATGAAAGCCAAAGACTTGAAGAATATGATGCCACATTCCTGTTGATAATATTATTCCATATTATGTTAAAAGTAAGGTAGATTAATTTTAAGAAACTGACAATTCTTAACAAATCAGCTCATGGGAGTTTAAAAATGAAATCCCATTCTTCAGAATGTATAAAATATAGGGCTTCCCTGGTGGCACAGTGGTTGAGAGTCTGCCTGCTGATGCAGGGGACACGGGTTTGTGCCCCAGTCCGGGAAGATCCCACATGCCGCGGAGTGGCTGGGCCCGTGAGCCATGGCCGCTGAGCCTGCATGTCTGGAGCCTGTGCTCCGCAACAGGAGAGGCCACAACAGTGAGAGGCCCGTGTACCGCAAAAAAAAAAAAAGTATAAAATATAATAACTATTCATGCTCACTGCTGAGCTCCTCATGACCGTTAAAAAGTTGGCACTAAAATACTCTGCTCCCTTGGTCTAAACACTCTCTCTGGGTCTTGTTTACTTTGTCTAACTTCCATTCATCCTCCAAGAGAAAGTGCAGCCTTCACCTGCTGCCGGATCTTCTCCTGACAGCATCACCACACCGCTAAGTTAGGTGTCCCCATAACCCTCTATGCTTATCTCCGTCAGACACTCAGTACACTGAAGGGTACTGGTCTCTTCTCATTCTCCCCAACTGGACTATCAGCAACTAACCTACGTGTAAGGGCATGACTTAAGGGTCTTTGTATCACCAGTGTTGAACACAGTGCCCCGCCTGCAGGACAGTGATAAGACCACTTTTTGTGTCGATTTTTTGCATGAATTAAATGTGAAAGAACATTTAGAAAATACTTACCCTGAGCGTGGTACATAGTATACATATGCTCAATTTGTTTGTGGATTTATATAGATATTATTACAGATTATACAGATTTATTATGGATAAATGTTTACTAAGGAAATAAGGCTTAATTAAACCTATTTCTTAAAATTGACAAAACAGAAGTTTTGCCTTATTTTATAAAATAACAAAGATCTTAACTCAGTCAATAAAAGACTGGCTATTAATAATAATGAAAAAATAGTAACTATATATTTTCAACTTTACTGATAGAAATTTCTAAAATAATATTATTTTATTATATTATTTAGAACTCTGTGGAAAGAACAGGGTACATAATTCAAATGATGACAGTACATAATTCAAATGATGACTTACAGTAAACAAA
Organism: Hyperoodon ampullatus; assembly: GCF_949752795.1. Lineage (NCBI taxonomy): Eukaryota > Metazoa > Chordata > Mammalia > Artiodactyla > Ziphiidae > Hyperoodon > Hyperoodon ampullatus. The sequence goes on from NC_136919.1 coordinate 10,397,565, forward strand.
GTATACTGCAAGTGGCATGATTCCAATTAATTATGACAAGTATGTCTAGATAAAGCTAAAGCCTGGGCTTCCCTGGTGGCGCAGTGGTTAAGAATCCACCTGCCAACGCAGGGGACACAGGTTCGATCCCCAGTCTGGGAAGATCCCACATGCCGTGGAGCAACTAAGCCCATGCACCACAGCTACTGAGCCTGCGCTCTAGAGCCCGCGAGCCACAACTACGGAAGCCCACGTGCCACAACTACTGAAGCCCACGTGCCTAGAGCCCATGCTCCGCAACAAGAGAAGCCACCGCAATTAGAAGCCCGCACTCCACAACGAAGAGTAGCCCGCACTCGCTGCAAATAGAGAAAGCCTGCGTGCAGCAACGAAGACCCAACTCAGCCAAAAATCAATCAATCAATCAATTTATTAAAAAAAAAAAAGCTTAAGCCTACGGATGAACCTTAACTAATATGGTGCAATTTTTTAAATTTTATTTTAAAAGTTGAATTAGGGCTTCCCTGGTGGCACAGAGGTTAAGAATCCGCCTGCCAATGCAGGGGACACGGGTTCGAGCCCTAGTCCAGGAAGATCCCACATGCTGCAGAGCAACTAAGCCCGTGCGCCACAACTACTGAGCCTGCATACCACAACTACTGAAGCCCACGCACCTAGAGCCCGTGCTCCGCAACAAGAGAAGCCACTGCATTGAAGAGTAGCCCCCGCTCACCGCAACTAGAGAAAGCCCTCACGCAGCAACAAAGACCCAAGGCAGCCCCAAAAAAATTGAACTACCACCAGTAAAAATGAAGAGAAGAACTTCTCCAAATTATTTAAAACTATTTTCCCAAATGCTAAGCAATAACAAAGGCTAAGAAAGAAATATTAAATTTAAAGGAAAGCCTCAATATGAGAAATTCTCTTTACCTATAGGCAATCGATTCTTTTTATTTGCTGGAGTGGTTGCTGGAGACAGCTGAGGAGTACTGTAGGGAGTCATTTCCAAACTGCTGCTTTTTCCTGACTTTGCCTGGGGCAGGTTTGCCAATAAATTGTCAAGAGCCATTCTATCTTCTCTCAGTTGATCTCCAGACATCACACTCTTCATAAAATTCACCTGGCAAAAGTAAAAGGACATTTAGCTTATGAAATCAATTTTTCAAACACAATATATATTTCTCACACAATGTACTCATCTAGGACTCTGCCCATGTTCAGATAAATGACTTCTGAGAAAGTCCTATTAAAGAATAAAGCCATTACCAGAGTAATAAGCTGACTGTAGGTTATATAAACTACAGTTCTGCTCAACCCTTCCAGAAGATTAACAGAGGACATTGGTGGGGTCTCCACTGCACGGCCTCCAATCACCACATCAAGGAAAGCAGCAACACAGCTCTGTTCAAACAGGAGAAAAAAAATCACAGTGAAATACTTCCTCTTTAAAGTAAGGGAACAGGGACTTCCCTGGTGGCGCAGTGGTTCAGAATCCACCTGCCAATGCAGGGGACATGGGTTCGAGTCTTGGCCTGGGAAGGTCCCACATGCCGTGGACCAACTAAGCCCATGCACCACAACTACTGAGCCTGCGCTCTAAAGCCTGCAAGCCACAACTACTGAGCCCATGTGCCACAACTACTGAAGCCCGTGTGCCTAGAGCCCGTGCTCCACACCAAGAGAAGCCACCACAATGAGAAGCCCGCGCACCGCAATGAAGAGTAGCCCCTGCTTGCCGCAACTAGAGAAAGCCTGCGTGCAGCAACCAAGACCCAATGCAGCCAAAAATAAATAAATTTATTAAAAATAAATAAATAAAGGGAATAAAATTTCTGATTGAGGTGGACAAGCATGTAGAAAGTTTTTCTTCTTGAAAATTATATTAAACCCAACATTTAAAAAAATTAAACTCTCTATGAACTGATGTAAAATAATCTCCAAGATATTCTGGTATATGAAACAAACATGAGGCAGACAGTGCACACAGTCCTACCATTCATAATTAGGAAAATATATTAGGAAGTTGCTTGTATACATACAGACTTCTTGAAGGACACACAAAAGATTGAAAACATGAAGAACATTTAGGGAGGAAATGAAGGTTAGAGATCAGAGGTGGAAGGGAAACTACACTATCTAACCTTTTAATTTTAGGTTGAATGTACAGCCTACTCAAAGTATGATAAATTAAATTTTTTATTTTTTAAAATATTTATTTATTTGGCTGCACCGGGTCTTTAGTTGCAGCACGCAGAATTTCCACTGTGGTGTGTGGGATCTTTTAGTTGCAGCATGTGAGATCTTTAGTTGTGGCATGCATGCAGGATCTAGTTCCCCCACCAGGGATCGAACCCAGGCCCCCTGCATTGGGAACGTGGAGTCTTAACCACCGGACCACCAGGGAAGTCCCTTAAATTTTTATTTAGTTATACCAACTGAACAATGCTATGTTAACTTATGAAATACACTTAAAATTATACATTTATTGCTGATTCATATATTCACAGACGTGATTTAGTGACAATTTTTTTAAATCAAACTTTTTTTAAAATTTTTATTTATTTTTTGGCTATGTTGGGTCTTCGTTGCTGTGCGCAGGCTTTCCCTAGTTGCGGTGAGTGGGGGCTACTCTTTGTTGCAGTGCACGGGCTTCTCAATGCGGTGGCTTCCCCTGTTGTGGAGCATGGGCTCCAGGCGCGCGGGCTTCAGTAGTTGTGGTGCATGGGCTTAGTTGCTCCGCAGCATGTGGGATCTTCCTGGACCAGGGCTCGAACCCATGTCCCCTGCATTGGCAGGTGGATTCTTAACCACTGCACCACCAGAGAAGGCCCTAAATCAAACTGTTAAAAATAATCTTAATAGCTCTTTGGCTCTCATTACAACAGCATCTCCTCAACATTTCTATAAGTGAGAATTAGTAATCTTTTTTTCTAATTGAAGTATAATTGGTGTTTATATATATATATTTTGAGAATTAGTAACCTTTGATGACCCCTTCCTTTATTTTCTTAATTAATTTTTATTAGAGTAGAGTTGCTTTACAATGCTTTGTTAGTTTCTGCTGTACAGCAAAGTGAATCTGCTATACAGATGACATCTTGCTTTAAATGCTGCTGATCCAGCACTGTATCCTCTATAGCCAAACCAAGGGTAACTGCAAAGAATATTTAATTTACACATCACCTAGGGACAAGATTTAATATGGAGATTAGTTAGGTTCACTAATACTTTAGCAGAACCTTCTATAAGCAGTACTTCACACGACATAGTATTCACTCTTACTTTGTCAAATTTTCCAAGGCTGCTCTTTGTCCGGGGATCTCCCTCTTCGGAGCCAGTCATTGCTAATTGCTGCAAAAGGCGGCCAACCTGCAACCCAGAGCAGAGGTGGGAAGACATAGGCTGTAGACACTTACACAGTCCTCACTGTGAAAGCAATTCCATTCCATTCTATAAATGTATTTCATAAGAATATTAACACACTAAATGGATAACTAATAAGAACCTGCTGTATAAAAAAAATAAATTAAAAAAAAAATTCACACCACCTGACCAGGCATACAAAATAGGATCCCAAATAAAATGTGCATCTTGTCTATGTCAGCTTTTACTATATTTTATTACATTTAGATTGAGTTATAAAGAATACGTAGAAAATTTTGCTTTGTCTTTAATGCATATTATTACAACATTAGGAAATGAAGGTACACACCTTCGTTTCTGCTGCTGTACTTTTCATGTGTTTAGAAATTTAATTAATTTGTAAAAGCTGACTCAAACTATCTCAAGTTATTATTAAGTACTTTTCCCTATAGTTCATAAAGTACTCAAGGTAAATTTTTTTTCTAGACTTAAAAGCAAAGAATTCCTTCAGAACATAAGCTGTTTTGAAAGTAAATAATAATTCACAGAGCCGGTTCCTTACTGCCAAAAGTGAACTGTTAATCCACTCTCTCTAAAGACACTTTGCTGAAAGTTATTATCATACAGCATCATCTTCATACCTAGGACAATCCCCCCTTTTACTCATTTTGAAAAGATGTGATTCAACCTCCAATGGAATGACAAAAATAAAACTATAACAACATTATCATAAGAATAAATTTAGTGTTTCAGAGATGATAAAAAATTTTTATTTCAGGGATGTCTATATAGTTAATTTCTAAACACCCCAATATGATAGAACTGATCATGAAAAAGAGCTTATCATTTAAAAAAAAATCATCCAAAGGCAAGACATATTCTATTCCAAATAAACTCTGTCTCTTCCTCACAATATTTCTAGGGATAAGATATAATTAAAAGAACCCCTTAAGAAATAATAACATGATTTCAGTAGTTCAGATGATTAGGGGAAAAAAAGCACTAACATAGATCCAAAAATCCTCTTTCTGAAACTTTTAGGTCCAGAGGAGTTTCAGATTTCAAAATTTGGAGATTTTAGAAAGGTTGGTTACTGCATACATGTAACATGTCCAGTATTTAGGCTGGCTTCCTATAATCAGATACATGAACATTCCTGCAGCAAAACATGAATATTCATGAATATGAAATGGAATAACTAACAATTATAAATAGCCTCATGTTAGTTCAGGTGAGGTTTTGTTACCAAATGAAGTATAAAAGACACTCAATTTTCAATCATTCTGGAGTTTGAAATCATAGGAAAGGGGTAAGGGCTTGTTCTAGAAAATCAGATTCAACTATGCACTCAAGTGTATGAGGACTCCATTTAAAAACCAACACAATGTAAGAAGCAAATATTTAGGACGGTTTGGGGGAAAGGAATGGTAAGAAAATATGAATAATGTCATCATATTTTCTGTTCCCACTCCCACTGCCCAATCAACTGACTTTAAACTGAATGCCTAGCAAAAGCATACCTGCATCAGATTAAATCTTGCCACCTCATTAATAGGAGCATCAGAAATTATTCCATACTGTTCTGGATTGACAACCGCAGGACAAATGAAGCAGGCCAACAGGAGGTCAGTACACATTGCTCTGACCTCCCCAACTTCCAGTCTGTCTACACAGGAGAGAGTTTTGTACATCTGTGACACAATCCATCTCAAACTATGTGGAAAGCAGTATGTGTTCTGTTTGAGATAACCAATAAATTTGTTCACCAAAGCCACTAGTTTGGCCTCGTTGGAATCCACCATCTCTTGAACCTTTTGCCTGAATCTATCTGAGCCTTTCTCTCCAAAGAGTTTTTCCTGTTGAGATGGGGAGAACCTCTCAATTAGCTTGTTTGGGTCTGTTTCCAGGTGATCCTCATCTTCAACAAGCAGCTGCATGATTGGCTCATGTAAAGTTGCTGTGAGGAAAAGTTTGGCAGAAAACAGTCCTTCAGAAAAAAGTTTAAATAAGATACTGAAGGCACAAGTTCCTCTCCTCAAAAGTCGCCTGGGGTTGTCACTTTCTTTAAGTTCAAATTCAATCAAGTATCTCAACACCTGAAGGAGGTAGCTTTCATCTTCTTGCATAATGCAGTTGCCATAGAGAGAGGTAAAAACTGTGTAAATAACACTTTGTGTGTTCTCCTGATTAAGTTTCTCTCCGGCAACCAAAGAGGAGGCAATAAGACGAGGATTTTCCCTTAATCGACTTAAGAATTCTCCATAAGCAGTCTCCTGAAATCCCAACTGCTTATACCCATCAACGAACTGTGTATCTTCCAAAATCTTGGCATGTTGGCAACATTCAGCAGGGGAAGCTTCAGCACTAAAAAACAAGCAAACAAGCAAAATAATAAAATTAACAACAATAACAATATACTATACTAAAACATGGAAATGTGAGTTGATGATAGTCATGGCAATGAGATCACTCAGAATTGCTAAACTCTTTTAGACCACCAGCATCTAAATGTGTAAAGAAAGTCAAAACCAAAAAGTAGGATTCTGACTTCTATCATTGAAGATCAGTCCTGCCTCTTTTTGAACTTCATATACATGGACTCATACAGTATGTACTCTTCTATGTCTGGCTTCTTTTCTCGACAGTATACCACAGCATCACTATTTCTAGACTTAAAAACTGCTTCTTGGAACAACAGAACAATCAGGTATTAACACAGTGAAAAATGAGGTTTCTAAAACTGAAAAGTAGATATACAATAGCAAAACATGAAAATGTATATATTAAATAATATTAGGAGAAAAGCAGAACACAACATAATTTACTCTCTACAGTAATAAAACGTTATATAATGCCAAGATACAAAATTAATTGGTATGGTATAAAATATTAATGCTTAAGTTATAATTCTCTACAACTGTGCTTAGGTTAATAGGTTAATTAAGCAAACTAAGCAAAGACACCATTGAGATGCTGATTTAAAATATCTTAAACCATGCACTTTGTTGGAAATAGATTTATTTGCAGTTAGCGATTATTAACTGCTATAAGCAGAATTATAGTGGTTTATAACAGTTAAGACCTCAAAACCTTTTCTTTACCTGGTTATAATAAGCCGATCCAAATTAATTCTCTGTTGCTTAGCGATCCATGCTGTACGATACAACTTTTCAGCTGTCTTAAGTACATCTGCATTGAGTCTCTGAATGAGCTGTTTCTCAGAGTTTACATATAAGCGTTCCTGCTTGAGGTGATGGGCCAGAGTATGAATATCTAGCTTCACCATCTTCAAATGTGGAGAAGGTACAAAGGCTGATCACTAAGAGTAAAAAGAAAAAATTTTTATGTCACTTAAATTGTTTTCCAAAAATCAAAGGCGGTAGGAGAACACATTATATATTAGGCTACATTTAGTATCATGGTTAGCTCTAGTTTTAAAAATAATCCCTCTATACATTTTACAACAGAAGCATTATAGATTCAGTACAGAAAAACTGGTAAATACAGATAAGCAAAAAAAGAAGAAAAAGAAAAAAGCTCTTAATAAGGCCAGTGCTCAGAGGCAGCCACTGTAAATACCTTGCATGTATCCTTCAAGTCCCGTGTCTACAAAAACAGAAACAGATCAATGTACCACGATAGAAAGCCCAGAGATAAACCCACGCATCTATGGTCAACTAATCTATGACAAAGGAGGCAAAGATATACAATGGAGAAAAGACAGTCTCTTCAATAAGTGGTGCTGGGAAAAATGGACAGCTACACGTAAAAGAATGAAATTAGGGATTCCCTGGTGGCACAGTGGTTGAGAGTACGCCTGCCGATGCAGGGGACACGGGTTCGTGCCCTGGTCTGGGAAGGTCCCACATGCCGCAGAGCGGCTGGGCCCGTGAGCCATGGCCGCTGAGCCTGCGCGTCCGGAGCCTGTGCTCCACAACGGGAGAGGCTACAACAGTGAGAGGCCCGTGTACCGCAAAAAAAAAAAATAAATAAATAAAATTTTAAAAAAAGAATGAAATTAGAACACTCCCTAACACCATACACAAAAATAAACTCAAAATGAAAAAATAAATAAATAAATAAATAAACTCAAAATGGATTCGAGACCTAAATGTAAGACTGGACACTATAAAACTCTTAGAGGAAAACATAGGAAGAACACTCTTTGACATAAATCGCAGCAAGATGTTTTTTGATCCACCTGCTAGAGTAATGGAAATAAAACCAAAAATAAACAAATGGGACCTAATGAAACTTCAAAGCTTTTGCACAGCAAAGGAAACCATAAACAAGACGAAAAGACAACCCTCAGAATGGGAGAAAATATTTGCAAACAAATCAATGGACAAAGGATTAATCTCCAAAATATACAAAGAGCTCATGCAGCTCAATATTAAAGAAACAAACAACCCAATCCAAAAATGGGCAGAAGACCTAAATAGACATTTCTCCAAAGAAGACATACAGATGGCCAAGAAGCACATGAAAAGCTGCTCAACATCATTAATTATTAGAGAAATGCAAATCAAAACTACAGTGAGGTATCACCTCACACCAGTTAGAATGGGCATCATCAGAAAATCTACAAACAACAAATGCTGGAGAGGGTGTGGAGAAAAGGGAACCCTCTTGCACTGTTGGTGGGAATGTAAATTGATACAGCCACTATGGAGACCAGTATGGACATTCCTTAAAAAACTAAAAATAGAATTACCATATGATCCAGCAATCCCACTACTGCACATATACCCAGAGAAAACCATAATTCAAAAAGACACATGCACCGCAATGTTCACTGCAGCACTATTTACAACAGCCAGGTCATGGAAGCAACCTAAATGTCCATCGACAGACGAATGGATAAAGAAGTTGTGGTACATATATACAATGGAATATTACTCAGCCATAAAAAGGAACGAAATTGAGTCATTTGTTGAGACATGGATGGATCTAAAGACGGTCATACAGAGTGAAGTAAGTCAGAAAGAGAAAAACAAATATCGTATATTAACACATGTATGTGGAACCTAGAAAAATGGTACAGATGAACTGGTTTGCAGGGCAGTAGTTGAGACACAGATGTAGAGAACAAACGTGTGGATGCCAAGGGGGGAAAACCACGGTGGGGTGGGGATGGTGGTGTGCTGAATTGGGCGATTGGGATTGACATTTATACACTGATGTGTATGAAACTGATGACTAATAAGGACCTGCAGTACTAAAAAAATCAAACAAACAAAAACAACTAATACTAACCTTTCTTTGGGTTATTTGTATGGAAATATGTTAATATAAACGTTTCAGACATTACATGAAATTTCTAAAAATCATATGTTCTGGTATAATGTTATAAGTCATAATTCTAGTTATTACTTTAAAATGTATATCTCAGAAATAACTAAATTTCCTTGTCAATTGCAAAAAAAAAAAAAAAAAAAAAGTCCCATGTCTATTTATCAACACTGGACTTTCCTTGCCTGCTCTCTTTCACACTGCAATCAACCAACATAGCCTGTTGACTCTTTCTTCAAAACACATCTCACCACCTCCATCATCATCTCTCACCCAAAGGTCTCTAACCACCACTTCCTAACTGAACTCCTGCTTCATTTCTTGTACTACTGGAGTATCTACATAGCATAGAACATCCTTTAAATTTAAGTCAGACCACTTCATTCCCCCACTAGAAGCTGTCCAAAGGCTTATTTTACACTTAGAATGAAATCTGAAAGTCCCACATGATCTAACCTTGCTATTCCTCCAACCTCATCTCCTGCCATTCTAAATCCTGCTCACACAGCTCCAGACACGCTGGCCTCCTCTTGAACAGATCAAGCATGCCCCTTCCTCAAAGCCTCTGCATTTGCTGAACCCTCTCCCTGGAAGGCTATTCCTCCAGATGCCTTTGCAAGGCTGGTGCCTTTACTTCATTCAGGTCTCTGCTCAAATGTCTATTTAGAAAGACCTTCTGAGACAAATCATTCTAAAACAGAAAATATCACTTCCTATTCCCTTTTCTGGCCTTTTTTTTTTTTTTAAAAGCACTTGCCCCAACCCAGCATGGGTTGTTGTTACATGCATGTTCATCATGCTTAGAGTATGGCTCCCCCACTGAAAGGCAAGGGCCGCCAAGGCCAAATTTGTCTGTTTTGTCGACTTACTGCTGTAATTTCAGGGCTGAGGAGAGGGCTTGGTTCACAGCAGGAGTTGAATAAGTATTTGCCAAAGGAATGAATGAAATCACACAATTCTTGCTTATCTAGTAGCTAAACAAACTGATAAAAATAACACACATATTTTAAAGCATTATTATTTAAGCTATACCCTTAAATAGAATGCCTGCCAGACCATAAACATTTTATCTCAGCAACAGAAGCGCTTGTGGGCCAAATAGCAGAATACAACATTGTGTTGAGGCAGCAGTCATTAAGTTAGAAAAATGCTTCTCATTAAGAATTAAACATTAGGGGTGGGGAAGGAAAGGACTGGGAGTTTGGGATTAGCAGATGCAAACTATTACATATAGGATGGATAAACAGGTCCTACTGTATAGCACAGGGAACTATATTCAATATCCTGTGATAAACCATAATGGAGAAGAATATGAAAAAGGATATATATAGGTATAACTGAGTCACTTTGCTGTACAGCAGAAATTAAACACAACATTGTAAATCAACTATACTTCAATAAAAAATTTTTAAAAGAATTAAACATGATTATATACTTAAAAGCTGCTATGAGAATAAAGCTTTAAATGTTCTCACCACAGTAACAAGAAAATGGTAATTACATGAGGTGAAGGATGTGTTAACTAACCTTACTGTGGTAAACATTTTGCAATATATGTGTACCAAATCATCATTATATGACTTAAACTTACACAATGTTATATGTCAATTATAGTTCAATAAAGCTAGAAAAAAAGAAGTTGTCCCAGCCAATCAGATTCATAACGGATTTATTTGGAATTGATAAAATACAATTTGTAGTGAATTCAGATTCTGAAAGAGGTGACAACCTAGCTCACAGAACTCTCAATATGTTTACAGATCCAATGAAAATATGTTCATATATATGAAATAAATACTTTTGGTGCTAAGACTAAAAAAAAAAAATTAAACATTATGGTAGTAGATGGAAATATATTTAAAGCCACCTTATTTAAAGAAATAGATTCAACAATTTTTAATTAAGTTTGATTTCAGAAATTAAAATTTTTTCTTTTATTCTAATGAACTACTTATGACTAGAAAAGTTTCAGATATTATCATCTAACTTGAATTTAACTGCTTTAAAAACTTTCTTGTACCTTATCAATTCCCTAGCAAACTATACAAAGCTATTATTCCAAGTCTCCTATATTAAAACCCTCAGAGGGCTTTCCTCTCAAAAGGTTTAAATATGTCTACTTCACCAAGATGATTCACTATTAACTCACAAAAGCATCCGGGTATATTCAAAAAAATTGGTGCCATACATACATATATAATCTTATTAACTCAGCCTAAAGAAAACACATATGACTTTGCAGACTTTCATGAGGGAATTCTAACATCCTCTAGGGGGCTCTAAATCCACAGACTAAGAACAGAATCACTGAACAAATGGTTGTAACTATGAGAAATATTATAGTTAATGAAAATAGTACTGAAATGGGCTCTTAAAGATCTGTATGCTTTGGGGACTTCCCTGGTGGTCCAGTGCAGGGGGTGCAGGTTCGATCCCTGGTCAAGGAGCTAAGATCCCACATGCCTCACAGCCAAAACCCCAAAACATAAAACAGAAGCAATACTGTAACAAATTCAATAAAGACTTTAAAAATGGTCCACATCAAAAAAAAAAAAAAAAAAGGTCCACATCAAAAAATCTTTTAAAAAAGCTCTGTATGCTTCATTAATTAGTTCTGTTACCTTGGGTATATAATGCATATTCTATGAACCTCAGGGGTTTTTTTCATCCATAAAATGTGGACACAGTATCTACATTTATTTTGTGCCTGGCATGAGCAACATATTAGGTACTAGGGATACAAAAAAAGGATAAAATCTAGTATGTGTCCTCAAGGACTTCCTAATCTAATAGAACGAGGCAGACACGCAAGCAAATGGCTGCCCCAAAATGTTATGGGTATAATGCTATGGCTGAATGAAGGCTGTACAACGTAGAGTACAGACAAAAGAGAAGGAATGACTGAGGAGTTAGGTACCTGTGCCTAGTCTTAAAAGACAAGTATGGGGGTGGGGGATAAGTATTTGCCAGTAATAACACACCATTGTAAAGCAATTATACTCCAATAAAGCTGTTAAAAACAAACAAACAAACAAAAAAAAGAAATGTTGCAGTGGCAATGGAAAGGACAGGACAAATCTGAGAGATGCTAGAGACAGAAAATACAAGATCTGCTGACACCTACACAAGGGGAAGACGAGGCAGAAGTTTCCAACTCTGGTGACAAGCGTTGGGGGTGGTGTTATTCACCACAATTTCGTATCATATGAGAAAACACTTTATAAACTGAAAATTATGCCTGGTATGGTTCTAAGAACTTTACACACTTAATCTTCATAACATCCCTCTGAGACAGGTACTTTGCCACAAAAGAAACTGAGGCTCAGGGATATTACGTAGCTTACATAAGGCCACAGGGGTGAGAGGTGATAGAGCCAGTACACTATTATTATAGTCCTGATCTCTACAAGAATGACTCAGAAATCGTGTGGTTACACAGGTGAATTATTTTTAAGAGATGCACATTCAAGTACACAGAAGTAAATTGTTAGGATGTCTGGAACTCACTTGTACATGGCTCAAAAAAACTAAGAGATTTTTTAAATGCAGCAAAATGTAAACCACTGTTGAATCTGGTTGGTGGGTATATGGTGATCATGGTACTACCCTTCAACAGTTTCTGTAGGTTAGAATTTTTTCATTATAAAATGATAGAGGAAAATCCTTTATAAATTCTCAAACCGTATCCTTCTTGCTGCCTTAATACAATTTAATTCAACAAATACGTTATTGACTTTTGTTGGAACCTAGCCAGGTCCCCTAATCTCAAGGAGTTCACAGCCTAATTACAACCAAAATACTGTTCAAGATAGGATGCATAAAATGTTTCCACTGACATAGCAAAATATGAACCAATTTATGCAATTCAGAAATTAAAACCTTCAAACATAGCTTCACTTAAAAAAAATTAACACATGAAAGTAATGCTCCACCTGATCTACATAAGAACTCACCTTCTAAACCCTTCAGTGGTCCCAAATGTCTTCAAAGACATTTTTGTAAAGATATTTCACATAAGGGGACTTCCCTGGTGGTCCAATGGGTAAGACTCTGCACTCTCATTGCAGGGGGCCTGGGTTTGATCCCTGGTGGGGGAACTGGATCCCGCATGCATGCCACCACTAAAATGTCCAAATGCCGCAATGAAGATCCCACGTGCTACAACTGAGGCCCGGCACAGCCAAATAAGTGAGTGAGTGAGTGAGTGAGTGAGTGAGTAAGTAAGTAAGTAAATAAATAAGTAAATAAATAAATAAATAAATAAATAAATAAATAAATAAATAAATAAATAATTTTTTCAAAAGATATTTTAAATAAACCCAGAACACTAGATAACTTGCTAAATTTTCTTTCTTTAATCAAGTTCATCAGACTATATGACCTACTACCCACCCCTGTTGCCATCATATACTATAGTCTCTCTCCTTCCTTCAACACCCCCAAACTCCAATGATCATTTGACCCTACCAAGACTTTCAAGCCATTAATCCTACCATCTTTTTTGCTAACCTTCACTCTCCTCCTGCCTCTGCTTCCCTCCTTACCCAGCTAGCAAAAACCCCATGGTCAATCATTATGATCACTGGCTGAATGTTCTCTCAATTTGCCCCCTCACTCGACTAAACCTCAATCCCAGTTAAATCCAATGCGGGACTTCCCTGGAGATCCAGTGGTTAAGACTTCGCCTTCCAATGCAGGGGGTGTGGGTTCGATCCCTAGTCGGGGAGCCTAAATCCCACAGGCGTCAGGGCCAAAGAACCAAAACATAAAACAGAAGCAATATTGTAACAAATTCAATAAAGACTTTTAAAAAAATGGTCCATATCCAAAAATCTTAAAGAAAAAAGAAAATGTTCTGCCTACTCCTAATTTATACCTGTGTATGAGAAAACCAACACACTCAACCATGCTAAATATCACTTTAAACTCATGATCACAAACCCTATACGAGCCCTTACTGATGCATGATACGCACACTATTACTTCCCCCGTCCATCCATCACTCCCCCACTCTCCCACGCAACTAATTCATACCACCATCTCTCCTCAAATCTCCAGCCTCTTCCCCTCTCCTTATTCTCAGCTCCTTGCTTCCTACTTCACTGAGGAAATGGAAGCATCAGAAGAGATCTTCCTCAGGCTCCCTGCTTCAGTCTTTGCTCTCAGCCTACTCTCAACACAGCAGCCAGAGTGAGCCTGTGAAATCCTAAGTCAAATCACATCACTCCTGTGCTCAAAATCCTCCAAAAGCTTCTTTTCTTGGCTTTCCATGGTCTTCTGCCTCCATCCCCCCTACCTCTCTGACCTCACCTCCTATTACCAGAAGACCATACAACTTACCATCCAAACTAGGACACTACTGGGAGTGAAAGCGGACACTATTAATAATTTCATTGAGACAAGAGACATAAACAAGGACCACTCTCTTACCAGATCCCTCATTCACTCTGCTCCAACCATATTCTCCAACATGCCAGGTATATTTGCACCCTAGTACCCTTGTACTTGCTCACCACCCAGGTCGCTCACTTCCTTTGGGTCTTATCAAGAGTCATCTTCTTCAATGAGGTCTTTCTTGGTCACCCTACCTAAAATTCCAACCCCTGCCCTGCCACACACACATACTACCTCTCCCTGCTTTAGTTTTTCTTGTTAGCAATAGTCATATTATACATTTCACTTATTTATCTTATGTACTGTCCATCTCCCCAAGAAAATGTAAACTTCCTAAGAAGAGGGATTTTTGCCTAATTTCTTCCCTGCTCTATTCACACTGACTAGAATAGAACCCGTCACATCATGAGCATTCAGTAGTACACATTTGCTGAATGAATATATCAATGAAAAAGAGGTATTTCAATAACCTATTCATGTTAGAAACATCATAAGCAGAGGTAGAAATAACATAGGAGGAACAGAGGTGTAGTCTTTGATGGACAGGAAAAGAAGAGGTAAACACTATGAAATTATCAATAGATACCAATTAAAACAAGCACACCATACTGAAAACATTAAATATACTATGTGGAAGTTTCATGAAAACTTAAAGGAAAAACAAAAGTGCTCAAAATTTACATTTATTCCTTACTTCTTAGCGGATAATTTCCAAACTCCTTAACCTAATGTTTAAGGGCCAACCTTGCCTTAACCCTCACCTCCAGTCCTATCTCATACTATTTCCCTATATGAACCCTCCTGTCCCAGCAAACCTGCCTTTTCATTTTTATTTTTAATTCACCTTCATGTTTATATTTACATCACCTTATTTGCTCCTTCTAATTTCCAAGGCCTGGCTCAATAAAACCTTCCTTCCCAACCATATAGCCTGCCCCCAGTGATAAATCCCAACTCTGAACTCTTAAAGCAGTGCTTATCCATACCACTAAATTGGAACAGTTAATTTTTCTTTTCTTTTTTTTTTTTTTTTTGGCCAAGGTGTTCGGCTTGCAGGATCTTAGTTCCCCAACCAGAGACTGAACCCAAGCCCTCAGCGGTGAAAGCGCCGAGTCCTAACCACTGGACCGCCAGGGAATTCCCTATTTTCATCTTTAGTGTCTATATC
The DNA here is from genome assembly GCF_949752795.1 of Hyperoodon ampullatus. NCBI lineage: Eukaryota > Metazoa > Chordata > Mammalia > Artiodactyla > Ziphiidae > Hyperoodon > Hyperoodon ampullatus. The sequence goes on from NC_136919.1 coordinate 10,412,761, forward strand.
TTGTCCTCCCAGCAAGAATGAAGGGTCCCCTCAAAGGATGAGAACATCTCTTAGACCTGTGTATCCCCAACCCCCAATACCACGGCCAAACACAAGAAGTTCTCACATATCTTTGCTAACTGCATTGTCACAAGGTGCTCTGAGAAAAAGAACATAAGTAAAATCAAAAGATTTTTAAATTAACATTAGGCACATTTCACAATAATAGAATTTTTTTTCTCTGAAATTTGCCAGCATTTTCCAAGTTAGATAATTTCTTTCTGGAGTGGTCAAAAATTGGACTTTGAAATTCTATAAAAGCTCACTTGCACTTGACACATTTTCTACAAAAATAAAAGCAATTATACCCATACATGTCAAGTCAGATTTTAAGGTTTTCAACTCATGTTATGAAGACTTATCACTGAGAGCCCAGCAGGGAGATTTTAGTTGAAGGAGTGAAGCACATGGGGTTTTTGTATCCTTCCAACAACAGTATAGAGGCTGGCAAACTACAGCCTGTGGGCCAAACTCGACCAGTTGCCTACGTGTATAAATAAAGTTTTACTGGAACACAGTCATGCCCCTTTGTTTATGTATTATCTGTGGCTGTTCTCATGCTGCATAGCTAGATAGCTGCCATAGTCCTCCAGAGTCCATATGGCCCCCAAAGTCTAAAATATTTACTAGCTGGCCTTCTACGGAAAAAGCCTGTCAACTGCTGATAAGCAAGCATACCTACTGTAATACAGAGCATGGAGAGGAAGCACAACCTGATAAGGTGAAATGCGTGAATTAGAAAATACATTAAAAGTTCCAAGGACGATACACATATTATAAATGTTAGCAACTATGCCTGAACAAACCCCTGTGACTCAAAAGAAGGACTCTAAAGTAGAGGGAAATTATTTCAACTGTTTTATGGAATGAGAATCATGTTTCATATTTTCTTTGATGAAAATTTCTAATTAAAAGCATCCCAAGGGACTTCCCTGGTGGCGCAGTGGTTAAGAATCCGCCTGCCAATGCTGGGGACATGAGTTTGATCCCTGGTCCGGGAAGATCCCACATGCTGTGGAGCAACTAACCCCATGCACCACAACTACTGAGCCTGCGCTCTACAGCCTGCGAGCCACAACTACTGAAGCCCTCGTGCCTAGAGCCCAAGCTCCACAACAAAACAAGCCACCGCAATGAGAAGCCCGTGCACTGCAACGAAGAGTAGACCCTGCTCGCCGCAACTAGAGAAAGCCCACACGCAGCAATGAAGACCCAAAGCAGCAAAAAAAAAAAAAAAAAAAAATCAATCAATTAATTTTTAAAAAAAGATCTCACGTGCCTCAACTAAGACCTGACGCAGCCAAAGATAAAATAAAAATAAATAATTTTTTTTTTTAAACAGGTAAGGTAGGGAATTCCCTGGCAGTCCAGTGGTTAGGACTCGGTTCTTTCACTGCAGAGGGCCCAGCTTCAATCCCTGGTCGAGGAACTAAGATCCCACAAGCTGTGCGGCGCAGGCACCACCCACCCAAAAAAAGAGGTAGGGTAATTTTTATCATTTCACTAGGACACAATGAGACATACTCCACGTCCATCACATGACAGAAGTGACCAAAACAAACCTTTCCATGAAAATAAGTGGTAAATATCAGAGTCATAACTAAAGAGGTGAGACAGACAACTTGGTAACATGATGAAACCTACACTTGTAAAAGGCTTATTAAAAGTGAAATTAGGGCTTCCCTGGTGGTGCAGTGGTTGAGAGTCCGCCTGCCGATGCAGGGGACACGGGTTCGTGCCCCGGTCCAGGAAGATCCCACATGCCACGGAGCGGCTGGGCCCGTGAGCCATGGCCGCTGAGCCTGCGCGTCTGGAGCCTGTGCTCCGCAATGGGAGAGGCCACAACAGTGAGAGGCCCGCGTACCGCAAAAAAAAAAAAAAAAAAAAAGTGAAATTAAAGGCCAACTATCTTCAATCGAAGAGCATTTTTAGTAACATAATATGCCACACACAGGTATGGCTTTGAAATGTGAGAATAAAACATGCTTTGCAAATAAATTAATGTGTGTAAGATGATCCAGTTAAAAATTACAGAGATGATGACAACTAAATGTAACGTGGTATCCTGAATGAGGTCCTGGAACAGAAAAAGGACATCAGGTATAAACTAAGGAAATCTGAGGGCTTCCCTGATGGCGCAGTGGTTAAGAATCTGCCTGCCAATGCAGGGGACACGGGTTCAAGCCCTGGGCCGGGAAGATGCCACATGCCGCAGAGCAACTAGGCCTGTGAGCCAAAACTACTGAGCCTGCGCGCCACAACTACTGAAGCCCGCGCGCCTAAAGCCCATGCTCCGCAACAAGAGAAGCCACCGCAATGAGAAGCCCACGCACCGCAATGAAGAGCAGCCCCCACTCGCCGTAACTAGAAGAAAGCCCGCACGCAGCAACAAAGACCCAACGCAGACAAAAATAAATTAAAAAATAAAATATAATAAAAACATTAAAAAAAAAAAAAGGGGCTTCCCTGGTGGCGCAGTGGTTGAGAGTCCGCCTGCTGATGCAGGGGAGACGGGTTCATGCACTGGTCTGGGAAGATCCCACATGCCACGGAGCGGCTGGGCCCGTGAGCCATGGCCGCTGAGCCTGCGTGTCCGGAGCCTGTGCTCCGCAATGGGAGAGGCCACAGCAGTGAGAGGCCCGCGTACCAGAAAAAAAAAAAAAAACATTAAAAAAAAACTAAGGAAACCTGAATAAAGCATGAACTTTAGTTAATAATAATTATCAATACTGGCTCACTAATTGTAGCAAATGCGCCATTAATATGAGATGTTAATAATAACAGGAACTTGATTCTGGGTATATGGTAACTCCCTGTTCTATCATCTCAGTTTTTCTGTAATTTAAACTGTTCTAAAAAGTAAAGTCTATTTAAATTTTTTTAATTACATAAACAGGGGCTTCCCTGGTGGCACAGTGGTTGAGAATCTGCCTGCTAATGCAGGGGACACGGGTTCGAGCCCTGGTCTGGGAGGATACCACATGCCGCGGAGCAACTAGCCCTGTGAGCCACAACTACTGAGCCTGCGCGTCTGGAGCCTGTGCTCCTCAACAAGAGAGGCCGCGATAGTGAGAGGCCCACGCACCGCGATGAAGAGTGGCCCCCTCTCGCCGCAACTGGAAAAAGCCCTTGCACAGAAACGAAGACCCAACACAGCCAAAAACAAACAAACAAACAAATAAATTAATTAATTAATTAATTTAAAAATTACATAAACAGGGACTTCCCTGGTGGTGCAGTGGTTAAGAATCCGCCTGCCAATGCGGGGGACACAGGTTTGATCCCTAGTCCGGGAAGATCCCACATGCCGCGGAGCAACTAAGCTCATGCTCCACAACTCTAGAGCCCACGAGCCACAACTACTGAGCCCATGTGCCACAACTACTGAAGCCCACACATCTAGAGCCTATGCTCCACAACAAGAGAAGCCACTGCAATGAAAAGCTCATGCACCGCAACAGAGTAGCCCCCGCTTGCGCAGCAATGAAGACCCAACACAGCCAAAAAATAAATAAATAAATTACATAAATAACATAATTCTAAAACCAAGCATCCAATTTAGCAACTTTTTTCAGTATAAAAAAATATACAAATTTTTTTTATTATTATTTTTTAGCTAATTGGGCCTCTCACTGTTGTGGCCTCTCCCGTTGCGGAGCACAGGCTCCGGACATGCAGGCTCAGCGGCCATGGCTCACGGGCCCAGCCGCTCCGCGGCATGTGGGATCTTCCTGGACCAGGGCACGAACCCGCGTCCCCTGCATCGGCAGGCGGACTCTCAACCACTGCGCCACCAGGGAAGCCCAAAAAATATATACAAATTTGAGAAATGCATGTGAACACTGTAATTTATCGGTCTCCAACAACCACCATCTAGAAGAAGGATTAGCAGCTATCTCATGATGTCCCAGAACCCATTTACATCTGGTAACACGTTGCGATATTTAAACTATCACGAAGAATATTTTATCTTTCAGTTCACTGTGATCAGAAATGAAATACAGAAACTTCCTAACACAAAATTTCCACAGCTATGTTATATTTTGCACTAAATCCTGGTCAACTGAAGCAAGGCAAATGTATTTCCTAGCCAGAATTGTTTAAGAAAAGCCAGTTTTTATATTAATTTCCATTTAATATCAAACTTTAAAAAAAAGCCATTATAAGTAGTAATGGTTGAGCCTGAAGAGGAGAGTTTTGGCTGGTGGTAGTAAAGCATATGGGTGCTTAGGAAATAAAGACAATAATAACTACCATGCATGTCAGGCTCGTCATGTACTAGGCACCAACCAGGTGCTTTACATGGACGTTCTTATTTAACCTGTGTAACACTCGTGAAAGGTAAGTATTCTTAGCCACTTTTTCCAAATGAGGAAACTGAGGAAATTAAATTATTTTCCCAAGGTCAAGTTAATAACTAGCAAAGCCGAGACTAGAATCCAGGTGTATCTGGTTCACCCAGCTTTTACCCACCAAGTCATTTGCCTCCCAAGAGTGAGTGCTTTAATTTACAGTCAAGGTTACTTCTTCTAATCACCCCACTCTTTCAACAACTATTAATATGTCAGTCAGTAGCTGCCTGACAAAGTCAGGTTTAGTTGGACTTCAGGACTAAATAACCTAAATTCTACTAAAGAAATGGTATAGGAAAGTTTAGAAAAAGTTACTAGGGACTAATCTAGATTATTACCTTGATAATTAAACACACACACACATAGCAGGTGCTATCTAAAGTATTTTTAAAATTTTTTTTTAGTATTTATTTATTTATTTTGGCTGCACTGGGTCTTTGTTGCGGCATGCGTGCGGAATCTAGTTCCCCGACCAGGAGGGAAGTTCCTATCTAAAGTATCTTTTGAGACTTAAATGTGGGATTTCCCTGGTGGTGCAGTGGTTAAGAATCTGCCTGACAATGCAGGGGACATGGGTTCCAGCCCTGGTCCAGGAAGATCCCACATGCCACAGAGCAACTAAGCCCGTGCACCACAACTACTGAGCCTGTGCTCTAGAGCCTGTGAGCCACAGCTACTGAAGCCTGTGCACCTAGAGCCCGTGCTCCACAACAACACAGAAGCCACCGCAATGAGAAGCCTGTGCACCGCGATGAAGAGTAGACCCTGCTAGCCACAACTAGAGAAAGCCCGCACACCGCAACGAAGACCCAACGCAACGCAGCCAGAAAAAAAAATACATATAAATAAACATTTTAAAAAAGATGTAAATGTACTAAGAGTTCTGGGTATAGCACTCTAAAGTAAAATAAAATGAGCTCAAAACTAGCTATATAATCTCTAGTGATTAATATAATCTTTCTGGAATTCAGTTTTTCAATGGAAAAACAAGGAATTATGGGTACCATTCCCTTCCCATAATTTACACTCTACGAACCTCCAAATAGATCCAAGTTCCCTAACTGGTTCCAGAACATCTTGGTCACCTCACTCTCTTTCTCTATGAGCTAACAGGGATTTTTTTTCTGTGGGCAGGTAACCTCAGATAGTAACCAATATTGTCAAAGTGATCTATACTCTTAGCGTATCATCTGCCTTCTTCCAATGTGGGAGCGCATAAGATCAAAATGGCCCTTTATTGGAAAAGGTTCGGAAAATTCAAGATTATCATCTTCCTCCCAATCCTTCAAACTATTTAGAGTCTCATCATCTCAATAGTCTCCTTCCTGGTCTCTCCTTCCTACTGTTGAAGCAATCTTCCTAAAGCACAAACCTTGTCATGCTACTCTCCACTGCTTACAGAATAATGTCTACAATATGCTACAGGGTATCAAGCTCTCAACCATAAATCCCTCTTTTTATAACTCCTATCTCATCTCCCACCACCTTTCCACTTCCCCAAAATCAGATTTTGCTGCCATACTATATCCTAAAGTCTCCAACATTTGCACATGCTATTATCTAGGCTTAAGGGGCTCAGATCTTCCTTATCTTCAAGTGAACTCAGATTTCTCCTTTAAGGCCCGGCCCCCAAATCTCTTCCCTCTGTGAAGCTCTGGGGGAACTGCTCCTGACAACAAACGGGGTGCATCCTTCCTCCCTTATGACACTGACTGGGAAAGTTACCCCATTTTAAAGTCTCTTTCAGTTTTTCTATTTACATCATGCAGAAAATCTAAGCAAGGTGTCAATTTGTCTTCAACACTTCCCTAACACTTGTTAATCTCTCCTTTTAATTAAAGACAGAGGTCTCAAACTCAGCACCTTCTGCAAACAGTAGCAAGCTAGGTCTTATAACATTGTTTTTATTATATTCAAGTTGCTTTCTATTTAGGGCAAGAGATGGTAGCCTTTCATTATGGTAATAACATAAAGCTTCTTTAAAAAAATTTTTAAAGGTGTCCAAATTTTTAAAAAAAGACATTTTAAATAAACAATGGTATAAGTAGTTTGCAGATTTGGGAAAAATCATGATGCTACTCAAGGATTAAGCATGGTTAACATTGTTATATACTGATGCCTCCACCTTGACAGAACTGTCAGTTACTTTTTTTGTTCATTAAACAGGTACATTTCATCATAGTATTTATATACTATTCATACGAATGTGATAGGGCAAAAAAGGACATAACTGCCATTTTTTAATGACCTACTACAATGTTAGCTGTATTTTATCAATCAAATAATTTTAATTTGAAGATTTATTTTAACTACCCACCCCTTTTAAGGGACCTAACCAATTCATTCCAGAGATGGGTGTCCTTTGCAAATATTTTTTTATAAATATAATCATGTTGAATTACAATGATTTGTCTAAACGTGTTTCCCCTTACAAGACTTACCTCCTCCAATGCAGGAACAGTTTCTTATTCATTTTATGTTTTGCTAAATTACATACTCTAAAAATCATTAGGTATTAAAAATAATGAGCTCATCTTTTTCCAAAAAATGGACAGACAAGCACAGTAAGCTTTATCTAACATATATCCTTCACTCATGCATTCAAAAAATGTTTATTAAACACCTACGAAGTGCCAGGCACTGATGAACCGGACAGTTTAAGGTCTGCTCTTGAGGGACCCACATTCTCATAGGGATACATGACATTCTAATGTCACTTTTAAGTCGTTGTCACAGACTGGATTTCTACATACCCTCTACTTAGAATCCTTTGCCTACTCCTTTTAGTGGTCAGTTGAGTCCCACGTAGGCAGCAGGGCCCAGCTCAAACTGAGGAGCCTTTACCAATCTCTTGACTCAGATACTTTCTCACAGACTATTTGCAACAAAATGTTGTTTTCTCAACAAAACTCCAAGTTCCCTAAAGTAGGGACATAGTCATCTTGGTATCCCCATTACTTGGCAGAGGAACTGGCATTTAGCAGGTGCTGAATCAATGTCTGAATTTATTAAAAAATTAATAAATAAGTGACTGAATGATGAAGAGCAATGCTCCAGTTAGGAATCAGCCAAGCTGCTGCTAACTCAGTTCCAAAATGACTGAAGAACAGTAACTTAATGTAAGTTGAAAACATCTACTAACTTCCCAATGAGCATGCTTGAAATAATTATTAATGTACCAAAAAGATATTTCCTCACAATTAAGAAACATATATCATGAGAGGGGAAAAAAATGGAAACAAGTGATACTTTAATATCTTTAGTTGGTATTTTTGAAACAAAAGTAAAACATTATAGAAAAAAAGAATGGACTTAGTATCAACTATTCCTGGCACAAGTACAGGGAACTGAAAGGCACACTACTTTGAAGATATAAGTATATAATATAAAGCCAGATAGTATCCAAAATTCAAATTAACAGTACAAGATTTCTTGTTATGACAGCAAAACTCCAGACCCCACCAAAAGTGAATAAATAAAATACAGATGTCAATTTTACCCCAATACATTAATTAATTTTCCAGAACTAAAAAAGACAAACCACAAAAATAATGAAATTCATGCATAATAAATGGCTTGTGGATTAAGCTCAGATTTTATAAGACCACACAACTGACAGAATATCAAAACACTTGGACAGCTAATATGCATTACTGAGTAAATACTAATGTATCCTCACTATTCCATTAAAAAACCTTGGCTTTTTAAAATATTACTTGAAATCATTACTAATGGGACTGTTAAACAAGATTAAGTTTGAAAGACATTAAATAAGTTATGGTACACCCCTACCATGGAATACTACGTAATCATTAAGAAGGAGGTAGAGGTACATGGAAAGGTATCTACCACGTACCACTAAGTGAGAAAGCAAACTGCAGAACGATATGCATGGTAAGATCCCAGAGGCAGTACAGGCGTTAAAACACAACCCCCCCCCCCAAAAAAGAAAAACACAAACCCCAGAGCAAGACTACTTGAGCTCAAATCTCGGTTTTGCTGCTCACTAGCTAAGCAACCTTTGGCTAATTACTTCTCCTTGCCTCGGTTTCTTCATCTGCAAATGGATGTAAAATTGAAGCTTACTTCGTAGGGTATGTTCATAAGTTTGTGAGGGTTTAACAGGTTAACATATGTAAAGCACTTAGCAAGAACAAGTGTTAACTATAATTTGGGGGGAAAAAAGAAAAAATCCAAATCATATAGCATATGCATATACATGCAGGGCAAAAAAGCTTTCATTGTTGCATTGTTTTTAGTTGTTCTTTTTTTTTTAACAAAGAACATTTATTACTTTAGTAATTTAAATTTTTTAAAAAAGGAGAACATAATAAAAATTTGGCACTAAGAGCTCCCCTGCTGAAGGATCTGCTAGTACAATTACTTAAACACTCAAGACCAAACAAATTCTGTGAATAATAAAAAATGTGAAATTTTCAAGTCCAACAAAAAGGACACAATACTTAATCTCTAGGTATAATTCAACAATAACATGCTACACACCAACAAGGAGAACTGCAATGGTATTAAAATTATATCCCTTTTTTTTCCCCAAAGGACATAAATAACACAAAAATATCCACCTAATCTGGAATGCATATCAGGAACTTTCATAATTATTTAAACCTTCATTAATTTTATTAGTCTGAAATTATATACTACCAAATCTAATTTCCTCTTATTCAACAATCTCTAATGACACCTCACTAAGACAGATATAAATCTGGAGATCAAGATAAACCAAATAGTTAAAAAAAACCTAAAACCCTTAGAACTCTTGAGAGGAAGATTTCACCACCCACATGCTTTGAGGAAGCTTTGGTCCCCAGCATAAACTTAGCTTCTTCCATAAATACAGTGGGTGTACAAAACTACCAAACAGAAGAGCAGAAAGAGAACTTTGAGCTTCAGCTGCATTTTTGCTGAGCTGTAATACTGGTAAGGCCTGTTTCAAGATCCAAGGGTACACCCTCAAATTTAAGGAAAGCATGTAAACAGCAGACTGACATGTCTATGTCATCACATTTACCAGAATGGTACTTCATAAAATTACAAATATTTATTATCAAACTTCAAATAGCATTATTATCACTGTGTTCTATCTAAAAGGAACCTTCCAGAACAAAAAAAAAAGAAGAAAATCTTGTTAGTTAAATAGCTTTTCAAAAATAAATAGAAATCAATAAATGTTAGCAATTACTGTCATTACTGTTATTATGATGTTTTGGAATGATGGAATAGAAACTTACTCAGAGGGAGACTTAATAAGTTACGTTCCATCAGAATCCAAGTTGGCCCACCACATCCTTGAATAATTAGATATTAAAAGGCAGTTTCTTTTAGAGAAATCGAAGTTAGATTCCTTGGTTCTAAAGGAGGTAAAGATGAAATAAAGTCTGCGAAAAGAATTAATCTATTCTTTCCTAAGCTTTTCTGACATAAATCCATATTTGTAAACAGTTTGCAATTCTGCCTTAAGTGTTATGACTTTTAGACCTAATGTATTTTTGTCAGGATTTATAAACAGTGAAAGTAAAATCAAGAAATGGGTCAGAGTTCTGCATTAGAAAATGAAAGGAGACAGTTCAGTGGGTTGAAAATAGATGACTTTAGCCTAAGCCCTAAAAACTTTTAAAATAGATGTATTTGGATAAAATTTAGATTGCTTGGGAATATAATTTGGTTCTGATCTTGAAAAAAAGGAAATAGGCTAATATCCCAACTAAATTTCTGTCTTTTAAATTTTCCAATATTAATCCTTTCAAAAATTCACAGAAAATAAACTGAAAACATAAATTAGGTAAGGGAAAAAAAAAGAAGACCTGAACATGTTTGACGACATGCTTCCCACTAGTCTCCAGCGTGGGTGTACAGGCATTACACGGGAGCAAGACCAAGCAAGGATCTTTTCAGACAGACATCTTAGATTAATGAACTGACATCTTGCCTGTTTTTACAGTTACAGTATGCTTAAAGCCTTATTTTTCTTTTCTTTTTATTGAAGTATAGTTGATTTACAATATTGTGTTAGTTTCAGGTGTACAGCAAAGTGATTTAGATATATAAATCTTTTTTTCAGATTATTTTCCATTATAGGTTATTATAAGATATTGACTATAATTCCCTGTGCTATACAGTAAATCCCTGTTGCTTATCTATTTTATGTATAGTAGTTTGTATCTGTTAATCCCAAACTCCTAATTTATCCCCCCCACCCCCTTTCCCCTTTGGTCAGCATAGGTTTGTTTTCTATATTTGTAAGTCTGCTTCTGTTTTGAAAACAGTCATTTGCATTATTTTTAGATTCCACATATAAGTGATATCATATATTTGTCTTTCTCTAAGTACAATATTCTCCATGTCCACTCATGTTGCTGCAAATGGCAATATTTCATTTGTTTTATGTAGAGCCTTATCTTTTTAAAATGGCTGACAAAAAGGTGAATATGAAGATAATTTTGGCTTAATATACATAATTTAATTACAGCATTAGTATTAAGTTATATTTTCCTTTCAGGTATAAATACTTATCAATTATCTGGTTCATCTTCAAACTTAAAAAAAAAAGAAAAAATACATTATAGAGACCCTTCAGAAGTCTGTATTTTTTTTTAAACATTTGCTCAACTGTTCATTTATATATATTAAATATGCAAACTTGAGGTATCAACAGATGTTCACCACTTCTTCTGACCTTTGCATTGCAGAGTTCAAAACTGGGTTTCAGCTTAGAAACAATGAACAACTACCTTTCTGAAAATGTTTTTACAAAATCATAATACATATTGAAACATACTTTAAAAAATCAGAAAATATAGGTAAACATAAAGAAGGAAACATTAATTATCTATAGTTCTAAAAACCAAAAATCAAACAATTTAGTGTCTAAAGCTTCATCTAAAATGTGTACACAATACAGAAAGTATTGATCCTAGTTCCTTTACAAATGAAAATATCTTGATTAGGATTAAAGAGTTAAGGCCACAAATAATTCTATGCAAACACAAGTTTAGGTAGTTCAAATGTAAAAAAAATACATAACTGAAATCCTTCTTACCTAAGAGAAAATTAACTCCAGAGAAGGAAATGTGTGGGTGAAAAAACCATAAAGTTGAAAATTTAATCATTTAAGAAAAAATTTTTTTCAATTTTTTTTGGTCTTTCCAAAGCAAGTAAGAAGGATTCCACTTATATCAGACTTTTACCCGCCCCCCCCAAAAAAATCATATTTTATCTTGGAGAATCGTAATGTATAACCAACTCCCCAATACTCTCACTCCTAAAAAAATAATAATAATAAATAAAAGTGAAACATCTTACAATTGGGAATATATCCACTTTCCTGCTTCAATTTTCTGCAAATATCAGGGGTACTTTTTCCAAATAAACCAATTTAAACTAAAGCACATCATGTTTAAAGAGTGGCAAATTTTGTATTGTTAGTTTCACCAAATAAGAGTTAATACATATTGTTGCCGTTTCCAGAATGCCATTATCAGGCAGCATCACCTGGTAAATTGCTAAGTGCCATCACTGGAAAGCTGCTCACAAACTCACCGTGGAGCCAACTGGGTGAAGTGGGAAGTGACAACGCTGTGACAGTGGTCAGGAAGGCACCAGAAGAGTAGCCCTTGTTTTAAAGTCAGGGATGTGGTATGAAGGTGGAAAAGGACGAAACCAGGTTGAAAGCTGGAACACCAAAAGGTAACTACCAGTTACTGAGTGAAAGCCATGTTCCTGAGCTTTTACATATATTATTATTTTTGAAGTTAATCCTGTGTGATAGCTATTTATCACCTCCATCTTACAGCTGAGGAAACAGGATTAGAAAAGTCAAATAACTTACTGCATAATCATGCAGCTATCATGAAGCAAACAAGGAATTCAAAACTAGATTTATTTGACTCCAGAGCCCAGACTCTTTTCATTTCCCCAGGCTGCCTCTCTGGTTCTTCAGTATATAGAATTCAGGTTCCCTGTGAGCAATTTCACTGTTGTGGGCTCTAGGAGGGAGAGATCCACCTGGAGGCAAACGGTCACATACTATCACCTGGGGAGCCTAGAGTTTTCAGCCTTTGTTCGTCCCAAGCCACCGCTATACATAATCTTTTCTCCCGTTTTCCCTTTTACAGACCTAACACACTGGATGGGTGGATGGAAGGAGAGAGGAAGGGAGGGATGGAGGGAGGGCGGCAAGCTGACTTAGATGTTTATTTGATTTACAAACTCCTCTATCCTTGTCTTTGTTCAAGTTGTTCCCTGCACCTGAAGCCCTTCTCCAATATCCCTATAGCTAATCACATCTATGACTGAAGGTCCAGTTCAAATGCCATCTCCACACAGCACTCCCCAGTCTCCCACTCTCTCATTCAGTAGTAGTATCTCCATCTCCAATCTAAATTTTCCTGACCCTTTATGTATAAAATAAATATACAAATAATATGATGCCGGGTAGATATACACTATAAATACAATAAAGGGGCAGGAGAGAAAGAATGACCAAGAGGGCAGTGTAAGGACCCAGAAAGTATCAGGCAAGACCTCTCCAAGGCAGTGATTTGTAATATGGCGTGTTTAATTCAACACAAACTATTTCGGCGCCAATATCTGTTTCACAAAATGCTCTTCTTCAATTCTCCACACCCTCCCCTTAATCTTTTCCAGAAATAGTCTGCCGTAGTGGTTTTTCATTACTGCTATTATTTTAGAGGAAAAAAACATCTCACACAAGATGTTGACAGGTGCTTTACAAACAGGTGCAAATTTCAAATCACGAATATTCTGAAAAAATGTTAAAAGTGATTTGTCAGTGAGAAGTCTGATGCCAAAATGAAGCTGAACTACAAGAATTTAAAATGGAATTTCAAGAAAATGACTTAGCAACTCTTCAACTCTATAATCTGCACGTTTACTTTCTATCATATATGAAAAGAAGAATGGCAATAGGAAAATATACTTGAAGAGAGATCCTGCAGTTTTTCACTTAAGGATAGATGGGGACTTCCCTGACAGTCCAGAGTTTTCACTGCCAAGGCCAGGGTTCAATCCCTAGTTGGGGAACTAAGATCCCACAATCCGCACACGGCACAGCCAAAAAAAAAAAAAGAAGAGTTAGAATATCCTCACCCCTTTAAAAGCCACACTATCTACATGCCTTAAAGAAAACCAGCACATGCTAAAATTTTCTTTCACAGGCTTATACAAGAGCTTGGAGAGCTCAAGCCCTTCAATCACTTGGAACTAGAAGATGCCTAGTTAACACAAAAATCTAAGGGCCAAACTACTCACTTCCCTTTCTTCCTCAGATTTATTCTGCCGATTCCCCAGTACCCTGAAAGAAATATCTGTGGTCTATTCTATCTTTCAAAACGATTACTCTGATCCCAGTCAAATCCTTTCTCTTACTTCCCTGATTACAAAATTCCCTCTTTCATCTACACTATCGTCCTATCTGCCTTGACTTTTTTCTTATCTAATGAGAAAAATATTCTTCCAGGCAGACTTACAGATCCCCAAAACTTACTTCTACTTCAGGAATTCTTAATCTTTTTGTGCCATGGGTCTCTTTGGTAGTCTGGTAAAGCCTATGGACCCCTTCTCAGATTGCTTTTAAATGCATAATTAAATATATGGGATTACAAAAAAAACTAATTATACTGAATATTAGCAAAACAATTGAAAAACCCTGATATTGCAATATATGTACACCTTTATTATCACATTAAGTAACAAGATCTAACGGTGGATTCACTAATACCATAATTCAAAAAAATTATGAGCATAAATGATATTTTTAAAATGTTTATTGGAGTATATCACCAATGATATTTTGAGACATCTGCAACAACTGTAAACATGACACAAAAATATCTGTAATTTTTATTGGTGACAAAGTCACAGGCATTGCTAATTCTACTGCGGTTTGTTGCTTACATTCATAATTGAAGGAAATGATAATACAGTTATCAGATAATAAAAATAAAGACGTGATTTTATCCCCATTCTAGCTCAAGGAGCCCCTGATTTCTATCCACCAACTGGTGAATCCCTGGTTAAAAATCCCTTCTAGTTCAAAACCTTGCTCAAACTGATTTTTGCCACAAATTTTAAAATAAAAACACTGATTTCTCCTTTGATCTAGCTCTCATCTGAACATACCACCATGCCTCCCTGTTTTTACGCAGATGTATACACAGAACCCTGTTTATTTCTATGATTTGCCTATCCAGCACCCATTTAAATTTTGCCAGTCAATAAAAGGCGAAATTGAAGGAAAGGAGATGGAAGCAACCAACAGCTTCTCACTTACAGACCTCCAACAGGAAGTGGAAAGATGCCAAGTACGGTGTGTACGTTTTTGGTAGGTGGGCTGCCCGACCCGTAAATCCAGCTTGTCAAGAGTCTCCGAAGCAAGACATCTTCACCAGCGGCACTCAGAAGACATTCCACCTCCTCCTCGCCTCCCATACTCAGTTCCCTGGCTTCCAGGTCGCTCGCCTCTGGCTCTCACCCGAAGCCACCCCGCGGTCCTCCTGTCCCTTCCCATCCCATCCCCCACGCGTCCCTCCCTCCAGTCCGCCCCAGGCTGCCCTGGCCCCTGCGCGCCGCCACATCTCTCCCTGGACCTAACCGTGTGCCCCCACCCCCACTTCTCCCCTCATTGCAGGGAAGGGCCCAGGGGTCAGCTGGACCCGGGGGCCCACCGTCAGCGCAGGCTGCGGCCCTAGGCCGAAGCAGCACGGCCGCCAGGCAAGGAGCCGCGCACTCCGCGCAGCTGGATCGGGGACGTGCACTCACCAAGAAGATCATGCGGAGGAGGGCACCGAGGTCTGCGCAGGACCGCCACTCGGCCTCGGAGCCGTCGCCCTCGCGGCGAACTGCCACCACCACCGCCGCCGCCGCCGCCACTAGCTAGTTGGCTTCCCTGCGTCCTGCGGCGGCGCTGCCGCCACGCCACGGCGCGTGCGCGGCGCCGCGGGGGCCCCTGGGACTAGTAGTTCAGGCCGGCAGCTAGCGGTGCCTCTTCCGCTTTTACCACCCAAGTCCGCAGCAGGCTGGAGCAGTCTTGAGCTGCTGGAGTACCGCGAAACGGCTTCCGGAAAATTGTTCACCAAACACTCACCCTTGCTTCCGCGTACGGTACTGATGGATGTGAATAATCCGGCTGAGCAAGTATGTGTAAAGTAAAACAATTTAGAGCATTTATGTTTTAGATAACAAGTGTCACTTGGCCAGAACACATCATTTGAAACACACACACCCACACACCCCTCTTCTTCCTTTCTGTCAAAAGGGTCTTTAATTGCCTTTGTGTTATCTGGATTTTCAGTCTTAAACCTGATATCCCACCCCTTTTATCAAATTTTACTTGACCATACAGTTTTTTAGGTCGATTGACAATTTATCTAATACAAAATTTTTAATAAAAACAATTCAGATATATTCAAATATAAAGTTAACTGAGCTGAACAGTCCTAGAAACCTTAGAATTGGAAGACAGCTTAAAGGTCATTAGTCCACCTCCGGCCCAGGCAGGAATTCCCTCTTGTACACTCCAGCCAGATAATCATCCAACTTCTCTTTCAAACAGTTCAAATTTCAGGGTGTTCACTTCCTTAAGTAAGGAGGCCTGGTCAACTGTTGGGCAGCGTTAAATGTTAGAAAGTTCTTCTGCTGAACCAAAATCTACTTCCCTTTTACTTCCTTCCATTGCTAGTTGTTATGCTGCCTGGAGCAATATAGAATGTTTTCCACTTGATAGTCTTTCAAAAAATTGAACACAATGATTATATCGTCCAACACTAGGAGTCTCCAGACCAAAAAAAAAAGGCATCAGTTTTGCAACAATTTCAGATCTGATTCAGCTCCCAGACTGCTTTCCATTCAGTCATCCTCCTTGATGTATTATCTTTAAAAATCGTCAAAATTTGCCTCAGATTTATAGCCTTGTTTTATTACCACAAGAGCATTCTGTGGTAAACTGGTCAGGTATTATTGCTATCATACTGCCATTCAACTGAATCAAGAACTCCATCAGATCAAAGATTATTCCTCAGCTCTGTTATAAAACATTGTCCAAAGCAACAAGGGAATGAAAAAAGCAACAGGATATGGTTTACAATTTAGGGTAAAAGGATAGTTCACACAGATTAAGGATCATAATCATAAGCTAAGGTACAAAGTGCTCCAGATTCCTGGCGGAAGTCTTCATCAAATTGAGGGGCCATGACTTTAAGAAGGAAGTTAACACTTGGGAGTTACTGAATGGTTGGATTTGAAGAAAGAAATGGCATGTGAGGATTGCTAAGGAAGAACCCAGCCTGAGCAAAATGAATGCATTCACAGTTTGCCCTCACTTAACACTGAGTACAGTACTATAAGTGGGCTGGACCACACAGGCCAGGTTAAGGGGAAAGGAAAGGGCCCCCAAAGTTGCAAAAAGCTCTTGAGGGTTGTGAAGAAACCACACTGTGTGTAGTAAGTAAAAAGGGCACTGGGATGGTCAATTAGTTGTTCTGAGCCCTTCTCTGTCAACCTACAAATGAAGAGCTTGAACTAGGTAAGTTGTTCTCAATCTTTTTTTCCAGCCAGTGCATCCAAGGAACACAACCTGCACATTAGAACGATGATCACAGCAACAGTAATTCTTGTGGAATATGAAGTATTTTTCTCAACGCCTTTTACACAGGGGAAAGTGAACTCAAGAGGTGAAAAGACACTCAATAAATAGTACTCCTTGAGGGCGGAGAACCCTGTCTTATTCACCACTGTCTCTCTGGAACCTGCCATACTACCAAGATGTAATACATATCTTCTTTAAAAAAAAATGAATGGGATGAATAAACAGTAAACCATGGCCAAAGCCTTTTTCCTTCCACTACATCACTCAGCCTTCCTTGACATACAGGGATATGAAATTGCTTGTCCATAGTCAACAGAATTCGAACCAGATCTTGATCAGAGCTCAGTTCTTCACTCTGCAGACCACTCTGCCACAGGAGCAGAGAGCAGTGACATACTCAGAATTTTTTTTAATGTCCTTTCTTTCATTTGTGCACAGCCAGTCTTGGAGGTAAGACAAGAAAGCAGGTGCTATGCCAAGTGACTTGGGGGTCTTTGGCAAGTATTTCTGGACAAAAATATTTTTTCCTCACATCCATGAAAGCCCCCTGAAATGTCATCCTTAGTGTTAGAAACATTGAATCCTGGATGTTAGAGCTGAGTATAAGAGATCATCTAGTCCAATACCTGCATTCGTTTGAATTTGGAGGCTGTTCCTCAAGAGATCCTAATTAAAAAACACATGCCCCTGGGAAAAGTAACATTTAAGTTATTATGCATCCATCTTTAGGAAAGAAATACGACAGTTAATTGAGAGCAAACCATACCAGAAAGAAAAGCAGGGCCATATCCAGAAAAAAATAAAGATTAGGAAGAGAGAGAGCAAGATGAAAGGGAGAAAAACAAAGACTTTATCTATGTGCAATTTTTAAAATCTATTTGGCACACAGTTTGGGAAATGAATTCATTTGAAGCAGTACATACTTAGGTGTAGATAGCTACAGCTTGTGCAAAGATTAATCTTAGTGTCTCATCTGAGTCAATTAAATTATAAACTAGGTGATACGTAAATATAGCAATAACATGGATAGAAACCAATACAGCAGAGAATGAACTCTGAGACTGTATTTTCTTTTTTTATTTATTTTTAAAAATTTAAAAAATAATTATTTATTTGTTTGTTTTGGCTGCGCCGGGTCTTAGCTGCGGCACACGGGGCATCTGGCTCTTTAGTTGCATCATGCGTGCAGGATCTAGTTCCCCAACCAGGGATGGAACCTGGGCACCCTGCACTGGGAGCTCAGAGTCTTACCTACTAGACCACCAGGGAAGTCCCTGAGACTGTATTTTCAACTATAAAACAGAAACGTCACCAACCCTATCTATCCCGTCTGGTTGTTTTGAGGATAAAACCAAAGTAGGTAGGTCAAAGCTTTTTACCATAAAGCAAAACACAAATGTTATGCATTGACATAGTTCAAACTCAAGCAGCAGGCAAACATTCACTGCTAAAGGCTAACTTAGTCGTTTTTTGTTTCTTAATCTCTTTTATAAAATTTATTTTCAATCTGACAAGTAATATATTAATTCTTGTTCTTAAAAATGTATACAATAAACAACATGGATGGACCTAGAGATGTCATACTAAGTGAAGGAAGTCATACAGAGAAAGACAAATATCATGATATCACTTAATGTGAAAACTAAAAAATGATACAAATGAACTTATTTACAAAACAGAAACAGACTCACAGACTTAGAAAACAAACAGTTACCAAAGGGGAAAGGTGGGGGGGAGGGATAAACTAGGAGGTGGGGATTAACATATACACACCGCTATATATAAAATAGATAATCAAGGACCTACTGTATAGCACAGGGAACTCTACTCAATACTCTGTAATAACCTATATGGGAAAAGAATCTAAAAAAAAAATAGATGTATGTATACATATAACTGAATCACTTTGCTGTACATCTGAGTCTAACACAATATTGTAAATCAACTATACTCCAATATAAAAATTTTAAGAATAAATAAATAAATAATAAAAATTAAAAAATGTATACAATACAAATAAGTCAAAAGTTCCTCTTGATTCCCACCCAATTCCATCCAGGAGCCACTCTTGTCAATTTGATACATATCTGTCCAGATTTGGTGGCGGGTTGTTTAACCCAAATAGAATCACACTGTACATACTGTTCCACGTTCTATAATGCTTTTTTCATGTAATAGTAAATCCTGGCATCTTTCCATATAGATACATAAAAATCTACCTCATTGTTTTGAACCTTGCACAATATTTCCATAGTACAATCTACCCTAGTTAATTTAGCATCCCCTGTTGATGGACATTTAGGTTGACTCATCACATTTTGAATAACAAAAAATACATGTGAATTAACTATATGTTATTTCTTAATGGGAAAATTTTTCTAAATCTCTGGAAAATCCAGAGAGACAGACATGGAAGCTGTCCTATACACAAGGGGCACAAAATATCCTTCATAAAGTCCTTTTTGCACTTAAACTGTCCAGTTGAAAGTAAAGGACAAGATTCCAGTCACAGCCCTACTCCATGCTCTGGGCCCTTGGTTGTCCTGCACTGGCCCCCACTGGCAGGTTCAGAAATAGTGATACTCAGAGGTCGATTTACTATGAAGCTGATGGAGCTTTTGATTTAAGGCAGTGTACTCACATAGTCGTATGGTTTTATAACATTTGCCAAGGAATTTTAAATTATTGGCTAAATCGAGGACAACAGATAAAAGCCTAAAACTTGAGAATACTGGAAATGAGGATCATTTCCTGTAGAACAGGATCATAAATTATGCAACTCATACTTCAGCCCAATGAAATCTACTATAAAACTGATTTTTCTACCAGTGCAAGGGATGTCCAGACTGATAGGAGCTGTAATGTTAATGGATCATAAAGCTTTTGTGCATTATCTGTATTTGAATTTGACCCAAGACTAATTATAATATATGAAATATCTTTAACGTAATCATATTTTACATCTTTCACTGACAACTGTTTTCATTGTCTTGTATTACTTAGTTTTAAGTTCTCAAAGTTTTTCAAGCTTGTTAAGCTCCTGATAGATTTTTTTAATAACAAAAAGTATAGACAAAAAAAGTAACATGCTTACAATTTATATACTCTTTGAAAATCAGATATCAACAATTTTAATGGCTACATAATATTTCATCATACTGACAAATCATAAATTGTCATTTCAAAATGGAAATTGTTTACTCCTGATAACAAATTTTTAAATGCCAAATTCATGCAAATTAAAGAAATTCTAGAATACAGATATAAGTTAAATAGAAACTTAATACTTTGTAAAGCTTATTTTAAAAATAAATGGTGGGGGCCTCCCTGGTGGCGCAGTGGTTGAGAGTCCGCCTGCCGATGCAGGGGATACGGGTTCGTGCCCCGGTCTGGGAGGATCCCATATGCCGCGGAGCGGCTGGGCCCGTGAGCCATGGCTGCTGAGCCTGCGCATCCGGAGCCTGTGCTCCGCAACGGGAGAGGCCACAACAGTGAGAGGCCCGCATACCACAAAAAAAAAAAAAAATAAAAATAAAAATAAAAAAAAAAAATAAATGGTGGGCTTCCCTGGTGGCGCAGTGGTTGAGGGTCCACCTGCCGATGCAGGGGACACGGGTTCGTGCCCCGGTCCGGGAGGATCCCACATGTCGCGGAGCTGCTAGGCTCGTGAGCCATGGCTCTAGCCCATGTCCTAGAGCCCGCGAGCCACAGCTACTGAAGCCCCCGGGCCTAGAGCCCATGCTCCGCAACAAGAGAAGCCACCGCAATGAGAAGCCCACGTACGACAATGAAGAGTAGCTCCCACTCACCTCAACTAGATTAAGCCCGTGCGCAGCAACGAAGACCCAACACAGCCAAAAATATATTAATTAATTAATTAATTTTTAAAAATAAGCAGGGAGGCTATAAAAAAATTAAAAAATAAAACAGGGATACACACATACACATTGCATATGAAGAAAACATCTCTAGAAGGCAACATAAAGTAGTGACAGTGGTAACCTTCATTAGTGTAGGGTAACAGGGCTGGGGACTGAGTGGCAGGCCAACTTATTTTCATTGTATATTGTATATTGCACCCATTGAATTTTACACCATGTATATATATTTCCTATTTTAAAAATTTAGAAATTTAAGACATATATCAAATATTATCACTCAGAAGCTATAGAGGTAGCTCTTTATCCCCAGTAGCTTATTTTACTTCAAAGGAAAACTTAAGATAGAAGAAAAAGGGTTTCCCTGGTGGCGCAGTGGTGGAGAGTCCGCCTGCCGATGCAGGGGACACGGGTTTGTGCCCTGGTCCGGGAGGATCCCACATGCCGCGGAGCAGCTGGGCCCGTGAGCCATGGCCGCTGAGCCTGCGCGTCCGGAGCCTGTGCTCCGCAATGGGAGAGGCCATGGCAGTGAGAGGCCCGCGTACCGCAAAAAAAAAAAAAAAGATAGAAGAAAAACTAAAACTAACATTTTATGTATAAAATTAAAATGCTTTACAACTAATCAAGTACCTTAATCATAAATAGTTTTGTGAGGAGGCAGAATTATATCCATTTTACATACTAGTGAACAGAGCCTCAGAGAGATTAAGTGACTTGCCCTAAGTCACAGCTAGTTAGTGCCAAAACTGGAACTCAGTTTTTAATGCTTGCAAACCCCATGATCTTTCCCATCACACTGACACAACATGCCCCCCTAAATACCTTTCTCCAAAAAAACACGTGAAGAACAGAAAATGAATTGTTACTTTTTAAAATTTTTATTTATTTATTTTTGGCTGCATTGGGTCTTCGTTGCTGTGCGCAGGCTTTCTCTAGTTGCAGCGAGCGGGGCCTACTCCTCGTTGCCGTGTGCAGGCTTCTTTGTGGTGGCTTCTCTTGTTGTGGAGCACGGGCTCTAGGTGCGTGGGCTTCAGCAGTTGCAGCACGCAGGCTCAGTAGTTGTGGCTCGTGGGCTCTAGAGCTCAGGCTCAGTAGTTTTGGCGCATGGGCTTACTTGCTCCGCGGCATGCGGGATCTTCCCGGACTAGGGCTCGAACCCGTGTCCCCTGCATTGGCAGGCAGATTCTTAACCATTGCGCCACCACAGAAGCCCTTTTTGTTACTTTTGTGTGTGGGGAAGGGCGGGGAAGGTTCTCTATTAATGATTAAATTCATTTTCTAAAAGTGAAGACAAAACTTATTGAATAGCACATTGCACCTTCAGAAGTACTAAAAAGTCTTACATGATTAATACCTCCTATTACTCCCAGCTCAGGTATTAGGGAGATACTTTTCTTTCACTCCCTTATTTAATGAAGGCTAAGGAATTATTCCCAGTCTCTTAATAAAAAAGATATCTTTGTGGCCAATATAAGAGAGATTTTTTTTTTTTAATTTTGGCTGCACTGGGTCTTAGCTGCGGCATTCAGGATCTACACCGTGGGATATTCGCCACGGGATCTTTAGTTGAGACATGCATGTGGGATCTAGTTCTCTGACCAGGGATGGAACCCAGGCCCCTTGCATTGGGAGCGCAAAGTTTCACCCACTGGACCACCAGGGAAGTCCCCAAGAGAGTAATTAGATGTAGCACTTTTCAAAGCATTTCCAAAAATCTTTGTCAAATTCAGTGTAATCCCCAAACTTATTATTTCCCATTGAAAGTAATCTTGAAAATTCACTCTCAAGAGGTGGTTTTCTTGAAGAGCTTCTAAAATTTATTCTCATAGTATATTTACATGATAAATAATAGCATTACCACTATTCTACAACTTTCCCATACAGTATCTCATTTGATTCTTGAAACAAGCCACTAAGACAGGCAGGGACAGAAATCCCTGACACTCAATAGATGAAGAAACTGAGGCTCTGGGAGGTTGTTTTTTCCTACGGTCATGTGTCCTATCTCTTAGTTGAATATTCTCTCCAACAAAGCATGTGAAAAATTCTTAATTATCAGAACTTCAACTTGTCAATTACATAGGACTTTTCCTTTTCCTTCTTGCTCTATGCCTTTAATTCCCTTTCAGAAAGGAAGATTTGGGGACTAAACAACATTCAATCCTAATCAGTCCTGACTCTGCTTAGCTTTCTGAGATCAGATGGGAAATAGAAATCTATTTTCTTACCCATAAGAGCACAAGTGAAATGAGCTGGTTTAAATTACTAGATAAACTCTACATTTGTCTATTGCCCAATATCAAAATACTTGTAAACTATGTAACTACTCTATATCCTAAAAACGATATGTAAGTCTTCTAAACCTGAAGCTCAGGATGACAACCTAGACTACAGAAATTAAAAATTAAACGGCCAAAGCTCACATCCTGGCTCCATATCTTCTCAGCTGTGTGATCTCCTGGGCAAGTTTCTTGGCCTCTTGGAGCTTCGGATTCCTTAGCCCTAAAATTAGGGGTTTAAAAAAATGTTTTCAAAAGGATTAAAAGAGATAATGCACTTAAAACATTTAGCATAGTGTCTAGCACTTATTTAAATATTGATAACTTGGCACTGACACTATTATCGGCATTTACGATTCAGCAAACTAGATTTATCTATGCACTTTCCTATTCAATCCATAAATGAATGCACTTTGCAATATATTGTAATATATAACATACCTAATATACTTGACATTTAAAAGATACTACAACCACCAATATACTCAATTCCCTTTAGCAGTTAGCCAGATATCACTTTTCTAAATCTCAGAAAAAGTAGAGTTGCAAAGGTTACTCCATCAGTCAAGGGTGAGGCTGAAACTAAGAGCTCTGTTTTTAATGGATATGGACTATGATATATACAGAAAATTTGCTTGAAATTATACGTAGCTGTAATGTGGTGGAATGGTGATTTCTATCTTGATAATGGACTAAGGTAACCTAAAGAAGGGTCAGTGTTACAGCAGTATACAAATCCTGTTGAAAGAGATGGATGATGCAACTTCTGTAGTAAGAATGGAGTCAACTCTGAGTCACCAGTATAACCTTGAGGAGCACTAAAGGAGATAGGAAAATTCTTGAGTACTGACTCCTAGGCTCAGCATCTTAGTCAACTGTGTGTAAGATGTTTCAGTGCTATTTGGACACAGTATTGTTCATACTAGTGAATCTCAAGAAAACATTTAGTGCAAAAAATACTAGAGTTATTAGCGCCTGACTACGATAAGTCCCATGAATTTTCTGTAATCATCTCAAAAATATTTTGTGTCAGGCCTCTGGCCTGTCTCTAGTAGGTCCCCCAAAAAGATTTGTTGAATAAATGAACTTCATTTTTAAAAATTGTTAAGAGCATTGGCTACAGAGTCAAGCTGACTTGGATATCCTAACTCCATCACTTATCAGCTCTATAACTTTAAGCTAGTTAATTAATCTCTTTTGGTTTCAATTTTCTCATCTGTAAAATGGGAAATGTCAAGTATTGAACTGTAAGGACCAAAAGGCACAGGAGACAGACTAATGCTTGGCACATAGTAAGCCTGAAGTAAATAGCAGCCTTTATACTTTTTGCTACAAGAGTAAGGCATTATCAAGACGTCTTTGTCTATCAAACGCGTTTAAGCACAGATCAGACCTTTTCCAGAAGGAGTGAAGGTAAAAACATATCCAAAAAGGATGAGGAAGGCCTTGTAAATGATAATCTGATCCACAATGGGAAATGATGGGCAGGAAGAGGAAAGACAGGGGGTGACAAGTTAGGAAAATGATACATCCCAGGGTGGGAGTGATGGCATTAGTAAGCTCTTCACGGGAGAGCTGCCACATGGGGAGGGGACTCCCGAGTCAATTACTTAGGAATCAATTACTTTGGCCAGGCCTGCCCTGGGACTTACCGTGGGGCAAGGCAATGTGGAGATGCCTGGTATAGACAAAGATAGCGGGGCAGGGGGTGCCGGGGAGAAATAACTGGCTAGTAGGAGCTATGACTCGCGACCGGGCAGTGCCCAGACCAGGCCCCAGTCGAGGGCTGCGCACCTCGGTGAACAACAAAAGGCCCTGGGGCTTGGACACTCTAGTACCCGTAGTAGCTATGAAGGGCAGAGAAATTTGTTCTGAGGTGATCACAGCATCTACGCTGATACCTGCCTGCCTGGGACGGGATGGAGACGAGGAGGAGGAAGAGCCGCTTCCCTCGGGAGGGATGGAGGAAGGGCAGGCGGGCGGGCAGTGGAGAAGCAAGGGACCCAGGACCCACTGCCTCGGGGGAATCAAGCACGCCGTACTGACTCCCGCATCCTTAGGGCTCAGCGTGGAGGCGGGACCTCAGCGGTTACCGACGGAAACCGCCTCGGAGTGGAAGGTCGCGTCACGGACAGGCAGCTGCTAAACCAATGGAGCCGGAGCATGGGGCGGATGTTGCCTTCCATTGGTGACTGTTGGGCGCGCCCAGCAGCCAATGAGTCAGCCCAGGGGGCGTCGCGGTGACGTTAGCTGCGGAGGAGGCCGCTTCGAATCCGCAGCGGCCAGCTTGGTGGCCTGGACCAATCAGCGGCCTCCAACGAGCAGGGCCTTCGCCAATCGGCAGCCTCCACGACGGGGCTGGAGGGAGGTTATATAAGCCGAGTAGGCAACGGCGCGGTCGACGTTGACTGAGCTCTCACAGGCGCGTTAAGTTGGGGTTTTCGTGCGTGTGAGAGATAGGTGCCGCGGCCTGCAGTTCCGGACCTGCCCTTCGCCTTGTACGCTGCTCCTCCTGACCCTGGGCTGTGTCATCCTCAGCTCGGACACCTCGGTGCGCTCTCGTGTTGCGGCCTGTGGCTGGTTTGCCTGCGAAGCCCTGCCTGCCTGCTGAGTGAGTGGACGACGGTGCCGGCAAGATGAAGCCCTCCCTGGTGGCTGCGGTGCTGCTGCTGATGCTCGGCGCGGCGCGGCCGGAGGAGGAGGACAAGAAGGAGGACGTGGGCACGGTGGTCGGTATCGACCTGGGCACCACGTACTCCTGGTAAGTGGGGTTTGTGGAAAAGGGGAGAATGGGGAGTGGCCTCCTGGACTGCCGTGAGCGTCGCTGATTTCTTCTGTTCGGTTTTTCCGTCAGCGTCGGGGTGTTCAAGAACGGCCGCGTGGAGATCATCGCCAACGATCAGGGCAACCGCATCACGCCGTCTTATGTGGCCTTCACTCCTGAAGGGGAGCGTCTGATCGGCGATGCAGCCAAGAACCAGCTCACCTCCAATCCTGAGAACACGGTCTTCGACGCCAAGCGGCTCATCGGCCGTACATGGAACGACCCGTCTGTGCAGCAGGACATCAAGTTCTTACCTTTCAAGGTTCGACCTGATTTTTCTCTTCTAAATAGAAAGAAAAAAAAAAAAAAAAGAAAGTGGGGGTGGTGGTGAGAGTATTTAGGATTAAGAAGTTACTGAAAAACAGTGCAGAGACAAGCAAAAAGGATACAGACATGGTGTATCTATAATTTTTATTTAATAGTTTCAGTGTGTTACAGAACTTAAGAAAGTAAGGTTGGCAAAGAAACTTCATGCGTAACTACTCTGTCCGCAATAGGTTAGCATTAAGAGACTGGTTAAAACTGAAGAGGCTTGTAATTATCAGGCACCTATACTCCTTAAAGTATATCTGTTCAATATTCAGCTCCGAAGGACCAAAGTAAACCAAACTGTGGGGGAAGAAGTGGGTCTCAAACGCTCCTCTTTTCAAAGTTTAAAATGTCATTGCTTCTACGTCTGAAAATAATTATTCTTTAAAATAGGTGGTTGAAAAGAAAACTAAACCGTACATTCAAGTTGATGTTGGAGGTGGGCAAACAAAGACATTTGCTCCTGAAGAAATTTCTGCCATGGTTCTCACTAAAATGAAGGAAACTGCCGAGGCTTATTTGGGAAAGAAGGTAAGTATTTCTAGAACAATGTCGAGCAGTTTTATTACTATTCTTGATTGATTGTGTTGTGTTGACGCTTTCATCGTTTTAAAAATCTGAATGACATCCATGCATCAGTTTTAATTACTTGCGTGCTTTATTGTAGGCCAAACAAAATACTAGCGCCTTTCATGTGTTATCACTTAATGCTTGCAAATTCATGGATATAAAATTATATATTATACCCATCTTAATAAAGCGATGGTTTGGCTGTAACTTAAATAAAGGTTAAGCCGTGTGATATGTTTAATTATCTTTTGTTATCATTTTAGGTTACTCATGCAGTTGTTACTGTACCAGCCTATTTCAATGATGCCCAACGCCAGGCAACCAAAGATGCTGGAACTATTGCTGGGTTGAATGTTATGAGGATCATCAATGAGCCGTAAGTGTTAAATTAAAAAATATGACGGGGCTTCCCTGGTGGCGCAGTGGTTGATTGAGAGTCCGCCTGCCGATGCAGGGGACATGTGTTCGTGCCCCGGTCCGGGAAGATCCCACATGCCGCGGAGCGGCCTGTGCGTCTGGAGCCTGTGCTCTGCAACAGGAGAGGCCAAAATGGGGAAAGGTAGACTTAACTAAGTCATTTATTTTTTCTTTCTCATTCTCCTAACAGTACAGCAGCTGCTATTGCTTATGGCCTGGATAAGAGGGAAGGGGAGAAGAACATCCTGGTGTTTGACTTGGGTGGTGGAACCTTTGATGTGTCTCTTCTCACCATTGATAATGGTGTCTTTGAAGTCGTGGCCACTAACGGAGATACTCATTTGGGTGGAGAAGACTTTGACCAGCGTGTCATGGAACACTTCATCAAGCTCTACAAAAAGAAAACTGGCAAAGATGTTCGGAAAGACAACAGAGCTGTGCAGAAACTCCGGCGTGAGGTTGAAAAGGCCAAACGGGCCCTGTCTTCTCAACATCAAGCAAGAATTGAAATTGAGTCCTTCTATGAAGGAGAAGACTTCTCTGAGACCCTGACTCGGGCCAAATTTGAAGAGCTAAACATGGTATGTTCCTTGTTTTTTGCTTTGCTAATGAGATCTAGTTAGACTGTCTGAGTTTGGGACAATGCATTTAGGTATTTTGACTGTACCTGGGTATGACAGGCATCATCACAGTAATTTGTCACTTATTCTAGGACCTGTTCCGTTCTACCATGAAGCCTGTCCAGAAAGTGCTGGAAGATTCTGATTTAAAGAAGTCTGATATTGATGAAATTGTTCTTGTTGGTGGCTCTACTAGAATCCCAAAGATTCAACAACTGGTTAAAGAGTTTTTCAATGGCAAGGAGCCATCCCGTGGCATAAACCCAGATGAGGCTGTAGCGTATGGTGCTGCTGTCCAGGCTGGTGTACTCTCTGGTGATCAAGATACAGGTAAGTCAGTGTCACAGCATCATCCATAGTGCTTCAGAGTATAATTAGCTGTTGCTTTAGAAAGCAGTAGATTATGAGCAGCAAGCTCACACAGCTAGTAGAGGGTACAGTGAGGTCAAGACCTGGCAGTCTCAAGATCCTTGGCAACTATATTTAATTCATTGCTTCTGAAATGATTATGCATAGAACCTAATCAAGTGGCAAGATGGAGAAGATGAAGTTGTATTGTTTGTGGGGTCTGCTTGGAATTGCTCCTGTGACTCCTGAATTAGAACTTAGCTCGATTAACGTACCTTTGCAGGTGACCTGGTATTGCTTGATGTATGTCCCCTTACACTTGGTATTGAAACCGTGGGAGGTGTCATGACCAAACTGATTCCAAGGAACACTGTGGTGCCCACCAAGAAGTCTCAAATCTTTTCTACAGCCTCTGATAATCAGCCAACTGTTACCATCAAGGTCTATGAAGGTAATTGCTTACATTTGTTAATACTATGGTATGTTTTTGAAGAGCTTGACTTCTTTTAACATACTCTATTGAAATGTCTAGGGAAAGAAATATCTGCTATTTTCAGGTGGGAGGGCCCTAATTTAACTGGTGTTGAGTTTGGTAGAGCCAGTACTAAAATCTATTTCTTATCTAGCTATCTAGCACTCTTTCCCATTAAAAATACCTTCTGGGGGAATTCCCTGGCTGTCCAATGGTTAGGACTCCACGCTTCCACTGCAGGGGGCACAGGTTTGATCCCTGGCCGGGGAACTAAGATCCCACATGCTGCGCGGTATGGCCAAAATAAGTAAATTCAAAAATACAAGACAAAGGACTTCCCTGGTTGTCCAGTGGCTAAGACTCTGCACTCCCAATGCAGGGGTCCCGGTTTCAATCCCTGGTTGGGGAACTAGATCCCACATGCTGAAACTAAGAGTTCGCATGCCACAACTAAAAGATCCCTCGTGCCGCAGCTAAGACCTGGCGCAGCCAAATAAATAAATTAAAAAGATAAATATTAAAATACAAGAACAAGTAAAGGGTTCATACTGCTATAAAGTAGATGAAATTCAATTAAGAGTTACTAGTAACTTAACTAACTGTTCCTTTCCCAACACTGACCCACTTCTAGTTTGATAGAGTGCCCTTGACACTACAGGCTCTAACAGACTGAAACATAGGGATCCAGATGTACTAATGTTTGTCGGTAACAGCGAACAAATTTTTTTGTGTGTGACTTCTAGGTGAACGACCCCTGACGAAAGACAATCACCTTCTGGGAACTTTTGATCTGACTGGAATTCCTCCTGCTCCCCGTGGGGTTCCACAGATTGAAGTCACCTTTGAGATAGATGTGAATGGCATTCTTCGAGTGACAGCTGAAGACAAAGGTACAGGCAACAAAAATAAAATCACAATTACAAATGACCAAAATCGCCTGACACCTGAAGAAATTGAAAGGATGGTCAATGATGCTGAGAAGTTTGCTGAGGAAGACAAAAAGCTCAAGGAGCGCATTGACACCAGAAATGAGTTGGAAAGCTATGCCTACTCTCTAAAGAATCAGATTGGAGATAAAGAAAAGCTGGGAGGTAAACTTTCCTCTGAAGATAAGGAGACCATGGAAAAAGCCGTAGAAGAAAAGATTGAGTGGCTGGAAAGTCACCAAGATGCTGACATTGAAGATTTCAAAGCTAAAAAGAAGGAGCTAGAAGAAATTGTTCAGCCAATTATCAGCAAACTCTATGGAAGTGCAGGCCCTCCCCCAACTGGTGATGAGGAACCAGCAGATAAAGACGAGTTGTAGACACTGCTCTGCTAGTGCTGTAATATTGTAAATAACTGGACTCAGGAACTTTCGTTAGGAGAAAATTGAGAGAACTTAAGTCTCGAATGTAATTGGAATCTTCACCTTGGAGTGGAGTTGAAAATGCTATATAGCCCAAGTGGCTGTTTACTGCTTTTCATTAGCAGTTGCTCACATGTCTTGGGGTGGGGGGCGAGGAAGAATTGGCCATCATCAAAAGTGGGTAAAAAAGCTGGGTTAAGGATGTGTGTTCACCTTGAAAATGTTCTATTTAACAATTGGGTCATGTGCATCTGGTGTAGGAACTTTTTTCTACCATAAGTGACACCAATAAATGTTTGTTATTTACACTGGTCTAACTTTTGTGATAAGCTTCTAATTAGGTTAGTCATTTACTTTAAGGTTAGAGTCTCGGGTTGAGGGGAGTGTTTGGCGTTTTGAGTAAGGAAAACACTTTTTATTCAGTCATTTCTGGAAATCTGCCTAACCTAATCTAAGAAAAGGGGTGGGAGATTCATCCATATCCTTAAGTAGGCAAGGGCTATTTTACAGGGCCCACGAGTGGAGTTTTCCTGAGCATAATTGAAATTTCCTATTTCCCCTTACCTTTCAAAAACTTCTGGTGGCTTTTTATTACTAATGATGCTTTATACCTGCTTGGATTCCTTTGAGACTTGATAGAGTGATGGATCACTGATGATAACGTTACACACCTGGATTCAATTCATAATTTTAGAATGTGAAGGTATATTTTTGAACCTCAGCTATGTCAGTCTCCATCTCAGTGGTACAGGAGTGGGGTCTAGAATGGTGACCTACATTTAGCCCTACTAAAGTTTAATAAATATGGTCAATAAAGGGCAGGCTATCATGCTAACATGAAATCCAACTCAGCCCCAGGATAGGTATTTTATAGATGGGCAAGCAGCTGAAATGTTAACTTGTGGAACTAGGACCTGACAGTGTGATAGTTTTACTCTGAGGCCCGGACCTCTGCTGCATTGCCCAAAAGCATTTGGACAGAGGGTCTTCAGGCCAACGTCCATACAAACGTTAAAAATGACCTGCAGTGCTACGTGCAGTGGGATAGGGCATAGTGGGGACAGATAAGGGCCAGGCTTTGTCCCGGTCCCCAGTGGCTCTCAATACCAAGAGCCAACAGTCTGCACCTCTTTCTGAGGAGCAGCTAATGAATATTAAAAACACTTCAGCCTGTGAATGTCCACCCCCTAATTTCTATAGCTTTTGTTGTATCTAGCAATTAGGATTTCTGCAACATTTTTGTGATTAGTATTCTTAACAATCAGCCAGTCTATTACTCAGTTACCTGGGTTGTATTGCTGGGAAAACCCTTTATATAATAGAGGTTTTTGCCCTGGGCTATCCAGTTCATCTCTTTACCTACCAAAGTAGGTAAAAGCCAGAGGGATATATAGTGCAGAAGATTTTGGAGGTATGAAACAACTAAGGTTTCATTTAACTTTTCTGAAAGTAATTGACATTTAAAAGTAGTAAAAATGTGGTTTTATTAATCAACTACAGTCACAATACAATCGTTATAGATTTCCCCTTCCGTATTCATCCCACCAAACACAAAACAGAGTAGTGTGTCAGTCTGACCTTCTTCATGGGAGTCACCACCTTGGGTTACTCCTTTCTCAGTGGAATCCCCTTTCTCAGCAGCACAGTTTAGAGTGGCAGAATTTGAATCTTCTTTCTCAGAAGTACATGTCACTGGCCATGGAATGATACACATGGAATGGTCCAATCGTCCAGGGGGTAGAAAAGTATCAAATTTAAGCAAGGTCCAATGCTGCTTTTCTATTTTGGAAAAAAAAAAAAAGAAAGAAAAGGGTCTGTGTTAAGAAATTTCCAGAAATGCTCCGTGATGTGCTGTATCACCTGAGCCCTAACAGAAACAGGAAATAAAAGGGAAAAACCCCTAATGGCACTGTTACTGCTTTGATGATGTTATTTCCTAAAAGTTTGGTTGTCATTCTTTCGGATTTAGATGTGGAGGGACCAAAATCAAAGACCAAAAAGCATTGTGATACTTTTCAAAGAATGGTCACATTTGCTTAAAGATGCACAGTGAACAACACCTGCTCACCTATGTGATACTGGTACATTGTGCCCAGGGCTCCAGTGGGAGTCATCCCTCCAAAGATATACAGGTGCTTTCCTACAGCCACAGCTGAATGGGCAGCACAGCCTGTGGGAGCTGCCCCAGTAGGACTTAGCTTCTGCCACTTCATGTCACCTGCCAAGAGATAGAAAGTGTTTAGGTACAACATGGCCTAGACTGCGGTTTCAAACTTAACCTGTCAGACTCCTGCAGTTTGCAAAGCAATCACTGAACTTCATTCACTGAGAGCTCTGAGAGATCCTATAGCAAGGTTTGGGGTGCACAAAAATCACTGGGGACTGAAATTCTGTTTGGCTAGTCCAGGGAGGGAGGGAGGGGCTCAGTAATCTATAATTTTAACAAGCATCCCAGGTGATTCTGATGTGGGTGGTCTTTGGAGCACACTGAGGAATGTGATCCAGTCTTTGGTGACCATCACCATTAAGTATTTTGGAGCCCAGAAGTAGGTGAGGTTCCAACTGTGTGTGTGTGTAAGCATGCCTGTATGTGCACACATGTGCATGTTTGAAATACAGTTCCTTAGAAAGCAACTTTGTGAGTACTGGCTAGACACTTTAAGTATCTTGCTTACTTCATTCTCTTAATAGCGGTATGCAATTGCTATTATTTCTGCCTACCTTCTTTCTTCTTAAAGACGAAGAAATAGGATTAGAGAGGGAAAGAGACTTGTTGGAGATCCCACAGCTAGCAGGTGGCAGAGCTAGAATTGTACTCAAGTCTGACTCCAAAACCTGTGTTATCTATGCTGTAATGTGCTGTCTCAGCACCTATTTCCAACCTATTTCTGCAGGTAGTTGCAACTTTTCAGACAAGAATTTAAATGAGGCAGGGTATCGCTGGATTTTAGGTTTTAGAGAACTACCTGGGCTGGAAAGGAGGAAAAATAGTTAGGAAGTAGTTCCTTGCACAAGAGAAAAGGACTTTCTTTTTTAAAATAAGCATTAAGGGACTTCCCTTGTGGTCCAGTGGTAAAGAATCCACCTTCCAATGCAGGGGACGCAGGTTTGATCCCTAGTCAGGGAACTAAGATCCCACATGCCCTGAGGCAACTAAGCCCATGCGCTGCAACTACTGAGCTCACGCGCCTCAACCAGAGAACCCCCGTGCCACAAACTACAGAGCCCACGCTCTCTGGAGCCCGTGCATCACAACTAGAGAAGAGAAAACCCACACGCCACAACTAGAGAAGAGAAAACCCACACGCCACAACTAGAGAGAAGCCCGTGCGCTGCAAAGAAAGATCCCACATGCTGCAATGAAGATCCTGTGTGCCGCAACTAAAACTCGATGCAGCCAAAAAAATAATTTAAAAAATTTAAAACATTTTTAAAGAAAAAAATAAATAAAATAAAGCATTAAAACTCTGTTTGACTGCTTGCAACGAATGCTTCTGTGAAGATATTTTCCATCTGTCAGTTCAAGGCAGGGGTCCAGCAACTCAGAGTTGGAAGGGAGAATCACCCAGTCCAGCCAAATATCCTAGGCAATGCAGGAATCCCAGCCAGTGTCAGCTGGCCTCAGATGTCACCAAACCAGAGAACCTATTGTTTGGCAAGGTAGCCCGATACACTGCACAGCAGTTCTCATGCATTCTGCCCATAGTTCCAATTCCTATCATCTGGAGCAACGCAGAACATATTCATTTGTTCATCTGTCCACTTTTTTTTTTAATATTTTAAATTTTTTGGCTGCACTGTGCGGCATACAGGATCTTAGTTCCCCAACCAGGGATTGAACCCATGCCCCCTGCAGTGGAAGCGCAGAGTCTTAACCACTGGACCACCAGGGAAGTCCCTATCTGTCCACTCTTAACAGATATGCACTCATCACTCATGACCTGCTAGACACTGTGCTCAATGCTGGAAATACACTGGCGGAAAAAAAGAGACAAAGTCCCTGCCCTAAAGGAGCTCATAGTCTGCAAGAATGATCCAGAAAGAGTCCAGGCTCTCTAGGGCACATCAGCCCTTCAGACACTCAAAGACAATTCTCATGTTATCCCTAACTTTCCTTTTCTCAGTGTTTTTAACAATTTAGCGTGACAGTTCTGGTTGTCCACCTCCAGACACGCTCTAGAAGTTATCCATGGGGTTAATGGGTACTGCTTGAAAGAAATCCAGTCGGGAAACAAAAAGCATAATGAATTTTAATGAAAGAGCAGGGTTGTTGGAAGGATAAGAAATAATTAATGGGTAGGTACATGGCAAACAGAAATACCTGCTTTTATTGTTATTATTATTTCTCATTATTATTCAGGCCACATTTCACAGAATCTAGTGAAGATTCTGCTGGCTGGTCAAGAACAAGGCTCTAGTCAATCAAAGCTATTTTATTTAATCTTAAGCAGATAAGCCCCCATGCCCTCCACCCTACTTACTGATATCAATGCAATGGAGATCATCATAGAAATTGTCCTCTGCCAAGCCTCCATGGATGAAGAGCTTTGTCCCTGCTGCCACCATCACATGACCATGCCGGGGGGATGGAGGTTTTCCAAGTGTCTTTGGTTGTGACCAGGTCAGGGTACCTAGAAAAATAAATTCAGTGACATTAGATGACAAAGCTATGAAGCAAGAACCCGAGAAATATACCCAAGCCTCACCTCCCAGCAAGCAGAGATGCTCCAAGCAGAGAGGGACCTGGGGGGTCATTCACTGCAACTTGCCAACCCAACCCAGGCCTCCCTCCGTCCACAGCCTTTACAGCCTCTACTGGTACACATCCAGGGCTGGAGAATTCACTGCCTAATATGCCTGCCCCTTCTACCGGGCAATAAGGAACCACTTCTTGCTTTGAATTAAAAAAAGACCTCCCTTAAGTTTCTTCAACCTAGAACTGCCCCAGAGTTAAAAAGAATGAGTCTACTTCTTCTGGGACAGGCCTTCAGAGTCTTCTCTTTTTTAAGACAATATTCTTAATTGATTTGCTGGAAGTGTGGGGAAAGAAATAGACTACTTTTAAAGTTAGCAGGGCCTCCTGAAGTGGTTGTATAGGATAATGGTTAGAGCACGGGATTTGGAGTTAAAACCAGGTTATTTCATTGAATAACTATGTGGCCTTGCACCAGTTAATTCTATAAGCTTCAGTTTCTGTAGTTGTAAAATGAGGAGAAATTACCTGATAATACCTACCTCTCAGGGTTGAAGTGTGGATTAAATGAGATAATATATGGAAAGCACAGGCACAGAGAAAGTACTCAATACATGAGAGTTATTAATATGGGTATGATCCAAACAGTGCAGATGTATTTTATGTGTTGAAAACCCTTCATATCTTCAAAATTGTACATATATAGAATTCAGGAAAATCAATCATTTCAACATACTAGATAAGTCTTAAAGGAGTGCTACAAAAATTATCTGAGACAAAAGCCTGCCAAACAACTTATCTCTGAATTACCATTTGTGACAGGCCTGAAGGTTGTTCAAGGAGCCCCCAGAGTTCCAAAGAATACAATTTGAAATAATCAGAAAAAGTTTATGCATAAATATGTTTACCACAGCATTGTTTGTAATAGAGAAGAATTGGAAATAGCCTAAGTCCATCAACAGGTGAATAGGTGAGTTATTGCTACAGTCATGATAGAATACTATGTATTCATTAAAAACATTGAAAAAACTTTGTGATTACAGGGGAAATGCTTAAGTGAAAAATACAGGATACAAATAGTATACCTAGAATTCTCTCTGCTATTAAAAAAAAAAAACCACCATAGTTGTACTGAAATGTTAACAATTTTGGGGTGATAGTATTTTTTATATATATACATATATATACATATATTTTTTTCTCTTAGTTTTATGTATTCAAAACCAATATTTAAAAATTTAAAACTGCTTTTTTTTTTTTTTTTTTTTTTTTTGCATTACGTGGGCTTCTCACTGCTGTGGCCTCTCCCGTTGCGGAGCACAGGCTCTGGACGCGCAGGCCCAGCAGCCATGGCTCACGGGCCTAGCCGCTCCGCAGCATGTGGGATCTTCCCAGACCGGGGCACGAACCCGTGTCCCCTGCATCGGCAGGCGGACTCTCAACCACTGCGCCACCAGGGAAGCCCTAAAACTGCTTTAAAAGAATCACACAGTTCATTCTTTCTGGATAAAGTCATACTGTGACGTGTCAATTCTTAATTTAAACTTTGTAAGTTTGAAATTTTGCTTATTGCCTTTTCTCAAAAAAGGCTGCAAAAACACACATGAAAATTATTTTTGTCACATGCTATTTGTAAAGTATTATTCATAAATGCCCACTAGTAAGAGGAAGAAATGTAAATAAATACTACTTAGACAAAGATTTGGCAAGAGGTCTCACAATTTTATTTTTTGAGGTCTCACAATTTTAAATGTTCATACCATTTTGACCCTATGTAATTCCACTTCCTAGCATCTAGTCCATATTAAATGTTGTAACATGTACAGAAATTAATATATATATTCACTGTAACACTGTCAGCAAAAAAGTCAGTCAATAGGAAAATGACTGAATAAACAGGGATTCCCACAGAAAGATATGCTTTGCAAGGAAATTTCTGACTTAGGAAAGATCGATGATGTATGATTAAATGAAGGAATAATAATGATAATACAGTGATTATTTATTAGGTGCTTCCTACGTGTCAGGCACTGTGCTATGCACTGTATCACATTATCTCATTTAATCTTTCCAACTCTTGTGGTAGGCACTATTACTATCTCTATTTTACACATCAGCAAACTATGGCCTAGAGAGATTAAGAAATTAGTCTGAAGTAATACAGAAACTAGATGTCAGATCTGGTCCTGAGTCCCTGTCCTATGGCTTCAAAGTTTATACTTTCAACTAGTACTAAGATCTACCCTTAGACCTGCAAAAGTAAGAGGCAGACCAACATTTATAATTTAATAATTCTATGTGTGTGTTTTAAAGTTTTTATGTAATTTCAAAATCCATAGAAAATTCATAGATGTTCATAAACACATGTGCATATGATTTATAATTGCACAGGAAAATCTGGAGGTAGACATTAGGAATGGCTAACAGTGTTTACCTCTGTCTGGGGAGTGGGAAGGAAAGGTGTAAGGGGCAAAATTTTACTTTTTTGCTTTATTAACTATACTGTTTAAATTGATCAATGATTCCTTTTTAAATGCAAATTTTGCTATGGGTAGAAGATATCAGCTAAGAGATATACTGAAGAAGTCTAGAAGTGAGACACACAGCCAGGTTGTCATTTTCTAACCTCTGCTTCCTACATCGGGTAAGCTGCAGGCCGGGGTAACCCCGACCAGGTAAGTGGCAGCCCCAGGGTTCCCCCGAGTCCATACTTGCATCAAACACATGCAGCTTCACATCCTGCACAGGCTGGGCGCCTCTCTCTCCGCCCCCAAGGACATACAGCTGGTTTCCGATGGTTGCCGATGACGTGTGGAATGTTCTTGGGGATGGTGGTGGGCCGGTCACCTTTGGCATGGTCCAAGTCCTCGTTTCTGGTCCACAGAGAAGGTAGGTATCTAAAACACCCAGGCTGAGGGGCCTCTGACATCAACTCTGGGGCTGGGCAAGGTCACTTTGCAAACCCCAATCCTTAAGGCGGACAGTGTAGGTCTAGGCGGGGATCTCATGCCACCAAATTCCAGGAGGGGTAGGGGGCAATACTTAGAGTTTGCCCAGATAGACCCAAATCCCCAAGATTGAAAAGCCACAAGTACAATTCAGAATGAGGCCAGGGAGGGTGGGAGGGAGGGAGACGCAAGAGGGAAGAGATATGGGAACATATGTATA
Organism: Hyperoodon ampullatus; assembly: GCF_949752795.1. Lineage (NCBI taxonomy): Eukaryota > Metazoa > Chordata > Mammalia > Artiodactyla > Ziphiidae > Hyperoodon > Hyperoodon ampullatus. The sequence continues at coordinate 10,450,700 of NC_136919.1, forward strand.
TGTATAACTGATTCACTTTGTTAAAAAGCAGAAACTAACACACCATTGTAAAGCAATTATACTCCAATAAAGATGTTAAAAAAAAAAAAAAAAGAATGAGGCCAGTTTGTTTTTGGAGGCCTTCAAACATCCTCTCTGAACCCTATTCCCCTTTGATGACTGACTACCCTGCCCTGTGCCCATTCAGAGGAGCCCAACAGCTACTAAAATTCATTCCCACTAGATGCAAGAAACTAAATGTGCCAAGTTTCTCAGGATATGTGGCCATTAAAAGAAAGTAGGCAATATTATTACAGTTTCAGTAGTAGCAGTAATTGTCCCTACTACATAGTAAGTGCTAAATAAATACTAGTCTCCCCATTTTACAGATAAGGAATTGAAGCAGAGACAGATTAAGTCACTCATTTAAGGTTACATGGCTAGTAAATGGCTGAGTTGGGATTCAAATTCTGTTTCAACACCACCAAGATCTATGTATTTTCTACTCTTCTGACTTGAGAATAAAATTTCACCACGTGGGTAGGTGTACAGAAGCTTATTTCTTTCCAGAATGAAGCATGAATTTTATAGAAACACAAGCAGTAACTGAGCACCTCCCTTGTGCGGAATCATTGCCCTGAGCACTCTGCCATCCCCACTATCCTCAGTCAGCCCTGGGAGGCGGATGCAAAGTATCTCCACTTTGCAGATGAGGGAACTGAAGCTCAGAAAGTCTAAATCCTTTCTCCCAGGTCACAGTGTTGGTGAGTAGTAGAGCAGGGCTCTGAACACAGATCTGTCAAAACTCCCATACTTATTCCACTACAACACACCAGGAATTCTTCCTCCCTCCCTTCCTCCCTCCCTCCCTTCCTCCCTCCCTCCCTTCCTCCCTCCCTCCCTCCCTCCCTCCCGTGCCACATGGCTTGTGGGATGTTAGTTCCTCAACCAGGGATTGAACCTGACCCCACGGCAGTGAAAGTGCCAGGGAATTCCCAGGAATTATTTCTTGACTGGGAAATTCTGTGCCTTTTGTAAAGGTCTTCATTCAGTATACAAAGTGGCACACGAAACATGTGTAATATGTGTAGGACTCAAAACATGAACCTGGAGACCAAACAAGTCTCAGCCTATATCCAAAACATAATGGAGACTTTCCTGGTGGTCCAGTGGTTAAGATTCCATGCTTCCACTGCAGGGGGCACGGGTTCGATCCTTGATTGGGGTACTAAGACCTGCAAGCTGCATGGCCAAAAAAAAAAAAAAAAAAAAACCCAAAACAAAGCATAACGTAATTGTCTCTATAGCTACAGATCTTGGATAGCTTTTGGATTTTAGGGGGAGTTAGAAGGGGCACAACCTCCAGGGTCAGAAGATCCTGGGATGGTGTGGCTGCCAAGCTAAACGTTAGCACAAATAATACAAAAGGAGTCCTAAGCCAGCTGAAGGACTCGCCTTAGTAACAAAAGCAACCAATGATTCACCTACATCTTTCATATTTCTTAGGCATGGTGTCAAACTATACTTTCTAGGAGAGAAAAAGGATCTGGTGGAAAATCAATTCCCTTGACAAAAGCTTTCCAAATTCTCACTGTATTTTATTTAAATAGATGCCATCATTGAAAATCAAAGGAACTGATCTCCATCCAATCTAGAACTGATTTCCATCTGTCGAACCATAGCTACATCAACCACAACAACAATTATTGAGCATTAAGTATGTGCCAGATTTGAGTTAATTTAAATTCTTGCCAAACTTAACAAGGTAGGAACTGTTACTATCCCAAAATGACAAAGACCAGCTATTGTAAAAATAAATCTGTTATCGATAGAGGGAACTGGGCAAGAGTTGACTGTTATGTGAAAAATGTCCAGATTACTAGTAATTAACAAAATGCATATTTAAACAATTAGATACAAGGGTTTCTTTGCCTATCAAATTAGCAGTGCTTAAAAATGATAAATTCGATACTGGTCAGGAGTGAAACAAGAACTATTAAACACAGTTGGAGAGAGGATAAGTTGAAAAAAATCTTTCTGGATAGGGAATTCCCTGGTGGTCCAGTGGTTAGGATTCTGGGCTTTCATTGCCGTGGCTTGCGTTCAATCCCTGGTTGGGGAACTGAGATCCCACGAGCCACACAGTGCAGCCAAAAAGAAAAAAGTTAAAAAAAAAATCTTTCTGGAGAGCAATTTGATAGTATGTACTAAAAGCCTTAAAGTCCAGTGTTTTATCTAGTTCTTTTATTTCTGGGCATGAGTTCTAAGACAATAATTTTTTTTTTAAACATGGAAGAACTTTTTTTTTCTTTTTATTTACTTATTTTTGGCTGTTTTGGATCTTCGTTGCTGTGTGTGGGCTTTCTCTACTTGCAGCGAGCGGGGGCTACTCTTCGTTGCGGTGTGCAGGCTTCTCATTGAGGTGGCTTCTCTTGTTACGGAGCATGGGCTCTAGGTGCGCGGGCTTCAGTAGTTGTGGTGAGTGGGCCCAGTAGTTGTGGTTCACAGGCTCTAGAGTGCAGGCTCAGTAGTTGTGGCACACGGGCTTAGTTGCTCCGTGGCATGTGGGATATTCCCGGACCAGGGCTCGAACCCATGTACCTTGCATTGGCAGGCGGATTCTTAACCACTGTGCCACCAGGGAAGCTCCTAAGGCAATAATCTGGAATACAGTCAATGATTTCTGAACAAAGATGTTCAATGCTTTGTTATTTATAATGATAAAAATCTGAAGACAACTTATACGTTAAAAAAACAACAACAGGGGGATTATGGTATTGTCATAAAAATTGAGGGACTCCCCTGGTGGTCCAGTGGTAGAGAATCCACCTTACAAAGCAGGGGATGCGGGTTCGATCCCTGGTCAGGGAACTAAGATCCCACATGCCACGGGGCAACTAAGCCCTCGCGCCTCAACTAGAGAGTCCGCGTGCCACAAACTACAGAGCCCATGTGCCCTGGAGCCCATGCGCCACAACTAGAAAGAGAAAACCCACACCCACAACTAGAGAGAAGCCCATGCGCCACAACGAAAGATCCCATGTGCCGCAACTAAGACCCAATGCAGCCAAAAATAAATAAATAAATAAATCTTAAAAAAGTGTGATGCAGCCATTAAAAATGATTTCAACAAAGCCTTATTAATAGGGAATTATTTCTGTGCTAATTATGAAATTAAAAAGAAAAAGATACAAGAGTGTAGTGGTGAAATAGGATGATCTCAGGCTTATAAAAATGCAGAGAAAAGACAGGAAGTACACAGAACTGTTATTAATAGCCTTAGGTCACAGGATTTTGGATGGCTTTTGTCCACTTATTTACACTTTTCAAATATTTTACAATGAATATAAACCATATTTATAAAGAGAAAAACAACAAAAAAAATGTTTTTAACTGACAAAAAGTCAGGTCCACCTCCCATGGGTGGTTCAGCAACATCCTCGCAGTAGTGATGTCCCCAAACTGCTTCCTCTGTGATAAAACTGCCAGTGAGACTAGTCAGGAGCTTTGCACTTTTTGACTAAAAGAAACATACTAGGAGGATCTAGATCAGGGTTTCTTAACTTTGGCACTACTGACATTTTAGACCATATAATTCTTTATTGTGAGGGGCCTTCCTGTGCATTACAGGATGTATGGCAGCGTCTCTGGCCTCTACCCACTTGATTCCCTGCCCCGAGGTGTGACATGGCCAACTGTCCCCTGGGGGGCACCATCGCCCGCATTTGAGACCTCCGATGTAGGTGATTTGGGTTCTAGCCTGCCCCAGTCCCTGGCTCCCTGGTGACTTTAGGAAAGTCACTTCCCCTTGTGGGACCTGGGTTGCCCACTTGGCATAGCTTTTCTCTGAAGCCTCTTCCAGCTTTGGCTTTTAAGAAATGGATAATTCGTACACATTACGAGGAAAACAAAATGTAACTCTATTATTTTCAGATTCTGCCAGAAGTTAAAATTTCTATTTTCTATGAGGTCAGCAAAGTTAAATGGATTAGTCAGTACAATCCAAATGGGCTTTGGTACAGGAATTGGAATTGGATTTATTTATTCATTTTGGTAAATAAATAACCTTTGGCTACTTACCAGGATTGAGAACTTGTAGGCAATTTCGATTTCCTGACTGGTCGGCACCTCCAAACACCCAGATGCTGTGAGGTGTGCAGGAGGGAACAAAGCTGGCATGCTCGTACCGGGGCAAGAGGCCCTCCGAGGTGGCTAAATCCCACTGGTGTGTTCCTAGAAAACATTTCACCCAGTTCCTAGATTGGGGCTGCCAATGGCTTATACTGGTTGACAAACTTGGGGGAGGGTACTGAGGAGAAAAGGGTCAAAAGCATAAGTGAACAACCATCAGATCACTTAAAGGGAATGTGGTCGACCTCCAAAAATTTTTATATCAGACACTTGGTGGGGGGGCCATCTGATTCATCCATAAACCCTCTTCTATGGGAACTGTCCCCACTCTCCCAACCCCAGGGATAGATCCCAGGACACTTTGTTGTACTACACCTTGACTTTCTAGCCTTAGCTGATAGGGTCAAAGGTAGTCACTGGACCCAAAATGGGCCAATCAGATCCTTTCTCCCAAGAATTTGGAATTCAAATAGATTTCTGGGTTTGGGTGGCGATCTTCTACCATGTGTGGAGAAGGAGAGAAAGCCGAAGTATGTGGAAGAGAAGAATGAAACACCTACATAAAGAAGCAGATCTCTCCAAAGAGAGCGAGGGAGGAAGTAGATGGTTTTTGACAGCTTTCTAATTCTTGCTTCCACTTTCTCCTGAGGCTAGGCCAAATCTCCTGCCTTTGGATTCTCTTTCTTTCTTTTTTATTTGCTGGTTTAAGAGAGTTTCTATTACCTGCAAGTAAATGACTTCTGGCTAAAACAATTTCACAGACTTAATACCTAACTTATGAGTTATTTTAATTAGTAAACCACTTACATATGACCTTTACAGGCATTATCTTGTTAGATCATTACAAGTGCCAAGTGAAGCAAGTTATTATCCCTGTTTTATGGGACACTGAAGCCCAGATGGTTTAGCCAGAGTCACAAAGCTAGTAATAGGTCACGAAAGAATTGTAACTGTACTAGACAGCAAGCTTCTTGAAAGCTGAAAGAGATTTAATTTAACTTTGATTTCCTAGTGCAGAGTATAGAAATTCAAATGCCTACAGAGGATTGGAGGAAATTGGAGAATGAGAGCCCCAATGATAGGTGGCAGCTCAGTTGCAAAAAACTGTCACCATGTAGACATACAGGCGTATGGATGTCAGATCTTCCAAGATTATCAAGAGAGGCCAAACCACTTCAAGTTTTACATGTAGACTCTCCTGCACATTTGGTTAGTAAACAACTGAGATCAAAACAATACACAGGGGCATCACTGGTGGCGCAGTGGTTAAGAATCCGCCTGCCAATGCAGGGGACACGGGTTCGAGCCCTGGTCTGGGAAGATCCCACATGCCGCGGAGCAACTAAGCCCGTGTGCCGCAACTACTGAGCCTGCGCTCTAGAGCTCGCGAGCCACAACTACTGAGCCTGCGCGCCTGGAGCCCGTGCTCCGCCACAAGAGAAGCCACCGCAATGAGAAGCCCATGCACCGCAACGAAGAGTAGCCCCCGCTCACCACAACTAGAGAAAGCCCACGTGCAGCAACGAAGACCCAACGCACCCGAAAATAAACAAAATAAAATAAATAAATTTATTTAAAAAAACAACAACAGTAGACAGCAACGTTACACATGGACCTAACAAAACATGTAACAAAACACCAATTTTCTTCTGCCATTGTGTGGTACATAGTAGTCACTCATTCATTCATCCAAATACTTATAAAGCACCTACTCTGTGCCAGGCACTGTGGTAATGGCTGGGGATACAATGAGAAGCCATATAAAAGACAGACAACAAACAATCACACGTGAAAAGGGCTGTGAAGGGGGATAAAGATGGGAAAGTACAGGATACTATGGAAACACAGAGAGTGGTTGTGTCATTGTGATTTACATTAAGAAATACATATTTGGTCTTCATCTGTTCCAGGCACAGAGCTCTGAAAATCCCTGCGCCGACTTAAGTGATAAGACTGATAAAGGTGTCTTTTGTTATTGATAACAAACCCCCTGTCAACCACACCTGAGTATATGTTAATGAGGTGACTTTTGGAAAGCCCCTAAGGATGGGAGCTGGTTGCCAGGGGAACTAACCATGACATTACAGGGTTAGAACTTTTCAGCCCCAGACAATGCCCCCCTACCCCCATCTCCGGGGAGAGGAGAGAGCCACCAATGGTCATAACTCACTCAATTATCCCTCCATAAAAAAGGAAGGGCTGCAAGAGCTTCCAGGTTGGTGGACTCACGGAGGTTTTGCAAAGGTGGGGCACCTGGACAGGGCACGAAGTGCCTCTTCCTGCATACTCTGCCCTATGCATCTCTTCTATCTGGCTATTTTCCTGAACTCTGTGAGCCTCTCTAGCAAATTAATGGAACCTGAGGCGGGTGACATGGGAACCTCCCGTTTATAGTTGGTCGGTCAGAAGCACAGGTGGACTTGTGACTGGCATCCGAAGGGGAGCAGGGAGAGCCTCGTGGACTGAGTCCTTCACCTGTGGAATCGGATGCTAATTCCAGGGAGAACTGAACTGAGTTGTGGGACGTCCAGCTGGTGTTGCAGAATTCTTTGGTGTGGGGGGAAATCCCCACACATCTGTCAGTCAGAAGGGAAGCACGGAAGACTAGTGTTGAGAGGAGGCATGGGAACAGAGAAGGAAAACAGAAGAGTCTCTCCTTTACAGTGGCAGTGCCTAAACTAGTCCTAAACTAGTGGCAGATGTATCAAGGCAAGGTTCCTGATGAAAGTGTCATTTAACTGGGATCTGACAGATGAATAGTAGCCAGATGATAAGGAAGAGTAAGAGCCTTCCAAGCAGAGGGAACAATACAGTAAGCCCCCTACATACGAACATTTGAGTTGGAAACTTTCAAAGATGTAAACGTGCATTCGCATGTCCAAATCACATAAGTTTGTTCACATGTCTGGCGTTATCTGTAAAAGTTGGGTACCTAGGCTAACTTTGTTGGACTTAAGAACAAATTGGGGGCTTCCCTGGTGGCGCAGTGGTTGGGAGTCCGCCTGCCGATGCAGGGGGTGCGGGTTCGTGCCCCGGTCCGGGAGGATCCCACATGCCGTGGAGCAACTGAACCCGTGTGCCACAACTACTGAGCCTGCGCTCTAGAGTCCAAGAGCCACAACAGCTGAAGCCCGTGCACCTAGAGCCCACACTCCACAACAAGAGAAGCCACCACTGTGAGAAGCCTGTGCACTGCAATGAAGAGCAGCCCCTGATCGCCACAACTAGAGAAAGCCCACGTGCGGCGCACGTGCAGCCCACGTGCAGCCCACGCGCAATGAAAAAACCCAACTCAGCCAAAAATAAAAAATTAAGGAAACAAAAGAACAAACTGGACTTACAAATGTGCTCTTGGAAAAGAACTCATTCTTATGTAGGGCATTTACTGTATATGCAAAGGGTTGGAGACCAAAAGAGTTCAAGGAACTGAAGGATATCCAGTGGAGCAAGTGTGGGTTTGGGGGAGCTAAGAAATGAAGTTGGGGATAGCCTGAAATTGGGGAGTGACATGATCAGATTTATATTTTAGAAAATACTCAGCTAAGTATGGAAAATGCAGTGTACAGGAGGTAAACTTGGAAGCAGGCTGACCAGTGAGGAGGCTGTTGTAACAGTCTAGCTGAAAGATAGTGATGCTTGGACTACAGTAGTAGCAGTGCAAATGGACAGACATGGATGAAAATAAGAGATACTTAGGATTTGGTGATTAAATGGCTATGTGGATAGAAGAGGTGGAGACATCAATGCCTCCCAGAGAAACAGTTGATGAATGAATGGCTGGTTATCCAGGGCTCCATATGGACTCTTTCCCCCAAATCAAGGAGGTCTTGGTTGGGTGGATATATTCCTGGAGTCTGGTGAGACCTTAGGGACCTCTCAGGGACATTCATTTTCTCAGAGAAAAACCCTACTGTCTGGTCTGAACTGATAGTCTTAGGAATGGTCATGGCTGGCAGCACAAAGCCCTGCTCTCTGGCCATATAGGGCATGTGTTCCACAGCTGCTGGTCTTTTTTTTTTCTGGCCACACCGAGTGGCATGCAGGATCCCAGTTCCTCGAGCAGGGATCAAACTGCAGTGGAAGTGCAGAGTCCCAACCACTGGACCGCCAGGGAATTCCCCACAGCTGTTGGTCTTACCCAGATCTATGGTGTGCACATCTGAGAAGCTCCTGCTTGGGTCTGCTCCCCCAACAATGAAGACCTTCCCTCTCTCGGCATCACCAACAGGGGGTAAATATGAGCAGCTATGGCCAACCCGAGCACAGGGGCTGTCTCCAACCGGGGTCAAGGTGTACCTGCCAAAGGGAGGGTATATTCAGGAGGCCTGAGCAGAGAATAAATGCAGCAGTATGTTCTTTGCATTCCTCATGGAACAGTCACCAGAATGAAGGGTCTTATACATACACAGTCATTTTAAATCATGTCCAGCAAAGCAGCATTTTCCTAATTAATGAACAGTACCTTCCCTTTGCACATAACCTTTGAGCTTTCAATTTTGTCACTACTTTCATCTCACATTAACTTAGTGGGGATGCCCTGGGCTAGTAATTGTTCCCATTTGGTAGAGGGGGAAACTGATACCCAGAAATGTCCAATGGTGTGTCCTGGCACAGGATGGTAGTTATGAGCATGATTTGCAAGTTCAGACAGACCTAGTTCAAGTCCCAGATCAAGTGCTTTCTTGATGTGTGCCCTTTTGCAAGTCACTTTACCTTTCTGAACCTTAGTTTCTTCATTTGTAAAATGAAGACAGCAATAGATCTCACCTGTGAAGAATGAGATGCAATCTTGTAACACAGCAGGAAGGACTCAGTTAATGATGGCTAGAGCTTTATGTGTAATCACATGAGAACAGCCCCAGAGCTCTTGCCACTAGCCAGTGATGCTTCCCTCTGCCATGTAATATTCTCCGTCATTCACTGATTCTTTTTTTTTTAATTTATTTATTTTTGGCTGCACTGGGTCTTTGTTGCTGTGCATGGGCTTTCTCTGGTTGCAGCGAGCGGGGGCTACTCTTTGTTGCGGTGGCTTCTCTTGTTGCAGAGCACGGGCTCTAGGAGCCCGGGCTTCAGGAGTTGTGGCTCGTGGGCTCTGGAGCGCAGGCTCAGTAGTTGTGGCGCATGGGCTTAGTTGCTCCGCGGCACGTGGGATCTTTCTGGACGAGGGCTCAAACCCATGTCCCCTGCATTGGCAGGTGGATTCTTAACCACTGCGCCACCAGGGAAGCCCCATTCACTGATTCTTAAGAGCTTTTCCAGATTACTCATAAAGCTCGACCTGATGGAAGACAAAACTAGGACTTTGAAAAATCAAATACAGGATCCATTCATTCTACTCTGTAAAGTTTTTCTGAATGCTGACTGAGAAAGCACACTTCTTCAAGCTTTCTGGTTGGAAAAGAAAACTCTGCAGCTGTTTTTCAGGCCCAGTCTTATCTGACCTCTCTGGCATTTGGTACTCTTGGCTCTTCCCTCCTTCTCATACCTTTCTCCTGACCTGGCTTCCCCACACCCATTCCATTTGGTTCTTTATCCACCTGTCTGGCTGCACTTTCTGTTTCCTTCTCTGACTCCTTTTCCTCCAGCTTTCTCCCAATCCTCATGGGTTCTCTTCTTCTCAGTCTAGGTTTGCTTGCCTGATCAATTTTTCTTTTTTCTTTCTTTTTTTTTTTTTTTTGTGGTACGCGGGCCTCTCACTGTTGTGGCCTCTCCCGTTGCGGAGCACAGGCTCCGGACGCGCAGGCTCAGCGGCCATGGCTCACGGGCCCAGCCGCTCCGCGGCATGTGGGATCTTCCCAGACCGGGGCACGAACCCGTGTCCCCTGCATCAGCAGGCGGACTCTCAACCACTGCACCACCAGGGAAGCCCGCCTGATCAATTTTATATGTACTGATGGCTTCAATTATCACCCATCTACCGTACATGTTCATCAGTGACTTTCAAATCTCTATTTCTTTTCCAGATCTCTCTTCTGATGTCCAGATTCACACATTCCACATTATCACCTGAATGACTACTAACCACATACCATGCATGCTGCTAACTTCGCTACAACCCTGGATTCACTAAACTTGCACAAAATCCCTCTGGGGACAGTACTATTATCATCATCTGAGGTTTACAACTGAGGACCTGAGGCTTAGAAAGGTTAAATGACTTATTCAAGAGCACACAGCCATCCAGCTACATGGTGCATAAGACAAAAGAAGTCCCTGCCTTTACAGCCCTGACAGACTGGTTGGGAAGAAAAACATTAAACAGATAATTTCCAAATATCCATTTCATTTCAGTTGTGTTATAAAGGAGTACAGGACATATACAGGATATATAGTATGAGAACATATCACAGGGGGACCCTACCCTGTAAGGAGAGGTAGGTGGGGACAGGGGTGGTCAAAGAAGACTTCCTGAAGGAGCCCCATTTGAACTGAGATCTGAAGTATGAGTAGAAGTTAGCTGGGCAAAGAGAGGGACAAAAGATGGGGGGAAAGGATGATCCAGGTAGAGGGACCAGCACATACAGTCCCTGAGTGGGACAGTGCAAGCCACATTAAAGGAAGAGAAAGAGAACAAAGGCTGAGTAACGGGACTTGCGGTTGGAAAGACAGGCAGGGACAGATCACGCAGGGCCCAGTGGGCCATTTTAAGGACTCTGGTTTTTATCCTAAGACCAATGGAGAGGCACAAAAGGTTTTAAACCAGGGAATGCCATGATCAGATTTATGATGCGTAGAGAACAAGAGTGGACGCATGGAAGCCAGATCAGGGGCTCTCCTCCAAGGTCCTGCAGAAGCATTGCCTCCTCTCTACAGCCCTCTGTGAGCCCTGCTTCAGCACTGGTCACTGTTCCCCCACTACACTGAGACTATTCACCTTTGTACCTGCAGCACCTACACAGCGGCTGGCCCTGTCAGGCCAGTGTTAGTTGCTGAACGAAGGGCTGGTTGAACAAGCGCTCAAGAAATAGTGAAGCCAGTTTAATCCAAATCCAATTCCCTGAAAATCTTAAAAATGAGTCAGAGCTTAGGGGAAGACACAGTGTTGGAGCTGAGGATGCCAGATGGTCAGTGCCTTACTCTTCCTGGCAAATGGATTTTAATAAAATCAACATCTGCTCTGTGATAATTATTGCCCCACTACTTTTCCTCTGAAGACCTTCTCAGACAGTTTGAGTCTAATTACCAGAAACCACAGACAGTTTCAACTCTACCCTTTTTCATAGATGATCATATATGTTAGTAAACTACTTATAAATGAAGAAAAACCTCATGTGTTTCTGTTTGAATCCTTCCTTACAGACCATGTTGCTTTCCTGGGCTTGTCTCCAGGCTCCAAGACTGGCAGCTGCTTCATGGTGTCCTATGCCTAAGAAAGAAAGGTACTTTTAGACATTTACAATTATCTTCTACCTAAAAAACACAGCAAATCAGGTTACTCGCCTCTTTAAAAATGTTCCTGTTGATGTACCAATTTCTAGGGCCTGATTAATTTGAATAAGCATTACCAACCTTTTGATATAAACTTATATTTGAGAGGCAACTATGACACAACTTTCATAATCCAATTACAGAGTTTTTTTGTTTTTTGCCTAAAGTTTTCTGTGTCTGTGGTTTTCATGGGGAAGGGGTATATATCAAAATAATTTTCAGAGGTCATAAGGTATTTATGTTTATCAAAAGAAAACATTTTAAAAGGCCAAGAAATACTGAACCCTAGGATAAATCCTGGCCTCAGCATGACATTCAAAGCCTTCTGGTCTCAACCTTCCTTTCAGGAACTCACCTCTACAATTTCTTGCTATATTGAACTGTTTTTACTATATTTGTTCCCCTAAAATGCCAGGCCCTTTCATAACTTGCATCCTGTGCTGCTTCCCTTACCTGAAATGTCCCTTCCCTTCCGGTCAACTAGAAAACTCCTAGTCAACCTCCAAAGCCCAGTTCAAATGTCCCCTCCTTAGTGAAACCTTCCCTGATTTGTTGCTTTCCACTTACATCCTCAAGTTACTTTATTCTCTACCTGAAGGTATCTATTAAGCTATCGTCATTGCAGGGATCACCCTGAATGTAGTCATCTATTTAAAACTCTCTAGATTCTAGAATAAGTTCCACTAGACTAAGTTCCAAGCGAGCTGGGCCTCTCGGATTCATTCAGAGAACCAACCAAGAGGCCCGGCATAGAGTAGAAGTGAGGGATGAGTGAATGAAGAAAGAAAATGGATGAGATTTCTGGGAGGTGAATGGATAAATGCAATCTTCAGCCTAAGCCACTAACTGCTGTCCCCAAAGCCTAAAGCTCAGTGGGGTAAACTTCACCTGGACCGGGACTTCCAGCAGCCGCCCCTGCCAGGTCCATCCCCCAGTCCCATCCCCGCTTGGCAGCGCTAGGAGATAGGAGACAGGGTCAGGAGAGAACAGGCTGGTTCCTTTCCGTCAGTGTGGCTGGGCCGGAGCCAGAGGAGGTCTCCCGAGCGCTTTCCACCCGGCCCAACTCCACTCCCTTAAAGGATGCGCCCTCCCCCCCGGCCCGGGAACGCTTCAAACCAGGGTCCCGGAGCCCCCCACCTCCGGACCGCATTACCTGCGGCGGTTTAGACCAGTCCTGGGCCGTGGCTCCGCCCCAATAGGGGCGGTTCTTGGACCTTCGCCCCTCCTCCGGACCCCGGAAGAGCGCCGCGGCCAACCGCTCTCCACTCCCAGGGCCGGGTGCCCAGGGCGCGCCCTTGTAAGGGTGCCCGGAGGGGTCTTAGCGGCCTGGGTTCGACCCAGCTGTGTATTTCTCCAGAACTGAACTGGCCGGGTCGTCCTGGGGCCCTACCTCCCCGGCTGAGTAAGTAAGCCAGAGCTACTTGGAGGCGACTTACAAGCGAAATGCCAGGGGTTGGGCATCCAGTTAGGTGACCCAAATCCCTTGGGCTATTTTAAAGGAGCTAGGATATTTTCAGTTCCAGCGGTTGTTAGAATGGTTTCTGAAAGAGAGAGTTGAGTGTGCTTTCCTAGGTGTGAAATTTCCCTACGCAGTCTTTTTTTTTTTTTTAATTAATTTATTTTTGGCTGTGTCGGGTCTTAGTTGTGACACGGAGGATCTTAGTTGTGGCCCGTGGGCTTCTCTCTAGTTGTGGCCTGCGGGTTTTTTCTCACTAATTGTGGTGCGCAGGCTCCAGGGTGCATGGGCTCTGTAGTTTGCGGCACGCGGGCTCAGTAGTTGTGGCGCACAGGCTTAGCTGCCCTGCGGCATGTGGGATCTTAGTCCCCTGACCAGGGATCAAACTTGTGTCCCCTGCATTGTATGGCGGATTCTTTACCACTGGACCACCAGGGAAGTCACCCTGTTTAGTCTTTAGGCCTTTTCAAGCTTTAGTGCCCTAAAGAGCTGACGTTTTCCATAATTCGCGTTTGTAACTATAGCAGGCACTATGGCGAACCAGGCAAACCTGGCCCCTGGCCTCCTGGAGTTTACAAACTAGAGAGAGATTAAACAGAAAAACAAATAACTAGGTACGCTCGTAAAAAATGCAAGGAATAAAAAGTTCATCAAGCAAAGTATCTATTTTTGCGGAAGATAGTTTTCTCTGGGCCCCAGTGTCACCGGTCTGTAAAATGGAGCTAATAAGACTTCTGTCACAAGGTTATGGTGGGGAATACATGAGCTAATGTATATAAACTGCTTAGTGCCCAGTGACTGGCACAGAGCTGGTTGTATGTAAAATGTAATGCTATTCCTAGGTGTAAATGAACTCTAGACACCAGTCCTGAGTGAGATGTATTCATCTGCATTACTGTGGTCTCCTTCATAACCATAGGTTCCCTGTGGCTTTCCTGAAAATAGAGAGCTGGCTCACCTATGCCTATGTTTTGGAGAACCCCACAATCAGGAGGGCTGAGTTGTTGTATCCTAGGAATTGGAGGAAACAGCTAAGGAAGGAAACCATAGGAGCGCCTGCTGCACAGAGCTATGGTAGCAGAGTGGGAAGCAGACAGACATACTTGGGTTCACATCCAGGCTCCCGCACTAACCATCTAACCTTGACATTTGGCAAGTTCACCCTCTCTGAGCTCTAGGTTCTTCATCTCTAGAATGGGAATAGTAATTACCTACCTCAGAGAGGGAGCAGTTGAGAGGATTTGATAGTACAGCTGAAAGGTGAACTTGGTAAATCTTTTCGCTACTTGAAACCATAACAAAAATTTATTGACAAGATGGAATTTGCAGTCTGTAGCTCTTTTTATTGCTCACATATCCTATTCCAAAGACCTGGAGTCTTTGTGAGTTCCCATGTTAATGGAAAAATCTCCACTGACTGTTTGCCAAAGAGGAGTTTCCTGCTCTCTTTCAGGAAAGAAAACTAAGGCCAGGTTGGCTCTGCCATACGTCCATGTGCATCTAGATGGAGATTTCTGCTCACAGATGCAGAATGCTCTCTCACCCCCTGTGTCTTTAGGCTAAATCCATTTCAAGGTGCCATGCTGGAGTTGCACATAAACAAGAAAAATTGGAAGAGGTTTGTGGGCAAAATAGCAACTAATTTTCATTGTGGGATCTATGCTTTTAGACTAGAAATCACTTTTCAGGAAGTGCTGGAAAGAACTTTGGAGATCTATTTTTAAACTGGAAATTGAGGCCCAGAGAAGTTAAAATGACTAACCCACATAAATGGGAGAACAGGAGCCCAGATCTCCTGTTTCGTGCAAGGAAGACTAAGAACATATTCCAGTCAGCAAGCTCTGTACACTGTCTCTGTAACACACCACCCAATGTGTCTATCATCTCTTCTAAGAACTCACCCAACTGGGAATGTCAAGAGTGAGATTCACTGAATGAGGTGGGTCTGCAGGAGGGACCTTCTTACTGCCAGACAGTTTGGTAATGTGAGGACTGCCCCCTATTTTCACTGGAAGGGGATTGTCTTCATTACCTACCTGTTCACTGACTTATCAGCAAGGGAAGCAATGATGCTGGTGACACCTTCCTTTCAAGCACTTTATTGTTTGTAAAGAACGTTCATTTCCATCTCCCTATTTGTCTCCCTTCCCAATTCTGAGACGATATTTGAATAGGATTAATTCCCAGTTACTGGGGTTCAAAGATGAAAAGTGAATTGTCAGTTTTTCAGAGGACTGTAAAAAAAAAAAATCAAACAACAATAGCATCTTTCCCTCACTTGGGGTTTTTTTTCCTCCAAAAAACTCTAAGCATATTATCCCTATACTTTTTTTCCCCCTAAAGTCTTAAATCTTACCTCTTCAAAAAGGCCTTTTCTGTCCACCCAATATTCAGAGCTAACACAATGCACTCACTGTACACGACATTGTTTTAAACCCTTTCCATATATTAACTCTATTTAACCTCAGTACAAGCCTAGAAGTATTCTTGTCATCTCCATATGAGGCAAACACTGTTATTATCACCACATTGGAACTGAGAAAACTGGAGCACAGAAAGGATACATAACTTTGCCAAAGTCACACAGGGAGTGGTAGAGCCTGGGCTTGAACTCTAGCCATTTGGTGCTAGAGTCTGCACACTTTACCTCCACTATGTTGCCAACCTAAAGTAGGCCTCTTCTACTCCATGTTTCTTACTTACAGCACTCCTTCTTTCCCTTTTTCCCCCTTTTTTTTTGCCATTAATCATACTTTGTCATTAATTCTTTCCTCATTTACATGTTTGTTATCCGATTGTAAGTGCCATAGGGCAGGGATCATATCGGTCTCATTCACATCATAGGTATTCGTTGAATAAATGAAGAAATCTATGCTTGTGAGCACCATTCTGTAACAGACTGTTAAAAATTAATTTTACTTTGAAACCATTTCATACTTACAGAACAGTTATAATACAAAGAACATCACCCAGAGACCTCAATAAAGTTTCGCCACATGTTGTCAAAATACACTTTAGGGCCAGAGGATCCAGTCCAGGGTCACTTGAACAACAAATATTTACTGAGCACCAGCTACTATTGGACTATATAACCGTCTCCTAACCGGTCTTTCAGCTGCAATCATTGCCTCCTACAGTCCTACACAGCAGCCAGAGTGACCCTTTTAAAATGAGTTAGATCATGTTAGTTCTCTGCTCAAGACTCGGCAATAATTCCCTATTACATCGAAAGTAAAAATCAGTGTTCTTTTCTCTCATCTCCTCTCCTACTCCTCTCACCTTGATCCAACCACACTAATCTTGCCATTTCCCAAAGATTCTAGACATGCTTTTGTCTTAGGGTCTCTGCATCGGCTTCTTTCTATAATTTGTCTCAAGTAACTGCATGGCTAACTCCCCCACCTCCTTGTTGATTCCTAAACATGCATCACTACATCTCCCTTGCTCCGTTTTTTTTCCCCCTAGCACTTAACACTTTTTAAAAATTTTTTTATTTATTTATTTATTTTTGGCTGCATTGGGTCTTCTCTGCTGTGCGCAGGCTTTCCCTAGCTGTGGCGAGTGCGGGCTACTCTTCATTGCGGTGCACGGGCTTCTCATTGCAGCGGCTTCTCTTGTTGCGGAGCACAGGCTCTAGGCGTGCGGGCTTCAGTAGTTGTGGCACGTGGGCTCAGTAGTTGTGGCTCGCAGGCTCTAGAGCACAGGCTCAGTAGTTATGGCACATGGCCTTAGTTGCTCTGCAGCATGTGGAATCTTCCTGGACCAGGGCTCGAACCCGTGTCCCCTGCATTGGCAGGTGGATTGTTAACCACTGTTCCACCAGGGAAGCCCACCACTTTCTCATATACTCTACAGTTATTTACTATATTATTGTTTAATGGTTTATGTTCTGTCTCCTTTACTGGAATATAGCTACAGGTTGAGGAGCGGGATCTTCTTCTATTTTGTTTGCAGAATACCCTAAGCACCTACAACTGTACCTGGCATATAGTTAAGTGTTCAATTAATAGCTGTTTAGTGAAGGAATGTTGAAAGTGTACTAAGTACCAGGTCCTGTTCTTGGTACAACAAAAAAACTCTCTGCCCTCATGGGACATGCACTGAAGTAGACTTAAGCCACCCAGACCTATTCCAGTCTTGGCTTCCCTGCCTATAGCCTGTGAGATCTGGGCAAGTTACTCAACCTCTCTGAGCCTTCCTTTGCTATCAGTCGTTATGAGGATTAGACAGAAAAACAGCATTTGTATAGTGCCTGGCCTAAGAAGAGCTTTAATATTTGTTTCCTTTCTTTCCAGGCTGGAAAGTTGGTAGCCTGACATCTCTGCCAAGGGTTTAGGCAAGGTTTCTATTAAGGCCTTGGAAAGGTGCAAACAGGTTATTATACGGCCAGGCCTACCCAACTTTTTTTTTTTTTTTTGGCCCTACCGTGCAGCATGCGGGATCTTAGTTCCCTGACCAGGGAGGAACCCGTGCCCCCTGCAGTGGAAGGGTATAGTCTTAACCACTGGACCGCCAGGGAAGTCCCCAGGCTTACCCAATTTTTAAGTGAAGATATTCTGGTGAGAGAATGCTTACAAGGGTCGGAGTGAGAAACCAGGGAATGGCTAGTGTCACCTACTTTGCCATTTTGCATCGTAAAAGCCTCGCTGGGTCCCCAGAGGTGAAAGTCTAGAGGAAGGGAAGGGGAGGAAGAGTAGCTGTCCACTATAGAAAACTACAAATCCCAGCACACCCCACGGTAAACAACTACGGGTCTCAGCAGTTTCAGCACCCTGGACCCAGGGAGCTCTGGGGGCCTGCATCCTGTGTTCCTCGGGAGAGAGCGTGGGGCGTGCCGAAGCAGCGGGGAAAATCGGGTCAAGCTTTACGCC
This sequence comes from Hyperoodon ampullatus, assembly GCF_949752795.1. Classification (NCBI taxonomy): domain Eukaryota; kingdom Metazoa; phylum Chordata; class Mammalia; order Artiodactyla; family Ziphiidae; genus Hyperoodon; species Hyperoodon ampullatus. Next base: position 10,468,565 of record NC_136919.1, read on the forward strand.
GCTGCGTAGACGCGTCTCACGGGCCGGACGTGACGTAGGGAGGGTTCCGGCTTCGGCCTCCGCCGCTGCCGCCGCTAGCATAGCCGCGGACGCCGCTGCTGCCGTCGGGGTTTGTTATTTCTAAAATGGCGCCCCTGGACTTGGACAAGTATGTGGAGATAGCGCGGCTGTGCAAATACCTGCCGGAGAACGATCTCAAGGTGAGCCTGGCCGGGGCGGGAGCGCTGCTTTCGGGGCTCCCCCCCTTCCGGCAGCGGGGCTCCCGCCGGCCCGCCCTTCCTCTCTCCGCGGGACCCCCGGCGGTGTCCTGTCCCGTCACGGTGGAGGGCCTAACGCGGTGCGAGGCGACTCGTTCCGACTTGGCGTCACGCGGGGAGCGGGGGCAGCCCGAGTCCCCCGAATGCCATCCCGATTCCCTCGGCGGGGACCCCAAGGGATGTCGCGGCCTCTGCCCCAGGGTTGCCCGTCCTGGCCTTGGGGCTGCCCCGGGGCTCGAGCCTTCACGGCTTTGCTTACAAGACTCCTCTCCCCTCACCCCGACCCCGGGTCTCGGAGTCTTGAGGCGAGCCTCCGCGGGCAGTGGCAGCGGTCATCCCCCCAGAGGCGGTGACAGGAGAGCGGGGAGGCCGGCGTCTGACAGGGGATGCAGCGTGCTCCCGGAACGCGGCCCCAGTGGGTTTAGGTGCCTAAGGAACGGGGATGGGAAGGGGCAGGCGGGGGCCCGAGCGGTCTGGTAGGGTGAGAGAACGTCAAGTCGTCCCTCTGCCCGAGCACTCTCCCAGTTGCTTTTTAGGAGTGTTGGTTTTCTTCTGCTCATTCCAGTGTGAACCCGTTTTCGAGCACGTCTTTGAGCTGTTTTAAGTGGATAAAGTAACAGGCTCTCAATAAACACCAATACGTTTCTGTCCTTTAAGTTGTCCCCGCTCCCCCCCACCCCGCCCCAATCTCTTCTTAGCTCAAGATTTCGTTGTTTTGGTTTTCCAAAGGAAATGAGTCGTTCTTTGTACTGCAGAGTCCTAGCAACAGTAAACCTATGTTTGGGTAAAGGAATGAATGTAAGAATAAAGGAATGTAAGTCTTTGGGATACTGCTTTTTTGACAAGTTTCTATGCGTTTGTTAAAACCAGTGCTTAGGTGACTAGTAGTGTTTAGAGGTTAGTGGTAGTGCCTGTTCTTGTTCAGTTAACTTTGATTTGCTGTGTGGTAAGTGGGTAAACTGTTGATAATTTTGAGTTCTTTTTATTCTTTAAGCTGTGGGTTTAAAGTAATTTATTTTTGTCCGTGAGTTTTTTTCTCTTAAGGAAGATATTACTGGTTTTTTCTTTTGCCATCTCTTGGTACAGGGAGTTGATATTTAACATCAGTCAACAGTATGCAAAATGATTAAGGCTACAGGAGCTGTTGTGAATGTAACTAACTTGTATGTTAATTATATGTGCTGTTTGATAGGGGAGTCATTCTTGTCCATTTTCCCCTTTTTAACAGGATAATTTAATTAAAATGGGGTCAAAGCCAGTATTAGTAGAAATGAAGCTTTCATGCTCTTGTGACGATAGTTTTGTAGCTTCTTTCTGCATATGGCTTTTTAGGAAACAAGGATTTTTCCTTAAAAAATCGCAACATTGTGACCCAGTTCATTGGAAAGCTAAAGTTGGTTTTGCATGTCAGTGAATTGATGTGGAGTCTTCTGTTCTTTAGGATATGTAAAGCAGTTTTAAGCTTTGTGTTTATAATGAGTAAAATATTGCTTATTATGAAATGTATCTTGATATTGGATATTGAAATGATTTGAAAGACAAATCAGTTGGATTTTCTTTAGACCTCTTAGTTTGATAAACATTAGATTTCCTTCCTAACCTAAGAGAATATAGTTGTTAAACCATTTCATTTCCCTTTGCAACACAATTGGACTGTACTTAGTGTGTATCTGTTTCCTAGTAAATTCCCCCCACCCCCCCCCCCGACCAACTACTAGAAAAAAAAAATTCTGAATTTTTCTATATAAGTGGAGGCTTTTCTTCGTTGTCTTGGAAATGTGTGTTTTTTTTGTTTTTTTTTTTTTGCGGTACGCGGGCCTCTCACTGTTGTGGCCTCTCCCGTTGCGGAGCACAGGCTCCGGACACGCAGGCTCAGCGGCCATGGCTCACGGGCCCAGCCGCTCCGCAGCATGTGGGATCTTCCCGGACCGGGGCACGAACCCGCGTACCCTGCATCGGCAGGCAGACTCTCAACCACTGCGCCACCAGGGAAGCCCTGGAAATGTTTTTATCAGATTAATTTTCTTGTGCTGCATCTCTGGTGTATTTAAAGAAATTTAATTCTGTTTCTCCCTCTTGGCATGAAATGCAAACTAAAATTAGGCAGGCCAAGAAAGTATTCCAGGAGCACTTTTTCTGAGGCTTCAAAGCCAAACTAAAATATTCTATCAAAGGAAGAAAAGAAATCATTGGAGCCACTTAATGATCATTATGGAAAAGATTTGTTCTGGTAGAAAAATAGACCGAAATTTACCTCTGTTTTAAATTGACTGGAAGTTGGAGATACTAAATAAAATAATAAATGCATAGGATGTTCTAGATCTAATCATGATTTCTCTATATCTAAATCGGAAATGGTCAAATCACTAGTCCTGGGTCAAATGTACATAACTGTTTTGAAGGAATAAGGGTGTTATGTGAAGATGAGTGGACCAAAGCATAACATTTCTTAAAAAAGAGTTCGTGTGATTCTCACCCACTAAAAAAATTTCAGAGAGGATCATAGAAGACACAGATTCCATATCTGACCAAATGTAAGAATGAATGATGAAAGACAGGTTTACTGAATACTTACACTTAAGTATTTTGTCATGGGAGAGGTTCTATAACTTGGAGATTGTCTGATCCCTTCAACAGTTCTTAAAGGTCCCATGTAAGTAAAGAAGTTGCACACTGAGTTGGTGTTCAGTTTTGTTTTCTTTTTTACTGAAGAACTGAAGACAGTTTCCATGGTAGGGGTTGGGAGAATACTAGTGTCCACCTCAGACATGCAACACAGGGAGAAGTAACTACTTCTGTGGATTGATAGTTGCTGTAATCTTTTTTGGAATTCACTTTTATGTTTAGTCTGAGCCATCTCTGTTTTTCATATAAGGCCACTGAGCCATCTCTGTTTCTCATATAAGGCCACTGCTCTGCAAAATTGTACCTCTGTTTGAAATGCCACCATAAAGCTTCAGAGAATTCTCCCTTGCTTTTTTCTAAGACTTGGTGAAGAGCCTTTTGTACCTCCTTATTCAGCCTCTATCTGATTTTATAGATTCTCATATATGGTAGTCTTGAGCCTTCTAGATTTGAAGCCTGTTAGTCTTGTCACTCACCTTATTGCCTGTCTTACTGATCATTCTGTTTACCTGAGTTGTTTGGTTTTGTATATTATATTTCTTTAGGTATTTCAAGGAAAAATGAACACAGTACAGCAGTTAGGGGCAGACTGTGGCTTTCTATAGGGCTAGAATAGTTTTTTCAGTGTTTTCATTTATAATGTTTCTGAGACCCTTTCTGATAATGCTTGGCATTTTGTCTTTTTGGCTACAGAATCACAGTCTCTTGGGTCTTCTGAAAATAGTCTGTAGCAGTGCTGTCCAATAGAAAATGCTAAGAAATGTGAGCCTCAAATTGTTAAAATTTTTAAAGTAAAAACAAACAGGTGAGGGCTTCCCTGGTGGTGTAGTGGTTGAGAATCTGCCTGCCAATGCAGGGGACACAGGTTCGAGCCCTGGTCTGGGAAGATCCCACATGCCGCAGAGCAACTGGGCCCGTGAGCCACAACTACTGAGCCTGCGCGTCTGGAGCCTGTGCTCCGCAACAAGAGAGGCCACGATAGTGAGAGGCCCGCGCACCGCAATGAAGAGTGGCCCCCGCTTGCCGCAACTAGAGAAAGCCCTCGCACAGAAACGAAGACCCAACACAGCTAAAAATAAATAAATAAATAAATTTATTTTAAAAAAATAGGTGAAATCAATTTTAGTAATATTTTATTTAACCCAATTTCAACATGCAATTAATATAAAATTACTAACATAATACCTTGTCTTTTTTTTGTATTAAGTCTACAAAATGTGGTATATGTTTTACATTTACAATACATCCCAGTTTGGATCAGCCACATTTCAGGTGCTCAATAGTTACATGTGGTAGTAGGTTTCCTATGGGACAGTGCACACTTCTAATGACTCCCCAGACCCTTTTCTAGAATTTCAGAGCTGAGAGAGAATCAGAGTTTGCCTAGTTCTGTATTCTTCTTACTTTACTGAGGGGGAACTGAGCTTTGTAGAGTTTATGATCTGCCTGAGGATGTCCAGCTAATCAGTGAATTAAGTTGGAAAGCCTCTTTGTGCAGAGCTCTTTCTGATACAGTTAATAGCCTTTTAGGATGGCAAAGAGCATACTTTTCTAAATATGTCTTCCATTTAATCACCTTTCTTTTTACCTTCCATTCTGAGCCCATTAGAGTGCTCTCTTCTGACAGTGTGCCTTGTACTTCCCTGCTTCTTTGCTTCTGCTTAGTCTCTTTCTTTTACCTACTTAATACTTATATAGCACAAATATTAAATCATTTAATACTGTGTGAGTTGGGTACTAACATTTGCCCCATTTTACAGACAGGTATCTCAAGCACAGGCAGATTAAGTAACTTTTCAAAGGCATATAGCTAGTAAGTAAGTGAAGGAGCTGCATTCAGACCTAGGCAGTCTGGCTCCAGGGTTCACGTCCATAACTACCACTTATGTTTCCTCTATACAATACCCTTCATGCCCCTTTTCATTTTATTTATTTAGTTATTTATTTTTTGGCCGCACCAAATGGCTTGTGGAATCTTAGTTCCCCTACCAGGGATTGAACCCGGGCCCACAGCAATGAAAGCACAGAGTCCTAACCACTGGACCACCGGGGAATTCCCCTCCATGCCCTTTTTAGTTCTAGCTCAGATGTCACTTTCTCCATACAGGGCTCCTGGATTCCACAGTCAGGATTATTAGTAATGGTTAGAATTTACACAGCTACTTACAGTTTTCAGAGTGCCTTCATGTCCACTCTATCACTGTGATAGGCAGAACAAATATCAGGACCTGATAAGGTGTAAGTATTTTGAGTAAGTATTTTGAGTCTGCTGAGTGAGTCAGCAGAGTATATACCAGAATTTATTTGCTATTTAAAATTTCCATTCTGGAATTCCCTGGTGGTCCAGTGGTTAGGACTCGGTGCTTTCGCTGCCATGGCCCAGGTTCAATATCTGGTCTGGGAACTAAGATCCCGCAAGACGTTTGGCAAGGCTAAACAAATTTTCCATTCTTTCTGTTCTATACTAACCTTTGCCCCGTAGCACTTTTTGTTCCATTTTACTACCACTTGTATTGTTCTGTCTTGTATGATAGTAAATATACCTGTCTCCACCATTAGACTGCAAGCTTCTTGAAGGGCCAGGATCATATCTTGTTTATTTTTGTATTCTCCACAGTCTTAGAACACTGCCTTGTATGTGATAGACACTCAGTTAAGGTATGTTGAATCAAACTATACTGCTTTACAACAGACATTTCTTTAACTGTCTCCTGTGTCAAGTACTATTCCCTGTGGATGCTAGAGATAGAATTTGGCACTTCTCTCTGTCTTTGAGGGGCTCTCAATATAGTAGGGGAGATAGAGAGGTAAACAAATGATCATTACATAGTTTGGTAGGTGCTAAAATAGAGAGCTGTCCAGCATATCGGAGAACATCGAAGAAGCAGCATCTAACTCTGGAGCCACAGATGGTTTCACAAAGGAGGAGCAATGAGAGGATGAGCAGAGTTTTTTCAGGTAGACAAGATGGGAAGGAAAGAACATGAAGCAGAAGAAATACCATGTGCAATGGTATAGCTTAATCTAAAAGAACATGGCTGGTCAACTTGAAGTAGTTTGGTATGGCTTGAGGTGGTTCAGGGAAGACAGGCAGAGACCAAATCATGGAAGACGAGGCTGATAAACTTGAATTTTTATCTTTGAGATGGTTCATGTATAAACACTTCGAAATGTTTTCATATTTTAGGGAAAAACAAATAAATCATGCTTGGTGATATTTTAAAAAATATGGCTAACTAAAAAGTAGATTCAAAGAAAACCATTAGAGAGATACACTGTTGTATGTAGTAGGAATATGACAAAATCATAAAGATGATATCTGAATGGAGTTTGGGAAACACTATCGTAGACAGAGGAGTGTCCTTGAGAGGTTTTTAAGGGGGACAGTGACAGGTTTTAGGAATTTTCTAGCAGCATTATGGACCTTGGATTGGAATGGGACAAAAATGTCATAGGAGCAGTAGACCAGATGACATGAAAGCTTTTGAAGTAAGCCAGTGACAAGTGGTTGTGGTGTTTAAGAGGAAATGAAGATGGTATAATAGGACCTGTTGACAGATTATGTCTAGGTTTGAGAGAGAGAGAGAAGAGTTGAGTGTAATCTCTTAGTTTCTGGCATGGATTACTTAGTAAATACTAATAACTAGACTAAGGCATTACAAGGGAGTTTGGTTTGGGCCAGACTGAATTTGAGATGCTGCCAAGTCAAGACATTGAGGCAGAAACGTTCAGAAGACTGTTGGATAAACAGATCTGTTGGGTAACAAATATTTATTGATTACCAAATGTGCTCCAGACACTGTTCTAATAGTGTTAAACTCAGGAGAAAGGTCTAGACCAGTGGTTCTCAGCTGGGGGTGATTTTGCCCCCTGAGCGGATATTTGGCGATGTCTGGAGACACTTGTAGGTTTTCACAGCTATCTAGGGGGTGTAGAGGCCAGATGTTGATGAACATCATACAGTGCACAGGACAGCAGCCCCCACAACGGAGAGTTGTCGGTAGCGCCAGGGCTCAGAAACTCTGGTTTTTATTGAAGGTACAGATATTTCCTTCTGTATTGTTAGCGTGTGAATATCATTGTCATCTTGGATTCCTGCTCCCACTCTTCATTCCCAGTGATTTGTGTTATAGTAGAGACTCTGTTCAAAGGCTGTGTAGAATATAATCTTAGATAGATTTTTATTTCTTAAGATAAGAGATTTTATAAATACCAGTATGTAAAAGTAAATAAAGGAAATAGTATGTTTCAGATAACAAGATCAGCTAAACGAAGAATTACAGAAATTCAAAACCCAGTGTATTTGAGGGGCAAGAGAGAACAGGGAGACAGGAGCAGAGAATAGAGTGGATCTGTAAACAAGCATCTTGAGGAAAATGTAGAGAAGGGAAATGGGGTCTCCTAAGAATGGGTCCATGAACCTCTACTTTTTCAAGGATTAGGAATTAATTAGGCACCGTGGGAGAAATGGGTGTAGTTTGCCCTAAATTTGGGATAAGATTGAGAATCTTGCCTGAGTGACTGCTTTGGGGCAGAAAGAGAAACAAACCGTGCTTCCTACAAATCAAGCTGCAAAAAGAAGCTGTGAAGGGCTTTGGAGGAGCCTGTCCCATGGCAAGACTGGGCTCTGAGAGTCCACTGTGTGTGTAGTTGGCTGACATATGTAGAGTTTGTACTGAAATTTCATAGACTTCTTTTTTTTTTTGCTGTACTCGGGCCTCTCACTGTCGCGGCCTCTCCCGTTGCGGAGCACAGGCTTCGAACGCGCAGGCTCAGCAGCCATGGCTCACGGGCCCAGCCACTCCGCGGCATGTGGGATCTTCCCGGACCGGGGCACGAACCCGGGTCCCCTGCATCGGCAGGCGGACTCTCAACCACTGCGCCACCAGGGAAGCCCATAGACTTCTTATTTTTATCTGTTTCTTGACATGAATTCTTGACATGAATTAAGCTGCTGCTGAACTGGAGCGATGAGAGGCAGTGGCTTTGGCTTAGAGGCTTAGTGCTCTAAGTCCTCTGTTGGGACTGCAGAAGTGACAGTTATAGGAGGCAGCTGTTAACTTTACTCAACTTAGGGTGCCTGGCCTCGGGTTGAAGATGTTGCCTAAGTAGTTTACATGGTTCGCTAGGCACTCACTGGCTTTTAGTAGGGTTTCACAGTGATGTTCTTTAGCTAATGGTCTCCTGTTACTTTCAGATCAGCACTGGGGGTTTGGGTCAGTCACCATAAGTGACTTGCAGTTCAGGAGGCATTATGGGCCAGGAGAGCCAGTCATATGTGGGTGCAAATTCTGCAGCATTCAAAATGGGAACTATAGAGTCCCTCACGAATCTGTGCTGTGATTAGTTTCAGAATGTTAAATGATAACTCACTTTGTTCTAAAAAGGATATAGAGTGGTTTACAAAGAAGCATTCAATATAGCAAGATAAATTATATTCAGAATAAGTAAGAAAAATGAGACAAAAAGAAAATAAAGATAGGAAACCAAGATGAAGCCAATAGGAAAAATAAGAATAGTACATATAAAATAAAAGCTATGATGACTGGGTTACTTCCTTGAGATTAGGCCTTAAGCTTTCTAGGAGCCTACAGAAAGATGTAAACTGATGAATTAAAAATTTACAGAGTCTTTAAGATGATAAAAATAAGCTTCTCAGGGAAATCACATCTATCCCTGATGGAAGAAACAGAGACATTCCTCCCCCGTCCTCCTTGAAGGCAACTATTTAATCACAGCATCCTATGCACCTTGTTTATAGTCCACGCAATGACAAGCTCTGTAAGAGGACTGTTTCCTATAATGTCCTTTACTACAGGTTGATAGTATGACATTAAAGTGCAATTTGGGAAAAAGCAATTGGGAAAGGAGTGCAGTGTAACGCAGGGTGGGGACAGCCCTCTCTAGAGGACAGTCTGGCTTAATTCATGGTGGAGTTTATAGTAGGTTAGTTTGTTTGGGTAACATACTAATAATTGATCTTTAAAGGGGTGTACACCAAATTTGGTGGAGCCCCCAAATTTACAAGAGTGGGCAGGAGGAGAGATCAACATTATACGCTTATGTCAGAGAATATATTAGGTATGGGCCCTGACCTTCACTGATGGAAGTTAGGCCTGTTCTTAAAAGATGTGCAGTCTGAAAGAGTGTGGGTGGGACAAGTGCCTGAGAACATGCAGGCCTCCTGGCAACAAACAGAAAACTCTGCCCACTCCTGGACAAATTACAGCAAAGCACTTCTGCAGATACCTTGGTGGAATTCTCTTTGAGGAGGTTTGGTGAGTGTACCTGAAAAAAATCGCAAATATTAATTGAGCAAGGCATTATACCTAAGAAAGGTGGGTAAGGTCCTGAGATAGGTACTTTAAAACATCACTATTTTGTTTTATTTTAAAAATTGTATAGTTACAGAAAGTACATCTAAAAGTATACATTGCTGAGGCTAACCTAAAAAAAGTAGTGCTCTTTTTTCTGGCTGACTGAGAAGGGAGGTGGTAATGAAAGACTATAAAAAAATACAGGACAATCATGGCATATTTGTTCTTTGGAACTACCCTTAAGCTAGATGGAAGTGAGTTAGGGTGAAAAAAAATGCAAATAGTAATTGTAAACTTTGGGAGCTAATTACTATACAAATAATAAATTATATATCACAGGTCTAATGGATTATAATAGAAAGAGGATGTTGTACAACACTGATCTTTTGAAATTGATTGGGAGGACAGCTACCTCTATCCACAAGGAGTAGATTTGAGTGGTTATGGTCAACGTGGTAATTATTATTTTTAAAGAGGTAATATATATTATTAATTTAAAAATAACAGTTTTATGAGATATAATTCACATATCATAAAATTAATTTTTAAAGTGTGTAATTCAGTGGGGTTTTTTTCCCAGTGGGTTTTAATATATTTACAGAGTTGTGCAACCATTGCCATAATCAATGTTAGAACATTTTTATCATCCCAAAGAGAAACTATACCCATTAACAGAAACTCCCCATTACCCCTTACCTCAAAGTCCAGCCCTAAGCAACCATTAATCTATTTTATATCTTCATGGATTTGCCTATTCCAGGCATTTCAGATAAATTGAGTCATATATTGAGTTGGCTAAAAAGTTCCTTCGGGTTTTTCCATAAGGTTTTACGGAACTTTTTGGCCAACTCAATATATATATATATATATTTTAAAATAAATTTATTTGTTTATTTGTTTGTTTATTTATTTATTTTTGGCTGCGTTGGGTCTTCATTGCTGCGTGCAGGCTCTCTCCAGCTATGGCGAGGGGGCCACTCCTCGCTGTGGTGCGTGGGCTTCACATTGCGGTGCTTGTTGCAGAGCACGGGCTCCAGGCGCACAGGCCCCAGCGGCTGTGGCATGCAGGCTCAGCAGTTGGGGCTCACGGACTCCAGAGCGCAGGCTCAGTAGTTGTGGCGCATGGGCTTAGTTGCTCTATGGCATGTGGGATCGGGACCAGGGCTCGAACCCGTGTCCCCTGCACTGGCAGGCGGATTCTTCACCACTGAGCCACCAGGGAAGCCCCCTCCATCAGTATTGAACATAGCTGATTCCTCCTCTTTTGAAACATTTTCTTCACTGGACTTCCATAACACCACGCTCTCATGGTTTCCTTTGTACCTTATCAAGCAGTCCCTTTTGCTGGTTCCTCCTTCTGTCCCTAACTTCTGTGTGAAGTATTAAGACTCGTTTTTGTAACTTATCCTTTTCTCTCTTTGTAAGCAGCCACTTTAGTTGTCTCTTCTAAGTCTCATGACTTGAAATATATATTTCCTGACAATCTCCAAATTGGTCTGTCTAGCCTGGATCCTTTTCCTTGAATTCAGGACTCACTCGGTCAGCTGTTTACAGTACATCTTAGGCACTTTGAAGTCTGATAGGCATTGCAGACTTAGTGTGTCAAAATCAAATTCTTACAGCCAAATAGTGGAAACAACCCAAATGTCCAGCAACTGACGAATGGATAAGCAAAATGTGGTAAATACATACAATGGAATATTATTCAACTATAAAGAAGAACAAACAAATCATGTATGTTACAATGTGGATGAACTTTAAAAACATATGTTAAGTGAAAGAAGCCAGTTACAAAAGGCCCCCCTTCTAGGTGTCCAGAATGAACAAATCCATAGACACAGTAGACTAGTGATTGCCTAGGGCTGTGGGGTGGGGTTGTGGGAGGTGGGAGATGAGTGCTAATGAGTATACAGTTTCTTTTTGGGGTGATGAGAATGTTCTAAAATTGATTATGGTGATGGTTGCTCAACAGTGAACATGCTGAAAACCATTGAATTTTATGCATTAAAGGGGTGAATTTTACGATGTCTGAATTATATCTCAATGAAGTTGTTAAAAAAGCCCCACAAATTCCTGGTTCCCCGTCCCCCAAACAAAACCCAGACAAATCAAAACAATCTACTACTCATGAAAAAATAATTGAGAAACACTGGGCTTATTAAAATTAAAAACTTTGCTCTGCATGGGAATTCCCTGGTGGTCCAGTGGTTAGGATTTCACGCTGTCACTGCTGAGGGCCCAGGTTCGATCCCTGGTCAGGGAACTAAAATCCCACAAGCCACGCGGCCAAAAAAAATTTTAAAAAACAAACAAAAACGTTGCTCTGCAAAGGACACTTTCAAGAGAATGAGAAGGCAAGCCACAGACTGGGAGAAAATATTTGTGAAAGACATGTCTGATAAGGGACTTTTATCCAGAGTAAACAAAACACTCTTAAAACTCAGCAGTAGGAAAACAAACAACCCTATTAAAAATGGGCCATGGGCTTCCCTGGTGGCTCAGTGGTTGAGAGTCCACCTGCCGATGCAGGGGACACGGGTTCGTGCCCCGGTCCGGGAAGATCCCACATGCCGCGGAGCGGCTAGGCCTGTGAGCCATGGCCGCTGGGCCTGCGTGTCCGGAGCCTGTGCTCCGCAATGGGAGAGGCCACAGCAGTGAGAGGCCCGCGTAATGCAAAAAAAAAAAAAAAAAAAAAAAAATGGGCCAAAGGGGCTTCCCTGGTGGCTCAGTGGTTAAGAATCCGCCTGCCAATGTAGGAGACACAGGTTCGAGCCCTGGTCCAGGAAGATCCCACATGCTGCAGAGCAGCTAAGCCCGTGTGCCACAACTGCCGAGCCTGCACTCTAGAGCCCACATGCCACAACTACTGAGTCCATGTGCTGCAGCTACTGAAGCCTGCATGCCTAGAGCCCATGCTTTGCAACAAGAGAAGCCACCGCAATGAGAAGCTGTGCACTGCAACGAAGGGTAGCCCCTACTCACCGCAGCTAGAGAAAGCCCATGCGCAGCAACGAAGACCCAATGCAGCCAAAAAAAAAAAAAAGGGCCAAAGACTTGAACAGATACCTCAGCAAAGAAGATATGTAGATGACAAATAAGCCTATGAAAAGGTGCTCCATATCATATGTCATTAGGGAGATGCAAGTTAAAACAAGGTGGGAATTCCCCAGCGGTCCAGTGGTTAGGACTCTTGCTTTCACTGCCGAGGGCCCAGGTTCAATCCCTGGTCAGGGAACTGAGATCCCACAGTCCGCGTGGTACGGCCAAAAACAAAACAAAACAAAAACAACAACAAGGCAGTACCACTACACACCTATTAGAATGGCCAGAATCCAAAACACTGACAGCACCAAACACTGGCACAACTGTAGAACAGCGGAAACTCTCACTCATTGTTGATGAGGATGCAGACTAGTACAGTCACTTTGGAAGGTCATTTAGCAGTTTCTTACCAAACTAAACACCCTTACCATATGATGTAGCAGTCATGCTCCTTGGTGTTTATCCAAATGAGTTGAAAACTTAACATCCACTGTAAAACCTATACACATGTTTATGGCAGCATTATTCATAATTGCCAAAATTTGAAAGCAACCAAGATGTCCTTCAGTAGACAAATGGTTAAATAAACTGGTACATTGAGATAATGGAATATTATTCAGCGCTAAAAAGAAATGAGCTATCAAGCCATGGAGAGACATGAAGGAAGCTTAAATGCGTATTACTACGTGAAAGAAGCCAACCTGAAAAGACAACATATGTATGATTCCAACTATATGACATTCTAGAAAAGGCAAAACTATGGTGATAGTAAAAAGATCAGTGGTTTCCATCCTTTCCCCATACCTTGCCCGACACAGCTCTTAAATCTGGATGTCATCTGTATCCTTTATCACATCCTTTAGTAAACTGGTAAATGCAAGTGTTTCCCTGAGTTCAGTGAGCTGCTCTAGCAAATTATTCAAACCTAAGGGGGAGGTCTTTGGAACCTCTGATCTATAGCTGGTTGGTTAGAAGCGCAGGTGATAACCTGGGCTTCCAACTGGTGTCTGAAGTGTGTGTGTATATTGGCAGGGGAGTTGGGAGGGGGCAGTGTTGTGGGACTGAGCCCTTAACCTGTGGAATCTGACACTATCTCTGGTAGATAATGTCAGAATTGAGTTAAATTGTAGGATACCCCGCTGGTGTTGCAGAGAATTGCATATTGTAGGGAGAAAGAACCTCCCTACGTTTGGTGACCAGGAGTGTCAAAACTGTGAGTGTTCTGTGTGACTAGTAAGGGAGACACATAGGAAAGAAGCACAAAGTAGGGAAGAACTGAGTTTTTCCCGACATAGGAAGGAAAAAGCTGAGGTTTTTTGTTTTTGTTTTTTTTAAACAAATGCAAAGTGGAACTGAAGGCACCTTAGAGACCATCGTTCATGATAAACTTAAGGCTCTGAGTTCAGAAACATTGTTTCACTCACCAGTATCTGTTCCTTTTACAAATAATGGATGGATTATATATCTGGACCAAGGATTGTTTATTGAAGCATCTGAGGGTTGTAGGAAATTCAGCACAGAAGGAGCTCGCTACTCAGGGCCAGAAGGACTCCAGGCCAGAAGGATGATCTTGCCTTTGAGGTGCTCTTTGAAGATGAAGAACTTATCCTACGAATAAGAGCAAACCTTTTTATTTTGAAAATGTTTTAAACACCTTGATTTACCCTCATTTTTGGGGGGGTGGACTTTTTCTTGCTCTTCCTCCCCCCTCCCATTGTGAGTTCTCTCCTATGCTTGCCTCTGTGTTGTAGCTATAACTGTTAAAGTGTGTCTCTCATATATTTAAGTAAATTGTAGCATTTAGATTCCTTAATTAATGTTTGAAATCATTTCATTATGCTCGTGTAGTTTAATTTGTCCTTTCTTGGCAGATCTTCATAAAATCTAGTAGGGCCTCTGACTGTAGTATTAACTGGTCTCAGATGGAAGGAATATTCCCCCCCCCAGATCTTTTTTTTTTTTTTTTTTAATATCTATTTTGGCTGTGCCAGGTCTCAGTTGCGGCACGCTGGATCTTCGTTGCGGCATGCGGACTTCTTAGTTGTGGCATGTGAACTCTTAGTTGCGGCATGCAAACTCTTGGTTGTGGCATGCACGTGGGATCTAGTTCCATGACCAGGGGTCACACCCGGACCCCCTGCATTGGGAGCATGGAGTCTTACCCACTGGACCACCAGGGAAGTCCCTAGAGTTCTTTTTTAAAATAATTAATTAATTAATTAATTTTTGGCTGTGTTGGGTCTCCGTTGCTACATGCAGGCTTTCTCTAGTTGCGGCGAGCAGAGGCTACTCTTCGTTGTGGCACGCGGGCTTCTCATTGCAGTGGCTTCTCTTGTTGTGGAGCATGGGCTCTAGGCGCGCAGGCTTCAGTAGTTGTGGCACGCGGGCTCAGTAGTTGTGCCTCGTGGGCTCTAGAGCGCAGGCTCAGTAGTTGTGGTGCACGGGCTTAGTTGCTCCGCGGCATGTGGGATCTTCCCGGACCAGGGTTTGAACCCGTGTCCCCTGCATTGGCAGGCAGATTCTTTATTTATATTTATTTTTGGCCACGTTCAGTCTTCGTTGCTGCGTGAGGGCTTTCTCTAGTTGTGGCGAGCAGGGGCTACTCTTTGTTGCGGTGCATGGGCTTCTCATTGCAGTGGCTTCTCGTTGCGGAACACAGGCTCTAGGCGCATGGGCTTCAGCAGTTGTGGCACGTGGGCTCTAGAGTACAGGCTCAGTAGTTGTGGCGCACGGGCTTAGTTGCTCCACGGCATGTGGGATCTTCCCGGACCAGGGCTCGAACCCGTATCTGCTGCATTGGCAGGCAGATTCTTAACCACTGCGCCACCAGGGAAGTTCCCCTAGAGTTCTTTTTAAAAGGTAGAGTGACTCTTAAATTTTAGATTTACATTTTGCGATTAATTTTGTTAACGTTTCTATTTTGAGATAATTGTAGATTTATATGCAATTGTAAGAAATAATACCAAGTGATCCCATGTACCGTTTACCCAGTTTTCTCTAGTAGTAACGTCTTGTGGAACAAATACCACAACCAGGATATTGACATTGATACACTCCACGATCTTGTTCATAATTCTCCAGTTTTACTTGTACTCATTTGTGTGTATATTTAGTTCTATGCAGTATTGTTATATCTGTAGTCTCATGTATCTAATACCACATTCATGATACAGACAGTTCCATCACCCCCAAGGAGTCCACATGTTGTCCTTTTTATAACCATATGCATTTCCCTCCTGCTGCCCCTACCTCCTAGACCCTTGGCAATCACTAATCTGGTCTCCATTTTTATAAATTTTTTATTTCAATAATGTTATATAAATGGAACCATACAGTATATAACCTTTTGGGATAGGGTTTTTTTTTCTCCCCACTCAGCATAAATCCCTTGAAATTTATACAGATTGTCATGTGTCAATAGTTTGTTTTTTATTGCTGAATAGTATTCCATGGTGTGAATGTACCATACTTTAACTATTCACTGTTGAAGGACAACTGATTTATTTCTAGTTTTTGGCTCTTATGAATTAAGCTTCTATGGACCTTTGTGTACAGGTTTTTATGTGATTATAAATTTTCTTTGCCAAGAGTGCAGTTGCTGGGTCATATTTGGTAAGCGCGTGGTTTGCAATGTACTTTAAAAATTAGCAGATAAGGGCTTCCCTGGCGGCGCAGTGGTTGAGCATCCGCCTGCCAATGCAGGGGACATGGGTTCGCGCCCCAGTCCGGAAGGATCCCACATGCCGCAGAGTGGCTGGACCCGTGAGCCATGGCCGCTGAGCCTGCGCATCCGGAGCCTGTGCTCTGCAACGGGAGAGACCACAACAGTGAGAGGCCCGCGTACTGCAAAAAAAAAAAAAAAAAAAAAAAAAATTAGCAGATTAAAACCTTTTCCTGTTAAAATTATTGACTTTTACATTTTTTTTGTTGAAAAACATCATTTTACAGTTCCTTGCAGAGCTCTCTGTCTTCTAGAACCTATTACCTGTATAGCCTGGGAGTTTGCATCTTGGAATAGGCATTGTGAGAGGAAGGTAAAAGCTGACAGAAATCGAATCCCAGAATCATCATAGTTTCCTTTCCTGTGAAACAATACACGGATTAGTTCTTGTCTTTTTTGCATTTGGTCTTCAGTTTTAATATTGTAATAAAAGGTTGCATTTTATTTTCTCTTCTTACAGCGGCTATGTGACTATGTTTGTGACCTCCTCTTGGAAGAGTCAAATGTCCAGCCAGTATCAACACCAGTAACAGTGTGTGGAGACATACATGGACAGGTAAAATTTCATGAGGAGATTTTTAGCTTTTGTACTGTCTGTCCATAGTCCATGTCTGTTTCCAGTTGTGCTGCAAAATATTAAAAAAAAAAAAAAAAGCTGGTGGTTGGCTAGGGTGCCTCAGTCTGTGTGACATTAATGATTCCTGGTTACTGTTAAAGTGAATAAAAGCAGTGGTCAAATTACTCATGGACTTTGTTGAAATCATACTTAGAAAGTGAAAAGTGAAGCATTATTGCTCTGTGGACAGGGGGAGATAATAAGATACAAATGTGCGCTGCTCATAGTTATTATGATTGATAGCAGATGCTTTGGTGTTAGGCACTAATTTTCTATTCATTCTGTTCATTTCTGTTCTGTTCACTTAGTGTCATATTTTATTGAAAACTTATCATTTCTTTAGTGGGAATGAGAATAGCAGCAGTTCAGAAAGATAAAATTATTGGTGCATGATTTTACAGCAAGTCAGTGCTAGAATGGGATGAGAAAGACAGTTCATTTTTTCATCTGCTGGGGTTTTATGTGTTTGTTTTTAAGAGTTTCAGAGCATTGACAGGAGGGGTACACCTCATCTTTAGACTCTTACTGTCAGTGTTTAGCCTAGTTAGAAAACTGTGTATTTGTAGTGTTTTCTTTTTTACTGGGAAATGAAAGCTGAACAGAACGCTCATAGACTGCTCTGTGCATGCAATGGAATTGGGGCTATAAGACATAATATTTGTGAACAACATAGTATTTATGAATTCCTACAGGACCTTAACTATGACTGCCTAAAGGAGCAGAAATGTGTGTAGCTTGGTGGTGATTGAGGGCTGCTCCATGGTAAAGTTCTATTTTTTTTTTCTTTTGATTTGGCTGCCCTGGGTCTCCGTTGCGGCTCGCAGGCCCTTCGTTGCTGGCTTCTCTCTAGTTGCGGCACTAGGGCTCTAGAGTGCGCAGGCTCAGTAGTTGCGGCATCCAGGCTTAGTTGCCCTGTGGCATGTGGTATCTTAGTTCCCCGACCAGGGATCGAACTCGCGTCCCCTGCACTGGAAGGCGGACTCTCAGTCACTGGACCAGCAGGGAAGTCCCATAAAGTTCCATTTTGACTACTTAGCTCTTTTCTTTTTGGTTTTTCAGTCTGTTCTCTGGATGTGTGAGGTTATAATAAATGACATCTGCATGTTATCAGCTTCTAAATAGAGGCCCCCACTATGTCATATTTAATCTGTTAAAATTCTAGTTCTCTAAAGTAGACCTTAGGAGTTCTTCTTAATTTCCATGTAACTTCTCTCCAAAAGTATAATAAATATTTGTACTTTGCTAACATAAAGGATATTAATATAAGCAGTGCCTTAACATATTTCTAAAAGCTGGAATAAACCAAGTAATGCTTTCCCTTGATTATAATATTAAAATTGAGGGGTTACCTGTGTTTATTGGCCGCAGCATGAGGCTTGTGGGATCTTAGTTCCCGACCAGGGATCGAACCTGTGCCCTTGGCAGTGAAAGCGCAGAGTCCTGGGCTTCCCTGGTAGCGCAGTGGTTGAGAGTCCGCCTGCCGATGCAGGGGACATGGGTTCGTGCCCCAGTCCGGGAAGATCCCACATGCCGCGGAGTGGCTGGGCCTGTGGGCCATGGCCGCTGAGCCTGAAAAAAAAAGAAAGTGCAGAGTCCTAACTACTGAACTGCCAGGGAATTCCCCAAGACTTTTCAATAATATGAATTATAGTCATAATCAGAGGTCAGGAAGTTAGAGACAACTTCAAACTGCTAAAATTAATTCAGATAATAAATTTGCACTTCTACTGATAGATTATATATACCTTCAGTCAAATGTACAATTCTTGCTTTCATTTATCTTGTGTTTTGACATTAATAATGTACTTTTTCACATATTGCATGTCAATTTTTTTTTAAGGTTCCTATGAGGTAGGATTTTGTAGAGAAGGAAACTGAGTTGAAAGATTGAGGAATTAACCCAAATTCGCACAGCTACTAAGGGACAGAGCTGAGATTTGAAACTCATTTGGGTGCCCAATGGTCCATATTATTTATTTATTTATTTTTTGGCTGCACGGCTTGTGGGATCTCACTTCCCTGACCAGGGATTGAACCTGGGCCACATCAGTGAAAGCCTGGAATCCTAACCACTAGGCCCCCAGGGAACTCCCAGCCCATGTTATTTTAAGACTACTACCAAATTGAGCCGTGCTTCTCTTGTACTTGACCCTTTAAAACAATTGCTCATCAAAAGCATGGGACTTGAGGAGCTTCTAAATGTCTGCAGACTAGTCAAATGTAAGGTGTATCTTTTGGGACTTGTACAGTTGTCTTCCCCTTGGGCTAGTTTTGGAATTGCAGGATTGGTTTATGAGTATAAATAAACTCATAAGAAATGTTGACAAGCATACAGTTGCTGAGGAGCATTGAAACAGCATAATCTAGTGAGGAGATTGCAGACTTCATTGTCAGACAGAGCTTGGTTTAAGTTAAGTCCTGCTTGGGTACATAACAGCTGTTTAAGAAGCCATTTCAGCTAGCTCTTCAGTTCTTTAAATATGGCCTGTGGACCCTTGATCATCTATAAGATGGCACAAAATCAACTGAGGGTAAAACTGTTGGTGCCTCAGCATGAATCAAGGGAGTGTCATCAGCCTATGCTGGTTGTCATTGTATTCTTCACCAGCATGCATGCATGTACAGTAAAATAAAATGCCAGTATCACTTAAGAATGTCCTTGATGAAGCAGTAATATTAATTGGCACTCTTGACCCCTTAGTAGATACATCTTTTGAGTAGTCCCTGTGATGAAATAGGAAGTATGCATAAAGCACATCTGCTGCATATCAAAGAAAAATGGTTTGCTCAAAAGAAAAGTACTTGTGCAGTTCTTTGCATCTCCTGCTGAAATAGCCTCTTTTTTTAAATGGAACACTGTTTTTACTTGAGAGAATGAATGACAAACTACAGGTATTTGGCAACTGTTTTGCAAAAGTGAACGAAGTGAGCCAGTCACTTCAAGGAAAACAATTGACGTTATTTGTTGCTGATGACAGAATTTGAGTTTTCAAGTGAAATATTGGAATTTTAGAAAATTTGAGTTTACCACCATGAGGCTACTAGCTTCTGATACTTAAAAGACTTTTCTGATGAGGTGAGTGATTAAATTAACAAATATTTTTTGATGATGTATAAAGAAATGTCATTTCCATTTTCCAAATAACCAGTGTGTTACCCACTCAAAGTGTTAGACCAACTTATCTAACAGAGTTTGAGAAGAGACCAGTTGTCAAGTTTTGATGTATTAAAAGAAGAATATGCACCATTATCTCTAAAGGTTATTAAAATTTTCCTCCCTTTTGTAACACATACCTGTATGAAGGTATGTGTTACACTTTAAATTTCTAATATGGTTAATACTGATTCATATAACGTATAAACAAAAGCTTTTTGGGGACCTGTAATTTTTAAGACTATGAGTGCGTCCTGGAACCAGAAAGTTTAAACACTGCTGAGTTAGCCAACTCTTTCCTTGCCTCTAATAATGGAATAAAATCCACTTCTCAGGATAGGTTTTGTTTTAAGATGAGAACATTTACGGAGTGTGTGTGATATGAAAAACATACAATAGATGGTAGAAATTATTTGTGAAATAATGAGATGGGCTTCCAGTAATGTGTGACAAGGTTAATTGTCTGCATATGTTTTCAGTAAATATTTATTATATTAAAGAATTTTGGAAAAAACTACCAGTATGGAGTAGGAACTGTGGGTCCCCAAAGCAGAATTTTTGATCATCCATTAAATATATATAAGTTAAATGGAAACTTACAAAGCTTTTATTCAAGAATGTGTTTCTACAGACATCAGTAGTAAAGTCTAAGGACACTCACTCTTTCACCACACTTTTATAGAAGCAATTGTTTCATAAAACTTTTTAATGTTTCCTTCCTGACTTTGAGTGTGTACATACTCAGTTTTTACATAACAAAATTGTATAGTTATATTAGAGGTATAGTTTTGTGTTCCATTCTTTTCCCTAGTCATTTTCCCAGTTTGCTACATAGTTTCCATTATAATCATGATTTATGACTGCCTAAGGTCCAGGTCTTTGAATTGGTAGATCATACTTTATTAACATTCCCTTACGTTAGTCACAAAGGTTGTTTCTTCTGTTATTAGAAATGATGCTATGATGCATTTTCTTTATGTTATACAGCTTTTTTTTTTTTTTTTTTTTTTTTTGCCTTTAGGATATAGTCACAGAAGAGGAGTTACTAGGCCAAAGTAACACAGACACATATATGTATGTGTATATATATACACTGAAAGTGTATTTAGATATATATACTTACTTTTCACTGCTCATATTGTGTGTGATTTTACTTATACATATCTGATATATGATATACATACACACATCATATATATATCTGTGTGGTGGGAAGTGAGAAGTATATTCTTTCAAAGGAAGGGATTCCACTTAGTAGAAATGGACAGCATATATTTTGAATAAATAATAGTCTACCAGTTGAGACTGAATTTGTTTCATTTGTTTGCTTGCTAATTTTAAGAAGATAGGAAAATTTTATTTTAAACTTTCTAAAGTTTTTTTTTTAAGCAAGTGACAACTCTTCAGACTTACGAAACATGCTATATATATTTATTTTATCTAGGTGGGGGGGGGGGGGGGGGGGGGGGGGGGCTGGGGAGGGGGAGAGGGGGGGGGGGGGTAGTTATTTCGGTAGTTAATCTTTAAATTTCAGTTTTGTTCACTATGACTAAGATTTCTGTACTGTTTTAAGTGTTAGAAATTTAAGTAGTAATACTACTTTCAAGTGTAAAAGATAGATGTGAAGGAAATTATTGGTTGTAGTTGGTATGGTATATTATAGTCAGTTCCTTTAATCTAAAATCCTTTGTCAGAAAAACTGTGACTTCAGGAAGTAGGATTAGGATAATCGAGTTGACTGAAGTTATCAAACGCACATTTTTGTCAGTTAAATTTTCAGTCAAGTAGAGTATGATGAAATATACTATTCTTTTTCTACTGATTATTGAGAAGACTCCACAGCTGTAGAAGCTGAGGGTACACATCTTCCAAAGTAGAGTGTAAGAAGGTAGGTTGATCTGCTCTTTACGACACTATGAAGTGTCATGTAAATTCATTCTTTGAAAGAAATTCTTATCCACTTGTTTCCTTATCTTTTGTCTCTTTAAGATAGATGCTGAAGGTGGGGCAAGGTGATTGGGTTAGCTTATTGACAGGTAACTGATAAATGATTTCAAATTCTCAAGTGATAGATGGGGAGAAGCATGAAAGAAATTTGAAAGGGGGTTGCCTATAACATTAATGACTTAGGAATGACTTTAGTGATATCTGAGCTTCATTTTAGTGCTTTTTTTTTTTTTAAGGCTTGGGAGCTGTGTGCTTGGCAGTTTAGTTTGCACTTTATTTCTTTGTATAAATGTAAATATTTGAAGTCCTCTTAATTAACTGCTTCTTTACACAGTTTGGCCTCAGTTTTATTATTTTACTCCTTCACAGGAATTTGTAATCAGCATATATTGCCTTTCTTTTATAGTTTTATGACCTTTGTGAACTATTCAGAACTGGAGGTCAGGTTCCTGACACAAACTACATATTTATGGTATGTAAACACCAGTGATATCAAGTACTTATTTTAAATGGAAGGGATCTGACTTACTACATGTAAATTATATAATAATTTCGTTGCCATGTGACAATCACTATTTAAATATATGAAAAGGTGATTCTATGCTTTTCTACATTTTGCTGTGTCCTCTAGTTGAGAATAATTGCTTTTGTAAACTGCTGTATACACAGGACTGGGTTGTAGCCCTCAGTAATGGTTAGGCTGAAAAATAGCCCAGAACCACAGGTTTAAGGCATAAATCTTCAGTTTACTGTTATTTTATCAGATTTTTTTGAGCATTCATTTTCACCTGTTATTAATCTGTGGATTGATTAATATACACATAAACACATTTGCTGTTAAGGTAGATATTTGCTTACTTTCTTTCTATAATATAATGTTACTGTTGAACTTTTTCTGAGTCCTTCTGTTATTTTCCTTCCTTCTGAAAATTTCTGGGTCACTTTTCTAATCTTTTAGCTGTTTTCCTATTGGTCTAATATTGGCCCAAGTAAAACATAAATGGGAAGTGTAAATAGTATATCCTCATATGCAGTTGTTAAATACAAAGCTAAATGTAGAATACTGTTATAATTATGGTAATTGCTTTTATAAAAAAACTATTTTCTTCAAGTTGACAGCTCTTTTGATACAGTTAAAAAGATTTTTGAAATTCATTTAAAGTTTTTTGATTCACACATGATCTTTTAGAAACATTTATTAATGTAGCTAACAGAGAATTGAAAAAATGGTGGTTTTGCGGGGAAAATCCTTGAGAGAATTGCACAGCAGGTTCCTGTAGGCTCCTGTAGCATAAGACTAGCACAAACATTTAGTAGGAACAGCTTATTTATTTCCATTTGAATTTTTTGTTAAAACCCAATTTCCAAATAATTCAATGTGTAACTCTTCATTTTTGTTATTTTGGGCTGTGTCTCTTGAGTTTGTGCCCTTTGGTATAATTTTTAAAAAATATTGTTGCTATTGTATTGTTTGTAACTGTAAATTTTTACTTTACAGGGTGATTTTGTAGACAGAGGTTACTATAGTTTGGAGACCTTCACTTACCTTCTTGCACTAAAGGCTAAATGGCCTGATCGTATTACACTTTTGCGAGGAAATCATGAGAGTAGACAGATTACACAGGTGTATGGATTTTATG
Organism: Hyperoodon ampullatus; assembly: GCF_949752795.1. Lineage (NCBI taxonomy): Eukaryota > Metazoa > Chordata > Mammalia > Artiodactyla > Ziphiidae > Hyperoodon > Hyperoodon ampullatus. Next base: position 10,491,884 of record NC_136919.1, read on the forward strand.
GTAAGACCTTCTATTTCTCTGATTCTGAATATTGATTTACCTTCCTCTTTGGGAAAAAAAGCCACACAAGTCATACATGTGCTTTTCATAGTAAAGTTAGAAAATACAGATAATCTTTTTCCACTTTCTCACCTTTAACTCCTTTTCTTCCCTCAGTCAGTTGAAAATCTGACTACTGATATGTAGAGAGAACCATTCTTTTTTTTTTAATTGAAGTATAGTTGATTTACAATATTATATTAGTTTCAGATGTACAACATAGTGATTCAATATTTTTACAGATTATACTCCTTTTAAAGTTATTATAAAATCTTAACTATATTCCCTGTGTTGTACAGTATATCCTTGTAGCTTATTATTTTATACATAGTAGTCTGAGAGAACCATTTTTAACATTTTGGTGTATGTCTTTCTAGATCAGTGCTTCAAAGTGTAGTCCTCAGTTTATCTCACTGGAATCATTTGGGATGCTTGTTAAAAATGTAGATTGCTAGGCGCCATTTTTGGGGTGGGACCTTAGAATCTGCTGAAAGGGAATGTTTTGCACACTCAGTTTGAGAACCTATTCTATATATATGTATGTGTGTGTGTGTTTATACATATGTGTGTACACACACCCCAAGCTAAAATGGGATCATACTTGTTTTTTAATATTGTGATCAGCCTTTTCACTTCACTGATGTTATTTTATAGCTGCACTGTATTATACTGTATGGATGTACTGTAAATCTGTGTGCTTTCTCCAGAGAATACTAGGACCTCAGGTCATAAATAGAATGCAGCCATTAAAAGCAAAATAGCTACTTCCATAAAATTTTTATATGGTTGAAAGTTTTTCAAAATGAGGTTAGGAAGCTCTTTGAAGAAGGTAGATAGAGGAACTGTAGAGATTATTATTATTATCCATCTATTTATTTATTTTTGGCTGCATTGGGTCTTCGTTGCTGTGCGTGGGCTTTCTCTAGTTGCGGCGAGCGAGGGCTACTCTTCATTGCCGTGCGCGGGCTTCTCATTGCAGTGGCTTCTCTTGTTGCGGAGCACAGGCTCTAGGCACGTGGGCTTCAGTAGTTGTGGCTCGCGGGCTCTAGAGCGCAGGCTCAGTAGTTGTGGCGCCCGGGCTTAGTTGTTCCGCGGCATGTGGGATCCTCCTGGACCAGGGCTTGAACCCGTGTCCCCTGCATTGGCAGACGGATTCTTAACCACTGAGCCACCAGGGAAGCCCTGTTGAGATTATTAAGAAGAATTTTCCTTGAGCACAATTAAGGCAGATATTGAGAGATTTGAAAATATTAATCTCATAACCCTTTAGTTTTTAGACTTTATAGTTTGAATTATCTTCTGTCATTATAAAGATAAGCTGAACTCTCCTGATTTTGTCAGCCATTATCAATTATTAAATTGAGAAATTTTGACAACGTATTGTTATCTATCTATCTATTTATTTATTTTTGGCTGCACCGCGTGTCTTGTAGGATCTCAGTTCCCCGACCAGGGATTGAACTCGGGCCACAGTAGTGAAAGCCCCAAATCCTAACTACTAGGCCACCAGGGAACTCCCCGACAATTTATTGTTGATATAACTATTAATAGGAATTGAAAAGTTAGATGGCTAATATTTATCTCCTTTCTACAAGTTACTTCAGATTTTCATTCACAAAATGCCAAATATCATTTGGAATAAAAAGTGTTTGATTCTTTTGCAAAATAATCAGTATTTTGGATAATACATTATGTGGTGTTAGCTCAGTAAAAGCAACTGGCTCCAACTGTGTAAGATTAATGTTACATATATAATTACACCCCAGAATTTGACCAACATATCAGTGTAGGGCAAAAGAGGTAAAGGGGGGAGAGGAAGGAGGACATTTTAATCAAGATGCCTTGACCGAAGAAAATGACAACAGCACAACGTCTAGTATTGACTTTTTTTCATCCCAAGCTATGCTCTAGTGTTCATCTATGGTTTTTTTTGATAAGAGGAAGCCCATCTGCTCCTCAGGAGGGAGACAGTTTTAGTCATCATGGAACTTAACATTGATTTTAAAGTAGTAAAAATGTCTATATATAGCTATTATATTGGGCCTTCAGTTCACACTGATAAATATATGGTTAGCAGTTATTATGAACCAAGTGCTTTGCTTACGTGTTAAGGTGAAAAATTCACAAGATTCGTACGGGTAAACTGAGCTCAATGTTAGAGCTGTCTCATGAGACGTTTACAATAAGGACCCTGCCTCACGTAGAGATATAATTTAGAAAATTATGAGGATTGACCATACCCCACAGTCTTATATCCTGTATCATTTTCAGCTGTACTTAGGGCAATTAGTGATATGTCCATTTTTTTTTCGAAATTAAGGAAGAAGCCAAAGAGCAGAACTTCCATGGTATTAACTGAGAGAAGAGATAATGTACCCTATTAACTGTTGTAGACAGCAGAGAGAATGTTCAGCTGAGAATATGTAAGAACTGATTGGCAGTTTGTCCTTAGTGATGACTACAGGGGTCATCTTACTGGAACTCAAGTATGTAGTTGCACAATTTGCAGAAAATCTCAGAAGAGGCAACCTAGGCCTGAAAAATGTTGAAATGGGAATTATCCATGCTCCTCTAATTTGTTTGATTATCCTGCTAGAATAAGGTAGTCACATTAAATACATTACTCTGTTTGATAGAATTGCCCAGTTTTTTTTTTTTTTAAGTTTATTTATTTATTTATTTGGCCTGCGGGGCCCCACTTCCCCAACCAGGGATGGAACCTGCTCCCTCAGCAGTGAAAGCGTGGAGTCCCAACCACCGGACTGCCAGGAAATTCCCCCCAGTATTAATAGTAAGACAAAAGCTTTTGCTTTGGGTTATGTGAAATTAATATTTAGCTCTTCTTGATTATAGCATTTTGACTAATAATTTCAGCTGGTTCTTAGAGCCACTTCTGGAATGAAAAGCAGGACCACATTCTTAGACTAGTTAGACACTAGTCTCCTTCTGGTTCTACATGGAGGACCTACTAGGGCTAACTATATATCATAACTTGCCATCCTAGTTTAAGCAAATTTCTGTTGTCCCAGTATTAGATGTATTCTTTACTTATTTTATTTATTTATTTTTTGGCCACACCTCATGGCTTGCAGGATCTTAGTTCCTTGACCAGGGATTGAACCCGGGCCACGGCAGTAAAAGCGCTGAGTCCTAACCACTGGACTGCCAGGGAACTCCCCTGTATTCCTTAGTTTTATCAGCAGATTCAGAACTTCATTAATGAGAACTCTTTGTTTCTCTCATAGATGAGTGCCAAACCAAATACGGAAACGCTAATGCCTGGAGATACTGTACCAAAGTTTTTGACATGCTCACAGTAGCAGCTGTAAGTTTATGTAAATCTTTAAAAAAAAAACACTCAAGTATTTTCCTGCCAGTAACACTTGGCATATTTTTATCTAATTGCCATTTCAGTTATATTGATATCATTAGCACTCACTGATGGATTTAGATATATGACTGAGTTTATTATTATATGTTCAACTCTTTGTTTTCCTTTTTTGCTAGTTAATAGATGAGCAGATTTTGTGTGTTCATGGTGGTTTATCTCCTGATATCAAAACACTGGATCAAATTCGAACCATTGAACGGAATCAGGAAATTCCTCATAAAGGAGCATTTTGTGATCTGGTTTGGTCAGATCCTGAAGATGTGGATACTTGGGCAATCAGTCCCCGAGGAGCAGGTTGGCTTTTTGGTGCAAAGGTCACAAATGAGGTAAAGCCAGCATTTTCGGAAAAGTGGTTTGTTGGTTGCTAATGGACTACATAAAGAACTATGATGGCTATAGATACCAAACTTCTAGTCTAGTTTACTCAAACTTTGGTGGCTATGGATATCAGATTTCTTGTCTAGTTTATCCTGTATGTCTTTCCTTAATGGTTAAATGAGATCATGTAATAAAAGCACCTCCTTTAGCATCTATTGGTACTATGTGTAAAATAAATGGTCCTTTTCTTTCAAACATTGCAATTAAGTAATGAGATAACAAGGGCAAGATAGGCAACTTTTTAATATATATATTTCTTTGTATATATATTTTTAATTGAGATATAATTGACATATAACATTGTATTAGTTTTATGTATACAACATAATGATTTGACATATGTATTTATTGTGAATAAGCAATATTTTTGAGGTTAACTACTTTCAGTTAAAAATATATACACACACACACCACAGGGTGAAGTAATCCAGCATAATGAAGTCAGAGAGCTAGATTTATCCTGTCTGAGCCTCTGGTTCCTGAAGTTGCAAGAGAAGGATAATAAATCTCTTTCAGAATTTTGTAAGAGCCATACTAAAGCCTCAGTAAATGATAGATATTGATAGTAATATATTTATTATTAAACCATAAAAACTTTGTTTCATATCTGATAGCACTTACAGAATGCTTTTCTTTCAGAAACTTCTAACTAATTATGTTACTATGATTTCTATAACTCAGGCCAAAGTGGCTCTATAACTTATGGAAATTAGTGGGGATAACTGTAGAATGGATTCTATAATCATGAGAGCTTTAGTAATTACAGGATTTATACTTTATTTAAATGCTTATTTTCTTATATATGTAGGTTGATTTTTTTTTAATGTGCTGGATACTTAACAAAACCTTTCTAAATTGCAGTTTGTTCATATCAACAACTTAAAGCTCATCTGCAGAGCACACCAACTAGTGCATGAAGGCTATAAATTTATGTTTGATGAGAAGCTGGTAACAGTATGGTCTGCTCCTAATTACTGTTATCGTTGTGGAAATATTGCTTCGATCATGGTCTTCAAAGATGTAAATACAAGAGAACCAAAGTTATTCCGGGCAGTTCCAGATTCAGAACGTGTTATTCCTCCCAGGACAACGACGCCGTACTTCCTTTGAGGCCTTCGCCCATCCTGCTGACCCATTTTTCTGTCCTCTTACCCCAACTTTCGTGTATTACCCTCTACAATATACTTTTTATTGAGCACTTTGCTGCTGAAATGCTGCCTCTTGCCTTTTTTTTTTTTAATTTTAAATTATCTAAATTTATTGTTTGTTATGGTGTCTATAGCAATGTTTTTCTATCAGTTTTCTCCCCCATCCCATCCCCGCCTTGGACTCATTTGAGAAGACTTGAGAAATGTCTTAATACTCACACTGTTGCATGTAGCTCTGCTTATTTACTGGTCTACGGGAAACAGGATGTTTCCTTTTTTAAAAAAGCCAATTGACAGAACAGACTACACTGAAATACTCCTCCTTTTGTATTATTCAGTCTTTTGTTTTAGTTCGGTAAGTTTTAAGAAATTTCAGCAGCAAAGTTGTTATTCAGTGGGCACGATGGACTGCAAATGCCTCGAGTTATGTATACCTGTCCCAGCTGTAAACTTCATTTTCCTTTGTTGGATGATATTTTAAATGGATATAAAATAAATTGGTCTAAAGGGCTGCCCTCCTTGTTGTGTTTTTAAATTTTAGTTTAAAAACTGCTACAGCTTATGACTTTGTACATTAAGATAATTGTATTGATCTTTTTTCAGATTCCTTGTATTTTTTAATAAAGTAATCTTAAATAAAACCCAGATAGGTTAAAGTATTAGAAATTTTAAACAGTGTACATTGTTAGCTTAAAGTTATTCTTTTTTTCTTTTTTCCTAATCAGAGTTCTTGACCCTTTGGTTATTAAGTTTAAAACTTCAAATGAAATTCCATACTATATATTTTAAAAAAATCACTAAACTGTGCCTAAAGAAATAACTGCCATATTAATGTTTTGGTTTATATCCTCTCTAGTAATAGAAAAACATTTAATACTTGTAATGCTGATGTGTTCATTTGATACCAGTTGAGTAGAATGTGATCAATCCAGTTTACAATCTATCATGAGTATCATTAAGTAAAATATATGTACTTTTCAATAGGAATCATTCTTACTGTAACACTTGACCTTAACTTTTAGAAAGTGTTCATTTTTTAACTGCAACTGGAAAGGTTGAAAAGTCAGGACTCTTGTACTTGTGAACTGTAATCTGAAGCAGATTTTTAAAAGTGTAGAAAAAACCAAATTGTCCTTTTTTGTAAAGGTCTGTGATACTATGTTTCGGCTTTGTGTAAGTAATTTGAATATCCAAAGGGTTGTGATGATCAGTTCTTGATATGCAACTGTCCACTTAATAAGGACAAGTGTTCCAGTGTCTCTTATGACTATGGTCATAAATGATGCTGGGATTAACCATTTTATGAAATAGTTGGTATCCCTTTACTATTATAATTAATTTTTGTCATTCCAGGAAATCTTTGTGAAGCCAGCCAATTAATAAAGCACTTTAGCATCTGTTCAGGTAGTTTTGAAAACCAACTGTCCCCCTTCAGGATAGGAACTTCCAGGTTACCTAAAAATGCAATAAAAATCTTTATAGTCTAAGCTTCTTGGCACATAATTTTTCATCAGGGCTTTTCTTTTATTAAGCGAGCACAATACTGTTTTGATTTTTTCCTCCAACCACACAGCTCCTTGTGTAGTTTTTAATTGTATAGCTGTAAGAAAGAAGTGGCTAAGACATTTGCTGCACACACTTGAACTGTTGGGTCAGTAGCTTTGTTTTACTGCCCTGACCCCAGTGTAATTCAGGGGGAAAGGTATTTTTATCTTACAGGGATATGTAGCTATGTATTTTACTAATTGTGAAACACTGGAAATGAATGATGCAGACAACTTGGTGTGGTCTTTGAACAGCTTTCTGCAGTATTTTTTTTTTCTGTTACCATAAATTGTATTTAAGTGCTTTCTCTCTTCTGCTTTTAAGTTGTACCAATAAAATTGGTAACCCTCAGCCCTTCCTTCCCACTTGACACTCCTTAGCTTAGATTGATGTAGTTGTTTTAGTTACCCGTGTAATGTGACTTTTATTTCTAAGTCATGGTGTACTGCATTTGTTTGTCACTAGTTGGGCATGTGCCAATAATATTCTGTCCATTCCTTAATTGCCATCTCTGTTTTGCCTGATTTTTTTCTCTTCAACTGAATAATGGCTTTTTGCATGAAAAAAAAACAGTTTTTACTCTTAGACATGTAAAGGGAAGAGAGAGTGAATGTATTGGACTCTGTAAGCCTAAAAGGAATATTTGGATCCCTCTGATAAATAAGGGCTATGTACTATATAGAGTAATCATGTGGTGGAAAATACTTGCAAGTCATAGATTTGTAGGCATGAGGCTCTGTTATTCCCTGTATCTAGGCTGAATGTAAAATCCCTTATGTTGTGTTAATGGGGGTAATAACCATTTTTATTTGCCTATGATATACTTGGTTTCTAATAAAATGTCCTAGGCTCTAGTGAGAACTGACTACTTTTAATTGCCAATGACTCCCCTTTCCTCATTTTCCTGATATGCTCTTGGCTAGCTTTTCCTAGGTTAATGCTTTTTCCTGAAAAATCTCACAACTCTAAATGTGTTCATTTGGGTGTGATCCTAAAAAGCCTGGACCAAGAGCACATCTTTAATATGCAACCTGCATCAGCTCCTACTCTGTCCAGATGTCTAGAACTGTTGGAAGATTTTGATGTCTTAAACCCGGTGTTTCACTTTTGAAATAAGGTTTGAAATATTGTTCTTTGCATTAAGATTTGTGTGTTTTTGCTTTGTAAGCCCAGCACCAGGTTTTGGAAAATGCCTGTACTGTGAAAGCAAATCCGAACTCTTTCTGAGCCTCTTTGGTTGTGAGAAACAGAATTGCTTTCCATCAGCCTCCAAAAAATTGTGTATCTGGAGTCGAAGAGATTTAACAGCAAGAATCCAGATTTTTAAATGTACTTGTTTTCTAAATGCTAATGTTTGTAAAGCACCTTCAGTTCTTTGGATGAAAGGTGCTATATTCTCTCTGTAAATTAATAAAAAGATTATAGGAAGTTTGGCAAAAAATTTTATCTAATGCAGTCTGTCCCGACAAGAAGTTAGCATTTTATATAACACAATTTAAAAATTAAAAAATGCTTATTCCTTCACTTAGTTGCTTGACTAGTAAACAGAAGTGAAACTTTTCTTGTTATGCATTTGACTCTTCAGTGTTCCAGTTCATTGTTACGTCCTGGATCCAGTGCCCAGAACCCAGCTTCATGAGATCATCACAGCTCTTTCAATTGTGTATTTAAACTGTGCAGTCATGCTGATGAAATATACAGTAGTAAAACACCAAAAAGAAGCATTTGGAAAGTCCTCTAGCATGAAACCAAACACAGTAGATGCTTGGAGAAGGACCCTATTCCCCTCTTACTAGTTTTCTGTTTCCTTGTTAATCACTTGGTGAATATGTGCCTTTCGTAAGGCATATTACTCATGATAGTAAGCTTATGCTGGCTTGGATCATTCAAATGTTTGCTTAATTCAAAAATGCATGAAATTTATGAATTTTGTGTGTGTGTATCAACAAAAATAATTATTATGTAAGTATATTCCACTCAGTCCCTGGGCAGCTACTGTTCTCAGCACTTTGCTTTTTTATATAAATGGGAATGGGTTATAAAAGACTGTATGGAGGCAATGGAATAGTGGAAAGAATTTAGGCTTTGGGATCAATCTAGGTAAAAACCCCAGCTCTGCCAGTAATAGCAGCTAACCTGTATTGAGCACACTTAGCTAAATGCTGTACATGCCCTATTTTGTGTCACCCCTACTATGGCTCAATGACTGTAGTACCTTTTTTTTTTTTCTTCAGACAAGAAAACACACTTAGAGATCATAGGTAACTTGCCCAGGGTTGCACAAGAGAGCTGCAATGTGAACCCCTTTAGGGCATCCTAGAGTAGTACATCTTAAGCAATATTGGTTATTGTAGCTTTGTGACCCTGAGCAAGTTGGGTTTTCTGAATCTTAAAATTCTGTGTCTAAAATAAGAATGCCATACAGGGTTGATCTCAGGATTAAAAATAGCACATATAAAATACCCAGTCCCTGGCCCAAAGCTGCCATTTATTGAGGGCCCACTTACATATCATTTGCCCAAATTCAGTGTAGTTGGGAAGTAAGAATAATCCAAGGCAATATATAATTGCTGACATAGTGTAGTTTAAGTACAACAAATTTGGAGAAGGAAATGTTTGAGGTAACATGGAGTAATTGGGGAAGGCTTAAAAGAGGAAGTGTGAATTAAATGTATACTAGAATGATGGGCCATTTCATATAGTAAAAGCACAGAAGCAGGGATTACTAGAACTTGGACATGATATGAAGGTAAACTTGAGGGTACTCCTTGGGAAAGCGTAAGAAATGAATAGCTGCAGCTCTATTGACAATACCATGTATCAGAGAGGCGTTGGCCAATTGCGAAAGACCTTGAAAACCAAGCGGATGATTTTAATTCATATTTTAAGAAACATAATGAGTGACATTCAAGATTAGTCTCCTAGTAAGTTGATCCTCCCCACCAGGACTCCTCCTACCACATCTGCCCTAGTCTTCTCTGACAAATGATTCTGAGGTTCTCTCTTTTCTGGCTTCGTGATTATAAGGGTGGATATTGTTTGTTGGTATTGAGGGGATTTATGGTTCTGTTATCTTGGGATTATGTAAAATATTAATTTGGGGAGCCAACAGATGCTCAACTTTTTTTTTTTTCCTTGTCAGTGCCATTTAAAGGTCCCATTACAATTTACCATCATCATTTTATAGAAGGAAAGATGTAAAAAGAGCCATCTCAGAATAAAGGACAGCCCTTTACACCAAATAAATTCGGCTTTATGAAAAACTATAGTAGTCTCATTTTTACCATTTGTGAAGATCAGTAAGAGATTTGTCCCCAAACTTTTGGTGTGTATAACTCTAAGCTGTCACATTATTGATGCATAAAAGCATATTCTGATAAAACAGAAGTAGCTTAAGAGAAAGTTTTATGCCTCCTCCCAGCTCCAAATAGATGCCGAGGATCTACCAAACAAAAACTACACAGGATTGCAGAAAGACTGAAGGGGATTCCACCTTAGAGGAAGAATTTTGTTAATATGTTAATGAGTTATGTCTTATTTTCAAGGATGGCCTTGTTAAAGTAGAAGAGAAAAGGTAACTGATTTATAATGCTTATGTGCTGGTAGTCTTGCATGCTTAGGTCTGTCAACACTAAAAATGCAAGGAAATTTATTTTAAAATTGATTCGCTGGAGTAGAAGTCACAAACATCTGCAGTATCACAGAACGGTTAGCAACACATTCAGGGGTCAGTTCCATTTAGGCATTTAAGAACCGAACACATTGCTTTTGGTTACGGCATCAATTCTGTTTGCAGGGTTGATTTTCCTTTCTTGGTAATTTATTTTAAAAATCTCTTGCTTTCTTGGAAGCCTGCACCCAAGCTTGCGATCTCTTCTGCAGAGGATTGAGCATCTAAACCACACTTTATATTGATAGATTCTTACAGTTTTCTTGCCGGATCCTCTGTGAAGTGTTATCTGTGAGCGCTAACCATTTCAGCATGATGCAGTCAGGGACCGGATATGAGGTGGTTCAAAATGAAGCTCATTTTGGAGACTTACCTCAGTGTCGCACCTGCCAGAGGAGTTTGGGAAATTGCAGCGCGTAGCTGTTGCTCCTGGCGTGGTGCAGTGTTGAGGGGCGCCAGCAGGTGTGTGGGATGCAGGACTCAGAGCCAGAAGAACCTGCCCGCCGCAGGTGTCTGGCGCCGGAGATGCAGTTTTTACTTTCGACCGCACGGTGGCGCTTAGATCTCCCCGGCAGTGTTAGCAGCCTCTAAGGCACCTCTGCCGCCACCTGCAGTCTCAACCAAACTCTAGGTGGCGGGATATGACGGCCCGAGCGTCCAATCGGCCTCCAGGCTTTCGGCCACACTACAGCTCTAGCCAATGGGAGCCGAGGAGAGGCGCGGAGGAGGCGGGCCCTGCGGCAAGCCTGGCAGAGGCGCGAGGCCCACCGCCCGCCCCTCCGCCTACTCCAGCCTCCGCCGCCTCAGCTTCCCGAGCGAGCCCTACGGCCGCCGGAGCAGCTCCCGCGGCGGAGCAGGAGCCGGATGGTCAGAGGAGCCCGGCAGCCCCAGCAGCCGCGGAGTCGCCTGGCCCCAAGGTGGGGCGAGGGCTGAATGGAGGTCGGGGTTGGGGATGGGGCGCGGGAGCGGGCCCAGGGCAGCAGCTTGGGGCCGTGAAGCATTCGGGGCGCCGAGACTGGAGGGGCGGTCGGGCTGCGGGGAATTCGGGGGGCGCCAAGGGGCGGCGGAGCGGGCTGGGCGGTGGTCGCATCCTCCAGACGGGATGAGAGGGGCGTGTGAGGGAAGGGGCGCCGAGCGGTGAGACTGGGGGCGCTGGGCCGGGAGGGGCAGGGCGCACGCGCCCGGTGGAGGGGCCGTGGAATGCGGGGGGCGCGGGGCCTGGAGGGGCGGGGCTCGGAGGGGCAGTGCCCGGGTCGGGAGGGGGTGGGCACTGGAAAGGGGAGGCCGGAGGGGCTTGCGGGGGTGGTGAAGCAGACAATGAGTAGGTGGCGGTGGGTGGTTTTGGGGAGCTCGGCTGTGACGAATAGGAGCTGAGGATGGAGTGAGAGACCAGGAGGCAGAGCAGGGTTTGGGCTAAGCAGACATTAGGGGAACGGTGAGTCCCAGGATCGCTTGGTCTTGGTATTTAGGGGAAACAACGCAAGGCATTTGTAAGGTCAGGTATGGGCTTAGACAGCCTGTAGTTCTCGAGGGTGGTGCGTTGAGTTCTTGACTGGCACAGTAGGGCCCGCAGATGTGATCTTATATGTTACTTTTAGTTACCATCTTATTTGTTTGGTCTGCAGACTGACTGGCACAGTGGAGAAACCACCTCGAAAACGGAAAAGCAGGTAAGGCAAAATGCCTTCCCAATTTTGCTTCGTGTTTTTTCCATTTGCTTGGCTGCACCTGTACTATACTGCATAATTATACACTGTCAGTAGATGAAGTTTTTTACTTAGCTCCTTTCTTAATGAATATAACTATCAGCAAGCTCTGTCTTCTAGGACTTAAAAGTACTGCCTGTACTTTTTTTCTTTTTTTGGTATCTAAGATTATGTGGGAAAGAGATGTGGATAATTGAGAAGGCCTAGTTTTTTATGTTAGCCATAATTTCAACTTCTTCACCAGCTCTGTTTAAAAAGCTAATGTTTATTGAACATCTACTGTGTGCCAGGTACCATGTGCAAGTGCTTACTTGTATTATCTTCTGTAATCCTTGAAACACCCCAAGGAAGTGTGTACAGTTATCACTGTTTTAACACAAGAGAGAACTGAGGCACAAGAGAGGCTGATCATTTATCTAAGATCACACGTCTCATAAATGATAGAACCAGGATTTGAATCCCAGCAGTCTGACTCCAGAGCTGAAGCTCTTAACCATTATACTATAATGCCTCTAATAAATATACAATTGAAAATAGGTTTTCTTTTTAATTAATTAATTAATTAATTAATTTTTGGCTGCATTGGGTCTTCGTTGCTGTGTGCAGACTTTCTCTCGTTGTGGCGAGCGAGGGCTACTCTTCGTTGTGGTGCGCGGGCTTCTCATTGCGGTGGCTTCTCTTGTGGAGCACGGGCTCTAGGCGCACGGGCTTCAGTAGTTGTGGCACGCGGGCTCAGTAGTTGTGGCGCACGTGCTTTGTTGCTCCGTGGCATGTGGGATCTTCCTGGACCAAGGCTCCAACCCGTGTCCCCTGCATTGGCAGGCGGATTCTTAACCACTGTGCCACCAGGGAAGTCCCGAAAATAGGTTTTCTTATTGCTTTTTCTGTTTTCATTGTACGTAGAGTCTAATAAGCAGTTGAACTATAGGAAGATAGAAACAAAGGGCTTAGGTAGTCTGCAGCAAGTGCATTGTTCCTTGAGTAATGAAGAGCATGCATCCATTCCACAAGCATTTCTGAGCACATTCCATGTGTCAGGTACTACATAGCAATTCTGTGTAGTCATTCGAAGATTTCTTTTTCATGGATGTAGGCATTGGCCTAGAGAAAGTAAGTTACAGTAGTGAGGATGTGACCAGTAGGACCACTGTAATAGTTAATACTTGCTAAGTTATTGATGTTAATACACAGTAAACCTTAACAGTAGGTAGATGTGAAATGCTGATGGTGGAAGGTGCCAACAGCCAAAGTTCCTTTGTCACTCTTTAGGCCTGTATGGGCCAATGTGGTAGCCATATATGGCTGTGGAACACTCAAAATGTGGCTCTCATGACTGAGGAACTGGATTTTTAATAAATATTGTTAGTTGTAATTAATTTAAATTTTAAAACCGATATTTAATTACTGGAAAATGTTTATGTCTGGAGCAACTTGGGTATGTGAGTTTGCTTTTTCATCTGTAAATTATGAAATCTAAATACAGATCAAATTTTTCCAATGAAAATTTAATGTCCAAAGTGAGGCATATATCTAAGTATTAAAAAACACACCAAATTTCAGATTAGTACAAAAAGTGCATGGCAAATTTCTCATTACTAATTTTTATGTCAATTCATGAAATAATATTTTAGATATATTGGATTAAATAAAAGTATTACTCAAATTATTTTCAGGTTTTTTTTTACTTTTTCTAACATAACTATTGGGAAAGTAAAAATTACATATATGGCTTGCATTATATTTTCTTTTGGATAGCCCACTGCCAGGCTCTTGGAGTAGCCTCCTGACTGGGTTCCCTACCTTGAATCTGTAATTCATTCACATACTGTGCAAGTTGATCTTGTAATTCTCAAGCTTAAGATCCCTATGTGGTTCCCCTTGTTTATTGAACATAATTCAGACTTTTTAGTGTAATCATAAAAAGACACTGCCCTCTATTATGATAAACCATAATGGAAAAGAATATTAAAAAAAAGAATGTATATGTATGTTTAACTGAGTCACTTTGCTGTATAGCAGAAATTAACACAAAATTGTAAATCAACTATACTTCAATTAAAAAAAAAAAAAGAGACTGCCTTTATTTCACTTCTATCTATCTTTCCAGCCACAGTTGAGTACTGTGGTCATGTACTCAATAACGGCCAAATTCTCAATAATGGATCTACTAAACGTCCAGTAATTAATTGACTTAACTTTCTGGTGAACGCTTCACAGTGAACTAATTTCTGAATGTAACTCTATGTCCTGTTTGCCATTCCCAGAACTTATGTTTGGGTTTTTGCACATGATTTCTCTTTGTCTCTGGAATACTTTCTCCCTGTTCCTTGGCAAGCTCCCCACCTTTAAGATTTCCCTCAAACATCACATCTTCCATGCAAACTTTCTACCCTCTCCTTCACCTTCCTCCTCTTTGTTTTGTTTGTTCCTATGATAGCCTGTAGATAACACCTAGGTGTAATGGTTTGAGCGGAATTTGAATCTTAGCTCTGTCAGATACACGTTGTGAGATCATATGCAAGTTAATAAACCTCTCTGAGCCCCAGCTTCTTCATCTGTATAACGGAAATAATAATAGTTCAACCATTATAGGGTTGTAAAATGCTTAGTATAGTGCCTGGCACGTAGAAAGTATACAGTAAATTTTAGGTTAAAAAGCACCTATTAGGGCTTCCCTGGTGGCGCAGTGGTTGAGAGTCTGCCTGCCGATGCAGAGGACGCGGGTTCATGCCCTGGTCCGGGAAGATCCCACATGCCGCGGAGTGGCTGGGCCCATAAGCCATGGCTGCTGAGCCTGTGCGTCCGGAGCCTGTGCTCCGCAACGGGAGAGGCCACAACAGTGAGAGGCCCACGTACCACAAAAAAAAAAAAAAAAGCACCCATTAAATACCTTTTATTTCCCACTTCTTTTCAAAATATATACAGTATGAAGGATTAAAAATAAAGATATTAAGGCAAACATGAGAGAATAGTAATAAATCAGTGGCAAAGTTAGTATATAGACTAGAAGGTACTGCACAGTTACCAAAGGTAGGTTCCATATTTGGCTCTGAGTTTCCTGGAACAAAAGCTAAGAAGAAAATAAAGCTCAACTTGCAGGTTCTTGGTGTCTGTAAAATCCAACACATGTTTAAGAGAGGCACACTTTTTTTGACTTTTAGAGAAAAATTTCTCTCACTGGTTTTCATAATGGGGACACTGTGGTTTTGTGGGGGAAAATAAACCCAATAACAAATATAGCAGGAAGTTTTTTTGTTGTTGTTGTTTTTTAAGATTGCTTCTTATAATGCTTCTCAATCCAGGTTTAGGTAATACCAGTGAACATCCTCCGAAGAGCCAGAGCAACTGGATTTAGGTATACTGCTCACCGATGGTTTGGCTTGGTTCAGAGATAAGGAGGAAGGAGTAAGCTGCAGGGACTCTGCTTATCCTCAGCACCTAGAGTGGTGCCTGGCACTTAGAGAATGTTTGATAGAATTATTGAATGAATAATTTGTTCCATGAATATTATTTCTGTAATCAAGTTTTGGTAAGCATCAGGCACCAATGAGGGCACACATTCCGCATGTTTGAGGTCAGATCCTGATTGAGTCAGCATTTTGACCTGAATGGACAGCCAGCATACATCTCTAAAGAGATCCTGTGGATGAGACCAAGATTTTCTTCAGAAAGCAGGTCTGGGATTGCTCTAAAAATAGAAAAAATAATGGCCAGGTAAGCTCTAAAGGTGGATTATAGAGAGAAGATGTAATGGTTGTAGCCAGAAATTACTTATAGCTGTTTTTATGAGTTGTATACTGTGGCCATAAAACTCTCAACATCAAATGATACAACTTCCTGGTGAACACTGCAAGGTGAATTAATTGCTGAATGTAGCCTTAAATATCTCTTTGAGTTGGCCTGCTGTGTAGAGTTGTTGACTGTTACACTGTATATCCTATTCCATTTTAGGAAACAGTTGCCAAAAATATGATTTTTATTTTAGGATTGTTGCTATTAAGTCATTCTTTTTGATAGACATTAGTTTAGTGGCTGAGTTATCTTTTGAGAACATTCCTAGTGGACCAAACTATAAGACAGTTTGAGAAAAACTAAGATAATTTGAATAAGCACCAAATGGCCCACGGTTACCAGTTCTTTGTGTCTTCCCTCCACCCCCACCACTAAACATTTGTTTCCCTTCCTTGGTTCTTCTTTGAGCCCCTAGTACTGAGGGGGTGCTCAGTAAGAGCATCTGAACTAACAAGTGCATTGGTGGTAAGAGGGAGGTAGTGTGGGATGGGGCTTTGGTGGTCCAAAATAATGTGATGCTATTTAATGCCCCTGACAAACTGTACTAGACTGAGAGGAATTTTAAGATTAGGAAACTTGATCTCTTTGTGGTTTTGGAAAATTCTGAAGGCTTCAATATGTTTGTTAATAAAGTTTGGGTTATTAGTTAGAGAATCCTTTCAGATCCTGTTAGGAGCAAGACCCATTTGTTTAGAATTCATGTCCTAATAGGATTCATGTTGATTAAAGCTTTATTGTATGATTTGCGGGGCGTGTGTGTGTGTATGTCTGTAATTTGTTTGAATTACAGTTGAATTAAAAACAACCTTCAAATGCTTTCTAGTTCTGGGTACTAGGGTTATAGATGAATGAGATATGGCCCCTGCTGGGGAAAAGCTCACACATTAGTGGGGAAGACAGACACAAAAATAAGGTGGTGTAGGGCTTCCCTGGTGGCGCAGTGGTTGAGAATCTGCCTGCTAATGCAGGGGACACGGGTTCGAGCCCTGGTTTGGGAAGATCCCACATGCCGTGGAGCAACTAGGCCCATAAGCCACAACTACTGAGCCTGCACGTCTGGAACCTGTGCTCCGCAACAAGAGAGGCTGCGACAGTGAGAGGCCCGCGCACCGCGATGAAGAGTGGCCCCCACTTGCCACAATTAGAGAAAGCTCTCGCACAGAAACAAAGACCCAACACAGCCAAAAATAAATAAACAAATGTGGGGTTAAAAAAAAAATAAGGTGGTGTAATTGACTTTGTATGTACACAAAGAGTTTATAGTAATTCTTCGTACTGGTAGTGAGGGCAGTTTCTACAGACATTTCATCTAGGGTCTGAATGTTTAGAAGGTGAATTTTGGCAGTCTTGTGACTGTTGAAATGATAGAGAGTAGCGTTGGGATGTAGACTGACAAATGATGAAGTCTTAGGTGAGGTGAATTCAGGACCAGTGTCAGGTGTGGGAAGAAAGATGTTTTTAAATGCTTGGACTGTTGTGTCAGTTTAGAAATTATGCAGTAGTTCTCAACGAGGGACGATTTTCCCTCCCAGGGGGCATTTGGCAATGTCTGGAGACATTTTTGGTTGTTACAACTCGGGGCATCTCCTGGGTAGAGTCCAGGAATGCTGCTGAACACCTACAGCATACAGGATAACCTCCGAACCGAAGAATTGTCCTGCTCAAATTGTCAGTGATGCTGAGGTTGTGAAATCCTGAATTAGAGTTTGAATCCTAGCTCTTCCTAATAGTAGCTTTGGGCTCTTGGACAAAGTATTTGCCAGATGCAGGTAATGATAGTACCCACCTTGTAGAATTATTACTCTCCTCTAGTAGCATATAAACTGCCTGAGTACAGAGATTTTTGTCTGTTTTCCTTGCTATTCTGTTCCCAGCACTTAGAACATTGCCTCACATATAATAGGTACTCACTAGCTCTTTGTTGGATGATTCAATGAATGGCTTATTTTTTTTAAATAAATTTATTTATTTTATTTTATTTATTTTTGTCTGCATTGGGTCTTCGTTGCTGCAGGCGGGCTTTCTCTAGTTGCAGTGAGCGGGGGCTACTCTTCGTTGCGGTGCACAGGCTTCTCATTGCGGTGGCTTCTCTTTGTCCCAGAGCATGGGCTCTAGGCGCACGGGCTTCAGTAGTTGTGGCATGCGGGCTTCAGTCGTTGTGGCTTGTGGGCTCTAGAGTGCAGGCTCAGTAGTTGTGGAGCACCGGCTTAGTTGCTCCGCGGCATGTGGGCTCTTCCCGGCCCAGGGATCGAACCCGTGTCCCCTGCCTTGGCAGGCGGATTCTTAACCACTGCGACACCAGGGAAGTCCCTGAATGGCTTATTGAGAGGATTCATTGAGATAATGAATGTAAAATACATGATACTGTTACCTGACATACATTAAGAACTCAATAAATGATAGCTGTGACTATCCTTAGTTTGAGTATTTTTATTTTGCCTTTCCTTCCAGTGTTTTTAAAAATCAGCTTTACTGAGGTATTACATATCATTTACATATGATAAAATTCACCAATTTTAAGTATACAATTTGAGGAGTTTTGACAAATGTATACAGTTGTGTAACCACCCACTGCAGTTACGATATAGAACATGGCTGTCCTGCCGCCTCCCCCCCTACACACACACGCATTTGCTCACGTTTCCTTGCAGTCATGGTTTTGGCAACCACTGGTCTTTTTTTCCTGTCACTATAGTTTTGTCTTTTCTAGAATTTCATATAAGTGAATCATTCAGCGTATAGTCTTTTGTGTCTAGCTTCTTCCACTTGGCATAATGCTTTTGAGATTCATTCATGTTATTGTTTGTAACTGTAGTTAATTTCTTCTTATTGCTGAGGAGCATTTCATTGTATGAATTTACCACAGTTTGTTTCTCATTCACCAGTTGATGGACATTTGTCTTGTTGCTAGTTTTTGGCTAGTATGAATACAACTGTTACGAACATGTGAGTTAATAAGTGTTTGTGCAAACATATGTTTTCACTTCTCTTGAGTAACTGCCTAGGAGTGGACTTGCTGGGTCTTATGGTAAGTGCACGTTTAGGTTTTTAAGAAATTGCCAAACTGTCTTCCAAAGTGGCTGTACTATTTTGCATTCCCACTAGCACAATGTATGGGATTCCATTTGCTCCATGTCATTGCCAGTGCTTGGCATTCTTTTTCTTTTTAAGTTATATTGAGGATGTAATTGGTATACAATAAGCTGCACATATTTAAAATGTACAATTTGATAAATTTTGACATATATGTACCCCCTTTGCCATTCTGAGGGTGTGCAGTGATATCATTATGTTTTTGTTTGGCGTTCCTATGATTTCTTTTGTGGTTTCCTATTCAAATCTTTTGCCCATTTTTTGTCAGTTTTTTGTCTTCTTATATAATAGTTATAAGAATTCTTTATATATTCTGAAACTTCTTTATCAGGTATGTGTTTTACAGACTTTTTTCCCTTAGTCTATGGCTGGCCTTTTCCTTTTCTTCACAGTATCTTGAGGAGCTTTTAGCTTGAATAGTAGGTTGGATGGGAACACATTTAACTGAGGCAGCAGATCCAGGAGCAAGTTCAGAAGGGTAAGAGTATGAGTTTATTTTAGCTATATGGAGTGTAAAGTGCTTCAGTGTACCATCTTTAACCAGGCAGATGAAAACATGGGTCTGGAGCTGAGGAGAGAGATTAGGGCTTGAGGTACGGATTTAGAAGTCAACAGCAAACACGTAGTGATCCAAGTCATGGAAAAGAATGAGATAACCCAGAGAGACCATGTTGAGTGAAATGTGCAGATGGCAATAGAATGTTACAGTACATGGTGTGGAAGTAAACCAGACAGCTTTGTCTTTTGGATGTTCTCTCTTTGCAGTATTATCTGTCCATTGCAGTGTTTCTGTAGGTAGTCATCAAACAAGGAGTGTTTATCTCTGGGAGACAGATCTCTATACAGCGAGTACACTCTTTGGTGAGAAACAGACTCTGGAGGTACTTATGTGGAAAACTAGGGGAATGTCTTTAATCTACATTGAAAAACAGGAATATTGCAGAGTTTCTTTGTGGTAGTGTTTGCCTCAGCAGTATCCCTACAGAAAGGCAGTGGTTTTGGTAAAGCTGTTTCTTGTAGCATGTGTCGGTGAAAACCTAGGGCAAAATGCCAGAATTTAATTCTGTGAAAGCAGACTCTCTGGTGGGGGGAGCCCAAGAGAGGATGGTCAAAGTATTCGGTATTTTCATGGTAATGTTTTATTCAAGAATTAAACCTAGACTAGCTCAAGCAGTGGTTTTCAGCGGCGTTCAAAAAGAGCCCAGAGGTTCCTTGGCAGTAATTCAAGGGCTCCCTGGGGGTTGGGATGCCAGGAGTAGTCAGAAAAGGGTTAAGCAGGCTAGCTTGCCTCTAAGGCTCTACATGTACTTTTCTGTATGTATGTATATTTTTAATATGGAGAATTTCAAATACAGATAAACTTAGAATACTACAGTGAACCTGAATTGTTCATCACCCAGCTTGAACAATTAT
The DNA here is from genome assembly GCF_949752795.1 of Hyperoodon ampullatus. Classification (NCBI taxonomy): domain Eukaryota; kingdom Metazoa; phylum Chordata; class Mammalia; order Artiodactyla; family Ziphiidae; genus Hyperoodon; species Hyperoodon ampullatus. The sequence goes on from NC_136919.1 coordinate 10,512,059, forward strand.
CAGCTCAATTCCCATTTCACCTATATACCCACATACTCCACCTGAAGTGTATTCTATACATATTATTCATCTGTATCATTTTAGTATGTATTGTTGAAAGATAGGGACTCTTTTAAAGCACATAACCGCAATTCCAATAACAGTAACTTGAAAATTAGCAGTATTTTCTTAATATTATTAAATATCTCATCAGTGTTCAGATATCCACAGTTGACTAATCATTTATAAAAAAAATTGTTCAAATCAGGATCCACATAAGGTTCAGAACTGGCAATTTGTTGATTAGATCTTAAGTTTTTAAAAAAAAATCTATAGTTTCCCCACTGTCTCTTTTCCCCCGTGCTGTTTATTGTTAAAGAAAGCATGCTTGTTATTAAGAATTTCCCACAGTCTGAATTTTTAATTTTCTAAAAGGTTGAGGTATAATTTATATTGATAACATTTATAATAATGAAACTTACCTATTTTAGTGTACAGTTTTCTGAATTTTGACAAATGCACACAGTTGTGTAACCACCACTACAATCATAATGTAAAACATTTTCATCACTCCCCCAAATTCCCTTCTGTCCCCACTGACCAACTGGCAACCACTGACTAGTTTTTCCACAGTCTGAATATTGCTGACTCTCTCCCCATGGTATCATTTACCATGTTTCTCTATTCCCTGTGTGTCTTATAAATTTGTAGTTAGAACTAGTTTTAGAGACTTGATGAGATTCAGGTTTTATTGGTTTTTGTTTGTTTGTTTTTGAAAGAATACGTAATAGGAGTGGTGTGTAGTTCCATCAAGGCCTCTTTTTTTTTTTTTTTTTTTTTTGCTGTTAGGAACTCATAGTAATGTGTCTATAATTTCATTTGAGGTTACAAATGGTGACATTCTAAATCTTTCATTCCTTCTTCATTACTAGCTGGAGTGCTTTTATAAAGAGAAGTTCCCTTGTTGACTTAATTTTTTTTTTTTTTTTGAAATTAACATGCAAATTGACGGTTCCATGACATTTGAACACACGTATAGATTCCTGTAACCACCACTACCCCCAAAACTTGCCTTTGCTGTCCTACTGCAGTCACATCCTCCTTGCACACCCAGCTCCTTGGCAACTGATCTGTTCTTCATTGACTGTTAAATTTTCCTTAGGTACAGTTTGTAGAAGGAAAAGCAAGATAAATGCTTGTCCTCCTACCCCTTTCTTTTTTTTATAGCAGATTTCAATATGAATTGGTTTCCTAGCATGCTCCAAAGATGACTGGCTTTCTTTCTTTCATTAATAATAATATTATCAACTCGTGGATTTAAACGTATGCAATGAATTTCCATCCAGCTTGGTTATCTTTCATGTTGATGTTCATATTGACCCGTGGAAGTCTCTTCTAAATTGGCTCCTGGGTCTTTTTGACACGACTCCAGTAGACTTTGGTAGCTTCCTCGTTGGACAAGGTATTCCAGACACATCTTGTATGTTTTCTACTTAGGCCTAGAATCGGCCATTCTCCAAGGAGACCTATCTATTCTAGCATCTTCTGCTTCTAACTATCTGTTTTATATCCTGAGAGTCTATCTGAAAGAAAGAATTGTATAACCTAAAAGTAGTTTTGAAAGCAGCAAATCCAGAAGAATGGATTATATACTGTGTTCTTTCATAATCTACCAAAAATGTATTTTTTCATTTAGGTTTTTCATAAAGGTTGAATAGCACAGAATTAGGACATATTTTAGGTCAAGATCCTGAAGTATAGGTAATCTGCAATGCTGGTTATGGTTGGATCTATTGAGAGAGCAGGTAAGTGACTTGTGAATTATGTGGTAGAATTGATTTTTCTTTTTTATGGAAATGGCGAATCCCCAAGCTAAATGGACGGCTTTCCTACAAGGCCAGGATTTTTTTTTTTTTTTTGGCCACATTGCGTGGCATGCGGAACTTCCCCGACCAGGGATTGAACCCGTGCCCCCTGCAGTGGAAGGCTGGAGTCTTAACCACTGGACTACCTGGGAAGTCCAAGGCCAGGATTTTTTCAGAGAGGGTAGCAAACCCAGGCAGATACACGTGGATATATAATTAATTGCTTAATATTCTATATATTAGGAGAGTAAAGCCTGGAAAAATTTGGGAGTAATATATTGGTGATGGAAAAATCTTAATATTTTGATGGAGCAACTTGTTTGGAACTTTTTTTGAAACCACCAAGATTCGTGAATTGTAAAAGATATCCATAAGGTAGTGAACTAATTGACCATATAGTCAGTATGAATCTTATTTCACAATATCAGGTAACCATGAGAAGTTACTATATATATTATTTATTTTAAATGAAGTTAAATCCAACCTTGGGACATCCCCTCTCCCCCCAGTCCTATCAAACTGATGAAAAATTCAATCTTAGGGATTAAGAATGGGCATCCACCCCTCCTTAGGGTTGTACAAGAATCTGAGAGGCTTGTGAGGAACCAGGAGAAGGGTGGAAGGTTATTTTACGTCCACTGTGGCTGTGCCTGGTAAGCATGTTGTCTAAGAGGGTGTGGGTCCTTGGTGTTTGGTGGCTCTAATAGTTACGGCAGACTTGAGGCACAAGAATCTTTGCCAGGTATGGGGATTCTGGTGCAGAGGTTTCAGCTTTCCCGGGTACAATACATACCCGTTTCCCTGTAAAGACTTGTCACTTGTCCTTTATCTAGAACACTGCTAGGAGGTGGAATTGCAAGGCCTCTCTTTTTGTGAGTCCCAAAGCTCTCCTTCCTCTTCCCAGTTAAATTACCCCCTTTTTTCTTCTAGTTTCTACCTTTCTGCCCTCAAAGGCACTATGTTTCCACCCTTCCCTCAGATAATCTCCTCAAGGAGTTCATATTTTCAGAAAACAAACACAAACCTCCCTTGAGGCAAAGACTGTTTTCTTGGGGATGGGGGAATACAGTGAGAATAAAATGTCCATTGGTGTCTTAATAACTTACCCAGCTACTTTTTTTTTTTTCTTTTTTTCCCCTCAATAATTCCTTTAGTCCCTGTGGTGGTTTTAAAGAACTGTGTACAAATTCTTTGATTCTCCTTTCTTTAAAAGATGGAGCTTAATTCTCCCCTTGAGTGTGGGGTGAACTTACTGACTCATTTCTAGGGAAGAGAATACAGAAATAATGAGATGTCATTTCCCAGGTCAGGTTATAAGGAGTCTTCGTCGTCTATCTTGGGTATTCCTCTCTCTCTCTCTCTCTCTCTCTCTCTCTCTCTCTCTCCCTCCCTCCCTCCCTCCCTCCCCCCCCCCACTCCCTCTGGAGGAGGCTACCTGCCATGATGCAAGGCAACCCTGCATAGAGGGGAGCCATGCTGTGCAGAGACTCAGGCAGCCTATGAGGAGGGCCACATGTTAAGGAAGCCAGGCCTGCCAGCAACCACATGAGTGAGCTTGGAAGGGAGTCCTACATTAGTTGAGCCTTGAGGTGACTACAGCCCTCTCCAACAGCTTGACTTATTATCCTGGTTTCACAAGGTCTGAGTTATGTGAGCCCATGATTTTTTTTTTTTTAAAGTCTCCTTTCTTCCAGCACTGGCTCCATTGTACCCAAAGGGCTCAATCTCTGGCTAAGCTTTTTCTCCTTCTGGAGAGGTCTCTGATATGCTCTGTGCATGTGTGTGTTTTGGAAGCAGCTATCTTTTGATTAAAGGCATTGAAGGACAGTTTACTTTCAGGCAGTGATGTGTCCCTGTGCTAATAACTGAATCTCCAGCCATTTGCATGTCATCATCTTCAGAGTCTTTGCTCTCTCCCTGGTCTTTTGTCCCACAGATTGGGAGGTAGTCCCCTGCTCATGTTCACTCTTATTAAGGGAAGAGCCAAGGCTTCCCTGGTGGCGCAGTGGTTGAGAGTCCGCCTGCCGATGCAGGGGACACGGGTTCGTGCCTGGTCCGGGAAGATCCCACATGCCGCGGAGCGGCTGGGCCCGTGAGCCATGGCCGCTGAGCCTGCGCGTCCGGAGCCTGTGCTCCGCAACAGGAGAGGCCACAACAGTGAGAGGCCCGCGTACCACAAAAAAAAAAAAAAAAAAAAAGGGAAGAGCCAAAAGGTAGTTGCCTAGTGAAAGGGTCAGTTTTCCTCTGCCTGGTACCTGTCACCAGGTTTTGAACTCTGTTTCGACCCCTTCTTGGTTGTCTGGGAAGAGTAGGCAAATCAGAGTCAAGTAACCTGTGATGATGTCTGATTTTATCTGTCGACTTGGCCATAGGGTGCCCAGATATTTGGTCAGACATTATTCCTGGTGTGTTAGGGTGTCTCTGGATGAGATTAACATTTGAATCAGTAGTCTTGAGTAAAGCAGACTGCCCTCTCCAATGTGGGTGGGCCTCATCCAGTTAGTTGAAGACCTCAAACAAAAAGGCTGAGTAAGAAGGAACTCCTCCTGCCTGACTGCTTGAGTTGGGACCTCAGTCCTCCTTGCCTTTGGATGAGAGCTGAAACCTTGCTCTACTTGGATCTCAAGGCTGCTGGCTCCCAGACTGGAATTTAAACCATCAGCCCTCCTGTTTCTCAGGCCTTCAGACTCAAACTGGAACCATATCATTGGCTCTCCTAGGTCTCCAGCTGGTCGACTGTAGATCTTGGGACTTCTCAGACTCCATAATTGTGTGAGCCAATTCCTTATTATCTATGTGTGTACACACACACACACACACACACACACACCTCCCACATCTTGTTGGTTCAGTACATAAACCTAGTCTTTTTCGTGGCCTTTGTTTCATTCCTGGTTTTCCATAGTTCTCCTAAGGCTGTCATAGCTTCTGCATTATTAGCTGTGGGTTCTCTTCATGGATGCGTCTGCCATGAAATGGCCATCTTCACCACAAACTAAGCAGGAGGGGTGCTGTGTTTTCATAAACTTGGCAGCTGTCTTGGAAACATTTCACTCTCAGGCTAGGCACCATTCTTTATAGTCTTGTTCTGCAATTGGGTTCCTTTCTGTCAAGCTCTCTCCATATAGTCCATGGGCCTTGAAAGCATATGTGCCTGTTGGCAGTATCCTGGGAGTTCTTCCTGGATGGGGAGCCCATGTTGAAAGTGCTCACACATGGTTTCCCAAAAGCCTGTAAAGTAGCTGTCAGAACTTTTAAACTATTGTGATCATTGCCAAACTGTAGAGTTATCACATACAGATTTTTAGAGAACAGCTGCCCAAAATAAAGATCTTAGATTTAGAATTATTGCCATTAGCCTGTCTTTCTAATAGATAAGCAAGCCATTTACCTATTGAGGTAACTCCTGGATGGTGATAATAAAATTGTCATCAACAAGTAAGAGGATTCTTACTTTTTTATAAAATAGAAACATGCATCTATATTGTCCCAAACCAGTTTTAAATCTTTAAGATGTAAGTTAAAAGGAAGGGGAATGCCTTTAATAATTTATAAGAGAATTATAGAATTTGTGTTGGAAGAGATTAGTTGTTGAGTCCAACCATAAGCACAGCAGGGGAAATCCTACTGTAACATACCTAAAAAAGGAAGTTCTTAAAAATTACTGGTCTCAGTCTTTTCAAATATGGTTTACTTCGTGTTTACCAATACCTGACATTGTATTCAGTGTTTCCTAAGAACTTCACCTAAGTCGAATGTCTCATGTACATGCTATTGTGCTGTAACAGAAAGACCAGTAGCATTTAGTAGAGGTGTTAGTGAGTTCGTGGTACTTCTGTCATTATTGATTTTTCTCATAACCAGATAATAAAATCACAACAATTTTCATATGGATGGCCACAGAAGTTTTACTCTTAAAAAAAGGTTCTTATACCTGAAAATGTTGGAAAGCACTGAATTAGATATGTCTGGAGCTATTTCTAGCTCTAGTATGTGGAGATAGGACTGTGGTTTAAGGATGGAGTCTTTGTATAAGAATGTGTTTAAAGGGCATACAGTACAGCATGCTGGTGAAATCCCTAGAGCTTTGGCTGGTTTCTAGCTACCCCATTTCTTTTTTTCCTGTGTGCCTCAGGGGTTTGATTCATCTTTTTTTTCCACCACATCTATTATGTAATCTGTTGTTCTCTCTGCTCATATACCCTTCTTAAAAGGGTTTGAAACAGGATGCAGGTGCCTCAGCTTTTCCCTTACGCTGTTAACTCTGAACGTATTTGATGCATTTTCATTTTTAAGCATTTTCATTGCCAGTGACAATAGGGAATGAAATGAATGAATAAAATTTTATGCATTTTAGAATTTAGAGTTTTACTAAAATTAAGAGGTTTCCCTAATCTTCACTGTAAGGTACATGAGAAAAGCTCAATTTTCTGGTAGTTGCTAGAATTAAAGCAGTGGACTAAGTGATGTCAAAGTTTCTTCCAGCTCAAATATGTTTAATTTTTACTGAGAGATTGCTCAGTTTCCTTATTTTATCATCTTTTTTATTCTGGGAAGTACCTACCCATCCTTTTTTCTCTTTTTCTCTTCATTTGGCCCTGAAGGTAATTTAATTACTCATGGCCCTGAAGGCCACTGAATTCATTTCATCACAGAGGAGGTTATTATTATTATTATTATTATTATTTGCCACGCCACCGCAGAGCTTGTGGGATTTTAGTTCCCTGACCAGGGGTTGAACCCACGCCCTCAGCAGTGAGAGCACAGAGTCCTAACCACTGGACCGCCAGGGAGTTCCTCAAGGTTATTTTCAGTCTCTTTACCCATTGCATTTTGCAGGAAAAGCCTACTTAATAAAGACCAATAAACACCAGCAAAAAGTCAATTTCAGTATATTCTGAACATAACTATTCCATTGGTGTGGTAGACTGTGTTTCCCAAAGATGTCTGCAATCGTATCTTTCATCCCATATGTTCTTACAATGTGACCTTGACATTCCTTCCACCTAGTGGTGAGGTCTGTGTCCCCATCTCCTAACCAGGGCAGGCCTTTATAACTGTCTCCACCAGTAGAGCATGGCTCCAGCAAAACTATATGACTTCTGGGGCTAGGTCATTGAAATGCCATGTACTTCCACCTTCCTGTCTTGGGATAGATGCTTAGAACCTAGCTGCCAGCCCAAGTGAGAGGCCCGTGTAAGAGAGAAACTGAAGCTCCTGGCCCTCAGCCCCAGCTGAGCACCCAACTGCTATCCAGCATCAGCTTGCCAGCCGTGCGAGTGAGCCATCCTAAAAGCAGATCATAATCCTCTAGATCCCCACCAGGCTGCCCCAGTTGGTGCCCACGTAGAGCAGAGAAGAGCTATCTCTGCCAAGCCCTGCCTAAATTGCAGACTCACAATCACAGTGAAAGGTTGTTTTAAGCCACTAAGTTGTACAACAGAAAATAACCGAATTGGCATTCCATTTTGCCAGAGTTAGAGACCATACTATGTATTAAACTGCCTCAGCTTTAAGAACTAGATGTATTTCTACCTTCAGGAGCACTGTCAGTATCATAAGAGAAGAAAAACAGATTCTGTGTCTTCTTCCTTTATAGATTTTTATCTCATTGACTTTCATTTTACATGTTTATTAAATTTTGTTTTTTTAAATTAATGAATAGTACAAAACAGCAAAAACTGGACAATAATATCCCTGCCCAGATAACTCCATTCTCATGTCCTTGTAACTTAGAAGGTTGTGTGCATGTTAATAATGAACTATGACTTTGGAATGACTCAGGCCAGATGTGTGACCTTGGAAAGCAGCATCCTCTTTGTAAGTCAGTTTCTTTATCTACAAAATGGTAACAACCTAAATGGGAAAAGAATTTGAAAAAGAATAGATACATGTTTACGTATAACTGAATCACTTTGCTGTACACCTGAAACTAACACAACATTGTTAATCACCTACACTTTAAATAAAATAAGTTTTAAAAAAATGGTATCTACTTCATATGGTCGTTGAGAGACTTTGGTGATATATACATATCAAGTGATAGTGCCTGTCACAAAATGGCTCTTCATTACTACTGCTAATCACGATTACTGTTATTGGCCTTATTATTTTTAGACTAGGGAGGGGAAGGATAACCAGCAGAAATCTGAAATGGTGGAGTAAATACTCCCAAGAAGTTAGGGACAGAAGGATGCTAGGAAGTCTGAAGGGACTAAGGAATTATTAAGCATGTTTTAGATTGTTGAAGGCTTAAAGGTTTACTGAAGAGCTGAAGAGCAGAATGACCTCTTTGGGAAAAAGGATTAGGGAAGGTGATGGAGAAATTTCGAAAACAGGCGAGCTGATGCTGGTTTTCGGACTTCTTAATAATGACTGGCATTTACTGATTATGCAGTGATATCTCGGATATATTACCTGTTGTCACTAGTTTATTTTTTTGCAAGCCCTTTGAATTTATTGATGAATACTTTGCATGCAGTAAAATGTAAAGATCTGACGTGTTCCGTTCACTATGTGTTTTTATCAGTTCTTAATTGTTTAGTGTTTTGGTTGATTACAGAGTAGAGTAAATGAACTAAATGGGAGGAGGGGCCTCAGGGAGAATAACTTAATCCCTAGGGTGCTGGTGCTTATTAGCAGATCAAGGTTGTATTTGTTACTTCATTAGAAGACAGACGGTATTATTCCCATTTTCAAATAGAGAAACTGAGGCTCATGAAAATAAAGTGATTTGCCCAAAGTAACATAGCTAGAAAATGGCACAGTCAAGACAAAACAGTTTTTGTCTGGCTCTATAAATTTTTTGCTATTACAGACTGAAATAGTGACATTGGAATTTATTTTTTTAACTTTGCTGGAGATAATTTCCTATGAGGGTTTATTAAAGTCCCATAAGTGGGCTTCCCTGGTGGCACAGTGGTTGGGAGTCCGCCTGCCGATGCAGGGGACACGGGTTCGTGCCCCGGGCTGGGAAGATCCCACATGCCGGGAGCGACTGGGTCCGTGAGCCATGGCCGCTGAGCCTGCACGTACAGAGTCTGTGCTCCGCAACGGGAGAGGCCACAACAGTGAGAGGCCCGCGTACCGCAAAAAAAAAAAAAAAAAAAAAAGTCCCATAAGTAAAATGAAAACAGTTCTTGATGTGGGTGTCTTCTGGTTTCAAATGTTTCAAACTTCCTTAAAGCTTCCAAAGCCATTATTTTCTGTTTTATCAATTTCTATAATTGATATAGTATAGTTTTAGCAGGTATTCCTCTCCAGTGGTTCAGGTTCTTAGATAAAAGTAATTGTTGTGGGTAACCTAGTGCATTTTTACTTTTAAGTATCAAAGAAAGTATAGACCATTAAGAATGAAAAGAATTCAGTTTCTAGACAGTTCGTGCTATTACAGGACTCTTAGATACAAGATTTAAAAGCAGAAATGTTTAAGTGACATTCATTTTACTGGATAACAGCCAAAGCCTCATGCTTGAGACTGGATGGTGGACAAGTAATTTGCTATGTTACTGGGTGAAGAACATCTTCAGGTGCAGGAATGTAGTCTCTGATTCAGTCAGCATAGAGTTCCCGAACAGCTCAGGTTTTTCTTTCTTCTCTCATAGTTTAGATTTCTTTATTCTCTGCAGCATGTTCTATTTTTTTGTTGTTCTGTTTGAAAATTGACATCAGATAAAGAAATACATATAATAGATGAAAGGGTAACTGAGAGTTCAGCCATTTTCATAAATTCTTTTAAAAAATTTGTTCATTTTATGAAAAATACTAGCACAGAAAATGAGATGGTTAAGACAGATTTCATTTGTAAACAATCATTTGTTCAACAGATATTCTAAAAGCATCTAGATGTGCTAAGTGGTTTTTTTTTAATTCTGAGGACTTTTAATGGCTAGATAGTCTACTTGACATTCTCAAGAATACTGGAAACAGAGAATGGTTTTCTTTTAACATATTGTTGATGGTTTCATCTCTTAGATCTTTTCCCCCTAGTTTCTTATAAACTGGTACAAACCTAAGAGTTTTTATTGTGAGATAATAGAAAATATATAGTGGTCTTTGCCCTCAGTTCCTGACACAGAGCCCCTGAAACGTTTATAATTTCCTGGGTGATGAATGTCTTTGTTCTGATGAGGTGACTGGGTGGGCTCCTGGATGAGGGCTGGTCACCGGAAAGACCAAGCCATGGTTAGAAGCTTGGTCAGCACTGCCACCCATTCTCTTGAGAAGGGAGAAGGGCTGAAAATGGAGTTAATGATTGATCATGCCTACATGATGAATCCTCCATAAAATCCCCAAAGTACGGGGTTCAGAGAGCTTCCAGGTTGGCGAGCACGGGGAGGTGCTGGGAGAGTGGCATGGAAGCCACTGGACAGGGCATGCGAGCTCCACGCCCCTTTCCACATACCTTGTCCTATGCTTCTCTTCCATCTGACTGTTCCTGAGTTATATCCTTTTACAGTAAACTTGATCTAGTAAGTAAATGTTTCTCTGAGTTGCGTGAGCCACTCTAGCAAATTAAGCAAACCTAAGGAGGGGGTCATTGGAACCCCCAGTCTGTAGCTGGTCAGTCAGCAGCACGGGGGGTAACCTGGGCTTGTGACTGATATCTGAAGTTGGGGAAGTGGCAGTCTCGTGGGACTGAGCCCTTAACCTGTGGAAACTGATGATTGCTCCAGGTAGACAGTGTCAGAATTGAGCTGAATTCCTGTCGGTGTCAGGGAGTTGCTTGGTGGTGCCGGGGGAAACTGCCACACATTGGTGACCAGAGTGAAGTGTTTTGTGTGAGTAGTAACGGAGATTCACAGGAGAAAAATAGTAGGGAAGGAGGACTGGGTTTTTCCCTACATAGGAAGGAAGTAGGGGTTATTCCTTTTTAATATCTCAAGAGTAATCCAGTGAGTGTTTCATACTACAATTTGCCCTATTCCTGATAACCCTTTCTCTGCTCTTACAATAAAAAAAAAAAAGAGTGTGTGTGTGTGTGTTGCTGCATTTTGCTTTCTGTCTTCTTCCTCAGCTATAAGAGAATATAAGCTCTGTGAGGGCAGGGATGTTTCTTTGTTCATAAAGCACTCAGAATATCCAGAACATAGTAGGTGTTCAAGAAATATTTTGTTGAATAAATAGTGTTTAGTTTAATTAATTATTTTAAAATGAAATCTAATATATGTACCAAAAAAGCATATAGGACATATGGGTACTTTAAAAAAGAAAAATAAAATAAACATCTTTGTCCCACTGGCCAACTTTAAAAATAGTGCATTATCAATATTCTTGAAAGTTCCTCATATGCCTCTCTTTTATGGCATTCACTTCCTTCCTTTCCCAATCAGAGGAAAACACTACTTTGCAGTGGTTTTTATTCCCTTGTATTTTCTTCATTGTTTTTGACATGTGGAAGTAATTGTAAATATATTGTTTAGTTTTAGATTTGTTAAACTTTATATATATATGAAATCATACTGCTTGTACTCCTTTTCAGTTTGCTTTATTCATTCAGCATTAGGAGTTTGAGATTCTTTCATGTTAATACATGTAGATGTTTAACCTTCATTTTCAGTGTTATATAGAACTCAACTACATGACTGTGCCACAATTACCCATTATCCGATCTGTGAGTAACTGAATTGTTTCTAAGTTACAAACTATGCAACCACAGACATTTAAAAAAATACCTCCTGATGTACATGCGCAAGAGTTTCTTTAGGGTAAGTATCTAAAGACTTTCTGGGTCATTGGGTTTTGTCAACTCAGTAATGACAATCATTTTCCAAAGTGGTTGTACCAATTTATACTCCTATCATCCACTTCCATGAGAGTTCCAGTTTCTCTACTTCCTTGCCAGCGCTTGATATTTAAAAATTTTAACCACTGTGGTAGGTGTATAATAATATTACTCTGTGTGTGTGTGTGTGTGTGTGTGTGTGTGTGTGTGTGTGTTTTAAGAAAACATTTTTTATTTCATTCTTAACCACAGATGCTTGGGCACTTCACAGCTTCTCAAACCTTGGGGTCATATTGGGTGTCATCACCTCCTTTCCTGTGCCACATGATTTTCACATGGTATTTGTTTTTTTGTTGCAGCAACCACTGGAAAAACCAGCTTCACAAAGATATGGCATTATGGCAAGGAATGTAAAGTGATCTAATGTTAACACTGAACTGCTGAACACTGAGCTTGTAGATTGTGGAGTATCCGACAGATGTCACTGTGTTTCCCTTGAAAGTTTAAAATAACCCGCAGCATCCTTGTGAGTTTGCTGTGGTTCCCCGAGGTGCGTGGACGCACATTTTAGGAACCATGGCCTTGGAATATTAATCATGGTTATCTCTAGGAAGTAGGATTTTTACTTATTTTTTTATACTTTCTGGATTTTCTACATTTCTTTTATAATGAGCATATAATGCATAAGAGGCATCAGAGAAAATATTATATCTGTGTCCTGTTTGTAAAGTCCATACTTTATTTTACTTTTTCCTTAGTGTTTACCTAATGTCCTTTTTCTGTTCCACATAGGATACCACATTAGTCATATTTCCTCAGAGACCTCTTGACAGTGACAGTTTCTCAGATCTTTCCTATTTTTGACGACCTTGACAGTTTAAAGCGTATTGGTGAAGTAGTTTTTCAGATGTCTTTCAACTGGGGAAGACCATGGGGTAAAATGTCGTTCCCATCACATCATATCGAGGGTCCATGCTATCCACATGACTTATCACTGTTAATGCTAACCTTGATGCCTAGCTGAGTATCAGGGTTCTTCACTGTAAAGTTACTCCTTTATTCCCCACTTTCATATTGTATTCTTTGGTAGGAAGTCACTATGCGCAGTCCACACTCAAAGAACGGGTGTTATGCACCACTTCCTTGAAGGCAAAATATGTAAATTATCTTAAATTCTTCGTCATTGGAGATTTGTCTGTTCTCCCACTTATTTATTTACTTAATTTATTGTCTGTCTATCTATTTATGTATTCAATCATTTATATAGTTGAACTCAAGGATTTTTTTTTATACTTTGGGTTATAATCCATTACTGCTTTATTTTTTGTTGTTGCTGAAATTGTTCCAGCTTGACGATTGAGAGTTCTTCAATTGGCTGCTGTATCCCTTTGACATACTCCTGTCATTGTGGGTTTAAAATAAAAAAAATTTTTTAGAACACTTCTTACTTTCTAGCACTACAAGATGCTCCAGGCTCATCTTGTATATTTCTTGCCTCAGTCATAGAATCAGACATTTCTCCAAGGAACACTGTTTCATTTTATTGGAAAATGGTATTTGGTACTGGGGTATTGGTTATTTGTATATATGTTTATTGGTTATTTGTATATCCTGTTTGTTATGTAACAAGCCTGTTCAAGACTTCTGTCAGAGTTGAGTTGTTGCAGCAGAGAGTGTATGACTCACAAAGCCTAAAACATTTACTATGTGGCCCTTTATAGGAAAAGTTTGCTTGCCTCTATAGTTATGATAACTATTATATATATGATAACTATTATAATGTCAGTTCTTATCTCTATAGTTATGATAACTATTATAATAGTTATGATAACTGTTATAATGGGTTGGTTTTGATTGGTTGATTTTTCTCATCATCAGTGGTTATATTTTTCTGCTTCTTTGCTTTTTTAAAATTTTATTTTATTATTATTATTTTAGGCCACGCCCCATGGCATGTGGGATCTTAGTCCCCCTATCAGAGATCAAACCCATGCCCTCTGCATTGGAAGCACAGAGTCTTAATCACTGGACCGCCAGGGAAGTCCCTTTTTTTTTTTCTTTTTTGTCCCCCTGCTTCTTTGGATGCCTGGTAATCTTTGACTGGATGCTAGACATTGTGGAGGGATTGGAGTTTTGTTTTTCTTCTTATAAATTTCTGGAGATTTTCCCTGAGATACAGTTAAATTATTTGGAAATATCTTGATGCTTCTGGGTCTTGGTTTTAAGCTTTGTTGGGTGGACCAGGGCAGCATTTAGGGCTATTGTCACTAGGGCTTGTCATTCTCTACTACTATGGCAAGACCCTTCTGAATATTCTACCAAGGAATTATAAGGTTTTGCAAGTCTAGCTGGTGGGAACAGACACTACTGTTGGTCCTGTCTAAGCTCTCAGCGTTGTTTCCTCTAGTCCTCTCTGATGATTCTTTCCCCTGTCTTTGGTGGTTTGCTTCCATTCATGGGCTGATGTGTATTCAGTGGAATACTTGAGAGGAACTCCCCGCACATCTCCAGCATTTTCTCTCCTATACGATATCCTGCGCTGTGAACTCTAGCTGCATTGGTCTCCCTCTACTCTCAGCTCTGTCTTTTCAGCTTGTGATATCCCTTGGGCTCTGCCTGGGATCCCTTTCCCTGCACCACACCCTGGAAATAATCTCAAGGCCGTGTCTTGGGGGCAGTTATAGAACTCACCTTTTTTTTGTCCTCAGAGATCACTGGGGTTTTTTGTTGTTGCTGTTTCTCGATGTACAGTGTCTTGAAAAACCATTGCTTATCTATTTTGCTGATTTCTTTTGGTTGTTTAATGTAGGAGGGTAAATCTGGTCCCTGTTACTACATCTTGGCCAGAAGTAGAAGTCCTTGAAATCTTTTTTTTAAAATCCTGAGTGAGTGTTTAATTTTGTCAAATCCTTTTTCTATATCTATTGAGATGATCGTATGATTTTTTTTCTCTTTTTTTCCCCCTGTTAATGTGGGTTGAATTACATTGATTTTTTTTCCCCCTAATGTTAAATCAACCTCGCATTTCGGGAATAAACCCTACTTATGCATGATAAATAATCCTTTTTAATATATTCGCTGTATTCAATTTACTAGTATATTTTTTAGGATTTTTGCATCTATGTTTATGTTCATATACTGCCCTTCCTTAGGTTATGACATCAGGGTTATCCTGGTTTATAAAATGGATTGGGAAACATTCCTTCTTTTTCTCTAGAAAGATTTGCATAATATTGATGCTTTTTCTTCCATAAATGGTTAGACAAATTCTCTGGTGAAGCCATGTGATGATTTTATTTGGGAAACTGTTTAATTACAGATCTATGTCTTTAATATATTTAGGACTATTGAAATTTTTAAATTTTTGTTTCAGTTTTGGTCAGTTATTTTTCTAAGAAGACAAATGATCCTTTCAAGGTCATATGTCTAATAATGAATAAAACTTCCAGTCCTGTTCTTTTTCAGATTATGCCATACCATCTTAATATATACTTTTAAATTTGTATACTTTTTTATCCTCTCTGGTAGATTGTAAACTAGCAAGCAGGTTCTATCTCTGGTAAAACTTAGTATCATCTGAAGCTTAGGACCAAATAGATGTTTGAATTAACTTAAAGCATACTTGGGTTTGTATTGAGATTTTAAATGGTTTAAGTGGTTGTTTTAATTGATTTAAGTGGTTGTTTCAGTGCTTCATTTGGACTCTGTCAGTCTCTACAATGTACATTTTACCTCTTTGACAGTGGGTATTGTTGTTTAGAGTATGTATTGAATAAAAAGATAGGAATAATGAATTGAAAGTATAGTTCTTGGGACTTCCCTGGTGGCGCAGTGGTTAAGAATCCGCCTGCCAGTACAGGGGACAAGGGTTCGATCCCTGGTCCAGGAAGATCCCACATGCCATGGAGCAACTAAGGCTGTGCGCCACAACCACTGAGCCTGCGCTCTAGAGCCTGCGAGCCACAATTGCTGAGCCCACATGCTGCAACTACTGAAGCCTGCACGACTAGAGCCCATGCTCCACAACAAGAGAAGCCACCAAAATGATAAGCCCGCACACCACAACAAAGAGTAGCCCCCACTCGCCGCAACTAGAGAAAGCCTGCGCGCAGCAACTAAGACCCATGCAGCCAAAAATAAATAAAAATTAAAAATTAAAAAAAAAGAAAGTATTGTTCTTAAATTTTGGAAGTACCATTTATATTATTATATTTATTTTTCTATATTTCACTCAATTTTTTTATTTCCTAAAACTTAGTAGAATAGATATCTGTCTATAATTCTAGGGCAATTGAAAGAAAAATAACTCTAGTTCAGAATATGATTTACCAAAACCATTTTTAATTTCTATTCAAGAGAGATTGTAACTTGAATTGAATTCTGTGATCAGGGAGATTTAGTGAATATGTAACATTTCAATACCATAAAATGTTTCCATCTTGTTATAGTAGACTTAGTTTAAGATTCACCTGTTAGGGAAGAATGTGAGTTTGAAGTGGAGAGGGTTCAATTGAAGGTCTCTTTCTATAAAATTTGTAGTCCACTGACAACAGAAATATTACCTAGCAGCAGTTTACAGGTGCCAAGAGAGGCCAGAAAAGTATCGTAGTAGAAATTGTACAGGAGAGCTGTGAAACTAGATCCCTGATGATGTCAGGCAGGAAGTAAAGCTTACCAGGCTAAAAAAATTTTACTGGATGGCTAGGCCATTGGAAATGAATCTTCCAGTGCTTGTATTTTTTATTGGGCTTTTATTTTATTTTTTAAGTGTTATTTAATTTTATTATTTATGTATTTATTTATTTTTGGCTGTGTTGGGTCTTCATTGCTTTGTGCGGGCCTTCTCTAGTTGCGGCGCGTGGGCTTCTCACTGCAGTGGCTTCTCTTGCTGCGGAGCATGGGCTCTAGGTGCACGGGCTTCAGTAGTTGTGGCACGTGGGCTTCAGTAGTTGTGGTTCGCGGGCTCTAAAGCACAGGCTCAGTAGTTGTGGCGCACGGGCTTAGTTGCTCCGCGGCATGTGGGATCTTCCCGGACCAGAGCTCGAACCCGTGTCCCCTGCGTTGGCAGGCGGATTCTTAACTACTGCGCCACCAGGGGAGACCCTATTGGGCTTTTATGTTGAATAGACAGTCAGTTACTTGCACTTAAGTAATTTAAACTGTTTAAAAAATTTAAACCAAAATTTTCTTAGAAATTTTCTAAGATCATATTGAATAAATATTAACTTCTTTTTCCTATAAAGTATTTAATTCTCTGAGAGTAAGGTTTGGAAATGCATTAAGAGAGGGGTTTTAAGTTCTTGGGGATAAAATAGAGTAAGTAGTTAAAGCAGTTTCCTTTTCTGTGCCAAAAATGGAAATACAGAAAATATAATTAAGTAATTGTACCAGAGTATTTATCTGTGATTCTCTTTATTTCTAAAGTACATTTCCCATTTCCACTGTACGCATTCAGATATATTATACACAATCATTGAGCCTAAAGGACTTTGAAGGAATATCTGCTGGGATTGGTTTATTTTGTGGGGAAGAGGAACAAGGAAGATATCTTTGAGATACAAGTAATTTGCCTAGTGTCATGAAGGGAATAGGAACATTTTTAGCACTTGAGGAAATAGAACTTTTCCTTAATTACTGTTGTGTTAGTGAGTTATTTGAAATTTGACATGTGTGGTGATGGCTTGGTTTTCTCACCACCAGATGGCTTCTCAAAGTTGGTATGTCACTTTTAGTGACTGCCAGCAAAAGTAAAAACTGTCAAGCCCCTTTGAAGGTCATTATCATTTAGGAAACAAAAACAGTGTTGACACTTTAAATAAGAATAGCTTTAGGTTCTTAGAATTGAGAGAAGTTTATTATGAAATTATTTAATCTTTCTAGGCTGCTTCTATACTGGTGACACACTCTTCTGTCTTTTATTATGCATGCCCCTTGAGGTTCACAGATAGGTTTTAGACTGATGTTATAGAATATTAAAAGGAATAGAGATGGTCCCATAACTTCAGTTATACGCAGTCCTTGTAACTGTGTTGTACATTGAAATCTTACCTACGGCAAGACTTAAAATCAGTCTGGTTCACTTCTGGTTCATAGAACATTGATATTAACAATTTAAAAAATGCATTCAACTCATAACATCATTAAAGAAATTTTTGAAGAAGCAAAAAAAAAAATTGCTGCTTAAGTTGAGAAAAATTTCTTTTTATAGAAAAGTTTTATTTTGAGCTCAGATTGCAGCTGCATTATAGCCTGTACAGCAGAGCCAGTATTGAAACAGAGCTTAAAAACTAGGATTCTAGGGCTTCCCTGGTGGCGCAGTGGTTGAGAGTCCGCCTGCCGATGCAGGGGACACGGGTTCGTGCCCCTGTCCGGGAAGATCCCACATGCCGCGGAGCGGCTGGGCCCGTGAGCCATGGCCTCTGAGCCTGCGTATCCGGAGCCTGTGCTCCGCAACGGGAGAGGCCACAACAGTGAGAGGCCCGTGTGCCGCAAAAAAAAAAAAAAAAAAAAAAACCAAAAAAACTAAGTGTTCAAAACTTATTACAAAGCTACAGTAATCAAAGCATTGTGGTCCTGGCATAAAGACGGGCATATAGATCAGTGGGATAGAATTGAAAGTCCAGAAATGAAACCTATAGATCTCTGATCAATTGAGTTTCATTAGGGGTGCCAAGAGAAGTCAGTGGTGAAATAATAGTCTTTTCAACAAAAGTGCTGGGACAGCTGGACATCCACATGCAAAAGAATGAAGCTGGACCCCTCACCTCACATCATGTATGAAAATTATCTCCAAATGGATCATAAATCTAAATGTAAGAGCTAAAACTAAAACTCAGAAGAAGACATAGAAGTAAATCTTTGTGACTTTGGATTAGGCAGTGGTTTCTTTGATATGATACCAAAAGTGCAAGTGGCAAAAGAAAAAATAGATAAATTGGACTATATCAAAATTAAAAACTTTTTTTTGCTTCAGAGGACACCCTCAAGAAACTGAGAAGACAACCCACAGAATGGGAGAATTGATTTGCAAATCATGTATCTGATAAGGAATGTATCCAGAATATTAAAAAACTCTTACAACTAATAAAAAGACAAATAATCCAATTTACAAGTGAACAAAGGATTTTAGTAGTCATTTCTCCAAAGAAAATACATACTTGGCCGGCAAGCACATGCAATGATGCTCAACATCACTAATCACTAGGGAAATTTGAATCAAAACAACGAGATACCATTTTATACCCACTAGTATGGCTATAATAATAAAGAAAGACAATTACAAGGTTGATGAAGAAATTGTGCCCTCACTACAGACCTGGCGGGATTGTAAAGTGATGTAGCCGCTTTTGCATAATTTGGCAGTTCCTCAAAAAGTTAAGAACATAGAGTTACCACGTGACCCAACAACTCCACTGATAAGTGTATACTCAAGAAAAATGAAAACGTATGTTCACACAAAGACACGTACACAGATTTTCAAGGCAGCATATTTATAATAGCCAAAAAGTAGAAACAACCCGAATGTTCATCAATAGATGAATAGTTAAATTAGATATGGTATTTCCATACAGTGGAATATTATCCAGTCATAAAGGAAATGAAATATTGATACATGCTACAGAATTGATGAATCTTCAAAACATGTTAAGTGAAAGAAGCCAGTCATTAAAGTCCACATATTGTGTGATTCCATTTATGTAAAACATCCTGTACAGGCAAATCCATAGAGAGAGAGAGTAAATTCGTGGTTTCCAGGATTAGGGGTAGGGGAAAATGAAGAGTGACTGCTAATGGGTATGAGATTTCTTTTAGGAGGTGATGAAAATGTTCTGGAATTAGGTAGTGATGATCGACATAGAATTTTTGTGAATTTACTAAAAACCAATGAGTTATACAGTTTAAAGAGGTGAGCTTTATGGCATGTGGATTATATCTCAAGTAAGCTGTTATTAAAAATACCCTGTGTTATAAATAACTTACTCTAATGACTAATACAAGATTGTTTGTGATTAAAAAATGAATTGGAATCATAAAGCAGTTAACCACTTCCAGATCAGGTGGCGACTGAGAAGCAGCTGAGAAAAAAATTGCATGAGCCTCCAGCAGACACCAAATAAAACTTGGCATTATGCAGTTGCTGCTGTACGGCCAAATGTAAGGTAGCATTTTTGTTTAGACTTTTTTGGAGTAGGCCATTTTGATTTACATTGAAGATGGTTCTTAGTTTGAAATATATATTTTGTGCTTGTAACAGGTTTTTACGTAGGTGGGTTAAAACAGTGATTACAAAATTAGAATGTGACAAAATAAAACCTTGTACCTGAATTCCAATTTGTTGTCAAATTATTCACTAAACAAATGGGAGAAAGAATTGTTTGGGTTGCAAACGTACTACCTCATTATTACTTAGATAGAAATAGATGCTGTCTTCTGGGAAGCATCTTGAATTACTTTCAGAAAGATATTTGGTGACTTGCTGATTGGTCAGGTCAGTATTTTTATCTTTGACATTTGCTATTTCTGATGAATTCTTTTTTTTTTTTTTTTATAGGAGATGGAGCAGTCTGCTCTTTTCTTAAAAAATTTATTTTTGGCTGTGTTGGGTCTGCCTTGCTGTGCACGGGCTTTCTCTAGTTGCAGCGAGTGGGGGCTACTCTGTTGCGGTGCGTGGGCTTCTCATTGTGGTGACTTCTCTTATGGAGCACGGGCTCTAGGCATGCAGGCTTCAGTAGTTGTGGCATGCGGGCTCAGTAGTTGTGGCACATGGGCTCTAGAGCGCAGGCTCAGTAATTGTGGAGCACGGGCTTAGCTGCTCTGTGGTATCTTCCCGGACTAGGGCTCGAACCCGTGTCCCCTTCATTGGCAGGGGGATTCTTAACCACTGAGCCACCACGGAAGTCCCTGAATGTTTGTTTTAAAAAATGGTTTAGCTATGACCTGGATTTTTGGAATTGTACCAACACTACTGTTGTAATTTATATAAACATTTCCCTGGGTTTATCATCTTTCATTTATTGCTAGTTGGTACTAGATTTTAATATGATAATGGAAGTCAAAACTTATACTTATGTGATTATCCACTTTAAATTTCCTTTAATCATTAAAAAAAAGATGAACTTAATTTTACAGTACGATTTGACCCATGGGGTTATGTTATTTTAAGTAATGCTAAAGCCCTCCCAACTTTGTGAAGAAGCATGCTCAGATGGTTAATTTGGGAAAGTATTTGACTTAAGGGCCAATTAAACTTTTGTTTTGGTGCTAGCCAGTAGCTTCTTTGAGATAACTATCCTAAAGTGATTTTAGCTTTCTGCTGTAACAAACAGTGCAAAGAATTTTTTTCCCTTGCTTTCCCTGCAAAGAATTACTAAGTAAAGTACACTGCAACAAATCGCTTCATTTTGCAGCTTTTGTGAAATTTTTGTTTTGTTTGTTTTTCCTTTGATGTGTTGAGAGCTGGCAAAGAAGATGACCTGACAGGCAGAATTAGACTGAAATCTTTGGGGCGATTGTTAAGTGTTTGGATCCTCAAGCCTGATGCCTAGAGGAAGTGTTGGCAAGGATAGAACTATAAATCTTAAATTGTTACTCAGTTAAGATGCATTCATGACTCTTCTCCATTAAGATTTGGAGTTAACTGTTTGTAACTAGTTACAGCCATGTAACAGGTATACCTCATACTAGAAACTCCTTTGTCATTTTTCCAGTTACTCTGCTAGGTGGGTTTTAATATAATAGGAAGAATATGATGTCAGCTCTTTCATACTTTGGACTAGAATGATTTTGTTCTCTTGTCAACTTGAAGAGACTAGCTGAATCCCTTTCTAGTGGCTGGCCTTAGTATTTGATTGTAGATTTTGTGTTCATTTCTACTTGGGGTAGTAATCCTATTAGGATATATATTGCCAATTGTATGTAAAGGTGTAGCTATATGGAGCATAAAATTAGATACACTTCCTTCCTTTGGCTCACAATCTAAATTTAGTAGGCGAGAATCTCCTTTGGTAGATGTCATTAAAAATAGAAGATACCCATCTGTCTCGAATGGTTTAGATACAATTCTGCCTACAGGTTTGGAGATGAATTATATAATGCAGACTTTCTTTTAGCCCTAGGATTCTTAGAAAAATAATGTTTTCTTTGATACAGAGGCCAAGAGTGTACAGTTTCCAGTGTTGACTTTAAATTATCCTGTAGTTCTGTGGAAATCAAGAAGAGCTAAGAGAATTGAATTTTGAGGAGAATTTTAGAAGATAAGAAGAAACAATACACTTGATTAAGAAAATTGGCTTTGAAGTAAAAATGTAGTTCCAATCCTATATTTACAGCTTACTAGCTGTGTGAGAAAGTTCCTTAACCTCTTGGAGATTATAACCTCATTTATAATGTTGGGATAGGAAGCCGACTTCATAGGGCTGCAGAAGAGTAAATTAAGTGAGTTAACATGTATTTTTGCAAAACACTTTCTTCAGTGCCTGCGTGCAGAAGGCATTGCTTGGTGGGAGTTATTGTTTATGGTAATATTGCTTTTGGTTCCCTTTATTCAAAATTATGCCACCTTGATGGTAAAAAAAAAAAAAGTCTTAATTTAGAGCTCAGCGTTTAATATGGGGGCAGAGATGAACAGGGAATTCCTAGGGGTATTTGGAGTCATGGAAATCGTTGAGAAGAGTACTGAAAAACCATCCCCAAAGGAGTACTTGTATTTAGGGGATGCAGAAGAAACAGAAATAGAGAAAGCCATCAATAAGGTGAAAAGAGAACCAAGAGAATAATGTCAGGGAATTCAAGAGGTAGGTTGCTCACCAGGTCAAATATTTTCTTCAGAAGTTCATTCAAAAATATTTTAAAACACCCTGTGATGTGACGTAATGGAAGGACCCTGAGGAGACCACTGAACTGGGCAGGTAGGATCTTTGAGAGAATAGAAAAATGTCCATAGACCCAGATTTTCTTGGGTAGAGAAGTAAATGTATAAAAGTAGTAAAAGTAAAAAAGTGGAAGTGGAGGCCATGAGTATAAGATGGATCCTTATGAAAATTTGTACAGATAAAGAGAGAGAGAACTTAAGGGGCAGGAGAAAGGGTTTGGGTTTGTTTGTTTTGTTTAGGAAAGAAAAAAATGAGCATGTTTGGAGTCTGAGGGAGAAATTAAACATACTGTCCAGAGAATAATAGCCGGGCAGGTCGTGGCGTGAGACAAGTGGGAATGGGATCCAGTGCACGGGTGGAGGCTGAGAGCAACCGCTGTTCTTCAGTAGAAAAGGCAGAAAGGAGGATGACACGTAAGTTTGAGGCAGGAGGGTCTCTATTTAAGTGGGGAAATGAACAGTGAACTTATTGAGATAATAACAGACCAGTGGCCCTCAACTGAGGACGATTTTGTCTCCCAAGGGACATTTGGCCATGTCTGGAGACATTTTTGATTGTCCTAAGCTGGGGAATGTGCTACTGGCATCTAGTGTACAGAGGAGAGGCGTGCTGTTGGCCTGCTGCAGCGTACAGGACAGTCTCCCCCATCAAAGAATGATCTGGGGCTTCCCTGGTGGTGCAGTGGTTGAGAGTCCGCCTGCCGATGCAGGGGACACAGGTTCGTGCCCTGGTCCGGGAAGATCCCACATGCCGCGGAGTGGCTGGGCCCGTGAGCCATGGCCGCTGAGCCTGCGCGTCCGGAGCCTGTGCTCCGCAACGCAAAAGGCCACAGCAGCGAGAGGCCCACGTACCACAAAAAGAAAAAAAAAAAAAGATTACACTGGCTCCTACATCACGAATGAAGTAAGGGGTTTAGTAGTAGAAGTGGGGAGAACCAGTCGTGAGACTCCAGTATAAATGATGTTGACTTAGATTAGGATAGTGACATTAGAACGGATAAGAAATGGACAGATTCATGAAATAGCCCACTAGGTTGCTACTGAAATTCTTTTTTGGGGAAAAATTCTTTTTCATCATCTTCTTTCTCCTTTTTGTCTTTCTCTTCCTCTCCCTCCTCTTTTCCTATTTCTCTTCCTTCTTTTTCTTTCTCAGACTCCAGACCTATCTAGAGGCCTTGATGCAATCTTATCTTGCACAGGGCAGTGTAACTAATCTAGCAGATATTTTATAACATCCTTAATTCATTAAGAAAAATTTTCTAAGCTTCTCTACGTATAGTGTGGTGCTAAAGGGGGTTGCAAGTTTTAGTCATTCTAGAAGTGAGTTCAAGTCTAGACACTCAGAAATGATTCCTTTCTTCCAGGGCACTACACTATTGCTAACTAGACTGACCAACCTTTTTCTAGGTGTGGTTAATTGACACCACATAATCTCACTTTCATCTAAACTTTTTTCTCCAGGACTCATTAGTCCCTTTTTTTAAGTCTTTTATTGTATACTGGTTATTTGAAATGGGCCAAATGCATATCCATTATTTAAAAATGTAATGAGAAAGAAAACAGTATCTTTTTTTTTAATCCTCTTAAAACAGTGATTTTTAAATGGAACTAATCATCAGAAATGACTCAAGTAGTTAAAAAAAAAAAAAAAAAAGAATCCCAGCCCTCTTGAATCATAATATCTGGAAGTAGGTCTCAGAAATCTTTACTTAAAAAAAAAACCCAGGGACTTCCCTGGTGGTCCACTGGTTAAGACTCCATGCTCCCAATGCAGGGGCCCTGGGTTCTATCCCTGGTCAGGGAACTAGAGCCCGCATGCCACAACTAAAGATCACGCATGCTGCAATGAAGATCCCGCACGTGGCAATGAAGATCCCGCGTGCCGCAACTAAGACCCGATGCAGCCAAATAAATAAATAATTTTTTTTTTTAATTCCTGGATAATCAGCCAGGTTTAGGAAACATAAGCTTTATTCTATTCAGACTAGTTTTACTCTTTACAGGGAGAGTTAATTAAATTATTTCTTAATGGGGAGGATCCATTATAGATGACTATTTGGATTTCTCAGCTTGATTTTAAAATAAGGCATTTGTGTCATCCTTGAGATTGATTTCATAAGATTAGAGACAGTTTTTTTGGGGGGGGGTGGTAGAGGTGGATTACATTAACTTTTCTTTGACCCTGTGGCTTTTTTGTAATTATACAGTTTTTCTTTCATCTCCTTAAGTGTAAGAAACTTGTTCTGTATATTACAAGAATATAGCCCTCTAAACTTCAGCTTCGAGCAAGTTTGTATAAAGCTAGCTCACTGCTTCTCAAACTTAATGTGCCTGGACATCACCAGGAGAGCTTGTTAAAATGCAGATTCTGATTGAGTAGGTCTGAGATGGAGCCTGAGATGCTACATTTCTGATGAGCTCTGCTGTGATGCTGATGTTTCTGGTCTGCAGATCTCATTTGAGTAGTAAGAGGCTAGATGATAGTTGTGTTATCCTTTGATCGTTCATCTTTGTGTGAGTTACTCTGCTTTGGGGCTAGTTTGGGGACTGTTTAGTTTGACCAAAGGTTGAGTAGTACATTTTAAGAAGATTGGATTATGTAACCTTTTAATGCTTTTTCCCCATATTTTTGAAGGTTATAGTACTATATATAGCCTAAGGTTTTTAGTTTCAGGGTTTGGAACTAAGTAAGTGTCATAAATAGTATAGTTTTTATTGAATCATTAAACATGTAGCAGCAAAATTGGTTAATCTACTTGAGGTAGTCTGAACTACAAGTAGAGTTGTAACTGCATTAAGAATAAGAGAGAAAGTGATATAATGTTGAAAATTATTTTTAGATGTGCAGGATATACTTAAGGATTGGGGAATCTGTGTTTTGCAGAATTGAGAATGCTTTGGATAAGATATATGTTATGTTAGAACAGTGGTTCTTAGCTAGGGGTGATTTTACCTCCCAGGGCACATTTGGGAATATCTGCAGGTGTTTTTATTTTTTTATTTTTTAAATTTATTTATTTAATTATTTGGCTGCCCCAGGTCTTAGTTGTGGCACACAGGATCTTCAGTCTTTGTTGCGGCATACAAACTTAGTTGCAGCATGTGGGATCTAGTTCCCTGACCAGGGATCGAACCTGGGCCCTC
Organism: Hyperoodon ampullatus; assembly: GCF_949752795.1. NCBI lineage: Eukaryota > Metazoa > Chordata > Mammalia > Artiodactyla > Ziphiidae > Hyperoodon > Hyperoodon ampullatus. The sequence continues at coordinate 10,537,641 of NC_136919.1, forward strand.
TGCATTGGGAGCACAGAGCCTTAGCCACTGGACCACCGGAAAAGTCCCTGCAGGTGTTTTTTGGGTTTTTTTTTGTTTGTTTTTTGGTACACGGGCCTCTCACCGTTGTGGCCTCTCCCGTTGCAGAGCACAGGCTCCGGATGCGCAGGCTCAGCGGCCATGGCTCACGGGCCCAGCCGCTCCGTGGCATGTGGGATCCTCCCGGACCAGGGCACGAACCCGCGTCCCCTGCATCGAGCAGGCAGACTCTCAACCACTGCGCCACCAGGGAAGCCCCCTGCAGGTGTTTTTTTTTTTTTTTTTTTTTTTTTTTTTTTTTTTTTTTTGTGGTATGCGGGCCTCTCACTGTTGTGGCCTCTCCCGTTGCGGAGCACAGGCTCCGGATGCGCAGGCTCAGCAGCCATGGCTCACGGGCCCAGCCGCTCCGCGGCATATGGGATCCTCCCAGACCGGGGCACGAACCCGTATCCCCTGCATCGGCAGGCGGACTCTCAACCACTGCGCCACCAGGGAGGCCCTGCAGGTGTTTTTAATTGTCACGACAAGTAGGCTGGTAGTGGTGCTACTTGTATCCAGTGGGTAGAGGCCAGGGATGCAGCTAGACACTATAGTGCACAAGACAGCCACACACAACAAAGAATTATTTGGCCCCAAATGTTAGTGGTAAGGTTGAGAAACCTATGTTAGAGAATCTTCACAAGTACTTGATTAATGTTTAAATTAAAAATAATACAGAAGGGACTTCCCTGCTGGACCTGTGCTCCCAATGCAGGGGGCCCAGGTTTGATCCCTATTCAGGGAACTAGATCCCGCATGCCAAAACTAAAGATCCCGCACGCTGCAACTAAGACCCCTAGCAGTCAAAATAAATAAATAAATATTAAAAAAAAAATACAGAAAATACAAATAGAAAATAATTATTCATATTCACACCAAATTTAACCAATGTTAACATATTTGTTGTCATATTTGATTTTTGGCTTTTGATTTAAGACATATCACTCCATTATGTTTGGGGAATTAATGCACAGTTCCTGTTTTGAGGTTCACACAATGTAGAAAATTCAAGGATGAAAGTAATGAAGCTATCCCAGATCTCACCACGCAGAAATCATTAACACTAGATGTTAATGATTATTTAACATATATGTTAAATAATATTAATTAATGTTAATTATTAATTAACATTATCCCCAATATCTTTCCATGCATATATACAGAAGAATAGAGAAATGCTTTTATAAAGTTAAGACCATACTGTATATGAACTAAATTTTTTTCCTATGAAAAATTTTAAACTTAGAGAAAATCAAGTAGAATAATTATCCCCCAATGTACTTACCATTTAGCTTCAACAATCATGAATTCATAGCCAGTCTCATTTCATCCAAATCCACACCCCCTCCCCTGACCCTGAGTATTCTGAAGCAAATCCCAGACGTCACATCATTTCATCTGTAAATGTTTCAGTACCTGTCTCTAAAACATGAGAACTCTTTTTGAGCCAGTATCACACACAATTTCCCTGATTCATTTTCTCTCCTTCTCCTTCTTTTTCCCTCTCTTGAATTATGTTTTCTTCCAAGTTGAATTTTTTGTTTCTAATGAGATTGCATGTAACAGAAGAGCATTAATTCTGCAAAGAAAGGGAAATGGATGCTGCGTAGGCCAAAACAAAAGCTATCTGTCACAAATGCTTTTTGCAAATTTTGTTTTTTCTTTGAAGAATGTCTTAAACTGTTTGGCAGTGCCATGTAAAATAATGAAGTACTTTATTTCTCTTTTTTACTGTGTTCATTTTTCAAGTCGCCTTTTCATCTTTTTCAGTATTTCTCTGAGATTCCTTCCTGCTTTGGTGAATTTGCTATAGCGGTGGCCTCTGGGGAATGATTGGAGGAAACTACCTGCAGGAATCATTTAACTGATGGTTACCTTCCTGAGGGCTAGGAGCAAGTCTTACCTTACAACTTAACCTTACCTAACAAGCAAGGTGACCTTTCTGCTTGTTACCGTTACCATGTCCTCAGTATTTGTTGGATGCTTGTCATTGATCTTGAGGGATTGTGCTGATATTGATTGGTGTATTACAATTGAAGCCATTTACAGGAAAAACTAAGTATGCTCATTTAGTGCCAACACACTTGCATGCAGATGAATGTAATTCACTTGTTAACCTTTGGTATTTGCATCTGTGGGTGGCCTGCATGTAAAGAGGTGAAGCAGGGAATTCTCTGGTCACACTCACTAGGTTTCTTTGAACACTGACTCATAGGGTGACCATATGTCTGGTTTGCCTGATGCAGTCTAAGATTTTGCAGTGTCTTGATGTCATTATTAATAATGTCTCTTGTTATTCACCAAATTGTCCCAGTTTAGATGGTAAATTAAATGGTAATCCTACGATAATGACATTTAATGTGTGCCTGGCTCTCTTCTGAACACTTTACATACACTCTCATTTAAACTTCATGACATCCCGAAGAGGCAGATCCTGTTTCATCCACATTTTACATATGGAGAAGTTGGGGCACAAAGAGGTTAAATAACTTGGCGGGTACCACACAGCTCTATTTGAGTAGTTCGTAGCGGAGCCAGGATTTGAGTGCAAGCAGTGTCCTTAACCACTCTGCTATGTCGCCTCTGTGCTGGTCCCAAACATATCTTTGTAGAACACATGCTGATATCAGAAGTCAGTCTCCTGATAATTGATCTGCATATTTTTAATTTTTATTTATTTTTATTCATTTTTTATTCATTTATTTTTGTCTGCTTTGGGTCTTCGTTGCTGCATGCCGGCTTTCTCTAGATGCAGCGAGTGGGGGCTACTCTTCATTGCAGTGCACAGGCTTCTCATTGCAGTGGCTTCTCTTTGTTGCGCAGCACGGGCTCTAGGTGCACGGGCGTCAGGTTGTGGCACACAGGCTCAGTAGTTGTGGCTCGCAGGCTCTAGAGCACAGGGTCAGTAGTTGTGGAGCACAGGCTCAGTTGCTTCGCGGCATGTGGGATCTTCCCAGACCAGGGCTTGAACTCGTGTCCCCTGCATTGGCAGGCAGATTCTTAACCAATGTGCCACCAAGGAAGTCCCAATCTGCATATTTTTAGATCGGAAGTCTGGTGAAGGCTTTGGGATTTTGAGGGATTTCCTTGTCTTCACAAGACACTTATAGTATAGGCTCTTCATGCACCACTATGCCAATCTATTATAGACTTCTTTCTCAGCAGGGTGAACATTTACCTTTTTTCATTTTCTAGATGCCAGTTATTTGGCATCCCTAGATGCTCAGGTGATGAAAATCTCCAGATTTTGCAGATTCTCAAGTCCCTGCCACAGTCACTTTTCTTTACTTCTGGTCATCTTTGGTATCTTAAATTCACACATACACACAGGGACTTCCCTCTGCCCTCCCAGTGCAGGGGGCCCGGGTTCCATCCCTGGTCAGGGAACTAGAGCCTGCATGCCACAACTAAGACCTGGTGCAGCCAAATAAATAAATATTAAAAAAAAAAAATTCTCTAGCACCCAGAACAGGGCCTGCCATATGGCGGGTACACACAGACTTTTTCACTACCTTTGATCAATTCATCTTCTGGAGTTGTCTGGGAACAGTATTCAGAGCCCTTGTACAAGGTGCTTTGAGGAAGGAGATTTCAGACAGCTACCGCTTTCAAGTAACTTACAATTTAGTAAGAGGATGGTGAATGTACATGAATGACTGATACATGGCAGCTGAGCTAAATGAGAGTAATTTAGAGTTTGGAGAAAAACAGTTTCTGACAGGGTTGATCCAGGAACATTTTGAGAAGGTGGAGACACTTAAGTCAGTTTAATGCTTCTATTAGCTAAAAAATAGCTGCCTCCTTGTGCTAAGGACAAACCTGAAGTTTGCCAAGAGTAGAGGGCTGCAGAAGATTAAGATTTTTGATCAGCCCAGATGAGAGGACTCTGATCAATTTGACGCTTGGTCCTCTCATGAGAAATCCTCAGTCAGCGGTGTTGCTCTGTTTTTATGACATCATCATCATCATGGCACATTTTCACCCTCTAGGTGGGTTATAAGCAGCAGGAACAGATGGAACTCCTCAGCAGCAAAGAATTTTATTTTTTTTAATGTGGAAGCCTGGTGTTATTTATTTGATTTTTAGTTTAACGTCAATTGATATACACAAGGTCTTTTTCCTTGATAAAACCATTGTCTCCTTTTATTATAATATTTATAATTGCATTTGCTTTTTTACTTGATGTCTTAATAAGAAAATGATTACATTTGAATAGAATTTCCTCACTTTACAAGTGAGGAAACCGAAGTTAGGTTAAACCGTCAGCTGAATGACTTTGGAGAAAATGGCACCATTGAGACTTGTACTTGGGTCTTCAGAGTCCAGATTCAGTGTATATCACACAGCCATATTTTAACTTACTAGATTAAAACATTTTATCAAGATCAAAAAGAACAATGAAAGCTGTTATTATCTCACATTATAACTCTTTGTTAATGAATGTCATTATAGAATCTAGTTCAACATAATTAGTTTATTTCCAATTCTCAGTTGACAGGCATATTAACACCACTTTGATGATTGTAGATCCAATAAATTCTACTGAAACGGAAGTCTTATAGGAGCTGCAGGGGCTTACCTGGAACCTGTGTGCAAATTAGACCAAGGCAGTGTCTCTGGCTAGATGGGTCATTCAGAAAAATGCATACCTGCTACGGGCAGGTTCAGCCCCCACCAGGTTGCTGGGCTTGGGAAATGAGTGTCTGGATTTTAGTCTCTTGCTCTGCCTCTTTTATTTTTATGTATTTATTTAAACATCTTCACTGGAGTATAATTGCTTTACAATGGTGTGTTAGTTTCTGCTTTATATCAAAGTGAATCAGTTATACATATACATACGTTCCCATATCTCCTCCCTCTTGCGTCTCCCTCCCACCCTCCCTATCCCACCCCTCTAGGTGGTCACAAAGCACCGAGCTGATCTCCCTGCCTCTTTTATGTAGTGCTCAAAAAGCAACAGCCATGAATCCTGTTTATATTTGTTTATGAGGAGCTGGGTTTTTCTGGGTTTTTTTTTTTCATTGTTGTACTTATAGACAGAACCTCTTGCTGTTCGTCAGTCTACCAAGTACATTCCTGCCTCAGCACCTTGTACTTGTTCCCTCCACCTGGAACCTGAGCCTCCCTGATCCTTACTTGGCTCACTCTGTCACTCCATTCAGGTCACCCCTCCAGTGTTACCTTCTCAGAGGTCGCCTCACCTACTCTGACTAAAATATTACCCCCAATCACACTCTCTGCCATGTTTTCTTCATAGTACTTCTTAGCACTTGGAACATTATATTTATTTTATCTTTTTTTCTTTTTTTCTCTCCACTACAAAGTACACTCTGTGAAAGCAGGGATTCTGCCTGTTTTGTTCACTGTTGTACTCCAGCACCTAAAAAATACCTTGCGTATAGGGGGCTCTCAGTCAGTGTCTGTCAAGTGAATGACCACTGGACTGTTTGTACTGTGATTGATACTCGTATACCAGTTTTAATATTACTGACTGTAGCACTTTCTGGACTATAGTGTTATGAATATTGTCTAATTGAATCATCATAATAGCTATATGAAGGGTAAATATTATAATCCCCATTTTGGAGTTGAAGAAATCTCAAAGCTTAGAAAAGTTCAATAACATGCCTGAAGCCAAATATCTAGTAGTTGGACTCATTCCTTAACGGGATGATCTGATAACCAAAGTCCCTTTAAAAATATTTGTTGTAGTGATTCTTTTGGGTTTTGTAAGTTTTTTTTTAAAGAGTGATTTGATTTCCAGTTACTGGGGGGAAACGCCTTAAAAATGCTCTAAGCTATGTTTTAAGGGAAGGGGAGACAGGGCCCACAGGATTTGAAGCACTGGGATAATGAGATCAGACAACGCGATTTTGTAATCTTTGCATTCTCATACAAGGGTGCTGACTGTGAGGGTCCTTTGAGCATGACTTTGGAGTACTTTTCCAATTGTGTAACTTTGGATAAATAACTTACTTGAGCCGCTTTTTTCATCTCTAAATGCTGGTAATAGTGCCTGCCTTAGAGAGGTGTGAAGATGAAATGGGTATATAAAGTGCCTGGCGTAGTTTCTGGCTACTGGGAGTTGGATTTCTCCTGCCTCCTGCCCCTCTCTTCCTTCAGCTGCAAGTGACCACAAGTCCGGGTTGTTAAGGGGTGATTTCTCTTCTTGGTAACTTTCCTCTAGACAAGTAATCCCATATTTTAAGCTGTTTTCTGGTTGTATGTAGGCAATCAAGGTACCTTTTATAATTTGCATGTCATTTTGTTTATCATTATAATTCAAGGAGTAATTTGTGTGCTTTGTTAATAAGTGGTGTGCACTTATTCCCTTCACAAAGGGAAGGGATCTGATTCCTGCTTTTGTGATTGAATCTTGCATGAAAACTGTGTGTTAATAACTGGGACGCGCTCTCGACTTTGTTTCCCACATCTTTCTCCCCATGTTCCATGAAATACCATTATATTAAAAGTCACCAGCACATGTTTGCTAACACATACAGATTTGGACGCTTACTAGAATTTCTTAAGCACCATCTTATAACTTCTGTAGTTGTCACCATGTCCACAGAATAATTGTGTCATGCACAGACCCAAAGAATATGGTTTCCCTCAACTAATGAGTAATTGAGGTAGGTAAAGGCATTTTTTATATGAAGAGACGCTCTTTCTGAAATTAGGTTAAACAGTATAACATTTAACTAACAACTGTGAAAAATTATTTAAGAAATGACAAATAGGGGGCTTCCCTGGTGGTGCAGTGGTTGAGAGTCCGCCTGCCAATGCAGGGGACATGGGTTCGTGCCCCGGTCCGGGAGGATCCCACATGCCGCGGAGCGGCTAGGCCCGTGAGCCATGGCCTCTGAGCCTGTGCGTCCGGAGCCTGTGTTCGTAACGGGAGAGGCCACAACAGTGAGAGGCCCGTGTACCGCAAAAAAAAAAAAAAGAAATGACAAATAGGATTTAAAAGAAGTGCAGCCTACTATCAGTTAAAGATGTCTGAGGATCTTTCTCAATTATATGCTGATCTTCCCTGTCTCTTAATACCCTATTTGATGCCATATAATGAAGTTATAAAAGCGTTCATTATTTAAACATTAATTATTGATTTAACTGGAAGGTATATAATTTAAAGATTCACTGATTTAACCCCAAATAATGATATAACAATATTGGGAGGGGTTCTAGAAGTATAAGAGAACTAATTCCTTATTTGTCATTTTAGAAAATCTGTAATGTCAAAAATGGATGAATCGAGCAATTGCAAGAAATGCTTCTTATGTAGGCTTATGTAGGGAAACTACCAGGTGAATCAGCCAGAAGAGTTGAAAGTTGTTGTTGCTGGTGGTATGGAGCTGGTGGAGGAAGGGTGAGCCAGTGGGCTGCTGCTTTTCATTTAAGTGTTTTTGGGTACTGTTGAATTGCTAATTCTGTATACATTATTTTGATAAAAATAAGGTTAAAATGACAAAAGAAAAAATAGAAATATAATCTACCTAAGAAAGTGATGAGACAAACCAGAAAAAGGGAGAATATATTTGCAAATCATATAGCTGGTAAGGTACTTATTTATTTATTTATTTTAAAATATTTGTTTATTTATTTGACTGCACCAGGTCTTAAGTTACAACATGCGGGATGTTTGGTGCTGCATGTGTGATCTTCGTTGCGGCATGCAGGCTCTTAGTTGTGGCATGCAGGATCTGGTTCCCTGACCAGGGATCGAGCCCCAGCCCCCTTCATTGGGAGCATGGAGTCTTAACCACTTGACCACCAGGGAAGTCTCTGGTAAGGTACTTATATCTAGAATAAATAAATGAACTCTTACAACTCAATAATAGCAAAAACAAATAACCCCTAAGATAGGCAAAGGATCTGAGTAGTCATTTCTTCAAAGAAGATATATAAAGGACCAATAAGCACATGGAAGGATACTCAACATTACTAGCCATCAGGGAAATGCAAATCAAAACCACAATGAGATACTACTTCACACCCAGGAGTGGCTAGAATGAAAAAGACAGTGTTGGCAAGGATATGGAGAAGTAGGATCCCTCATGCATGCTGCAATTATAAAATGGTGCACCCATCTTGGAGAACAGTCTGGTAGTTCCTCAAAAGTTTAAGCACAGAGTTACTGTATGACCCAGCAATTTTACTGGTTGGTGTATACCCAAAGGAAATGAAAACATGGCCACACAAAAACTTGTATACAAATGTTCATAGTGGCATTATTCATAATAGGTAAAAAGTGAAATCAGTACAAATGTCCATCAGCTGATGATTGGATTAACAAAATATGGTATACCTATATAATGGAATATTATCCAGCCATAAAAAAGAATGAAGTACTGATATATGCTACAATGTAGATGACCCTTGAAAATATTATGCTAAATGAAGAAGCCAGTCAGAAAAGGTCACATATTGTATGATTCCATTTACATGAAATATCCAGAAGTTAAATGCATAGAGACCAAAAGTAGACTAGAAGTTGCCCAGGGTTGGAGGGAAAAGATTTGGGGGCAAAATGGGGATATGACTGCTAATGAATCTGGGGTTTCTTTGGGGGGTGATGAAAATTTCTAAAGTTGAATGTGGTGATGGTTGCAAAACTTAGGAATATATTAAAAATCACTGACTTGTACTCTTAAATAGGTAAATTGCCTGGTATATAAATCATATCTCAATAAAGTTGTAACATATATATATATATATATATATATATCTCCTATCAGTTATTGCTAAAAGAAACAATAACTTTCTCTTTTGTTGAAAAGTTTATTATTTTTTTACTTCTGCTTCCAGCTTATTGCAGATTAAAAATGCAATTTAGGAAAGCAAAATTGTTACAGTATAAATCACAACTATCGTTTTTTTTTTAGTTTTTTAAAAAAATTATTTATTTATTGGCTGCGTTGGGTCTTCGTTGTTGTACGCAGGCTTTCTCTAGTTGCAGTGAGTGGGGGGCTACACTTTGTTGCATTGCGCGGGCTTCTCATTACAGTGGCTTCTCTTGTTGTGGAACACAGGCTCTAGGAGCACGGGCTTCAGTAGTTGTGGCACGTGGGTTCAGTAGCTGTGGCGCATGGGCTTAGTTGTCCCACAGCATGTGGTATCTTCCCACACCAGAGCTCGAACCTGTGTCCCCTGCATTGGCAGGCGGACTCTTAACCACTGCACCACCAGGGAAGCCCCTTTAATTCTTCTTAATACAAATCAGGTATGACCTAACTAACATTTGCATGACTAACAACCTTCTCTCAGAGTATGCTGAGATGTTGGGTTTGGGTGGCCTCAAATGATTTGCATGGTACCTGTTTTTCTTTTTTGCTAATTTATTATTTATTTATTTATTTAGGCTACACTGGGTCTTCGTTGCAGCATGCGGGATCTTCGTTCCGGCATGAGGGATCTTTAGTTGTGGCATGCGGACTTCTTCATTGCAGCATGCGGACTCTTAGTTGTGGCATGCAGGCTTCTTTGTTGCGGCCTGTGGACTCTTAGTTGCGGTATGCGGGTTTCTTAATTGCGGCATGCAGCCTTCTTAGTTGCGGCATGCAGGATCTAGTTTCCTGACCAGGGATTAAACCTGGGCCCCCTGCATTGGGAGCACAGTCTTACCCACTCGACCACCAGGGAAGTCCCCATAGTACCTGTTTAGCGTATTGTCTATGTGACCTTTGGCTGCTGCTGCTGCTATCTTTGTATGTGATTAAGAAGGAAAATTCTGCATTGTAAAGCAACTATACTCCAATAAAAATTAATTATAAAAAAAAAAAAAGAAAAGTCTGTGTGGCCTGCGCTTCTTTACCTACTGAATGGGAGTAGTGTCGTGGTAGCTGATTGAGACTCTTGCCTGAACATCTTGTTCCCTCTCGAGTTTTTGTGTTGTGAGTAAATGGCCCTTTAAATTGATCTACATAGTATTTGACTGCTGCCTCTGTGGGTTTTCCACCCAAAACAGTGTTTATGATTTATTAGCCCCAGGCTGCTTCAAGTCATGTTTCCTCGCATCATTCTCCAGGGTATAAATATTTGTTACTTTCTTTCATTTTGCATAGTTTTGTGTTTCCTGCCCCATTAGCTTCATAAATAGTCTTTGCATGTATCTTGTTGATAGTTGTTCTTTTCATTTTATTTTTTAAAATTTATTTATTTTATTTATTTATTTTTGGCTGCGTTGGGTCTTCATTGCTGTGCGTGGGCTAGTTGCGGCGAGCGGGCGGGGGCTGCTCTTCATTGCGGTGTGCAGGCTTCTCATTGCGGTGGCTTCTCCCATTGTGAAGCACGAGCTCCAGGCACGCGGGTCTCAGTAGCTGTGGCACGAGGGTTCAGTAGTCGTGGCTTGCAGGCTCTAGAGGGCAGGCTCAGCAGTCATGGCACATGGGCTTATTTGCTCCACGGCATGTGGGATCCTTCCAGACCAGGGATCGAACCCGTGTCCTGCATTGGCAGGTGGACTCCTAACCACTGCACCACCAGGGAAGTCCTGATAGTTGTTCTTTTTAGATGGCTGACTGAGTGACAGGCTTCCTTTCCTTTCTTTTAGGCTGTGTGCTATGTCTCAGTTGAATAAGTACTGGAATTTGCATATGCGGATGTATTAGGTAAACACTTCTGTTTCTCCACATTTGGTAGGCAAAATGATATCTGTATAATCTCCTGGACAATATCTTACAAATGGCCTTCTGGCTATATGTCTGTATTATCACCTCTGCTCCATGCCTTCGCTCTTTTGGCTTTTTTTTCTTAACCTCTCTTTGCCCTCAGTTCATCCAGTCTCTTTCTGTATTGAACCATGAGCAGTTTGGTACCTATGCATTTCTCTTAGAATTGTTATTATAGCTTGAAACAACTGCAATTGCATGTTGGAGTAAGTCAGAAAACTTGTTTTCAGAAAATAATTTGTATATAATTCAGGATATTTTTCTGCTCTCTTTGATACGTGAAGATGCTTTGCACTCTATTTGGATCCTATTATAGGAATGCCATCTGAAGCAGTAGCTTCTTGTTCCTTTTTCATTGAATATAGCAAAACCGTCATAATCACCCCCCACATACGCACACACACATTCAACATTGTTTTGTACTTGCTATTTTTCAATTTATGCTGTTTTTTTTAATGCTCTGTTTTGAATGCATTTATAACAATTTTACAACTAATAATTTTAAACTACACTATAATTTACAGGGCAATTTTATATCCATTAGTTCATTTTATTGTCCAACAGCTTTATGAGGAAGCTATTATTAATATTCCATTTTTATAGCTGAGAAAACATGTGTGAGACTCTAATGCTGATGCTTAATTATATAGCCATTCCATCTCTTTTACCTGTCTTAAAAAATCTGAATGCATAAGAAAATGTCTCTTTCCTACCATGTGATTTCTATAAATATCTTCTCTACTTTGTCAGAATAAATCTTTTTTATTATACTTTGGTTTCATTTCTGTGTACTTCCATTCTTTTCTCGACCTATTTCCCTTTTAGGTCTAATCACCGGGTCGTTCCCTATCTTTTTGAAACATCACTAAACTGCAGAATAATAATGATGGTGGTATTATACATTATATAGTGTTCAGACTTCTTTCACACCTGTCTTCACAGCAGTTATCTGAGGTAGCAGAACAAGTGTAAATTGCTTGTTTTTGTGGATTAAAAATGTGCAACTCAGTGTTAGCTATAGTTTTTTGTTTACAGTCACAAAACTAGAAAGTATTTGGAACAGGAATGCTTCTTCTGTCTTATTCTGAGGCCCTTTCTGCTGCTGTTGTGACTCTGCATAGATTTCTTTCATGCTTTTGTATTGCCCACCATTTACTTAGAATTCAGTCCAGAGTAGCAGTTTCTCTTGTTGCTTTTGTCAAGACTTCCTTTAAAAAGAAATTGTCAACAAACCAGGTCAATAATTTGCCAGATGCTCTGTACTTAGCAGAACAAGTCTTTGAGCAGTTGTATGCATTCAGTGCTCTTATGCTCCTGTGCCTATTTTGTAATCTGTGTTAGGACTGTATCACATATGGATTGGTGTCCTAGGGCTGCTGTAATAAATTACCACAAACTGGGTTGTTTACAACAAGAGAAATTTGTGCTCTCATACTGCAGGAGGCCATAAGTCCAAAGTCAGGGTATTGGCAGAATTGGTTCCTTTTTTGAAGCTCAGAGGGAGGATCTGTTCCATGCCTCTTGTCTAGCTTCTGGCGGTTCCTTGGCTTGTAGCTACATAATTCCAATCTCTGTCTTTTTCTTCATTTGGCTCTCTTCCCTCTGTGTCTGTGTCTTCACATGGCATTCTCCTCTCTGTGGGTGTCTGTCTCTGTGTCTTTTTTCCTCAGCTTATAAGGATACCAGTCATATTGGATTAAGGGCTCACTCTATTCCAGTATGACCTCATGTTAATTTACATCTTAATTATATCTGCAAACACCGTATTTCCAAATAAGTTTACAGTGACAGTACAAGGGGTAAGGAGTTCAACGTATCTTTTTTTTTTTTTTGGCCGGGGGACACAATTTAACCCACAACAAAATATGTCCTTTTCTTTGTATCATCTTTTTTTTTTTTGCGGTACGCAGGCCTCTCACTGCTGTGGCCTCTCCCGTTGCGGGGCATAGGCTCCGGACGCGCAGGCTCAGCAGCCATGGCTCACGGGCCCAGCCGCTCCGCGGCATGTGGGATCTTCCCGGACCGGGGCACGAACCCGTGTCCCCTGCATCGGCAGGCGGACTCTCAACCACTGCGCCACGAGGGAAGCCCCTTCCACACCATCTTATACTTAAATTATTTTGATGATTTGATTGTAATCAGAAGATGTCTCTATCATAAAAAAAATGCTATCAGATGATATAACTAAGGTCTGTTTCTCTTTTTATTTTCACCTACTTGGTAAATAGACATATGTTTTCTTACAGGACTGAATTTGCTCTTAAAGAAATCATGTCCTCTGGAGGTGCTGAAGATGACATCCCACAGGGAGAGAGGAAAACAGTTACAGATTTTTGTTACCTTCTGGATAAATCTAAGCAACTGTTCAACGGGTTAAGGTTAGTGGACTCTTGATGCCTTAAACTTTTATCTAGTTCTGTATCTTTTTTTTCCATGGCTGATGTATAGTAAGTTTCTGAAAAGTTATGGATAGAATGTTATATAAATATCTGTACTAGAGATGATCATGCTTTTTTTCTTCATTCTCAGGTGAGAAAACAACAGAAGAGGATAACTTATATTGTTTTACTCAAGTTGAGAGAGCTGTTTTGTTAGATGGTCTTGTATACCTTACTCCACATCATACCTATTTTACATCTGATTTTACACATTGCGATAACTAAGGAGCCTGGGATGCATATGCAAGTGAACCTGGGGCTTCTCTCCTGTTACATTTTCTGTATACTTGTTTATTTGCTTATTTCTTTTATTCTTTCTTTTTCTTAGGATAAAGTATCTGTTAACTAAAATAAGAGTGTTCTAGACAGTGTTATTTTTACATTAGTTGTGCGTGCCCTGACTGACTGGTAGCAGAAGCTATATGCGATTTTGTCAAAATGTGTCTTTGATTGTGTATTTTTGTGTGTGGCGGGTAAATAATTTTGTACCATTTTGTTTTATTTAAATGGTTTAGCCGTATTTCATTTCATGAGATTCTTAGGATATTGACTTACTTCAGACCTAAAGCTTCAATAGCTTAGTTTCAGTCATAAATAAATTCATGCTATGGGTAAAATACTAAGGATAAATAGGTTTTTTTGGGAAACTTTATATAGGAGTGAATAATTGTAAAGATTGTGAGTTATTTTTATTTTAATTAATTAATTATTGAAGTATAGTTGTTTACAGTGTTGTGTTTAGTGAGTTATTTTTTTTTTCTGATAAAGTATTTTTATTTATTTATTTTTGCTGTGTTGGGTCTTCCCCTCTGTGTGAGGGCTTTCTCCAGTTGCGGTGAGCGGGGGCCACTCTTCATCGCGGTGCGCGGGCCTCTTACTGTCGTGGCCTCTCCCGTTCTGGAGCACAGGCTCCAGACGTGCAGGCTCAGTAGTTGTGGCTCACGGGCCTAGCCTCTCCGCGGCATGTGGGATCTTCCCAGACCAGGGCTCGAACCCGTGTCCCCTGCATCGGCAGGCAGATTCCCAACCACTGCGCCACCAGGGAAGCCCAGTGAGTTATTTTTAATTTGCAGTTTATTTCTGGGTAAAAATGCAATCTTCTTTTCACATATTTTATAATTTTATTCTACATCCCTAGGATCGGAATTGTACTGACAGAGTTTATTTTAAAGAATATATCTTTTTGGGTTTCCCTGGTGGCGCAGTGGTTAAGAATCCACCTGCCAGTGCAGGATACATGGGTTCGAGCCCTGGTCTGGGAAGATCCCACATGCCGTGGAGCAACTAAGCCCGTGCACCACAACTACTGAGCCTGTGCTCTAGAGCCCGTGAGCCACAACTACTGAGCCCACATGCCACAACTACTGAAGCCCACGCACCTAGAGCTCGTGCTCCACAACAAGAGAAACCACCGCAATGAGAAGCCCATGCACCGCAACAAAGAGTAGCCCCCGCTTGCTACAACTAGAGAAAGCCTGCACGCAGCAATGAAGATCCAATGTAACCAAAAATAATAAATAAATTAATTAATTAAAAAAATTCTTTTTAAAGAATGTATCTTTTTGAATTTATTTATTCATTTATTTATTTATCTGGTTGCTCTGGGTCTTAGTTGCAGCAGGTGGGCTCCTTAGTTTTGGCTCGTGGGCTCCTTATTTGCCGCTCACTGGCTTCTTAGATGTGGCATGCAGGCTCCTTAGTTGTGGCATGTGAACTCTTAGTTGTAGCATGCATGTGGGATCTAGTACCCTGACCAGGGATTGAACCCCTAGCCCCCTGCATTGGGAGCACAGAGTCTTAACCACTGCACCACCAGGGAAGTCCCTAAAGATTATATCTTTAATCAACTATACTCCAAGACACTTCTTTAAAAATTTTTTTTTAAAGTCCAATCTATCAAAATAATAAGTCTCTAAAATGCAATGTTAGGAATAAGGCAAAGCCTCTGACTGGGAGGAGTTGGAACACATTTACAAAGCCTACTTCATGGAGTTACATACAGCTGAGAGAATAAGGAAGGATAAGAAAGTTCTGTGAGTTAAGTTTACTGCCTATCAGAAGTTTATTGCCCTTCTGCTTTATAAGTTTTTTGAATCTTGCCTGTAGAATTTTTGACTCTACTATAGTTGGAAGCCCTAATAGTAGGTTTGGGTTTTTGTTTGAGCAGATGTGGCTAGTGCCAATGCAAGTCTGTAGTTTACTGAGAGATTAGTACTTTGACTCTTTTCCTTTTCATTTTTAAGAAAATTTATTTTATTTATTTTTATCTGTGTTGGGCCTTCATTACTGCATGCATGATTTCTCTAGTTGCGGCAAGCTACTCTTCATTGCACTGCACGGGCTTCTCATTGCGGTGGCTTCTCTTGTTGCAGAGCATGGTCTCTAGGTGCACCGGCTCAGTAATTGTGACTCACGGGCTCAGTAGTTGTGGCGCACGGGCTTAGTTGTTCCGTTGCATGTGGGATCTTCCCGGACCAGGGCTCGAACCCGTGTCCCCTGCATTGGCAGGCGGATTCTTAACCACTGTGCCACCAGGGAAGCCCCTTTCTTTTCTTTTTTTTTTCTTTTTCTTTTTTTTTTTGCGGTACGCGGGCCTCTCACTGTTGTGGCCTCTCCCGTTGCGGAGCACAGGCTCCGAACGCGCAGGCTCAGTGGCCATGGCTCACGGGCCCAGCTGCTCCGCGGCATGTGGGATCTTCCCAGATTGGGGCACAAACCCGTGTCCCCTGCATCGGCAGGCGGACTCTCAACCACTGCGCCACCAGGGAAGCCCCTTTCTTTTCATTTTTAAAGAAAATTCATTTCACACACACCCACAGAATAATATAGAACTATTAAAAAGATGTTGGTGGAGATATAAATGAAAAGTTGCCCACAGTATGTGCTTAAATTAAAAAAAAGCAAATTGTGAAAATAGTATTTTTTACATGATCTTGTTTTATCAGAAGTTCTCTGTTAAATTTATGTTCTATAAGCCATATTAACTCTTAGTGGGGACTCTTTGCTCTTAGTGCTCAGTTTGGTCTCTTTCTTCTGGGGGGCTGATTTTCTCACGGTGTCTGGTGCATGTGAGTGTGTGTATTTTCTGTGCTTGTTTATATAAATGAAAGTGTTTTGTTCATTGTTAGACCTCGATTGGAAAGCGATCAGAAGATCTGTAGGTCTGTTAGTTGCCCGTGGTGGTGGGTTGGAGGGATGTGTGGCATTCTTTCCCACACTTTTCTCCGAAGAACCTCTTTGAGTTATGGAAATTAAACACATCTCTGCTTTCAAGCGTTGATGTAGTTTTTGCACATTTCTTTTGAAATAGAAAAGATTCCTTGGGAATAATTAAAAGAATAGTTTTTTTGGTTGTCTCCCTCCCAACCCCCCATTTTTGTGTTGGTCTGAATAGAAAACAGAATCACAGTGCTTATAGAGAAAGAGAAATATATTGGGAGTGGCTCTGGACCAGTTTTGGAACTTCTGGGAAAGGGGTGGAAGTGGGAGTCCAGGTGGGATAGCATCAGCATTTTTTTTAAAAAATAAATTTATTTATTTATGGCTGCATTGGGTCTTCATTGCTGTGCGTGGCTTTCTCTAGTTGTGACCAGCTGGGGCTACTCTTCGTTGTGGTGTGCGGACTTCTCATTGCGGTGGCTTCTCTTGTTGTGCAGCACGGGCTGTAGGCACGTGGGATTCAGTAGTTGTGGCACAAGGGCTTAGTTGCTCTGCGTCATGTGAGATCTTCCCAGGACAGGGCTCGAACCTGTGTCCCCTCCATTGGCAGGCAGATTCTTAACCACTGCGCCACCAGGCAAGTCCCAGAATCAGCTTTTAACATGGGGCCTGTGATTCCCAGCCTTCCCTTCACTGTTGGTGCTTATCTTTTGGCAAGCTTTCCTTTGTGTTTTCTCTCTTTCTTGAGTTCACAAGCTGGTTATTAAACTTATTATTGCAGTGTTAATATGCTTGCAGAAAAGTACACGTATTATAAGTGTATCTTTTGCAAACTGAACATATCCATGGGCCTTGTACTTGGACAAAGAAAGAACATACAGCACAGCAGCAACCCCCTTGTATTCCCTCACTTGGGCTTTTTAACTGTTTATGAGCAGAGTGAAAAAGTATGTTTCAGTGCATGAAAGGCTAGAGTTTCTATATACGTAATGCCTTATTTGGGTACAATAAACTTTCTCTTTACTCTTGAAGGTGTATCTTTTCGCCTATATGTAGTAAGTTGTCATCCAAGTTGTCAGAGCCTTTTCATTTTCCCAGCCATGAATATCTTTTTTAAAATATTTTTTTAAATGAGTGAGATTTTTGTAGTGGCCCAATATACAGCCAAATATGTAAATATTCCAACAGTAAGTAAAAAAGGTGCATTTTCTGATATCAGGCAGCAGGGCTTGATACAGATCTATTAGACCAACTTTATTTATTTATTGGAGTATTATTGCTTTACAGTGTTGTGTTAGTTTCTGCTGTACAACGAAGTGTAACAGCTACATGTATACATATATCCCCTCTCTCTTGAACCTCCCTCCCACCCCCACCCCCCATCCCAGCCCTCTAGGTCATCACAGAGCACCGAGCTGAGCTCCCTGCGCTATACAGCAGCTTCCCACTAGCTGTCTATTTTACACATGATAGTGTATATATGTCAATGCTACTTTCTCAATTCATCCCACCCTCCCCTTCCCCGCCATGTCCACAAGTCCGTTCTCTACATCTGTGTCTCTTTTCCTGCCCTGCAGATAGGTTCATCAGTACCATTTTTCTAGATTCCGTATATATGAGTTAATTTACGATGTTTGTGTTTCTCTTTCTGACTTCCTTCACTCTGTATGACAGACTCTAGGTTCACGCACATCACTACAACTTGACTGAAAATACCTCCTTATAATATGTGCATAATAAATAATCTCTTCTATCCACTCACTGTGTAAGAAAACATAGTCCAGAGAGTGAGAAATAGATAAAATGAATGGCGTATTGCTTATAATAGCTCTTGCATATGTAGTTACAGTAGTAATGAAGTGAGAATGATGTTAGAAATAGCTTTCAATAATGTCAGAAAACCATCAAAAGCCTAAGTGCTTGCAGGGTTCTAGTTACCATGGTGACTAAGACTGTCGAAGCAGAATGGAATACTTGATGAGATTATTTAAGGCAGCATCTTGAGACATGTATTTGAGATATGCACCTGTGCCTACCAGTGATATCCATGACTTTTGAAACAGCAGAGGCCTGCAAATCACTAATTATTGACTCCAGAGGAGCAAATACTCAAAGCCAAAATAAATGTTGGAGGCAATAAAGAAACAAATATGCAAAGAAGTGCACCAAAGTGAAGTGTATTGATCTTAAATAAAAATAATGGCAGAAATTTTTATTAAACATGCTCCTTATATTTCAAAGTAAAGAAGAAATCCTCTACAATGCTTTCTTCAACAGTCTATTTTTAGGATGCCCTGGTTCCTATATAGGAAAGGATAACTGAGAAATTAACAGTTTTTTCCACTGTCCCCTTTCTCGCCCCACCCCCTCTTGCGCTCTCTCTTACTTCTCTCGTCCCTCTTTTTTTCTCATTTCTCTTCCTTCTTCAAAAAATTAGTACTTTCCTAGAGGCAAAGTTCTGCGAAGAGGTAATAATAAAGTATATGTTATTTCAGAGGTAATACTCTAAACTACCTGTACAAGCTTGTGATGCCTGCTTTCATTTTATATGGTTTGCTACCCAAAATAGTTGCACTTGCAGTTGAGGTGGGCTGCCACCAGGGTGCAGTAGGTGTCATAATCACGTGATCTAGAGAAGCATTGACTGACAGAAATTTAATGTGAGCCACAAATGTGATTTAAAATTTTTCTAGTAGCCAGGTTTTAAAAACGTAAAAAGAAAAAAGTGAAATTAATTTTAACAGTATATTTTATTTGATCCAATATATCTAAAATATTTTCTTTCAACATGTAATCAATATAGAAAAAGTATTGAGATCTTTTACATTCTTTTTTTTATACTGAGTTTTTGAAGTACACTGAATATTTTACACTTTCACACATTTCAATTCTAATTAGACACATTTCAAGTACTCATTAGCCACATGTGGCTACTGGCTCAGGCAGAATTCCTCCACCTTTCATTTCTGTTCTCAAAATGGTCCACTGTGCTTTCCAGTGGATACATACTGGCTGTTTTGGGAGGTTCTCTTCTTCATAGTCCATCTTCTGTCCCCATTGTTTCTTCTCTCTCTTCCTGCACAGATACTGATAGTGTGCAGGTCTTTTGGCTGTTGGTGATTTATTCCCACCCGTTTGTATTTTGGGATTTGAAGGCTACTTTATCGCTTACTATTTTAGTTTGCTGAGGCTATCATAACAAAATACCACACTCTGGGTGGCTTAAACAACAGAAGTTTATTCTCTCACAGTTCTGGAGGCTGGAAGTCCAAGGTCAGCATGTCGGCAGGGTTGGTTCCTGCTAAAGCCTCTCTCCTTGGCTTGCAAATGGCCATTTTCTTGCTCTGTCCTCACATGGTCGTCTCTTTGAGCATGTGCATCCCAGGTGTCTCTCTGTGTGCCCTAATCTTCTGCTTATTAGGACACAACTCAGAGTTTTTGACTTGTTATCAAAACAAGTCACAATGTTGTTGTCAACAGCATTCTAAGAGTGAGCTCCCAGAGAAGGACTTTACTAATGTAGAATCAAAATCTAGGTTGTTTTTCCCTGTGGTAGAAAGGAGAGAGTATTAGATTACAGGCGCAAAGGGGTTATGAATTTCAGTCATAACTCAACAGTTTACCAGCCATGAGTTCCCAGGCAAATCATTTAAGCTCTCTGATCCTCATTTTAGTGTGTGTGTGTGTCTGTGGGTGTCTGTGTGTGTGTGTGTTTATGTGTATTACACATACCTATGCTGGGGAAGCCATGCATTTTAGTACCAGACTAAGGAAAGAGAAGCCAATGAAAGAGACTGTTAGAACAGAAAGAAGAGAGAGTTACAAGATGGTGAGGAAGTGATGAGCCATGTCAATGTCATAGGGAGAACTGATATAAGGACTGGAAAGTGGCTATTGGACTTGGATTTTAGGTGTTGGTAGGCATCAGTTATCTTAGCTAATTCATTTTAGTAAAGGTGGTTGATTTATGGAAACTTGGAAGAAACTTTGTAAGTGCCATCTCGACTTTACATTTGAAACATCTCTGAGAAGTAGGTTTAATCATTTCCACTAATAGTCTCCCAACTTTCACTGATAAGAGTTGAGGATTTTAAAACACAGTGAGATTAGCGTCACGCTTTCGATTTCCTCTGAAAACTTGACAAAAGAATATGAGCAGCCAATTTATAACAAAGGTGCCTTTGCAAAATGTGAAATAGAAGGTCATTTAGCTTGTGGGATAATTCACACAGCCCCATTTAATTTAATTCCATGGACCATTAATTTCCCATCTCTACCGACAGTAATAATGACCAAATGGTATATTCAGAGTTTAAAACCAGAGTCAAGCTCTGAATAGTAGAGGAATTTATCTAAAACTCTTTATAAAGTACCTTAGTTAATTTTGGACTCTAATCATATTCGAGTATAATAGCTTCTATGATATGTTTCACTAGAAAAAGGGTGATCATGGGACTTACCCTTTAGGAAGTTTTTTTAAAAAAAAACTTAAACACTGTTTTGAAAAAGACATTGCTGTCTTTATAGCTGAGTCTTCAGACTGGAATGGTAGATGCTCTAAATTCTTTTAACAAAAATTGTATAGAATTTAGTCAACATTGTTCATAGCTATAAATCAGAAAATACTTGTATATTACAACTTCCGTTTGGAGCCTTGTTCTAACCCTTTTAGGCCAACCACGTTTTATGTGCTTTTAGCCCTCATAGAAAAGTCCCTTCCTCTAAAGCCCTTTCCACTGAACACCTGAAATTATATAGTCATGAAATAAAATACTGAGTTCTAATTCTGTTTTCTTCCTTAACAAGATATATTACTGAGGTTTATTAAATTTGTCAGTTTGGGAAATGCAAAGGAACTTGTAGGCAAATGCTTACTTGAAAATTTGCAGAGAGGCTTTACATAGTATCTTTAAAGAAGCACTCAAGGGTTATCAGTTCTCATGAAGTTGATGTTGCTGCCTAATGCTTTTATATAAAATACTGTCTTCCTAGCAGTAGCCACTTGGTAAGAGTCTTAAAGATTCTAACAGCAACTTCAATTTAAAAATAACTGATTAGAGAAGCAAGAAGAACTACAGTCCTGCAGCCTGTGGAACAGAAACCACATTCACAGAAAGATGGACAAGATGAAAAGGCAGAGGGCTATGTACCAGATGAAGGAACAAGATAAAACCCCAGAAAAACAACTAAATGAAGTGGAGGTAGGCAACTTTCCAGAAAAATAATTCAGAATAATGATAGTGAAGATGATCCAGGACCTCAGAAAAAGAATGGAGGCAAAGATCGAGAAGATGCAAGAAATGTTTAACAAAGACCTAGAAGAATTAAAGGACAAACAAACAGAGATGAACAATACAATAACTGAAATGAAAACTACACTAGAAGGAATCAATAGCAGAATAACTGAGGCAGAAGAACAGATAAGTGACCTGGAAGACAGAATGGTGGAATTCACTGCTGCAGAACAGAATAAAGAAACAAGAATGAAAAGAAATGAGGACAGCCTAAGAGACCTCTGGGACAACATTAAACGCAAACACATTCGCATTATAGGGGTCCCAGAAGGAGAAGAGAGAGAAAAAGGACCCGAAAAAATATTGGAAGAGATTATAGTCGAAAACTTCCCTAACATGGGAAAGGAAGTAGCCACCCAAGTCCAGGAAGTGCAGTGAGTCCCATTCGGGATAAACCCAAGGAGAAACATGCCGAGACACATAGTAATCAAATTGGCAAAAATTAAAGACAAAGAAAAATTATTGAAAGCACCAAGGGAAAAATGACAAATAACATACAAGGGAACTCCCTTAAGGTTGACAGCTGGTTTCTCAGCAGAAACTCTATAAGCCAGAAGGGAGTGGCATGATATACTTAAAGTGATGAAAGGGAAGAACCTACAACCATGATTACTCTACCTGACAAGGATCTCATTCAGATTCGATGGAAAAATCAAAAGCTTTACAGACAAGCAAAAGCCAAGAGAATTCAGCACCACCAAACCAGCTCTACAACAAATGCTAAAGGAACTTCTCTAAGTGGGAAACACAAGACAAGAAAAGGACCTACAAAAAAAAAAAACCCAAAACAATTAAGAAAATGGTCATAGGAACATACATATCGATGATTACCTTAAACGTGAATGGATTAAATACTCCAACCAAAAGACATGGGCTTGCTGAATGGATACAAAAACAAGACCCATCTATATGCTGTCTACAAGACACCCACTTCAGACCTAGGGAAACATACAGACTGAAAGTGAGGGGATGGAAAAAGATATTCCATGCAAATGGAAATCAAAAGAAAGCTGGAGTAGCAATACTCATATCAGATCAAATAGACTTTAAAATAAAGAATGTTACAAGAGACAAAGAAGGACACTACATAATGATCAAGGGATCAATCCAAGAAGAAGATATAACAATTATAAATATATATGCACCCAACATAGGAGCACCTCAGTACATAAGGCAACTGCTAACAGCTATAAAAGAGGAAATCGACAGTAACACAATAATAGTGGGGGACTTTAACACCTCACTTACACCAATGGACAGATCATCCAAAAGGAAAATAAATAAGGAAACAGAAACTTTAAAAGACACAATAGACCAGATAGATTTAATTGATATTTATAGGACATTCCATCCAAAAACAGCAGATTATACCTTCTTCTCAAGTGCGCACGGAACATTCTCCAGGATAGATCACATCTTGGGTCACAAATCAAGCCTCAGTAAATTTAAGAAAATTGAAATCATATCAAGCATCTTTTCTGACCACAACGCTATGAGATTAGAAATGAATTACAGGGAAAAAAACGTAAAAACCACAAACACATGGAAGCTAAACAATACGTTACTAAATAACCAAGAGATCACTGAAGAAATCAAAGAGGAAATCAAAAAATACCTAGAGACAAATGACAATGAAAACACGATGATCCAAAACCTATGGGATGCAGCAAAAGCAGTTCTAAGAGGGAAGTTTATAGCTATACAAGCCTACCTCAAGAAACAAGAAAAATCTCAAACAATCTAACCTTACACCTAAAGGAACTAGAGAAAGAAGAACAAACAAAACCCAAAGTTAGCAGAAGGAAAGAAATAAAGATCAGAGCAGAAATAAATGACATAGAAACAAAGAAAACAATAGCAAAGATCAATAAAACTAAAAGCTGGTTCTTTGAGAAGATAAACAAAATTGATAAACCATTAGCAAGACTCATCAAGAAAAAGAAGGAAGGACTCAAATCAATAAAATTAGAAATGAAAAAGGAGAAGTTACAACAGACACTGCAGAAATACAAAGCATCCTAAGAGACTACTACCAGCAACTCTATGCCAATAAAATGGACAACCTGGAAGAAATGGACAAATTCTTAGAAAGGTATAACCTTCCAAGACTGAACCAGGAAGAAACAGAAAATATGAACAGACCAATCACAAGTAATGAAATTGAAACTGTGATTAAAAATCTTCCTGCAGCAGGGCTTCCCTGGTGGCGCAGTGGTTGAGAATCCGCCTGCCGATGCAGGGGACATGGGTTCGTGCCCTGGTCTGGGAAGATCCCACATGCCGCGGAGCGGCTGGGCCCGTGAGCCATGGCCGCTGAACCTGCTCGTCCGGAGCCTGTGCTCCACAACGGGAGAGGCCACAACAGTGAGAGGCCCGCATACCGCAAAAAAAAAAAAAAAAATCTTCCTGCAGGGCTTCCCTGGTGGCACAGTGGTTGAAAGTCCGCCTGCTGATGCAGGGAACACGGGTTTGTGCCCCGGTCCGGGAAGATCCCACATGCCGTGGAGCAGCTAGGCCCGTGAGCCATGGCTTCTGACCCTGCGCGTCTGGAGCCTGTGCTCCGCAACGGGAGAGGCCACAACAGTGAGAGGCCCGCGTACTGCAAAAAAAAAAAAAAAAAAAAAATTGGAGACTAATAAGAACCTGCTGTATAAAAAAATAAATAAAAATTAAAAACTAAAAAAAACCAAAACTAGTACTAAACTTTCTTTGGGTTATTTGTATGGAAATATGTTAATATAAATGTTTCAGACATTACATGAAATTCCTAAAAATCTTATATGTTCTGGTATAATGTTGTAAGTCATAATTCTAGTTATTATTTTAAAATGTATATCTCAGAAATAACTTAAAAAATTAAAATAGGGCTTCCCTGGTGGCGCAGTGGTTGAGAGTCCGCCTGCCAATGCAGGGGACACGGGTTCGTGCCCCGGTCTGGGGGGATCCCACATGCCGCGGAGCGGCTGGGCCCGTGATCCATGGCCGCTGAGCCTGCGCGTCCGGAGCCTGTGCTCCGCAATGGAAGAGGCCACAACAGTGAGAGGCCCGCGTACCGCAAAAAAAAAAAAAAAAAAAAAAAAATTAAAATAAAAATAACTGATTAGCTCTTCCTAATGCAACCTCTCACTAGAGATCCATGGAGACATAAAAAGGATAAAAACTTGTAATAAATTTGGGAATTAGTGTCTGTAGTTAACCTATTCGGTAATCTGAAATGAGTTTCTACTTATCGTAAGGATAATGGAAATAGATTTAAAACTGGAATTGCTAGTTCATTCTTGTAATGCAGTGTCTGAAAATTTTGGGTAGGAAAACCTTTTGCTTTTTTACTCATTGTCTTAACATCTGGTACAGAAATGCAAATCTTCTTTTACTCATTAATTCCACTTACAGAAATTTGCCTTTTACTCATATCACATAACTATTCAAGTTTATTAGTATGAAGATGTTTATTGCAGCATTTATGACAGGGAAAAACTGGAAGCAAGATGAATGTCCATCAGGAGGGGATTTGTTAAGTAAATTGGTTCATTATATACTACACACTACACAGTAAATACTGATGTAATCCTATATGCATTAAAGAAACCTGATATATTATTAAACTAAAAAGGCATGTTACAGAATACTATATATAGTTTGATCCCATTTATGTAAAATAATAGATAAACTGATGTATATTTAAATATATAGAGAAAATGCATTTTCAGTGGTGGTTATTTCTGGGAACTAGAAAGGAAAAGCAGTAAGGTGTTTTTTATTTCTTGCTTTATACATTGTATAGTATTTTTGTTTTCTAAGAGACATATTTTCAAAACTGAAAAAGAGGGACTTCCGTGGTGGCGCAGATGTTCAGAATCCACCTACCACTGCAGGCAACATGGGTTCGAGCCCTGGTCTGGGAAGATCCCACATGCCGCGGTGCAACTAAGCTCGTAAGCCACAACTACTGAGCCCGTGCACCTAGGGCCCATGCTCCGCAACAAAGAGAAGCCACTGCAATGAGAAACCTGTGCACCGTGACGAAGAGTAGCCCCCACTCACTGCAACTAGAGAAAGCCCGTGTGCAGCAATGAAGACCCAACACAGCTATAAATTAATTAATTAATTAATTAATTAATTAATTAGTTTGTTTATTTTAAAAGAAATTGAAAAAGAAAGAAAAATATAAGGTCTCTGTGACAGATTGTTTGTAGAAGTCATTCCCTTCCCCATATCCATGCCCATGAGTCATCCCCCTCTCACACTGACGCTGGGCTTGGCCATGAGATTGTTTTGCCTGATGAGACAGTGCAAACATGATGGAAAGACTTGAAAAGAAAAATGCATATCTGAGCTGCCCTCCCTTTTGCTGCTATTGGGGATCCTTGCAACCACCTCATGTAAATGGACCCAAGCTAGCCTGTTAGGTGATGAGAAACATGTGACCAAACACCTTAGCTGCCAGCCAGGCTAAACATTCAAGGGAGGCCATCCACTACTAGCTGTCCACAGTTGCATGAGTGAGATAGGAAGTGTACCATGCTGTAATCAATGAATATTTATTATTCCTTTATAACACAAATGGCTTTTGAGAGTACAACGCTCTCAAGATTTTATTGACTCTGTCTGTCTGATTCAGGTTAGCTTCCACGTACCAATAGCCATGCCCACAGTATTTCGAGACACTCCCCTCTCTTCTAGACTCTTTTACAGGTAACCTGGAGCTTATCGGGCTTCTACAAGACAGGCAAATCCTTAGATTCTTTCCCCAGATCCATTTTGTCCCCCTGAAAGAATGTACTTGGCGCCACTTTCATAAATTTCTTCACAGGCTTTAATGAAGAGGTTTTGCCCTGGGGATGAGACTGTCTAGGTGCTGCTTATAGCTAGCATTTCTCAATTGGGTCTTTTACATTTATGCGTTAGAAATTGTTGTATTTTTCAATCTTGAAAGTTCTGGAATTTGTGGATTTCCTCTTTTCCTTTTCAGCCCTGCTCGCAGCTAGTTCTTGTTTGAGTTCATCTCTTTCTCATATTTTGTTACATATGCCTAATAGCATACTGTTTCCTGGCTTATTTGTATAAATCCACAAGTTCATTAGTCACATTATCTACTTTCCAAGTTATTGCAGGCAAATGCGGTTTTGCCACTGTATTATATGACAGCCTTCAGTAACAGTTACTTAACACTCAGTCTCAATGCCAGTGTCACATAATGTATTTCTTAGGACAATAACCTAGTCCTGGTACCAGTTTCTCTACTGGCTTTTCCTGTAGTAACTGTACTGGCTGCTGTAATAACTCCAAAATTTTAGTACCTTACTATAGTAGAGATTTATTTCTGGCTCCCATGTTAGCTACGAGTTGTCTGCAGTTCTGAGGCTCCATTAAATGTGCCTTCTGTGTTCCAGGCTGAGGAGCAGCCCTATCTTGTTCTTAGGTCGGAGGGAAAAGTAAAAATGCTGAACCATGTAATACCTCTTAAATCTTCTCAGACATGTGGTAGATAACTTATATTTCATTGGCCAAAACAAGTTAAATGGCCAGGCCCAAGGACAAGGATATATAGTTTCACTTATAGGGCGGGGGTAGAATAGTTGAGAACAACAATACCACCTGCACATCCACTTCTAGATTTATTCCCTAAAGCAATGTTTTTCCAAGTGCTGAGTTCTTAGCTGAAGACAAACATGTGGAAGTTATCAGTATGTAAGTGAGTATGAATAAGAGCACCCAGAAAGAAGGGAGGTAGTGCTAGAAACCTCATGGGAGAGGCATCTACAGAGGAGCCTACAAATAAGCTGTCAGACGTAGGAGAGAACAGGAAAGAATGTGTACTGGACCCCCGTAATAGAACTATTTCTGCTCTAAAAAGTGTAACTTTTTTTTTTTTAAGGAAAGCCTGAATGCAAGTGCTTTAAATCCGTCCAGTTTGTATCATCATAAGACTCAATTTCCAAGTAGCATATGAGTTTTAAAATTAATATATGTTTACTTGTCATTGCAGAGATTTGCCACAATATGGGCAGAAGCAGTGGCAGTCTTATTTTGGAAGAACTTTTGATGTTTACACCAAACTCTGGAAGTTCCAGCAGCAGCACCGGTAAAGGATTTTTACAGTTAAAGGAGAGTGAGGGTCCATTTTTTATTAGTAACAGTTTTGACTAATATATACCACCGCAGTGCTTTTTATCTCTTTGTGTATCTTAATATATTTCATCTTTGTGACCCAAATGAAAGCAAACTGATTTTTCCCTATTTATTTAAGGTTTTCAAATGTAAATACTATTTGATTTTTAAAGACAGTATTATCTGAAATGGTGCAGATTAACTCTAACATGGATAGGCAGATTCATGGTTTCATTCTAAAAATAGATGTTGTTTTTTGGGCAAAGCTATTTGGCGGGGTGGGGGGTGTTGCTTCTAATTTTCATGCATGTAGCTCAAAGAAGTTTGTTTTTATATTTCAACTTACTTTAAATAGACATTTTATAAATGCTTTTTGAATTTAATTGAATGATTATGTTAAAATCTCATGAAAAATTCATGAATTTCAATTCATGTATTCAAAATTTCATGATGAATTGGGTGGTACTTTATCCTATTAAATTAATAGATTTGGTTATTTTTGAAATTTATAGTCTCATTTCTATTTTCTTATTTCCTATGTAAAACAGACAAGTCTTGGATAATCGGTATGGCTTGAAGCGGTGGCAAATAGGGGAAATTGCTTCTAAGATTGGGCAGCTATACTACCATTATTAGTAAGTGAATTGCAAATGGAAAACATAAAGCATTGTCCTGATTTAAACACAGCATGCAGAAGTATGCATCGATACATACCTGGTAGGAGGGAAAACCGAGGAGTTACAAATGAAATCCTAAAAGTTCAGATCATATTGATCAAGACAGCATTTTTAAATGACCTTCCATAATCAAAGTGACATTATTTGCTTCAGAGGCTCACCTTCCACACAGTTCGTTTGGTCAGACTCATTTGTAAACTTAAAGGAGTATGATCTTGGTTTTAGATAAAAGATAAATACTAAATGAATTTTATGGTTCTTAATGGCTTCACCTGAATCTTGATACTGTACAGAGACATATCATAACTGGTATGTTTGAAGGAGTGGTTTTCAGGAGGATACCTTAAAGCTCATCCTCATATATGTCTAAAAGGTTACATGAAGTCAATAAAGATACTTTAGTTTATATCCTTAGAGCAATATCATCTATATAGTCCCACCCATGAGTCAAGGAAAGAAGACAACTCCTTTTAGGATCTAAATATCTCATTATCATTAAGTGATACCAGGTGTTTCATAAAAAGGCTTGGACCATTTGTAGTTTAATAGGCCAGAAAATTCCTTCCTTTCCCTGTCTTTTGGCATGCCACCCAGATTCCCATCATTAAAATCACCTTCCCTGGTAGAATATTTTCTTAAGAAATCCCTTGTAACACTACAAATGTTATTGTATGTCAACTATACTCCGATTAAAAAAACAAACTAGAAATGTTAAACAGAAAATCCAACTCACCAGCATCCTATGAAGATTAATATGGATTAGTCCATTTCTGAGTCCTCTGAGAAAAAACTAAAGAAATGAGCCAAAGGACAAATTACTGTATGAATTTGGGGAAGGTCATGAAAGACCTGGTCCCAGGTGGGAAGATTTAACTGAGTGGAAGGCTCTTTGGAGAGGCCCTTCGAAGAATGAGAATAATGTGTACTCTGGGTTGCCATCAAAAAAGGCTTGGGAGCAGCGGGGAGGTGTTTTTTTTATTATCGTTACTATTCTTTTTATACATTTTAAGGATGATATGATTATTACTTTGCTGATTCAAATTTAGGATAGTCATTCCCATCCCCTGGAGTAGAGGAAGAGAGGAATAATGGAACAAGTATTTATCATGGTGAAGAGATTGAGATCCTGTCAAATGTAAAGAGTTTCTTTTTCTTCTCATAGCCTGCGCACATCTGAGACCAGCTATCTGAATGAGGCTTTCTCCTTCTATTCTGCAATCAGGCAGAGATCATATTATTCTCAAGTCAATAAAGAGGACAGGTATGCACCTACCATTTTCAGAAAGAAGAAGATAAAGCACTCAGCATTTTTAGTCTGTGGAAATTATACAGAAAATCACAGATTTATTTATAACTTTAATTCATTTAATGGGCTTTATTGAGTGCCTGCTATATACTAGACCTTCTTAAGCATACGGAGATGTGTTACCTAAAAACAATAAATATTACAGATGTTGTAACAGATGTCACAGTACCAGGGTAGAGTCAGAGCACAAAAGAAGGGTGGGTTATTTCTTTATGAGAGATTGGGGTCGCACGAAGTTTCATAGAAAAGAAACAACTCCAAAATGAGGCTTAGCTGATCCCTTTGTTCTGTTTAGCCTGTGTCATCTTAGTTCGTATACATTCAAAACCCTGTTGACAACTGTCATATAGGACTAAAGAAAAGGCTGTCATGCTGTTTGAATTTTCTTTTATAAATCCAATACCATTTTGCAGTTGTGTAGCTCCACTGTTAGGGAAAAAAAAAATCAAGTAGAAGTTATTCATTCCCAATAGTAATCTGTTGAGCACTTATTATGTATCTCGCAGTGTGGTCAATGCTAGGGTGAGAGAAGGAAAATGAAAAGAAGTTGGGCAAGTGTACTCTTTCCCTTTTAATATTTATTTATTTTTATTTCTTTATTTTCTTTATGTTTTTGGCTGTGTCAGGTCTTAGTTTCAGCACACAGGATCTTCATTGAGGCAAGCAGGATCTTTCACTGTGGTGCGCGGGCTCTTCTTGTGGCACGCGGGCTTCTCTCTAGTTGTGGCGTGCGGGTTCCAGGGTGTGTGGGCTCTGTAATTGTGGTGCGCGGGCTCCAGAGCACATGGGCTCTGTAGTTTGCAGTATGCGGGCTCTCTTGTTGAGACGCATGAGCTCAGTAGTTGTGGCACGGGCTTAGTTGCCCCACGGCATGTGGGATCTTAGTTCCCCGGACCAGGGATTGAACCCATGTCCCCTGTATTGGAAGGTAGTTTCTTTACCACTGGACCACCAGGGAAATCCCTCTCTTTTCCTTTTAGATGATTACCTTTTCATGGGTGTCCCAGACATACTTGGAGTACAGGTAGATTCCAGATGAGAAAGTAATTATTGAAGAAATCAGGGATCTGCTGGAGAATCTTTATTGCTAGCGTTCCAGGAATTGTTGGAATATCTGAAAGTTCTTTCTACTCTCAGCAACAGAACTCACAGTTGTTATATAAGTGGGAAGATTATATTCTCTTAGAAATAGAAGAAAACATAGTTTTTACCTATTTTTCCAGAGAACACTTTGTGGTTGGCTACCGTAAGCTTTCCAGCTAAATAGCAACATTTTGGGGAAAGCCCCACTCTTGTAAATCCCCTTCATTCCCTTGCAAATCTTGTTCAAACTTGTCTAGAGGAGTTTGCTTGAAACAAGTAAGGTGTGTGGATGCTGAAGTCTACATTTTTCCCCCAAGTCTTTTCGGCCTTACTTCCTCCTTCTATCAGGAAGTTCCATCAATTACTATCCTTTCAGATTTTCTTATGGTTTGCTTCAGATACTTTCACTATAGATGTATTTCCTCCAACTCCCCCTTTTTTTGCGTTCATGCTGTACAATTTGTCTGAATTCTTGGTGGGATAAATTATATCCCTAAAAAAATGCAAAAGGGCTATGTAACACTTTATGAGTATGAAAAATACATATAAGCAAAGAACTATTTTAAGCAATAGTAAAATACCTTATATAATTCACTTTTCCGCATTTTCTAATTTGCCAAAAGGGAAATTCGCCTTAGGCCCCTTGGCTTAAAACCCAACAGTCTGACTTATTAAAATCATTTTCTACCCTAATAGCAAACACCACATATGAATTGTTTTCCTGTGCTGCCTCCTAGAGCAGGGTAGACGAACAGAGGTGGAATTATTTGGAACCAGGATGACAAAACCTCTTCCCTTAGGCCACTAACATAGCATCAAAGGACAGTACAGTCTGTGAAATCTTGACCTTGTTCTCTGTACCTTAGGAAGGATTTTGTTCAGTTGGTAAGTTGTTTGTTTCTCAGTTCATTGAGGGCAGGGGGGCCAGACAAGGTAGCAGTTGGCAGCAGCTGCTAAAATCAACAGCTGGTAGATTAAAACTGAGTAAGAAAGTATTCCACAATTTCACAGTAGCTTTAAAAAGCAAAAATCTCTCCTCCAAAGGCCAAGTTCTCTCTGCATTGTCTCAGTACCTAAGGATTGTGTCAAAGCCAGGAAGAATGGTATGTTCCAACAATTAGCAAAGTGACTGCCTATCACCAAACATACACAACTCTCAGCATGTTTCAATTCCGTGGCCCATCCTGTTTAGCAGAGGAGACAATAGCACATAATCACTTGTCCTAGAAGCTGCAAACCCCGATGGTTGTAAATGACTAAGGCTGAATCTGGTCAGAGTTAGATACTGAGAAGGTGAAGTTTCCAAGCACACAGAGGCTGGGGGGGAGATATTTCAGTTATCCACCCAGAAGAACAGTTTCTCAGGCAGATGTGTGAAGAGTCGGCATCTTACAAGTAGTGGTCCTAACAGGTTGGACAAGGCGGCAATTCTGGAGTGCCAGAAGAACTTTGCCAAAGAGAATCATGTCATCTCTAGTGGTGACAGTACTGAAGTTTTTATTTTTTATTTTCTTAATTTATTTATTTTATTTTTGGCTGCATTGGGTCTTCGTTGCTGTGCACAGGCTTCCTCTAGTTGCGGTGAGCGGGACTACTGTTCGTTGCAGTGCGCGGGCTTCTCATTGTGGTGGCTTCTCCTGTTGCGGAGCACGGGCTCTAGGCACGCGGGCTTCAGTAGTTGTGGCTTGCGGGTTCTAGACTACAGGCTCAGTAGTTGTGGTGCACAGGCTTAGTTGCTCCGTGGCATGTGGGATCTTCCCGGACCAGGGCTCGAACCCATGTCCCCTGCATTGGCAGGCAGATTCTTTTTGTTTGTTTATTTGTGTGTTAGTTTCTGCTCTATAACAAAGTAAATCAGCTATACGTATACATATATCCCCATATCTCCTCCCTGTTGCGTGTCCCTCCCACCCTCCCTATCCCACCCCTCTAGGTGGTCACAAAGCACCGAGCTGATCTCCCTGTGCTATACGGCTGCTTCCCACTAGCTATCTATTTTACATTTGGTAGTATTTATAAGTCCATGCCACTCTCTCACTTAGTCCCAGCTTACCCTTCCCCCTCCCCGTGTCCTCAAGTCCATTCTCTACATCTGCATCTTTATTCCTGTCCTGCACCTAAGTTCTTCAGAACCTTTTTTTTTTTTTAGATTCCATATATATGTGTTAGCATACGGTATATGTTTTTCTCTTTCTGACTTACTTCACTCTGTATGACAGACTCTACGTCCATCCACCTCACTACAAATAAGTCAATTTCGTTTCTTTTTATGGCTGAGTAATATTCCATTGTATATATGTGCCACATCTTCTTTATCCATTCATCTGTCGATGGACACTTAGGTTGCTTCCAAGTCCTGGCTATTGTAAATAGAGCTCGCAGGCTAATTCTTAACCACTGTGCCACCAGGGAAGCCCTGAAGTTTTTAATAGTGGAAAATGTGAGTCTAAACTTGAAGACCTTGATGCCTCCCAGTCGTGAGCTTCACAGGATGACTTCTTCTGCAGCAGGCAGAAGGCTATGGGTCATCATTCAGGTTTTCAGGCTTGATAGAATAGCCTCTCATGTGTATGAGTGGATAGCAATTCAACACAGTGGTTTCCAAAATAGAATGCCTCTATTCACTTCTGTATGTGTATTTAATACAGGGATCTGCAAACTATGGCCTGGTTTTGTACTGTCTGGTAGCTTAGAATCCTTTTTATGTTTTTAAAGGGTTGTGAAAAAAGAAAAGTTAAATATGCTATAGACACCATATTTGGCCTGCAATACCTAAAATATTTACTCTCTGGCCATTTACAGAAAGTTGGCCAATCCCTGGTTCAGTATATGTTCATGTAGTCTGTGTTACATGATTGTATAATTTATCATATAGATTCATAGAACCTGTTTTTTCTCAAAAAATTAACGGAATTGTCTTATTAATATTTTAAGTATGAATTGACATCAACCTCCTACAAATTTTCCTTCCGTTTTGAATTCCACTTCTGACAGTGTGTCAGCCTAGATAATCTAAAATAGTGTCTTCAAAACACCTAGAAGTACTGGCTAAAAAAGAGCAACCATTGTGGGACTTCCCTGGTGGTGCAGCGGTTAAGAATCCGGCTGCCAGTGCAGGGGACATGGGTTTAATCCCTGGTCCGGGAAGATCCCACATGCCACAGGGCAACTAAGCCTGTGTGCTACAACTACTGAAGCCTGTGCACCTAGAGCCCGTGCTCGGCAACAAAGAGTAGCCACTGCAATGAGAAGCCTGTGCACCACAGCAAAGAGTGGCCCCTGCTCACTGCACCTAGAGAAAGCCCACGTGCAGCAATGTAGACCCAATGCAGCCAAAAATAAATAAATAAAATAAATAAATTTGGGGCTTCCCTCATGGTGCAGTGGTTGGGAATCTGCCTGCCGGTGCAGTGGACACAGGTTCCATCCCTGGTCCGGGAAGATCCTGCATGCTGTGGAGCAGCTAAGCCCGTGTGCCACAACTACTGAGCCTGCGCTCTAGAGCCCACGAGCCACAACTACTGAAGCCCGTGCACCTAGAGCCCGTGCTCCGCAACAAGAGAAGCCACCACAATGAGAAGGCCACGTACCGCAACAAAGAGTAGCCCCCGCTCACTGCAACCAGAGAAAAGCCTGTGCGCAGCAGTGAAGACCCAATGCAGCCAGAAACAATAAATAAATAAAATTAAAAATAAAAATAAATAAAATTTTAAAAATAAATAAATTTATTTTAAAAAAAGGATCAACCATCCCTTTAAATGGAAAGCTTAGCTGTCAAGAATGTGAGGGAAATCCCCAGGTCATTAACCCTCTGACCAGTGCTATGACAGCCTTGCAGGGGCATGGTTGGTTTTGGTGACATAAAGGAACTTCTAAGGATTTCTTCAGGAAAAGGAAAATTGAAACTAAAAGGAAGGGATGATATACAAGGATTCATGAGAAAAAATTATCCCCTTGCTTCCTAAGAAAGCATGGACTTTATAAGACAGTAATCATTGTAATAATGGCTAATTGAGGTTGTTAAGATAAAATGGGGCCAAATCCTGGAAAACAACATGAAAGAAGGGAGAAAATAAAGAATTCAACCATACTAATAAGATCCATTTATTGTTCAGAGGAAGCTTAGAGTAAGTAGTGTTTGCTTATTAAAATATTAAGAAAAATATTTTTAAAGAACATAAGGAGAAGGTGTAAATTCAAAACAGAAGGGGGAGGAAAGTGAATTACGATCATTACAGTAAAAAGTACGAAAGGAATATATATGAAAAAAAGTATAATTGTAGCACGAAATAATAAAGTAGAAACAAGTCCAAGTACATTGGTAATCATAGTCAATGAAAGTAATCTAAGCCTCCTAGGGAAAAGTCAGAGATTATCAGTATGCCTTTTTAAGAAAAATTCAGTAATATACTATCTACAAGAGGTCCTCCAAAGATATAAGGTACATAGGAAAAGACAAATGAGACAGATACTAAGGGGAAGAAATGCTGCTCTATTTATGTATACATTATTTATATTTAAGGCAGAAAATATTATTAAGGATGGAGCTTTACTTCGTAATGATAAAAGGAACAACTTGGGAAAATAAAAAAATTCTAAACTTGTATATGCCCAGTAATGTAGCATAATAATAAACAAAGCAAAAGGTGGCATATTTTCAGGGAGAAATTGATAAATGGTCCCATGTATTGTACGTGGAGATTTTTAATATAACATTTAATAATTTATGTGTCAAGAAGATAAGCAACTATAAGATTTGAGTAACATAATTGAAAACTTGTTCTAATGTGCATGAAAGTGCATACAACAATAAGCGAATGCACGTAATTTTCAAGCTTATATGAAACTTTTGTGAAGTTGACTTATATTTGCCACAAAAAATGTTTCAATAATTTTTGAAGTATACATTGTCTAACGGTGGTGCAATTCCATTAAAAATTAAGAACAAGACATAGTTTAAAAAAATCATTATGTTAATCAGTAGACACATTTCTGAATAATTCATGGGTCAAAGAGGAATTTAAAAAATTTTTATTATGGAAAATGTGAAACATATACAAAAAATATATTGTTGTAAGGTTATTTATTATATTTGCAATGCAGGATGTGGAAAACAGGAAGTAGAAATTGGAAATGTCCGGTTTGAATTGATAAGGGATAAATATATATATGTATTTTTGGCTACACTGTGAGGCTTGAGGGATATTAGTTCCCCGATCAGGGATCGAACCCAGGCCCTCAACAGTGAGAGCTCGGAGTCCTAACCACTGGACCGCCAGGGAATTCCAGATGAGGGATAAGTACTAAGGGTCAGGTGTGAAGAGGTGTAATATAGATTGTAAATAGCCTTTAATAAATTAAGGACGTGTGTTGCTATTCCTAGCAATCATGAAAAGAACAGTAATGAAGAAGTATAAGTAAGAAGCTGATAGAGGATATAAAATAGAATACTAAAATGTATTTGATTAGCTGAAAAGAAAGCAAGGAGGGAGCAGTAGAGGACCACAAACACAGAAGGGGCAAGTAGTAAACAAATAGCAGGGTGAGAGTTGCAAACTCAGCCAAGGCAACAATAAGGCTAAATGTAAATGGTCTGAGTTCCTGAGTATACACGACAGAGATTGTCAAAGTGGATAAAAAAGCAAGGCCTAACTGTATACTGTCTACAAAAGATGCATTACAATGAAAAGACACAGGTACTTGAAAGTAGAGGGATAGAAAAAGATATGGCATACAAATAGTAAGCATAAGAAAACTGGCTTGATTGTATTAATGTTAGAAAAATAAGATTTCAAAACAAAGACTGATCTTCCTAGAACTCTTTTTGTCTCATATTTTCCTGACTGTTGTCTTCTCATCTTTTTTTAATTAGAAAAATTGATTTATTGATTGATTGATTGATTGATTTTTGGCTGCATTGGGTCTTCGTTGCTGCGCACAGGCTTTCTCTAGTTGTGGCGAGCAGGGGCTACTCTTCATTGTGGAGCATGGGCTTCTCATTGCGGTGGCTTCTCTTGTTGCAGAGCACAGGCTCTAGGCGCATGGGCTTCAGTAGCTGTGGCACACGGGCTCAGTAGTTGGGGCTCGTGGGCTCTAGAGCGCAGGCTCAGTAGTTGTGGCGCACAGGCTTAGTTGCTCCGCGGCATGTGGGATCTTCCTGGACCAGGGCTCGAACCCGTGTCCCCTGCATTGGCAGGTGGATTCTTAACCACTGCACCACCAGGGAAGCCATTATCTTCCTTATAATTTTTTTTAAATTTTTTTATTGAGGTATAGTTGTTTTACAATGTTGTGTTAGTTTCTACTGTAACGTCTTCCTTATAGTCTTAACTTAAACATTACTCTCTCTAAGACGCCTTCTCTCACCCAAGATCCTGTCCTGTGAGCTCAAATTGTAATCATTGTAATATTTTGTAATATTACATCACTGTAATATTTTTTCCACTATTTTAAATATTTATCCGTCTCCTCTACATTTTAAATACTTTTCTGTCTGTAAAATCTGTGAGGGAAGGGGCTGTGTCTATAGTGTTTTTTTTTTTTAAATCATTCTAATCTAGTACTTAGCATGGTGCCTGATACATCTAAGTTTCAATAGATAACTTGTTGAATGAATTTAATATATGAATGAACAATGTAATGAACCACTGAGTAAGAAATGTGTTAAAAGACTATAGGTTATATGAAGCAATGTTTATAACTGTGCAAAATAGTATCAAAAGAGTTTAAAAAGCTATCAGAAAGTTAGAAAAATCAAAAAGCATATTTTTTTAAATCTCATGAATGATTTTCCATTTATCTACCATAGACCTGAGTTGGTAGTTAAGAAGCTACGATACTATGCAAGATTTATAGTAGTTTGTCTTCTTCTCAACAAAATGGATGTTGTAAAGGATCTGGTGAAGGTAAATGTCCTTTCAAATAATTAAAATCCTAATCTCTCCTTGTCTGTGGATAATTTTGTTTTTTAAAAATAGATTTAAAGTTAAAATAATTTTGATATATCTAAATCATTACAACTTTGAGAGTATGGTAACTTCTGACAAGGGTCATGATAAAAAATCTTTCCAACTCTTCATATTTCAAACACACCAGAGATAATTGTCTTAATTTCTTACTTTTGTCCCCTCAGCTTATTTTACATTTCATCACTCATCAATGAATGGTTGGCAAATGCAAACAAAAGTTAAAATATTTGGTTTAAGAAAATAATTGAAAAGTTAGGTCAAGAAAAATGTTTTACAAAGGTGTGAATGGGTTTT
Source organism: Hyperoodon ampullatus (assembly GCF_949752795.1). Classification (NCBI taxonomy): domain Eukaryota; kingdom Metazoa; phylum Chordata; class Mammalia; order Artiodactyla; family Ziphiidae; genus Hyperoodon; species Hyperoodon ampullatus. The sequence goes on from NC_136919.1 coordinate 10,575,698, forward strand.
GATTTTTCCTCCCTTTAGTATGTCTGCATCACTCTGTCCTTCATTAACTCAGGTAATTAAGAGTTACCTGCATTCTAGATTCACTTAATATCTGTAATTATTGCATGCTACATTCCGGTTACACTCTGTATTCAGTTAGTGGTTTCAATGGCATACTTCTTGATTTTTTGGTGCTCAAGTATAATATGGTAGTTTTTGCTTTTTTTAAATTGAAGTATAGTTAATTTACAGTGTTGTGTTATTTTCAGGTATACAGCAAAGTGATTCAGTATAACATGCTAGTTTTGACAAGCCTTCTTCCTCCATCCCCAGTTACTAATAAGATTATTTCCAAAAGAAATAGTGTGATATAAATACAAAGAATTTATATTCATTTTTTTTAATGTTAAAATTTTGGGGGTTTACCTTTAAGAATTTCCTGTTAATAAAGTCATTGCTGATGTAGCACTGAGTAGGTATGGGTCACTCTGGATTTCTATGAAGATCTTATTGATGTGTTATCATTTTGGAGTTTTTGATTTTGAAGCAAGCCCATGTAATTTTCGCTCTGTTTTGGTTATAACTGGGACCGTATATTGATAATAATCAAACTTCTTAACTGTATCAGTTTCTGTCAGGAGTATGGTACAATATACAATCTATTTTTATGTTTTTTTTTTCTATAACCATTTCTTTTCATGATATTGTAAAATCAGGAACTCTCGGATGAAATTGAAGATTATACTCACCGCTTTAATACTGAAGATCAAGTGGAATGGAACCTGGTGCTTCAAGAAGTAGCAGCTTTCATTGAGGTCAGTTCTTGACAAGAAAGTTTGTCATAATTATGTATGTAAATGCATATGTGGTATACTTTTTATTATGTGTATATGTCAAAAAGAAGGAATAACTTCTTATATTGACGTTTTGTCTTGGCCATCAACCACTTACTGCTTTTTCTCCAGGCAGACCCTGTGATGGTATTAAATGATGATAATACCATTGTTATCACGTCTAATCGCCTTGCTGAAACAGGAGCCCCATTGCTGGAACAGGGCATGATCGTGGGACAGTTGTCTCTGGCTGATGCACTCATTATTGGTAATTGTAATAACCAGGTAAAGAATTGTGAAGGAATTATGCTTAAAATTCACTTTGAAAAATAGTACTTTTGATTGTTACAGAATTATTTCCTTGTAAATATCCTAATATCCATTTGCTAGGAAATAGTTAATTAAATTATGCTGTGTCTATATATGGACTGTACTACAGACATTTAAATGGTTTAGAAAGAATTTTTAATCACAGAAGAAGATACTTATGATATGGCAAGTGAAAATAATATGGACCTATGTAAACAGAATTATTTTATTATATATGTTAAAATGTCTATGTATAGTACATATATACACAAGAAAAAGACAAGGAAGAAATTTACCAATATCATAAAAGATTTATCTCTAAAAAATTTAGCAAAATTTTAAGTGATTTTTATTTTCTTCCTTACAACTTTCTAAATCTGTATATTACCTTTACAATCAGGCAAAAATGGGGGAGGAGTTTTGTGTTTTTTTCTTTTAAATTTCCATTGTTACTTTTTTTTTTTTTACATCTTTTTTGGAGTATAATTGCTTTACAGTGGTGTGTTAGGGAGGAGTTATTTTTAAGTACATTTGTCAAAAGCAGATTTCAGATATTTTTTCATGACAGCATAGTCCCATGATACTAGAAATGTAATTTACTGAAAATTATGGGATATTGGAAAAGTCACCAGTGGATACACTTTTCTATATGTATTACTTACACAAGTTTTAATTTTGGATCCTTCCCTTACATCTATCATTTTTGTTGTTGTTAACTTTTTTTATAATTCTCCAGTTTTGGATTTTAAAGCTTTAATTTTCAAATTTCTAAATTAAAACATTTTAATTTAAATTAAAACCTTGCCTACATGAAGTTCTGTAGAAGTATTATTCAAAATAGAAAAGGAGGGGACTTCCCTGGTGGTCCAGTGGTAAAGAATCCACCTTACAATGCAGAGGACACGGGTTCGATCCCTAGTCGGGGAACTAAGATCCCACATGCCACAGAGCAACTAAGCCCCTCGCGCCAAAACAACTGAGCTCGCATGCCTCAACGAGAGAGCCTGCGTGCCGGAAACTGTAGAGCCCACGCGCCCCAGAACCCGCGTGCCACAACTAGAGGAGAGAAAACCTGCACGTTACAGCTAGAGAGAAACCCGCACACCGCAGTGAAGAGCCTGCATGCCACAACTGAGACCCGATGCAGCCAAAAATAAATAAAAAATAAGTTGTTAAAAACAAAACAAACTAGAAAAAGATACAGTCTTTTCTCTTTTTCTTTTTCTTTTTTTTTTTGCCATGCCACGCGGCTTGTGGGGTCTTAGTTCCCCAACCCGGGATTGAACCCAGGGCCCCGGCAGTCAGAGCTCCAAGTCCTAACCACTGGACCTCCAGGCAATTCTCAGGATTCAACCTTAAACATTATGTAGTGCCAAAATGTAATGAAGTGATTTTAAAATGGGCCATAGTCATATTTCAGCCTGGCTGTTTTGCCAAAAGTTAACATGTTTTATGGGATCTAATATAGGTCTCTGTGTTTACGTGACTACTTTTTGTTTTTAAAAATACCTATGGAGGGCCTCCCTGGTGGCGCAGTGGTTGAGAGTCCGCCTGCCGATGCAGGGGATACGGGTTCGTGTCCCGGTCTGGGAGGATCCCATATGCCGCGGAGCGGCTGGGCCCGTGAGCCATGGCCGCTGAGCCTGCGCGTCCGGAGCCTGTGCTCCGCAACGGGAGAGGCCACAACAGTGAGAGGCCCGCGTACCGCAAAAAAAAAAAAAAAAAAAAAAAAAATACCTATGGAAATTGATGGATTGATAGAAGTCTTGATAGATGGAGCGAGACGTGATGAAGCAAATATAGAAAAATGTTAATGTTATAGGATCTAGCTATTGAGCATAAGGATGTCACTGTACAATTTTTTGAACTTTCTGTCTTTTGAAATTTTTTGGAATAAAATATCCAATGTCATCAGGTACACATGAAAGTCAAGAGTAACAATATGATTAAACACTTCAAGGTCTGCATACTGCATTAACGGTCAGGTTTGTTTTCCTTGCAGGTTAAGTTCAGTGAACTAACTGTTGACATGTTCCGGATGTTACAAGCCCTGGAAAGGGAGCCAATGAATTTAGCTTCCCAGATGAATAAACCAGGAATGCAGGTGAGCTTCTCCCTACATCTGCAATTTGCTGCTTCTGCTCCTCATGGAATGCTATTATTCAACGAATGCCTGAGTGTGAATAAAGAATTCTCCTGATGAGACACAGAAGAAATCGATAAGCATAATGCTAATAAAAAAGATATTTAATGAAAAGGATAGTAAAAATAGGCATTGATAATTCATATGTCAAGTACAGTTTGTATAGTCATCCGTCTGGGGGATTGGTTCCAGGACCCCCGTGGATACCGAAACCCGCAGATGCTCAAGACCCTTATATAAAGTGGCAGAGTGTTTACATACGACCTATGCACATCCTCTCGTATACTTTGAATCATTTCTAGATTACTTATAACATCGAATAGAATGTAAATTATATGTAAATAGTTGTAAATATAATGTAAATGTTATGTAAATAGTTGCTGGTGCACAGCAAATTCAAGTTTTGCTTTTTGGAACTTTCTAGAATTTTTTTCTAAATATTTTTGATCCGTGGTTGGGTGACTCCATGGATGCAGAGGGCCGACTGTATGTGCATTGTTTTCTGTGTGTAAATATAGGAATCAGCTGACAAGCCTACCAGGCGAGAAAACCCCCACAAGTACCTGCTCTACAAACCAACGTTCAGCCAACTATACACATTCTTAGCAGCATCTTTTAAGGTATCTATCATCCAGTACTTTTTAGTATATGGGGAAAGTGTGCCTTAAATGGAATCTGAGAGTCACTCTTCTCTTTGAATATTTGAGTCAAGAATTTAGGAAAAATATGAAAATGAAAACTGCCTTAGAATATCCTAATCATAGCTATTTTTGGAATGGAAATTGCTTATTATGTTATGAATGTTCCCTACCATTAATTAATGAGAATATTGATTAATTATCATTCTCCTTTCTCCGGGTTTTTCTTGCTAAACTGCTTTAGGCATAATAGTCAATGCAGAACTGAAAAACAGGAGCATATTTTATAAGCGTGTTCTATAAATAGAATAGCCACCTGAATGGTGGCTCTGGGAAACATTTTGGTCGTCTGAAAGAACCATGAGTAGGGAATTCCTCTCAGTTTATATAGAGAAAGGCACGGATGGAAGTTTGTCTTTTAGACCTATAGTCAGGATCTTTACTTCTCCATTTTAAGTTTTCCAGAGAACGTTCTTTAAATGATGGGGTTTTGAAGCAGAGATTGTCTTCAAAACTTTGGGCAATGGTTATAGGTTAATAATGCATCTTTGCTGCGTAGACAGTTATAAGTTGGAACTAGCAAGAGTGACTTTTCTCTTGGAGGAGACCATTATGTGTTAAACTAGGTTCTTGTTTTCCCTACAACTTTAAAATGTCATGAACTTTCAATAAAACTGTTGTTTTCTGTTTGTTGTTTTGTATAAGTGATTTTCTTTAATTTCAGGAGCTGCCTGCCAATAGTGTGCTTCTGATTTACCTGTCAGCCACTGGCGTTTTCCCCACAGGTCGTTCTGATAGTGAAGGTACAATAAAGGAATGCTCCCTGTCGTGAGCAGGGCTTGAATTCTCTTTATTTTCTACAAGGCGATGGCCCATAGCCCACAGACAATCTCAAGCTTTCTAGAGAGGCTCCCAAATTTGAAACCTGGTCTATTTGCCGAATTGTCAATCTTGTAGATACCCCAGTCTGTTTTATTTGCTGAAATATTATACGGTAAAGTTAAAAAAAATCAGAAAATTCACATACTACATGCATGCCTCTCTAACAGATTTGCTAAAAGCAAACACATATATGTGCATGGAATAACCAAGCCTAATTATCTACTTCACATCGTTGAATTCTTCTGAGCCTTTAGTGTGTTAGGGAATCTGGTCAGCGGCTTCACTGTGGCTGAAAGTCTTGTAGAAATCAGTGCACTTTTGTAACTGTGAAAGTTCAAGTCCTTGACATGATTTTATTTTGTGTGTCCTTTCTTTGGTTTTATGGATTCAATCTGTAGAATATTGGGATGCTATTTTAGAATAAAAACTTGAAGCTGTCCAGAACATGTGAGTCCAGAATATATGAAATTGGTTGAAATAGATGAGTAGCTTGGATGTAAACAAGGCAATTAAATCTTTTCCTGGACAAAAAAAAATTGTTCTTAACATCCTTAACATTTTCCTCCTCATTTGTTTGTTGAAATTTGCATTCCTTTATACAATGCATGTCCCTGCCATCTTCCTTGCATGACCTACAGATCCTCTTTAAGTGTCAAAATGAAAACAAAACAAAATAAATCTCTTTTCATTGCAGTGATTTTTTTAAGGGATAAAATATAAGACTTACTGGTAAAAGTGATGCAAAATCATAAATACTTTAAATTTTTGGTGATAAAGTTAGTACTTTTATTTATAAATAATTATTTCCATATCTTATACACTATTGAATCAGATTTTCTGGGCCCCGCCTAACGTATTGATCTCTTGTTTTACTTTTTTCAAAGTACAGTAGTTACTAACTGAATGGTCCTTTGAGAGAGATTATTCCTAACATCTCACAGTTGCTGTTCCATTTACATAAGAGTTTAACTGATAGAACCAGTGGGAAAAGGCTAATTCCCAAACTGGAATTACAGTGGTTGATGTAATAATAATGATAATGGATTTTTTCCTACACTGGTATTTGGTAATTCTTTTCTTAAAAATGAAGTTTTTGTCAGTGAGAATTTTCAAGTTCCATTCAAAAATTTCCCTACATTTTTACAATTAGTGGCCCTCTTAAAATTACATTTAAGAAATTATTAGGACTTCATTCTGCAACTTTCTTACTTAAATAATTTTGTTGAACTTGAGATTTTAAATTTTGCTTGAAATGAGAAGATCATTTTGAACATCCCAGATCTCCATCTCTTTTTTACCCAGAATAATGGGATGCAGTAGATTCTTGTTTTGTTTTTCATTATAATCTGAAGAACTGATGAAGATGGTCAGATGATCTTTTAAAATATTGGAACAGGCAACATGCTGAAATCATTTCAATGCCACGTTAAACTAAAATGTTAAATTTTCAATTAATAAAAATGTTTTGTAATTATCTTCCATTTGTTTCAATGAAAGATTCACCCAACACCTTTGTGTTTGAACATCAGATCGATGCTACTCTCCAATTGAAGTCTAGGATTCTTCCCTTTCTTTTTATAGGTCCTTATGATTTTGGAGGGGTACTTACTAATAGTAACCGGGATATTATAAATGGAGATGCCATCCACAAACGAAATCAGTCCCACAAGGAAATGCACTGGTATGTATTATAAAAATTATAGTTCTCTCTTATAAAATATTAAGTAAAATGGAATGTTCCCTTAGGCTGCTATTCATAACACTTATTTGGATTCCAACAATATCTCAGGCTCTGACTATCTTAGGCAATTAGAATTGTTAGTTAATATTTATTTTACAATTTTTTATTGAGTATGTATTATATGTCAGGAACTATTCAGTCACTGGAGATCTGTTCATTCAAGTTGGAGGAGACAATAAATATATACATAAATAATAAGTCAGGACATGATGCATGTTAATATCAAAATAAGCTTTTTTAAAATTAATTAATTTTATTTTTGGCTGTGTTGGTTCTTTGTTGCTGCGCGCGGGCTTTACTCTAGTTGCGGCAAGCGGGGCTACTCTTTGTTGCGGTGCGTGGGCTTCTCATTGCAGTGGCTTCTCTTGTTGCGGAGCATAGGCTCTAGGTGCACGGGCTTCAGTAGTTGTGGCACGCAGGCTCAGTAGTTGTGGCTCGCAGGCTCTAGAGTGCAAGCTCAGTAGTTGTGGTGCACGGACTTAGTTCCTCCGCGGCATGTGGGATCTTCCCGGACCAGGGCTTGAACCCGTGTCCCCTGCATTGGCAGGCGGATTCTTAACCACTGTGCCACCAGGGAAGCCCAATATAAGCTTTTTTTTTCCCCCCAATATAAGCTTTTTAATATAAGGTTCTGTTGGTGTGATATAGCAAAAATGAAGTTAGCTGTATGATTTCAAGGAGATTTCATCCATGAAAGTTTGCTCAGTGCATTCACTGGTTGGGTCATTATGGGCTCTAAAATTTCCCTAGCTGAGAGAGAGCAGTCTCATTACAGAGGAAACTGGACTTGCTTGAAACTACATTTCTAATAGCACTTTACATAAAAATATAACTCTTCATATTAAAGAGTGGGGAAGGGAGGTCAGAGGGAAATGTTTCAAATTACATGTATAACAGCTAATGGTCCCCCAAGCCATGTGTTGGTGCTGTAGTTGACCATAGTTGTAAATGATTTATATCAGAAAAACCTGTGTTTGAAATATATTGGGGTTTGATGATATTGCTCATTGACAACATCATTTTGTATATTTACATTTACCTTAATATTTATAAACTACCCACATTGTCCACCAACCATGGGAAAGAGCATGCACATCAAAATTGCAACCTTAAGCAGTGGCTCTCAAATGCATGTGACTGGACTTTAGCCTTCTGTGGGCCACAGTGAATCTGTATCTTTAACAAGCACCCCAGCTGATTCTGATGCACATGTCCAGAGGAAATGTAGATAATAGAAGGCGAGCCCCTGCTTATTGTCTGCAATATTAAGATATAGCTTAAAATAATAAAAATCTTTAAAATGGATATAGATTTTGAAAGATTCATTGAAATAGAAATCTGGTTGTGTTATTACATCTTGTTTTCAGAACATGTTCTTAGGAGGAACTTTTAAATACTAAGTAAGTCCCTAAATGCTGACTTCTGAGATTTTCATGTGTATTTATTAATCCATCTTTAAATATATTAATATATATATTAAATATATAGACTTCTCTTTAGCTTGAATATTCTTGAATAATAATTGTGTCTGAATTTTTTTTTCCAAATAAAACTGTTAACTTGCCTACCCCAGTAAATACAGACTTTTTTGGTCTTTTGCTTAATTAATCTTTGTTTTTCTCCCAGTGCTGTGACAAAAAGGAGGTGTGAGCAGACCAAACTGATGAATAAGATTTCTGAGACTTGGCTGATAGAGTTATACAGTCATTCATTGTTACTCTTATTGTTGTTTTCCCAGCCTTCATCCTGGAGATCTCTATCCCTTCACAAGGAAGCCCCTGTTCATCATTGTGGATTCATCCAATAGTGTTGCGTATAAGGTGAGTTCCATGAGCGCTATTGCACGTTAGACACTATGGCACCACCCTGAGGTAACCAATCTGAACATGTGCCTTTTTATTTTGCTTTATTTTATTTAATTTTACACAATTTGTATTTAGTCTTTCTTTTCTTTTGAGGTTGTGCATGCTAGTCAGGATCTGGTGCTATGAATAGAAACAAGAAGAAAACGCATGAATGGACACTCAGTGGAAAATAATAAATCCTCCTGCAGGAAAAAAAATTCAAGATTCCCAAGATCACTGGTGGGAGGTTTATTTTTGTTATATAACCCAGAATAGTTTTCTTTTATAGAGGTTGAAGTATATGGGAACATTTTATTTTCTAGTTTTCAAACTTTTTCCCCTCTATACACTGAGCTACTATAGTTTAAGTGGAATTTCTATCCCATGCTATAGAGTTATATTCATTGAATATCAACACAAATTGTTTTAGATGCACTTATTATTGTTTTTTTTAATTTGTGACAATAAGTAAAAAAAGATGACCCTGAATTCTGAAATAAGTAACAGGGACTTAATGTGAAAATCCTTTCTTTTATATTTTGCTATTGAAGCAATGGTTTTCAATGATTGTATAAAGAATGGCAGCAGTGAGACACTTTAAAGTTGGATGTTAGAATTCAAACAATAGTAATTTACAGGAAAATGAAAACAGAATTTTTGGAGCCCTTTGTATGTGGTTGGAATATTTCATTAGTGGACAGTATGCTCAGAAATATGCTAGAAACACAGATTTGCCAATTGAAATTATTTCTGTTGTGGGTGTTCATATAATTAGATGGAGAAGCAAACGTTAATAGGTTTATTTCAGGAGAGCAATAGAAATGTCTGGTAGCCAAAAAAGCTGACCCCAAGCATATTTTTCCATCTAATTTTCATGCTTAGTTTCACTTTTTAAAGTTGGAATTCCAAGAGCATCCATCCCACCCTACATTGTTCAGCATGTTTCCTGCTACCCATTTTGTCAAGTTTAACGTTACAACTTTTGATTTTTAGGAAAACTAGCTATGTACTCTCTTAAATTGTGAGTGTGCTGTTGTCATTTTTAATCTTTTTGAGAGGGTGGGAGGCTGCTGAAGGAAAAGGTTTATTGGCTAACCCATTTAAACATATAAAAGCAGAAGAGTCCAGGCATTTTGTGTTTTCACAGAATTCAAAAAAAGTATTCTGTGCCTTTGTCAATGAGAAGGAAACATTTGCTACAGTTTAACGATGTAACAGAATGTGTTGATGCACAGTAAGCAAGTGTATTGCTTACTATGACGTAGCATGCATTGAAAGTATTTTCACAATCTATTAATTTCTCTCAATTTAATTGGACATTATTTGATACCATCTTTTATAATCTCAAGAATATCATTCATGTTATGTACCTGCTATTTCCAGAGTGTCATTTGGATGTAGACTGCGTATTGGATGATGATTTTGAAAAAACACCATTGCGTATAATTGGAATTATGTCTCATGATTTAATTCTAAATTTCAATATCCCAACACCCAGGATAACAGTGGAATAATAGAAAGATTTCTGTGTGTGTTTGGTGTTGATGGCACATGCAGTATCACTCCTCTAAAAAATTAAATTGTCAAGAACATTCTGATCTTTAGAAATGAAATGGGGAGCCCATATGCAGTAGGCAAATAAGACCATGAAGTAGTCTAATTTGATCTTTTAAAAAACTAGTTAATACCTCTGAATCAAGTGTGCAGTTCTCTGTGTTAACATATGAAAGTGTCTGACATTTACTTTTCCCACAAAGCACGTAAAAATTCTTAAACTATCATTTTGCAAGTTTCTAATGAAAAAGAACTGGGTGACATGTATTATTTCTTCAGTACATACTTTGTTATGTCCATTTCATCCATATGAATGTTTTATGAACATATATGTGTTTTCTAAATGTTTCTTCATGTAAATACAAACACTTCATGTTATTTCTTCATTTCAGTATTACTTTTTAATTTTTATGAAAGTAACTCATGCACATAGTTGAAAGCTGTAGTTCTCTTTCTGTGCATCAGAAACATTCAGAGCCCTCTTCACAACCACTTGTACCTGGGTCCCAACTCCTGTGATTCTAATTTGCTTGGCCTGGGGTGGGTCTCAGGTATCAGCATAATTCCCTTGTGTGGTCAGGGTGAGATCTACTCAGCCAGGTTCCACCAGGAGTTACTAACAGCAGCAGTCTCCCGCTCTCATGCCCTACCCCTGTTTGCCTCTTCCCAGAGGCTACCATTTACATCTTTTTTAGTTAATTATTGTGGTATTTAACCATTATTTTTCTAAATCACATGCTGGTATTGATATTTCTTGATTCTTCAGTTTTTTCTTTTTTGTTTTTTGTGGTACGCGGGCCTCTCACTGTTGTGGCCTCTCCCGTTGCGGAGCACAGGCTCCGGACGCGCAGGCTCAGCGGCCATGGCTCACGGGCCCAGCCACTCTGCGGCATGTGGGATCTTCCTGGACCGGGGCACGAACCCGTGTCCCCTGCATCGGCAGGCGGACTCTCAACCACTGCGCCACCAGGGAAGCCCGATTCTTCAGTTTTAAGCAGCATGTATTGATACCCCATTATGGAAGAAAAATTTAACTCTCTTTCCCCTTCCTATCCCCATTTCATATTCATACCTTTTATAACTTTTATCCACACAATAGACATATCATAATTTTGATTCACTGAATATTTAGTGCTTACATTATTATGAGTATACAACGCTTTTAACATCTAAGCCACATAGTAAACTTTTTCTTTTCTATGCAACTTTCTACTTTTCCTGGAGCAAATAATGTTATCTTGCTCCTGGTTTTTTTTTCTGAACTTATCACAGATTCAACCCCAAGCTCCTCACCAATTGCTTAATCTTCTTTCAGGTTGTTCAGATGCATCATTCTCTTAATTTTATCTTTGGGATGAATTCTCTCCCAAAGCCTCTGGACTGGTGCCCTCTACATGTACTGCACAGCTCTCCTCCCTGAATCTCTTTTCATTATTATTCTGGGAATTCTTCATCTCTCTTCTATATTGGAATCCCTGTTTCCTAAATCCTATGTCTTCCTCTTGGACACTCTCATTTACTCTCTCATTTTGGTTTATTCTCTCATTTTACTGTAGCATCTCCAGCAAAATGGAGCTTTCTGAGAAAGGGTGAATATGAGGTAAAATATTTGAAGTCTTGCACTTCTGCAAATGTTTTTGATTTACCATCACACTTAAATGGTAGTTTTGGTATTGATTAGAAATTATTTCCCTTCAAAATTTGGAAGGCATTGTTCCATTGCTTTCTAGCTTCCAGTGTTTCTTAAGAAGTACAAAGCATTCTAATTCTGAGTTCTTTCATGTGACTTGTTTTAAGTCCCTGGAAATATATAGGATCTTCTCTTTGTCTCCAGTGTTTTTCAGCCTCTTAACAGAGTGCCCTGGTCTGGGTTTACTTTTAACCATGGTACTTGGCATGTACTTAGTGAGTCCTTTCAATCTGGAAACTCTGCTCATGTTCTTGAGTTGTTTCAGTGGTTTTCTCCCTTCCATTTTTTCTGTTCTTTCTTTGGAGAATTTTTGTCATTCATATATTGGACCTTCTGGTCTAGTCCTCTGATTTTTTTGCCCTTTATTTTCCATCTTCCAGTCTTTTTGCTCTGTAGGAAATTCCCTTGCCTTTATCTTCTAACCCTTTTATTGAGCTTTTCATTTGTTCTCTAGATTTTTTTTCACAAAGATATAGATGTATCTGTGTGTATGTAAAACATATATACATACACATATATAATTGGTTTTTATCCTGGTTGAAATATCTTCTCTTCCCTTTGAGAATGTCAATGGTCATTTTAAAAATTCTCCCTGCATGGTGTCTCTTTCCTCCATTATGGTTTGTTTCTGGTGTTTTTCCTGAATATGTCATTTTAGAGATTCATAATTTTTGCCTTTCTGCTCAGATATAAGAGTGGAAGCTAGCAAAATGGTTAGAATCTCTGAGGTTGTGGGTAGGGCTTGTCACAGTGAGCTGCTCAGTGTGGCAATCTAGCTGGGCCATTTAGTTGGGTAATCTCTGATGTCAGTGTCTTTAGGTCTTCGTGGTCTAGTCATGTTCACTGGAGCAAGTTCAGCTGTTCTGCCCAGAATGTAAAGGTCTATCAGCGTTATGCTATGTTTTCCCTGAAGTCCGTGTGTTTTTGTTTTTTAATATAAATTTATTTATTTATTATTTATTTTTGGCTGTGTCGGGTCTTCGTTGCTGCATGTGGGCTTTCTCTAGTTGCGGCGAGCAGGGGCTACTCTTCGTTGTGGTGTGCGGGCTTCTCATTGCCATGGCTTCTCTTGTTGTGGAGCACGGACTCTAGGCGCTCAGGCTTCAGTAGGTGTGGCGCACGGGCTTAGTTGCTCCATGGCGTGTGGGATCTTCCCAGACCAGGGCTCGAACCCGTGTCCCCTGCATTGGCAGGTGGATTCTTTTTTTTTTTTTTTTTGCATTATGCGGGCCTCTCACTGCTGTGGCCCCTCCCGCTGCGGAGCACAGGCTCCAGACGCGCAGGCTCAGCGGCCATGGCTCACGGGCCCAGGCGCTCCGCGGCATGCGGGATCCTCCCAGACCGGGGCACGAACCCGTGTCCCCTGCATCAGCAGGCCGACTCCCAACCACTGCACCACCAGGGAAGCCCCAGGCAGGTGGATTCTTAACCACTGCACCACCAGGGAAGTCCCCTGTTTGTGTTTGTATCTGCATATACGTGTACCTTTATGTACCCAGTGCTTCATACTTAAAAGATTCTCAATAAATATATGTTGAATGATTAAATGAAGGTAGTCACCATTATCCTTATTTTATAGTTGTGGTAACTGCTCTTGGAGGTTAAGTATCTTGCCTAATTGATTCCAGCAGTGTTTCTCATTCCAAAGCCCAAGCTGTTTCTACATTTAGAAAAAGAGGAGCTTTTCATGCTAGTCTGAGCCTCATTTCAGAAGAGAGGAATTAAAATGCCGAGATCTGTAACATAACAAGTATGGCTCACATTTTGGCTCTCAAATTTCCATCAGGGAATAGGCTTTATCTGTAGTAATGTAGTACTAGTGGGGTTAAAAAAAACACAAACCTGTCATTTTGGGCAACACTTCTTTGAATTCTGCTTTTTTTTTCTTTGGAAGAAGAAAATCCTTTGGGTATTTAATTATATATGACAGAGATGGATCCCTGCCAGTAAACATGACTTACACATTTGTCAAAACAGTCATATTTATCTAAACAGCCTTGTCCTAAAGTGTTTGACTGATGACTGTAGATTGCTGTGGTCTGGGAAGGCATTCACCTTCATAACAAAATTACCTAAGAGCTCTTCTGACAGTCAGCCTCACTCACTCCATTTCCTTCTTGCTACTTTGAAAGACCGTCTCTTTGCTTTTGGCGTTCTGCAGTTATCTAGGTTTTGTTTCTTTATATTTAACCTATTGGGAGTTGCTGGACTTCTCGAATCTGTAGGTTAGAGTTTTTCATTATTGCTGGAAAATTCTCAGCCATTATCTCTTCAAATCTTGGCTGTGCTGCAGATCCTCTCTCATCTCTTTCTGGAACTCTGATTTTACATACATCATTCTCATTGTGTCTTCCATGTCTCTTGACCTCTCTTCTATATTTTCCATCTTTTTGTTTCTCTGGCTGAGATTTGGATAATTTCTTCTGATCTGGCTTTCAGTTCACAAATTCTTTTCTTCAGCTGTGACTAACTCGTTATTAAACCCATTTATTGATTTTTATATTAGTTGTGGTATTTTTCATTTCAGGAAGTTCTGTTCGGTTCTTTTTCAAATAATTCATTGCCCTTTTTGTAATTCCCTATTTTCTGTTTTCAAGTTTGTTCTTTATTTCTTTAAACTTAATAAGCATACTTACTATATTATTTATTATCTATCTGGTAATTCTTACACCTGAAATCTGCTTTTGCTGCTTAAAGACACCCTTTGCTATTTTTGTATCCCTGTATACTTGATTATCTTTGATTAGATTCTTCTTGTTATCCTTAGATTCTTCTTGTTATCCTTAAAATTATCTGTGGGAAATTCACTGAGCCCTAGAATGATGGTACTTTCATCCAGAGAGGGTCTGCATTTGCTTCTGCTAGACACCTAGAGGCACTGCCATTTGGGGACCATGTGTTTGGGATTACCTAGGTGGTATGAATCTGGGCTACAAACATGCAAGAGGGCTGGCTTACAGTTACAACCATCAGGACTGTTTGGTTCGTTTGTTTGTTTGCTCTGTCTCTGCTCTGCTCAGCACCAAGAAAATTTTCCTGTGGTCCCCCGAGGCATGGTTTGGGCAGGAAGGTATGAAATTTGGTTTTGGTTCATCCTTACAGTAAGGGTGTAGCCCTTTGGGATTCCAATTTAGCAGGGCCAGTTTTCTGTTAGACTCCATCTTAGGCAGACCCTGAGCTCTGACTGCTGTCCCCTTCTCTGCATAAGGCCTTTAAAACCTAAATGCAAGTGGCTCGATTGATTGCCTCAGGGCAAAGGAGGCCTGGCGTCAGCTGATTTTCTCAGTCTCCTCTCCTGGTTTTGCCTCTTCTCTCTGACCTGTCACTGAAGTGCCCCCAGGCTCCGTCCTTTTTCCTCTTCTTTTCCAGCTACAACAGACTGCCACTGATGCCCTTACATAATTTCATGACTAATTACTATCTCTATCCTGACACTTTCCACATTTATATCTCCAGCCCAGACCTTTCTCAGTTACTCCAGACTTGAATATAATCTACCTACTCTACATCTCTATTTGGTGATTCTCATAGAGATTGCAAAGCTAACATGCCCAGGACAGAATTTCTAGACCTCTTCCAGGTCCAGCTCTCCCCATGTCAGTTAATGACTATTGTGCTTTTATAGTTGCCCTAGCCCAAATCCTTAGTTTCATTCTGGACTCTTCTTTCCCTCACACCCACATCCATTTCAGAATATTTTATTGGTTATAACTAATATATCCAGAATCTTACCACCTCTGCCGCCACCATCCTGGTCCATTCTACCATCATCTCTCCCCTGAATTATTGCAGTAGGTTCCTAACTAGGCTTCCTCCTTCTGCCCTTGCTTTCCTACAGGGTGTGGCTGTAAGTCAGATTATGTCACTTATCTACTCAAAATCTCCGAAGGCTCCTCATCTCACTCAGAGTAAAGGCTTCATGTTTTCTGCCCTCACACGGCTCCTCCCCACCTCAAATGCATCTCTGATCTCTTGCTGGTCTCCCTATCACTCAGTTCTCTTCAGCCACACTGACCTTGCTGTTCTTCAAACATACCTGGTAGTCTCCTGCTTAGGATCTTTGTGTTGTGTTCCCCCAGGCTTGAATCCTCTTCCAAAGATACCCACATTGTTTTCCAGGTGTTTAATCAGCTGAAGCCTCTTCAGAGAGTTCTCCCTAATTGCCCTATTTAAAATTATATGCCTCCCCAATACTCTTTATCCAGTTTTCTTACTTTATTTTTCTTATAATCATAAGTTAGCTTCTATATAATGCCATGCACTATTCTAACACATTTAATCCTCACAACGCAACGTGTTACTTTTATTATCCCCATTTTACTGATAAAACCAAGGCAAAAGGTGGCTGATTTGGGATTTAAATACAGTCTGATTATAAATCTTTCTGTGCTGCTAACTACTTTATTCTGTCTTTCCATATGTAGCACTTGTCAGCTTCTGTAATATTATATAACTTCTTTATTTGTTTACTGTGGGTCTCTACCTGCCACCTCCACCCCCATCTAAATATCAACTCCAGGAAGACAGGTTTAGGTTTTTTTAATCAGTTTTTTTTTTCTTAACTACAGTATCCCTAGCACCTAGAACAGTGTCTAGTTTGTAGGTTCAATGAATATCTATTGAAGAAAGATTTATTTATTTATTTATTTTTGGCTGCGTTGGGTTTTTGTTGCTGCACGTGGGCTTTCTCTAGTTGTGGTGAGCCGAGGCTACTTTTTGTTGAGGTACATGGGCTTCTCATTGTGGTGGCTTCTCGTTGTGGAGCACGGGCTCTAGGCACGTGGGCTTCAGTAGTTGTGGCGTGCGGGCTCAGTAGTTGTGGCTCACGGGCTCTAGAGCACAAGCTCAGTAATTATGGCACATGAGCTTAGTTGCTCCGCAGCATGTGGGATCTTCCCGGACCAGGGCTCGAACCCGTGTCCCCTGCATTGGCAGGCCACTGCGCCACCAGGGAAGTCCCTAAAGTTGTAAGATGTTTTAAAGTCTCAGTTAAATGGACAATTTCCTGGGAAAAAAATATCTAATGGCTACAAGAAGGGAAATCCGAAAGCCCAATCACAGGGTATGAAATAGTATGAGGGAAGTGATCAAAGTTATCTCCATTAAAAAAAGGCTCTAGCCTTTTTGAGTTCACCAATAAATTATTTTAAACTTTTATAATCTGCACAATTCCAGAGCAATGGAAAATATCAGAAATATCCAATTCATTCTATAACAGGCCACAAGACATTTATATGACCTTGAGCATTTCCTTGGTCTTTTCTGAGACTCTTTTTCCTTCTCTGTAATAATTTTATAGGATTGTTAAGATTATGGGTTAGGAGCTAAGAATCCTAGGATAGTCCCTGGAAAATAGTTAGCACTCAGTAAATGTTAGGAATCATTATGATAATGATACTATTTCAAGACAAAAATAGCACATATAAAAAACTCTATCCCAGATTAGTTTATAATTATATATTAGAAAATTTTAAATAAAATGCTAATAAATAGACCTACTAATAGAATAATCTATCTGAATAATGCATGAAGGTTCCATATATGAAAATCAATCAATATTGTATTCCCTGTTACCCTTCACCCATTTTTCTGTTAGGACAGTGGTCTTTTTCTTATGGATTTGGAAAAGCTCTTTCTATATTAAGGAGATTAATCCTTTGTAATGTGAGTTGCAGATATTTTTCCCCAATTCATCATCTAGCTTTTGATTTAGTTCATGCTGTATTTTTTATTTTTGTAACTGGGTTTATTAATCTTAATTATAATAGTTAGGAAGATCTTCTAGATGACAAAAATAACCCTTATTTTCTTTTTTTTTTTTTTTTTTGCGGTACGCGGGCCTCTCACTGCTGTGGCCTCTCCCGTTGCGGAGCACAGGCTTCAGATGCGCAGGCTCAGCGGCCATGGCTCACGGGCCTAGCCGCTCCGCGGCATGTGGGATCTTCCCGGACTGGGGCACGAACCCGTGTCCCCTGCATTGGCAGGCGGACTCGCAACCACTGCGCCACCAGGGAAGCCCAACCCTTATTTTCTTTCAGCACTGTTATTGTTTAATTTTTTTACATTTAAATCAGATATATTTGAAATTCATCCTAGGTTTTGGTATGAAGTATGGAGCCAACTTTTTTTCTAGATAGCTATCAGTTTTTCCTGCCAATTCCAACCATCATCTTTATCATATATCCTTAAGCCCTGTCTATTTTGGGGTCTAATTCTAGATTCTTCATTTTCTTGCATTGGTTTTCTGCCTCCTCTTATGCTGTGGCACATATTTCTAATTACTGAGGCTTTGAAGTATGTTTTGGTGTCTGATAAGTCTAGTTCCCCCTCTTTGCTCTTCTTTTTCAGAGTTTTCCTGGCTAATATACCTTATCTGTATGCACTTTAGAATTTCTTTCAGTTGCAGGGGAAAAAAGTCCGTGGCCGTTTTTGTTGAGGTTGGTTTAAATTTTAATAAATTATTGAAATGACATCTTTAGAATGGATTCCCCTCTGAGAACACAATATAGCTTTCCATTTGTTCAAGTCTTCATTTTTATCATTCAGGAGTATTTTTTAGTTATTTTTGTTTTTTTCACTTCTTATTAAGTTTACTCCTAGGAGTTTTCTTTCTTGTTTTACCAAACAGTCTATGATTTTACTTCCCATGTAGATCTGCCTTTAGGGAAAGGATATTCTTAATCATGCAAAGAGTAGTGAGTGTCAGTTTAATTCTCACCGTAAATTAACACATTCACATTCTGGTTTTATACATCATTCTGTATGAGCAATTAATATGATTCACAATGAGAGATAAATCCAGTCTTCACATACCAGTAAGTCAGGTTTTAGAGCCTGTGAGGCTGAGAGCCAGATCATAGATCTTGGCAAATTTACCCTTGTAAATATTAGTGTATGTTGCCCAATAGAGCAACCTCTTTTTTTTTTTTTTTTTTTTTTTGCGGTACGCGGGCCTCTCACTATTGTGGCCTCTCCCGTTGCGGAGCACAGGCTCCAGACGCGCAGGCCCAGCGGCCATGGCTCACGGGCCGAGCTGCTCCGCGGCATGTGGGATCTTCCCGGACCGGGGCACAAACCCGTGTCCCCTGCATCGACAGGCGGACTCTCAACCACTGCGCCACCAGGGAAGCCCCTAGAGCAACCTCTTGATAAACAGCCAGATGCCCTCTCCCTGTGACACTTCAACCATGTGTGTGCCTTTACTTTAAAAATCAATAGCTCACTTAATAAACTTCACCACTTTAAGAAAACCTGTTATGCATGTTAGTTAAACTTGAATGACAGTCTTTTCAGCTGTTACTGATGTTTCTGCATCTGTTTATAAGTTAAAGGACCCAATCTATACACTAATGATATGCTTTGGAAAATTACTATCATTGGTCAAATCTTTAATGAAAGTTTTAAATTCTTATATATTACAGAATTTCACAAACTTATTTGGACAGCCACTAGTCTGCTTGCTTTCTCCTACAGCATATCCAAAAGCTTTACAAGGTATGTTCTGTCATTCCCTGTTGTATCCGTAGGTTGCAAATAAACTTATGTCTACATTTTGAATAATCCTGCTCTGATCTTTGTCTCCCCCACCTATAGTGGTCAGTTGTGGATTTATAGTGTTTAATGTAGCAAGTGTCAGTCTGAAATAAACCCCGAAGTCTTGCCAACAACCAGAATTCTTTAATGGGCTAACTGTTAGGCCTTGAGATAATTCTAAAAGAAATGATAAATCATCCCTGAGAAAAGAGTGGTTTTGGTCCCTTGCTACTGGGGAGCTCATGATTTGTGAATTTTAAAATTTGTGTTGCAGGTGTGCTGGTCGTCATCCATATAGCATGACTTCCTCCAGCTCTGGCTACATATTTTAAGTATCTTTTAAGACAGTGAGATTTCTGGTCTAGAACACTTCTCAATCTATGCCTAAGTGTTAGAATAACCTAACTGGCACAACTTAAAGGGTGTCTTTTATTCACATTTTTACCTCGCATTTTTAAAATAAAAGAACTGGGCTTCCCTGGTGGCGCAGTGGTTGAGAGTCCGCCTGCCGATGCAGGGGACACGGGTTCGTGCCCCGGTCCGGGAGGATCCCACATGCCGCGGAGCGGCTGGGCCCGTGAGCCATGGCCACTGAGCCTGTGCGTCCGGAGCCTGTGCTCCGCAACGGGAGAGGTCACAACAGTGAGAGGCCCGTGTACAGCAAAAAAATAAAAATAAAAATAAAAATAATAAAATAAAATAAAATAAAAGAACCTCTTCTCAGGGTGCCAGAGAGACAGGTCAGTGTTTTTGCCTTTTCTCAGGTGGCTGAGAAATGAAAAACTTTTTGTCTTTAATAATTTGTCCTCAGTAAGCAACACATAAAATCTAATCTAATTCCCAGTCATTAAGCTAGGTAAAATACTAAACAAACCTTAATCCTGTTTTAGCAGTACTTGTCACTGTTTCACTATCTCCCTAACTGTGAATAGTGCTGATGTCTCTCTGTGGGAGATGGCATTTTACTGCTACTTCCCAGCCAGAAGTCCTGTCTGCTGACATAGTTTGACACAGGAAGTGATGGTCAGCATTTGAATGCCCGAGAGAAGCTGGAGACTTTTCACCGTTGTTTTAAGGTAAGTTCTGCTATTTAACAGGGAAAAACATGTAGAAATACTAAGTTCATGTATCTAAAAGGCAAATCACTAAGGGATAGAACTTACCTTCAAACAACGGTAAAGCTCTCCTGCTTTGAGGACTTTGTTAACCTGTTTCTTATCACTTTTGGAGACATGTAACCCCTTCTAATCGCGAGTACTTTTTGCTATCAAATTTTCCTATCAAGATGCAGCTTTATTTTAAATTGCATGGACCTGATGGGTTAATACCACAATTATTTAATCTGAAAGGTTTTATTGTGAAGAGGGTAAAAACACAGACTCTGGAGGCAAACTGATTGTGTTTGAATCCCAACTCAGCCACTTACCAGCTGTGTGACCTTGGGAAGTTACTTAGCCATTCTGTGCCTCAGTTTCTTTCCTATCAAATGGAGATAATAATAATACCTACCTCATTAAATAATTCTGGGTACACAGTAAGTATTCAATATGTGCTAACTATTGTTATTAATATGATTAATTGAAATATATGTCCTTAACATTTTTTAGTCCAGTATCCTATTTTTTGTGCTGTAAAACTTAGACCTCTAATCCCTTAAATGTGTCCCATCTGGACACAAAACTAGCAGATACCTAAGTATTTGGAATGTCAGATTACATCCCTGCACCTCTGGTATCTGAATTCTGCAGTTATCTCTTTAACCAAGAGTCACTTCATTCATTCAACAAGCATTTATTCCACATTTATTTATCAGGTGCTGTGCTAGGTAGAAGATATAGACAACCTAACTGGCAATTACTGTAGGTGCTCTGAGGGTTTCACAGGAGGAAGCACATGTAAGGTGAACTCCTGACCAGCCCTTGAGAGTTAAGAAAGTAGATGAAATGATGTCTAAAGTTGAGTTGAAGGATACGTAGAATTAGATGGGGGTGGGAAATGGTTGAATAAGAGTGTTCTAGCAGAGAAAAAGCATGCGAGCATGTGAAGAATGAATTGGGGAGGAGCTTTGATGGAAATGGGGAGATGATGTTGGCCAGAGTGAGGACAGTGGCTGGTTAGCTGGAGATAATAATCCTGGAGAACCAGTAGGACTTGATGGACTGGATGAGAGGGAATCAGGGAGAGGAAGGAAGCAGGGATGGACTGCCAGGTGTCTGGCTGAGGTGCCGGTAGAAGTGATAATCCTGGATAAGAAGCAGATTTGTAGGAGAACAACAGGGGAAAGAATCTACTGACAAGTTTTGATATGTTGAGTTTGAGGTTACCTTTGAGAGTTAGGTTGAGTATAGTAGTGTGGAGCTCCTCTGTCCAATAGAAATATAATGGGAGTCACACATGTGATTCTAAGTTTTCTAGTAGCCACATTTTTTTTAAGGTAGAAACAAACAGGTGAAATGAGTGTTAATGAGACATTTATATTTTATAATTCACAGTTTGTCTCAATTTGGACTCATCACTTTTGAAGTGTGTCTGGTGGCTACTGTAGGACAGTGCCGTTCTGGACCTAAGGAGCTTATTTAGGCTGCAGATAGGGAACTGGGAATTAATATGCATATAAATGATAACTGAAATTTGTGCATAGGTGAGATCAACAATGTGTAGAAAGAAAATACTGATATTTAAGGGATAGGAAGAGAAAGAGCAACTAACAAAGGAGAATGAAAGAGATTGGCAGTTCTAGTGCTTCTCAGAGGGTTCCATTAGGAGCTGCCCATGATCCAGCACTTGCCATATTTGCATGGAAATTGTTAGTTGGAGGGGAAAAAAAAGCAAAGAAACATGTTCATTTTCCGTTTCTCTTAAGTTTACAAGACTCTATCTTAAGTTTTTTTCAGCAGAAAGCAATGTACCTGGGATATGTTTTTGTAGTTCCAAGCCGAATGTACTTTGTTGAATTATACTTTAATGATACAGCTTTAATTTTATACATTGTCAGTACATTAAAGTGTTCCTCAAATGCCTCTCTTTTGCAGAACTGTTGTCTATATATATAACATGTTTGTTATTACAGATCAATCTCAACGAGGTAGCCTCTTCACTCTCTTTTTGAACAATCCTCTAATGGCCTTCCTATTTGTCTCTGGATTGTCAAGCATGCGTAGAGGCCTATGGGAAAAGTGTCAAGAATATCTTCGAAAAATCAACCGCGATATTGCCCAGCTACTGACCCATTCACGTTCAATAGGTACCCTACTAATCTAACTGCACACTTAACAGAATGTACTATAATGGTTTAAAATTGTTTAAATTGTTTGAATTTATAAAGGTATTTGTTGAAGGCAGGAAAGTTGAGAAGGTTTTCCTGAACATTTCTTGCCTTTTGAAATGTATTTCCCACTTAAGTATCCTTTTACTGTCACTTTTCTCCTCCCTACAGATCAGGCATTTCTCCAGTTTTTTGGAGATGAATTTCTTCGCTTGCTTCTCACAAGATTTATCTTTTGTTCAGCCACCATGAGGATGCACAAGATTTTTCGGGTAGGCAAAGAATATCATTAAAGATCAATTTTGCCATTTTAGGTATTTAAGAGTCATATATTATATTTCACTTGTATTAAATAAACTTTGACTAGATCCAATATAATATTCACATATTAATATGTAAGGTATAAAGATGAACAATCTAAGGCACATCTGAGTAGCTACCACCCAGTTTAAGAAGCAGAAAGTTTTCATTACCTTTGAGGCCCCTCTGTGGGTCCTCCCTGATCCTGTCTCCCCTCTTTAGTTTTTTTTTTTTTTTTGCGGTACGCGGGCCTCTCACTGCTGTGGCCTCTCCCGTTGCGGAGCACAGGCTCCAGACGCGCAGGCTCAGCGGCCATGGCTCACGGGCCCAGCCGCTCCACGGCATGTGGGATCCTCCCGGACCTGGGCACAAACCCACGTCCCCTGCATCGGCAGGCGGACTCTCAACCACTGCGCCACCAGGGAAGCCCCCCTCTTTAGTTTTAATGAAACGAAAACCCTAAATTTTATAATTGTCATTTGCTTTACTTTATAGTTGTGTCACATATTTTTGTGTTCCTACACAACATGTTCATGGATCCATATTGTATGTATTCTTCTACATCTTGCTTTTTGACTCACTGTTACATTCCTGAGATTGAGCCATGTTGATGACTGACTGTAGCTTTCATTCATCCGTTTTCACTGCTATATAGGATTCAGTTGTTTGACTATACATCCCAAATTACTCATTATCTACTGATAATGGCCATTTGGGTTGTTTCTGGTTTGTTATTATTATAAACGATGCCACTGTGAAATCTTCCATCAGTTACCTGGCGCACATATGTAAGATTTTCTCTGCCGAACATACTAGTAGTGGACTGTAGGGTCAGACACTATAGACGTATTCAGCCTTACTAGTTAAAGCCCTGGTTATACCAGTTTACGCTTGCAGTCGCTGTGTGTAAGCGTTGCTATTGGTCTAATCCTTGTCAACACTTGTTGCTCTCATTCTTTGTGTTTCATGTGAATCTGGTGGGTGTAAGTAGTAGCTCATTGTGGTTTCAAATGTCATTTCTGGGATTACTCTTGAGGTTGAACAACTTTTCATATGTGTTACTCTGTGTTCTTCTTTATGAAGAGTATGTTCAAGTCTTTGGTCTGTTTTGCTCTAAGTAGTTTGTTTCTTTCTGTGTATTCATGTAACTATGTAACACTCTTCAGTGAGGTTTTAAAAAACGTAGCCATTTTTCACTTCTTATAAGTAACATTTGGTTCTTTTTCAAATATGCTTAAATATTTTCAAAAGTCTTTTACCATTTTTAGTTTTAAAATATAATATTTTTTCCATTTTATGACTATAATTTTAAAATGTGAAAGAGTTGTGCAGTGAATACCCATATACACACTAGCTGGATTCTGTAGTTAACATTTTGGTATATTTGCTTTCTCACATATTTGTCCATTTATCCATCTCTCTTTTCAATCATCAGTTCATCTCAGTTTTTGATGCATTTTGAAGTAAACTGTGGACTTCACCCCTCAACACTTCATCATGCATATAAATAACTGAAATTTATATTTATTTACTTACTTCTTTTTTTAATGTAAAGTTTACATACAGTGAAATGCACAGAACTAAAGTCTACCATTAGATGAGTTTTGACAAATACATACTCCTTTGTAACTCAAACCCCAATTAGTAATACAACATAGCATCATTCCAGAAAATTTTCTCCACACCCTTCTCCAGTCAGTCCACTACCCATTATCCCAGAGACAATGCTCTTTTTATTATTTTCACTACAGATTAATGTCACCTATTCATGAACTTGAATTATACAGTGTAAACCTTATTTGATCAAGCATATTCTTAAGATTCATCTGTGTTATTTCATGTAGAAGTAACTCATTCCTTTTGAGTAGTTCCATTTTCTGAATATATCACAGTTTATTTAGGCCTTCTCTTTTTTTTTTTTGACTTCGTCAGGTCTTAGTTGTGGCACGCGGGACCTTTGTTGAGGTGTGCAGGATCTTTCGTTGTGGCACACAGGCTTCTCTCTGGTTGTGGCATGTGGGCTTCTCTCTAGTTGTGGTGCACGGGCTCCAGAGTGCATGGGCTCTGTAGTTTGCAGCGTGAGAGCTCTCTCATTGAGGCCCGTGGGCTCAATAGTTGTGGCGCGTGGGCTTAGTTGCCCCGCGGCATGTGGGATCTTAGATCCCCGACCAGGGATCGAACCCACGTCCCCCGCATCAGAAAGTGGATTCTTTACCACTGGACCATGAGGGAAGTCCCCTTGGGTCTTCTCTTTTTAATGAACACTTGGGCAGTTTTAAACTTTTGACTATTATAGATAAAGTGACCATGAACATTCCTATGCAATTCTTTTCCAGACTTACGTTTTGAATTTTCTTGATCACAGAGTAGGTATGTCTTTAGTCTTATAAGAAACTGCCAGACTTTTTCTCAAAGTAGTTGTGTCATTTTCTGTTCCCAGCAACTGCATGTGAAAGTTGCTCTACATCCTTGCCAACACATAGTGTTGTCAGTCTTAAATTGTAACCAGTCTATTGGATTTATAGTGGTATCTCATTGTATTGGTTGGCCAAAAAGTTCATTCGAACCTTTTGGCCAACCCATAGTTTCAATTTGCATTTCACTGATGAATGAGGATATTGGACATCTTTTCATGTGCTTGTTAGCTGCATCTTATCCCATTCTGTTGGCTTTCCTTTTCGTTTTCTTAACAGTGGCTTTTGAAGACTAAACTTTTAAAATTTTGATGAAGTTTGAACGAATCAGTTTTTTTTTCTTTTGTGGTGTGTTTTATCTAAGAAATCTCTGCCTATCCCAAAGTCACAAAGATTCTAGGAGTTTATAGTCTTAGCTTTTACATTTAGTTCTATGATATGAGTTAACTTTTGTTTACAGTGTGAAGTAAGGGTTAAAATTTCTTTTCAATACGGGTATGAAATTGTTCTAGTATCTCTTGTTGAAAAGCTTATCCTTTTCTCATTGAGTTACTTTTGTTATTTTTTGAAAATCAGTCAACCATATATGTATAGGGATATTTCTAGACTCTAAATTCTGTTCCATTGACTGAATAGCATTTTTCTCTAATATGCTGCTGCCTTGATAATTGTAGCTTTATAATAAGTCTTGAAATCTTTGTAGTGTGAGCCCCCCCTGCCATTGCCAAAATGTTTTATGTGTTTTAATAGTTCTAGAAGATCCTTTGCATATCTATGTGAATTTTATATTTTGATTGGGATTGCATTTAAATCTATATAATCAATCTGTGGAGTGTTGTATTTTAATAATATTGAGTCTTCCAATGAATTAATATGATATATCTCCCCATTTATTTAGGTCTTCTTTAGTTTCTCTCACCAATATTTTGTGGTTCTCATCATACAGGTCTTACATGTGTCTTATTAAATTTATCCCAAAGTATTTCGTTTTGATGATTTGTAAATAAAATTATATTTTTTATTTCATTTTCCAATTATTTGTTGCTGATACATAGAAACAAATGTTTTTATGTATTATCAGCGAATAATGTTTTCTAAATTAACCTGTGGGACTTCCCTGGTGGTCCAGTGGTTAGGACTTCGCATTCCAATGCAGGGGGTGCAGGTTCGATCCCTGGTCAGGGAGCTAAGATCCCACGTGCCTCGCGGCCAAAAAGCAAAACATAGAACAGAAGCAATATTGTAACAAATTCAATAAAGACTTTAAAAATGGTCCACATCAAAAAAATCTTTAAAAATAATAATAATAAATTAACCTGTATCCTGCAGTCTTGCTAAATTGAAGTATTTGCTTTGTTACCTTTCTGTGTATTCCTTAAGGTTTTCTATCTACACGATCATGTCATCTTCAGACAAAGGCAGCTTTACGTCTTCCTTTCCAATCTGTATGCCTTTTATTTTGTGTATGTGTGTGCTTTTTTCAGGGCTAGATCTTACAGCAAAATGGTGAATAGAAGTAATGAGAATGAATATTCTTGCCTTGTTCCTGGTTTTAAGGGAAAAATTAGTCATTTACCATAAATTATAATGTTAATTGTTAGTTTTTCATACACACCCTTTTTCAGGTTGACTGAGCTCCTTTCTATTCCTATTGCTGAGAGTTTTTATCAGGAATGGGTATAAAAGATTGTCAAATAATTTTTTTCTGCATTAATTGATCCTGATATATATTAATTCTGTTAACATGGTGAATAGCATTGATTGATTTTCTAATAGTAAGTCAACCTTGTATATCTGGGCTAAACACATTTTGTGGTCATGTATTATCCTTTTGCATTGTTTGATTCATTTTGCTAGTATTTCCTTTTGGATTTTTGTATCTGTTTTTATGAATGATTATGGTATTTAATTTTTTCTTGTGAGGTCTTCATGTGGTTTTGTTATCAGGGTAGTGCTGACTTCATAAACTGAGTTGGGGTGTGTTTCATTCTCTTGTATTTCTTAAAGAGTTTCTTTTCAATTGGCATTATTTCTTCCTTGAATGATTGGTAGAATTCATCAGTGAAGCCATCTGGACCTGGAGTTTTCCTTTTGGGGATGTTTTAAATTATGGATTCAGTTTCAAAGGCTATTCATGTTTTCTATTTTGTTCTTAGTTTTAATCACTTGTGTCTTGCAAGTCATTTTCTAATTTATTGCCAAAAAATTGTTGATAATATTCCTTTATCCTTTTAGTCTCTGTAGACTCTGTAGTGATTTTTCATGACTCATATTGGTAATGTTTCCTGTCTTTTTTTTTCCAGTCTAGCTAAAGGTTTGTTAGTTTTTATGATCTTTCCAAATAAACAGCTTTTACTTTCCTTGATTTTTTTTTACTACTGTTTGTCTCTTTTCTACTTAATTTATTTCCATTCATACTTTATTATGTTTCTTCTTTTTAATTACTTTTATTTTAATTTTCTCTTTTAATTTCTATGTTTTAAAACTTAGATTGAAAACCTTTTGCTCTTCTAGTACAAGCACCTACCCTTTAAGCTTAACTGCTATAGTTATATGATTTCAATACTTTTAACTTTATTGAAACTTGTTTTTTGACCCAGCATGTGAATTATCTTGGTGAAGATTCTTTCTGCACTTGAAAAGACTATGTATTAGATGCTATTCTAATACATGCTATTAGATGTATGCTTCTGCTATTATTAGATGGAGTGATTTATAAATGTCAATTCAGCTTGATGTTCCAAGTATATTAAATAGTGTTCTTCAAGTCTTCCATATTCTTTTTTTTTTTTTTTTGCAGTACATGGGCTTCTCACTGTTGTGGCCTCTCCTGTTGCGGAGCACAGGCTCCGGACGCGCAGGCTCAGCGGCCATGGCTCATGGGCCTAGCCGCTCTGTGGCATGTGGGATCTTCCCAGACCAGGGCACGAACCCGTGTCCCCTGCATCAGCAGGTGGACTCTCAACCACTGCGCCACCAGGGAAGCCCCAAGTCTTCCGTATTCTTAACTGATTTTCTGTCTGCTTATTCTATCCCTGATAGAGAAGTATCTAAACCTCTAATTATACTTGTGAATTGGTTCGTTTCTCATTTTGGTGCTGTTTTTTCATTATTCATTTTGAAGCTGTTATTGAGTTTGTACATACTTAGAGTTGTTATGTCTTGTTGAAACTACCCATTCATTACTATGAACTGTCTTTATGTGTGGCAGTATTCCTTGATCTGCAA
This sequence comes from Hyperoodon ampullatus, assembly GCF_949752795.1. Classification (NCBI taxonomy): domain Eukaryota; kingdom Metazoa; phylum Chordata; class Mammalia; order Artiodactyla; family Ziphiidae; genus Hyperoodon; species Hyperoodon ampullatus. The sequence continues at coordinate 10,604,051 of NC_136919.1, forward strand.
TCTAGTTTGTGCAATATTAATATAACTATACCACTTTTCTTCTGGTTTGTGTTTGTATGGCAAATCTTGTTTTATTCTTTTACTTTTAACCTATATCTGTCTTAATATTTAAAGTGGAATTCTTTTCAACAACATTAGTTCCTGCTTTTTTATCTAGTTTGACCATATCTGCCTTTTACTTGACATTTTTAGTTTTAAATTACATTTAAATTAAGTATAATTATTAATATAGTTTGAGTTAAATATACTATTATTTGTTTTCTATTTGTCCTGGCTGCAGTTTGTACCTTTTTTCTTTCTCTCCTGCCTTCATTTTCATTTGACTTAATTGAGGTTTTGTTTTGTTTTAGAATTTTATTTTAATAACACTGTATATTTATGCTGTATCTCGTTTTGCTTTTTTAATGTCACTTCATATTTAATGTAATTATCTTACAATAGTATTCTTCCATTTTTCCCCTCCCAATCTCTACTATTATTGTCATTTGACTTTTGAGTATGATATATACTATTTGATACTTTGTGGTTATCATAGCATTAAACAGTCAATTATCTTTTTTTTTTTTTTGCCACGCCATGCAGCATGTGGGATCTTAGCTCCCTGACCAGGGATCGAACCCACACACCCTGCAGTGAAAGTGTGGAGTCTTAACCACTGGACCACCAGGGGAATTCCTAAAAAATTTTTAATGAGGAGGAAAAGCTTATATATTTATTATTTCTGGCACTCTTAATTTCTTTCTTTAGATTTAATCTTCCATCTGGTATCATTTTTCTTACCACAGAATTTCCTTTATCATTTCTTATAGTGCATATCTGGTGGTGATTAATTCTCTCATTGCTTATTCATCTGAGACAGTATTTATTTCACTCTGATGTTTTGTGAACCATGGGTTATTTAGAAATATGTTATTTAGTGTTTAAATTTTGGGAATTTTCAAGATATCTTACTGATTTCTAATTTAATTCCTTTGTGGTCAAATAGTATGCTTTGTATGGTTTGAGTCCTTTTAATTTATTGAGACTTGCTTTATTGTCTAGAATGTGGTCTATAATGGTACATGTTCTAGGGACACTTGAAATGAATGTATCAATATATGCTGCTGGGGCCTCCCTGGTGGCGCAGTGGTTGAGAGTCTGCCTGCTGATGCAGGGGATACAGGTTCGTGCCCCGGTCTGGGAGGATCCCATATGCCGCGGAGCGGCTGGGCCCGTGAGCCATGGCCACTGAGCCTGCGCATCTGGAGCCTGTGCTCCTCAACGGGAGAGGCCACAACAGTGAGAGGCCCGCATACCGCAAAAAAAAAAAAAAAAAAAAAAAATATATATATATATATACATATATATATATATATATATGCTGCTACGGTTGAGTGAAGGGTTCTATAAATGTCTGTTAGGCCTTGTTGGCTTATAATGTTGTTCAACTTCTTTATAGCCTTACTGATTTTCTGAATAATTGTTCTATTATTACAATGTGTAATGTGTGTTTTCCTCTGGCAGTTTTTAAGATTTTCTCTTTACATTGGTTTCCTACAATTTGATTATGATGTACTAGCTTGATATGCTTTTCTTTGTTGCTTTCTTCCTGCTTGGGGTTTATTGAGCATCTTGGAGCTATCTAAATATCAACATATTTAATATATTTTAGAATATTTTTGGCCCTTATTTCTTCAAACATTTTCTCTACCTCCTCCCTTTTTCTTTCTGGAGCATCAATTACATATATGTTAAACAACCTAATATTGTCCTACAGGTCAATGATTTGCTCTTTTTTTTTTTAAGTGAAAAAAGGTTTATTTACATGCTCTTCATTTTTAAAAATGTCTGTTTTCTCCCAGTGTTTCAGTTTCTGTTGTCTTCAACTTTACTGATGTTTTCTTTTGCAGTGTCTAATGTGCTCTTAATCCTATGTCCATTTAGTTTTTCATTTCAGGGATTACATTTTTCTCACCTCTATAAGTTCTTTTTGGTTCTTATAACATTTTCCATTTTTCCCCTTATTATTTTTATGTTTTCTTTTGTGTTCTTGAATGAATAATAATAGCTAAAGCCTTTACCTTCTAATACTGTATTCTCTATCATTTATAGGTTTGCTTTTATTGTTTTTTTCTACTGGTTAGGGGTCTCATTTCTAATTCTTTGTATGTTTAGTAATTTTCTGTTAGACTGTGAGCATTATGAATTTTCTGATGTTGAATTCTGTATTTTGTTGTCTTTAAAGAGTGTTGGGCTTTGTTCTGGCAGGAGTTAAATTACTTGAACATCTTTTTGACCTTTCCCTGGCTTGTTTTTAAGCTTTTTAAGGGCAGGTTTATTACAGTAGCATTAACATACAGATGTAGATTTATTTCAGCCTAGTACTAAGAAGCATGATTTCTCTGGGGTCTCTTTTATATGTCCACTGTTTCAACACATATTCTCCACCCTTGGGGTGTTTGGTCAGAATTCAAACATGTCCCAGCCCTGTGTGAGCTGAGAGAATTGTTCAGTTTACAGTAGCCCCCCAGCAGTTCCTGGTTTTTTGTATTTTTTTGGGGGGGGGGTTTGAGCTTTTCATTATTGTCACTCCTCATAGTATTTAGTGTGGTAAAATGAAAATTTGGTCTCTGTAATATGTAATTACTGAGGCCTACAGGCACAAGAGAGATAGAAATGACCTTTGAATATATGGACCGTCATGTTAGATGTATAGAAAAATGGTAATTTATTTTTTCAGTAAATTTTAAGTATGTGGCAAAATTGTAGTCTATAGAAAGTACCAAATGAAGAAGAATTTCCAAATGAGAATCACTTTATTCTTGAAATTGTCTTCTTATTTTGCTTCCATGTGATTACAAAAACTATTTTCTTTTTTCTTTTATTAGTCCTTTTTTTGTTTTTTCCCCTGATCTTTCATCTCTCTTTCTAGGGACTCTTTTTTTCACTCTCTTTGCTAATAAGCTTAGAAACCTCATCCATTTTCACGGCTTTTAATATTTATCTTCATGTAGATTGTATCAGTGTATATATTATATATGTATGTAGTATGACATAAACTACTCAAACCTGTCTTCTTCTTTTTTAAAAAATTTATTTATTTTATTTATTTATTTTTTGGCTGCATTGGGTCTTCATTGCTGTGCGTGGGCTTTCTCTAGTTGTGGTGAGCGGGGAGTACTCTTCATTGCAGTGGGCGGTCTTCTCACTGCGGTGGCTTCTCTTGTTGCAGAGCATGGGCTCCAAGTGCACGGGCTTCAGTAGTTGTGGCTCGCGGGCTCTAGAGCACAGGCTCAGTAGTTGTGGCGCATGGGCTTAGTTGCTCTGTGACATGTGGGATCTTCCCGGACCAGGGCTTGAACCCGTGTCCCCTGCATTGGCAGGCGGATTCTTAACCACTCTGCCACCAGGGAAGCCCTCAAACCTGTCTTCTGAGATACAGTCCTGAATTTTCAAATTCTGGTTGACGGGCTGTCCTCTTTGTATAGCCCATTACCTTAAATAAAATATACCTAAGACCTGAAGCTTTATACTATCCCCAAATTATCTCCTCCTTTACATCTCTTTTTCTCTGAGTAGCTCTCAACTCTTCTTTCAAGTCATCCATTCCTGAAATCTTAGTCATTTTTGACACCTCCTTCTCCTATAATTAATTGTCCAGGCCCATTAATTTGACCTTTTCAGGGTTTCCCATGTCTTTTCTCTCGTTTTAATTTCTACTGAAACATGTATTTATTTATTCATTAACAAATACTTGTTGAAATTCTGTGTATTTTAGGATTTTCCCCCCAGCAAGTAGGAATTGTATGGTTTCCACAATATAGCATAGTTCCCAGAAATGATAGGCCCCAGTAAATATTCATGAAATAACTCACTAAATGAATATATTGGGTTGAACCATATGAACTTATCATTTTTGGGGTCAAAATGGTCAAATGTCAGCAATTTCGTATGTTCATCAAATATATTACCAATATGAAGGAGAAATATGCATATTAAGTTACTTCTTAATACTGTTCATATTAACAGTAATATTAATGTGTATAATTTTCTTTCCTTAAACTATAAAATTGACTTTTCTCTTCTTTGTTTACCAGGAAACACGAAATTATCCAGAATCATATCCACAACTGCCAAGGGATGAAACAGTGGAGAACCCTCACCTCCAGAAGCACATTTTGGAATTAGCATCCATTCTGGATGTGCGAAACGTGTTCCTTGAGAATACCATAGATGACTATTAAAACAAAAATCCTCTGTTGAAACAAGTTTTCATTTGCCACAGATTTTAAATGGTGCAGTTTTCTAATGTGATGACAGACACATAGTGGTGTTATTTAGTTTTTATTTTTCAATTTAGGACCACCATTTTAAAAATAAGCTGAAAAAAATTGTTCAAACTTTTAGGGCAACTGTTTTAAAATACAGTATTTCAGGTCTTTTAAAAACTCAATTAATCTTGGAATTTTTATTTTTTGGTTTTGAGGTACGGATACTTACCTCTAACATCTGATCCTACACTCATATAGTCACTATTCTCACCCTGAGAAGAGTAAATCATTTATTTTTGTATAATGAGGAAAACCCAGCTCTTATACTTGGACCTTAAGTGTGTGGATTTGGAAAATATGTAATTGTTCACAAATATAAAACTAGCCAGCATGGACTGCAAAGAATCAAGAACAGAGCCCTTCCAGCCCTTTCATTCCAAGCTAGTAGATAGAAAAATGTGTGATTCTTTGAAGCCTAATCAGGCTAGTTCTTAAAAGCATTTAATTCGTTTAAATGCTGTCAAAATTTCAGTGACTGTATAGGATTGATTTGCATCTGAAAAGCTGAATCTTTAATTGGGGTCTTGAGATGATACATATCATTTGGAATGTGTGAGTCCTGTGTTATCATAAGATATGTTTGCATATTTTGTTTTCTTTGTATCCTTTGAATGCTGGAAGTGAAAAAGAACAACTTTTAAATCTTTCAGTCAAAAAATCAGGTTGTCTTTTCATAATACAATGTTTCCAAAGGAATTCCATTTAAACTTTTATTAATTAATGAGATCAAGTTTAAAGACTGTCTAGGTTGAGGTCTGTGGTATACAGTAGAGAGTTTGTAATCTTTTTGCCTAGTTCAGATTTATGAAACTTCAGAGTTGTTACTAATTTTAGTTGAGGGTAACTGAATTGTTATATAATTAAAATGGAAGTTGCTTTTGCATTGACAATTTGGAAATTAGGTTTTTAAAAACTCCTTATATTTACTATTTTATATTTCATGCACAAGTTTTTTATTATTTTATATAGGACTCAGTGTATTATATAAAGATTTTTGTGTTTTTTCTTCCCTTCCATCCCCTTCATAATTTTGCAGGTACTAGCTATGATTTCTTTCCCCTCTTTTTTTTTTTTTTTTTTTTTTTTAATGCGGTACGCGGGCCTCTCAGTGTTGTGTTTTTTTTTTTTTTTTTTTTAATGCGGTACGAGGGCCTCTCAGTGTTGTGGCCTCTCCCGTTGAGGAGCACAGGCTCCGGACCCGCAGGCTCAGCGGCCATGGCTCACGGGCCCAGCCGCTCCGCGGCATGTTGGATCTTCCCGGACCGGGGCACAAACCTGCGTCCCCTGCATTGGCAGGCGGACTCTCAACCACTGCGCCACCAGGGAAGCCCCTTTCCCCTCTTTTGACTCCCCAGCATTCAGGTTCAGAAATCTATGAATCAAAAACCCTTCTACCTAATTTTCTGTACAGGCTCACAGCTCTACCTCTGGCAGTCCCAGGGGAAATGAGGTGTTTGCTTTTGGTGCCTCTTTCCTATGTCCCTAGGGAAATTTTACTGTAATATTTTTAACTTGGTTTTTATTTCTAACATACAGAATTATTTTGGTCTAAGTTATTCATATATGTGTTCCAATTTGTTGGTTTTTCATCTGAAGTCTTGAAGTTATTGTTCTTGGGTTTGGGAGACTCTGTAGGTTTTTTATTTTTATTTTTATTTTTTATTTTTTATTTTTATTTTTTTGTGGTACGCGGGTCTCTCACTGTCGTGGCCTCTCCCGTTGCGGAGCACAGGCTCCGGACGCGCAGGCTCAGTGGCCATGGCTCACAGGCCCAGCCGCTCCGCGGCATGTGGGATCTTCCCGGACCGGGGCATGAACCCGTGTCCCCTGCATCGGCAGGCGGACTCTCAACCACTGCGCCACCAGGGAAGCCCTAATTAACTTTTTAACAGTCATTTTTGTTTGGTCTTTTAAACATTATTTCAGAAGGCTTTGGAAAAGTTACCCTGGAGAGAGATTTCCTTTGCTAGTGGGTTTTCATTATCAGATAAAGACTGCTTTCCTTTTTCTTCCTCCCCCCAGTACCTTAATAAACTTCATAGCTTTCCTTTCATAACAGTGTTCACCTGAACTACAGCAATAGACTGTCCTTAGTTATCTGACCTCTTGCTTCAATTCCCCCGAAGTTCTGTGCCAGTAAGATTCCTAGCAACACATATTCTCCTGTTCTCTGATGCTTAAAATAATATTTATCATCCTGAGCTTTATCCTCACTTGATTAACATAAAGAACACTGGCTTGAGAAGTAGGAGACCTGAGTTCTAATCCTGGCTTTCCTGATAACTAGCTTTATGCCCTTTGACAAGTGTCATCATGTCTCTGCTTTTTAGCACTCTCATCTGTAAAATGAAGGCATTGGCCCAAGGTTCTGTCCAATTCTGTGGTTCTATAATTTGAACTCTTTGTTCCAAAAGATATTGATTTTCCCACCCCTGCCACCTGGAAAATTGGTTTCCCTTATTTTAATATACACAACATTTTCTTTTCTATATCATTTTTACCTAGTTTTTGTTCAAGAAAATATCTGGGTCCCACTTAGTTGTTGTAGAAACTAGTTCAGTGAGAGAACCTCCGGAAGAAATTAGAGCTTTTGTTATTAGTAACATGTTTGTCTAAGAAAAAGGGGTCTTGGAACTCACAGCTAGTGTTTAGATGATGACCTTGCTCCTCAAGTTAATAGTAGTGTAATTCCTTACTGGTGGTTAAAAATTTAAAGTAAACTAAAGTAACCTTGAGAGGAAAACTGTGCTGGAAAATTCTAAACTATTGTTTCATTCATGCCTTTAAAAAAATTTGTATTGAGCAACACTATACTCCAGATTTTGTCCTAGGCATTGGTGAAACAGACAACGTAGACTTAAAAGTCCTTGTTTTCATGAAGCTTATATTCTAGTAGGAGGAATCAGGCAATAAATATAATAAATAAGTAAATTTATGCTATAAAGTTTTAAATAGTATGAAGAAAATTTAGAGCGTGGCAAGGGAAATTTTTCGTTTGTTTTTAGGCAGAAAATAATGTTTCAGTGAGTGATCGGGATAGGCCTTATTGTGAAGGTTACATTTGTGCAAACACTTGTATTCCTTTGTTGTTGTTTTAACTTTTTGTTATGAAAATTTAAAACATACACAGAGTTTAATGAACCTTTTATACCCATTACCCAGCTTCTACATTTTAAGACCTTACTTTAATCGAGGAAGAGGAAATGAAAAAGGACCATCACTCAATGGGCTCAAGACGGCAATAGCAGAGAATCTTACTTTCTCAATATATACTGCTCTCCTTTATGAATATTAAAATGTTAAACCCTGTATTTATTTTTAGAATTCATAGAAATTTAAATTTTGGAACTAAGAACAAAGCAAAACAATGGCAAAGGGCATGACTTTGCTTTCAAATTGCACAAACTCCCCCCTGGAGATTCTGATACAGTGTCTCACCTCACCTAAGAACCACTGTAAACAAAATAGTGTAAGAGTGCAAGAAGTCAGTTATATACAAAACAAAATTAAGCACAATGGAATTGTTTTCTCTTTCTTTGTCCGTATATTTCTGCAGTTGATAAAGCAACTATCTTCCCTAATTTACAGAAGAGAAAGCTGAGACCCCAAAAAACTCAGTTTTTTTTCATAAAGATGGAGCTAGAACTAAAACTCAAATCTCCTAATCTCAGCCCAGTCTTTCCAGTAGCTCAGGTTGCTTTCTATAATGAACAAGAAAGAAATAATTAGAGATTTATATTTTGGCACAAAAGCTATGGTATTTTTTTAATATATCAAATATTGAAACCAGTAAATCAATCAGCCCCAGCAAATTTTTATTTATTAATTATAAAAAATCCACAAGTCAGACATTTTATCTTTGATTTTAGCCAGGGTATATCCTTTGTGTATGTGTGTGTGTGTGTGTGTGTGTTTTCTTCCCAGGAAGTGGTGCTCTCAAAAACCTCTCAAAGCACATAGAATTTATTGTACCCTTTATATTTTTACCAAGTTGAAATGTTTTGAGATTATAAAAGCAAAGTGCAGTCTAGTCATGACTGAAATTTTCCTGGTAAAGGATCTGTGTTTTATTTTTTTCTCACTTGTGGCTACTGTGCTTTGTTTTCTTCTTGCAGTAGTATTCCCTGAGACAGATTAGTTGGTGATTGAACTGAATTTCTTTGAGGTAAAGGGAAAAGCAACAAATCCGATGTATATATTAATTATGAGAGCTTTCATTAGCATTTTTCTCCAAGTTTAATCTCTGACCTGTGTGAGTTAGTAACTTTCTGTCTCTTAGAAGGGTTTTGGACTCTGTTGAAAAATCTTGTACTTAGTTATCCACAGAGACTTGTAATCAGTCTGATATACAGAGAATATTCTGGACAGGAAGTATAGTAAGGTACCAAGGTCTGCAAACTTGACTACTGCCTGTGATTCAGAACCACCTCCCCATCCTAAGTGAGTAAAAAGATTTGATATGAATATGAATGGTACGAATCTCCTGGTGATATTTTGGGTGTATATGTTCCTGTACGTTTGTTTGGAGAGTATTAAGATATTTACATTGAGGGCTCTTTTGTTGTCCTTATTTATTTGAAATTCTTATTTTATTTGCAATGGCATGTATATATTTTCATGATGCTGAATCTCTGTGTATACTTTCTGTATATATGTACATATTTGTAAATATATGGTATGCAGAGATACAGTATGTGTATATTATATACCCATACCCATTGTGGGCTGAATTTATTTAAGTTCTGTGAGGACATCGTGGTGGCATTGTTCATGCTGCTGTAATTAGGTTGTGGCTGTATCTCAATCGTGAGCCTCTATTTTGAGGGGCTTGTGTTTGGGTAAAATGGACTAATTTGGAGTTGAAATTAGGACATGAAGATCTTAACAGAAAGCTGGATATTCTTAGCTTTAAAATCATCTGCCAATTTCCATTTAAACTGATCATAAATTAGTGATATAAACCTGAAAAACCTAAGTATGTGAAACTGAGACACCAGCAGGTTCTTAAGCTATATTAGTACTTTATTTTCTTCCTTGTAGTTGGGTATTATTACTTAGTAACATACGTATTTATATTGAGAATCAAGGGGCAGTGGAAAAAATTACTTTGATCACATTTCAAAATAGATAGGAAAATGTCCTTTAAATAGGGAAATATGTTCCTAGTTGCCATTTTAATGCCTGATACCACAGTTTAATTTTGGAACAATTTTTTTTTTCACCAGTGTGTCTCATCTTACCTCTGTGAGGCAGAAAAAGGAGCATTAGGTAGAGGAGGGCTTTACCTAGGTAGGGTCGAATTTAATGAGGAACAAGAGGTTGATAACCTTTATAATTGCAGCAGCTGTGATTAATTTAGTCCTGTCTTGGCATTTCTAACTAGAGATTTTTCTAATTGGAACTGCATATCAAAGATGAGTATGCTTATCCGAGAAAATGCTTCCTGTGAATAAAATGCCTCCAGTTGTATTTCTTTGTCTCTATGAGACCACTGTGTTCTGCAAATTGATATTCACACACGAAGTAGGATTCTTAATATTAGGTGCATGGCCCGTGCTATAAAAGTGGGGCCTTCACACCTCTACCAAGAATGATAGGTTGGGGAGGATAAGGGGATAGTAAATATGTGCAGTGCCAATTTGTGAACCTATGGAATATCACAGAGATCAATATTCGGTTACTCGGGTCTTCACTGGGCATGTTTATTTGCACGAACAGTGTAGGAGATATTTAATATACACTTGACTACATTCACCACAAAAATTAAGTAGGGGTTATTTTTTTGCTTGATAAAATATAACTGCAAACAACTATTTACCCCATTATTCTTCAGAAGATTAAATCTATCTGATCCAATTTTAAATTATCTTAAAGAGAAAAGTCAGGAGTCATTTCTACTGTCCTCCAAAATTTGCCTCTTCATTGTATTTTTAATATGTCAGCCAAGTATTCATAACACTTCTCAATTACAATGTTAAATTTTAAATAAAGTTGTAATAGCCTTTTTCTTAAATACATATTAAAGTTTGGCGATGTATTCTTTCTGAGAAAATCAGTGAAAACGTTCATAATGTCTGATGTTCGAGTTGTTTTCGTAACCAGGTCATTTATTGCAACTGGAGGGTAGCAGAGCAGATGTTATGCTATTTAAAATTCATGGAACTGACTCATGCTTAATGTGGACATTGATTTGAGGAGAGCAACAGTATTTAGAAGTGTAGTAGATGAGACTGACATTGTGAATATGACCTCTGACTCTCTAACAGTCAGGTTGCAATTAACTAAGAATTGCTTAGAAAACCAAGCCCTCTCTCCCCCTATTCTCCTGCAGTCTTAGACATGGATACTTTATACCTGTTCATGCTGTACCTCCAGTTCTTTCCTGGATACTGTGACCACTTTACCTTAAAAAACAATTTTATTAAGGCAGTTCATCTTCCTCAAACAAGAATTTCCAAACATCATAATTACACTGTGTCCCAGCTTCACTGAATTTTTGAACAAAGAGATTTATTAAACATGCCTTGTGTTTAAGGAAGGATAATTGATGTGTGAATGGAATCAATCACCTATTGAAGGGAAGGATGTCAGGATGATGTAGGGGGACATGCCCTTAAATGGGTAAAGATAAATGTATTAAATCAAGTGTAACTAATTTGTTGATGCCATAGAAATATTTCCTTTGGAATTCTGTAGATATAAAATGTTTTCTTAAGCTAAAATTGATATTTTTAACTTAGTTTGGTGTAATATTGACTTTTAAGAAGAATTCCATTTCTGTATAACGTTGTTAGTCACTGACTGAAGCACCAATTCTTAATTTAAAAATATTTTTGTTAATTTGTGTTTTTAAAAGTTATATTTTAAATTATCAAACTGTTCTAAGCAGTATGATTTTTTTTTTTTTTTTTTTTTTTTTTTTTTTGCGGTACACGGGCCTCCCACTGTTGTGGCCTCTCCCGTTGCGGAGCACAGGCTCCGGACGCGCAGGCTCAGCGGCCATGGCTCATGGGCCCAGCCGCTCCGCGGCATATGGGATCCCCCCGGACCCGGGCACGAACCCGTGTCCCCTGCATCGGCAGGCGGACTCTCAACCACTGCACCACCAGGGAAGCCCAGCAGTATGATTTTTTAAAAATATATTCGAACAGTGCTTTCAGAGTTTTTTAGCAGTTTGAGGTATACTAATTCTGCACTCCAGATTCACTTAATTATAAAGCCTGAATTTGGTCATAGAACAGACTATAAATTGGGAATATTTTCCTATTTTGGTGAGCAATTCCAGTCTACATCCCAAGACAATCATCTTTTTAGGTGTAGTATTGTTTATTGAGACATTGGTAATTTTAGGGTTGAGATTTTTTTACTTTTCTGATAGGCTTATGGAATGAAGATTAATAGAATGAGTGTTTATGTCACTTTTCAGAATGAGATGGGGAATTATAGCTAGCCTTCCTTTAGTTCTGCAGTAAACAATATTTAAAATTTTATGTTATATTACTAATATTCTTTTTTTTAAATTTATTTTATTTTTGGCTGTGTTGGGTCTTCACTGCACGCAGGCTTTCTCTAGTTGTGGTGAGCGGGGGCTGCTCTTTGTCGCGGTGCGCGAGCTTCTCACTGTAGTGGTTTCTCTTGTTGCGGAGCATGGGCTCTAGGCATGCGGGCTTCAGTAGTTGTGGCACGTGGGCTCAGTAATTGTGGCTCACGGGCTCTAGAGCACATGCTCAGTAGTTGTGGCACATGGGCTTAGTTGCTCCGCGGCATGTGGGATCTTCCTGGGCCAGGGATCGAACCCGTGTCTCCTCTATTGGCAGGCAGATTGTTAACCACTGCGCCACCAGGGAAGCCCTATATTACTAATATTCTTTTCTCTTTTGAAACTGTCATGAATGTCCACTTATCTGTGATTGAAAATTAAGATTTGTAAACATTACAATTTGACCCATAAGTCTTTTCAAACATCAAATCAGTAAAGTGGTTTGATATTTTCAAACATCAAACCATTGTAAAATGTGAAATGATCATGTATGATAATCCCAAGAGTAAATATTTCCAAACATATAGAAATAAACACTATTTAAATTTAAAAATCTATTCCTACCCTTCTTTGCATGTCACTGACTTTTTTCTAGATTATAGGTATGTGTTGTAATGTATTAAAAATCTGCAGGAAAAATTGCTTCAAATGTTTTAGGGCAATAAGAATTTTTATTTACTATTTCTTGCAGAATGAGTTTTTAAAAAAACTTTTGTTTCTTTTTTATTAAAAAGAACTCTTAATGGTTCAGTAAAATATTTTAGGACTTTGTGTTTGTGGCTTTTTATAGTTATCTGGTTACATCCCTTTCATCACATAGATCATACGACTACTTCTCCAGCTGTTTTTTATTTGTTGTTTTTAATAAACCTTGGAGTCAACAATCAAGAGATATATTTTGGAGGCTTCTTCCTGTCAAAGTAGAAAGGTCTTAGGTAATAGGAAAGGCAGATGCAATGTCCTACCATTTTCATAGTAGAGTTTACAAATGAAGGAATTTATCCAAATAGGTTTATCTTCACTGTGTAGCACCAGTAAAAATAGTGGTTTCATTAATCATTGAATGTGATGAAGCAGTTTTAAATCATTTCCTACTTAGCTCTAAAGAATTTTGTCATTTCAGGCCACATTATTATTTTCTCTGAGTAGTTTCCATTGTAAGGTTGAATACCTTTTTCTTTATTCAAGTCATCACTAAAGGTTAAGATAATCAAATAGGAGTTAAAATAAGTTATATTTGGTCTTTTTTCCCTGAAAATAATGGTGAACCTATTGTCTATATTATGGATATTAGGCAGAAATGCACTTGTTTCAATCATAGCAGAAATTACATTTGGAGAATATAATTACTTGATTTCCTAGTGGTGTGAAATACTTTTTAAAAATTGTGCTTGTCTGTAACTGAAATGTTATAGAATTGTAACACTATAAGGATTATAGAAGTATATTTATTAGCTCTCTTTGAGAGGTTGAAGCACAATAATTTTCACGTAACAGTTCTTATCCAAGTGCTGCTAATCTGTCGTGCAAATAATGAAGCTATTTGGTTGCCTATCTAGCTATTCACAAATCACTGTAATCCTTGAAACGTAGTCTTGTTGCTCATTTGTATTAAATTTTGGGTATTGTGAGTTAATACTTTAGAACAAAATCCATCAATTCAGCTCTGTGAGACAAGAAACCATTTGGATTCACTAGTTTTATATGTGTTCTCAGTAGAGTTAAATTTGAAGGGGCTATTTACCACCAGTGACTAAGGGGGAAAATTATATTGTCAATATCATTTGACTTGAACAACTGTGGTATTGTAAAAGTCTTATCTGTTGTGTTTCTAAATTGCTTAAGCCATACATACTCTTAAGGATGTTTTCCTATTGTGTTCCTTTTCAGCAGCCTTTTTCTGCTTTGTCTGTTATGGCTAATATGTCATAGATTTTAGAAATTGAGAAGTTATCAAAACATTTTATTTTCTTGATCATCACTTTTAAATCTTGTATGGTATGTGATTTGTCATAAAGGATAGCAGGCCTTTCACTACTTAAGTAAATTAATATCAGAGTAAACACTGTGATTCTGCAGAGCAGATTCAGTAGGCCCTTGTCTTTTCCAATGTTTTCTTCTGTTATATGGTGCCTACCACCTTGAGGGCTCTTAAATAGTAGAGGATGGAGAGTTAAACATTGTTTTGATGTTTATTGAATAACAAGATTACAGAATATTTGATTTTTGTTGTCAGTGTATTGAAGACATTTTTGCATTGATAAATGTTCTCTCTAGGAATGTGATTACATTCATCAGGTGTGAACTCTTGTAAACGAATTTTGTATCTTGAATTCACGTATATATTAAGTGTATCATCGATATAAAAATAAACATTATTTGCTTAAAGTTTTTGCTACTTCTTCAGAATTGTTGACAACATAAGGGCTAAACTGATAGGGTTTGCTTCTTTCAGATAATTCCTCGGTTACTTGAAACAGTCTTGAGGTTGAGGATTTGATGTTATTTAGTTTGTAAATTTCTTCTACGTCCTAGTCTTGGTTTTTTCCCTGCCCTCCTCCTGGTGGGACACACTGAGGGAGAGATTGTTTCAGGGGATTGGGTTGAAGCTACTGGCCCTCGGGCTGGTGTTGGGTCTGGGCAAGAACATGTGCAACTTCAATTTGGAATGTCTGGCTTGGTTGGCATTGAGGAGTCCGGAGACCCGACATAGGCTACCAATTTGTACTGTAACTTTGTACAAGGCAGTTTTACCTCTCTGGACTTTCTTCATCTGTCAAAAGTTGGAGGCCCATTAGTGGCTAGTGAAATGAACGTGGTGGGCTGCCGCTAGCGTGTGTTTCTAATGAAATGCAATATATCAGACTGCAATATATAATAAGAGTATGATTCCGGAAACTCTTCTTTCAATGACACATTACGTGTCGTACAATGGGTCACAGGCACAAAACTTAAGACACCCATTACGAAGCGCGAGTTCCCAGTACTAACGTGTGGAGCCATAGGTTCCTGCGTGAGGAAGGCGGCAGGGGCTTGCAGGGACAAGGAGGCCGTGTAGGGTGCAGACTGGGATGCAGGGAGAGGAGTGAAAAGTCTGGGTTGGGCCAGCGCAGCCACGGCCTGAGGTTTCCACGCCACAGGCTGGCACCACCGCAGCAATCAGTTCTTTCCCCTTTGCACCAGGCTCCTACCACTTCCCCCGCTCCGCACCGCCCCCTTTAAAAAAAAAAAAAAAGGAAACAAGTGCTTCAGCCACCCAGTCCTACGAGAGTTTGGCCGCCTGCTGACGTGGCGGGCCGGCTTCAGGGAGCGCCCAGCCCCGCGCCCTCCAGCGGTTCCGGCCCAACCGCCAGCCCGAAGCTCGCGCCGGCAGCCGAGGAGACGGCGCTCAGGCGCATGCGCACGGTGGGACGGCCCCGCGCGCAGCCACTTCCGGCGCGCTGGTGGAAGTGCGGTTCCGGGTCGCTGCTCTGCCCGCAGGCCGGCTGTGGGGGCTGGTGACGCGGGCCGGCGCTCAAGAGAGGGGCCGGCGCTCAAGAGAGGCCCCGGAGGCGGGGCTCTGCCGGCTGCCCAGAGAGCGGCAGGTGCGCGGGCGGGGACCGGAGACACGAGCAGGCCCCTCTTTCTCCCGGTGGTCTCGGAGTGCGCCCAAAGAGGCCCTGACTGGGTTGCCCAAGACCCAAGGCGGGGGGCAGTACCGGGGTGCAGAAAGGACGAGGGTGGGGGCAGAGGCGGGCTCCCCGGCCTGGGAACCTGAAGCCTGGGGTTCCGGAATTTCCCCCCACTGCGCGACTTTGGACCAGTCACTCTTCCTCTCTGGGTCTCGGTTTCCCTGCTGTCAAATGGGAGACACATTGGTCCTTCCCTTCTTTGACAGTCCACGCACGGGCGGGTTTGGAAGGAGACTGAGTGGGATCCAAACTACCGTGGCAGGTGGCTGGCCCCCGGGCATTAGAAAGCTGTCTTTTACCCAACTTAGCCATCCTTTTTCTCAGCGACTTTCTTAGTGCGAGTCAAGGCTCTGGGGTCTGGCCGGGTAAACAGTGTGACTGTCAGAATCAACTGAAATAAATACTGGCCCTGGGAAACCTTAATCTCGTTAAAGTTGTTTTGCTCACTGCTCCTCCCAAGGCGAAGTGAGTTTAGCCACTTACTACAATGAGAGATTCTGTTCTTTGTGCCTTTAAGTGAAGCTCTTAGGCAAATCACAGATGCAAAGACCAGGGTGAGGGAGGGGAGACCCCTGAGGACTGTGGTAGCGACAGATTTTCTCTCCCCCTCACCTTAGTCGTTCCTCCCTCCTCTTCCGCTCCCCCCCGCCCCGACCCCGCAACATTTTGGCCTTACACTTGAGAGGAAATATTCAACGCATTTTATTTTTGTCTTCATGCAGGACAGAAAGCTTTGACCTCCAAGCTGTTTTAAATCTAGTAGATAAGCCAGGTGAGTAGGTGGTTTACAGACATTGAAGGTAAAACTTTGGAAGAATTGTACAGACTTAAATGGATGCTCTGAAGTGGTAAGAAGTCATTTGTACATCTTAGAGCGGAGCTTAGTTATCCTTCACAAAATATCAAAAGTTAAGTTTGGACCCAGAATGTAAATGTTTCATGCACGTTAGGAGGGAAAGATGTTTGAATATCGTGTAAAACATTGTGAAAAAAGAAATTGACTTGAGGTAATTTTAGTCACTCTTAAAAAAGAGAACCACACAGCATTTCCAGGAGACATTTAAGGATACCTGATACGTATACAATACAGTTGGCTGGCTTGCCTGTTTTTTTAGGATAAAAGTTGTCAACATTTTCTAGTGAACAGCTGATTCCAAACCATCTTGGAACATTAGAACATTATACCTTCTCCCTGTATTGAGTTACATGTTTTTGTCTAAACTGTAGTTGAACTTAATATTATTAGGGGAAGGATTCAGAAGCATTATGTTAGTGCTTGCCGTGGGAAATTTTACTTGATGTGTTACATGCCACAGCCAATGTGGTGTAATTAAAAAAAAAAAAAGAGTAAGGACTTGTGAGTCAGAGTCCTGGGTTCAAATGCCAGCGCTGCATTTAGCCGCACAATCTTTGGCAGATTACTTCACCTCCTTGAGACTGGATTTCCTTATCTGTACATACATCTGTAGCACCTGAGTGCTTTTCAAATGTTTCGTAATTGTGTTCTAGTAAGTGTGCATGTAAACTTATGAAACTTAATCTTGAAACCTGAAGCTTAACAGAACAACCCAGATGTGAAATCTCTCTGGTGTTTAACTTAGAGCGCTCTTTCATCTGATTTATAGATACGCTATTGCCACAAGCCTTTGGCCCACATTTCAGTGGGAATGCAGTTAGTTTGGATATCTGGAACTTTTTAGGCACCTGTCTCGGAATTCCTGGTTGCTGGCCTAACGACTGTTGTAGGGGGTTCAAGACCTGGCCATCAGTGCAAGGATAGCCACACAGCAAAATGTTTGCAAAACTAAAGAAGAAAATTGCAGAAGAGACTGCTGTCGCTCAGAGGTCAGGAGGTGCTACTAGGATCCCACGATCAGTGAGCAAGGAATCGGTTGCCTCCATGGGAGCTGACTCAGGAGATGACTTTGTAAGTATCTTCTCTAGTTTTTAATGTTTGGTATAGCCTCACTGTATTTTTAAAATAATATTTCACAGAATCTTTGCAATAAATATTTTCTTTTTTATTATTATTTTTTAATAGCCTTTATATATATATATATATATATATATATTTTTTTTTTTTTAGATATTTATGTATTTATTTGGCTGCTCTGAGTCTTAGTTGCGGCCCTCGGGATCTTTGTTGCGGCACGCGGGATCTTTAGTTGCAGCATGCAGGATCTTGAGTTGCAGCATGCAGGATCTTGAGTTGCAGCATGTGAACTCTCAGTTGCAGCATGTGGAATCTATTTCCCTGACTAGGGATCAAACCTGGGCCCCCTGCATTGGGAGCACGGAGTCTTTGGCCACTGGACCACCAGGGAAGTCCCTCCAATAAGTATTTTCTTTTAAAATTACAAGATTATTTGTTGTTTATATCTGATTCTTCTTGCTCTGAGGTGCTTTTCTATTTTTTTTTTCTTATTTTTCATGGGTCCCTTTGCATATTCTCTACATTGTCCTCTTGTACTCTTTTTCCATCTATATACCTTGTGCATCTTCTTTTACATTTCGTTTCTCAAAATACTTTGGCTTGTTGTGTCTGCACATATATACACTCTAAGTCATTGTTGCTTAGCGAGGTCTGTGAGTTTGGTGTGGAATTAGCCAGGGAATTAGCACTATTTTAGTGGGAAAATTGATGAAAAGATTGCACTGATGGCTGCATTGTGTCCTTTATTTGTAAAATACCTTTGTAGCTGGAAAGATTTGAGGATGCTGCTGTGTTAGGTAAGTGTCATGCCTTAGGATTAAAATCGGGTCAGTGGCATATGACAGGATCCTCTTAAAGTTAGGTAACTTAAAAGAAGTTATTTATAATGCTTGATATATGTAAAAGAATGTATGTAATGTAAGTGTAAAGTATAAGGCATAAAAATATAATGAACGCTTGTTAAATCTGTCACCTATACAGAGAACTAGAACATTATCGGTACCGTCAAAGCCACTTGTTTGCTCCTTCTTGGTTCCCTTCCCTTTCCGCCCCTTCAGGTAACCTGTCCAAAAGTTTGTGTATATCAATCCTTTGCTTTTTAAAATATCCTACCAGGTACATATATATTCATAAACAATCTGTTGTTTAATGTTGTTTATTTTCAAACTTTATAAAAATGGTACACTATAGGTGATTCATTTATTTTTACTGTTGTATAAGATTCCAGCATTTGAAAAGGCCACAATTTGTCTCTGTCTTCTACTAGTGATAGATACTTGAGTTGTTTCCATGGTCAGATGAGTCGACCTCCTCCTTTCTTATACTACCTGTTCAGGTCAGATTATGTGGCAGAAGCTATTAGGTTATTGGGGTGGAACAATAGATGACCAGATCTAAATTATCATTGGCTCCTGTATTTAACAGGAGATATAAATGCACGTTTGATCACCAGGCTGAAGGACATAGTTTTATTGCTGAGTTCTGTGGCAGAAGTACTTGCTTTGCCTTCACGCTGACTTGCTAAATGAAGTCTCTGATCTTGAATGTGTTCCAGATATGGAGATTGGCCTGAATTCAGGAAATACTTTGCTGTGTGACTTCTAAAGTTATCTGTTTGAACTTATTTATGTATACATTCCGATCTTCACTCCCTATCTCCAGACCTTTATATCCCATTGCATATATTTCTCCAACCAGGTGCCTTTCCTCTGGTATCTCAAATTCTTAACATGAACAAAACTGAATTTATTAACTCCATTTCCACATGTGCACCTTCGTCCCCCAAGTCACCAGCAAGAAACCTTGGAGACATTTTAGACTCTTTGCTTCTTCACTTCTTGGTGTCCAATTAGTCAGCAAGTATTTTGGCTTCCATCTCCTGACTCAAACTTACCCTTTGTACTCCATTTACTAGTAGTACATTTTACTTCCATTTTATTTCAGGCTGTCTTTCTTCCGTGGACAAATGTGGTAGCCTATCTGGGCCCCCTGGCTCCAGTAACTCCCCAGAGCAGACCTGTTCATGTCTGTCCAATGCTTAAAACTCCTCAGTGGCTTCCCCATCATCTGCAGGATGAAGTGCAAAGTCATTATTATAGTATAATGGTAAACCTCTGTGGTCTTGTCACAGCTAACCCATCCTACCTTTATCTCATTCTACTTCCCTATACCCTGTGCTCCAGCCATATTGAACTTAATGTACTTTATGGAATGGACAACTTTCCATCATACCTACAAATGTTTGCATATTCTGTCTCCTCTCTCTGGAATTTCTCCTGTGTCCTCCTCTCACTTCTGAATTCCTCTGACATACTTTTGTGCATCCTTCAACACCTGGTTCACATGTTACTTCCAGGAAGCCCCCCTTGACCTGACCTGCCCATCTCACCGCCTCTACTCTTTATCCCTACTGGCTGAATTTGGTCCCTTGTCTCCTATATCCTCTGTAATATCACCTGTTTCACTGCATTGTTGTTGATGATTTGCTTGTTTGTCTCTCCCACTAAACTGGGAGCTTCATGAGAGGCAGTAGAGTACAGTTAGGAACTCAGGCCAGGTTATGGAGGTAGACCTGCATTTGATTCCTCTTTCATCGTTATTGTGTGACCTTGGGCAAATTTTTTGTCACTTTTCTATGCCTTAATTTCCACATCTGTAAAATGGAGATAGGAATTATACCTGTCTTTATTAAATATGTGTGTTGGGGCAGGGCGGGCAGGCAAGGTTCTCCCCTAGGTTCGATTATTCATTAGAAGAACTCACAGGACTCAGCATATAGTTTTACTCACTGCTATCATTTATCACAGTAAAAACATTTACCACAAAGCAAAATTAGCAAAGGGAAAAGGTGCATGAACAAAGTCTGGAGGAAACCAGGCACAGGCTTCCAAGAGTCCTCTCCCAGTGGAGTTGCATAGGGCACACTTATTTCCCTCAGCAAGGAATTGTGATAACACAGGATAAAATGTTGTCTATCAAGGAAGCTCATTAGAGACTCAGTGCCCAGGAATTTTACTGGAGGCTAGTATATAGGCACCCTCTGCCTAGCATTTACCAAAATTCCAGACTCCCAGAACAAAAACAGGTGTTCAGCATAAACCATATTTTTGGCACAATTAGTTTAGGTACAGTGAGCCATTCTTAACAGGAATGGTGAGAACCCTTGTAAAATCTAAGTTTCCACAGGCCAGCCAAGGGCTCGCCTTACAAACAGGCCTTGCCAAGGATAGCAGTCTCAGGCCTGGGATGTTAACTCTTTTCTGCATAGTATATAAAACACTTAGTATAGTGCCTGGCTCTTAATAAGCACTTCGTAATTCGTAGTTGCTGCAGCTGCTGCTGTTTTAGATCGGGACTCCCGTTTCACCACTGTTTCCAGTGCTTAGCACAGTGCTAAGAATAGATGGCTCACTGACAGTAATAATCATAACTTGTACTACTAACAGATGACACGTATTAAAGCTAATTACGCACCAGGCTGTGTTTTCAAGACCAGACAAGTATTGATTTACTTAATCCTCATCACAGCTTTGTGACGTAGATTATGTTTGTTACATTTTACATGTGACGAAACCAGTGCACAGAGAAGTTAAGTAATTGGTCCAAGTTCTTGTAGTTTGTAAGTGGTGAAGATGGGACTTTAACCTGGGCCTTCTGCCTCCTGAGACTCCCTTTTAACTGTACCCTCCATAATGGACGAGTAAGTGGCTCAGTGGGTAAATGAATATTTAAAGTGAGTTGTTCAACCACCTTTAAATACATTTTGGCAGTAAATGGGGAAGACTGAAGACTGGATATTAGATACTATTATTTTTAATTTTGTTAGGTATAATAATGGTATTGTGGCTATAAAGGAAAATGTCCTTATATTTTAGAAATGTTTATCAAAATATTTAGGATGAAATGTCAATGTCTGCTATTTAAAGTACTATAGTAGAATAAAAATTGATGAAGCAAATATGGGAAAAATCAGCAGTTGTTAAAGTAGAGAGAGAGTGTTCATTAAACCACCCTCCTTACTCTTCTGTATTTTTAAAATTTTATAATCAAAAGTAGAAAGATAGGGCTTCCCTGGTGGCGCAGTGGTTGGGAGTCCGCCTGCCGATGCAGGGGACACGGGTTCGTGCCCCGGTCTGGGAAGATCCCACATGCCGCGGAGCGGCTGGGCCCGTGAGCCATGGCCGCTGAGCCTGCGCACCCGGAGCCTATGCTCTGCAACGGGAGAGGCCACAACAGTGAGAGGCCCGCGTACCGCAAAAAAAAAAAAAAAAAGTAGAAAGATAAAGTGATTTATTTATTAGCAGTAGTAAGCAGTGCCCAAAGTAGTAACAGTGCACATGTGTTTTAAGATAATCTAAATTATTGGGAAATTTTGATGTCTCATTAATGCAGCGATTTACTGAATGTATATTATCTGCTAAAGTTTTTGATGCATTTAGAGCTATAGATTGATGCCCCTTTGTTTTATAGATGAAGATACTGAAACTTTATCAATGTCAGTGATAGATTCTTCATCACAGACCAACCAGCCTTTGATTCCTTGCTAAAGAACCTTCTTCCCTTTACCTCAGGATTTTACCTTTGGAAAAATAAAGTGATTTACTTTTTTATCTGAAAATATATTTTTTTGTATTATGTACTTGGTGTAATATCATAATGGATTTGTTTACCACTGTGTATTCCAATAGTGTGTGCGTGCACACACACACACACACACACAATTTATCTGTTTTGCATCTTGTATCTCCTCATGTTATAGATGGAGGTAGTGTTGCTTCTACTTTATAGTTAGAGAAACTTTTCAGTTATCACTTAAAGTGTAACCAAACCTAAAATAAGAGTTGTTGCTTTCTGATTGAATATTGTGGTCTCACGCTGCTAAAAACCCAGGTATGAATACAACCTCTTATATCTGTCTCAACAGGCGTCTGATGGAAGCAGCTCCAGAGAAGATCTTTCATCCCAGCTTTTGAGAAGGAATGAACAGATACGGAAATTAGAGGCCAGGCTTTCTGGTATGTCTAAGAACTCATAAGAAGCAAACAAAGGAAACTTGCCTTGCCTGACCCTCTTGGCCTATAAAAAAGCCAAACAGCATAACCTTACAGTTATTTTGACATATTTTGATATTCTCAGTCAAAAAGGAGCAACTTGTACCCCCTTTAATCCCTTCTTTTGTTAGTGTACTGAATAGTGTAAATTCAAAACTGAGTTTTAAAGTTAAAAAAAAAACAAACTTACGTTTTTCTGCTCCTGAGATTTCTAGCCGTGGATATAAAAGGTATTAAAAGTATATGTAGATTTAACTATCTTTCACCCATTAGCCTAGCTTGCTTTCAGGTGGAGAGGGTTAGGAGATAACATTTTTAGGGAATGGCCAACAAATGTTGGATTCTTCAGCACCAGACAGGGTTTGGTGCTACATTGCCACTTGCTACAGATACATATCACCTGTGTAATGTCATTCTGGGTCTTTGGGCTACTTTTCAATGGTATTTCTAACTTCAGCACCTGTATAGAAACTATAACTCTCATTATGTCTTTTATGTGCAGTTTACGATTTACACAACTCCTATTATATTCTTTGCCTGAGCAGGGCATATTTGTGATAGAGTTGTGAGTTCTTATTTTGGTTTCTGCCAGTAGATACATTTTGAAAGCTTCAGCCTGTGAAGTGGTAAATGGCTTCTGTGTTTGTTTTTGTCCTTTGGCCTTATGCCCATTTTACTGTAATGAAAGCAACAGACTACAAAATTCACCAAGTTGTATGTGAAATATTTGTGTTTGTGTAGTTATCAAAGGTACATAGTATAACTCACAGCTCCTAGATAGTCCATTATCTCATTTTGTTCTCACTCTAGCCTAACAAGACTTAGTGACATTAAGGTCACAGAGGTAGTAGGTGGTAGAGCTGGGATCCAAACCACTACAGTCTGCTTTAAACTCAATTGTTATTATACTGTTACCCCTACCTGTAAGTAATACCAGTAACAGAGGTGAAGTAACTTTATATTTGTTCAGTGTTGGGGAGAAAGCTCTAAGGTAATATGGATCTTCCCAAAATAGTTTGGGCTTGACTGATGTTAGAGGAGGGACAGGGAAGAGGACTAACATTTATTAAGCCCACTTATGTCCTGGGCATTTACCTACAGGCTCAGTATGAATAATAACAACAACCACAGTATCAGCTACCCTTTATTGAGCATTGTGTGCAACGTGCTTAAAGCACTTAGTTTGTTTTATAACTAAGGCATATAGAACATTTAGTTTATTATCTAATACATCCTTTGAGGTAGATAAATTAATATCATCATTTCATAAACGAAGAAACTAATACTTAGGATCAATAATTTGCTTAAGGTCTCTCAGCTAAGGACTGACAGAGTTGGGATTTGAACTAAAGCCTGTCTACTTTTCCACTATACCATACTATCTTCTTTGGCTACCAAGGTAATTAATTCTGACTTTCACCTTTAATATGTCATAGGCAGCTCAGTTCTGTGTAGAAAGGAAGCTGACTTTTCTAGAGAATTAAGTACTTTTATTGCAAAGGCAGTACTGTGGTAAGATGTTTGCTATTGCCCTAACCACTGTCACTCAGTTGTATGGACTGTAAGTGAGCTGTTCAGTGAATTCCCTTTGATCTATCCTACTGCTAAGACTAGAAAGGAAGGTGAAAACTGAGATTTGAAATTAAGTAATGAGATAATAGTGGTTTTCATGGCGGGGCATTTCTGATGACCAGACCAGGCCCAGTTCTTGTTCTCTCTCAAGGCTAAACAAATCTGCCTGTTTGTATTCACCATTTACACTGTGGGTAGTGTGTACTATACCTGTTTGCCTGTGTTGTTCATTGTTAATGGGAGGCTGTCTGCCCAGCTTTCCTTAACAGGAATGGTTTTCAGGTTGAGAAAATCATCATCATTTTCATTCATTTTTTTTTTTGTTTAATTAACTTCCTTTCCTGATGTTTGTCCATTCCTGGTATGTGCGTCACCCTCCTCACCCAAGACTATGCTGAACAGGTCCGAAACTTGCAGAAGATAAAAGAGAAGCTTGAAATTGCATTAGAAAAACACCAGGATTGTACGTATTTTTTTTCCTGCTTTTTTCAATCTTTCCAGGGTTTAGTTTTTTGAAATGAAACAATAGCGTATGGTTAAGTTTGTCCTTCATCATAGCCCAGATCTTTATTTTATAAGTAGTGTACTTCTTAATCAAGTTGATACAACATTTATCTGATAGTTATAAGCATACAATTCATCCTTATGTTGCTTTATGGGCATGCTTCTTAGGAGAAGGTTATTATGTATCTCATCCAGTTGACTGGTTTATCGGCTGCCCTTAGTTTTTAGTAAAATCAAGTGCCTGGTCCTTGGGCCTACATTAAGAAACTTTGGTTCTAGCCATAGCTTCCTTGCTGCTTTGTTCAGTAACTGGGTAAAATCTCTATCTGTCATCACTCGTCTAACAATAGAACATACATTTTGTTTAGTTTACCCTAAATCATATGTTCTCCTTTGGGTTCAATCCAAGAAAGATGCTAACAGAATTAGAAAGTTATTTTTTGTTGATATACTAAAAAAATTTTTTTAAGGAAAATAAAGTGGAAGAAAGGGTTTTTTTGCTTTGTTTTGACTTTTTGTTTTAATTCTGATAAAGTAGTAGTAGCCATCACTTAGCAACAGCATTGGTGTTTTCTGGCAACCTACCTAACTCAGTGTTCTATCACTGTATCATTT
Source organism: Hyperoodon ampullatus (assembly GCF_949752795.1). Classification (NCBI taxonomy): domain Eukaryota; kingdom Metazoa; phylum Chordata; class Mammalia; order Artiodactyla; family Ziphiidae; genus Hyperoodon; species Hyperoodon ampullatus. Next base: position 10,629,247 of record NC_136919.1, read on the forward strand.
AAAAAGTTACCCTTTGGCATCTTCCTAAATGTATATACTTGACTATAACAAAAAACTAAGAACAATTGGAAACAAGCTAAAACAAAACTATGGTCTATTACTAAGGGCAAAAGATTCTGGGAAAGTCAAGATGGGTCAGGTTTTTCCCAGTCTCATAATCCACTTAGTGACCTTGGCCTTTTTTGTTAGGTGATAGTTGTAAAGTAATCACATGGGCTATTTGACATGCTGTTTCTGAAATATCTCCATATCTCAAATAGAGCCTCTTTGTTAACAGCTTCCATGCGGAAATTTCAAGAGCAGAATGAGACATTCCAAGCCAACAGAGCCAAAATGGCAGAAGGACTGGCTTTGGCATTAGCCAGAAAGGACCAGGTATTTTATATGTGGCACTGCCCAAGGCTGGTGGAAAGATTTCACTTAGTGACATGATTTCAAAAATCATGCCATAAACCTGGTAGAAGATATTTACAACACAGGAGAAAAGGAGTGCTATATAAGTTCTTTGAGATTTCATTTGGCCTTAGGGTGGGAAATTATTAAGGAACTTTACAGTTATAATCATGAAATGTGTCCATAATGTGAGAGTATCATTTTCCAAACTGTATAACTTTGTAAAATGGAGAGGAAAGTAGTGTGTTCGTAATCTGGTGGTGAGCCCCAAGATAAGGAAAAAGGTCTCTGCCCTCCAAAAACCTGTCTGAAAGCCTAGTCCCAAAACACTTGCCTTTATAGTGGAGAAGATGCTGTCAAGCTAGTGATCATCCATGGAGTACATAGTTCTTACAACCTCTGTCCCAAGTTTCTTCATCCCCAGCCAACTAGACTGAGAGGAACTTCTGTAATCTCAGTAGAACCATCCATTGAAAGATGCTGAATGAATGACAATAAGAAACTAATACTATTACTGGCTGTTACAATAATTATAAAGTATATTTTGTTCAATGGCATTTTAAATTTAAGATAGCATCAAAATACTGTAATGATAGTTCTGATTTATTAAGACAGGGTCAATTTATTATATTACATTTCATTTTAAGAAAATACATTATTTCATCTGCAGTCGGTGGGGTGGTTGGTTGACTTGTTTTACAGTGTGTATTAGTCATGTCAGACATTTACTAGCCAGAAAAAAAAATCATTCACCAATAATTAGTGAATAACTGTGATATGAATGTATATAAATGAAGAGATAATCTAAAATTGGTAGACTCTGATTGTAGGCAGTTGGGATATAGCCTTTTGTACCAGTGGTTATTTTTTCCCCTCTTCTGTGATTGGTGAATAAGGGGCATAATCCCTTCTCCTTTAGCTTTTATCAGATGGCATAAAAGATACTGTTAAATGGAAAATGAGAAGGAAAATAATGATTGGGGGCTGCTGAAGACAACCCCTGCCCCCCGCCTGTTTCTCAGTAAATTAATTTTTATATAGCAGTTGTGGAATTACCAACACAGCTGGTCCCAGGTACCCACTCCCAAGAAATAATAATAGTACTCCTAGAAAAACACTCAGGAATAAGCTGAAAACTGCATCAGAACATCAGATGCAGCCTTGCTTGGGTGCTCTGCTTGGTAAAAATTTGCAGGCTTATATATGTGCTTTAGAATTTTATATAAAGTTCATTTTCTTTTCCTTTTAGGACTCTTGGCTTTCTTTATATTTGCTGTTTTGTTTGGTTGATTGGTTGCTTTGGGTGGAGAGGGTTATTTTGTTTTCTTACGATCTTGATATTATTGATACTCTTCCCTGGAAACTGTACTTTTTTATTGTTTTGTTTTAGGAATGGTCAGAAAAAATGGATCAGCTTGAAAAGGTTAGTTCATCTTTGTTTTTTTCTCATTGTGAATGTTGGCCTCTTCTCTGGGGCTTGGAAAATGCTTTCTCCAGTACCTAGTACACTGATGGCTATACCACCTCTTGGAAGCAGGGCACTGGGTGATTAGACACTGACTTAGAAAGCTCATGTCTTCCTTTTTCTTGGTGGGTGTACTGGATATCTTTTGTTTGCCCCTCCAGATACACTCTCCACCCCCTGTCCTACCTTTCCCTGTGTATCTGAAGGCTGATAGGGAATGTATCAGCAGGGCTCCATTGCCCTCTGGCTTCTAATTAAGTGTGCCAGTGGGGAACACTAAAAGAACTATGTGTGGAAGAGTGTGGTCGGGAAGTTTATTCCCTCAGCCATCTCCATGCGAGATCCCTTCAGTTTGGTTGCATCCCCATGGCCAAAGGTCACAGCTTCAGCTGGACCTTTGGTTCACCCTCTGATAGAGTTTCTCTTTCTGTGTTTCTTGTAACCTGTTTATCCCTTTGCCCCTTTATGCCCAACTGTTACTAGCACATCATCTCTTTTGGGTTTTCTTACCCCACCCACAGCTTTGAAAAGTCCCTTTATTAGACTGTCTGCAGAATATCTACTTTGAGTCTGTTTCTTGCTGGGGCTCTGATTGACACAGTGGTAACATTAGGAATACTTTTCGAGGATGCAGTGGGGAAGGAGGGCATTTCTGAAGGCTCAGCATTGAGTAGATAAGAGAACCTGTTAGCTAGACACAGATGAGGAGAATTGATTATTCCAGCACCATAGCTTGTGTAACACTGTGTAGGTGCCTTATGTAATGTATTCCTGGCTCCCAGACATGAACAGGAAGATGAAATTTCACACCTACAATTAGAAACACATTTTAACTTAAAATAATCAATAGTCAATTTGCTCAGCCCACATTATGTGCTGCTTCCTAATTCATTCCTTGTTTTCATTGAGTACTCCTAAGTTACTCTTTATGGTAGAAAATTATTTCTTTTCTTTTTCTTTTTTTTTTTTTTTTGCCGCACCATGTGGCATGCAGGATCTTAGTTCCCCAACCAGGGATCGAACCCGTGCCCCCTGCATTGGGAGCACAGAGTCCTAACCGCTGGACCACCAGGGAAGTCCAGAAAATTATTTCTTAGATTGATGAATTCGGTTGTAAAATATATTTACTGTTAATTTTATTAAACAGATGAGTTTTATTATTGCTCCATTCTTGGGATGAAACACCAAGTTAAACCAGCGATTTTCTTTGTGTGTTCTGTAGTAATCTGATTACCCAAGCTATCAGAATGCCTTAACATATTTACGTAAGGAACGAATTACAGAAAAGTCAAGCTATGTCCCAAAGAAACTTGTGCTTAAAAAATATACATCTAGGGCTTCCCTGGTGGCGCAGTGGTTGAGAGTCCACCTGCCGATGCAGGGGACACGGGTTCGTGCCCCGGTCTGGGAGGATCCCACATGCCGCGGAGCGGCTGGGCCCGTGAGCCATGGCCGCTGAGCCTGTGCGTCCGGAGCCTGTGCTCCGCAACGGGAGAGGCCACAACAGTGAGAGGCCCACGTACAGAGAAAAAAAAAAAAAAAATATATATATATATATATATATATATATATCTCTAAACATGGTGTTAATTATGGTCTTCTTAAATATGAAGGTATGGGTTAGGTTAAAGTTTTCTTGTCTTGAAAGAAACTCTTAAGATTGTAGCAGTTGAATTCTCATTGGACTATTTTTTCATCTTTTAAAATTACGGTAAAGGGGGAATCCATATAGGACTGAACTAAATAAAATCTACTTCAGTTCACTAAGATCTTTTCTCTCCATCCCCCCGCCCTACCGCAGGAGAGGTTGGGAAATATTTTAGACCAGGAAAGAGTAATGAGGCATCTATGTAGGTCTTATAAGCCACTGTGATTTTTGGAAGTGTTATTTTTAGACTGTTTCAATTTCTTTTTTTTAATTTAATTTAATTTTTTTATACAGCAAGTTCTTTTTTTATTTTTTAATTTATTTTTTATACAGCAGGTCCTTATTAGTTATCCATTTTAGACATATTAGTGTATATATGTCAATCCCAATCTCCCAGTCCCACCACCCCTCCCCCCCATTTTAATTTCTTTTTAATCAAGAATTGGAAACTGCAACAACAGGGTTTGTCCTGAAGAGAATCCATCTCGGGAAGCTATTATTTAGTAAATTGTAACCTCCTGACACCAGTCATGTCTAATTTTTGTTGACTTGCTATCTGAACTTACTAACCAAAATTAGTTCTACTTAAATGCATCTAATTTTTTAAGAGCATTCAGTCTTGTTCCAGTTATTCATGTTATTCAGCCAGTTCAGTGTGCCATTGAGATAGACATGTAAAATGGATATCTGGAATTGCTAATCAAACTTAAGCACTTTTCAAGTGTTAAGTAATTGTTGCTCTTGTTCCCCTTTTCACAACTATCATTTAAAACATATTTATTTCTAACTTAAAGGATTTATAGATAATTTTGTAAATAATTACCGTAAAGCTTCCCATTATCAATGTATTATTGCTACTGACAAGAAATTGTCTTCAGATTTTCCTTTATTAAGAATTCTGCTTATATAATACGGATTTCTAATGTCCTAGTTACCTGAGCTGATATCTTCTTTTGCATAGGATAAAAGGTTTCTGACAGCTCAGTTACAGGAAATGAAGAACCAGAGTTTGAATCTTTTCCAAAGGAGAGATGAAATGGATGAATTAGAGGGGTTCCAGCAGCAGGAACTAAGTAAAGTAAAGCACATGGTACGTGTTTTTGTTTTAGAAGCTAAATCCTGAATAGATGATTAGTTACTCTGATTTTGCTAGTCATCACTCTCTAACTGCTGATAAGCATACCTTAGTTGTCTTTGATATTAATCATATTTGTATGTTTTTCAGTTTGTTAAAGTGGAAAAATTCTGTTTGAAATGTATTTCCTTTTTCTTTTTGAACTACTGGACATATGAGACCCCTTCTAAGCTCACAAAAGTGTTATGAAAGCCTGCCTTATTGGTCCAGATTTTTTGTAATTAATTAATTAATTAATTAGTTAATTAATTTTTGGCTGCACTGGGTTTTCGTTGCTGCGTGCGGGCTTTCTCTAGTTGCGGCGAGCGGGGGCTACTCTTTTTTTTTTTTTTTTTTTTTTTTTGCAGTACACGGGCCTCTCACTGCTGTGTCCTCTCCCGTTGTGGAGCACGGGCTCCGGACGCGCAGGCTCAGCGGCCATGGCTCATGGGCCCAGCCACTCCGCGGCATGTGGGATCTTCCCGGACTGGGGCACTAACCCATGTCCCCTGCATCGGCAGGTGGACTCTCAACCACTGCGCCACCAGGGAAACCCGGGGGCTACTCTTCGTTGTGGTGCACGGACTTCTCATTGTGGTGGCTTCTCTTGTTGCAGAGCATGGGCTCTAGGTGTGCAGGCTTCAGTAGTTGTGGCTCTCAGGCTCTAGAGCGCAGGCTCAGTAGTTGTGGCACATGGGCTTAGTTGCTCCGCAGCATGTGGGACCTTCCCAGACCAGGGATCGAACCCCTGTCCCCTGCACTGGCAGGTGGATTCTTAACCACTGCACCACCAGGGAGGTCCCAGATTTTATTTTTAATTTATTTATTTTATTTTTATTATTTTTGGCTGCGTTGGGTCTTATTTGCGGCACGCGGGATCTTCATTGTGACATGTGGGCTTCTCTCTAGTTGTGGTGCGCGGGCTCCAAATCGCACTGGCTCTTCACTGCAACATGCAGGGTTCTCTCTAGTTGTGGCACGTGGGCTCCAGGGCACATGGGCTCTGTAGTTGCGGCGCGCAGGCTCCAGAGCGCATGGGCTCTGTAGTTTGCAGCACGCGGGCTCTCTAGTTGAGATGCGCAGGCTCAGTAGTTGGGGCATGTGGGCTTAGTTGCCCCATGGCCTGTGGGATCTTCCCTGACCAGGGATCGAACCACGTCCCCTGCATTGGAAGGCAGATTCTTAACCACTGGACCATCAGGGAAGTCCTTGTCTGGATTTTTTTACAAGTGTGTTTCTTAGTAGTGATCCAGTGAAACTTTCTATCTTTGTATCAGCTTTTAAAAAAAGAAGAAAGTTTGGGGAAAATGGAGCAAGAATTGGAAGCACGTACCAGAGAACTTAGTCGCACCCAGGAGGAGTTGATGATCTCCAATCAGATGTCAGCAGACTTAAGCCAGAAGATAGAAGAACTTCAGAGAAACTACTCAACGCTGGAAGAGCAGAGGTTCTTGCTTGGTCTGTGGGGCACATGGGTAGCGGTGTTAGTGTAGCTCTGGTTACAGCCAACCTGACTTTCCCCATTGCTCACTGTAGCACTTTCTGATCTTAATTCTGGCAAAGTCTTCTGGACTTATCCTTACCTGCCTAGGGCTTTAAGACCCCCCTACCTCCTCCAAACCCTCATTCCCCTTCACCTGCCTAGGCTCAGACACTCCAACGCTGCCGAGCAATTTAGTATGTTTTAGAGTTGCTAAGCTATTGAATAGCCAAAGGTAGATCAGGATTTCTTGCCTAAACCTGAGTGGAATTTTTCTCTTGGGACTTCTGCTTCAGAGAGAGTGAAGGAGTCTTTTCCACTGATAATCTTCACAAGGCTAATGTTTGCAGCCCTGACATGTAAAGAACCATCTGTGTTTTTCCTGTGGAAGAATGTGTCTTAGGTGGGATATCCAAATTTGTTCATTGTCTGCTTTCTTTCAATAAAGAGATCATGTGACAGCTTCAAAAACAGGTGCAGAAAATAAGATCACAGCCCTGGAGCAGAAGGAACAGGAACTCCAAGCCTTCATTCAGCAACTTTCCATTGATTTGCAAAAGGTAAGTAGAGGACTAGTAGTGGACCCAAGTTGCTAGGATTCATGAATGGGGTAAAAACTACATCTGTCAGAAATTTTCGCCTCAGGGTGGCTGGTCAAAGTTCTGTTTCTCATGCAGTCCACATTGCCCTAGTTCCTGGTGTACCCAGGCTGTATCCAGATGGAAGGGGCCATGTAGCTGAACAAGGGTTGCTTAACAGAAGAGGTCAGTATTGTCCTGACAGGAACTGTCAAAGCACACCATTTTGATCTACTCAAACTTGTAAACTACTATGTCATGGACCTTGAGCACAAGAAGACACAACAGCGGTGGTTGACGTGGCTAGGCTTGTACCTTTGACATACGTGGCTCTAATCCAATTTGTTCAAACGCACATAAATGATATCATTACTGTTCGTTTTTTTGTTTGGCTAACATACATTTTTTGCCCTTCTACTCTAGGCCCATGCTAAGTTCTGAGAATATAAGGGTGAACGATAATAATATCATCGACTGTAGTGTTTCTCAGTGGTGTGTTCCTTACCATTTTGAGCAGAACAATTTGTACTATATGATTGTCCCATGCATTGCAGGACATTTAGTTTTCCTGGCCCCTGTGTTCTGAATGCCAGCAGCATCCTTCAGGCATTAACAAGCCAGCCCTTCTCCTCATATTGACAAAACACCCCCTAACAGGTGGTACCAAAAACCCTACCCTCATCCCCTGAGAACCACTAATCTCAAGTGCACCAGAGACTTACAGTATTATTACAGTACAGTAACATTTGTGTAAAAGAGAAATCTATATACCCCTTCTAGCTATTAGCATACTTACAGATACCTAAATAGAAGCCGAGAGAGGTCATATACGTTGTTCAAAGTTATACAGTAAGTGACAGAGCTGAATTCTAACCCAAGTCTTACTCCAAAGCTCATGCTTGTTCCACGGGGCTTTGTTGACTCACAACAAGGAGCACCCAGTAAATAGATCTAGACACTTATAGTGTTTTGTCTCAGAGGCCTACTGTTTCATGATAGAACTCAAACCTCCTGTTTGACAAGAAAAAAGTTCACAACTCAGTAAGTCCCAAATAAGTGAAATAGATTTTTCAAATGCAAAGGATATGCCATAGGAAGAGTGCATTTCCAGTGCAGGAGTCAAGGAACTGTTCCTGGCGGAACTGGAATTTCAAGGATGGGTAGGACAGCAGGAAGCAGAGAAGACAGAAGGGTATAGAATACATTTGGGTGCGTGGGTGGGGGTTTGGAGAGAATAACAGACACAAAACTTTGGGATTCATGGGACCATTTGATATTAGAACCATCCATCCATTTCATAATTGGAAAAGGTAATTTTCTAGACTCTGGTCCTACTGAGTTCCCTCATTCATTCTAAAAATATAATTTGAGTTTTATTATGTGTCAAGCTCTGTGCTCTGTGCTGGGTGTTAGAAATACTAGGGTGAGCAAAACAGATATCACCCTTGCCCTTGTGGAATTTAGTCTAGAGGGAAAGTGAGACATTAATCAATAATCACATAGATATATAATTACAAACTATGATGTGTTGCTGTGAAGGAAAACCACAGGATGCTGTGAGATCCTGTAAGAGGGCATCAAATCAGATCTAGCGTTGGAGTCATAGAACACTTTCCTTGAGGAAGTAACACTTGAACTGAGATGAATTACTGAAGCTTGTGGGGATAGGAATGATGGCAGAGAATTTTAAATAGGAAATAGTATGAACAATAAACCCAGAAACTGAGGCAGTAAAGGGAGTAGCGCCTTCAAGGAAGTGGAAGAAGGCTGGAAGGGCAACACAGAGGAAGGCAGAGGACTACTCTGGCTGTTAGAGGAAACATTGAAAGGGTTTCCAGTTAGGAAGCTCTCGCAGTTGTGCAGGCATTAGACGGTGACTTTGACAAGAGTCGGGGTGGAAATGACGGGGGAGGAGACAAATTTAAGAAATCATGAGGAGACGGACCCACTTGGTAATGTGGTAAATACAGGAGAGGAGCAAGAGGAAAGGAGGTGTTTGGGGTGCTCTGGGTTTCTGGCTTAATCACCTGAGTGGCTGATGCTGTCAGTCATCAGGCTAAGATAGCACTAAAGGAAGGTCAGTTTTCTCATAAAGATGATGAGTTTAGAGTCCTTTTCTTTGTTGTCCTTGTTAATATCGAGTAGATGTGAAATAATATTTATGAAACATAAGTAAGGTAAATAGTGTAACAAGCTAATGAACTGTCATGTAGCTACTACCCCACAGGTTAAGAAAAAGAACAGTATGTTTACCTTTGAGATTCCTGCTGTGCCCTTTACTCTTCCATCACATTCTTTTTTTTTTTTTTTTTAAGAAGATGTTGGGGGGCTTCCCTGGTGGCGCAGTGGTTGAGAGTCCGCCTGCCGATGCAGGGGACACAGGTTCGTGCCCCGGTCCGGGAAGATCCCACATGCCACGGAGCGGCTGGACCCGTGAGCCATGGCCGCTGGGCCTGCGTGTCCAGAGCCTGTGCTCTGCAACAGGAGAGGCCACAACAGTGAGAGGCCCGTGTACCGCAAAAAAAAAAGAAGATGTTGGGGGTAGGAGTTTATTAATTAATTAATTTATTTTTGCTGTGTTGCGTCTTCGTTTCTGTGCGAGGGCTTTCTCTAGTTGTGGCAAGCGGGGGCCACTCTTCATCGCGGTGCACGGGCCTCTCACTATGGCGGCCTCTCTTGTTGCGGAGCACAGGCTCCAGACGTGCAGGCTCAGTCGTTGTGGCTCACGGGCCTAGTTGCTCCGTGGCATGTGGGATCCTCCCAGACCAGGGCTCGAACCCGTGTCTCTTGCATTAGCAGGCAGATTCTCAACCACTGCGCCAGGGAAGCCCCATCACATTCTTTTTACCTTCTTAAGTAAGCTTATCTAGACATTACTCCACTTCCTAGCTTTGCTTTATACTTTTATCCCTAAACAGTAGCTTCTTGCATTTATCATGCTTGTTAACATTACATAAATGAAGCGCTCTAGGTATTCTTCTAATGCTAGCTTTCTGTGCTCAAGGTTGTATTCTGAGACACATTCATATGGCCACATGCCGCTATAATTTAATCTTTCCTCAACTGTGTAGTATGAAGTTACTAAAATTCATTTATCCATTCTATTGACGGTGGGCATTAAGGTGTTTCTGGTTTTTTCTTTTACAAACAAGGCTGCTGTGAACTTTTGTCTGCCTGTGAATGAGTTAACTCTAGGGTATATTTGAGATGTGAAAAGTTTGGGGCAAAAGATTTGTACTTTTCACCTTTACTAGGTAATGCCCAGTTTTTCCATAGTAGTTGTAGTAATTTACAAACATTCACCAGCAGGTGTATAAGAATTTGGGTTCCTCTGCTTCCTTGACAAGGTGAGATATTGTCAGACTTTAATTTTTGCCAGTCTGGCGAATGTGAAATCTTTTCTCACCATGGTTTTTTTTTTTTTTTTTTTTTTTTTTTTTTGGCCGCCCTGCATGGCTTGCAGGATTTTAGTTCCCCGAACAGGGATTGAACCTGGGTCCTTGGCAGTGAAAGCGCAGAGTTCTAACCACTGGACCACCAGGGAATTCCCTCTCACCATGATTTTAATTTGCTTTTCCCAGATTATTAATGAAGTTCAGCATATTTTCGTATGTTTATCAGTCATTCGTGCTCTTCTGTGAAGTGCTGCTTCAAATCTTTGGCCCATTTTCTATTACATTTTCTGTCTTTTTCTCACTAATTGTCAGAGTTCTTTATATATATCCTGGCCACCATGCTCCTTGGTCAGTTATGTGGGTTGCAAATGTGTTCTCCTAGTTTGGGCTTGCCTTCACACTCTTTATGGTTTCTTCTGTTGAACATATGCTCTTCGTTTTAGTATAGTTGAATTTATTATTTTCCTTTAAGTTTATACTTTGTCTCTTTTTAAAAACCTTTCCTCACTTGGAATCATAACATTATTCTCCTATATTATTATCTGAAAATTTTAGAGTCTTGACTTTATTTTCAAGTCTTTAACATACCTGAAATGTGATTTTGGTGTGAGAAAGGGATCTGTGTCTTATTTTTATTTTAATTGTTCTAGTACCATTTATTGAAAAATCAGTCTTCTCACTGATCTGCAATGCCAGCTTTATCATGATTCAGTTTTCCATTTGTACATGGAACCACTCCTGGACTTTGGGGTGTATGCACAATACTAAGCATTGCCTTACTAGCTACAGTATTAGGATAAGTCCTGGTGTCTGACAAGACAAGTCTCCGTACCTAGTTCTTTTTCAGGAGTATTTTGAATGTCGTTGGCCTATTGCTCTTCCACAGAACAACTTGTCAGGCACCTTAAAAAACCTGGTGGAGGGCTTCCCTGGTGGCGCAGTGGTAGAGAGTCCTCCTGCCGATGCAGGGGACGCGGGTTCGTGCCCTGGTCCGGGAAGATCCCACATGCCGCGGAGCGGCTGGGCCTGTGAGCCATGGCCGCTGAGCCTGCACATCCGGAGCCTGTGCTCCACTACGGGAGGGGCCACAACAGTGAGAGGCCTGCATACCGCAAAAAAAAACCAAAAACAAACAAACCTGGTGGAGAGGCTCCAGAAAGACCATTAGCCCCTCCACCAGGTGAGGACACAGAAAGAAGTGCCAGCTATGAACTAGGAAATGAGCCTTCACCAGAGGTGACCATGCTGGCACCTTGATCGTGGACTTCCCAGCCTCCAGCACTGTCACCTGCCCAAATGCAACCTTGAACCAAACCAGATGCCAAAGGGAAGGGAGTGTCTGTTGATATTGTCCAGGCTGCAGATGTCTCCAGGAAAAGATGAAGGGGACATGGGTTCAAGCCCTGGTCCGGGAAGATCCCACATGCCATGGAGCAACTAACTAAGCCTATGCGCCACAACTACTGAACCTGTGCTCTAGAGGCTGTGAGCCACACCTACTGAAGCCTGCGTGCCTGGAGCCCATGCTCCGCAACAAGAGAAGCCACTGCAATGAGAAGCCCGCACACCGCGACGAGTAGTAGCCCCCGCTCGCCACAACTAGAGAAAGCCCGCGCACAGCCTTAAATAAATAAATAAATAAATAAATAAATGAACAGACAAACAAACACACACCTGGTGGGATATTGATTGGAATTGCATTGACTCTGAAGATGCATTTGCAGAACACTGTTTACTTTATCATGTGAGTTTTCTTATCCAAGAACACAGTGTCTGTCTCTCTAGATATTCAGTGTTACTGTTTCTTTAAAAATGACACTCAATAAGGTTCTATAATTTTTTCCAGAAAGATTTATTTATTTATTTATTTATTTGTTTATTATTTATTTATTTATTTGGCTGTGTTGGGTCTTCATTGCCGTGCGCAGGCTTTCTCTAGTTGTGGCGAGCGGGGTCTACTCTTGGTTGCAGTTTGTGGACTTCTCATTGCGGTGGCTTCTCTTGTTGCAGAGCACGGGCTCTAGGTGCGTGGGCTTCAGTAGTTGTGGCACACGAGCTCAGTAGTTGTGGCTCGTAGGCTCTAGAGCGCAGGCTCAGTAGTTGTGGTGTGCAGGCTCAGTTGCTCCATGGCATGTGGGATCTTCCCGGACCAGGGCTCAAATCCGTGTCCCCTGCATTGGCAGGCGGATTCTTAACCACTGTGCCACCAGGGAAGCCTTCCATTCCTTTTATTTCCTTTTCTTGCCTTATTGCATTAGCAAGAACTTCCAGATGATGTTGAAAAGGAGTAGTGAGAGGGGACATCCTTGCCTTGTACCTGATCTTAGTGGGAAAATCTTTGAGTTTCTCACCATTAAGTATGGTGTTAGCTGTAGCACATTAGGTGCTGAGGGCTTGAAGTAAAACAGCCAGAGTATGGGGAATTGCTCTATGTGGGATATGGTGCACAAGAAAACTAAATGGAAATTGGCAACTGATTCTTCTGTCCCTGACTCTGCCCAGCGTGGTGACTTATTTGTTCTCTTGGTTGTTACTGGAAAGGGTCACATGTATCTCTCAAGTTCATACTGATGTGTAATATAAGGAGTACAGGCTTTGGGTCAAGAAGGCTTGGGTTTGAATCCTTATTCTGTCACCAAGGTGTGTGCTGTTGGGCTAGTAGTCCCTAAGCTTCAATTTCCCTGTAAATGGACACAGTGGAGGGTGGTTGTAAGGACTAGAGGATGAGCTTTCACATGCTTTGCAAACTGTAGCTGCTGCTGCACCATATGCTATTGTAATTATTACTGTTACCAACATTATTAGTAAGAGACCCATTAAAGATGGGTCAGCCGCGCCAAAACTGTTTTCTTTCCTATCAGACTACCTCTCCCTCCTTTATTCTCTGCTTTGCATAATGTTACCATTCATCCAGGCACCTGAGCAACAGACCTGGCAGTTGTCTTCACTTCTTCTTTCCTCTTCACCCAGCCCTCTGGTCATGTTGAACTTGTCTGTTTACCCCTTTACACATGCTGCCTTTTACCCAGAAAGCTTGTTCCTCTCCCCCACCTTCCACCTGGACTTGCCTGCTAGGAGGCCTGATCTGATTGCCCCCGTTAGTCCCTTCTGCCTCTGATATCTCATAGCGCCTTGCATGTCTCTCTGTTACAGCACTATTGTATTGTTTTATAATTAACTGTGTGTATATCTCTTTTTACCACCAGCCTCCATGCTTCTATGGGTCAGTAACTATAGCTGATTATATCCCTAGAGACAACACACAGAGTATAGGCTTGATAAAAGTTTTTGAATTATGGGATCTTTTTTTTTTTTTTTTTTTTTGGCTGCGTTGGGTCTTCGTTGCTGCACGCGGGCTTCCTCTAGTTGTAGTGAGTGGGGGCTACCCTTCGTTGTGGTGAGCAGTCTTCTCATTGCAGTGCCTTCTCTTGTTGTGGAGCATGGGCTCTAGGCGTGCGGGCTTCAGTAATTGTGGCTTGCAGGCTCTAGAGCGCAGGCTCAGTAGTTGTGGCGCATGGGCTTAGTTGCTCCACGGCATGTGGGATCTTCCCGGACCAGGGCTCGAACCCGTGTCCCCTGCATTGGCAGGCAGATTCTTAACCATTGCGCCACCAGGGAAGCCCGAATTATGGGATCCTGAATCCATTCTTCAAACTTCCCCTCCACTACATATGTTGTCACCCCTGTGAGAATGCAGAATGGCAAGTGCTTCTTCCCAAAATCCTAGGCCCAAGTAGCTACATCTTATTCTGAGGAGAAAACTGGCTGGGTTGCAAGCTAAACATGAAAGTCTGTGGCTTGAGATGGAGCAGCGGATCATAAGGTGAGGGAATTTGAGGAAGCACAGTATATGTGAGGAGCTTTAAGTCTTCACAATGAAATGTTGATGCCATGCGACCTTATTTTGGAGTGGAGAATGGACATGTTCAGTGGATGTAAGGATCACTGTGAGCTAAGAAATTGTATATTCAAAGGATTCTGGATCCTCAGCTTTGATGTTGAGCAGCATTTGGAGATTGGCAGTTGTGAAAGGAACAAATGTAGTCCCAGCCCACCACCGCCACCACTACCATCACTGCTAAAGAGGTAGACTGAAATAAATAAGTGGGCAGCTGGTGATCTGGGGCCATGGTGTAAGGTGCTGCTGTGATTCAGAGGTGCTCCCTGTCCTGTGAGCCAGGATGAATATCATTGTTTGTTTCAGTTCTGTCTTCAGCCTTAAGGCAGCTACACTGGCATCATGACTGCTTCATCCAGCCCCACGTTTCCAGGCGTATTGTTCTGTAGGTCATTGTAGGGCTGGCTGGGAGCTTCTTCAGTGGAATTACCTCTGCTGGTTCTTGGCATCTGGTGTAAAGTTGCAGGTCCTGTTGGCCTCTGGATTAATAGGATTAAACCTATGCTTGATGAGAGTGGGAGGGGGAGCATTCCTTTAGCTAGTAGATCATGACAACACAGGGGATATTTTAGAGAGGAGGAACATCTTCTCAGGGTCCTGGCTAGATTCCACAGACGTAATAGCATTCTTCCTTCCCGGATTGCCAGTTGCTTAAATTTGGGAGCGTTTGCTGCTTGCTGCAATAGGCCTGAAACAGATACCTGAGTGGTGTTGGGTTCTGATCTCATATCTTCTCTGTTCCATTTTCAGGGAAGATCTCCTGGCTGTATGTTCTTCTAGGATGCAGTTGGAAACAGAATTTCAGAGAAACGTGGTGATTCTAGAGGATACAGGAAGGCAGGGAGAGAGACAGTGTAATGTAATCTCTGCTTTCACCTGCAGGCCACTGCTGAAACTCAAGAGAAAGAAAAACTCATCACACATTTGCAGGAGAAGGTTGCATCCTTGGAGAAGAGACTGGAGCAGAACTTATCAGGGGAAGAACATGTGCAGGAACTTCTAAAAGAGGTAACTAGCTCTCTTTGAGAGGGCAGTGGTAACACTGGAGATTTCATAAAATCCTAGAGTTTCAGAGCCAGAGAATCTTCGAAGAGCTTGGTGAAAAGATCACTCCCTCCAACCTTTGGTTGTTCTGCGTATGATAAAATCAGCATCATGTTGCCTGTGTGTGACGTTTTCCTGAAGGAAAGGGAGCACTTTGTTCAGAGATGCATGTGAAGGAGTGGCATACTGATCACCGATTACCCCCACCTAGTGATTTACACTATTTGGGTTGTTGTCTTACTGCCCTGCTTTCCTTTCCTACCCATTGTACTTTACATTGGCCAAGGAAAGTAGTTACCATCTGCCTTTGGCGTGAGCAAGAATTGCTTTGGGCAGCAAGTGGACTCTCCTTAGCCGAAAGAGTCTATTGAGCCAACTGGCCTCTAGCCCAGTGGTGTAGGTGAACTTGCTTGTTGTCTGTCCACATTCTGCTCTCTCCTACATGACAGAGGTGACAAAACCCAAGCCTTGGGCCTAGATTAGCCCCTCACTTTCTGTCTTCAGTCAGTTTCAACTAAATGTGTCCATCTCCACTGCCACTGCTGTACTTTAGGTTTCCAGCCACTCCGGCCTAGTCTATGTTAGAAGTCTCCAGACTAGCCTACACAACATCAGTCTCTCCTCCTGCACCCTCTGACACAGTCTTCCACGTCACCGCTAAACTGATCTTTCCAAACAACATTTCTGACTATATCACTCCCATAAAGAGCCTCCACAATTACCCTACAGTCTGTAGTGAGTATAACGTGGTTTCTAAGGTATAGATTGATTTCTAGAACCAGGCTCCCTAGGTTTGCACTTTACCTCTTCTACTTACTAATTTTTGACTTAGAGCAAGTAACTTAATCTTTTTGTGTTTTCTTCCCCCTCTGTAAAATAGGGTTAAAATTGTATCAAACACATAGAATTCTTATTGGGAAGTGATTAGAATTAGAACATCATGGGGTCTCAGTATATTTCAACTATTAATATTATAATCATTATTGTGTCATCCTCATTGTTATAAAGTGCATAGGAGTTACTTGGCAAGTATGTTTGAAGTATACATTTCTAGGGAATTCCCTGGCAGTCCAGTAGTTAGGAATCGGCACTTTTACTGCAGTGGCCCAGGTTCAATCCCTGGTCAGGAAACTAAGATCCTGCAAGCCAAAAATTTTGGGGAAAAAAAGAAATATATATATATATATGTATATATATATGTATGTATGTATGCATGTGTGTGTGTGTGTATATATATATATATATATATATATGTATGTCTTGCCCTACCCTCAGAAATTCTGATTTTAGTAGGCCTGGAATAAGGCCTCAAACTTAAAAACCCCTCCACCCACCCAGGTGAGTCTAATGCAAGTGTTTGGATGACTCCACTTTGAAAAATATTTGCTACAGAATTAAGTTCAAACTTCCTTCTGTAGCATAAAAAGCTTTTCTCATAATCTGGCCCTTTGCCTAACTTTCTAGTCTTGTTTCATGACCTGAACCCATCATCACCTTGACTTTTGGCAAGCTGTAGCTCCCCAGATGCCCCCAGCTGTTTCACACCTCTAGTGTCATCCCTCTGCCTGGGTGCTCCCTCGGGCCCTGGCCACCTGTGAAGAATGAAGCCTCCTAGTTTCCTGAGGCAGTGAGGATCTCCTGCTCTGTGCTGCTCCTTTGTGGACACCATTACACTCGATTATATACTTTTTTGGTTAGTCTTTGCCCCAGCCTCAAGGTCAAAAAACTGTCAAATTTATACTTTATGTATACTTTATATGTATACTTTATGATATGTGAATTTTATCTCTATTAGCTGTTTTTGGTTTTTGGGTGTGTACTTGTGTCCCTCGTGCCTCGCACAAATCGTAATATGGTGTAGATGTCAGTAAATATTTATTCAATGGAGAAATGACTATTTTCTTTTACTCTTCTTTCAACTTACAGAAAACACTTGCTGAGCAGAATTTGGAGGATACCAGACAGCAGCTCTTGGCAGCCAGAAGCAGCCAGGCCAATGCCACTGACAGCCTGGAGACTCGGGTACTGACCTCACTCCCAGTGGTTCCTGTGTCTGGGTGGTGCCCTGGTTGGATGATGTGGTTGTGGCTGAGAATCCCCTTGGGTCAGAGGTTTTCTTCCAAAGGGACTCTCTTTCGGATCTTACTTGTAGAGAACCGAGGTAGTCGTTTTCTTCATTCTTGCCGCATTACCATCGTTGTTCCACAGAAAGTTGTTCTCTTCTCTCTTTAGTCCCTTTATCCCCATTCCCCTCCCTCCCATAGGAAACCACTCTAATGTGGTTAATAGGGACCCTTTTATTGTTGGATAACCTTAAAACTGGTGACATTGTTTTGTGTGTCTGTGTGTTGATTTAAGTAAATGATACAGCTGTACATATGTCTTCTTTGTTACTTTCAACTGCTCCATCTTCTGTCTGCGTCCACTTCATTGTTCTTACCGACTGTACTTTATAGTTGTCTACTAGATGCTAGATATCCAGATTGCCTTCGTTCTGTCACCACAAATGACACTGCGGTGAACATTCTTGTCTCTTTTGCCTTAAGGCGGATAGCAAGTGCATATGACTTAATGTGACTCAGTAGGACAGGAATGTTCCCAGAAGGCCTGCACCTGGCTCTACTCTCCCAGCATGCATGAGAGTTCCTATCGCTGCATCTCTGTCTTTTCTAGCATTGGCATTTCTCAGCCTTCTTGCCAGTTTAATGAGTGTGAAGTGGTAGAAGTGGCAAGGGATCTCTGTGGGGCCGCTTATAAGAACACTAATCCCATTCATGATGGCTCCACCCTCATAACCTAAGTACCTCCCAGACACCTCACATGCTAACACCATCATGTCAGACATTAGGATTTCAATATATGAATTTTAGAGGGCCACAAACATTCAGACCATAGCAAATGCTTAGCTTATTTTTTAAATCTTTCTTGTTTCTTGATAAATATATATAAAGCTATATTTTTCTCTAAATACAGCTTTGTTTTATTATAATTCAGTTGTTTCTGAATATCTATTGTTTTATTGTGGTAAAATACACATAACATAAAATTTACCATTTCAACCATTTCTAGGTGTACACTGGCGTAAAGTACATTCATGTTGTTATGCAACCATCACCACCATCCATTTCTAGAACTTTTTCATCTTCTCAAACAGAAACTCTGTGCCAATTAAAACAATAACTCCCCATTCTCTCCTCTCCCCAGCCCCTGGCAACCACCATTCTACTTTCTGTTTTTATGAATTTGTTGATCCTAGGTACCTCATATTAGTGGGATCATATGGTATTTGTCTTTTTGTGTCTGGCTTATTTCACTTAGCATAATGTCTTCAAGGTTCATTCACATTATAGCATGTTTCAGAATTTCACTCCTTTTTAAGGCTGAATAAGCCTTTTTAAGACTTTTATTCCATTGTACATATATCACATTTTGTTTATCCATTCATTTGTCCATGGACATTTGGGTTGTTTCCACCTTGTGGTTGTTGTGAATAATGATACAGCGAACATTAGTGTATGAACAAGGTTTTTGTGGGGGCTTATACCTTCATTTCTCTTGGGTATATTCCTAGGAGTAGAGTTGCTGGGTCATATAATAACTCTGTGCATAACCTTTTGAGGATCTGAATCTTTCTTGAGTTCTGCCTACAAACTGGGACTTGCATAGATATTTACTGAACCCAGGAGTTCAAAAAGCTAGGTTTCACCATAAACAAGACAAAAAGACAGCCCTCAGAATGGGAGAAAATATTTGCAAATGAAACAACAGACAAAAGATTAATCTCCAAAACATACAAACAGATCGTGGAGCTCAATATGAAAAAAACAAACAATCCAATTAAAAAATGGGCGGAAGACCTAAATAGACATTTCACCAAGGAAGACACAGATGGCCAAGAGGCACATGAAAATCTGCTCAACATCACTAATCATTAGAGAAATGCAAATCAAAACTACAATGAGGTATCACCTCATGCCGGTCAGAGTGGCCATTATCAAAAAATCTAGAAACAATAAATGCTGGAGAGGGTGTGGAGAAAAGGGAACCCTCCTGCACTGTTGGTGGGAATGTAAATTGATACAGCCACTATGGAGAACAGTATGGAGGTTCCTTAAAAAACTAAAAATAGAACTACCATATGACCCAACAATCCCACTACTGGGCATATATCCTGAGAAAACCATAATTCAAAAAGAGACTTGTACCACAATGTTCATTGCAGCACTATTTACAATAGCCAGGACATGGAACCAACCTAAATGTCCATTGACAGATGAATGGATAAAGAAGACGTGGCACATATATACAATGGAATATTAGCCATAAAAAGAAAAGAAATTGAGTTATTTGTAGTGAGGTGGATGGACCTAGAGTCTGTCATACAGAGTGAAGTAAGTCAGAGAAAAACAAATGACGTATGCTAATGCATATATATGGAATCAAAAAAAAAAAGTACTGATGAACCTAGTTGCAGGGCAGGAATAAAGATGTAGACATAGAGAATGGACTTGAAGACATGGGGTGGGAGGGGGAAGATGGGGCAAAGTGAGAGTAGCATCGACAAATATACACTACTGAATAGAAAGCAAGTAGCTAGTGGGAAGCAGCAGCATAGCACAGGGAGATCAGCTTGGTGCTTTGTGGTGACCTAGAGGGATGGGATAGGGAGGATGGGAGGGAGTCTCAAGAGAGAGGGGATATGGGGACATGTGCATGCATATGGCTGATTCACTTTGGTGTACAACAGAAACTAACACAGTATTGTGAAGCAAGTATACTCCAATAAAGACCTATTTAAAAAATAAATAAATAAATAAAAGCTAGGTTTCAGTCGTGGCCTTACCACTAATAAAATTTGTGATCATGAGCAAGTAACATTACTGTTCTTCTCTGTGGAAGTACTCACACTGTTCTCATGGGGTTGTTTCAGTTAAAACTTACATGTGAACATACATGAGAAACCATGAGACCTAAAAATACTCTTTTTCTCATTTGGTACCTACCTTTCCTTGACAAAGCTGCAACCTTCCATGAGCTTATGTTTTAATAATAAAGTTCCCCCAGGGCAAACCTTACTCAGCAAACAAGAGGACTTTAAAAGAGAAATTGGCAAAGTTAGCTTGAGTCAGATGAAAAGGCCATATTGAATAACCATGTCTAGCTCAGTGCTAGGCAGTGTGTCATCCTGTCCACTGTGCTGGCCTCGTGTCCTAGTGCAGTGCCAAGTACACAGTCAGACTGGATCAGTAATTGTGGGATGAGGGAAACCCAAGTTTGTATCATGAGCAGTAATTCCACTTCTGGGAATCTGTCCTAATCAAGTGATTCAAACCAGATCAACACTTTTTGCATGAAGATGTCAACTACTGCATTATTTTATGGGCAAAATGGAAAACAGTAGGCAGCGGTTCAGGAAATTATGAAACATCCTTTAAGGAAATAATCTAAGGTCTGAAGACTGCGTAGAAACATAGAAGGAAATTTGAGCAAATAGGAAAAAATACAAAGTTTTACTAGAATTGTATACGAAGTTGTAATAAAAGAAAGAAAGAAAAGTCATAAAAATAGCCTGTAAGAAACTATATTAGAATGATAGTGTTTTGTAATGGAAGACCTATGAGCATCTTTCTTTTTCTGTAAGTAAAAATTTTTCTTTAATGAACCTGTTTTATGATTTAAATAGATTTGATTTTAAAAGCCATTTTGTTGCTACTTAGCTTCTTTTGAACGAAAGGGTGCTTCTGTTTCCCCCCTCAGGTGAAAGAACTAGAGCAGAGCCTGCAGGCATCTGAGGAGAAGCTAAAACAGAGCAGTGACGTTGTGGCAGCTCGGGAAGCTCAGATTCAGGAGCTTGTAAGTGGGTATTGTGACTGCTGTGTTGTAGGCCCTTGATGCTTTTTCCCTTTATTCCTTTGTAGGTCCCCAAACTCACTCCCAAATTCTGGAATGGTATCTGGACCTGACCTTAGATACAGTTGTGGGCAGATAGGCAGTGCAGGTAGAGGGAGTCAGGACCTGCTAGAGGGTATGAGTTACCCAGAGAGATAGCGACAGGCTAGACGGCCCAGCCTAGTTCTGGGACTCTTAGAAGTGGTGTCTCCACTGGGGTTCAAACCTCACCTTGCAGCCCGGGCTGTGGAGAACAGCTCCAGGCTCTGGGGAGAAGATGGCAAGGGCATGGCTGGTAATCACAGCACCAGGTCAGGTGTTGAGCTTGAAACTAGAGAAATAAAAACGGCATTTGTTCCCTGTTTGCCGTGTCTGCTAAGTACTCTGCATGTATTTTCATTTAGTCCTTGCAGCAGACCTAAGAGCCTGTACTGTTATCCTTATTCTCCAGAGGAATCAGGCTCAGAAAGGCGGCCAGATCACTAGCCCAAGGTCTCCCACCTAGTGAATGGCTGAACCCACATCCTTCCTAGGTCAAAGCCCTTGTTCTTTCTTCATCACTGTGTTATGTGCCTCCCCAGGGAAAAGCCTCATCCATAGAGGGCAGCACTGAGTAGAGTGAAGGAGGGCTGTGTCTTAGGACTGGCTGGTGCCCAGAGCTTTCCCCCCAGCACCAAGACCAATCCCAGATTCCAGCTCCTGAGCAGGCCAGGGGACCTCAGCGGCACCCAGGCTGGAGGTCAGGAAGGAGAGTTGTTTCTATTGGACACTCATCTTTGGGTCACTGAGGGACAGAATAAAGCCCCCATTGTCACCATGAATAACTGTCCTCTGCTACCCCCTCAGGCCTCCGCAAACAAGGAGAGCAGCTGTGCGCAGCAGCAGGTCCTCGCTCTGGAGCAGCAGTGCACAGAGCAGATCCACACACTGGAGGCCCAGCTCTCTGCCCTGGAGAGAGCTCGGGCGGCCGACCATGCGGCCGCGGAGCGGAAGGTGGTGAGTGAGGAAAGGAGAGGGGCCGGGCACGGGAGCACCACGTTCACGTGTGGCTAGGCTGCCAAATTGTTTGATGGGAAGAAGACCAGCCCTCCTCTGAAGTAGGGCACCACTTTTTGGAGCAGTTTTTATCTTCCAACAAAACATCTACTCATGAGACTGGTTGTTAAAAGGCTGCTTTTTATAAAAACCCTGAACAAATGGGTTTTCTTTTTCCTTGGGCTGCACATGGACTTCCTGGTGCTTCCTGACCAGTCCCATCAGCTGCTTCCCGCTGCCTTTCTAAAATGTATACTGTTCATCCTTAATGGCTTCTCCCTTCCCTGGTCCCCCTCCTTGTTCCATAGGCTTCAGAATCAAGTGCCTTAGTTCTACTTGTGAGGAGTGTGTCAGGTGACTCTCCCTTCCTGACCCCAATCACCATTCTCATCTCCTACCCCTGCAGTGGCAACAAAAGGAAGGGGGGCATTTTTAAAGGTTCCATGTCAAAGAGATAGGACTGTGCTCAGGGGAAATATGGTAAAGACCTTTTCTTTTATACATACTTTTCTCAATTTGCAGAGAGAGCTGGAGCAAGAAAATGCATTCCTTAAAGAAAGTAAGAATGAATGTGAACATTCTTTACAACATCACCAACTTGAACTAAAGAAGCTGAAGGTATTTATCTAATTGAATCAGTTTCACAAAAGTATCATGTCTTTCATGTGTGTATTCGGAGTGGCCAAGTGAACATTCTATACTTAGAGTAGAGAAGGAATGGAACTAGCATTCGTTCAAAGTTCTGCTAGGCGTTTGCAACAAATTGTCACCTCGTTAAGTCCTCTCAGTGATCAAGGACATAGGGAGAGTTGTGCTCATTTTGCAGTTAATGTCGTCGAGGTTCTGAGTGTAAGTAATTTGTCCAGGTTCTGTAGTTAGAAGTGGTGCTGCTCTGACTTTTCACTCCACCACAGGGACCCAGCCCTTCCTCTCTGTCCTCGTCAACAGCTGCCTGACAGTAATGCTGTCAAAGCACCACTGTCACTGATTTCCAGTGAGGCCAGTAAAGCAAGGCCTTAAAACATCACGAGGGCCTTATTTGTTTGTTTGTAACAGGGAGCAGGTACAGAAATGAAGAAAAAACAGCCTGCTGGATTGTTTCCCGTTCCCTTCTGAGAACTTGGTGCTTTGATCAGATGCTGCCACCTTCATTCCCGGGACATAACTGGATTCAGGGGAAGGAGTCTGCCACTTTCTTATAGGCCTCCAGGCTCCCCTGTCCCCTTTCATAGCAGCCCTTGGATGATGGATCTTTGCAGGACTTGCCCAGCTGTGGTCATGACACAAAGAGCTTGTGGATCCTTTGGCAGAGATCTTCTCAGACGACATCCATAGCTGAGGCCTGCCCCGAGTCAGCTTTCAACAGTAGTCTCTGCTAAGCTATGTAGGTGCTATTGCAGTAGTGCCATATCATGGAAAACATGGACTTTGGAGTCAAATATTTCTTCATGCATTCCCTTCAACAAACATCTGAGTACCTGTGGGCCCCATTGTAGGTGCTGGGATGTGGCAATGAGCAAAACAGACAAAATCTTTCCCCCTCCCCCAACCTGTGGAGCTTGTAACTAGAGACAGTAAACACTTTTTTTTTTGAATTTTATTTTATTTATTTTTTATACAGCAGGTTCTTATTAGTCATCAGTTTTGTACACATCAGTGTATACATGTCAGTCTCAATCTCCCAGTTCATCACACCACCACCCCGACCCCGCCACTTTCCCCCCTTGGTGTCCATACGTTTGTTCTCTACATCTGTGTCTCTATTTCTGCCCTGCAAACTGGTTCATCTGTACCATTGTTCTAGGATCCACATATATGCGTTAACATATGATATTTGTTTTTCTCTTTCTGACTTACTTCACTCTGTATGACAGTCTCTAGATCCATCCACGTCTCTACAAATGATCCAATTTCGTTCCTTTTTATGGCTGAGTAATACTCCATTGTATATGTACCACATCTTCTTTATCCATTCATCGAGACAGTAAACACTTGATAAATAGTTATAAATGCTATGAAGACAATAAAGCAGAGTAAAGGACAGAGAGGAGGGAGGAAAGGGCTCTTTTAAATATGGAGGTGAATACGGGAACCAACATGGCAGAGTAGAAGGACATGCTCTCACTCCCTCTTGTGAGAACACCAGAATCACAAGTAGCTGCTGGACAGTCATCGACAGGCAGACACTGGAACTCACCAAAAAAGATACCCCACATCCAAAGACAAAGGAGAATCCACAATGAGATGGTAGGAGGGGCGGAATCACAGCAAAATCTAATCCCATAACTGCTGGGTGGGTGACTCACAGACTGGAGAACACTTACACCACAGATGTCCACCCACTGGAGTGAAGGTTCTGAGCCCCATATCAGGCTTCCCAACCTGGGGGTCTGGCAACGAGAGGAGGAATTCCTAGAGAATCAGACTTTGAAGCCTAGTGGGATTTGATTTTAGGACTTCAACAGGACTGGGGGAAACAGAGACTCCACTCTTGGAGGGCACACACAAAGTAGTGTGCACATCGGACCCAGGGGAAGGAGCAGTGACTCCAGGGGAGACTGAACCAGACGTACCTGCTAGTGTTGGGTCTCCTGCAGAGGCGGGGGGTGGCTGTGGCTCACCGTGGGGACAAGGACACAGCAGAAGTTCTGGGAAGTACTCCTTGGCATGAGCCCTCCCAGAGTCCACCATTAGCCCAACCAAAGAGCCAGGTAGGCTCCAGTGTTGGGTTGCCTCAGGCCAAACAACCAACAGGGAGGGAACCCAGCCCCATCCATCAGCAGTCAAGCGGATTAAAGTTCTACTGAGCTCTGCCCACCAGAGCAACAGTCACCTCTACCCACCACCAGTCCCTCCCATCAGGAAACCTGAACAAGCCTCTTAGATAGCCTCATCCACCAGAGGGCAGACAGCAGAAGCAAGAAGAACTACAATCCTGGCGCCTGTGGAACAAAAACCACATTCACAGAAAGATAGACAAGATGAAAAGGCAGAGGGCTATGTATCAGATGAAGGAACAAGATAAAACCCCAGAAAAACAACTAAATGAAGTGGAGATAGGCAACCTTCCAGAAAAAGAATTCAGAATAATGATAGTGAAGATGATCCAGGACCTCAGAAAAGGAATGGAGGCAAAGATCAAGAAGATGCAAGAAATGTTTAACAAAGACCTAGAAGAATTAAAGAACAAACAGAGATGAACAATACAATAACTGAAATGAAAACTACACTAGAAGGAATCAATAGCAGAATAACTGAGGCAGAAGAACGGATAAGTGACCTGGAAGACAGAATGGTGGAATTCACTGCTGCAGAACAGAATAAAGAAACAAGAATGAAAAGAAATGAAGACAGCCTAAGAGACCTCTGGGACAACATTAAATGCAAACACATTCGCATTATAGGGGTCCCAGAAGGAGACGAGAGAGAGCAAGGGCCAGAGAAAATATTTGAAGAGATTATAGTCAAAAACTTCCCTAACATGGGAAAGGAAATGGCCACCCAAGTCCAGGAAGTGCAGCGAGTCCCATACAGGATAAACCCAAGGAGAAACACACCGAGACACATAGTAATCAAATTGGCAAAAATAAAAGACAAAGAAAAATTATTGAAAGCAGCAAGGGAAAAATGACAAATAACATACAAGGGAACTCCCATAAGGTTAACAGCTGATTTCTCAGCAGAAACTGTAGAAGCCAGAAGGGAGTGGCATGATATACTTAAAGTGATGAAAGGGGAGATCCTACAAAGAAGATTACCCGGCAAGGATCTCATTCAGATTTGATGGAGAAATCTAAAGCTTTACAGACAAGCAAAAGCTCAGAGAATTCAGCACCACCAAACTAGCTCTACAACAAATGCTAAAGGAACTTCTCTAAGTGGGAAACACAAGAGAAGAAAAGGACCTACAAAAACAAACCCAAAGGCTTCCCTGGTGGCGCAGTGGTTGAGAGTCTGCCTGCTGATGCAGGAGACACGGGTTCGTGCCCCGTTCTGGGAAGATCCCACATGCCGCGGAGCAGCTGGGCCCGTGAGCCATGGCTGCTGAGCCTGCGTGTCCGGAGCCTGTGCTCCGCAACAGGAGAGGCCACAGCGGTGAGAGGCCCGCGTACCACACAAAAAAAAAAACAAATAAAAAAAAACCAATTAAGACTATGGTTATAGGAACATACATATCAATAATTACCTGAAACATGAATCGATTGAATGCTCCAAACAAAAGACACAGGCTTGCTGAATGGATACAAAAGCAAGACCCATCTATATGCTGTCTACAAGAGACCCACTTCAGACCTAGCGACACATACAGACTGAAAGTGAGGGGATGGAAAAAGATATTCCATGCAAATGGAAATCAAAAGAAAGCTGGAGTAGCAATACTCATCAGATAAAATAGACTTTAAAATAAAGAATGTTACAGGAGACAAAGAAGGGCACTACATAATGATCAAGGGATCAATCCAAGAAGAAGATAAAACAGTTATAAATATATATGCACCCAACATAGGAGCACCTCAATACATAAGGCAACTGCTAGCAGCTATAAAAGGAAATCGACAGTAACACAATAATAGTGGGGGACTTTAACACCTCACTTACACGAATGGACAGATCATCCAAAATGAAAATAAATAAGGAAACAGAAGCTTTTTTTTTTTTTCACGGCACGCGGGCCTCTCACTGCTGTGGCCCGTCCCACCACGGAGCACAGGCTCCGGACGCGCAGGCTCAGCGGCCATGGCTTACGGGCCCAGCCACTCCGCGGCATGTGGGATCCTCCTGGACTGGGGCACAAACCCATGTCCCCTGCATCGGCAGGCGGACTCTCAACCACTGCCCCACCAGGGAAGCCCAGAAACTGAAGCTTTAAATGACACAATAGACCAGATAGATTTAATTGATATTTATAGGACATTCCATCCTAAAACAGCAGATTACACTTTCTTCTCAAGTGTGCATGGAACATTCTCCAGGATAGATCACATCTTGGGTCACAAATCAAGCCTCAGTAAATTTAAGAAAATTGAAATCATATCAAGCATCTTTTCTGACCACAACGCTATGAGGTTAGAAATGAATTACAGGGGAAAAAACGTAAAAAACACAAACACATGGAGGCTAAACAATATGTTACTAAATAACCAAGAGGTCACTGAGGAAATCAAAGAGGAAATCAAAAAATACCTAGAGATAAATGACAATGAAAACACAAGAATCCAAAACCTATGGGATGCAGCAAAAGCAGTTCTAAGAGGGAAGTTTATAGCTATACAAGCCTACCTCAAGAAACAAGAAAAATCTGAAATAAACAATCTAACCTTACACCTAAAGGAACTAGAGAAAGAAGAACAAACAAAACCCAAAGTTAGCAGAAGGAAAGAAATCATCAAGATCAGAGCAGAAATAAATGACATAGAAACAAAGAAAACAATAGCAAAGATCAAGAAAACTAAAAGCTGGTTCTTTGAGAAGATAACCAAAATTGATAAACCATTAGCAAGACTCATCAAGAAAAAGAGGGAGAGGACTCAAATCAATAAAATTAAAAATGAAAAAGGAGACGTTACAACAGACACCGCAGAAATACAAAGCATCCTAAGAGACTACTACCAGCAACTCTATGCCAATGAAATGGGCAACCTGGAAGAAATGGACAAATTCTTAGAAAGGTATAACCTTCCAAGACTGAACCAGGAAGAAACAAAATATGAACAGGCCAATCACAAGTAATGAAATTGAAACTGTGATTAAAAATCTTCCAACAAACAAAAGTCCAGGACCAAATGGCTTCACAGGTGAATTCTATCAAACATTTAGGGATGAGCTAACACCCACCCTTCTCAAACTCTTCCAAAAAATTGTAGAGGAAGGAACACTCCCAAACTCATTCTATGAGGCCACCATCACCCTGATACCAAAACCAGACAAAGATACTACAAAACAAGAAAATTACAGACCAATATCACTGATGAATATAGATGCAAAAAATCCTCAACAAAATACTAGCAAACAGAATCCAACAACTCATCAAAAGGATCATACACCATGATCAAGTGGGATTTATCCCAGGGATGCAAGGATTCTTCAGTATACGCAAATCAATCAATGTGACACACCATATTAACAAATTGAAGAATAAAAACCATATGATCATCTCAATAGATTCAGAAAAAGCTTTTGACAAAATTCAACACCTGTTTATGATAAAAACTCTCCAGAAAGTGGGCATAGAGGGAACCTACCTCAACATAATAAAGGCCATATATGACAAGCCCACAGCAAACATCATTCTCAGTGGTGAAAAACTGAAAGCATTTCCTCTAAGATCAGGAAGAAGACAAGGATGTCCACTCTCACTGCTATTATTCAACATAGTTTTGGAAGTCCTAGCCACAGCAATCAGAGGAGAAAAAGAAATAAAAGGAATACAAACTGGAAAAGAAGAAGTAAAACTGTCACTGTTTGCAGATGACATACTATACATGTAGAATCCTAAAGATGCCACCAGAAAACTACTAGAGCTAATCAATGAATTTGGTAAAGTTTCAGGATACAAAATTAATGCACAGAAATCTCTTGCATTCCTATACACCAATGATGAAAATTCTGAAAGAGAAATTAAGGAAACACTCCCATTTACCATGCAACTCTCCTACCTAGGGAGACAAAAGACCTGTATGCAGAAAACTATAAGACACTGATGAAAGAAATTAAAGATGATACCAACAGATGGAGAGATATACCATGTTCTTGGATTGGAAGAATCAATATTGTGAAAATGACTATACTACCCAAAGCAATCTACAGATACAATGCAATCCCTATCAAATTACCAGTGGCATTTTTTATGGAATTAGTACAAAAAAATCTTAAAATTTGTATGGAGACACAAAAGACCCTGAATAGCCAAAGCAGTCTTGAGGGAAAAAAATGGAGCTGGAGGAATCAGACTCCCTGACTTCAGACTATACTACAAAGCTACAGTAATCAAGACAATATGGTACTGGCACAAAAACAGAAAGATAGATCAATGAACAAGATAGAAAGCCCAGAGCTAAACCCATGCACCTATGGTCAACTAATCTATGACAAAGGAGGCAAGGATATACAATGGAGAAAAGACAGTCTTTTCTACAAGTGGTGCTGGGAAAACTGGACAGCTACATGTAAAAGAATGAAATTAGAACACTCCCTAACACCATACACAAAAATAAACTCAAAATGGATTAGAGACCTAAATGTAAGACCGGACACTATAAAACTCTTAGAGGAAAACATAGGCAGAACACTCTTTGACATAAATCACAGCAAGATCTTTTTTGATCCACCTCCTAGAGTAATGGAAATAAAAACAAAAATAAACAAATGGGACCTAATGAAAGTTAAAAGCTTTTGCACAGCAAAGGAAACCATAAACAAGACGAAAAGACAGCCCTCAGAATGGGAGAAAATATTTGCAGACGAATCAACGGACAAAGGATTAATCTCCAAGGTATATAAACAGCTCATGCAGCTCAATTTTAAAAAAACAACCCAATCCAAAAATGGGCAGAAGGCCTAAATAGACATTTCTCCAAAGAAGACATACAGCTGGCCAAGAAGCACATGAAAAGCTGCTCAACATCACTAATTATTAGAGAAATGCAAATCAAAACTGCAATGAGGTATCACCTCACACCAGTTAGAATGGGCTTCATCAGAAAATCTACAAACAACAAATGCTGGAGAGGGTGTGGAGAAATGGGAACCCTCTTGCACTGTTGGTGGGAATGTAAATTGATACAGCCACTATGGAGAACAGTATGGAGGTTCCTTAAAAAACTAAAAATAGAATTACCATATGATCCAGCAATCCCACTACTGGGCATATACGTAGAGAAAACCACAATTCAAAAAGACACATGCACCCGAATGTTCATTGCAACACTATTTACAATAGCCAGGTCATGGAAGCAACCTAAATGCCCATCGACAGACTAATGGATAAAGAAGCTGTGGTACATATATACAATGGAATATTACTCAACCATAAAAAGGAACGAAACTGGGTCATTTGTTGAGATGTGGATGGATCTAGAGACTGTCATACAGAGTGAAGTAAGTCAGAAAGAGAAAAACAAATATCGTATATTAACGCATATATGTGGAACCTAGAAAAATGGTACAGATGAACCAGTTTGCAGGGCAGAAATAGAGACACAGATGTAGAGAACAAGCGTATGGACACCAAGGGAGGAAAGCCATGTGTGTGGGGGTGCTGTGATGAATTGGGAGATTGGGATTGACATGTATACACTGATGTGTATAAAATTGATGACTAATAAGAACCTGCTGTATAAAAAAATAAATGATATTAAATTAAAAACTTAAGAAAATGTATATATATGGAGGCGAGGGAGAGTGTCAGTGAGATTTGAGCAAAAGGTCTGAATAACGAGAAGGGGACAGCAATGTGATTTTTTGGGGAAGGAATATTCCAAACAGAAGAAATAGCAAAGAGAAGCACTCTCAGGCAGAGAAAAGCTTGGTTTGTTCAGAGAACAGCACAAAGGCCACTGTAGCTGCCACTCCGTGGCCTGGGGGAGAGTGGTGGATGATAGAAGGTCATTGGGGAAGCAGTTGGAGGTTTTAAGCAGAGGAGTGACGTGAGAAGTTTTGTAGTAAAAGGATTACTCTGGCTGTATGTGGAGAATGTTCTGTAAAGGAGGCAAGTACGGAAGCAGGAAGACCTTTTAGGAGGCTCAGATATTACTGTGCGTACTCCGTTTAAGGATATAAAAGACAAAATTGAACATTTCAGCAGAGATTTGGAAATTATAATAGAAGACAGTAGTTTTGAAAAGGAACCCAATTAGGGTTTCCCTGGTGGCGCAGTGGTTACGAATCCACCTGCCAGTGCAGGGGACACGGGTTCGATCCCTGATCTGGGAAGATCCCACATGCTGAGGAGCAACTAAGCCCGTGCACCACAACTACTGAGCCTGCGCTCTAGAGCCCACAAGCCACACCTGCTGAAGCCCATGTGCCACAGCTGCTGAGCCCACATGCCACAAGTGCTGAATCCTGCACGCCTAGAGCCCATGCTCTGCAACAAGAGAAGCCACCACAATGAGAAGCCCGCACACTGCAACGAAGAGTAGCCCCCACTCGTCGCAACTAGAGAAAGCCTGCATGCAGCAGTGAAGACCCAATGCAGCCAAAAATAAATCAAATAAATAATTTTTTTTAAAAAAGAAAAGGAATCAAATTAGAATTCCAAAACTGAAAAATGCAGTAGCTGAAAGTAAAAATGCAGATTACAAAAGGGCATGAGGAAACTTTTTTGGGGTAATGGATATTTTCACTTTTTATTTTGGTGATGGTTTCAGCATAATTCATCAGTTGCATACTTTAAATATGTGCAGTTTATTATTTGCCAATTATACTTCAGTAAAGCTGTTTAAAAAACAATGAATGAGCTTAACAGCAGATTAGAACTAAAGAGAGAAGTAGTGTAATGGAAGAAAGGGCAGAATAAAATGCAGAAAAGAGGAGATAAAAGACATACAGGGTACTGTGAGATGTTTTATCATGTGTCAGTAGAAGCCCAGAGGAAATGAAAAAAATGAGACAGAAGCAATCATTAAAGAGATAATGGCTGAGAATTTTTCAAACTGATGAAAGCTCTCAAGTCACAGGTACAGGTATAAGCATCCTTACAAATCCAAACAGGATAAATTTTAAAATCTATACGCAGACACAGCACTGTAGTAGCACTAAAGAAAACCAATAAAACACAAAGAATTAGGCACTAACAGACTTGCATTAAAGGAAGTACTAAAGAGCATCTTTCAGGTGAAGGAACATTCTAGATGGAAGTACGGAAGATGTCGAGGGAAGAATGGAGGGCAGTGATTATTGCAAGTATGTGCACAAGAAGCAACAGAAAATCTGCCCCACAGCATGTGATTCACGGTCCAGTCAGGAGAGAGGAACTACCCCAGTTATGTGAATGAGAATTTGTGTTCTAATGTAAAGTTTTTAATCCAGCACTGAAACAGTTAAAAGATACCATGAAGGTAGCAACTGCAGGACACAGCTTCCAACCCTAGGACTAAGGGAACAAAGCGAAGATGTTGGAATTATTTAGGAATTAAGAAGAGGAGCCCCACAGATTTGAAACTCAGACCTGTGAGGAGGGGGCTCTGTACAGTTGGTGCTGGTGTGTTTGTTGGGGGTTAGGGCAGTGAAAGAATTCAGCCGCAAGTGTCGGGAAGACTGCAGAGTGGATGCAGCTGCTGCTTTGGGAAGAAATTGCAGCTGCCAGGGCCAAGCAGCATTGCTCACGGAAACTGGAAGCTGACGGAAAGGAGCAAGTCTTTCTCCCTCCTCCTGCCTTCCAGCCTCCCTGGAGCTCCCCCTGTTGGCAGAGATGAGTATGTATATGAATATGGACCCTGACCTGGAGAAATAGGGTTTGCAGATTCCCAGGCACAGCATCACAAAGCAGAATATGAAAGGGTGGGTGTGGGCTGAGGCCATAACTTTAAAACTAGCACACACAGGCTATTTAGAAGTGTGGTTAATTTTCAAACGTTTGAGCAAATTTTCTCAATATCTTGGATTTCTAGTTTAATACCATTATAGTCAGATAATATTCTAAATGATTTCAGTTCTTTGATATTTATTTAGACTTGTTTTATGACCCAACCTATAGTCTATCTTGGTAAATATTTCAGTGCACTTGAAAAGAATATATATTCTGCTAGTAAGGAGAGCGTTCTATAAACGCTAATTAGATCAAGTTCGTTAATAGTATTGCTCAAATCTTCTGTAGGTCTTCTATTTTTTTTTTTTTTTCTTTTTTGGTGTATTTGTTCCATCACTTACTGAGAGGGGTGCTGGCTCTTCAGCTATAATCATGGATTTGTCTCTTTCTCCCTTTAGTTCTGTCAGTCTTTGCTTCTGGTATTTTGAAGCACTATTTTTAGGTGCACACTTTTTTTTTGTTTGTTTGTTCATATTCATATTTTTCAAAACAGGCCTCTGGGGAAATCATTCCCAGGTGCAGAGGGCTGTGCTCATGGGTAGCCTGCTGGCTTCTGCAGTGAACCTGAGCTATGCCGGTCAGTCTCAAATCCTGGATCGTGTGTGGCTCTGTGGCAGTAGCTGAGACTCTAGAACCACGTAGACTCAGTTCTGGGTGTCACCCTGGCCCCTCACTAGCTGATGCTTGAGGGAATCCAGTTTCCTTTTTTCAAACTGAAGATGATAACCCTTGACCTCAAGAGGATTACCCTGGGGATCAAGCATGACCATGGATGAAAAGTACCAAGTACAGTTCCTGGCATGCTTCCTGCCTTCTCGCTCACAGCCTGCCAGCTGTCCTCTTTAGGACATCAGCAGTCATAGCATCTTTTCTAAACTTCCCCAGAAAAGGCTCCTGTGCAGGCATGACATTCCTGTCACCTGGTCCACCTGGGCTTGCAGGGCCAGGGTTTCATAGCTCCACTCAGCCTGAGATCTCTTGCTCCTTCTCCTGTACCAACAGAGCTTCTCCCAATGAAGGGGATTGTCTGGGGTAGTTCAAGGTCCCACTGTCAGCCTCTTGAGTTCCTGCACCAATTTTCCTTGTCTACTAGAGGTGGACTCATGGAAGGTCAATTCTGACAGCTCCCCAGTAGGAACCGGAATGGCACTGGCCATGAGGCTGACGTCTCCATCCATTAACCCACCTGGACTGGTGGAAGTGGAAAAGGAGATATCGTAGGAGGAGTTGAGTAGTTCACTGAACCAGAAAGACTTGTCCGACTGGAACCTGGGGCCTCAGATCTCTTCTCTGCCTGTGTCATGCTGTCTCTTGCCCTGTCAGTCACCCAATTCATCCTTGCTTTTCTCGATGATGTAGACTGTGTCCTAGAAGTTGGGAGGACATCACCTCAGCAGCTCCAAGCTGGTATCATTCCAACTTAGCAACCCCAGGGGAAAGAGGGCATCTCCCTCTCAGCTTCACCATATAAAAGAGGATTCTGATATAAAAAGGGATTTGATTGGTTCATCTTGGGTGACAGAGCCATCCTTTGGACAAATCAAGTTGGCCAAGGGGATGATTTACTCTGATTGGCCAGGCCCGAATCACATGCTTATTCTTGTAGCCACAAAATGGGGACATCATTATTGGTAGCCCTACCAGAACCATGTAGAATTTTGGGGTGGGAGTGGGGAATAGCAGTGATGAGGCTCTTACCCCCCCACCAAAAGGGGTGATTCTGGGTAGACATAAACAGCAGACATCCCTGACCAGTGTGCAGTCACCTGAGAAGTCATATTATTCATCTGGGGGTTGATCAGCGAGCCCGGCGTCAGCCTCAGGGAAGAGGACTGATGTTTGTCCCTGTTTGTCAGGAGGGAGTCCCTGTGCTCTGGCGGGGGGACGCAGTGGGGCAGCCTTGCTTGTGGTAGAAAAGACTGGGTGGTAGAGTGTAGCAGCCAAAGGCTTGGCTCAGCTCAGACTCTGGCTTAACGTGGCATGCCACTTACTAGCTCTAGGACCTCAGGCAATTATTTAACCTCTCAGAGCCTCAGTTTTCTCTCCTGTAATATGGATGATTTTGATGAATTTGTGACATTTCCTGTATTAAAATTCAGTAATTGCTTATTATCATTTCTGTAACCAGATTGCTCCAGTCTGCTACTCCATTCATGTCAGCCCGAGTCTTCTTGTTCTGTGTTGATTTCACTAGACCACCTCTTTGAGTCTAGATCCCCTAGCCTTTGGCCTGAGTACTAGCTGGTGTGTTCATGGGACGACCAACCTTCCACGGTGTGCCTGTTCCCAGAGGTTGGTGGGTTGTCCACAGGAACAGTTCTCAGAGGCAAACAGAAGTCAGTGCAGCGAAAGAGTAGCCTGGGAACCTTGGAAAGCAGGAAGCACGTTCGTCTGGCCCTGCAAGACGGCCCTCCCTCTGTGGGCGTCACGTGAAGTGTGCAGCTAAAAAAAGGTGAACTGAGGTTCTGGACTCAATCTCCTACCCATTTTCCCGATTGTAGGAAGAATGGAGCCAAAGAGAAATTGTGAGTGTGGCAATGGCTCAAGCCCTGGAGGAGGTGCGGAAGCAAAGGGAAGAGTTCCAGCAACAGGTAGGCCCCCTGTGATGCCTCCACCTCAGTCCCAGGCAGGACCAAACTACCTCCTGGTCTCTCCAGGGCAGAGGGTGGACACAGGTCTCAGGAGTGTCGTCAGCTGCTTGATTCCCCTGACGTCTCTAGGAAGGTGGGAGAAAGATTTTAGAAAGAAACCCTCACCCCATAGGATGGCCTTTTAAAATTTCGATAGTTAATGTGATAAACATCACCTGGGGAAAAGTCCAGAACCAAGTACTACTGGGCTCTAATTCTGTGAGGTGGGCCACGACCGGCTGCAGGCCCCAGAGACCACATACAGTTGAGCTCTCAGCAGCAAGGGTGGGAAAAGCCTTCCTTTGAGGACAGACTCAAGAGTCAGGCCCCAGAT
The DNA here is from genome assembly GCF_949752795.1 of Hyperoodon ampullatus. NCBI lineage: Eukaryota > Metazoa > Chordata > Mammalia > Artiodactyla > Ziphiidae > Hyperoodon > Hyperoodon ampullatus. Next base: position 10,664,678 of record NC_136919.1, read on the forward strand.
CTAGGTAACTGGCTCTAGGTCTTTGTTCGGTCCTTAACAGATCTGTCTGAGTTGCCTCTGAAAAGACCCTATGATAATCATACCTTCAAGAATATGATAATGAGGTCATTTGTATCAAATGCTGGGCACATCACAGGCCCTCAGGACGTGGAAGTTACGGTTTTGACAGCTTATAGGAAGGCTGGGCAGAATGGCCATGTCTCTGGTAGGCCCACTACAGGCCAGAGGGGCAGTGAGGGTGATTGCCCCTGTGCAGGGCCCCTGCCGAGGAGAACTGATTTGTGCATGTTTATAGGAGCAGAGGTTAGCTTGGGGAATGTTCTAGGCTGTGGCCTTCAGGGAGGGATTCATGGAGGACCCTGGTAGTGGAAAAGTGGAAACTCCTTTAGGGAAGATGGGATTACTGCTACCAGCCTTCTCTCGTGTTGGTTTTTCTCTCCGAGGCTGCTAACCTGATCGCCATAGAGGGTGAGAAGGAGCAGAGTCTGCAGGAAAAAACTGAAGTGATTCTCCAGAAAGAGCAGGAGATTCTCCAACTGAAGAAAGGTGAGGGGTCCGCCAAGGCTGGGCCTTCTCACCTGTTCCTACCCGGACCCCTGCCCGGAGGTGGCCCAGTGACGGCGCTCACCTCCCCTCTGCCCGGCCTAGGTCACGACTCCGCCCTGCTGCAGATGCGCCAGCTGCAGAGTGAGCTGGAGGCCCTGAGGGACCTGAGGGCCGAGGAGTCGGAGGCGGCCGCCGCGCGGGAGGACCTGCTGAGGCTGCGGGGCCCGGAGCAGGGCGTGGTGCTCTCGGTCAGCGAGCCTCACGTAAGTCCCGCCTGAGCCGCCTCCCTGCGCCTCAGCTTCCTCTCCAACGGGAGGCGCCTCGCCGCGAGGGGTGGTGCGTGTTGGGGAGCCCATCTGATGGGACGACACCTGTCCGTGTTCAGGTGTTGAAGCCCTTCCTTCCCAGCAGGCTCCTTGCGTGGAGAGTTTATTGTCCCCCCAGCAGGCTCTGTGACGGGGTTGCCATAGTTTAAGTCTGGTTCCTGGCCAGCTGCCTGGTGGAGCACATCAGTCGTCACCTTTGGAATGAGTCTGGGCCCCTTCCCTAGGGATCTGTGGCTTAGCTTGACCATGTCCTGTGCTGCCACCACCCTGTAGGTGACCTCGAGGGCCAGGCAGGACCCCGTGTACCAGCTTCCGGCTGCAGAGGGGATACCAAATGGTGAGATGGGGACCGCCATGGATCTAGGGCAGCTACAGAAGGAAAAACAGGACTTGGAGCAGCAACTTCTAGAGAAAAATAAGGTGAGGACACTCTACCTCAGCTGTTTATGTCCCTTTCCCTGTCCTTGTGCCTAAAACCATCCAGTCCGTTCTTCAAGAGTTGTGCTGATGCCCCTGGGCCCCTCTTGGGGGAGGTGTTACCTCTTCCATCACAAGGGCTTCTTCCTGGTTCTCCTCTTCTGCTTACCTCCTGCACGGCCCTCTTCCTTTCACACTCGCGCAGTCTCCTCCCAGACCCCCCACCTGAGATGGTGTCGGAGTATTAGAACTGGAACAGTGGCAGGTCTCAGTGTCCCCAGCCCCCTCTGCCATCGCCAGCCAGGTCCTATGACCAGTCACCTTACCTCTGCACTTTTTTCTAGAGCTGTGAAATGAGAGCGGTGATACCTGCCTTTCAGTGGTTTTGGGGGGGGATGAAACGAAACTGTTTGTTAGCTTCCTGTAAATTTTCTGGTATTTGATAGAGGCTTATAAATGTCATGATTCCACCCACCCTGCCTGGCCTCTGCACCTGTAAATGCAGGGTCTCGTTTGAGCCTCGTTTTTAAAATGTCCTGTGAAGTTAAATATGCTGGCTAGTCAGTGCTCTGGCCTGAAATTCCGCCCCCAAATTGTGTGATTGCTCTTTAACAAAGGAGAAAGGTGGTCATTCTTTCTCTCCCCCCACCCCCGCCCATCTCCCCCTTTCTCACACACACACACACACACACACACACACACACACACACAGGCTCTTAATCTCTTATCATGAAATATAAAATATAGAAGAGTGCACACTGTGTGTCCCTGGGTCCAGCCCTCAGACAGCTTCTCCAAATTGCACTCACATCCTTGGCGATCTCCCCCATCCTGTGTGCTGCTGGCCCCACATCCATACCTCGAATCCAGACGGCTCCTGTGAACTCTAGACTGCTGTATCTACCCTATTTCTCTATGTCAGTGTCTGAAAGGCCCCTGAAATTTAAAACATCCAGAACCAGACTTCAGACTGACCACGCTCTCTAGCATCTACTGCCATCTTTCCTATTTCAGTAAATGGCGAAAACCTTGGAGTCATCCTTGACCCCTTTGTTTCTTTCACAACCAACATCCAAATCATTAAGGAATCCATTTGGCTCTCCCTTCAAACTGTATGTGGAATGAGCTGCTTCTCATCCCCGCCACTGCTACCACCCAAGACCAGGTGACCATCCTATCTTCCCTAGAGGATGGTGTTGGGCTTCTAATTGGTTCCCCTGTCACTTGTCTGTTCCGGCCCTCTGATGACTCTCTGTCCCCATAAAAGCCAAAGTCCTTGCAGTGGCCCACAGAGCCTTTGTGGTCTGGCTCCTTACTGCCCCCTTCCCCGCACCCTCTGCTCTCCCCCAGCATTCCCTGTCAGCCACAGTGGCCTTGCCTTTCTGTGAATATCAAGCACCCTCCCGCCTCAGGGCCTTTGCACTTGCTGAGCCTTCTGTCTGGAAGATCCTTCCCCCAATTACCCTCACTTCCTTTATGGTGTCATTTTGTCAGTGAGGCCTTCCTGCTATCCTGCCAGCCCTCACCAACAGAACTCCCAGTCCCCTCACCTTGCTCTTTTTTCTCCAGGCCTCTTAATACCTTCTGATACACTGTATATTTGCTTATTGACACTGTCCTCTCCTGAGGGCAGACGTTTTTTCTTTTTTTTTTTTTCCTGCTGTTTCCGCAGCCTCTAGGCTGGTGTAGAGACTTTGTATTCATTGGATAAGTTAATGAATGAGTCAAAATCTAGAAAATCAAGTAACATAAACTAGCAAATGTACTTTTGGGGGAATGCCCAGCTTCACAGTCAAGCAGAGAATACAGATTGAAACGAAACATTACCATTTTGTCAGTGGGGTGTTGCAGGCAGTGTGACAGGAGCTGGAGGCGCTTTCCCAGCCGTCTCATCCCCAGGGGGCCGTGGCCATACTGCTCTTGAGACAACGAAGCTTATTACAGCTTTGTTTCAAAATGGAAGCTCAGGGAGTTACCTGGCGGTCCAGTGGTTAGGACTTGGCACTTGCTCTGCCATGGCCCCAGGTTCAATCCCTGGTCGGGGAACTCAGGTCCCGCAAGCCATGCAATGTGGCCAAAAAAAAGGTAACTCAGCTTCACAAGAAGACATGGGGCATCCCCTAGAGTTACTGTCACATTAAAAGTTATAATTAGCAAAACTATAAAGCTGTGGAAACTCTGATAAATGAAAACTACTGTTCAAAATTCTAGCTACTCGGTGCAAGAATGGTGACGTGGACTAGAAGTCCACAGGAAAAACTCATTTTGATATAGTTGTGAGATTTTGGAGAAATGTTTATTTAAAATTTTTTCCCTGTAATGTCGATTACACATTAAATTTTTTCATTGAGAAAACAGAGTTCAGCCTTTCTGGTGGTTAATGGAATGTGTAATTATATTTAAGGCCCATAATACTAATTAAGCTCACTAAAAATAAATAAGGAAAATAAAGAAATAAAAGACATAAAACCCATTGTTGATGGGTTGTGCCGAAAAACCACGATCTTTAATACTGTTCAAAATAAGCGTTAAAAATTATTATGGTATTTCAGGAGATCAGTGGTGATGATGAGAATTATAAATTTTGGCCCACGTATCCTACTTGGGGATGATAGCACATAAATATCATTCTGAAGGGCAGAATACACTGTGCAGAGGCATTTCTAGCTAGGCCGCCTGTGGAGGCGAGCGCCAGAAGCAGTCCTAAGGCCCCAGGCCGGGAGGGGTGGGACAGCACTGCGGCAGCGGCGGGGCCTGGAGAGCAGGGCTGTGCACAGCCTCAGCACGTGGGGGAAGGAGGCCGAGGCAGCAGGTATGGCAGCGCAAGCTCCTCAGGAGACGAAGCAGGGGCTTCTAACAGGTGTATGGGGACTCAAGGGGTTGTCTGTCTGCTCTGTGGTCCTTTGCACTTTAAAGATGGTGAAACGTGCATTTAATGAATGGCCTTTTGTGGGGGTGGGGCTTCGCCTCAGACCATAAAGCAGATGCAGCAGAGGATGCTGGAACTCAAGAAGACTCTGCAGAAGGAGCTGGTGAGTGTCCCCCTTCTCCCCGCTGCCCATGCCCTCCTGCCTGATGACACTCCCCCCACCCCCAGGGGACTGCACGAGGTCTCTGGGAAGTCAGGCTGGTGGGACAGTGGCCCTGCCACCTTGAACGTGGTCCTGGAAAGTGGCTCTGTGACCCCCGGCACGAGCCCTCTTTCTCTGAGCCTGTGTGTTGTCTGAGAGGTCAGTGAGGGGACGTGTGGCTGTGTGTGAATGGTAGAGGCCAGGCCCAGACGTGGGAGAGCGGCGCCTCTGCCCTGGCTGGGTGCTCACTGCCCCAGGAGACGAGTCCTGACGAGAGTAAAGGAAATGGCTGAACTTCCCCATATACCTCTCTCCCTCCTCTCAGCCGGCACCCTGCCTCCTTCAGGTGCTGGCGCTTCCTTCGCAGGTGGGGCCCTTTTCGCCCTACTCTGTGCAGGGTGTGGCAGAGAACTGCAGGTGATCACAGCCAGGGCCAAGTGAATCTCCCCTGTGGTTTTCGAACCTGTCTTGAAGGGTTCAATGTAGCATCTTTCCATTGGTTTTTCAGAAAATCAGACCCGATAACGAGCTTTTTGAAGTCCGGGAGAAGCCTGGGCCTGAAATGCCAAACATGGCCCCTTCTGTCACGAATAACACTGACCTGACTGATGCCCGCGAGATCAACTTCGAGTACCTCAAACATGTGGTTTTAAAATTCATGTCCTGTCGCGAATCTGAGGTAAAGGGCTTTTGAGTTGCCCTTTGGGTACTGAGTTCCACCCCAGGGCCTGGTTCATTTGTCCAAGCCCTGCCTGGCTTCCCACCAGATCCATTTCTTTCTTCCTGGCCCCCAGTTCGCTTTGACCACCACCGTGAGCACTCAGTCATTTCTCCAGCAGGCACTGACCTGCTGGTTGAGCAGCAAGCAGGGGGCGCCGAGTAGGGAACTGGCTCCTGGGAGGAGATGTGGGTCGGATGCTGAGGCCAGAGTCCAGGGAACTGAATCCGCCCAGCAGTCCTGCCTCCTGCCGAAGAGCAGGTGGCTGTGGTGGTCGTCCTGGTGGTCTCGCCAGTCCCCGAAGTAAAAGGTGGGGGAGGAAAAGAACCAGCAGACCTCAGAATGCCCATCTCCACCCTCTACGTGGTCCTTGCGGACCAAGCCCAGAGTGCACAGGAGGAGCAGGACCAGGAGATGCTGCCATTTAGCCCCCTGACCGCCTGCTAACTGACCGAGGCCCATGGCAGCAAAATTTGCTTTGTTTCAGGCTTTTCATCTTATAAAAGCTGTGTCAGTGTTGCTGAACTTTTCACAAGAGGAGGAGAACATGCTCAAAGAAACCCTGGAGTATAAGGTAGGGTTTCCTGGTCTGCTGTCCGCCTTCCAAAAAATGTAGTCAGTCATCCCAGCCCTGGCGGGTGAGACCAGCCCACAGCTGCATCATTAGCTTGGAAGGTGCTTTTGGTTGATGAACTGGACTCGGGTGGTATTTACCGAGGACTTGCTTTGTGCCCACAGGTCTCTGCTGTACTTGATTAACAGGGCCTTGTGTTCTTCTCCAGAGCACTTTCATTGGTATCACCTCATCAACAGCCCCAGGTCTGGCCAGCACCCAGACTTTTTTAAAAAATGAAAAATATTCAAAAAGTACCTGCATAAATGCTATAATAGAAAACATTTTAAGGAAACATTACCTAAGTTCCACTCCCTTGTTCTTGTCACCTCAGGTTTTTCTCCTGTCTCCCTCCCATCTTTAGAATGGGCCTTTCAGCCCCGTGCACTGGTTACCAGAACCATCGTCTTCACTGCTCTGCTCACAGCCAGAGTCTGGGTGTGTGGAGGGCGGGGGCGGCGGCCCACGGGTAGGGAGGGGCTCTTTCAGCTGCTTCGCACCTAGTCCTGATTCTCATCTCCGGAGCCTTTTCTGTTTCAAACAGATGTCGTGGTTTGGGTCCAAGCCAGCTCCCAAGGGCAGCATCCGGCCGTCCATCTCCAACCCTCGGATACCGTGGTCCTAGGCGGCACCACCCAAGGGTGAACGTCCAAGGGCTGACACTTTTTCTGTGAAAAGAACACTGACACACCAGGCTGGGTGGGTTTTTAATCACTGTAACTGCAGTATTTTGTACAAGCATCTGAACATTGTTTACAAGACTAAAGGCCCACTCCTGCAGACTGATAAGAACCTCAGGAGGTAGCTGATCCTGTTGTTCTGGTCACCAGAGGGTCCTGGCACTACCCACATTTCCACAGTGCTGCTAAAATCCCAGCTCTGGCCAGCACCCATCTGCCCCTGAATCCTCTTTCAAGGTGAGCACTTAAAGCTGAAGCCCTCAGCATGTGTCAGAGAGGAGGCGGCTGATCCATCGTGTGGTGATGACACTGGACGTAGACAGCCCTTCAAAATGGTGCCCAGCAGCCCAGACCCACCTAGTTCTGCCACGAAGAGCCAACTCAGTGAGTCGGGCCTTTAAAAACTCCCTTTCCCTTTCAGTATGTTTGGGTTCAGATGAGTTAGAAGCAGCTTTTTAACCCTTCCTCCCAAGGAAACATTATTTCACGTTGTTTCTCAGACCACCGAGAACTTTAGATGTGTCCGTCTTTAAGGTACTCTGGGGCCAGTGTGGATTAATGAATATGCACCTTTCTGACAGTATCTCATTTTACTGAAGAAAACTAGCAAATGTATAAAAAGATCCTTAGTACCAAATACACTCAATTGCCTTTTTAATGAATGTACTTGTCTTGGATAGGTTGCTGGTAAACCATTTTAAACTATTTTTTATAGCTAAAGTTCCTTGCTATTATAAACATGTCTTCTGTATTATAAAATCCATTCAACTGGTGTTCTTAAAGGAAAATCAGAGCATCAGGAGGAAATTATTTCTAAGATTGGGAGGCCTGTCCCTTTGTAATGTCACTAGCAATCTTTGGCATCTGCTTCCCTCTGAAGCAGTGGTGGTGTTTCATTTGTTTAGCTCTTAATTCTGTGTTGTAACACTGAGCAAATGCTAATCACATTTTCTACTGCTAAGGACAGTCTGCTGTATTCAAAGGAAGCAGCAGCTGTCCCTCTCCCCAGGCTTGACCAAAACGTTGGAGGGTGGACTGCCTTGTGAGTGGAGCCACTGTCTCTCCCTGTCACCCTACCCCCAAATATTTAAGATGACACTACATTCATGTATGGCAACCAGGCAGCCCCTAGCTGGCTGCAGTACTTGATAGCATGCAAATGGCTCTGGAACTGACCGATAAAAACTTGTATTCATTATCATTATAAAGAAAAGGGAACGTGCTTGCCCTGGATAAGGCACACTATCAAATCTAAAGGGAAAGCATATATTGAGTTATAGTTTGATGAAAGTTTTATTGGTTAAATAAAAAACTGAATAACTGGAGCTCCTAAATTTATCATCAGTTATCCAATGCTGTAAAGTTATGTTTCTCAACTATGTTTAGGGTTAAAATAAAGTTTATCTCACAGGAAAACAAGGATTTGCAGTTAACATAAGACAGTTCCGTGGACCTAGAAGTACCAAGCAAGGGCAGCATCACCCTCGTCCCCACTTGGGCTCTCTGCCATCCAAGTGACCCATTCTCCGGTTACCTACCTCCTCCTATGGCTCCCCCTGCAGATGCCTGACCTGTGTTTAGAATGCTGTTTTCCATTTATCTGGTGGGGACACAAAACAGGAGTCCCTGCTGTTCCACAATTTTGATGAATAGGAGGTAGCTCTTCCAGCTCTTCCAGGAAAGAATCCCTAAGATTGGGTAGTTCAGGGCTTGCTAGAGGCGACTACCACACAGCCGTGGGAGCCCCGCCCGACTCCCCCGTGGCTTCTCCAGCCCTCGAGCTGGTCTCACCCACCACCCACGTCCGGTGGCAATTTTAGGTGTCATTGGTTGTGGGGCCCCTCACTAAGTCTGTACTTGCACAGGGAGGATTCATTCTGATCAGGCTTTCCTCCTGCATGTTGAATTTCCTTCAGCTTTAAGAGGAAGAGTGGAGTAAATGTTCTAAGTGATTTGATGCACTTTTACTTGTATAAAACGTTCTGTGATAGAGACAGTATATATAGTCCTTTATATGAGCATTGGATCTTGATCTCACCCTCCATGTTGTACACAGGGAGATTGTATTATCTAAAACTGCTGTAGAAAACTCACTTGTGGTGCAATACACTTTTTGATTAAAGCTCTTCAATCCAGAGGCAGTGGATTTACTTGATATAGTTTGGTTTGTCAATATTTCTTTAACTTGTTAAATTTAGTACATTGTGTCTCACATTTAAAACTCCAAGGCCAAGTTCAAGGCCTGTAGAACCCTAGTCTTTCAGGAACCACCTCCCCGGATTAGGTTTGGGTGAATCAACATGACATGTAATTTAATGAAGCCAGCAGCCCAGTCCCACCTCCCAGGAAGGGTGGGGTTCTGCAGAGGAGTTGGGAGGATTGTCACTTTGGTCACCTCCATCTCCAAGGCCCACATGACTGGGAAGAGCTTCAGGGACATGAATGGGGTCCCTACCTTTAGCAAACGGCAGTTACATGTGCCAAAAAGCAAAGAAAAGCATCCCTGCTCTTCAGAGAGGCCCACTGTTAGTGGTTACAGGGAACAAAATGTTCCTTTTATATCTATAGGCTGATGATTGCTACCTGTTTCCGGCTCTTAACCCTTTAAAGAAAACAACATCACGGTGTTCCTGCCGAGCAGCTGAGCCCTGCGTCAGGAGGTGGTGACTGGGCCCGTCTAAGCCCGCTCCCAAAAGACTCCAAGTGCAGTCACACAAACTGAAGACTTTTAAAGCTTAGGTCAATTATTGAATGTTTGGCACTTTATTAAATAAGCTCCAAAACTACACACAAATCAAAGGAGTAAAAACAATAAATAGTTATTCAGCAAAACATCTCTCTGTAGCAGCCAGCAGCACTGCAGCCCGGGCCTGAGGTACTGCTGTGGCAGGAGGGCTGGAATGCCATGCTCGCTCCCGTGGCTCGGCGGGGACACACATCTACCCACCCTCCATGTCCAGTTTCCAGAACAGGCGACCTCTCATTCATTACCATCCATTACCCATTTCTTTTATATACACGAAACACACTGCAGAGTATATACTAATAAGCCAAGAGCTTTATTGATGCAGCAGGCACTTTACAATGAACCCAAGAGAGCCCGCCTTCTTTGGGAGGTCGGGATGTCTGTACAAACCCTTGGGGGTTTTCCACTTCAACAAGAACCAAGCTCTCCCTTTTCTACCACACCCCTTGCCCAAGTCACCCCTCCCCGCTTTTACACAGGCAGTGCACACAGGTACACCTGACCAATGCGGGCCAGCCACTCTGGTAGACAGTCACAATGTCAGTTCTGCATTACTTGTGGACAAAGGCATAGACTATCAGATCCTGCAAAGGATTTGGGAAACAGACGATTTCTCCCTCCACCTTGAAAATAAAATACACTTTAGCGGATGCATGTCCTGAAACAGTTTACTTGGGAGTTCCGAGGAAGATGGTCCATTGTCAATCCCTTCTTCAACAGCCTGTGCATCCAAAATTCTTCTCAAGGTAACATGAGTCCTTTTTTTTTTTTTTTTAAACAGTCTTTCTTGCTGTAAGAACTCTTATAATGGAGCCTAGTCCTCCTACTGCTAATGCCTGTAGGGGCAGGAAAAGAAAAGGTGTCAGTTGAGACTTGGTTGGACAAGGGGAGCCTAGCTTGCCAGGGGAGATGGGACCATGCGCTCCTGACCATGTCACAGACCTTCTGAAAAAGGATTCCCGCGAGAGCACAGTTAAGAGGTGCCAACAGGGTCCACATTTGAGGGATGGAGCCCTGTCCTGGAACAAAGGGTTCCCAAGAGCTGCTAGCTCTTGAGGCAGGAGAACTGGGCTTGAGAACATTGTTACCAAGCTCACACAGAGACCCCCAGTTTCCCTTTGACAAGCTCATCATGTCCCAGCTTACAGGCACAGCCGTAGGCACTTAAACAAACACTAGCCCATTAGAGCTGAAACATCAACAGGGCTGAGCACCCAGTTGCCTTAAAGGGACCAGAGAGCCTGGCCTCCATACCACTCAGTTCCCCTGAGCCCCACGACCACCTCCACCCACTAAGCCTAGGAGCTCACCTTCTGGCAGAGCACACCCACCGGCAGGACCGAAGGCCACAGCCCAGCCCCAGGCTGCCCAAGTGACCCATCCCTCAGTAAGGGCCACTCCCTTAAAACTCAACAGAGCCTTTCAGGAAGGACACAGGCTTGATGAAAGGCCCTGCTCTTATACTGACCCAAGCAAAAGACAGGCTTTTCATGCTTCAGGTGGATGAAGGCCCTATTAAAGACACTGCCAAGGTATCTGCCACTGCCCCCTCGGGCCTGGTGAGGCTGAGGCTGGAGCAGGAAGCCCTCAGAGCTAACGGGAGGGTTCAGCCTGCATCTAAGACCCACAACCACCACCTCCACCGGCCCAAAGAAAGTATTACAAAGTCCCAGCCACCAGCAAGCCTGCCTACCTTACCACGCCAAGCCATCTGCCCCCATGCCTGCCCGGCACAAACCAAAAGCTAAAGCAACAGCGATTACCAGAGATGGCAGATCCCTACCAGGTGCTTCCTTGGGAGAGGTTAAGTGCTCAGATGTCCCAGGTTGCTTGAGGCGTGGCCCCTTATTCTCACATGCCTATCAGACTGTCCTTTGTTTGTTTGCGATAGCCTGGCCTGCTGATTTGAACCCTGGGGTTGGGGTGACTCAGTGGGCTGCCTGATGTTCACATACCTTTTCATGCCACTGGAGTAACACTGCGCTGCTATTTTCTGTGGGCTTCTCAAACCCTTTATAAATGTACTTCATTAGCAAGTCAATGCCATTTCTGTCCAGTGACTGCACAGCCTGCTCAATTTCGCTGCTCTTAAAATTTGTAAGCACTTTCAGCACCACGCCCTGGGCCCGTTCCTACAGAGGAAAGAGAAAGGGAGTGAGGCCTAGAGCCATGGCCCAGGCATATCCACATCCTGCACTGCAGGCTCAGAAACACCAAACCAAGTAGTCAGAACTCATTAGAAACACTGCCCAATTTCTAATTCATTTGGAATGCTTAAGTGAAATTCTTTTATTGATTTAAGTTTCAAAGTATCCCGAAGTATTCAAAGCCAGTAATTTATTCCACTTATTTTGGGGGAAATAAGCGGCTTCCTGGGGAGAAGCATCCCTATTTCTGATGACACCAGCAAGGCCTTAAAACTCTACAGGATCATAACTGTGGAGATTAAAAAAAAAACAGGTCTACTTGGCTGCACCTTCTGTCTGCGTTCAACCCCAATGCAAAAAAGGGGCCATTTTCCTCCATGTTTGACAGGTGTGGCCATTTATATCAAGATGCCATCAAAAAAAAAAAAAAAAAAGTGCCATCACAAGATGGCAAAACCCCAGCTCCAAAGAGACTCCTTTCCCTGGACCAAATTTTAGACAGTCTCAGCGATGAGCTTTTAGACAACGTAACAGATACAGTCTGCACAACTGTATGGTCTCACCTAGTTTTTACGAGGCAGGAAATCATAAAAGCACTGAAAATCCTTATGCAAATAAAGCCTATTCAAGAGCTTATAAAAGCATAACCACTGCTAAGTCCCACATGGCAAGCTAATTTATAACTTTGCTCATCAGGAAGGGCTGGGCTGACTTCTCACCCCATGAGGCCTCGGGGAGGAGTGAACGGGGAGGAGTGAATGTTTCTTTGGGGAGCGTTTACTATGAACACTGACAGCTTTGGGTGTTAGGAGCGCCAGGAGGCTTCCGTGGAAACACTGCCGGGTGCAAACTCACTTCCTTGGTAGATACTCACCGATGCAGAGATGAAACAGATGCTGTCCAGAGTCCCAGGGAGCTCACACTGGACAATAACAGCCCTGGTCCCAACACCCACCCAGCAGAGCTGCAGTTCAACCCCCTTTACCTTCACAGCTTGATTCTTGGTGTTGACGGGAGAGTTCCGCAAGGCTGCATGAAACGCCCGAAGCATGTCCCCTGTGCATCAGCACCAGTTAAGGATGGCTAGGCTCTAGCATGTTCATACTTTTATTAACGAACTCATTTCAAAAAGAGCTCAAGAGAGTTGAGTCAAATGGCCTCTATCCACATCCACCCGCCTCCCACTGTGGCCTCCCGGTGGGCACAGCCAGTTCAGAGGGTAGCCTGTAGCTCTCCTGAGCCACACGGAGGGTGGGTGGGGCATCTCTGCCAACCCTGCAAACCCCTCCTCTGCCGGCCCCGAAACCTTCCCCTTCAAAGCAAGTTTGGACACGGACTCGCTCCCTCCCGGGAAGGGAGTAGCCAAGCAACTGCCCCCGCAGGGTAACTTGCAGCAAAATCTGACCGAGCTGATTTGCACTTACTTGGCACCGTATCTGCCCTACTGGACCCTCACGACCACCGAGTAAGGTTATCATTTTCATCTTCTCATTCTCAAAAGGGAAGAACAAAGGCACAAATGGAGGTCTCCTAACTCTTAATCCAATGTTTTCTATCAGTTAAACTATTAAAGAAATTAAGATGTGCTAAAACTTTTATCTTCCAAGACCTACCCAAGTCAGTGAGGTCCCAACTTGGGGAAATGTAACAATCTAAAAGAATCTTTTGCCAACAACATGAATCAATCCTCCCCTCCTTGCTCCCCAAACCTTAGTTGGAGTCCTGACACAATCTTTGCTGAGCTCTGAATAGCCAGTGCTCAAAAGAAAATTACAATCTGGGTTAGGTCCCCAAAGGTGACACCTATTTTAAACTGAATTACATCAGTTGACTTTCATTTCCTCATCTGAAACACTGGCTTCAGCCAAAAAGCTTCAAAAATAGAACAAGAAATGGCTTCCGCCCAATTGGGTCTCTACTCCTGTTCATGCAGCGATACCCACGTGTGAAAAGCCAGAACCTCCCAAGCAAAGCCGAGTCCCCGGTCTTCCCTAGTGTGGCCTCCATCTTGACTGAGCTGGGCCCACACACCCAGGGAGCCACCCCTGTGGAGCTCCCTAGCACCCTGCTGGGCTCTGATCCACCTTCCAACTTGAGAGGCAGCCCACTCTCCCACACCCCTGTATCTGTCAGCTTTGGAATTCCTTTTTCCCAGCCTGGTTAGGGCCCATGTGATATCAGCCACTGATAATTTCTACCTCAGAACTCTTTTCGAATTTGACATCCCAGACCAATAGGCAGAGTCCCAGAGGCTTCAGAGGAAACGAAGGCTGGCGCTCTTCACTAACCAGCAAGGTTGGGAAACAAAATATTTCAGAAGATGAATGGGTAAGGGTAGGATAACTAGTCCACGGGGGCAAAAAGAGTCACTGCTTTAGAGTTAATCTCTCTGCAGCACCCCTCTACCAAGCATTCACTATAGGTGTTGATAGGTAGGGGGCCTTCAGCAGCTGGGGAGAACTGGGGAGTAGGGAGAGGCATACCATTTATCAAGCTGGCCTCTGTCTCAGCTGGTTTTAGGCCCTTCCAGAGAACAGGCTGTGGAGGCCAAGGAACCGTGCCCAGCCCCTGGTCTCCTCTAGATCAGGGTTTCTCAACCACAGCACTACTGACATTTTAGACCAGATGACTGACGTGGGGTCTGTCCTGTGCATGCATGGTACAATATTTAGCAGCATCTCTGGCCTCCATGCACTAGATTCCAGTAGCACTCCCTCCCACCCCCCAAGTTGTGACAAACAAAGTATCTCCAAACATCGACAAATTTCCTCAGGGAGAGGAGACTGCAAAATCATTCAAAACTACTGCTCTGGACAGATCCCCCTCCAGAGGACCAGAAGGTGCCTCAGCAAGGAAGAAAAGGAGCCAATTTTTTTTTTTTTTTTTTTGCGGTACGCGGGCCTCTCACTGTTGTGGCCTCTCCCGTTGCAGAGCACAGGCTCCGGACGCGCAGGCTCAGCGGCCATGGCTCACGGGCCCAGCCGCTCCGCGGCATGTGGGATCTTCCCAGACCGGGGCACGAACCCGTATCCCCTGCATTGGCAGGCAGACTCTCAACCACTGCGCCACCAGGGAAGCCCAAGGAGCCAATTTTTTAAAACCCCTACAAGGTCTCAGATCCTGTGCCCAGGTGTTTTCACATGTCATCTCATCACTGCTAACAGTTCTTTGTGACAAGAATCATTATTCTGATTTTAAAGGCAATGAATCTGAGGCTCAGAGAAGGAAAATGATGTGTTCAAGGTCACAGAGCTAAGCTGTCCAGCTGGCCTTCAAACCCAAGGATGCCTGACTCCAAAGCCAAGTTCTTTCTACAATCCCCTGCTGCCACTCCACCCACAGGCCCAAGGTGCATGTCCAGGACACTGTGTGTCCAGCACTGTGCTAAAGCCTTCTGGGATGTTGTCCAGTGATGCTCCCATGGAACCTATAAGCCCAGCTTGGTTCTCCTCCTTTTAACACAGGAGGATACTGAGGTTCAGAGAGTGTAAGTGACCTATTCAAAGTCACACAGCTATAGAAGACTGAGTTGGGTCTGTGTGGATGCACAGCCCACGCTCTATTTCATGTGTGTGACCTCCCACCATGACGCGCTTCCCTATACAGTACTAGGACAGGCCCGCTCCCTACCTCCCCTCACTCCCATCAACGAACCCCTCCCTATCCCTACTCCTCTCGCCTCTGTTCTAAGACTCCTAGAAGCCCTTTCTATAGTTTCATAATCTAACATAAATCCAAGACCTGGCACATGGTAGGGACTGAGCAAATATTAGCTCCTTCCTCCTTCCTTCCTGGGCCCCACATTTGCCAGGATTTCAGTTCTCATTTGCTAACCTCCCTTTCCCTGATCCCAAGAGGTACACTCTCCATGGTAACAAGGTTTCTGACACGGCCATCAGTGGAGAAACTACCATCCCCTGATGTGCTAAGCCTAGGTCTCCAAGCAGCCTCAAGGAACCTATCATGTGAGGAGCGTACCAAGAGATGACCTTCAACCTGCAGCACCAAGACCAAGACAGCAGATAACCGGACCTTGCCCTCCCCTTTTGTGGATGGTCTGGGCCACAGGCCTGACGCTGGAGTCCTTTTAGCAATGCCTGCCCATGAGCCAGGTTCTACACCAGACTGCAGAATCAACCTTCCCTCATGGGGGCCCTTCTCATGGCCCCATTTCACCAATGGGGTAAGCAGGGCAGGAAATACAAGTTTGAATCACCACCTTTGAAAACACATTTCTGTTCAAACAAAGAAAGTCTGGAGGTTTTTGTTTCAAAGGCACATTGGAGGAACACTGCAGGACTCCTCCCAAAGGCAGTCTATGGGCTCGACTTCCCAAGCTGAGTCAACTGATTAAACACCCAGAACCTGATTTATATACAGTACAGCAAGAGCCTCCAACCCTGCCCTGGCCAGTGCGGGGGAGGGGTAGGCACTTCCTGTAACACCATTTGAATAAAGAAAAATCCTTCCTGTGAGAATAAGTCAGTTTCCTGTGCTCAAACTGCTAAGGGACCAAGCAGGCTGTGACAGCCAACTCTATTTTTAATCTTGTTTTCTAAATGCTTGTTTTCTGTGACCACAGAACAGTCATTTCCAGTCGTGGGGCTCTACTTTTACATCTCACTTTATGCTGCCTGGTTTTTCTTAGCTCTAAACGACTAGTTTTTTCCACTGCTTCCTGCACAAGAAGGCTATGGGGGGGAGGGAGCCAAAACTCACTTGTTGAACGTGGCTGAGACCATCGAGGTCCAAAGCCCAATGAATGGTCATAAGAAACTAATAGGTGAGGAAGAGTGGCATTAAGCCGCAGGGTCAGAATGATTCTGGGGTGGGAGGTGCGATCTCAAACCTCAGGGCTGGACTAAGGCTGCAGCCTTGGCTCCCCCCGTGGGGCCTTTCTTCCCCGCAGCCATCCACCCACCTATTTTCAGGTGGTGCTGCAATCCGGCCCGAGAAGACTGTGCCTGGGAGCCGCCCTGGCCGCTCAATTACTCAGCGGTGGCTCACCTCGGCGCCTCCCGCCGATCATGCCCGAGTATGGCCCCGTTTCCCGCATGGGAGGGATGGAGTGATCGGGCGCCCAAGGAAGGGCCAGCCTGAGGGGGTGGGGAGGCAAGGGGGAAGAAAGGGGAGAGGTCTCGTGCAAGAGTGAGGGGCCTACGAGCCGGAGGCCCCTCCGGCACGCTCTTGGGGCTGCCGAGCAGGCCGGCCCACCAGGATCCGGGGGCCGCGTGGGGCCGCGCTTTTGAGGGAGGTTCCGAGGGCTCGGGCCGGGGACAAGGAGAGTGGGGAGGCCGGGTCAGAGGGAAGTGGGGATGCGTGGCCCGAGGAGAGCCAGGTCGGAAGGGAGTCGGGAGACTGACCTGAGGGGTCCGGGGCTGAGAGGAGTGGGGAGGTCGGCCTGAAGGGCCGGAGCCGGGGATGAGGGAAGTGGGAAGGCCGGGCCAAAGGGGAGTCCGGGCCGCCGCGCGGGAGAAGGATATTGCCGCAGGAGCCCGTCCACCTCGCTAGGATCCGGGCCTGGCTCGGCCGCCGCCGCCGCCGCCTCCTCCTGTTCGTCCACGAATTTGTTCTCGTCAAATTCGTCGATGTCCACCCGACGGAAGCGCGAGGACAGCGTGTTCCGGGCCATGGCGGGGGCTCGGCGCCCGCTCAGGCAGCTACGCTCCGGGAAAAACCTCCACTCCACTCCGCTCGGAACCGGCTCCGGCTCGGGGGCGGGAAGCTGCCGCCCGGCACCTCCTCCACCTCCTCCGCGCGCAGCCGCCGCCGCCCGCCCACTTCCGGCCCACGCCGGAGCCGGAAGTGCCGGTGGGAGGGAGGGGCGGGGCGTGTCGGGAAGCGCCGGGAAAGAGGCCTGTGGAGCTCCGGGGGATTCCTGTCTTCATGGAGGTAAAGTCTTCCCGTCTGAGGAGCAGGCGCCCAATCCCGCGCAGGCCCAGCACGTGGACGCCATAACTGCGCACTTCGGCTTCGCTCCTGCTCCCGAGGAGCCCCTGGCCCTGGAGGGGGCCGGGGCGGGCACACTCGCCGACTCCGAGTGTCATCTCTGCCCAGACTGAGGGGGCACGGGGCCCCCAGGAGAAGGCGCCCGGCTCGGCCTTTCGAGTGCCGGGCAGGCTTCTTAGAGAAGAAACCTTCGAGCTGAAACCTGAGGGATGAGTAGTAGTTCCTATGCCCCGGGGAGTGACGTAGGGTGGGAGAACCTAAGTCTCGGATTTTAGGAGCTTTGGACGCCACCACACTGAGCTCAGTGGAGGTTGACCCTGTGGCCACCATCCTGGCAGGAAGGACGAGGTCCTGGGGGGGGCTGAGATATCTTGCCTGGCTGGAGAGGAATATCCTGGTAGGAAGCGAACCCCCAGAGTCTGAGATGGGGAGAGATAGGGCAGAGTCAAGGACAACATTGTAGTGCCAAGATTAGGTGCCTGGGCTGTTGCTTGAGGGGTTCTATCAATGAGACTTAGCCTGAGACTCCATTGGGTCTTTGTTTTCATATAATAGTTTTCCTTTTAATAAAGATCAGTAGAAGTTAATGAGATGTGACTCGTTTTCATTGCTCCGAATACTTCCCATTGAACTGTGTCTACAGATCAAAAAAATATTCAGACTAGGATGCTACCTAATCTTGGGTGCTAAAGATAGACTCCTACAGTGGAAAACAGGTGCTAAATAAAAGTATCAGGGGTCCTGGAAGAACTGCCTATCAGCTCCATACCTTGGAAGAAATCTGTGTGACCTAGGGAGGCCACAAGACAACAGAAATTCATATCCCCAGAACATCCTGATCAGAAGGAATTTTAAACCAAAATGCCCATTTTACAAGTAAGGAAATAGCCCCCAGGTAAACTGGTGAATGAAATAATGTCACTGTTTATGACCGTGGATCTCCATTCCAGTCAAGGAGGCAGAATTAAAAATTCACACTATGTCAGGGATGACTGTGTTCTGAGGAGAAGAAAAAAACAACATGCAGGGCTTCCCTGGTGGCGCAGTGGTTGAGAGTCCGCCTGCCGATGCAGGGGACGCGGGTTCGTGCCCCGGTCCGGGGAGATCCCACATGCCGTGGAGATGCTGGGCCCGTGAGCCATGGCCGCTGAGCCTGCGCGTCCGGAGCCTGTGCTCTGCAACGGGAGAGGCCACAACAGTTAGAGGCCCGCGTATCGCAAAAAATTAAAATAAAAAAAAATAGCATGCAGTTTCTGAGAGTACCTCAGATAAAGTGGTCAAGAGAAGTGTCCCCGAGGAGGTGACGCTGATCAAGGACCTGCAGGAAGTGAAGGAGGGAGCCAAGCAAAGGCTCAAAGACAGGGCAGGCTTGGTGTATTCCAGAAACAGCAAGGCCATACTGGAGCAGAAGAGTGAGAAGAAATGAGATGGAAGGGAGGTGGGGGGGAGGGGCGGGTGCTGTAGAGCTTTGTAGGCTGAGGAAAGGATGTGGTCTTAACTCAGGACAGCCCTGGAAATTCTGGGCAGAGCAGTGACATGATCTGACTTGAAAAGGGTCCTTCAAATGTGTATTGAGAACACATGGGAGCCTGAGCCAAAGTAGGTGATTTAAGAAGTGACATCAATGGTCCAGGTGACGGGCAGTGGCAGCTCAGGCCAGGCAGGTGCCAGTAACAGTGGTGGGAGGAGGTTGGGTGTTTTGAAGAAAGAGGCTGCAGAATTTGGGAGTGGGTTGGATGTGGCATGTAAGAGAAACAGGGTAGTCATAGGTAACTTCAAGTTCAGAAAAGATGTACACAATCATTACCTTTAATAGAACTATAAGCATTTGGAAAATATGACAGTCAAGTCCCTGTGCACCATTCAACTTCCATTTAAGACTAATCCATGCCAAGAATGTCCTCTGCTCTCTTCTCCACCTCCCTCCACTTCCTGGAAGCATGCCTCCCCGTGATCTTGGGCAAAGCTCATAAATTCAATTCATCCAACAAGCATCCATATGCTGGGCCTGGAGATGAGAAAAACCAAACCAGGTGTCAGCCGTGGTTCTGACCCCTGGGGAACTTCCAGGCTGGCTGTGGAGATAGACACATAAATTTATTTTAATTATGTTTGGGGCTAAAGAGAGGATTGCCCAGAAAGCTCCGCACACAAGGGGGGCCTGTGTCCCAATTTAGTCCAAGGCTACGATCCATTAACGGAAACCCATAAGGGGATGGGAGAAGGCTTCCTGGAGGAGACACGTGACAGCAGCAAGGGGCCAACCTGGCTTTAACTAGAGCTCTAACATGTGTGGGTGTGCCTTTGTTAAGGGCAATGGAGTGACACTAGAGCACAGATTCATGCTTGCTGGTTGGGGCAACAATGCAACCGTCCAGTCAGAAAGCCTGAGCACTTTCCCTTGTGAAATCCCCCCTTTAACTTTCAGGCCACCTCAAGTGTTCATTCAACTGGGAATATTGATGGTGATGATATTTTCAGCGCTTGTTATGCATCAGGTGTTTTGTTTGTTGGCCGTGCCCCACGGCATGTGGGATCTTAGTTCCCCGACCAGGGATGGAACCTCTGCCCCCTGCATTGGAACTTGAGTCTTAACCACTGGACCGCCAGGGAAGTCCTGCATCAGGCCTTGTAATAAGAGTTTTATATGTTATCTTCCTGATCCTTATAAATACCCCATATCACAGGTGAGAAAACTAAAACTCAGGGAGGGGAAGGGATTTGCGGAGAGTCAGCTAGCACCAGGCAACAGGATAAGAATTTGAAACCGGGTCAGTTTCACTAAGAAAAGGCCATGAATGTTTCCCCTAACGCATGCTGTCTCCACTAGAATTTTTTTGCAGTTGGATTATGGTTGTCTTACCCCGCCCTTCCCCGCCCACCTTGGACTTTAAATTCCTCCAAGGCAGAGGCCGGGTTAATTCATCTTTGAAAACCCTCAACCTTCATCCCCTGTACCCCCGGAACACCGGCGCTCAGCTCGGAGTAGCACAGACTGGGCGACCTGCAAAGCTTTACCAAATGAATGAATGAATGAACGAATAAATGAATGGATGAATCCGAGTCCTTACTAGTCCAGTAAATTGCCGCCACCCCAGGCCTCGATTTCCCCACAGCGCTGCTCTGGGCAATACACCGACCCCAAGTATTCTCCAGCGCGCGGAAAGAAGACGCGGACACTGCTGGGCGAGTCTCCGGCTCCTCGGGGCGGGGCTCGGCGGGCCGGACCACAGCTTTCCTCGCGCGGGGGTGGGGCGGAAGGGGCGGAGCCAGGGCTCCCCCGCCGGCCTTATTGACCACGCCCGCCGCCACCCGGCTGTAGTTGTGGAGGTCAGCCCCGCCCCTTCCTCTTTTCCTCCGAGAAGGCGGCGACTGACTCTACAGTCATGGTGAGTGTAGGGCAATCGGGCGCCATCCGCCCGCTGTGGGGCTCAGGGGCTGGGGTGGGGGGCGCGTGGCGAATCCTGAGAGCCTATCTACCAACCCGGTCTGTGGGAGGCCCTGCGGAATGGCCTAGCGCCGCCCCAGCCGGCCTCTCGCTTTCTCCTCACGCAGGCCTAGACCAGGAGAGGTGCGCGCGCGCTGCCGGGGCCTCCGTCTTTTCCTCTGCGGAATGGGGGTAGTGGCCCAGCTTCGCAGCAGGCCTGGGCGAGGGCGCGCCTGCTGCGGTCTGGGTTGCCCTGCCCAAGGCACGGTAGTGCTGGGCCTCCAGCGCGCTCCTGGCCCAGGGCGAGGCGCGCGCCCTCCACGGGCTGATTACGACGGAGGTGGAGGGGACGATGGCCGGTGGAAGCCTCGGTAAGTGGCCGAGGGGGAGACCGCCCCGCCGGGTGTTTGACCCAGATCCTTTCTTTCTCTCAGGCCAAGATTAAGGCTCGGGACCTTCGCGGCAAGAAGAAGGAGGAGCTGCTGAAACAGCTGGAGGACCTGAAAGTGGAGCTGTCCCAGCTACGCGTGGCTAAAGTAACAGGCGGCGCGGCTTCCAAACTCTCCAAGATGTAAGTGACGGGAGGCCAGACTACGGCCCTCTGGGCGTGGGGGATACATATGCGTCGGGAACATTTGTGGATTTTCGAAGTTGGCTTAAGGAGGTGTCCGTCTGAAGACTCATTTTAATGGTACCTTCGAAAGTCTCATTGATCCCTTTCTCCTACCTCCCACCAGCACTTGGATTTTTTTCCGTATCCTCCCTCACTTGGTTGGGGGATCCCTTGCACCCCTTACTTGAGTCGTAGTGTAACTTACTGATGTACGTGGAGCAAGAATCAAGATTTGTGAAAGGAGCATGGATTTGGAGTTAGTCAACCTGGGCATAAATTCCGCTTCTGCCACATCCTACTTGGTGGGTAGATTGGCTCACCACCCAGATTTTTCTTTCCTCTTTTATAAAATGGGCACCCAATAAATTTCCTGTGGTGGTGCATGCTGAATCCTCAAGACTGTTTACCAGTCATTTACTAAGCAACCCTCATATTCAGCATGACTGCAGATTCACTTATCCCCAGCCTGTTCCTGTCTTCAGCCTTGTCCCCTCCCCAGTGACCCCTCCTGTGACTCCCTAAGCTTAACTTGGTTGCCCAGCTTGTGGCACGATTCCCTCCAGTCAGCTCATTCAGATTGGCATTGGTTAGGTCGTCTTCATAGCCCTCAGGATATATGGCCTGGGATGCGAGATCTTTCCTGATCTGCCCTTCACCTCTCCTCATTAAGCCTCCTCAGTGAATACTTCACAACTCTTCGAAAGCACTGGATGTGCCAGCCGTTCCATGTCCCCACTCCTGGGATACTCATCTATTGCCTCTCTTCCCTCCAGAACACCTTCCTCCTGGGCTGGGTTAGGTACCTCCGGGGTGAACATGGGTGAGCTGATGAGGAATGCCCCTGCCCTATGACATCTGGGTCAGGCCCTGAAATAGATACCTTGGGGAGTGCTGTGTGTCTTCCCCATCTTTATCGACGTCTCTGTTTTGTAGCCGTGTTGTTCGCAAATCCATCGCCCGTGTACTCACCGTCATTAACCAGACTCAGAAAGAGAACCTCAGGAAATTCTATAAGGTTAGTGGCTAAGGGAAGGTGGTGCTTGGCTAGAGGGGCAGTATGGCAAGCTTCTCCTGCTGGGGTGCTTGGGACTGGGCTTTCTAGAGACTTCTCAGCTTGTGGATGTGTTCGCCTTCTTACTAGCATATGCCATGCAGACTGCATTTCCTTGGGGCTGCAGTTGTCAAGAAATCAAAGATGTGGGAGTCTGGCTGGAGATGGGTTTTGAATAAAACCTCACCAGCTGAGTTTGGGCAGTCTTGTTTAAATGTTTTAATGGTCTTGCTAGCACTGTCAGTCACTGCCAAGCATCTGGTATCCTTATTTTTCAAACGATGACCTCAACACTTAGAGAGGTTAAGTTGCCCAGCGCCACCTACAGTAAATGGATTGGGCCTAGGTTCCAAACCTAGGTCTTGGTAAGGGTGGATTGAGTGCTTCCTGGAGAGTTTCCACAGGTGCCTGCCCCTCACTCAGCCTAGAATTTTTATAATCATTTTTTTGTCTTGTGCCTAAAACTAGTGTTGTCAGGGTTCAAGCTGTGAAGTGGAACCAGTAGGAGATTTTATATACTGTGTATGCACACATTTGGTTTATTACAAGGAAATGACTTGTTTGATGGTGGGGGGCATACTTGTCAAGAAGAGAGGATCCGTGAGCGAGCCGGAGCTCAAAGTTTGGTTGAAGCTGCTGCCCTCAGGTGGATTTCTTGGGGAAAGCCACAGCCCTGCCTTTAAGGCCTTTCAACTGATTGGATCAAGCCCACCCAGATTACTCTGGATAATCTCTTAATTAAAGCTGACTGATTAGGGGCTTCGATAGCATCTGCAGAATGGCTTCATATCAATACCCAAATTAGTGTTTGAATGACTGGAGGGTTTGACACATCACGGTGAGCCGGGGCCAGCTGCCCAGGGAACAGCAGCATGTGGGGGGCAGTTGCTCCCACCCCTGGACATGTGTGCATTTGTGTGGGGGAACGTATTTCTGAGAATTGGGTCTGGAGCTTTCATCAGGCTCTGGGGGGACCATGTAGAGTTGTGGCCTGGAAAAATTGCCTTCATGACCATCCAGTGAGTACACTCCCCCAAACAGCCAGGCAGGACTCCTGGAGATAAGATCTCTATATGAGGGATGTTGATGTTCGATACAGTAACCTCTGGCCATGCGTGCCTCTTAAGCGCTTATGTGGCCACAGTGACGGAAGGATGTAAACTGTGTGTGTGGCTCGTGGCCACTCTTGGACAGCAGGGCTTGCTTGGTAAATTGGAAACAGATGAAACCCTGACCTGTACCAACTGATTTGAGGGATGTGGGTGGACAGACATTCATGCTTCCAGGTCCCCCCAGAGCTTGCCCTCATCTCATGCTTAGCTTTTTCCCTGCATTTCTTTGCACTGAGGCTGTTCATGACCTGAACCCCGCTTAGCTCACGTACGCCTGCCATGTGCCTACCCCTGCAGGCTGTTGGCAGCTCCCAGCCTGAGCTGTCACTCTTCAGGGCTTTTGTGCCCACTCTTGTTTCTCTTGCAGTTGACGTGCCCATTGCTTTCAAGGCTGTTGTCAGTCATTTAGGTGAAACCTTCCTTAATCTCTTTCCTCCTCCACACTGATGCACCACTTGTTTTCCGTTTTCCGCTGTGCTGGGAGCTCCTCGAGCAGGAAGCAGGTCTCATTTGTAGCTAAGCCAGCACCCAGCACAGGGCCTCAAACTGAAGAGGCCCCAGGGGACCTTTGCAGAACAAAGGGGACCATGAGAGCTGCCTTAGCCTAGATTCCTCACTGAGGAGGAAGTGGGTGGGGAGCGAGTGGGAGCAGAGATGGAGAGACAGTGCCCTGAGAAAGGTCTGAGAGCAGGAGCCAAGTCAGGAAGGGGGGCTTGGCCCCTCGTAGCAGGGTAGTCTTGGCCAAGCCAGATCTTCCCTCTGAGATGCATGTGTTCGGTGGGAATGTCACCACAGGTACCTGGCAGGTCCTTCAGATAAATTGAGCACCAGCTTAAGCTGCACATCTCACCCTCCCATACACACACACATAATTTAAGCCAAGATAACAGAAAATGCCCCCAGGACTTGGTGGGTACCAAACATCCCTTGCTGGGTTGGGGTGTGACGTTGACTCCACGGCTGGCAATCTGGTGGAAGGAGCACCAAGTAGGGAGTGGATTGACTTGGGTGTGCGCCCCAAGTTCCACTACAGCTTCACTGAGATTTGGGCAAAATTACTTCCTAGCCCAGTAAATCAGTATACTTAAAGAAAATGAGGACAGTCCTTCCCAACCTTGAACTTGGGGGAATTAAAGAGCTAGGAAGCAAAGTATGGCCTGGGAACACTTCAGTCTCCAGTCCCCTCCTGGGCTGGGTGTCATACAGCTCCTCACGCTTGCATCTCCCCAGACACGTCCCAGCATCTCAGTTCCGACTCTGTGGCTTCCTTAGCTACCGCAGTAGCTCCCAAACCCTGGTCCTCATGTTCCCCCGCTCCCCCTCACCCAGGGCAAGAAGTACAAGCCCCTGGATCTGCGGCCCAAGAAAACGCGTGCCATGCGCCGCCGGCTCAACAAACACGAAGAGAACCTGAAGACCAAGAAGCAGCAGCGGAAGGAGCGGCTGTACCCACTCCGGAAGTACGCGGTCAAGGCCTGAGCATCCAGGTGTCAATAAAACAAACAAACTGGCTGGTGTTGCTTTGTGTTTATAGGGGTTTCTGCTAAGTGCTGGAGAGATGGGCTGGTGCGGCCCTGGTTATGGTTACCGGGTGTCTGATGGATCCCAGCAGGCTGGCCTGCTGCTGTTGGCGGCCCTGGCGGGGGGCCATGGCAGCCCTGGCCACAGGGGCCTGTTGGGCACTCTCTTATGGTTACTTTGGTCCTGTGCCCCCTGGGCAGGGAGAAGCAGGAGTGGAAGGTCTTGAGAACCATAGGTAGTGATGATCTGTTTGAGCAGCTCTGGGTGATTTGCAGTGAACTTGGCATTTTGCCTAAGCAGCTCCAGACACTAAGAGTTTCCCATCTGGGGTAAAGGCACAGGCGTGGGCCACATCCAGGACTCCCTGCCAAAAGCATGGTATGGGGCTCTGTGGGTGCGGGCCTCCCCTAGCAGGCCTTCCTCTGCACCCTTCTTTGCTGTAGCCACAGACCTTACCTTCAGGGTCTCAATGCACTTTCCCGTATTGTAGTCCCAGACTTTGACCTGGAAATCAAAACAAGCTGGGGGGTAGGGAAGTCTCATAGGCAAGTCTGGCGTCTTTGACAAAATCACCGTGGGGCGAGTCTTAGCCAACATGTTAACTTCTTGATCTGGGTTTTGTTGTCTGTGAGGTGTGTTTAACAAGGGCTGCGTAATAGCTGATGCAGAAATTCAGTGCAATACTTTCCTTTCCCCTGAAGCCGAGTCATAGAAATGTCAGTGCCACTAACATTTGGGCCAGTGCAGACCTTGGTGCCAGGCATTCGGTAAGGAAGTGGTTGGCACCTGGGTCCTGCCCTTGGTAGCCTTCTATTTAGGGCAGATAGGGATGTGGACATTTCTGGACATGGGGTGCTGAAGGCTCCGGTAGGGAGAACGTGGGGTAGGAGTTCGCAGGAAGGAAGGCCTGATGGGGTGGGGTTACCATGTGGGAATAGCCGGTGCTGGCCACCTGCAGCCCATCAGGGGAGAAAGCTCTGCTCTTCACCCAGGTGATGTGGCCCTTGAGCTGGACAGGCAGGCTTCCGGTTGAGGGCTTCCAGTTGTGGATAGTCTTGTCCCAGGAGCCAGACGCCTGGACAGTAGACAGCTCTAAGCATAGAGGTTTGGGGCCTGCATTCTCTGCCCCCAAAATGGCCTGTGACCCTCGAAGAGTTGTAGTCAGCAAGGGGCTACCCTGGAACCTAGGCAACCCAGCCCACCAATAGGCCAGATGCTGAGTAGCACAGGCAGCTGATGTTGCCACTGTGGCCCTCCAGCTCCTGTTGGAAGATCACTGGGGTCCCTGCCCAAAGGTCCCACATGCGGATGGTGGAATCCCAAGAGCCGGTGGCCTGCAGACAGCCGCCATAAGCAATGGTGCCTCCCGGTTCCTCAACTAGCTAGGGTCACAGAAAGCAGGCACCATCTCACCAAGCCCTGCTGAATCCCCATCTTACAGAGGAGGGGACAGGCTCAGAAGAGCTAAGTCACTCTGTCAAGGTGTAACCACTGTTAGGCCACTGAGGTGGGGCCCGGGCAGAGGTGGGGCTCACCAAGCAGTCTGAGCTGGGTGCGAAGTCACTGGGACAGTCTTGATGTCCCACCAAGTGGCGCAGCACCTGGCCTGACTGGAGGAAAGAGCCCAGAGGCTGTGTGCCAGGTTCTCTGCCTCAGGTGGGTCAGACCCAGGCCCTTGTGGGGCTGCCTGGGTAGTGTGATGCAGCACAGGGGTTAGGGGAGGCTTCCCCGGCCTTGGCAAGAGAGGAGGGCAATACAGGCAGGGGGAACCTCATGACAAGAGGTTTTGAGGCATGAGGGTGGGGGGAGGGGAACTGGGGAGGTAACTGCAGCCAGATTCAAGGGGTTGGGATGCCAGGTGTGGGGAAGACGAATAACCTTTCCCAGTTGGAAAGTGTGGCCACTGGATGGTGTGCATCCCTGGATCCCAGGCCTCGCTGGCTGCCCCTCCACCTACCTGCACCTCCCAGAGCATCACCCTCTTGTCCCAGCCGCCTGATGCCAGTTGCTTTGAGTCAGGGCTGAAGCTGATGGTCTCCACACTGCGCTGGTGACCTGCAGGCACCGGCCAGGCGGCGAGGCAGGGGCGAGGTGGCACAGGACACAGCAGGGTCCGAAAGGGAACCCAGGCCTGGCTGCTTGGCTCCCAGTCCCACCCAGCCCACTCACCCTGTAGGACCTGCAGACACTTGGCTTTTGCTACATCCCACAGGCGGATGGTGCAGCCACAGGAGGTGCTGGCAAAGAGGCAGCCATTGGGGGAGAAGCGGCAGAACCTCACGGGGCCTGGGTGGGCGGCCGTGGTCAAGGAACGGGGCACTGCACTCCACCTCTGGCCCTTGCAGTCCAACCCCTGCTAATTTCTTCAGTCTCGTTGCCTACCACCCCTCTCCTCACTTCCTTCTAATCCTCACCCTCCAGCCACCTGGAAAATTCCTGGGCTTCCATGCCTTGGTCTGGAATGCCCAACTCAGTTTGCCTATTTGGAAGATCAATACCCAAATCAAATGCAAGCACCTCCCAGAAACTTCTTGACAGCCCAGTGTAGGTTCATTACCCTCTTTGAGCTCCCCAGCCCCTGGACTTTTCCTATTACAACATGAATCAATCTGCCCTATAATTACCAGATTTGTTTTTTCTTGTCTTCTTAATAATCGTAAGTTAGGTCTACTGAGTTCTCACTGGGTGCCAGGCACTTTGCTTGCATTATCTCATCCTATAGGGTAGCAACTATTATCCCCATTCCGAAGAGGAAATAAGAGGTGCAGAGAAGGTGAAATGACTTGAGTTCAATCACAGTCAAAAAAGTGGGTAAACATAGATGAACCTTAAGGACATTATGCTAAGTGAAATCAGTCACCAAAAGAAATAGTGTATGATTCCACTTATACCAGGTATTGTACTTAGTCAAAATGGAGACAGAAGGCAGGACAGTGGTTGTCAGGGGCTGGGAAAAGGGAGGAATGGGGAGTTTAATGGGTATAGAGTTTCAGTTTTGCAAGATATGAAGAGAGTTCTGGAAGCTAGGTGCACAACAGTGTGAATGTACTGAACTGTACACTTTAAAATGGTTAATAGGGTATTATGTCGATTTTTAATTTTTTTTTTAAGTGGTAGGATTTGAGTCCAGGTCTGTCAGAGTCAGAGGCTCAGGACCCCAGGGACCAGGTCCTGTCTCCCTGCCCTCCCGCCCCTGCCCTGCCCTGCCCAGGCTGTCTTGCATAGATGCTCAGCTCAGATGTCAGAGATTATTGTGGTAGGCTCTGTAGAAAGCCACAACAGGGCCATAGGCCTCAGTCGCCCCGTGTGGGGTGAAGAGCCCCACCTGTGTCTCCACAGCAGCCGCCCACTCTGGGTCTCCCAACCATATACACAGCCGTCCTCGGAGGCTGTGAGCAGCTTCTGGCCGTCGGGAGAGAAGGCGGAAGAGTTGACCTGCAAGGAGAGCACCAAAGTCCTGTCCTGGGGCAAGAAACACCTTTCTGCTCATCCCTAACCCCAGACTCCTGGGCCAGCCATAAATACTGCCCCAGGAGCCTGGGGTTGGAGCTTGGACTTCAGGCCTCTCTCAACAACCAGAACTCAGGAACCACCCTGCAGGGGAGCCAAGAGCTTGGGGCCCTCTCTGCTGTCCTGTAAGATCAGAGCCTGGGGCTTCCCTGGTGGCGCAGTGGTTAAGAATGTGCCTGCCAATGCAGGGCACACGGGTTCGAGCCCTGGTCTGGGAAGATCCCACATGCCGCGGAGCAACTAAGACCGTGCGCCACAACTACTGAGCCTGTACTCTAGAGCCCGCGTGCCACAGCTACTGAAGCCTGCACGCCTAGAGCCTGTGCTCCACAAGAGAAGCCACCGCAATGAGAAGCCAGCACATCGCAACAAAGAGTAGCACCCGCTGGACGCAACTAAAGAAAACCCGTACGCAACAACAAAGACCCAACACAGCCAAAAATTAAAAAAAAAAATAAAAGACCAGAACCTGAAGCTCAGAGCGAGCCCTCACTGAAGCCAGAGGCTGGAGCCTTCTCTAGAAGCCAAGAGCCCATTCCAGAGCTGAAGCCCAGAACTAGTTCAAAATCTACTCTAAGCCCCGAATTCCCTCTTAAGCCAGAGTCCAAAGAGCACTGGAATCAGCCAGGAGTTTGAGCCCCCTGAGGAACCAGTGCTTAGAATTCTAGAGCCCATTCTGCAACTGGAGCCCAGAGAACACTCTAAAGCCAAGAAGCCCAAGATCTGGGCAGAGATCTACAGGGCCTCACCTCCCCGCGGTGCCGGCCGACGAATTTCACTCTCTCCACGGCCAGCGTCCCTGGGACCCTGCTGTTCATGGGGCCGTGGCCGCCCGCCCCGGTGGGCTCCCTCCTAGGCGGGCGCTGGTCGGGCCTGCTGGCCCTACTTAGGACAAGGTGGAGGGGAAGGGGGAAACTGTATAAGCGGTCTGCATGGCAATCGGGGCGGGGCGCGCAGCCCCTGTGGGGTCTCTGGGAATCCATGAGAGGAGAGAGCCTGGGAGAGACTTGTCAGCCCGGGGGAGGTGAGGCAGCAGCACGCTGGACCGCGGATGGCTCCAAGAAGGGACTTCCCTGCCAGTCGACAGCTGCCAGTCAGACCTTGGGCAGCTCTGGCCGTGGGGCGGAATGTGGCGCACGGTGGCCGCTAGAGGGCACGCCAGCCCCACACAACCGCGCCTGCCTCTGCAGCTGCACCGAACTGGTGCACAGTTTGAGACGATCGTTTCCCCATCTGCACAAAAGGGAGGCTCATGCCTGCCCCCCAGGGTTCCAGGCATGACACAAAGTAGGTGCCCATGAGGGCCCAGTCGGGATCCAAGACCCCTTTCCTCCAGGAGGCTGAAGATCTCCCATGGAGAAGACTAGAAATGATATTCATATCAGCCCTCCAGGATGTAGAGAGCCAGAGGCAGTATGCAAAGCACAGGACGTTAAAAAGTGAGGTCACTGTTAACATTCCTGGCAGCGCAAAGTGTGCCATTGGAGGACATGGAGAGAGGCCCCAGGAGCTGTCAAGATCCTTGTTGGATAGTTCAGCTGAAACCCAGAAAGAACAAGACTTGGTTTCAATGTCCATTTTTCAGATGAGGAGACTGAGGCTCCAGGAGGTCGGGGACTTGCTCAAGGTCACTCAGCCAATAGGAAAAGAATTGGGACCTCATCCTATGTCTGTATGACCCTGGCCTATGTCAGGACCACCTGCTGTGAATTCCAGGGGCCTCACAGCAGATGAAGTCTGGGAAACAGGCCCTGAGGGGGCAGATTTGGCCCAGTCATCCAGCACCTCCGTGGCAGAGCTGGGGCCAGAACGCAGTCCCCTCCCCACAGTTGGACAGGAGTAGGACTGAGGTACCCCACTCCCCGACTTGCCAGTGGATTCCAGGCTCCCTGGGGATGGGGCTGGGACAGCTGGGCTTGGGGAGCTTCAAACTCAGGTGTTCCCAGTGGTGATTCACACCCCTCCTCCCAGACCTCTTTGCCAGAGATGCTTCTCGCGGAGATCTGCCGTTCGTCCTCCTGCTCTATGTTAGGTCCTGGACGGGCGGGCGAGGGGGCGACAGTGGCGGCTTTGAGGCTGCCCCACCCCCATTCTAACTCCACAGGGCCCCGGTCACTGAATTGGCTCCCCAGGGACCCATCTGGGCCTACACGGCCACCCATCCCCCCAGCTCCAGGCATGGGTCCTGAGCACGGCTCCCCCATAGCTGGCTCCCCACGCCCTCTCCCCCTCTGTCTGCTTAGGTGCCCTGCAGCCCATGCCCCAGCCACCTAGCTGCTCCTGCTTTACCTGAAGTGCCCAGAACCGCCTTCCCCAGCGCAGCCCATCACTCCCAGAGTCCCCTGGATAGACCTTGTCCACCAGGCCCAGCGACCACTCAGCCCGTAGCAGTGTAGCTGGGGTTAACACGTTTCTGCTTGACCCAGGAGTCTGTGGTTGGAATCACCCACCATGAATTCCAGAGCCCTCAGAGACCAAAGCATCACGTCCACCTCTCCTGCTTCATCCTGCCCTGTCCCCTGCCCCATCTTACTCCCTGAACTTACCCACATGGGCTCTTTCTTCTATCCCTCCATCTTCACTCCCACCCTGGGCCTGTGCACACGGTGTTTCCCACCCTCTTGGCCTGACACTTACCTTGGGATCTAGCTCCAGTATCGCTTCCCCTGGATTGGCCTTCCCTTGCCCAGCTCCCAGGCTAAGTCAGAGCTCCTTCCCCAAAGATAGGGCATTAAAGCCACAGTTCTGGGTTAAACCCAGGTTCTGCCAACTACTAGCTCTGCAACCTTGGGCAAGCTAACTGATCATTCAGTGCCTTGGTTTCCTAATCTCTAAAATGGGAGCGCTGACAGTGGTTGCCTTGTCAAGAGTTGGTGAGATGGTGCCTCTTAAGGGTACCTGGTGTGCAGTAAGTGCTCAGAGAATGGGGAGGGGTTGGTGACATCCATCTTCGTCACTTTAGCTTAAAGTACTTAAAGCTAAAGCGCCGGATGCCCTTTGTCAGGCTCCAAATGCCCTAAGCCATCACCCAAGGGACCCACAGCCCAGATACACCTCACGATGTAGAGAGGACCTTGTAATCAGGAGCTGTCTGGCTTCATGCCCAGTAGGGGCTGAAGGTATGGCCAACGCTGGGTTTGGGCAGGGGCTGAACCTGCAGGATGTGGTCCATTAAGCAAGGGGAAGGAGTGGGGATGGGTGGGTCACAGTTATGGTGGCAGCAGAAGTATTTCACTGGCTCAGGCTCAACCTGTGGGATGGAGTCACTCAGGTTTTAGCCACTCCAAGAGAGGTTTTGGGGAATATTTTCTACCCTTGACTATTTCTTCATTCTCAGGGAGCCTGCCATATTCTCTCCTCCCTCAGCCCAGACTGCCTGGGGAGGGGGCTCTGTGCTGAACTTGCCCACTCACTCCATCCCCTGAAGGTAGCCCACAGTCCTGGGACCAGCTTCGCCTCTCTTCATTTCCTCAAAGTATCTGCCTTCCCAGGCTCCTTGGTTCCCTCTGAAACTGCTATAGGTACACAGCCATTTTAAAGAGAAAACTAGAGATTCAGAAAGGAAAATGACTTGCTCAAGGTCACACACTTGGAGAGTAGTAGAGCTGAGATTTAAACCCATGTCCAGTAACCCCTAAGCCCCCAGCTCATTCCTTGCACCAGACACTCTTTCAGTAAAGCTTGGGGAGGTTGGGGTATGAGCCTCTGCCCCACCCCTAACACACAGCCCTCACCCCTGTGAATGTGATCTCACTACCCTGCAGGACAGCCTATCCCATCAGGCTGTTGGAAAGTCCTGGGTGAGTCAGAATCTACCTTACGCTATCACAGTAGAAGATGGGCCCAGGCTGCATCTGCAATTCCACTCCCAGGGACACATTCAGCACTGTTTGTAGTTCCAGAAGGCTGGAAACAACCTGAATAGTCAAAGACTGTAGAAATAAACGGTTGTACAGTCAAACAATGAAAGCTACAAAAGTCAGGGAAATGAACAAACTACAGCTCTGCATATCAACATGCAAACATCTGACAAAATGTTCAGCAAAAGGGACTTCCCGGCGGTCCAGTGGTTAAGACTCCAAGCTTGCACTGTGGGGGGCACATGCTCCATCCCTGGTCGGGGAACTAAGATCGCACATCCCACATGCCATGAAGTGCAGCCAAAAAAAAAATGTTCAGCAAAAAAGCAACATAGCAGAAGACACTATAAGTATGATCCCCCTCATATAAAAATCAAGACGTGCCAAAGGCAACCTTCCGTTTCTCAGGTATACATCCATATGTACTGAAACTATAAAGAAAAGCAAGAATGAGTAACTCCTAAACCTCCAGGGGGGTTAACTGTGGGGAGAGGAAGGAAGGGGATTCAGGGGGCCTTGAAGAGGACTTGCTCCTGGTGATATTTGCGCTTGAAGCTGGGCAGTGGGCACCCAGGTGTTTGTTGGATTATTCTTTAATAACTGGCCTGCCTGTTTGGCCCCTGCCCACCTCTCCTGCCCTCTTCTGGCTTCCTCACCTTCTCCCCCATTCTTTGTCCCCATCACCCCCAGGCCTGAGCAGTTTGGTGGATTACGTGGTGCCAGGGCTAGGATGCAGTTTCCAACGGTGCCCCAGGAAGCAGAGAAAACTTCTGTCGCAAGACAGCAGAGAGGAGAGAGAGGTGGAGAGTCAGATGCCCTGCTTCCTGTCAGCTTTCCAGCTCCCAGCTCCAGTCCCCGAGGCTGCCGTCCTGAAACACACCTGTTTCCTTAGAGTCAATTCCTTATTTTGCTGAGTAAGCTCCAGTGGTTTAGGTTATTTGCCACCCCAAGGGCTTTGATCAAAACATCTCTGTAATTTCCACAGCTGGTCCCCTAATGTTTTGCCAGGGGCGTCTTTTCTGGGACTCCCCTGCACGCAGGGATCACCTAAGGTTGATCAACACCCTTGAGTCCAGTCCTTTCCGCACAACCTCGGCCACCCTTATTGGAATGCACTGTATTTGTCATTGTCCGTCCTAAAGTATGAAGACCAGACTGTAAATGTGCTCTTTGGAGGGACTGACAAGTGCCAAGTTGAAAGGGACTGTCACCTCCCGTTTTCTCCAACTCTAGTAACGCAGCCTGCATTACCAGAGTCATTTGTGTTTTCAACAGCTACATTATTCTGGCGACTGACTGAATTTGCGGTGGGAGCTTTTTCCCATGAGCTACTGTCCAGTCAACTCTCCCTCCCTGATCTGGTACTTGCACAATGGATTCTTCGGAAACACGAAAGACCTTACATTATGCTGGTTAAATGTCATCTCTTTGGATCCCATCCAGCAGCCTATTCTTGAAAGCATTGTAAGTCTGGCTGCCATTGCACAAAGCATTAATTCTGGCACTGTGGCAGCTGCGAATTTTATGAGTAGGCCTTCTGTATTCTAAATCCAGATTGCGAACGTGATGATCAACGGGACAAGGATAAGGACAGAGCCCTGTGGTC
The DNA here is from genome assembly GCF_949752795.1 of Hyperoodon ampullatus. Classification (NCBI taxonomy): domain Eukaryota; kingdom Metazoa; phylum Chordata; class Mammalia; order Artiodactyla; family Ziphiidae; genus Hyperoodon; species Hyperoodon ampullatus. The sequence continues at coordinate 10,698,591 of NC_136919.1, forward strand.
TGTCACTGGAGATGCACCCATCTTTTTTTTTTTTGCACCCATCCACACCCATCACTAATGGTCGGGTTAGGGGAGGACCACTTGCCTTAGAGGTAGATTTGAGTTGAGAGGAGAGCTACGAGCTCCTGCCTCAAGCAGGGGTCTCTGGTTGTAAATGACAGAAACCATCGATGGCCAAAAGGGACCATAGGGGAAGGGGCTGGGGGAAGGGGGAGAAATCAAAGATGGGAAGGACAGGAGGCGGGGCAGAGAATCCAGGCTGAAGCCTGGGCACTTCCAGATCTTTGGAGATCATATGATTGGCCCAGCGGGAGTCATGTGCCCACTCCTTAGCCAGGGCAGAGCATCTTGACTGCCCGTCCCAATGAGATCTGGACTTCCACCCCCACCTCCACCCTCCCCTGTTAATCAGTGGGGGTCTCTAGGTCAGTTTAAAGTCAGCTGTGCACCTGTGGGCTCAGGGACCAGACAGCTGTATTCAAATCTGACTTCATCACCTACCAGCAGTGACCTAGGGCAAGTTACCTAACTGTTCGGTGCTTCCTTTTCCTCATGTTTACAATGAGGATGATTAATACTCATCTTGTAAGGTTTGCTTTGAGGATTGAGTTAATACATGCAAAGTGCTTGGAATAGTATCCTGCATGTAGTAAGTGCTCCGGGTTGGTCAGCTGTTACTAAAGCATTATTACATTGTGAGTCCACATTTTCCCACTGTAGCCCCAAAGATACATAGACGAACTGCCAGGTCTTACAGAAAGCCAGGTATTAATATATCTGGATTGGGTGCAGTCGCCCTGTTATTAAAGCAGAGAGGCAAGAGCAATTTGATTTAATTCCCAGTGACCCTTGTTGGCATTTCTGGTCACCACTCCCTTTTCTGAGTATTCTCAAATCATTACCGAATGATCTGTCCAGAATTTCTTGGCAATTAATAATGGGCTAGCTGGTCCATGACTGGGGGACTCACCCGTTCTAAAAAAGTGGGATGATGGTGCTTTCTTCTCTCCTGGCTTCTGGCCTCTGTAAGTGTCAGTCACCCCTTCCACTCGGGCTCTCTTGGGGTACAATTTGCTAGATCTAGAGACTTGGTCTTATTTACCTTGTTATATTTTTAGTGTGTTTTTTTCTAAGACTTTTTTCCTGTTTGGGTAGCAAAGTGACCCAGGTGCCAGAAGGAACCTGAGATGCTCAGGGGGCCTGACCACCACCCCCTGTCGCCAGCGTGGGCTGTGGCCCCATGCCTGTGCTCCAAGCTCTTGTGTTCAGCAAGTCTTGCCCACAGGCCCCCTGGGCCTCTCCCATGTTCCAGTGACTCTTACAGAGAAAGAGAAACCTCTGGGGCCCTGGGATGAGCACTGTGGAGTTCTCGGACACACCACCGTCCTGATGCCAGGCCCAGATGAAGATGGAACATGGTGGGCCAGGTGGACGGCTGGGCAGGGCCTCTGTGACAGGCCCATGCAGCTTGTGGAGTCTGGGCCACAGCCCAGCCAGAGAGGACTTTTATGCTATTTCATTTCTTTAATTTTTTTTAATTCTTAAAACATCCTGGACGCAGCAATGTTAAAGACTAGCCTGAGGACAGGAAAGTCACTCATTGTCCCAAGCCCCCAGTGTTGCAGCCACTGTTATTCTTCAGGTGAGGCCTGTGCCTTCAATTATGCCAATTTGGGGTGGCTCATGGCCCCACCATGATCCCGGGGTTGTTGCCGAGATGGAAGGGACAGGCCCAGGTCCTGCAGCTGACACAGGGCATTGAACCTGGGTCTCACTCCTCTGTGCCTCTTTTGGGCCCTGTCACACTTTTTTTTTTTTAATATTTATTTATTTTCTTTTTTTTCTTTTTTTCTTTTTTGGCTGTGTCTGGTCTTAATGAGACCTTTCATTGCAGTAGGCGCAATCTTCATTGCGGCACGTGGGCTTCTCTCTAGTTGTGACGTGCAGGTTTACTCTTCTCTGGTTGTAGTGTGCAGGCTCCAGGGCACATGGGCTCTGTAGTTTGTGGCACACGGGCTCTCTCCTTGAGGTGAGCGAGCTCAATAGTTGTGGCATGCGAGCTTAGTTGCCCAGCGGCATGTGGGATCTTAGTTCCCCGACCAGGGATCAAACCTGCATCCCCTGCATCACAAGGCGAATTCTTTACCACTGGACCACCAGGAAGGTCCCCCCGTCACATTTCTATACAACTTTATTCCTAGCACACAAACCAATGTTTTTAATTTTTTTTAATGTTTTAAATTACATGCCGGCTGCCATATATACATATATATATATGGCTAAAAAATAACACAAGTGTCCGCTCACTACCTACTGCCTCCAGCCTCAGTCCTTAAAGGGAATGGCTGTGAACAGTTTGGGGTGGGTGTCCTTCTAGTGACTTCTCCTTTGAGCCCTGTTGTCCCTCTGTAAAGTGGAGACAGTGATGCTTGGTCCAAGGGGCTCTGTGAAGGGAGGTGTTGCCCAGTTAAATGAGGCAAAGTAAATAGAGCGCCTGGCCTGGGACCTTGCATGTAATAGGTGCTCAGGAAATGGCTGCTTATTTCTCAGTGGTTACCAATAACTTCTTGTGTGATTGTGCCCCTTCAAGCCTCAATCACCCCCTCTGTCTCCCCAGATTGCAGCCTGGGGTCAAACCCCACTTACTGCCCTCTCACTGGATCCAGAAGAAATTAGTCCCAACCCAACAAAATTCAGGGGAGAGGTAGAGGAAGGAATGAAACTCCCAGCACTTGATGGCCTACTTGGGGCGACTGATCTCAATCAATCTTCAGAATGGGGTACAGTCCCATTTTTTGCAGATGAGGAGACGAGGGTTGGAGTGGGGAAGTAACTTGCCCAAGGCCACGTGATTGGTGGACAGTAGAACCAGAATGGACGCCAGGCCTGTGTCCTGAACCCAAGTCCCTTCTGCCGAGCCACACTGACTGCAAGCCAGTGATTCATAGCTGTGCTCAGGATGGGCCCAGAGGAGGTCTTGGAGATGCTTTTCAAATGAGTGAATAGGTGAATGAATGATTCAATGGCTACATTATATATATCATATATACTCTCCATCAGTACAGCTTTGGTTTTCCTTTCACAGCCCTCATTTCATGTGATTTTTTTACAATGACCCTATCTGCTGGGAAGCCTTACCTCCATTTCACAGATGGGGAATTAGGGTTGTGTTTTTTTTGCCCCAGGCCTTAGCCTTAGCATGAGAAGGAGACAGAGCTGGAACTCAAGCCCAAGCTGTCTGAAGTCAGAAGCCGTGTGAGCTGTTTCCACTGGCCCCACTGCCCTCTCCACGGTGCCAGGGCCAGCTCTGGGGGGCTCCTGAGACTAGCATGGGGCAGGCCTAAACTAAGGGCTCAGTAGATGTTGAAGCACTAGGTGCTTGCATGGATGCCCAGGAAAAAGGCATATGCAGGATTTGTTTGCTCAGGACTAAATTAATGGTGAGGCTTTGAGACATTTGCCCAAGTCCTCCTGGATGCCCATTCCTAACCCAGCAGGGTTCAGCCTCCCCCGGGCCCTGCATAGAGAGGATCCAGATGAAGTTGGGGCCCAGCTCCTTGGTCTCCCTGTGTCTATCCTGGCTCTGGGGGAGAAGAGTTGGAGAAAAGGGTGAGGCTGGCTCAGGCTCTGGGGCATCTGTGAAGGTAGTAGACCAAGGTCAGCATCTAGTGGACCTATTTCCACCTCCTGGGGTTTTGGGGGGACATGACCCTACCCTGGGAAGTAGCTCAGGAAGGCAGATCATCTGGAAGTGGAGCCCTGAGAGGTGGAACACACAGCACCCAGGCTGGGCGACCCGACAGCATCGGCAGGACAGCCATAGCCACGGTTCTGCTCACTGAGACTAACCCTGTCCTACCTCTTTGAGTCCACCCAGTGAGATCTGGCCTGATGCTTTACCCAGAGGACTGAAGGGCAAGAGCCTCAGGATGGGTGGTGGCTCCTATCCTCTGTCCCCTGGTCCCCTGGGCTGGTGGCCCACCTTGGGCCCTAAAATGAGGGTCTTGGAATCCTCCTCCCCACTGGAGCTGGGAACAGTGGGCTTCGCCTCAGGGCAGGAAGGGGGATGGGGCGTGCTCTCCTCTTCGTCTCCCCTTTCCTTCCTTCCTTCTTTGTTTCTGTCCTCCACCTCCACTGCCTTCCTCTCACCTAGATCCCTCCCTCTGGCTCTAGCTGAACCCTGCCCCTCAACCCCTCGGAGCCTGCTCCTGAGCTTCGCTGGGCCCAAGAGGCTCAGGGAGGAGGGATTGGCCCCCTGCGGGCAGCGAGGGACATCTTCTGCGCCGAGACTGTAGGCTTCTAGGCCTCTGGAGTTAAGGAGGTATCTGCCAGCTGCAAAACAGGGAGAGGATCTGGGAGGCAGGAATGGGGTGTGGGGGGCACTGGGCAACTGGGGGGACATCCACAGGAAATAGGAATGAGAAGCTGAGGAGAGGTGCAGGAAATGCACCTTGAATGCCAGGCTAAGGGGCTTGGAACACATTGCCAGGCCAGCGGTTCTCAAAGTAGATGTTATGGAACCCAGAGGGTGCAAGAAGGAGCCTCAGAACTCCTTACGGGGGTGAAAGGTCGTGAGGAGGAGACCCAGGGATGGAATTCTGGGCCCCTGGCCCCACTCCAGCCAGAATGACCCTAATTTCACAATATTTGTGGACTGCGCTTGGGGAGCAGTGAGAGGCATTCAGCAGGGACAAGGGGGTGGACTGCACTGGGCTTTAGGAAGCGAGTGCTGGCTGCCCGAGAGGAAGAACTGAACTCTGGGAGTCACATGGCCCACAGGCCTCCTGACCTTTTCTCCTCAGGCCACCAGGAGGTAATTATAATAATAATAACCCAATCATCACAATGCCAGCAGGCACCACGCTACACACACCCACACTGTGTTACTTCATCACATAGGGTGAGTACGTGTGCACATGGGGAACTCGAGGGCCTGGGAGAGGAAGAAACTCAAAGCCAGGATTACCAGCCAGCTTCAGGGGCAGAGTCAGGATGCAGACCCAGGGTCTGGCGTACCCCAGAGTGCCTGCCCCCCCGGCAACCCAGAGCAGGTGTGGAGCCAGCTGGAGCCTCCTGCAGCTACAGCCCCTTCTGCCCACCTGCCCTGCCAACTGTCTCAGCCACACCTGGCAACCACCTGCCCTGTGGAAATCTGACCAGCCTTGTGCTGCCCTCCGAGAAGACAGCTGGAACATGGGGGTTGGGAGACAGGGGTGGAGTGGGAAATGGAGCTCTGGCCAGAAGGCAGGAGCAGCTGTGGCAGGGCAGGGAGAGGCTAGCAGCCTCCATTTGCTGTGTGATCTTGGGCTCCTTGCTGGGCCTCTCTGGGCTAGGTCTGCTTTTGGCCACTGGGAGCTGGAGCTCCAGGATTAACTATAGGCAACTTGTGGCTTCCTGGGCTCACCTGCTCATGCCAGGAACAGCGCACTGGCGCCCACAGGGGGCCACTGAGTCCTTCACCCCATGGCCAGAGTGCTGGGGGCTGACCTTCAGTGTGATCCCAGGCCAGTGTCTTGGCTTCCTCATCAATACGTTGAGAGAGTTGGTGGCTGGGATGCCCTGCAGGCAGCACTTCCTTCCTCCACCTAGGGGCTGGTCACAGCAGCCGCGCACCCCCCACCACCAGCCTGCTCCCCCAAGGCCCCAGCCTTCCTCAATGGCCATTTTGTGTCTTGCCAGAGGACTGCTGTTTGCTCAGCTGCCCCTGCCCCTGAGACCTCACGATAATGGAATCCTGTCAGCCCCGGGGCTAGGGGGTGAGAAGCCCTCTCCTTCAGTCTGTCTGGGGCATTGTCCTTCCCTTCCTGTCTGGGTCCGGGTGGGAGGCATTTGCGGTCATTTCCTCTCAGACTTGTTTCCCTTTCCAGCCTTTCCAGAAGCTCAGGCCTGAATCCCAGCCTCCAGTCACCCCCAGCCGTGCATTCCCATGCAAGTCCCAGCAGCCCTCCCTCAGTTTCCCACTCTGTAAAGGCTTAACACCCAGTTAGACCAGGGCTCAAATCCCCAGTTCAAATCCTATCACTTACTGGCTTTATGCCATAAGCCTCAGTTTCCTCATCTGAAAAACAGGAGTATATCCTACCAGCCTCATAGGTAATTGCAATCATGGGATCTGACAACCCTGGGCTGCTTTATAGCTGAGTGACTTTGGGTGAGTCACTTGACCTCTTCAAGCTTCAGCTTGGTCCTCTATGGAATGGGGACCTGCCACAGAAGTTCCTGGTGAGAAATCAGGAGAGAGCATACAGACCTGGCACACACTAGGTGCTCAATAAGCGCTGGCTTTGGAAAACCACTCAGGAATAATGGGGCCAGATGGCCACACATCCCATTGTCCCCACAAACAAAACTGATGAGGTTCCTAGGCAGTTTCCCCTCCCCCAGGCCCCAAGTGGGTCTCTCTACCTTTGCCCATTTTTAAGGTTTTCGTAATGATTTTATGTTTGAAGTGTGTTTTGTAATTTCCAGATGTGTGGGGATTTTCTAGTTATCCTTTATGTAATTGATTTCTAGATTGAGTGCATGCTCAGAATGATCTCAGTCCCTCACTTTGTGGCCCAGTATGTGGTCATTTTTTTACAGATGTTGCATTGTCCTTGCAAAGACAGTGCCTTCTGGAAGTGTGGCTACTGCGTTCCAGATGGATCCATTAGATCAGGTTTCTTAATCTTGTTTAATCTTCTAGAGTCTTACTGATTTTTTTTTTCCCTGCCTTTTCTATAAATTACTGAGGAAAATATGTTACAATCTCCCGTTATGACTGTGAAGTTTGTCTTGTCTCTCCTTGTATTTCTTCTACTACTTGTGTTATATATTTTGAAGTTACTTTATTAGGTGCATATAGTTTTTAAATTGCTAATTTTATGGACAAATCAAACCTCTTGTCATTATAAAATGTCATTATTTCTAGTAGTGATTTTGGCCTTCAAGTGTGTTTTGTCTGCTACTGATATAGCTACGCCGGTTTTCTTTTGGTTGTTATTTTCATGGTGTATCTTTATTTTTGACCTTGCTATATCCTTTGTTTTTAGAGGTGACTCTTAGTTGGATCATCTAGTCCATTCACACTTAATGTAATTCCCGAGTTACTTGGGTATTTAAATCCACCTTCTTCTTTTGTGCCTTCTATTTTTCTTGTTTTGTTATACATTTCCTTTTTCTCTCCTTTCTTATCTTACTCCGATTATCTATTTTTCCTTCTAATCATTTGGAAAGTTTGCACTTTTAGTGGTTGCCCTAAAAATTACAGCCCGTGCGCTTAACTTTTTGAAATCTGAAGTCTTTCCCCACATATCCATCACCTAGGTTGGTAATGACTGTATGGCCCATTTATGTCGACACTTACTCCCGCTCTCCAGTTATTTTGAAATCCCCCTCCCAACCAAGTATTTATTTTGAACAATAAAGGTCACAGAAAATGTCCGAGTATATTCAATGAGCATCCATTTATCTTCCACCTAGAATCACCATTAGCTAAGCTCTGGTTACATTTGTTTCATCTATCTGTGCGCTTTTTTTCTGAGTCTTTGGATAATCAGTTGTAGACTTGTCACTGTTTTTAATAACTGTTTTTTTTTAATGCTTTATCCACCTAGGATGATATAGTCTCAGAAAATCTCATTTTTTTTGAAGTGAAAATTATTTACTTTTTTTGTGATTATAAAAGTTATCCATGTACAATTAAAAAAATACTAAACAGTAAGAAAGATATAAAGAAAAAAGTAAAAATCACCTGAAATCCTACTCCCTAAAGATGTTAGCATAGACATATATGTGGACAAGGATCCTATTTCCCACTTTCCCAGTTGTATCTATGGGATCTGGGCTGCTTGTTCACCTCTCTGGACCTCAGTTTCCCTGGATATGAATTGGGGATGTGATGGTCAGTCTTATGTGTCAACTTGGCTAGGCTGTAACACCAAACTCTAATCTAGTTATGGCTTTGAAGGTGTGTTGTAGATGTGGTTAACACTGACTTCTACAATTAGTTGACTTTAAGTCACTGAAGATTACCCTCAATGAGGTGGGTGTTCCTCCTCCAATTAGTTGAAGGTCTTAAGAGCAAAATACGTTTCCAGAGAAGAAATTCTGCCTCAAAACCGCAACATCAAATTCTACCTGAGTTACCAGCCTGCCAGCCTGCCCTACGAATTTCAATTGCATGAACAAATTCCTTAAAAAGATACAGATACAGGGCTTCCCTGGTGGCGCAGTGGTTAAGAATCTGCCTGCCAATGCAAGGGACATGGGTTTGAGCCCGGGCCTGGGAAGATCCCACATGCCGCAGAGCAACTAAGCCTGTGCGCTACAACTACTGAGCCTGAGCTCTAGAGCCCGCAAGCCACAATTACTGAGCCCACGTGCCACAACTACTGAAGCCTGCGTGCCTAGAGCCTGTTGTCCACAACGAGAAACCACGGCAGTGAGAAGCCCGTGCACCGCAACGAAGAGTATCCCCCAGTCACCACAACTAAAGAAAGCTTGTGCACAGCAACGAAGACCCAACACGGCCAAAAATAAATAAATAAATAAATTTATATTTTAAAAAAAGATACAGATATAGACATAGATATAGATATAGACACAGATATAGCTATAGACATAGGCATAGACATAGATATAGATTATCCTATTGGTTCTGTTTCTCCAAAGAACCACGACGGATACAGGGGGTAATATTTGTTATCCATGATCCCATCTAGGGGAGGCAGGGCAGGGCTCATCTCAGTTGTTGGAAAGCTGTCCAAGGTCACCCGAGAGGCAGAGCTCAGGCCTATAAACACCTAAACCAGTGCTCTTTCCACGAAGACAGTGTGGTTCCTGCATAAGGAACAGCCAGGATCAGTCTGCCCTGGTTGGACCCTCCACTGCGTGATGCTGGGTGAGATACGGGATGACTCTGAGCCTAGGAATGGGGTCATGGAGCCCACCTCACAGGGTCATTGTTCATTTTCTTTGTTTAAAAATTAATTAATTAATTATTTTTTGGCTGCATGGGGCCGTTGTTGCTGCGCGTGGGCTTTCTCTAGTTGTGGCGAGCGGGGGCTACTCTTCGTTGCGGTGCGCGGGCTTCTCATTGCGGTGGCTGCTCTTGTTGCGGAGCACGGGCTTTAGGTGTGCGGGCTTCAGCAGTTGTGGCACGTGCACTCTAGAGCGCAGGCTCAGTGGTTATGGCGCACCGGGTTTAGTTGCTCCACGGCATGTGGGATTTTCCCAGACCAGGGCTTGAAACTGTGTCTCCTGCATTGTCAGGCGGATTCTTAACCACTGCGCCACCAGGGAAGCCGCCATTGTTCATTCTCAATGCAAGCAAGAGTTTAGTTCAGTGCGTGGCACACAGAAAGTGCAAAACTATTGTTGTTATTAATAAAAGTCTACAGAATGCATCCCCCCAGAGGACAGAGTCTGACCGTGTGCCAAGCCCCAACAGGGCTCCTGTGACTGGAGGTCATGGTCTCAGAGCTGGGAGGGGAGTGAGGCTACAGGCAGAACTCCCAGCACAGAGAGACCCACAGCTTAGGCCCTAGGGAGGAAGGTGTGATGATCCTGACCAGCTGGAGGGAGAAAGTGCCCTGGGCGAGTCTCAGGAAGTAGTTTCAGGGCGTGGGGAGTGTACAGAAGGCACTTGGAGGACAGCCTCACCCACAGGGCCCCTCTCCAGTGCCCACTGGCATCAGGACCAGTCCCACAACTAGGCTGGGAAATCTGCTTCCCCATTTAGGACCCGAGGGAAACCATCCAGGTCTCAGCCTGCCGAGGGAACAGCGGAGGGAAGCCCAAGATACTGTAACGCCAGGCTTGGGGGTCCTGCACCCTCTGCCACCTGCCTGTGGTCTGTCTCAGGTGCAGTCAGGTGGATCAGTCACTAGCTTCTCCCCACACCTGACCAGGCTTCCAGGTTGTATTAACAACCCTGTAATTGAGTCCCTACCATGCGCGTGCAATGGAGTGCACAAGTGTGCCTTGAGTCATTCAGTGCATCATTGGCCCCACTTAACAGATGAGGAAGTGCAGCTCAGAGGGGCAGGGACCTGCCTGAGCTTGTGGCCAGATTGGAACCATGCCCCCCCTCCCACCTACAGGCTCAGATTCCAGGCTGCCGCACCCCACCCCACCCTTGGCCTTGGCAGTCTGCCCCCCTAGTCCAGTCCCTCAGGCTTACAACCGACATCCTCCCAGCCCATTCCACTCCCAGAATTCCCTGCTGCCAGCTTCCAGCCTCAGCATCCAAACAAGATGCTTTCCAGCCCCTCCATGGTTCCGTGTCCTGTGCCCATCCCGTGCCACTCACCAAGGCATTTACAGTGCCTTGGGGCTGCTGGCCACCCTTGCTCTAGAAACTGTTAAATGGTATGGCTTTGCCTCTCTTCTCACTAATTTAATCCTTAAACCTTCTCAGGCAACTTTTCCAGAGTGTGAGCCTCCCAGAAGGGCTTTGGGATAATAAATATAATTGCTAACAATTCGTTGAACATTCACTAATTGCCAGGTACTGTGCTGTTTTCCTTGCATCATCTCATCTAATCTGCTCATCAGTGCTCTGAGGTAGGGTCTAGTATTATTCCCATTTTACAGGTGGGGAAACTGAGGCTCAGGTAGGTGAAAGGGCACTGCTCAAAGACACAGTAATATCCCACATTTACTGGGCACTTAGTCTGTGTCAGACACTGTTCCAAGGGCTTTATACATACTGTGTCATTTAATGCTCTCCACAGCCTGTGAGGTCAGAACCATTCTAATCCTCATGTGAAAGGTAAGGAAATTAAAGTGCACAGGGCAATGAGTTGCCCATGGCCACATGGCTGGGAAGTGGTCGAGACTGGGTTCTAATCCAGGGTCTGGCTCCACAGCCCACACTCAAGCCTTGTGGACTTTTAGGAGGTAGAGGTGGGATTTGAACCCAGGATCTACTGCATGCGGGCCCCAGTTCTCCCTTAGCCTCCCCTGGGTGGCAAGGAATCATCCAAAGCCAGGCCTCAGACCATGGGACGGCTCCTAGCACATCAGGGCAAAAACCACAGCTCGGAAGCAGGCTAACTCCCAGGCAGGCTCAGAGCTCAGCTGAGTCCAAGGAAGTGGCTTTGGCCGGGGCCTCTAATGGGGTGGGGGACTCCCCAAGGGCCGGTCTGGGGCAGGACCTGGACTCCCCAGATGGCCTGGGAATTGGCAGGCATTCATGCCGACTGAGAGCTTTGCAGTAATTACTATTTCCTGCCTCCAAGGGCTTCCAAGTTCTTACACTTAAATATTTTTAGCAGATGAGCCTTGCAACCTCCTTAAAAAATATTCTTAAACATAAAATTCAGAAACACATATTCAGAGATGACTTCTCTTTATGTAATCTCCATGCTCTCTAGAAGTTAGTAACAAAGTCCAATGTTGATCGCCCAAGCCCCCTTTGAGAGAAAACTTAATGAAATGTGCCATCAGAACAGTTAAGAGCACAGGCTCCAGCATGAGACAGGCCTATCCCACCAGCTGTGTGTCCCCAGACAAGTCGCTTCACCTCTCTGAGCCTGGGGAGACATGCAGTACCTGGGTAGCAGGTGCTCTTACCACCAGGAGTGAAAGAGATGCCCAGTAACCCAGTGCGCCCAAGTAAACTGCATCTTGGGCTGGGCCATCTGCAAGCTGATGAGCCATATCCTGGTAACCAGACTGTTTTCATGGAAGGATGGGTGCCCTTGGCCCTATCTGGGCCTGGGCCTTAGCTGGGCCTCCCTTCCTTCCGCTTCTTCACACTGAGGCAATGCCCAGCTGGCAGTACTCCACCCAGGCTGCACAGGGGCGGGGTATGACAGCATCTGTCACCATGGCATGGAGCTGGCAAGCCTGAAGCACTGGTGGAGCCATTGCAGGTCCTGGGGCCAGGGTCCTCGGAGCCCAAGAGGCAGGAGATGGGAGGGGGTGGAGGCCGGCACGGGGCCCACGTCTCCTTCTCCCCAGCACCTACCTCATCTCAGTGATGGTAGCTCTTTCCACCCCTTGTGTCAGCCAGAATCCAGGGGTTGTCCTCTCTGTCCCTTGGCTCTCACATCTAGGCATCCCCCAAGTCTCTCCACTCTATGGCTGGACTCTGCAATTGTTCGCTCAGGTGGCCATGACAGCTCGACAGCTCAAGCTGGGGAGCGTGAACAACAGAAATCTATTTTCTCACTGTCTGGAGGCTGGAAGTCTGAGATCAAGGTGTCACAGGGTTGATTCCTTCTGAGGCTTCTCTCCTTGGCTTGTAGGTAGCTGCCTTCTCCCTATGTTGTTAAGTGGTCTCCCCTGTGTTCTTGTCTTGTCCTAATCTCTTCTTATGGGGACAGCAGTGGATATTGGGTTAGGGCTCATTCTAATGACCTCATTTTACCTAATGACCTTTAAAGGCCCTAACCCCAAATACAGTCACCTTCTGAGGCACTGGGAATTAAGACTTCAACATCTGAATTTTGAGGGGACACAATTCAGCCCCAACAGACTGTCTTGAATCCTCCACCTTCCCTGTGCTCACAGCCCCTGCGAGGCCCAGCCACACCACTGTGCTCTGACTACTGTGTTGACTCTCTCTACTCACCCTCCAGCCCACCCTCCCGCTGCAGGCACCCTGATTTGATCATGTCATTCTCCTGTTGAAAACTTGCCCTGGCCCCCACCAGCTTCCCCAATCTCAGCTCAGTCTTACCGCCCCCATGCCCAATACCCATCGCACCAAAACCAGGAGCTAGCAATTTACAAAGGCTACCCTGCCTAGGGAATGGTCTAAGCTCTTTAGGTGGTTTATCTGAGTTTATCCTCAACCCCAAGGGGTAGGTGCTATCACTGTCTCTACTTAATAGATGAAGAAACTGAGGCATAGAAAGGGTAAAAAGCTTGCTCAAGATCATACAGGAAAGAGGTGGGTAAGGCAGGACTCAAATGCAGGCAGTCTGGCTATACATCCATGCTCTTGACCACTGCATTCAATGAGCTAAGCTGTCCCAGCCTCTGTACTTTGGCTCAGCTGTTCGTTCTGTCTGGACTGCCTTTCCACTCCTTCTCTGCCTTATAAACTTATACGTATTCTTCAAAACCCATCTCAAATGCCCCTTCCCTTGGATGATAGCCTCTGCTGTACACTATGCCTTCCCACCATAGAGCACCAATCATAGTTTGAAGTGATCGTGGTGAATGTGTCTATCTCCCTGGGGACAGACACCAGATCTGATCCATCTCTATATTCCCCACACTCGGGATGGACCAGGCACAGAAGCAGACACCAGTGAACAGATGAGTGAATGAACAAGTGAGTGAATGAATGCTTCATCACATACAAGTTATTAATCTGGGCGTTTCTTTGAGAATAGATTCCAATTTTTTATTATAAGAGCCAGATGTTTCGAATCTCCCAAATTCCTGCTTTTGGAGGAAAAGAAAAGTAAAACACAAACACCTGTATAATTTTCTAATGGAAATTTACCTTTTTGCCTCACTTTTATTCCTGAGCCCAGCACAGCCTTTGGGCCTTTGTAACAAATTCATACCTATCCCCTGGAGGATAGGAAGAGGTTATCAAGGAGGATGCTCCTGCTTCAAGGTCAGGGGAAGGAGGGAGGGAAAATAAAACAAGAGAAGAAGAAATTCTTAGCACTCCATGGGTTCCTCCCACATCCGAATAGTTGAAAATGATGTTTTCTTTGTTAAAAAAATAAATAAATAGAAGTTTTGTTTTTGTAAAAATGACCCAGCCCCTTGTAAGATTGAAAAAGATTTAAATGACCCAGAAAAGGACAGAGGGGAAAATAAAATTACTCCATATCACACCTCCCAGCTACTTACACCAGTGTATTCATTTTGTATAGTCATCAAGCTACACCTAAGATGTCAGCACTCTGCTGTATGGGTTATGTTTTAATAAAATATCTCACCACTCAGAGAAAACTCTTGATATCATCTTCCAGACCTCACATCTGCTTCTTGTAACATACTGATATATCTGTCTAGCCAGTAACTGTTTGTTGAGTACCTACTCTGTGCCAGGCTCTGATTGGGTCCTGGGGATAAAGGGTGGAGCTGCCTCCGTGGGACAGATTTTAATCAAATATAATGACACACATAATTAATTAATTGCAACTATGGCCAGAGCTACAAAGCGGGTGCTGGTTCTTTGACCTAGCCAGTGAGGACAGGGAGGGCTTTTTGGAGGAGGTGCCCAGCTGATGTGAAGGAAGAGGAGGCGTAAACCTGGAGAGATTGAGAAAGGCATGCCAGGCAGAGGGCAAGGCCTGTGGGGAAGGAATCCCGATGTGGCCACCGTGGCTGACTGCCTGTTCCCCTTCCTCCATCACTGCAGAGACTGGGTTTTGTTCTGGTGTCTACCCCTCCGGTCACTAAGTTACTATTTTACTCAGGTAAATCCTGATGAGTCTAAGCTGATCACGGTGGTCCTCAGTCCCTTGCCAGTAGTTGGGTACGGCCAGGCCATGTGGTCCAGCTCTGACTATGAGGAGGGAAGGAACTTCAGAAGAACTTCTGAGAAAGGACCAAGCCAATCCCTTTTCTGCCTCTGGACATTGATGGTGAAGGTGTGATCCGGAACTGCAGCAGCCATCTTGCACCCTTGAGGATGAGACAAGATGAGAGGGCAGCCAAGCAAAAAAGGCAAGAATCTGGGTCCTTACTGATGTCACTGAGCCTTTGAATAAACAATCCTGGACTGCCATGCCCAGGACTTCTTGTTATGCAAGGAAAACAAGTCCCCATGTTGTTGAAGTGATTTTGAGTTGGGTTTTCAGGGGTGTCGATCTAGTTGGAAGTGAAGGGGGAAGGGTTTATCCCACAGTGATTACATAACGAGATGAGCACATTGTTTTTACCTGGACTGTGGGCTTCCTAGGATGGGAGTGGGGGCTGGTGGAGTTGATGGGGGGGGACTAGAGCTTTATCCTTCGGTGCCACTAAAGCCTGTTAAAGGGAGTAGCCTCTAACTCAAGAGGCTATTGGAACTTGAACTCAGAGTAATGTAAAGAGAAGCAGGAGAAGCAGGTACACATCTGTGTATTCGGAAGCCACGTGTCAGCCCCAGCTGTCCCCAAGTTGTCCAGGCACCCTTCAACATTCAACTAATTTCAGCTCCTCTTTCCACGCACTGAGGGAAATGCCCCCTCCAATAGTCCTCTGGATCCCTGGGGGAATAGGTCCTCTATTGTGTCACTGGCTTCCTAATCATTGCTTTGGATTTGTCAATTTCTCCCTGTCAAAATCTGTTTTACTGAAGCATTATTCACATACTATAACATTCATCCTTTTAAAGCATACAATTCGCTGGCTTTTAGTATATTCACAAGGTTGTGGGACCATCATCACTATCTTATTCCAGAACATTTTTTTGTCACCCTATAAAGAAATCCCATACCCATTAGCTGTCACTCCCCTGTCCCCCTCTCTTTAGGCCCTGGCAAACACTGATCTTTCTGTCTCTATGGATTTGCCTATTCTGACATTTCATATAAATGGAATCGTACAATATGTGGCCTTTTGTGACTGGCCTTCCTCTCACGCCAAGCATCCCATCAGATAATTTTCTAAACGAGTGCAAAAGCTACTGTAATCACCTCTTGTTACAAATGGCACTTACCCCCCTTGCTATATGTACATAAAACTTCACAGAAGTAAAACCATACTATACATGTGGGTTTTAAATTTTTTTTATTTCAATCCAGTATCAAGGACATCTTTCTTTGTCAGTACAAATCTGCATAACCCTTTTTATTGTCTGCAGAATAAATTACATGGTTAAAAAATTATGTCTGGGGCTTCCCTGGTGGCGCAGTGGTTTAGAGTCCGCCTGCCGATGCAGGGGACGCAGGTTCGTGCCCCAGTCCGGGAAGATCCCACGTGCCGCGGAGCGGCTGGGCCCGTGAGCCATGGCCGCTGAGCCTGCGCGTCCGGAGCCTGTGCTCCGCAACAGGAGAGGCCACAGCAGTGAGAGGCCCGCCTAACGCAAAAAAAAAAAAAAAAAAAAAAATTATGTCTGGCTCAAGCTCAGTGCTCAGGCCCAGGAGGAAGGCAGGCTAGTCCCCTCCAAATGGGTCTTTACCACACTTCCAGCTTTTCGCTGAGTGTAAACAATGAGATGACAGCTTTGCGTGTACATTTCTTTAAAGTCCTAGACATGGGACTGTGGGCTAAATGGTATGCATGTTTACTTTTTAAAAATATTCTGCCAAACTGTTCTCTGGAAAGGTCAGATCAGATAGGCTGGCCACTACAATGAAGCACTGTGGCCTCTGGACTCCAGCTACTTGGATTTTAATCCCTACTCTATGCTCATTATTGGTAGGACTTTAACTTGTCTGTGCCTCAGTTTCCTTATCTGTATAACGGGGATAATGAAAGTACCAATCTCATCAGTTTGTTGTGAGAATTAAATTAGTGTAATACATGTAAAGCAATGGTTCTCAACTGGGGTGACTTTGCCCGCCCCCCAAGGGGATATTTGGCAATGTCTGGAGAGATTTCTGATTGTCACGACTGGGCTGGGGCACTACTAACATCTGGGGGGTAGAGGTCAGGGGTGCTGCTGAGCATCCTACAATGCACAGGGCAGTGCTCCCCACCCCAACAAAGAATGTTCCAGTCCCAAATGTCAACAGTGCTGAGGCTGAAAAATCCCAGTGTAAAGGGCCTGGTCCAGAATAAGTTCTCATTAATGTTGGCTATCATTATGCTTCCACTAGCAGAGCATGAGAATGTTCGTTTCCCATACTCTGGCCAAATGTTTTAAGTCCAACACAGGAGCATTTCCTTAGACCCTTATGGGCCTGACTTCCTGGGATTGGCCTCTGTTCCGGCTGTGGGTTTCCAGGGGACTGGCTGGCGGCTGGGTCCAGCTAAGGAATCTTTTGACCTTGTGAGCAAGAGCTTCAGAGTTCTTGGAATTAGCTGACTCTGTATGTGTTTGTCTTTGCATTTGTAGAGGCTGGGACATGTGGTGGATAAAGTGTGGATTTTGAAGTCAGGTCTGGATTCAGATCCCAACTTGACTGCTTCCTAGGTATATGAACAAATGACTCTCTAAACCCCAGGTTTCCCCATCTGTAAAATGGGATTATTGGGAGGATTAAATAAGATAATGGAGCACCATGCCTGGTTCTTAGTCAGTGCTCAATCAATAGCAGGTGCAGTTTATTCAGTGATCACCCCATCCAGGCCCTTTGCTAAGACTTTTCATAATTATTCAACTTAATGGTAACTACTGCCATAGTCATCGTTATAATCACAGTAAGGTCAAGACCCTGTGTCTATCTATCCAGGTACAAGGGGAAGTCACTTGTTGAGCTTCCAGCCAACATTCCACAAATATCTGCTGAGCATTGCTACGCTCCAGACCAGGTGCTGGGCTCTGGCAGATACAAGGTTCTCCTAATTCTCTCCCATCCATATTAAAGAAATAACACAAACAAGATGTCAGGAAAAAGACCAGACATATTAGCTTTCACTATACATGTAAATGGGTTAATTTCCTTTAATAAAACAAAAACAACAAGAAGACAAGCTGAAAAAAGTGGGGGAAAAGAAAATTTAGTTACATGTTATTTATAAGAGAACTAAAACAAGCTATGGAAAGAAGTAAAAATCTCTAATAAAGTAGCTCTGTATTTATAAATTATTGAATTATGTTTCAAATGAATAACAAACCCCACTGAAGTGAAAAAAAGGACTAATTTAAGTAACTATTTTTTGGTCATCCTTGTGCAGGAGCCATACTAATCTTCTCTGTATTGTTCCAATTTTAGTATCTGTACTGCAAGCACCCCAAGTAACTTTTGAACACAGAACTTTGATATATACCCTCAGTCTAAAGATAAAAAGAATTGCAAACAAATACTGAACTCTACCTAATGGGCTTGTTTTTCATAGTAACTGATTCTGAAACTAGTCTCTGTGCATCGGCAGACTGAGTAAAAGGTGAAATATATTGAGGATGTTGAGAGGCAGGTTTCTCACTGTTGTAGAAGGGACGTACAAATAGGAAATGGGGAAGGCCAGGAAGAACACTGTGGTATCGGATGGGAACCGGAGGCATCAGTATGAACTCTTGGATTCATATTTATACGTGTATGTGTTTCCTAGTTCTATCCACTGAGAGGACCTAGAAGCAATGATACCTGCGAACAGTGAGCCCAGCTGTGCCCAGCTCCTTGCTTCTAAATACCAATACCATCCTCCCCCGGGGAAACCAGAGCTGCTAGAAGAAATGGCTGGTTCCTGGGCAAGGCCAGAGAAAATATAGGATGAGCCTAGAGCATCCTTTTGTGTCAGAAAATAAGGAAGTGCTCAACGAATAAGAGAGACACATCAAAAGGACATAGCAGCCACCTTGAATGAGCTCTCACTGGCCAAATCTGGAACAATTTGGTTATCAAGTAAATAATAATAGTAATGAATTTTAAAATTTATTTATTTTTGGGTGTGTTGGGTCTTTGTGGCTGCACGCAGGCTTTCTCTTGTGGAGCACGGGCTCTCGGCCTGCGGGCTTCAGTAGTTGTGGCACACGGGCTCAGTAGTTGTGGCACATGGGCTTAGTTGCTCCACGGCATGTGGGATCTTCCCAGACAAGGGATCGAACCCATGTCCTCGGCATTGACAGGCGGATTCTTAACCACTGGGCCCCCAGGGAAGTCCCAATAATAGTAATGAATTATAACCCATTGAATAAGATAAGAATTCATGTGCCCATCATCCACTGTATGTATGTATACTGTAAGCTCTTCTTTCAGTAGAACACTGACTCATAATAATAGAAAATTTTAAGTCACAATTTTGCAATCATCAGAGAAATCATTAATGTAGATAAAAATCAAGATGCTAAAATTAGAGGGTGAAAACTTGATGAGAAATAAAATATTTATATAGCATCAAAGTACTCCCGTGCAAATTACTTATTAATTATAAAGAGAAAATAGGGATTGTATAGTAGATAAAACTGGTGCACACCACCTTAACCAAGTGATCAAAGTAACCATCACCAGTAGTAATAGGGCAAATTGACATCAAGTGCTTCTTAATATGATTTAATCCCTACTCTACATGGAGGCCACAGTGCTTCATTGTAGTGGCCAGCCTATCTGATCTGACCTTTCCAGAGAACAGTTTGGCAGAATATTAAAATCAGAAAGACATAGTATCATTTCAGTGGTATCTCTGCCCCAAATGCATAGCCTGAATCTAATCATGAGGGAAATCTCTGAAAAATGAAAATCGAGGAATATTTTACAAAATTAATGACCTGTACTCTTCAAAAATGGCAATGTCATGGAAGACAAAGGAAGGCTGGGGAACTGTTCTAGAGTTAAGGGAGACTGAAATGTGATGTGTTATTCTGGATTGGATCCTGAACTGGAAAGAAAACTGCTCTAAGCTTCACCAAATTTGTATAAGACCTGTAGATTAGATATAATTTTATGTCATCTCTAAATTTCCTGATTTTGCTAATTGTACTGTGGTTATCTTAGGCAATGTACACTGAGGTATATAGGGGAAAAGGGGCATCCTATTTGCAACTTACCCTCAAGTGTTCAGAAAAAAGCTGTACATAGAATGATAAAGCAAATGTCACAAAATGTGAATAATTGGCGAATCAAGGGGAAGACTATTTAGGAGTTATTTGTGCTACTCTTCTAATTTTTCTATAACTTTGTCATTATTTCAAAGCAAAAAGTTAAACAGAAAAAAAGAAAGAAAAAAACCTGTTTGGATTCTTTTCTTTAAAGAAGCTATTTTCCCTCAAGGAACTCACTCATATGCTTGCCTCTTCAGCAAGTCTAGACCGTTCCTTAGCATTTTAGTCGACATCCCAATATTTTAGAAACAAATGGAGATTTGTTTATGAGTTCCTCATTCCTCAGGCGTGTGGCGCTGGTTATGCTCCCTGATCATCAACCCTTCCTGTCTGGCTCATGGACAATGTCCACTGAACACTTTTGCATTGCGCCATCTCTGAATCCCCAAGGCTCATCCCGTACCTGGCCAGAGCAGGAGCATAGGGTAGGAGTTTGTGAAATTGAAAGACTGAAATATCTGATTGTCTTCAGGGGAATAGTAAGAGTTGGAACTGAGAGGGCATGAGGAGGAACGCCACTGGCCTTCTGTGGGGCAAGGGCCCTCATACATGCCTGGACCCTGGACTAGAAAGCTTTGGACCCAGCGGTGCCTGGAAGCCTCTACTCTGTGTCTGGCTGCCAAGGAGATTTGTCTTGGAATGGGCAGTCAGGAGACAGAGCAGTGTAAATTCCCCTCTGCAGGGGCGACTCAGAACTAATCCCATCAGTGTGGTTAAGGGTGAGCAGGTGACAGCTTTGCTAAACTGCACTTCAGGGTCCATTGGAAGTTTACCAGCTCCTTCTGGTTTGTTAAACTCACTGGTAGTAAATGAAGTGAACCCTCTGGCTACCGCTCTGATCTTGACCTGATCTTGTGAGTCTGGGCACAAGGTTTTGGGTTTGACTTTCCAAGCTGCCTCGGATCCTCACATCTTGGTTCTTGAAGGCCCTCAGATCGATGGGGCTTGAGGTTGGGATATTTGGAAGTGAGTGGCCATGGATGAGTCTGAGAAGGTGAATGGAGGCCTTAAAAGCCACCCCTGGGATCCTCAGAGCAAGGGGAGGAGCCATGGGACAGTGACAGGTAATGGAGTGAAATGGTCGGATTTTCATTTTAGAAAATTCACTCTAGAAGCTAAAGTTGAAGATCAGAGGGTGGGAAGGGACAACAAGCAGAAAGATCAATGTAGAGGCTGTTACACGAATCCAGGCAAAAACTAGAATGAGAAGTATTAGTTAGACCTTGTTCTATAACAGAAACGGCAAACGTAGCATATATCTCACCACCCAAACTTCTTGTTCTCATGGCAAACATTGCTAATCCCTCACTGTCCTCCCTTGTCCTGGGCCTGCGTGGGCAGCTCCCATAGACGACCACTACCGATCAATCCAAGTAGGCTCACTGAATGAAAGACATTTGCCCTCTCCACTCTCTGTTAGAGAAGGCAAGGAAGAGCATCAGTTTGAGGATATGCTCACGTTTGCCGACAACTCACTTTGGGTCTGGCCCGACCTTAGGCCCTGGGGGTCAGACCGAGGGTGATACCCCAATTCAGTCTTTGAGGTCCCTCATGGTGCATTGTGCCTTGCCCTGCTGTACACCCTCTGTGCTCCCACTCAGTGCTTTTGCACATCCATTAGCTCATTTCAACCTCACAACATCCCTGGAAGATCAAGGTTGTCATCCCCATTTTACAGAGGAGGAAACTGAGACCAGAGACTTCAGGTAGCGTGTCCAAGTTCCACAGGTGGTAGGTGGCAGAACTGGGATTCAAACCAAGGGCTGTCTGGCTCCCAAAGCCCTGGCTCCTTCCACAAGAAGCTTGTTCCAGCTGCAGCAGCTGTTCGAATCTGTCAGGGCCTCATGCAGAAAGCAGGACAGGTTGGGGTGGGACATCTTGGTAACCATGGCTTTCCCTGTCAATAAAATCCCTGGCTTAAAAGGACCTGGGAAACCTGACTTTGGAATCACCCTATCTAATCCGCTCTGTGTTGAGCCATGGAGAAGGGAGGCCCTGGCCCCTGGGTGGGGGCAGGGGGATCACTGAGGGGGATGCTGCACAGATGGTGAGGGGGGAGCCCTCTTGCAGTGGAAGAAAATAAAGTCTCTGTCCTTGGGCCCCAGAGCCAAGCGGCCAGGGCCAGGGCAGGGCCAGCCAACCTTTGGCATGTGAAATGCCACCCTGAGCTCATGGCAGATACTTCTGCCATAGCAGGGGGGTAATAATTCATCCCTCCTGGCAGGCATGCATCCTGAAAGCCCTGTCTGTTCCTGCCTCATGGGGTCCCTGTTGGAATGTAGGGGGTCAAGGGGCTGGCCCCAGCTGTGGGCAGAGCTTAGACTGGACCCAGTGGGTGGGGTAGCGTCTGGGCACTGCCTGGGGGCAGAGGGAGCCTTTGTGCTCTGTGCCTTAGGAATCCCACCCCCACCCGCAGTCGCCCTGTTGGGGAGAAATGGCTGACATGCCAGGCTAAGGCCTGCTCTCTCTCCTTCTTCTTCTGGGGCAGCCGGGAGGAGAGTGCTTCCCTAGGTGCAGCCTGGCATCTGACAGATCTACCCCATCACGCCTGGGGTGCTCCTTCTGAGCAGTGGGAGGGTGAAGGGCAGGGGCCCTCAAACCTGAATGCGTGGCACGATCTCCTGGGCAGCTTTAAAAACAGACCAAATCCCAGTCCTCGCCCCCAGAGGCCATGTTCTGTTGTTCTGCAGTGGCACCTGGGCATGGGCAGTGATTCTGAAGGGATCTGGGTTTGAGAACCACCAGTGTGGTGTTTTGAGAGGGTGTGACCTTGAACTGTGTGACCTGGAACACGTGACATAGCAGTTGGTGCCCCAGTTTCCCCATTTGTGAAATGTGGACAGCAACAGTACCTATTTTGTGGGGTCAATGGGAGGATTCAATGGGACGATGCTGTAAAGACTCGGCACTGGGCTTCCCTGGTGGTGCAGTGGTTAAGAACCTGCCTGCCAAGGCAGGGGACATGGGTTCAAGCCCTGGTCTGAGAAGATCCCACATGCCACGGAGCAACTAAGCCCATGCAACACAACTACTGAGCCTGCGCTCTAGAGCCCGCGAGCCACAACTACTGAAGCCTGTGTGCCATAACTACTGAAGCCCACGTGCCACAACTACTGAAGCTCGCGTGCCTAGAGCCCGTGCTCTGCAACAAGAGAAGCCACCTCACTGAGAAGCCCATGCACCGCAACGAAGAGTAGCCCCCGCTCTCCGCAACTAGAGAAAGCCCGCGTGCAGCAACGAAGACCCAACGCAGCCAAAAATAAATACAAAAAAAAAAAAAAGACTCGGCACTGCGCCTGGCACAGAGCACACACCCAGACGCTGTAGATATCTATATCTATCCTATAGATAGTTATTGTTATTTCTTCCTTTCCCACCTGCCAAGGGGAAATTTTAGGACTTAAAGTCCTAGGGAGAAAATCTAGAGGGCAGAGAGAGGTCCCCTTTGAGGACCACATCAAGAGGGGACCAGAGGAGGCTCTTCACTCTGACAGGGAGGCAGGTTGGGAGGTGTTGGCACCTCTTTGTTTCCAGGAGCAGCCCACACTCCTTGGCAAGGCATGGAGACCTCAGGATCTTGGCTCTCAAAGCACCAAAAACACCATGTGTGTGCGGCTACATCTGGCTTCCCCACCTCCCAGCAAGTTCTCAAGGGGAGGGGTGAGGCTTGCTCAGCTTGGTGCCCCCGAGGCTGGCACACAGGCATCAGTCACATTGGATAGCCCGCGGTGCATGACACAGACCTGCCAAGAGAGCTGGCAGATCCTCTGAGCAGGGAATTAACTGGTTACAATGGCAACAGTAGCTACTGCTTTCTGAACACCCACCCTGTATTGGGCATCATGCTTAGGGCTTACAAGACCGCACAAGCCTTGTCACTGCTCTTTCTGGCAGGCCATGCTGTCAACCAAGCTGGTAAGGGTCAGCCTAAGCTCACTGAACTCTACAACCTCTGGCCTCTGTTGGCCACTGAGCTGCCTCAAACACTAAACTGGGGTTCAGAGCTACGTGCCTGGCATGTGAGAGTATTACTGCCACAGACAACATAAACGCCACAGCTTTTTTTGCTGCCCAGGTCCCTGGCTGCAGCCCAGGATGGGGTGTTTAGGTGGAGTATTTTTTCCTGAAGATGGGTTTTCTCATTTTCATAGAATTTCAAGATGGAGAGAGTCACTGGAAATATCCCATCTGCTCTCCAACCTTAGTGATCTGAGATTGCATTCTAGAGATTTCTGCCTGGAACCTGACTTAGGGATGGCCTCAACAAATATGCTGTACGAATAAAATGAAAGAAGTGTGGCCTATTCAGTGGCCATGACCTCAGAACCAAGGGTGGCTTGCTCAGCAGACTGTTCATGAACTTGCCCAAGATTCTGAGACAGATCACTCGGTTATTTGCAGACATTTGTTGGGGGGTCTCCTGGGTGCTGATGAACAAGTAGGGAGCAAGCTCTGCTTTCATGGAGCTCAGATTCCAGTGACAGGAGACAGGCCCTAAGCAGGAAAACTAATAACTAAATACTTGCTAGTGAAGAGACGAGAGGGCTTGTGATGGGGACGACTTTATTTATTTATTTAAATTTTTTTTTTTAATTTATTTTATTTATTTATTTTTGGCTGCTTTGGGTCTTCGTTGCTGTGCACAGGCTTTCTCTAGTTGCAGCGAGCAGGGGCTAGTCTTCGTTGTGGCACGCGGGCTTCTCACTGCAGTGGCTTCTCTTGTTGCGGAGCATGGGCTCTAGGCACGCAGGCTTCAGTAGTTGTGGCACGTGGGCTCAGTAGTTGTGCCTCGTGGGCTCTAGAGCGCAGGCTCAGTAGTTGTGGTGCGCAGGCTCAGTAGTTGTGCCTCGTGGGCTCTAGAGCGCAGGCTCAGTAGTTGTGGCACGTGGGCTCAGTAGTTGTGCCTCGTGGGCTCTAGAGCGCAGGCTCAGTAGTTGTGGTGCACGGGCTCAGTAGTTGTGCCTCGTGGGCTCTAGAGCGCAGGCTCAGTAGTTGTGGCGCACGGGCTTAGTTGTCCCGTGGCATGTGGGATCTTCCCGGACCAGGGCTTGAACCCGTGTCCCCTGCATTGGCAGGCAGATTCTTAACCACTGCGCCATCAGGGAAACCCGATGGGGACGACTTTAGACTCAGCACTGAAGGACAGTTTCCCTGGGGAAGCTGAGACCTGAATGACCAGAGGGAGGCAACCATGCACAGGTGCAGGCACCAATGTACCAGGCAGAGGGATGCAAAGCTAATGCAAAGGCTGGGGAGGATGGGGTGGAGAGCAGATGGGACTGGTGCTGGTGAGGGGTCAGAGAGGGGAGGCCATGGTCCAGATTACCTAAAACCCAGCCATGTTTGGCTTGCTTGGGACTAGGGTCAGCCCTAGTGGAGTCTGAGTTGTGAGAGGGACATGTTCCCATCAGCCTCTGCCATGGCAGATGTGGCGTTGTGCTTCTGACCTGTCTGTACTGTGGAGATTGGGGCCCTCGTCATTGCCCAGGGCCACAGGGACAGTGCCCAGCTACCAGGCAAGGCAGGGGCTCTGCCGAGGCTGGCCTGTAGGTGGGGGAGGCCGGGGAGGGAAGGCCTGGCTGAATGAGTGTGTGTGTGTGTGTTTGGGAAGCTAGTCTAAATCCAAGTCACCCATCAGTGGTTTGAGAACTCCTTGGAGGTACCTAAGCCACCATGTGAAGGGCCATTAAGTCACATGGGAGAAGCTATTCCCTTCCAATCCCATCCCTCTGATTACATCAAGGACAATATCCACTTGCTGCTGGTTTGCCCTTTATGTCCCCTGAACATTTGCTAATCTTCCTTTTTACACAAAGCGCTTTGGCCGGCCTCACAGGCACGGTGTCCAGTGGGATGCAGCAGTGCTGCTTGTTCTCAGTGTCACATCCTGGTCACCTTGTGTTTGTGGTCACTGGCTTTCTTTTTACTATTGTAATATTCCTACTTAAAAAAATTTTTTTAAAGATTTTTTGTTTTCATTTTTGCTGACAGCTTATAAAGCTTCTCTTTGAGATAAAATTATTTTAGTAAAAAGAATGAAATGATTGAAAAAAGAAATAGTAAACTATACTGAAGATGGTAAAGGGAAATGACAGAGATCACAAAGAGGGTCTGTACATGAATGACTGAAGTTTGAGAACATGGGACTAAGTGATGCTCAAGGCTCCCTCCCTGGGATTCTCTCTCTGCAGCTGAAGGTGCGGCTGCAGGGTAGTGTCTGCATACCTTTGGGAATGGCTTGCTTCTCCTCTTCACTGGGAGGGGCCTGGTTGTCAGCCTGAGTTGGATTCTTCTGCCCTGGCTCATAATCCAGATCAGTTTCTAGCAACAAGGCCGATTCTCATAACAAAGTATTGTTTTAAAGTTATTAAATGTCTGTGTTATGATAAGGATGCAGACCATAGCATTTAGTCAAGACTTTTCAATCAAGATTTTGATCACATATTTATTTAGGTATATTCCACCTTGTTGCAAAAAAAGGTATTGTGGCAATTTACAAAAATAGATAAAATACAATATAATAAAAACAAAGAGATCAGGGTAAAAGTAAAAGCAGAAAGCCAGAATGAAGCCAGAGTCCAGTAGGAGACCCAGTACAATTGTTAAAAATAATCTCAAATTTGACTTTGAGCTTCCCAGTAGCCAAAGCAAAGAAGAAAACCTGACTGGTTACAAAATTCCTAACAACAGTTAGTTTGGGGCTTTGGTGTAAAAACAGACCTGGTTCAACTCTTCACTCTACTACTTGTTAGATTCGTGACCCTGAGCAGCTTGCTTAACGTTTCTGAACTTGAGGTTCACTCCCTGTAATAGGGAAAAGTAATGCCAACCTTGGGGTTCCTGGGTGGATTAGTGATAATGTATGTAAAGGTGACTTCTAGCTCTAGGAGGGTACTGCTTGGGCCCTCAGCTGCCCTTTGTCCTCACTAAGCTGCAGGTCTTCAGCCATAAAAGGGAGTTGACATCTGTCCCCTCTGTGCAGCATGTCAGAAGCATAGCTGGATTCTAACCTAGTACTCCCTAACTCCTATCCAGAGTGGTTTCCAATGCTGTCATGGAGGAAAAGGTGCTTTAGAACATACGGGCTTTCAGTAGCCCTCAAGTCATTCCCAGGAAAACCCCCCAGTCTCACCTTTAGGGCTGCCTCCCAGACAGAGCAAATTAAGTATTAAGGTCTAGAAATCTCTTGGGAGGACTCAAAGGTGGCAGCCAAAGCCCCTTCACGTAGCATGTTGTTCAGAAACACCGGAGACAACTTCCTTTGCTGTCACAGCTGAGGTCGGTAGGAAAAGCTAGCCCTCTCCTTCTTTGTTTGAAGTACCTGTTACCAACTGTAATAAGTCCCACAACAAAAACTCTTCCCTTCCTCCCGTCACCGATAGAACAAAATCCAGTTGTCTTGGAATTTCCTTTTCTCTGGTTTGGCATTCAAGGCTCTTTATAAACTGACCCCAACCTCCTTCTTGGGTCTCCTATGTAGATGCAATTCGTGGCTTGGCTACACTGGTTAAAAGCAACGACCACCATTTCTGGAGCTGCTGCTAGAGTGACACAGAGTTGGCAAAGAACATGTGCTGACCAGCCCTGAAAACCTGACTGTGCTACAGGCTAAGCCGCTGTGCTTGGGTAAGTCCCTTCACCTCAGTTTCCTCGTCTGTAAAATGGACACACTCAGAGTACACACCTTCCACTGTTGTGAAGATGCAAGAATATGCACATGGCTTGCTTAGCCCACTGTTGATGCTCAGGTTATATTACCGATTTGGAAACCTGGCTTTCCACTTGACCCTGCCTCCACTTAACCTCTCTGGGCTCCAGTTTGACTATCTGTAAAATGAGGAAAACAATTTTACCTACAACATAACCCACATACAAGGGCCTGAAAACAGAAGGGGCTTAGTGAATGTTTACAGGCTGCAGCCAGCATCCTCTCCCCGAGAAAACCATTTTGCTTGTCCTTTTCCAAAACTGGTCCATTCTAACTTTCCCTTTTCTAAGACTAATGGGGAAAGAGGAGCCTGAACATTTCTCACGTGGTTGGGCTGTGATATCACGAAAGACAGAGTCTTCTAAAAGCCACACCCAGGGCCAAGGGAAACGCTGGAACTTGCAGCCCCCTGAAGAGTTTGTAAGTGGAGCCCTCAGAGTTCAGTTGGGCGGGGGAGGCTGGACGTGTCCACCACTCTGAGTCAGGCCTTGCTTGGCTGGGCGTCATCATCCCCCTTTACTTTGGGAGTGAGTTACGGCTTAAACAAAACATCACCTGACAATGCCTGAAAGAAATATATTCTGCACAAAATGCATTTCTTTACACTCTTGGGTATGCAGCTGAATTTCCCAACATGGCAGCTGGGTGTTCATACATACAGATACCTGGGAGCTGGCATGGGGACAGAATGAAAGAAGCGGGGTCTGGGGTTGTGTAGCGATCAGCAGTAAATACCCCTCAAAGGTGTTGGGATGACTTGGGTGCTGGGTGGTCTATTGCCTAGCTGCCTGTGAGCGTGGAGAATAAAGGATAAAGACAAAGCCCTTCTGGAAGGAGATCAGCTGGGTCCTGTTCCCGTGTGGCCCTGAGCCATTCTCTAAACCTTTCTGGGCCTATTTCTCCTTTGTAGATATAGGGAGTCAGGCCGGAGAACTTCTTCCGGTTCTAAAAATACTGTTCAAAGCAGATGTGGGGCAGGCCTGAAGGTCTTGTCCCCGGGGCTGCTGGGTCTGAGGCTCGGGGGAGCCCACCTGTGCACCCTCAGCCCCAAGTCCTGGGCTCGGGGCAGCCCTGGCACCATTCTCTCTCTGAAGCCAGGAAAAGTCTGATCCACAGATCCCTTTCTCCTTCCCTCCCAGCTTTCACCTCTGACTCCTCCCTGCACCCAGAAGGTCCGAAGCCTCCTCTGGACCTGGTTGCCCAGATCTCAGCCTCCCCCGGTCCCCCAGGCCAGCCCACCAAATGGCCAGGTTAGGACTGACAAGGAAGAAGAAACCTGTTTTACCCTGGTGCCACCCAGCCTCAGGCCTAAGGTCTTGCTCGTGGCCCACCTGGAGGTATCCCTGAGTGCGTATAGGTTGTGGGTTCAAAGGCCCAGAGAGAAAGGATGAGGTGGACTCCAGGCGCAAAGGCTCTGGGAGGGACTGGGGAGAGGTCCCACAGCCTGGGTATGTGGCCAAAGCCAGCACTTCTGGGTGGAGAGGGAGCCTTGGGGCCTGGCCCAGTTCCCCACCCTGGTAGAGTGGCTGCTGGCAGGCAGCTGCCTGCAGCCTTCTCAGCTGCTGCTGCAGAAACAAATGACGGCACTGATGAAGAATAAGAGAAAATAAAAATGAGTACAGCGGGGGGGGTCTTGGAATGGGGGCTGGTATTTTTTCTCGGGGTGTGGTTTCTGCTCAGTGGCTGGATGACTGTGGAGGTTTGGAATGTGGTCAGACAGCGGGTGGGGTGGGGATGGGGGGCTGGCCAAAGGCATGGAACAAGGACATTAGCCCATTAGCCAAAGGGCCCAAAGCCCCAGGGCCACCAACAGCTCCGTCAGAACAGGGGCCTGGGGTGGCACGCAGAGCTGGGCCTCCACCCAACACTAGTGTGTTGGTCCCAAAGGCCTCTGGTTTTGAGTAGCCCCGGGGAAGGGAGATAGACTTGAGAGAACAAGAGATATGAGGGGAGAGGGGAGAGGGTTGGAGGTAGGGGAGAGGTTAGGGTAGAGCATGGTCAGGTCTCATCTGTAAAATGGGCTTGCCAGATCCAAAGTGAGGCCTCAGTCTCCTCACCTGTTAAATAGGCTTAACTGTCTCTACCTCCAAGGGTGTCAGGGGGATTAAGTGGGTTAGTGCACACGAAGCTCTTGGCAGTGTTGTGCAAGTGGAAGTGATTATTACTCCACTGCGTGCTGAGGAAGCTTGACGCCGGCTGTGCCCACTGCCTAGCACCTAGCTCCAGGCCTGGGCCCAGTAAATATTTGCGGAGGGAGTCCCTTGCAGGAGTCGCTGTGGGGAGCCCCCCATGCCCATGGCCACTCCTCTCCCGTGAGCCCAGGTCTCGCTCAGACCACGAAGTGGAGGGTGTAGGTGAGCTGGTGACCATTGTCCCAGGCATAGAGCACCCGCTCCTTGGGGTTGTAGTCGATCTGGGTGGTGTAGGCGTGCTCGTTGAGGAAGGGCAGCTGCGGGCGGGCGTCGGTGCCCGTGTGCGTGTCGAAGGCGTAGGCCACGTGGCCCTCCCGCTGGTTGTAGGTGTCCACGGCGTACAGGATGCCGCACACCAGGAAGCAGTTCCCGTAGGAGTTTCGCCGCAGCCACGTCTTCCACGTGGTCTCACGGTGCACCGACAGGTCGCCGGGGTCCAGGCGGCTCAGCACGATCACCTCGGACTGGGCCTCGTGGTGGTCATCCGCAGCGGGATAGATGACCCACAGGCCGCTCTCGTCCACGGCAAAGTCAATGTCCGAGTGGCCGCGCCACTTCCAGGGTGTGGTGTCCTCGTACACCGCGTCAGGCAGCAGCGCCCAGGAGGCCACGAAGCGCTGCCGCAGGTCGTACTTGATGATGTTCTTGGTGAAGGCGCGGTTGTAGTAGAAGGCGCCCTGGTACACCACGTGGCCTGTGCCGATCCAGTTGTAGGGCAGCTTGTACATGTTACTCCAGCGGCCTGCGTGCGGAGGGTGGAAGGTCACACCAGAGCTTCCCGAAAAAACCCCAGCCCACCCCAGGGACCAGGGAGGCCAGGGACCAGGGAGGCCAGGGACCAGGGCTCTTGGGTGGCCCAGCAAGGATACTGAGTGAGCTATGGGCCTGGAGCTGGGCCAGTTATCTGATCCCATCAAGACAGTCCCATGAAGGAGGTACTATTATTATCCCATTTGCCGGGGAGAGAACAGGCTCAGAGGGTTCAAGGTCACTGGTTGTGGAACAGCACAGCCAGGATTTAGACACAGGCTGATACCAGCCCCTGTGCTTTGTTTCAGGGCGTTTGCCCATGCTGTTCCCTCTGCCTAGACTGCCATTTCCCATCCTATCTGCCTGGGGAATGCCCCAGCATCACCTCCTCTGGAAAGTCTTCCCTGATCTCCAGGCTGGGTTCCCATAGCCCCGGAGGCCTCCCTCTAGCACTATATTGAAATTGTTTCTTGAAGCCTTTGCCATGCACATCAGATTGTGCACTTCTGGAGGGCAGCTCATGCCTAAGTGACCCTTTCCCTCATCATGTTCCAGATCTGATAACCAAATTTCTGCCCTTCCCTGCCCAGACCTGAAGGTCCTGGAAGGCCTGGGGCTCTGCTCATCTGTAAAACAGGGTGATAACCCCCACCTCAAAGATACCATGAGCTGATACACACTGGCGATTAGCACATAATAAGCACTCAACAAGTGGAATTTCTAAGTATTGTTACCCTTGACAGTAAAGTACACTCATGAGGGCAAGACCACGTCCATCTTGTTTGCTGTTGCATTCCAGCTTCTGGCCTGGGGCCAGTACATAGGGGGTGCCCCCAGACTCCTCTTCTTGGGGTGGCTGACCATTCAGAGCTAGGCCAGGCAGGGGAAGTCTGGACCACAGGAAACCACAAGGCAAAGGAGGGCCAAGTCTCCATGGGGGACCCTCCCGAGGCTACCCACACCTGCCCCTTGCCCATCACAGGGGTCCCTGACCTTGCTTGAAGGTTTCCAGGTTGCGGAATTCCACCAGGCTGTTTCCATAGTAGTAGTTGGTGACATAGATCTTGTCATCCCTCGCAGCGGGGTCCTTCATCCAGGCTCCCTCATGGCGCCCATAGCTGTGGTGTCTCACAGGGGGGTCCACGGCCCGGAGGGTGCCCTCGCAGCTCGCCTCTCTGCCTGTGGGGAGCAAGGGGTGCAGCCTTTGGTACACAGACCCACAGACGCTGAGCCAGAGCAACAGTCCTGGGAACGTTATCTGGGTCTTACTTAAATCCCCCCTGAGGATTTGTTTGCAGCCTTATTTATTTCTTTTTTCTTTCTTCATGATCAAAGCAATGTCTGATCATTGTAGAAAACACAGAACATTCAGAAAAGGAGAATGGAGAAAATAAAAATCATTCAAAATTCTATTATTCAAAGAAATTTTTAAACATGCTGTATTTCCTTCCTTTCCTTTTTTTTCTCTGCATGTATAGTCATGCAGACATACTTAAAAAAAAACATGATTCTTCTGAATATACAGTTTTAGGTATCCTGTTTTTTCCTTGCACTGAGCAATCTCTCGCATCATTAAATGGCCTTTTAATGATGTGATCTCAAGGTTCCACCAGGCTGCCAGACAGCTGTGCCCTTGAATTTATTTAACCAGTCCCCTCAGTGTTAGACCTTTAGATTATTTTCAGTTTTCTGACATTAGAAATAGGCTGCAAGGAAGCCAGTTAAGCTGCAGCTGTCGTTCACATATCTGATGGATCCTTTAGGAAAGAGATTCCTAGAAGTGGAATGCACGTGGACCAAAGTAGGGAATGGTTCTGTCTTGTTATCACAGGTAGCCAAGATGCCCTCCAGAAGGACGGGCTTGATCGATGATTTAATGAGGAAGATTTCTACCAAAGACACAAGCCAAAACTATAAACGTGGAGATAAAAACAGGGCCAAAGACTAGACAGAGGAAATACAGAAGTGAAAATAGTTGCTGGATTTGATGATGGGGTTCTAGGTGACGTTTTAAGAAGAATTTGTTGGAAACACTACCTGTTTCACTGTAAACGTTGTCAAGCTTTTTCTGTAAAGATCAGATAGCAAACATTTTAGACTTTCCAGACCACATACTTCTGTCCCATATTCTTTAACAACCCTTAAAAAATGTAAAAACCATTCTTAGCTCAAGGGCTGTACAAAAACAGGCTGTAGGCTGTTTGGCCCACGGGCTGTAGTTTGCTGACCCCTGTGAGGCTTACTCACCTTGGCTGGGGACTTCTGGGCGTGAAGGTGGCGTGGTGGGCAGGGGACTGGTGATGGGAGTCAGGGTAGGGGTGGGGGTGGGATCCGAGGCAGGGGTGCCAGGGGCCAAGTCCGCTCCCTCAGAGGCCCGGGGCCCAGTCTTGTCACGCTCTGCTGAGTTGGGCTCAGGCTGCCTGCCCTCCACCCGGGGCGGCAGCTGCTCCAGCCAGGAAGTGCCCTTGAGGGCGTTGTCTGTGGAGAGAAGACCCTGTGCTCACATCCCAGCAGCACTGCCGCTGCCTGG
The DNA here is from genome assembly GCF_949752795.1 of Hyperoodon ampullatus. Taxonomy (NCBI): domain Eukaryota; kingdom Metazoa; phylum Chordata; class Mammalia; order Artiodactyla; family Ziphiidae; genus Hyperoodon; species Hyperoodon ampullatus. The sequence goes on from NC_136919.1 coordinate 10,731,356, forward strand.
GGTCCAGGCCCACCGGGTCCCAGCGCTGGGGCCATGGGGGAGAGGTGCGGGTGGCCCCTAAGGAGTGAAAGGCCTTGAAAAGTGGGAGGTGGGGAAGGCTTCATGGTCAGCAGACTGGCTATAGGCCCCTCAGATGAGTGGCCTTGGCCAAGTCCCCTGCCTCTGTGGGCCTCGGCTTCCCCTTCCGTGAAATGAGTCATGAGGTCCACCATGTCAAGCTGTTGTGTTGATTAGAGGAAAATGTGCACAAGACATTTGCACAGATCCTGGCAAATATGAGGTGCCAGATGTGAGACCCCTTTCCCTCCTAAATGTCCCTTTGTACCAATTCTTTCATTTCCTGGATCCAATGCCAGGAAGGCAGAAACCCTTGCTCCCATTTTACAGACTTTCTCCTAGTCCGCTCCCCTGGAAACACCCTCTAGTTTCTCTCACCCAGGATTTGCCACTTCAGGTAGGGAAGGGCGGGTGCAGCCAGCTTCCCGTCACCTCTGAACCCCAGTTCTCTGTCTCTGCCCCCTCGTTCATCTCCTATCTCCCATCTCTCAGCTTTCATGGCATCCGTCCCCACTTCTTCCACTGCTGCTGGCACAGGCTTTGCTGATAGGAGGACTTTTTCAGCTCCGTGGGACTGGTTTGGGACCATCTCTGGGTCCTCCCTGACCCACGCTTTCCTGGGTTGGAATGGATGGGGTCTGGGTAGGGAAAGATTCAGTGGCACAGAGCAGGGGACAAAAACTCCTCAGCCTCTGGGTTCCAGTCCCACTAACTCGCCGTGAAACCTGGAAGCTGTCACTTCACCTCTCTGAGCTTGTCTCCTCTGCTGGATCAAGTGCAACAGCATGTGTGAAAGGACTCAGCAGGCTGTGATGCCAGAGACAAAGGAATGGTGCTGTTGTTACCATGATGGTGTGGCCCCCAGAGATGCACTGAGGCCCCTTGCCTCCAGACAATCACCTGACTTCTTCCTTTTCTCTCCCTGCTGGGCTTCCTCTTTGCACGGGGGTTCAGCCAGGCCCTGCTGTGGAGCAGCCCCTGGAGTCTCTCGGGAACGCAGGCACCCCCTCTGGTCAGCAGGCCTCAGTGGGGCCCAGCCTTGGCAGCCTGCCAGGGCAGGGGCTTGTTCCCACGGCCCTCACTGGCAGAGTCAGATGCCTGCAGCTGTTCCTGGGCAGAGCCCTGGCCAGGGGTCAGAGGCTCTATGCCGTGGCTAGGCTGACCTGGCAGGACTCAGAGCCAGCAGCTGGCACCAGGAGCTGGGAGAAGAGGCCCCTGAGCCCTGAGAGGCCAAGAATTGAGGGGGCTCTTGGGAGACTGGTCCCTCCCAGTTCTACCCCTGGGCCCCTTGGGCATGGGCTGGGCAGAGAACCTCCCTGGAGGAGGTGGTCAGCAGGACCCTGGAGGGAGAGCAGGCATCTGGGGAGGGGCTCAGAGGAAGAACCAGGAGCCACACCCGTGGGGGTGGCCTGGAAATTTGGGTACTCTTGGAACTTTTGTCCCTTGTTCCTCGGTTCATTATTTTGTTGTCCTTCACTGTGATCGGGCAGGGAGCTATAAGAAGGATACAAGAGTCTGTGGGCTCTTCTTTGGGGGGAAAAGAGTGGGAGGTGCTGGAGAGGCCGTACACCCCAAGGCCAGTCTGGAGACGGGAGGTGCCTCCAAGGCCCCAGGTCACTTCCCAGAAGTGGTCTGGTCCCTGCGTTCGCCCGCCCACCAGAGACAGCTGCCTGGTTATGGGTCTGCTTTTCCCACTAGACCGTGAGCTCCGTGTTAGGCAGAAAGTCCGGAAGGTACAGCACGTACGTAGTGAACCTTCCGCACATCTTTCAATGAAGAAGGAAAAGGCCAGTGAGGGTGGAGACGGCTATAACTACTGGAGAGGAACTGAGTGAGTGGCCCTTTGTGTTGATTTGATCATTTCATCCCCAACAACCCCAGGAGGGGGATTATCCCACTGTATGGACGAGCAAAGGGCACCGACAGGTGACCCTTGGAGCTGAGATCTGGGGCAGTCTGACTGTTGAGAAGACCCTGGGTCCCTGTAGGGGCCCCCACTCCCCAAGGTTCCAGTCTTCTTCTAACTCACCAGCCATGGCCTCGGTCATCTCCTTTCTGCCCGCCTTGTAGTAGGTGATGCCTCGGATCACAGCCTGCTGCTGGGCCAGGGCCCGGGGCTTGGCTGTGGTCTGGGGGAATCTGCCCTTGCCCTCCTTCTTCAGCTTCTCCACTTTCAGCAGCTTCTCTTTAGGAGGTTTTGGGAGGCCCTTGTCTACAAAGCTCTTCTGCATGCTGCCATATTTGTTGCTGTCTTTGCCTTTCCCTCCAGCTGTGTCCTGGGGGAGAAGGGAAGTCTCAGATTTGGAGGATGGTAGAAGGGATGTCGCGGGGCGTCCGGAGGCTCAGCATGTGGGGGCTGGTAATGGCCATGTTGCTCCTGGCCCCGCGTCCCAGGCGCTCATGAAGTCACAGCTTTCCTCCCATAGTTACATCCATGACTGGGGTGTGCCTCAGTTTCCCCACTCAGCTCTCTAGCTCCCCTGCAGGCTTGAAGCCCAGCCTGATAGGTGAGATTCCTGTTCTACTTCCCAACTCCTGTACACTCCCCCCTGGGGGTAGACTACAGCGGTCTGCTCCCCGGGGAGGTCAGCTTCCCATCCCTGTCTCTCTCACTCATTGGTCTTTGTGTGTGGGCAGGGAGAGGTTCTCAGGCCCCAAGTCAGGGTGACCAATTCATTACAGTGTGATGGAACTTTCCCAGTGTTAGCACTGAAAGTCCTGTATCCTGGGCAACCCTTCAGTCCTGGGCAAACTGGGATGGTTGGTCACCGGGGCATTGACCTTAGGGCATGCTGTTTCTAACATTTTGTGAATTTTGTTATTTTTGCTTCCTTTTAAATGCCTCTGATGCTGGCTTGGCACAAGAACCTAGGGCCTGTGACATCACCCATGGTCAGGCAGGATCTCTAGGAGATACAGTAAGTACAGGATCTAGGCCTTCTGTGCCACCGCCCAAACAGGATTCATTCTTACCGTGGAATTGGCACACGAATGAGCAGGAAGCCAGCTCTGGGTCAAGGCACTAGGCTTCCTCCCTGCTTTATCAGCACCTAGGTGGTCCCTGCTGCAGACACAAATAGCCCCATTGTCAAAATGTCAGCACGGAGGCTGAGGGGTGGAGAGGAAGAGCATGGGCTCGGCTGTCAGGCAGGCCCGGGTTCCAACACAGCCACCTTCTCTGAGTGACCCCGCTCCGTGTTTCTTCATCTGCCAAACTGGCAACGAGCATCCCTCCTCGCAGGTGGCTATGAGATTAACTGAGATAATGTCTGCGAAGAAGTCAGCTCCCTTTTTCCTCCACTCACCAACACACAGGGCCGCTGTGGGAGTGGTGGGCTGTATCCTGCACGTGGCACTGGTCAAAGGGGCACGAATGGGACTGAAGTCTAGTCTGTACTCCATTTGCCAAGTCACATACCCTGGTACGTGTCTGTCACAGGAAGGAGCCTTTGTACAATTTATCCACCCAAAGGGGGCTCCTCCTTTTATTTTATCTGGCCTGTGGGAAAGCCTTTTCTGCAGCATGTCTGCCTACAGGAGGGCCTTTTTCAAATCTGCCCGAAGGTGTGTTGTGTGTCGGGTGGCTCAGCCTGGTGAAGGCCTTTGCTCACTTTGTGTGCTGAGTTTGAATATGGAAGGCTGGGTGTTGGCTGCAGGAGTTCTCCACCCCAGGATGGGTTGGATGAAGTGGTATTAGTTGGCTGGGGTCCCCGAGGCATTGCCCACCTACCCATGAGCAGGCCTGACCCAGCCAGGGGCCCAGCCGCAGCAGGGGAGGTTAGAAGTGGTTTTGCCGCAGCCGACCTGGTTCCCCAGGACCAGGCAGGGAGGCTCATCTCTACAACCGTGTCCCTGGGCTGGAGCCCCACGTCTGCCCCCAGTTCACCTGTGTTGACGGCTCACTGAGCAGCAGGCAGCCCCTGCCCCCGCCCTGCCACGGACTCCCCCGCTGTGCCAGCCCTCGGCCCATCCCGCAGCCCCGAAGCCCCACCCAGCTGGCCCTCAGGGCCGAGGTCCTGGCACACTGTGCTCCCGGCCCACCCGCCTTCTGGCCCGCCACAAGAGCCCTGGGCTCACCTGAGCCTTACTGCCAGGCCTGGGGGCCGGGGCAGCGGCGGGCGCCGCGGCCGCGTCCTTCTGCAGCAGCTGGAGGCCCAGGCTGGAGAGCTCCTTCCTGACGCCCATCAGGATGGCCGAGTGGTTCTCGTAGTGGCTCAGCTGCTCCCTGAAGTGGCGCATGCTCTCCCTCACCACCTCGTTCTCCCGGCTCAGGTTGGTCTTGATGCTCTGTGGGGGCGGGACCCAAGACCTTTCCAGCCTCCGACTGTCCCCAGCCCCGGGGGACACCCCAGCTTCTGCCATCAGGCTTTGCTGCCCAGTCTCCTGAGCAGGGCCTGGGGGAACGGGTGGGGCGTGCCCTCCCTTCCTCCCTGCCTTCCTTTCCTTGGCACTTCGCTTTCTCCCTTGAGCCTATTTTGGGAACTCTTGCATATCTGTGTATATAGCGCTCCCCATACCTTTTAGTTTGCCCCTGTGTGGATGGGCCAAAATGTATTTAGCTAGTCCCTTATGGATCCACCTTTTAAGTTGCTACCAATCTTTTGCTACTTCAAAATTACCTTTTAATTTCGCAAGTAATACATAAATACCTCTTTTTTTATAAAATACTCAAACACCGGAACTCTGTGGGGTTTTGCTATGGTCTCTGATCCCTTCCTAGTCTCCAGGCCTCCGACTTCTCTCCTGGGCAGGCTTGGCTCCTCCCACCGCACCAAGCCCCACCTTTACTCTTCCTCTTGTTCTCCTGCCCTGCCTCATTGTCTCCCTACTGCTGGGGACTCTGCCTGGCTTTAGCAGCCCCTAGCCCCACTCCCACCTGGATCACAGGGTGGACAGAAGGCACACTGTGTAAGGCAGGTTTCTCAACCTCAGCACTGCTGACATTTGGGTGCTGTAGGGCTGTCCTGTGCACTGTAGGATGTTTAGCAGCATCCCTGGCCTCTGCCTGCTAGGACCGATAGCATCTGCCACCCACCTCCCCCAAATTGTGACAACCAGAAATGCCTCCAGGTAGTGCCAGCTGCCCCCTGGGGAGCAAAATCACCCCCGGTTGAGAACCACTGGTGTAAGGGAAGAAAGCAGAAGGAAGCTGGGACCCCAGATTGTCGCCTGACCTCCTGCGATGTTTTTCCCTTAGGCAGAGGGAGCCATCTCCTCCTCAGTGAGGCTGTTCTCTCCGCCTCCTCCCAGTGTTGGCAAAACCTTTTCCTTTTTCTTTTTCTTTTCATAGCTATCACTTAGTGAACAGAAGCAAAGCACAGATAATGCAAAACAGAAGATAATTTAAAAATCATTTCCTTGTGGCTGCAGAAATCATTTCTGGTTTGTTCCAGGCTCTGCAGACATACCCTCCAGATTGTCTGGCTCATAGTTGCGTGAAGTGAGTTAACATTTCCTAAGATTACCAGAGGAGAGGTCAAAGGAGGCTCACTGTAGAACCAACAACAGGAGAGCCTGGGATGTACTAGATGCACAGGAAATACTGGTGCACAGTAGAAATTCAACAACTGTTACCATCTCCCGTGCTGGCATGGGTCTGGCATATAAGAGATACTCACCAAACACTTTTTGAATAATTAAAGCCACTGTGACCCCAACTTTGGGGTGAGTAAGGGGTTAATCTCCCCTCGTGGGGCACAGGATGCCCAGGTGCCCCCCTCCCTGTGGAAAGGAAGCTGGGAAAGGAAGCCTTCACGCCCCTCCTGGCAGCTGCATATCCCCAGGCTCCCAGCAGCCCAGCAGGGACCGGATGCAGGAAACAGGCAGAGGCCAGGCTGTGCCAGCAGAGATGCAAACCTCAAACCTGCAGCCTGAACCTCCATGCTCACTCAACTCTGTCCCTGTCCTCAGGGGGCAGTATCAGCCGCCCGCCCAGCCCTCCAGCACATTTACCCTGACTAGGAGAAGACACTTAGCACCTCTGCCTCCACGGTAGGTGGGTCCTTGAACAGCCATGCTACCTCGAGCCTGGCCCCCGTGGGTTTGGCCAGTCCTGCACAATGCTGGTGTTTCATGTGAATGGTTGCCCCAGACTTGTGCAATATATGGGCCCTTGTCTTGGTGAACTGAGGGCGACTGCAAGTTTCAGCCCCCTCTGCACCTCTTTCATACAACCAGCAGGTGCCTCAGTTTCTCCACCCAGCCTTCCAGCTTCCTACAGGCCCTTGAGGCCCAGTCAGACCTCTTCCTCAAAGGCTGGACCCTGTGGCCTGCATCTCCTTCTCCCAGCTCCCTGCAGGAGTCCAGCTTCTAACAGCCACCAGGGTCCAGACAGAATTGCCTAGGCCCCTTCGGACACTACCCTTGGCCGCCAGCACTGCACCAGCCCGGCCTCTGTTTTGAGCCCTGCCCTTACCTCTTCTAGCGTGTTCATCTGGGAAGCCACCTTGTGGACGTAGGCGTGCACCTTCATCAGGTCCATGCTGTATAAGGTGCCCTCCAGGAGATCCACCATGGACTGCAGCTGCCCGGGGAAGGGTGAGGGTTAGGGAAAAGGCACAGCACGCGGCCAGGCACAGAGGGTGCAAAAGGAGCCCCACCAGAGCGTGAACCCCAGAGCCTCAGAGTGGTCTGCTTGACTAGACCCAGCCTGCTCATAATCACAAGAAAAGCTACTTTGAGCACTTCCATATGGCAGACACTGTATAGGGGCTTGAATGAGCCATTTCACTTAATCCTGAACAACCCCTCGAGGTGTGTAGTGGACACTGGGGGAGCTCCATCCACATCCCCTGGATCCCTGCTTCTGTTTCTTGTGCCCAGCCTTGGCTTCCATGTGCCTCCCTCCCTTTTAACAGTCTGCATCTGTGACTCTCTTCAAAGAGCCACTTTGCCCACCAAAGTGCCTGGGAGTCTGTGTCCTCCTGGGGCAGCCTGTAGGCAATGCCTGATTGGTGTGGGCATCTAGTAGCCCAGCATCCTAGCTAGAGTGGCCAAGATGCCAGCAAGAGTGTCAGGGAAACCTTGGCACGAGGAGCCGGTTGGGAAATCAGCTTTCCCTTGCTTCTAGTGGGTGGTTCCTCCAGCCCACTCCCTGCGTGCATTCTCAGGGCCTGCGCATGCTGGTGCTCCTGTCTGGCCTTGGCCAGCTGTTTCCAACACAGGTTTACTCCCACTCTCCCAGGGGTGTTCACGCTGTTTTAAGCCAGAGGGTTCTTCTCTGAATAAACTTTGATCTCTAAAACAGAAAAAGGGGATGGTGGGGGGGCTCTGGTGGAAGCAGGGAAAGGGCCTCAAGTCTTCTCTGCTCCCCTACAACCTTGTTCAGACTCCGAGGGGTTGCATGGTACCCCAGGGCTCTGTGGAGTTCAGTTTAAGAACCATGCACGGAGACTCCTGGGCCTCAGCTTCCTTCTCTGTGAAATGGGCAGCAGGGTTGTGGAGCGGAGCGGTACCGTCTGGATAGGGCTCAGCTCAGAATGGGCACACAGCAAGGCCTTCATGAATACCAGCAATGATGGTTACTATTCCAGGCGGCTAAATGGGACCTCCTAGCTCCACTTCTGCTGCCTTCATGGCCACCAAAACTGGCTTCCCAAAGCACAGCTTTGACCATGGGTCTCTCCCCTGCTAGATTACTTGCTGTGGCTCCCCACTGCCCAGGTATGACTACTTGTCTCCTGACCCTGGCATTCCAGCCCTTCTTGATCTGCCCCTGCCACCTTCTTCGGCCTCAGCAAATGTTCACTCTGGGCCAGGCATTAAGGACAGTTATGACAATACAGACACGAGCCTTCATGGTCCTTTACAGGCTGTCAAGGAGTGCAGAGTAACACAGAGGTGCCTGGATCAGGGAATGCAGGTGGGAACACACACAGGTGCCCAGGTCATTATCGACGGGGCACTGACCTTCTCTTGGAGTGTGTGTGGTTTAGTAAAGTCTGCCAGCAGGAAGTTTTGTTTGAACTGAGCTCTGAAGGAGGAGCACAAATCAGACAACGATGGTCGGAGAAGGACATTCCAGGCAAAGGGAACAGCTCGTGCAAAGAGCTGGAGGTGTGAAGACACATGGTGTGTTTGAGCCGAGCAACTCAAAATGTAGTCTGCGGACCAGCACAAGTCCAAGCTGCTCGTTACCAGTCTGTGATAAAATAATTACAAAAAGCGAGCGTAGGCTTTTATAAACTTTCAGAGCCATTTGACAGAGAAATTTTATATCTGTGGACTCTAATAATACAACACTGGACTTGTATTTTGCGTGTCTGTTTCTACTCCAATTCATTTTCCTAACAATTCATTTTTACAGTATTTTACAAGAGTGTTGGTTCTTGACAGATTTTATTTTTGGCCGAGCCACGTGGCTTGCAGGATTTTAGTTCCCTTTTCAGGGATCAAACCTGGGCCCCTGGGAATGAGAGCGCCAAGTCCTAACCACTGGATCGCCAAGGAATTCCCGGTTCTTGACAGATTGTTTTAAAAACTGGTCTTTCACCACATATAGTTTGAGAAGTACAGTGTGGAACTGGCAGGCAACTAGTGGGGCTGGGGCAGAGAGGGCAGGGAGGCACCCTGGGTCACACCCACTCCACTTACTCTCACCCAGAATGTTCTTATTTCTGCTCTGCTCGAGGGACTCCTACACATCCCTCAAAGCCCAGCTGTAATGTTACCTCCTCCTCTGGGTTCCCACAGTCCCTGGGACGTCCATTGGCCCAGCACTGACCGCACTGCCATTCCTGATTACTAGGCAGTTACTGGGTGGGGCCATGCCGAATTCAGGTCCAAAAGGAAAGGGAGTGAAGAGGTGAGAGACACGCCCCCAAGAAAGGGGATCTAGAATCCCATTCTTCCTCCTCAGAGCCATGCAACTAAGGCTACATCACAGCTGCAGTTCTTAGCTTGAGGGGAAGGTTGGGGTAGAGACAAGGGGCAAGTATAGGGTGGGTTGCCCTGTTCCCCTCCACAGTGGCTTCCCCTAACCTCCTCTCCTGGGGGCGGGGCTGCCCACTGAGGGAGGGGGAGCCTAGCCAAATGAGAGGGGCCTCAGCTCTGTCTCCTACTGCCTGTGTCCACTTCTCCTCTTGGGGCTCACTGGGTACCTGTCGGGTACTCACTTATACTTCTACAGTATCAAGGAGGCAGAGTATCTTCCCTGTGTTCCTCCTACAACCCCTCCTGCTGGGTTAATCCACCACTGCCCCACTCCAGTCCTGTAAGGCTGAATAAAACCCCCCATGGCAGCTGTGCACTGAAGGGACAGCTCCCGGCTGAGAGAACTGCCCAGTGACCTCTCCACTGGGCAAGGGGACACAGCAGAGAATTCCTGGATTCATATCTCTTGCTGTGTTATGTTAGGCAAGTCACAGTTCCTCTCTGGGCCTCAGATTCCTCCCCCAAGTAAAGCTGGGAACATAAGTTCCCTCTCCAGAGGGCTGTAGCAAGGATTAAATTAGCCAGCATTTAGGAAAAGGTTTTGTCTATCCTCATGTCAAGTATGCTCACAATTCAGTTGTTGAGAAGTGGATTTGAGCAAAAGTTGGTTTTGTCCCTGTAACTGAAGACTGGCCTATGGCTTCAGTGCCTGGAGTCTGCAGGGCCCTACTGGGTTTGGGAGACAGTGTGGTCCAGGGACTGCCAAGTTGTCAAGAGGCCACTTGGCCTAAAATTCAACCGCCACCCCCAACTTCGAGAGTTTTGGTATCCATCCAGTAGTTACAAAAATAAAACTAAAGTTAAATTTAAAGAAAATGATTTTTAGCCAAATGTTGGGAGACAGTTCTTCCCAGGCCTCTTGCTTTTCTTCATGTCTTGCCTGCAGAGGCACTGACTGTCCTTGTTCCAGGCCATCTTGTTGCAGAGTGAACGGCCTTGGCGCATCCGGAGAGTGTTTCCCTCTGGAGCAGGGAAGGTGTGTTTGGTGCTCATTATAAGAGATCTGGATTCTCTAAGTTGGGGCTCCTCTCTTGGAAAACATCCCACTGTGTGTGCAGGTGTTATCTGGCCCTCACTGCATCACCCTGTGGGAAGTGAGTGGGAGAACCAGTGCAAGAAAGTGGAGACACTCCGACTGTGAGTAATAAAGTCCTTTGTCTCTGGCTCGTGTCTACTGCCAGCGTCCATGAAGCTAGCAGGCTAACTTGTTAGCTTACAAGTAGGGTAACATCTCAGTCAACTTCACAGTTCTTGACACGAAAAGGGCAAAATAGACACATGTTTGGAAGAAATTATAAAAGAAAAGGATCCTCTCAAAAGCCACCAAATTATCTGGCTATTACAGAAAGGAAGACAGGAGAGCAGGGTGACTTAGGACACATGCTTTGGACACAGCAGGCCCCGAGTTCACATCCCAGCCCCACCAGGCCCGCCAAGCAGGGAGTTGCGCATGGCGTGAATGGCACGAAGGTGCCAGGCTGGATGGGGGACTGTGATTTCCCTGTACATGCCTATCCAAGCCATGGGTCCTGGTGGTGGGCCCGGCACAGGGCTGTGTCACCTAGAGGTGGTGCCTCCTTCTAATCTTCCTATGGTGGGGGGAGGGGTGGGGGGAGGGGATTATAAGCACAAAATTTACATAAAAATATGGTAGAGACTTGCGGCTGCATGTCATTATGTGAGAGCTTGGGCCAGTTACCTAACTTCTCCAAGCCTCAGTTTTTCTTGCCTCTAAAATGAGGACAAAGATCCCATACTTCAGAAAACGGTTTAAGAATTTAGAGAAATAATGTTAAAAAAAAGAAAAGAGCTCAGCACAACATCTGGCACGAAGGTGGTACGTGAATATGGGAAACGTTATTACATAAAAAACAATCAAATGCCACAAAATACTACATGGAGGTGCTGACAGATGACCTGGTTTGGGTAAAACACAGGACACTGGGATAGATGCTACTAGATGGCAAAGGGCTCTATCCAGGTAAGCCAGCCGAAGGATGCTGCCTCCATCACTGACTGGCCGAATGGTCTTAGGCAGGAATTGGTTTCCTCTCAGGGAGCCTCTGTTTCCTCACCTGTGAAATGGGACCCCTGCCTTAGAACGTGTGGCCTTTTCCCTTGGAGGGACAGCCGGCGCCAGCCTATGCTAGGTATTCACGCAGGAGTGGGGTCCCATCCCGGCCTTTACTCCAGAAAGTCTACCTTGAGGAGCTCGGGTGCCTGTTTCTTGAGTTTCTCCATCTTCCACTCGTTCTCACAGGGGTTGAGCGAGGAGGGCGGCGCGGTGCAGGAGCAGCGGCAGTCGGTGCCGGAGCTCACAGTCTCCACTGTGTAGAAGTCCTCCACTCGCGCCCGCCCGCTGCGCACCCGGCTGCACGCGTCCTTGCTCAGCGGCCGCATGATGCACTTGCAGCGGCAGTCCGAGCCCTCTGAGGTCATGCGCACCTGGTCCACGTCGCCGAACACCTGCAAGAGGGGCCCCGGTGAGCCGAAGGCCAGCGCTGGCGGGAGGGGGAGAGAAGGAGAGGGAGGGACAGGTAGCAGGATCCGGCCCCCCCGGCCTTTGGGGGCAGCATTAGAGTGGGCTGAGAAGGAAACAAATGTCCTTACAAGGAAATGGAAGCCTTATAATAATAACAACAATGAAAAGAGTCATGGCCGCTGTGACAAACAGTTTGGCTGTTTCTCAATAAGTTAAACATGGAATTACCATGTGACCCAATAATTCTACTCCCCTGGGTATATACCTAAAGAATTGAAAACAGGTGTTAAAGCAAGGGCTTGTACGGGAATGTTCACAGCAGCACCATTCACAATAACCACAAGGTAGAAACAACCCAAATGTCCATCAACTGATCCATGGATAAACAAGGTGTGGTATAGCCCCACAATGGAATATGATTCAGCCATAAAAAGGAATGAAGTACTGATACGTGCTGCAACATGGATGAACCTTGAAAAATATTATACTAAATGCAAGAGCCACTTATATTAATATCCAGAATAGGCAAATCCATAGAGAGAAAAAGCAGATTAGTGGTTCCCAGGATGTAGAGAGAGGGACAAATGGAGAGTGTTTGCTCAATGGGTACACGGTTTCCTTTTGGAGTGATGAAAATGTTCTGGATCTAGGTAGTGGTGATGGTTGCACAGCATTATGAATGTACTACGTAAATGCCACTGAGTTGTACACTTTCAAATGGTTAAAGTGGTAAATTTTATGTTATGTGTATTTTGCCACAATAGTAAAAAAATATGAATGGAGGCCTTTTACGGAGCACTTACTACATCCCAGGTTTCAGGTGCATTACACTCTTTAATAATATCTGTGCATGGGGGGTATCATTACCTCCGAAGTCCTTAGCCTGGCCTTCGAGGCCTATGTGAGCTGACAGCCTCCCTCGAGGCCCTCCTTTTGCCACTCTTCCCTTCACTCCACTCCAACCTCAGGGGCCTTTTCGGATTTGGTACCCTCATCCTGAAACCCCTATCCCTCTGATATTCCCTGAGTTCATTCCCTCACATTAACTTACACATTACCTCCTCCGAGAAGCCTTCCCTGACCACACACCTCCCATTTCTCTCTGTCCCCCTATCTAGTGGCTTTGCTTTTCTTTATTGCACGTACTACCATCTGAAATATCATATCTGTGTTTTCTTATTTTTTGTCTCCCCTACTCTACTGAAGGCACCTTCAGAGGCAGGAACTTGTGTCTAGTTCCCTCCTATATCCCCAGAACAGTGTCTGCTTGGCTGATAGTAGGAGCCCTGGAAATATCTGTTGGATAAACAAGCCCGTATTTTACAGACACTCTAGAGCACAGGGCTAAGAGCATGGTGTCTGGAGCCTAGACCAGTAACTGTGAGATTGTGGGCAACCCAATTTTTCTGTGCCTCTGTTTCCTCATTTGTAAAATGGGCTCCTGCCTCACGGAGTTGTCGTGAGGATGAAAAGAGTTCATATAGGTAAAGAACAGAGTCTAAGCAATAGTGAGTGTGTCTTAAGTGTGAGCCATTATTACTACAGCTAAAGAAGCAGAGGCTTAGAGAGGTGAAGTCACAAGTTCACACAGCTTCACCTGGGAACATCCAGCTGTGGATATCTGCCTCCAGATAGAAATCACTGGTTTATGCTGCTTCTCCTACAAATCTGTTTCCCCATATCCTGTGTGACCTTAAACAGGTTACATAACCTCTCTGAGCCTCATTCCCTCAGTGGTAAAATGGATGACTCTCCATACCCGGCCTCCTCATAGTGAGGCTCAAATGAGATACATGACCTCCATTTAGTGGTTTCCCTTCCCTCCCCCCTTTTCCTTCAATCCCACCCTGGGAGGCCACATACCCAGTGTCTAAGTGTGGTCACTGGTCCCTGGGGCAGCAGGACTTTGTGCCTGCAAGAGTCAGCTTGGTGAGATCAGCGGTAGGTGCCAGGCCCAGTCACCACCTCCAGCCTACCTTGTCGTCACACACCAGCCAGGCTCTCGGAGCCCCAGCCAGCCACTGCCCTAGCTGGTTCAGCCAGCCCATCCTGGGCTTCCAGGCTCTCAGGACACAGCTATTTATGGCTCAATCGACAAACCAACACCGCAGGCCTCATGGCTACTAAGCTCTCACTGAAGCCACCAGGACCCAGGTGAGTTCAAGGCTCCCTTGGGCTTTCTGCCAAGCCCAGCCCCCATGAGTGTCCCAGGGCCCTCTGGGGAAGGGCAGCAGGCACTCCATTTCTGCTCTGAGCCCTCAGACACCTGTTTGAACCCCTGGCTTCAGCCAGACTCTGGGTGATAGCTGGAGGTGCAGAAGAAATAGAGGTACATCCTTGACCTTCTCAACCATGAGAGAAGCTGATGTAGTGAGCTCTGAGATCACAGAAAAAGACACCCATGAAGACTGCTCAGAGGGGGGCACCCCAGGGGACATCTCTAAGCACGAGTAGAGCATTCCAGGGAGAGCAAGTAATATATGCAAAGACAAGCAAGGGCCTGGCACTTTGGAGGCTTGGAGGAGGTTGACTCTGGCTGGTGCCTGCAGAGAGCCTGGGTGGCAGGAGCTAAGGCTGGGGGTGGTAGAGCCCGCTCGTGGAGGGCCCTGAAAGTTGGCTGAGGATCTGGACTTATTCCTGAAAACACTGGGGATTCATGAAGGGTTTTAAGTAGGAGAGAGCCAGGGTCAGATCTGCATCATGGGACACTCACTCAGGCTGCTTTGTGGACAGATGGTGGGTGGAGGAAGCAAGCCTGGGGTGCAGAACCCAGGGAGGAGACATTTACTGAGAACTCCCTGAGTGCTGGGGAAGTGTGGGGCAGTGGTTAGGAACACAGCCATGGGCCACCTACAGCTGTGTGCTCTTGGGTAGATTACTTAACTTCTCTGTGCCTCAGTTTCCTCATCTGTAAAATGAGGGTACTGCTAGTGCATACCCAGCAAAGGACTGTGTGAGAACTGAGAGACGGAATACCAGGAACATGTTGTAGTTGTTTTTGTTACCACCAAGAATCCTGACAGGGGCTTGCTTTTCCCTTTGTTTCTCCACGTGGGTGCATTGGTAGATATTCTTAGCAGTGTCCTCCAGATGAGGAAATAGCCCTGGAGCCATCAAATGACTAGTTCAAGGGGATCAGAGCCCAGGGTGGGTAGACTTGCTGTCCCCTGGAGGATGAGTGTGGGGAAGGAGGTGGCTACGGGTGGAAGCTTTGTCCTGGGTTGTCTGTGGGCGAAGTGTACCCTGGGCCCTGCTGGGCAATTCTCCCCGCCTGTGAACGCAGACAGCCAGGCTCGGATGCTGTATATTCTTTAGATCGCTGCTACTACCGTAAGCCTGCCTTCTCTTTGAGATTTCTGGGCCCCCTTCCCGGCTCTGCTGGAACCCCTAGCCACCTCCCACCCACTCCCCCAGGTTGGGGTAAGAGCCCAGTGAGGGGATGTGGGTGTGTTCTGTGTGGCCAGGCCAGAGAGGCCTCTTCCTCAGGACTCGCCCTTCATCCAACGCCCATCCCCACAGCAGCGGCCTCCACATCAGACCGCAACATTCCTTCCCTCCTCAGATGAGGTGCTACGTCCTGATGGGGGCGGCCAAGGCCCTGACACAGGCCAGGAGTCAGGAATGGAGTCAGAAGAGGGCCTCTGCTCAGCCCCGGCTGCCAGGAGCCCAGGCAGGCCCCTACCTCCTGTGGTTACTATGTCCTGTGCCGCTTGACTGGAGGCAGAGCACCATGGAAAGGAGCCAGGCCTGGGCTCAAATCCCAGCTCCCACGTGTCCTCCCCACATGACCTTGACCCCTGTGAGCCTCAGCTTCCTCCTCTGTAAAATGGGGAGGATAACAGTCCTTTCCTCATAAGCTTGTCCTGAGGCTAAAATGAGTCAATGCATGCAGAGTGCCTGGCATAGAACAACTGTTGTCTACTTGCTACTGAAGTTGCTCCCAATAACCCTCCCTCACGTTTGTACATCATTTTCTACCTCTTTGCTCTCACCACAACCCTGTCTTGGAGAGGAGAAATCTGAGCATCAGAGAAGATGAGGGGCTTGCCCAGGGTCACACAGCACAGGCTGACTCCAAAATTTAGTTCACATGCTCTTCCTCCTATGACCACCAATAATCACCAGGCAAGGGCTTCTCCACCAGCAACTGAGCTGGGATAGCGATGTTGGCCCTGGATCAGGCCTTGGTGGGGCAGGGGAAATGGGGCTCCCACTGGGCCTGACCCACCTTGCCCTTGGCCTGAGGGCTGGAGTTGCTGCCTCAGCCCCCCATCCCTCCCTGCAGGCTTGCTCAGCACACACAGCTGCCAAAGCCCCCAGAAGTGTGGGTGGCTTGTGCTTAAAATGTTCCCTAGCAATTTGCAAGGAAATCCCACAATAAGATGGCAAGAAGGTGTACTTGATATTTCTGAAGGGAGATGGATAAATCTGGCCAGAATGGGGAAGAGGGGGTTCAACCGATAAAATGTTCTAGAAACAGAACAGTTTCAAATTGTGTCACCTTGAGGTTGAATCTTCACTATTCTCTCATGGCCAGCCCAGATTCACTGAGAGGCAGTTTCCATGTTCTCCTGCAGGGAAAGACCTCCCCTAGAGCCCATGGTCAGCTGGACACCTCCCTCTGGATATACCCCAAAGGTACCCCAAACTTAATCCATCCAAAACTGGGCCCAGCATCTTCTCCCAAACCCGTGTCTACCTACCTTCCTGCCCAACCCAGGTCTCTGAGCCTCCTTCTTACTCTGGAACCCATTGGTCATGTTCTTCCGATGGATGCTTCATTCTAAATGTCTCCCATCTCAATCTCTTGGTCTCTACTCCCCGGCCGCATCCTGAGCTCAGGTTGCATCAACTGCTACCTGGGCAATACAGGAGCCTCCTCTCTGCTGGATTAACCTTCCAAAAGCTCCTTTTTGTTGATCTGTTATTCTCTTGCTCCACAAACCTCCATGAGTTCTCAACTAGGGATGTGCCTCAGAATTACCTGGGGTGGAATGACTTGGAAAATGCAGATGCCCTGTCCTTACTCCACATTCCTTCACTCAGACTCTCTCAGGCTCCCCGGGTATTTGGATGCCCACTAAAGGCTGAGAATCCTGGAGTCCCAGGAATCTCCAAACTCCCCAAGTTCCCTATCTTGGATTTTTCAGCAGCCCCAACCTGACTCTTTGGAGCTTCAGTGTTCAAGTCTGTCAAACGGGGAGGGAGCACTGAAGTCTTAGAGTGTTGTGTGAGATCCTGAATGTAAATCCTGGGCAGGGGGCTTGGCACCCAGGATGCTCTTCCTGTGCCCCAGCCAATGGGAGAGATGGAGCAAGACCTTCCCTGCAGAGAGACGCCACGGGGCCTCACTGGGTCCCACACTCTTTGTGTGCAGAAGGAGGACTCCATCACTGCGCAGCCCTTGCCTGCTCTGGAGCCTGTTTCCGATTACACCCACAGGCAGCAACCCCTAAGCCTCCGGGACCGGCCTGACCGGGAACATGTGATCCAGCCTGGGACCCCACCGCCTGCCTGTGCTAGCCCTGCTGCTCCCCTGGCCCAGCTCCCACAGGCCTTGGCCTCCCCACTGTCCCCGGGCCTCTGATCAGCAGCAGGGCTGACCAAAGACCCCCTTCCCACCCCAGGATGCATGGGGAACATGAGGTGCCAGCAGCCCTTTCACAGATGGGGAAACTGAGGTAGAGATGGGGAATTCTTAGCCACATTCCTAGGACACGCAGCAAAAAGCAGGTTCCCAGAGGTCTCTGGTGCTGTGCCTGGGTTTCATGTGGTTACCTGTCTGTCCATCCTAACCTTCACACTGGGCAGCCCCTCAGATATGCCAGGGAAGCTGTGAACTCCTTCTCCCACTCCCAAGTTGGGCAAAGCACTTCCTTAGATGGAAACCCCAAGTGCTGCTTAGGAGAGACCTTGTTATAAACACAAAATTAAAACACACTGAGTGATGAGGAGCTGGCCAAGACCACAGAGTTCCTTGGTGAGAACTGGGGTCGAGCTGCCCCTGTACCCCTGAAAGTACTGGGCAGAAGGTGAGGCTGGACCGCCCAGGAGCAGGAAGTCTGAGGAGGGGCCAACTTAACCCTTTAGGGCCCTAGGTAGATTTCAAGTCCCAGACTGGCCTTCCACAGGGCTCTCCCCTCACCCTCAGAAAATAGGACAGGCTTGAAGAGGAAGGAGGATTGTTGGGGGAGGGAGGGTGATAATGAAAACAGCTCTCTACAGAGCCAGCAGGAGTCCGGCTGTGCTGAGGAATGCAGAGTAAATTCACCCATCGCTTGATTTTTATTTTTCCCAGCTGGCTGAGTGGTGTGGGGTGGGAGGTGTCTGGCGGAGGGCTGTGCTGAGTCCCCCAGCTGCTTCATCCTCCAAACTCTAGGATGTGCCTCCCCACCCCACCAGCCCCAGCTTGCCCTGGGACAAATAAACACACACACACACCCCCAACCTAGCAAGTGTTTGGCTGACTCACTACATAAACAGGGTGTTGGGTTTTCTTTGTCTTTGCTTTGCTTTGAATGCGAGCCCTCCCCCACAAGCTCTACAGCCCTCTGCATGGCTCAGAGGATGCCCAAGACCAAATATTCCTCCCAGCCAGAGAGAGGAGAGGTGGCAGAGTGCTGACCAGGTTATCTGGGGTTTTTTGCTCACTTGTTCCCCTACCTGAGCCAGGTCAGGGAATCCTAGAAGGCCCTATACGGAAAGGAAGTTGGGGAGACAATGTTTTTCAGATGGGGGAACTGAGGTCCAGAAACAGTCAGTGACTTGCCCAAGGTCACACAGACAAAAAACAACAAAGGGCCAGAACCTAAGTTTTTTGATCCACAAGCTAGCTGTCTTTCTATACATCCTAATTTCCCCATCTGTAAAATGGGAACGATACTCATTCCCTCCTTGTCTTTGGAGCACATGGTTAGGACTGCAGCTCACTTGTTTGCACACCCTGAGCTGAGTCTTCAGGCCGAAGGTCTGCCAGTGCCCACTGCTCATATACTTACCATGTGGCTAGTGACCTCTGCCCTTTACCTGCCTGTGGACAGGGCAGCCTCACCTCCTACCCAGGAAAGAGGCTGAAGAGACATCAAGAGAAGTCACTCTTACTCTCATGCTCTGCAGTACCTCCCTCCTGCCTCTCGCTTGCCCCCAGTCCCAACCCAGTCCTCACCGGGTCATTTCTAGAACATGCTCAAGAGGTCCCTGCTCTGACTGACTCTAAGTGCTTCTCCTCTCTACATTCTGGATCACACCCCCTTTTGGGGTCTCTGTGGTAAGATTTCAAAATCACAGTATCATTTATTGGACACCCACTAGGTGCCAGAGTGGTGCTAAGCATTATCCAGGCCGGATCTCACTAATCTAGAGGTCATAAAGGGCCAAGGTCACCTAGCTGAGGGACGGAGGCGGGATTTGAACCCAGGTCTGCCTGACACCAGAGCAGATCCTTTCAACCATAACTGAGAACAGCTCAGTCACTTCAGGAGACACCGTGTCTCCTGGAGGGTGCATCAGATCTCTGGCAGGAACACCAGAGGTCAGGAGAGTGGCCAGCCCAGCTGGGTTCATTGGGTCCCCCGTATGGCCTGAAAGCCTTGGCCCAGGGCCTGCTGCAAACCTAGGAGTCGCTAGGTAGCAGTTACCCAGGGGTCTGTCCCCACGTGGGTCAGCCTCCCATGGAAACTTTGAGCCAGATCTCCAGGCTGCCCCTGCCCAGCGCTCCCGGGAATCCCCTCCCTAGGTTGGGGACTGCATCTCCCTGTTTGGGCCGCCTTTAAGCTCCCAGCGCCCCTTTTCCCTGGCCCGGGGTGTCAGTACTGACCTCCTCCCCGCACTGGACTGTGTCCGGCGCCCCTTCCAGAGGCTCGGGGTCCCAAGCACCCTTGCCATCTGTCTCCAGCCCTTCTTCCCCCACGTGCTCCTCTCCCGGGGTCCCTGCCCCTGCGGCCTCCCTGTTAAGACTCCCCTCTCTGGGTCCTCTGTTCCTGGCCCAGAAACCATGCTTAGCCGGCACCCCCAGCCACAGCGCCCCCTCGCGCCAGGCTACACGTCGAGCTGCGACCTGGTCGGAGGGCCGCACGTACCTTACTGTCAGCGCGCACCGGGCTGGCACGCAGCAGCAGCAGCAGAGGCAGCAGGAGCAGAGGCAGCGGCCGGGGCCCAGGCCCGGGCCGAGACCGGGGCGGGAGGGTGGCTGCGGCCATGGCGGGACGGGCAAGGCGGGCACGGACAGTGGGCGCGGAGTCCGGGAAGCGCGGGCCGCACTGCTAGCCGGGCGCCGCCGCCAGCTCTACCCGTCCCGCGCGCCCCGCGTCTGCCCGCTGCTCCCCGCCCCGCGCCCCCTCCCGCGCCGCTGGGGGCGGAGCTAGGATGAAGGGGGGCACCCCACCCCGCGGGCCCGCTCTCAGCCGGGCCTCTTTGCCATTGGGCGGCTCTCCAAAGGGCATCCCTGCAAGGACACAAAAAAGGGTCTTGTTCGGAGCCCGCAGGAGCAGCGGGGGCAGTGAGAGGAGCGCGGGCCCCCTACATCGAGTGAGGTCCTGTTCTTTGAGATGTGGGACCTTGGACGTGTCTCTTCACCTCTTTGAGCTTCAGTTTCCTCGTCTGTTAAATGGGGAAAATAGTGCTTTCCTTTTGGAGTTGGTTGTAAATTTCAGATGAGTGCTGTTTCCAGGGCAGGCGAACTTTTGAGTTCTCTAAACACCCAGACGCTGCCAGCTCTACCCTTCTCAAGGCTCAGACCCCTCTCTCCTGCATGTTCCATTTCTTCCTCCCTCCGAGATCCCTCCCATCAACGCCCAACTAAACTCCAGCACCTCCAACCTTTTAAACACCCTCCCCACCCGCCTGAGGGAGCGCCTCATTCCTCCGTTTCCTGAGCAACAAAACTTTCCCGAGGAGCCATCTGCGGTCGCCAATCCTCAAATTCCCCGCTCATCCCCTCGCTCCAGGGGTCTTCAGTCTCACCATGGAAATGCCTTGTTGGGGTCTCTGGGCCCTCCTGCAACCCAACCCAAAGCGGCACCTCTCTACCCTCTCAAAATCGACGGCTCTTGATCACGCCCCCTTCTCCAACTCTCCTCTCTCGGATTTGCCCTCGGATCTCACCGCGGACGACTCAGTCACTTCTGCAAGTCCTTCTGCCTCTGTGCACGCCGTGGGGGTGGGGGTGGGGGGGGAGGGGGAGTGGACCCCCTTTTCTAACCTCTCCTCACTGTGTCTGTAGATTACCCCTCCCCTGAGCCCAAGAAGGCCCCTCTTGTGTGTGCTTGCCTGGCTTTGTAAACTTCAACTGCTCAAAAAGGAACACTGATTTGTGCCCTCAAGTGTTGCTACCTTCCAAGCCTACCCTATCCTTACTTTCCAGCACTTCCCCTTCCTGCACTCCTCCACCCTCTTCATTTTCCTCATGGAATCTATCACTTTATGAACTATATTGTTGGTATGTGTTTCTTTGTGTCTGTTCATGCCTTCTCTTGTGGGAGAGGAATAAGGCCTTCCTGTCCACATACTTTGTCCACAAGCAGCTAGCTCAGTGGTTCTCGAAGTGCGGTCTCTGGACCAGCAGCCTCAGCATCACCTGGGAACTTGTTAGACATGCAAATATAAGGCCTCAACCCAGACCTAAGGAGGCAGAAGCTCCTCCAGGGGTGGGCCCCAACCACCTGTGTGTTTCTTTTTCTTTTTTTGGCCCCACCGCGAGGCTTTTGGGATCTTATTTCCTTCTCCAGGGATCGAACCCGCGCCCCTTGCAGTGGAAGCGTGGGTTCTTAACCACAGGATCGCCAGGGAAGTCCCAACAATCTTTTTTTTTTTTTCCCCCTTTTTTTTTTTGCGGTACGTGGGCCTCTCACTGTTGTGGCCTCTCCCGTTGCGGAGCACAGGCTCCGGATGCGCAGGCTCAGCGGCCATGGCTCACGGGCCCAGCCGCTCCGCGGCATATGGGATCCTCCCGGACCGGGGCACAAACCCGTATCCCCTGCATTGGCAGGCGGACTCTCAACCACTGCGCCACCAGGGAGGCCCAATCTGTTTGTTTTAAAGGTTTTTTTAAAATCAGGGCTGTGAAATGATCCAATTTTCTTTTCTTTTTTCTTTTTTTCTTTTTTGGCTGCGTTGGGTCTTCGTTGCTGCATGTGGGCCCTTTCTAGTTGCGGCGAGCGGGGCTACTCTTCGATGCGGTGCATGGGCTTCTCATTGCGGTGGCTTCTCTTGTTGCGGAGCACGGGCTCTAGGCGTGCGGGCTTCAGCAGTTGTGCCTCCCAGACTTAGTTGCTCCGCGGCATGTGGGATGTTCCCGAACCAGGGCTCGAACCCGTGACCCCTGCATTTGCCAGCGGATTCTTAACCACTGCGCCACCAGGGAAGTCCCCAATCTGTGGTTTTTAACCAGCCCTCCAGGGGATTTAAAATTTGAGAACCACTGGCTCAGCACAAGGTCAGGTGGTCCATAACTCTCAGTTGAATTAAAGAATCATGTGCAGTAGATGTTCAGTACAAATTAGCTTCTTTCATAACTAGAGATCCCCTGGGGAGGGCTAGATTAGTGTACAAAACAAATATGGTGTGTGTTCTTATGTGCACAATCTGGGAATGGACACAATTAATGGATAAGGAGGAGAGCCAGCTGCTGGGAATCCAGTAAGGAGAAAGGCTTACTTTTCACTGAATACTTTTTTGCAACCTGGGAATTTTGCAATGTGTTTCCTATCTATTCAGATAATAGACAAAGTGTACTTAAAACAAACAACCTGGTGGGGGTTCCTTTTCCCAGCCCTTTCTCCCCATGCAGCCTGGCTGGGACTCTCTGGCTAGGTCCTGGAAGAGCAAGGCTGCTGTCATCAGAGAACTCTGCCCCCCCTGCTGGCTGTTCTCCCACATGGCCCCATGGTTTCCTCTGGCTTCCTCCTTTTCACCCTTGTCTCCTGCACTCTGTCCCTGGGTAGGCTCCAGTCACAATGAATTTTCTGTTTCAACACGGCCTCGGGACCTTTGCACAGGCTGTTCCTTCCCCCTGAAACTCTCTCTCCACCCACTGTGACTCACTCCTGCTCATCCTTCCATCTTCAATGCTCATTATCCCCTGGTCACTGCCCCTGACCAAAATGAGCCCTGTCACACACTGCCATAGCACCAGGAACTTCTAAGCGTGTTCTCAGTCGTAGTACTTATGTGTAATTGTGGGTATGTGATTATTTTGTTTGATTAGTGTCTGTCTCTCCCACCACAGGACAAGGCCCTCATGATGGAGCCCATACCTGCCTTGTTCTTAGCTGTAGCTCTGACTGGTTGTTTGTCTACCACTGACCTCAGCACTCCCCCCACCCCCAGATCCTTCATTCTCCTTAGATATTTTCCTTCCTAGCTCTTTTGTCATTTGTCCTGCTGGTGGGGGGAGTCTTTTTCACCTGTCCTTCTGAGCCTGTTTTCTCATTTGTAATTTGGGGAGAAAAGTATTGACCTCTCAGGATTGTTGGGGGGACAATGTAAGGGAAAGGGTCCACAGTAAGTGCCTACCTCACAGGACCCTATCTGCTTAGAACAGTCAGTGGCTGGGGTCTCAGTACACAGTCATTTCCCTCACCTTTCTCAGTTTTGTGGTAGTTGACTCTTCCCAAGAAGCATTTTCAGAAGAGAAGTAACTGGGAATTAGGACCACTCTTTAAATAACATTAGTTAACAGGTCCCATTTATTAAGCCAGACCTTATATTAATTGCTTTGCATGCATCCTCTTATTTGATTCTCATAACAATCCTGTGAGGTAGTAACTATCACTATTATTCCTCCCCCCTTAGAAACCAGGACTTTGAGGCTTGGAGGTAACCAAAGTTGCAGTTATTAATAGAAAAATCAGATATGTTTTACTTGTTTTTTCACCCACTCAGCAATTATTTATTGAGTTTCTACTGTGTTCAGGTTCTGTGCTCAGCAGTTGGGGTTATAATGATGAGAGTGAGAAAAAAGGGAGATCTAGAAAGGCTTTTGGGGGCTTCCCTGGTGGCGCAATGGTTAGGAATCCGCCTGCCAATGCAGGGGACCTGGGTTCGAGCCCTGGTCCGGGAGGATCCCACATGCCGCAGAGCAACTAAGCCCGTGCGCCACAACTACTGAGCCCGCGTGCTGCAACTACCAAGGCCTGAACGCCTAGAGCCCGTGCTCTACAACAAGAGAAGCCACGGCAATGAGAAGCCTATGTACTGCAACGAAGAGTAGCCCCCGCTCGCCACAACTAGAGAAAGCCCATGCGCAGCAACGAAGACCCAACGCAGCCAAAAAAAAAATACATAAAATAAATGAGTTTATAGAAAGGCTTTTGGGAGGAAGTGACAACAGAGCTGGAGTCTGAAGGATGAGGAGGAGCTACTTCCAAGGGCTGAGCATTTGGCTGAACTTTTCTGTCCATCTTTGAGAGTCGATTTAGAATTTCATCCACCACTGAAACCCCAGTCCTTCCGGAGGTTTCTGCAGTGCCACTTAGCCCCTGATTGGATCTCCAGGGAAGGGGAACTCACTGCCTCCAGAGGTCTGTGACAAAAGCAAGTTTTGGCTCTAGGAAGGCCACCTGGTCCTAACTCATTTTAGAACCCAGAGCTGAGGGAATGGCCCAGAAGACCCATCTCCTCTGTCTCCCTCCCCCCCCAACCCCCAACTCTAAGGGCTCCCCTCCCCCTCTGGGGCTGGGGAACGGTAGTGGGGAAGCAATCACAGAGAGATCATTTCTCACAGTCCATAGAGAGTTCAGAGAGTTCAACAGAGCAGTAAGGAAACACAGAGGGGAACTTGATGTTCCCTGGTGGGAGATATTAATATCCGTGAGGGGCTATTTGAACAGGATCTTGAAAGATGAATAGGAGTTTGGGATTGGGTTGGGTGAAGCCAGTAGTGTGAAGGAGCCAAGCGTTCAGGTTCAGGTGTCTGACCGACTGGCTTTGGAATCCCCATTACTGATGGGTGATTTCATCAGTGTGTGATAGCGGCAACATGGGAGCTACCTCATAGAGCAGATGTGAGGTTCAGAGCATAGCGTTAATGTAAATCTCTCAGAACGGTAGCCCGAGCAGATTAAGGATGAAGTACAGGTTAATCGGTGTCGGTAAGGAACAGCCAACCAACCCATAAATGCAGGGAAGCATTGCAAAACATCCTGCCTAGCAGGTGAGGGAAGGGGTGTAATGGGAAATGTGGCAGGGGTCAGACCAGGCAGGGGTGCGAATGCCAGGATGAGGACTTGAAAATTAAGCAAGCAATGACATAGAAGAGCCAACTGATTGGTGGGGCGGGGTAGGGGTCAGGGTGGGGAATGGGTAGCCAGTGAGGAAGCTGCAGCATAACCCGGCAGAGTAGAGGCGGGCAAGGAACGAGCGTTCTTGTTCTTTGCTTTCGAACAGGCCAGGTAGAGCTTAGTTAGACCTTGGGAGGCAGCCGCGATGAGCCCTTTCCTGAGAGGGTCGCTGAAGGCGTACGCCCCCGGCAGGCCCAGAGGCTGGAGGCCGCGCGCCACCTGGTGGCCGCAGGAGGTGGGCTCAGCAGCGGAAATTGCAAAATCCGGGATTTTGCTCTGGGAAACTGAGGCAAGGAGCGGGTGTGGGGGAGACTGGGATCTTCCAATTGGACCCCGTCCCTATTCCAACCCCATTTGACAGATAGGAAAGCTGAGGAGAAGGGAAGGCGAACAAGACCGGGTAAGGACCCTCTCAAACGGAGGGCTTCAAGACCTCAGGAGTCAAGAGTCTGAGTTTCTTTACCGGCATCAATGGCCTGAAGCTTAGTTTGCCATTCTGTTCTTTGGGCAGGGGGAGAATGAAAGAAGAGGAAGAGAAACTTTAATCTTTCCCGCCCACCCGGAGGTAAAAGGCTTTAAAGAGTACCCCGGAAAGCGGAGTTTTATAGATTCCATTTGCATACGAACGCAGTCACCTCGAGTTAAACTCCGGCCCTTTAATCTCGGGTCCAATTTGTCCTGAAGCCGCGGAGGAAGGCCCTCGTGAATACCCCAAGCTCCGCCCCTATAAGCCCCGCCCACAGGGCTGGGCTTCATTGCACGTGCTCACCCGGCTCCTTCGCGATCCGCCTCCTAGGAAAGACTCATTCTTGGGGCGGGGGGATACGAGGCGTCGTAGGGGACGTTGAACATGGACAAATCACAATAAAGAGAAGGCCCTGAAGCAGTCTTTATTCAATTTTTACCAGAAGTTTTCATCAGGGTTCACGATATTGACAGGCCTTGGCCTTTCCTTCTCAAGGCCGCTTTTCCTTCCTCCCACCCCTTCAGTTGGTGGGGTCCCGCGTGGCCGGCCTCGCTCGGCGGACTCCAATTCCCAGCGTGCCCCGCAGGGCAGTGCGTGGCAGCGACGCGTGACGTCGGGGGTGGGAGCTGGCCAGTGCTGAGGGGGCGCGGCGCGGAGGGGCGCGGAGCCGGGCGGCTCGGGGCCCAGAGAGCGCCGCGGCCGGCAGCCCGCCGGCCCCTGACAGCCCCCTCCCCCCCGGCGGACGACGACGACGACGAGGGCGCCGGTCATGGCGGAGCAGCGAACCGAGCGCGGGCCCTGAGCACCACCGCATGGAGCGGGACGAACGGCCGCCTAGCGGAGGGGGAGGCGGCGGGGGCTCGGCGGGGTTCCTGGAGCCGCCCGCCGCGCTCCCTCCGCCGCCGCGCAACGGTGGGTGAGGGGCGTGCAGAGGCTCGCCGGGCGAGAACCAGCCTCCTGTCCCCTACCCCGGGGATTCCCCTCCTCTCCGCCGACTCTCACTCTGGGAAGCCGCGGCGGCCCGGGATCCCCTCAGCGCGGACCTTCGCCCCGGTTCCCCCCGGCGGGGACCCTCCCTCTCCTCCCCCTCCTTCCCGGTTCCCCTCCGCGCGGATCCTCCCCCTGCCTGGTTCCCTCCACCCCGACCTTCGTTTTCCCCTCCCCTCTGTCCCCTCAGCACAGGCCTCCCCTCCCCCCGTCCCTCTGCGCGAATCCTCCCCCCCTCCCTCAGGTCCCCTCTGCGCCGGCCCCTCTCGCTCTCCCCGGTCCCCTCACCTCGAGTCCCGTCATTGGGGAAGCCCCCCTCCCCCTCGGGTTCCCTCTGCTCCGAGCCTCCCCTTCCCTCCCCTGGGGGACCCGTCTGTGGGGGTCTCTTCCCCAAAGGGTCCCTTCGGCGACGAACCCCTTCCCCTCCCCCCCCACAACTCTCCCCCACGCGGGTCCCTCCTCTCCTCCCTCCGCGGACTCTCCCTCTGCGCCCTGCCGCCGCCACACCCTCGACCCCTTGGTTTTCTCTGCCCCTCACCTTTATGGAGCCTCTTTCCCTCTCATGCGGTGCCGCGCTTCCGTTGCTGCCCCAGCCTCCACCTCGGCGCCGACCCCCAGTTCCGTAGCTACCGGCTCAGCGGTTCCCTTTCGGACCCCGCACCCCGCCTTTCTGCGCTCCTTCCCCGCGCTCTCCTGCCCCCCCGCCCTGCTCAGCCCCTTCTCCCCGCTGGCTCAGAGCTCCGGCCCGACCGGGTGCCCGGGACACCTGCCTCTTCCCTTCTTACACCCGCCTGTCCCGGCCCGCGCCTGCCCAACCCTAGTTCTCCTCTTCCCTTTCGCGATCCCGGAGCCCAGGCCCGGAGGATTCCTCACCTGGCCCGGCCCTTCCCACCGCTCTCTCCCTGCCCGCACGTCCGGGCCAAGTCCTCAGGTTCCTCGGGGCTGTGCCTGGGCCCGACTCACCCTCCTCCCCCCGGCTCTCTGATACCCCCGCAGGGTGTTTTATTTGTATCTGTTTGATATTTTCCCCCTCAGTGTTTGCCGCGGAATGTTTTTATTGGTAACGTGTAAGGAGCTTTTGTGAGGTCGTAAAAGGTGAACTTTTGAACTTGGAAAGCGCCCTGGAGCAATTAGCGCAGGCGATAGCCCCGGGAGGCCTGCATTACAAAGGGTGCTCGTACCGGCCCGCAAACGCTTCGGCGGCAAACCCGATTTATTTATTTATTTGCCCTGCCTTCCACCTTTCACATCTCCTCATTTCCGAATAAAGGGCAGGCTCTCGGAGATCCGTGTCTCCTCCCCTCTCTGCGCCATAAACGCGCAATTCTCTGAAAGATCTAGGACCGAACAGTGTCTAACAAGTAACAGATTTCAAATTGAATGCAAACACCCGGGACAGTTAGGAGGCACTAAAAATTAATTGCTTTAGCAAAAGTTTCTCAATCAGGACAGTGACCTGGCAGGTGTGAAGAAAGTAACCTGAAAATAGGTCACTTGGGCGCTCAGTTGTTGAATGAATGAGGAGCTACACAAGGGGAGAAATCTTGGGGTGGATCTGCGCCTTTATGAATTTATTAACTCGTCAAACATTTATTGCCAATTGAGTAGATCTGGTATTTTTTTTTTTTTTTACCAGTTAAGGGAAAAGTCTGTTTCGAAGAGAGCCTGGTTAACTTCACTAAATGTTGCTGACCAAATAGTGATATGTTTTCAAAGCTCTTGTCCTTTTCTGAGATGTCTGTGATGTGTGGTATCTAGGTGGCTGGCAGTCCCTTGGGATGTCTTTGGAGACTAATTTCTGAATGTGAACATGTTTGAGATCAATAAAATCCCGTGTCACAAAGGAGGAGGCTGGAATCCAGTTAGGGTAGAAGGAGACAGTATCATAGGAACAAAGGATTTCTTTAGTGCTTTTGACTTGTGAGCTTTTTAAGAGGTGATTTGGTTTGGTGTTAATGTGTTAAAGTTGTAAATCGTGATGTAAAATTTATCATGCTGATTTTTTACCCAAGTCCCAGATCTATGTTATGGCCCATATTAGTGTGTGTATTTTCATAATGCCTTTCTGAGTGTCTGTACTTCCTGTATCCACCTGTGCGACACGTAGCTGATGGATTGTACTACAGACAGTACTTTCAGTTCTACTTGAGAATATCGTTGTAAGGGAAGCCTAGGAACTGCATTTGCTATTAATTATTCATTAGTACATTTTAAAGAACTCAGTGGTAATTTTAACTCTTAATCAAATTTCCCTTTCACAGCCTCATTTCCTCAATCATCTGGACCATGTAAAAGAATGTTATCAAGCAATACATTTAGGCTAAGGTGGCATCAGTCCAGTTTAGTGCTACAAATATTTCCTTTTTGTTGAAAACAGAATGGGATTTTGGCAGTTTGATGGGCTTTAAAGAAAATATGTGAAACATTAGACTGTTGTGGGAAGTTTTATTTTCTAGTGTAAAAATGAGCATTGTCTACTGTTTTACAATTTATGTTCATTATCTCTTATAACTTAACATGCTCACAGAAGAATTACCAAAAAAGAAAAAAAAAAAGTTTATCTTTGGAATGGTGGGACTTTTTTTTTTTTTCTCTCGTTCACTTACGAATTAATATTTTTCTCCCAAAGTAAATGAAACTGCTTAGGTTCCAAGCAGAGAAAATGAATTCTCCTGGCTTTTTATCCTAGCGACTGATTTCTATTTTATATGAACTATTTGCAGTAGATAGCTATCTAGATAGGAGGTCTTTTGGTTTGTGTCATGAAGAAATAAACTGGAGGTGGAATTTTAGAAATGTTTTCCTGCCAGAAATGCCACTGATGCTGAATTTACAGTCCTTTAAGTGGTTTTAATGGTTTTTATTATTCTATTGCAATAGAGTTGGTAGCCTTTTGATGCACCATCACCCTTCCAGGAATTCCCTGTGCTGACTGCGCTAGATATTTTCAGTTGTTGCTTTTAGGTTTTGATGACAAACATGAACTCACTTAGTCATAATTTTAAAGGAAGATGAATGATTTGAGGAAGTATATGCTGAATATTGCACTTGTTCATTTTATTTTAAGAGAATAAGGGAGTAGACTTTTAAATATTTCAAGCAAAGGAAGATAATAAGCCACTCTAAGTAATTAAAGGCATGTTTTATATAATTACACTTTAGAGGAATTGGAGAGTTCACTAAATAACATCATGCCCTTTTTTTGCTAGGACCATAGCATCCGAATGTTTATCCCTGAAAATACATTAGCAGATGTTTTCCATGACAGTCTAACTTTTCAGTTCTGTGACTTTAAAGATCAAGTTAGTTCTGAGTCACCTCAGAATTTTCTACTTCCATTAAAAAAAAACCATACTATAGTACTGTTGTTCTTTAGTAAAACAGCAAACAGGTGTTTTTTTAGTAGGTTCTGTGACCTCCAAAGAACAGTGAAAGGCAACAATGAACAGATTCATTGGTGATTTTGAGTAGCTGAGGTGTGAGATGACCACATTTCCAATCTCATATTTACCATCCACTATCTTCTTTCTGAGCATTTCTGTTTCATGTAATCAGAATATGAACATGACATGTTCCTGATCCATAAATCATTCTGAATTCTATAGCAAAAGTGTGTGTGTGTGTGTGTGTGTGTGTGTGTACTGCATGAATTAGCATGTGAAAGGGAGTTAGCGAGGGGGAGGAGGGAGATGAGTTAATGAAAAAACTGCTGGTAAATTTCCTAAAATATGCCCAAATCATGTATTCTGTATTTTATTCATAACTAATTGGTTTCTCAAATTTTTCCACTTTTTCCTGGGGTTGTGGAGCAAAGGTTTAAATATCTAGGTTTAGGTTAGTGGAGACTGGAGGGTAGAAATGCCAACTGCAAGTATGATATTGGTAAAGGAAGTTTCTATACCACTTCTAGTGCCTGTTGTGCAAGATGGCTTTAAATTGCTAATGATGCTTGCGTGTTCTGGGGCCCGGGGCTGTATTTGTGAGTTTCATCCTGTATTAAGACACCATCACTTTGTTTCTATAACTAGGTGGGTATTTATTGGTTTGTGTTGAATAAATTGGCCCATTAATGAATTGTATTCAGATGGTAGCTTTTGGCTTCAGAATTTCAAAAGCCAGGATCGCTCCTTCCACATTAGGAGACTTTATTTTCAGCAAGCTCATGTAGGACTTTGGGGCCTTGTCATAACTTTTGGTTCTTGTATACTTTTGTGTTGTAGCCAAGTTAAATGACATTTTCCATTTAAGTATTTTTTCCATTTATATAATCAGGTTGAAAGTTAAATTTGGGAAGATGCCACTTACGAGTAAATTTTACATTGTTGGTCAAATCTACTCTATTAAACTAGGACAATAAAAATGCCTTATTTTGTGTGAACCAGTCGTCTTATATGTGAAAAAGGTTCACAGTCAGAAAAATCAGAAGTTCTGAATCAACAGATAAATCTTGCATTTCAGCAAAGAATAAAAGAGTCTTTGAAACAATTTTAAATATAAGGTAGCTATTGAATATGTCCACACAGGTAGTGATCTAATATACCCAACTCTTTGTAATACTTTGAAAGTATTTCTGAGACCAAGAAGTTGTGAAAGAAAACGTTTTCTTTCAAACTTTTGTATTCTTAAGGTCAACTTTTTCCTGGTTCAGGTAATTTCTTAAGGCTTTACGGATGCCTTTGATCGATAAATAGGGTTCAGAAATTCCAGCATTATTTAAAGTCAGCAAGAAGTACTGAGCAGGTAATTCTTTTTCGGTTGTTGCGTCCCTGTTAGAGCCGAAGATTCAGATTTGTCTGAACTTATTCTTATATTAAAAAACAAAAAAAACCCAAAAAAACAAACTCTGGATTAACTTTGATATACTGTATTACAAGAATCAGGCCCAGACTTCTATTTATTGCTTGTTTTCCACCATGGCTTGTCTTTATGAAAAAGATAAGACTGTTAGACCTTAGATAACGGAAAATTAGAAGAAAACCATTGTGAGGTGGCTAACCTGCCTTTTCAGTGTGGTTTAGAAATAACTATAAATAGAAAACTTAACTTGAAAGATTAAAACATTTCCTACTTTATTTCATTCTTCCCTTACTACCTGCTGTTAAACAGTAGCCTGCAGAGAACAGCTTTTCAAGAAACAGATTTTTTTTTTTTGTTTACGATTATTTAAATAAGGCTTTACTATGTAACCTGGTAATTCTAATTAACAGTGATTTAGTTGGGGAGCGAACCAGGATTTCCTCATCTGGCTGCCGGGGACCTGAATTGCTTTTTTCCCCACCCCCAGCAGCACCAAATCTTTTGATCCCTAAGCTACAGTGGTTGTCATTTGAGAAAGCAAACTGAGAGAAAATAAGTTGTGAAAATAGTCTACTTTGAGGCTTCATTTGCATCTTGGAAGTTGTTCTTAGAAAAAAATTATAGGGGTAATTGAACCTTTAAAATTTATTTTGAAGGGCGCATACTCTCATGTCTAAATAGAAAATTCCTGAATTTCCTTAAAAATACACTTTTTGCTTTAAAAATTTGGGGGATGTTTTAGTATTGACAATCACTATTTCAAAAGAGAAATTATCCTTATTATAAGTCCACAGGAGGCACTGAAGTGTTTTGAATTTCTTTAGGAATGTGTGTTTGGGGAAAACAAAAGTTAGCCTTTATGCAGTGGAAAAATTGTCATTCAAAGTAGTTGTGGTTTCTCCATCAGCATTATATTAATAAGTTCAAATAAAGAATCACAAATTCTTATTGTCATATACTTAATAAACTGTACAGTTATATTAAGAGTTAATTTTTAAAAGTATCTTCAAATGATGAAGTCTTCGGATCTTAATTGCAAACCGTACACCTTTCAGTTTGTTTACATGGGAGAAGCTATTCAAGCATAAACCACAGATGGCAGTAGCAGCATATTTTTCTATTTTCTGGATGGACTCTGGCCTTTAGGTTGGTGTCAATTCTACGGGCACTGTTGATACGTCAGCTGCCAAGTATAATGTTTCCTAAACCAATTCCCTAGGCAGCAACATGTAATGTATTCTGGAAACAAATCCGGGCAGTTGATTTGAAGATACACTCTGTGGGTGGTTTGACCCAGAGTAGTGATTTTGCTCTCATTTCAGAGTGAGAAATCATAAAGAGAAATTGGTAATAATGATGGAATTGTTTGAGTAATAAGCTATAGCACATTGGAATGGCAGTGGTGATATTAGCAAAGGATATATCAAACATAGATACTTGCTTGAACAACTGTTTGCATTGGAAACAATTTGTAGTTTTTTAGAAAATATACTCAAGAATTATAAGTTTGAGAGAGAGAAATGCACAACTAAATTGTTCATGTGGAAGAGGTAGATAGCCTTCTCAACTCTTTATAATTCATAGTATCAGGGAATTTTGTGTCTGTCTATAAAAGCATTTCAGAGGTCTGTGAATGCTTGCTCTTCAATCCCATCATTGTAGTGTCAAAATTTCTGTGTTCTTAATTTTTCCCTTTAAAACCATTGTTTGAAAAAGGACATAATTAATTAAACTTTTTGTTTGTTTGTTTGATCCTCCCGGACCGGGGCACGAACCCGTGTCCCCTGCATCAGCAGGCGGACTCTCAACCACTGTGCCACCAGGGAAGCCCCTTTCTTTCTTTTTAAAAACTCTGTAAAGGGGCTATGGAGGGAAAAAAATGAAAATGAGTTCATATCATTTTAAGTTTTCTTTACTAGAGACTAAAAGAAGTTCACGTCACTGAGTTCTCTGATAAGGCTTTTGTTACCTGCTACATGAAATCTGTTGCTTAACTGTTAATTATTTGTGTTAGAAATTTTCCAATAGAACCTGTTTCCTCACCAAGGGTGGATTTATAATTGTGGAAATAAATCTGACAACACAGAAATACTTTATTACTTGATAAGAATCATTGCTATAAAAATTAAATATAGGGCTTCCCTGGTGGCGCAGTGGTTGAGAGTCCGCCTGCCGATGCAGGGGACACGGGTTCGTGCCCCGGTCCGGGAAGATCCCACATGGCGCGGAGTGGCTGGGCGCGTGAGCCATGGCCGCTGAGCCTGCGCGTCTGGAGCCTGTGCTCCGCAATGGGAGAGACCACAACAGTGAGAGGCCCGCGTACAGCAAAAAAAAAAAAAAAAAAAAAATTATATATTTATGAGGTAAAAATCCTATCTTGCTTTTTAAAACTTCCATCAAGAATAGTTGTGATAAACCATAATGGAAAATAATATTTAAAAAAATGTATATATGGATGTATAACTGAATCACTTAGCTGTACCGCAGAAATTAACACAACATTGTAAATCAACTATACTTCAATTAAAAAATAAGTAAAAGAAAAGAACCCAAAATTATGAACATAAAATAAAAGAATAGTTTGCTTGTTTGCTTTCAGTAGACATGTTTGGCTTTCACAGAGCCTTCTAAAGTTGTGATTTTGGCAAAGTCAGTTTGTAGATTGGTTTTCCTTTAACCTGGTTTGCACTGAGAGAGGTGGTAATAAAATCTGTATAGGAGAAGTATCTCCTCTTCTGGTGTTAAGAATACCCTTTCCTAGTGTGAGTAACATTTTAGTGTAAGTCAATTACTGTGTTGTTAAAGGGTTAGGGATTTACTCCTTAGGGTAGTTGCTAGGTAGAATTCATCCTGTAGTGAGCTTGCTGGCAGAAGAAATGTCACAGAACAATGTGAGTAACAGTAAGGAGTAACTGGATCAGAACTTAAGATGAAGATTGGTGGATGATGAACGATCATGTGATGTTTGGGCTACCTTCCTGAGAGCTCTTTAGTTATCTTGATGTTCTTGGAGTTTCACTTAATGTACCTTTTAAAGCATTTTTGTGTTGTCTGGGTGGGGTGGGGGAGCAGCTTAGTAATGAGAAGATACATGCCTCTTTCATTTTAATGCTTGGATATTATTTCAAGTTTCAGATGCGTTAAATCGTGCTAATTACTAAGCTTGATAACTGAGGCAGATTTGTTTTTTTTCTTCCATATTTTTGCTGTACTCTCGAAATCTAACCTGTTAGGAGGCTTCTCTCTAGCCTTACAGTCCTTCCTCAAAAATGCCTTTTTAGCAGGATAATAAACCACCTGGGGGAAACCCCCCACTGATATCTATTCAGAGGGCTTTGTTTTTTTGGAAGTCGCAGTAGTAGTCTCAGCAAAGGAGGAAGGATTTTGGTTAGATAGTGTGAGAGGGAAAGAGCAGGGACTCTGGAGTGTGGCAGAACAAAGATCACACCTGTGTGACTTTGTCACTTGACTTCTCTGAACTTTAGTGTTCTCATTGAATAATAATAGCAGCTAACATTTATATAGTTGTTATTATATAATATTCTTAGCACCTTACATATATCAACTCACTTTATTCTCATAACCCTATGAGGTAGGTGTTCTATTATCATCTCCATTTTACAGATGTGAAAACTGAAGCCCACAGAGGTTAAGCCCTAGATTTTACAGTTAGTAACACCATTAATCATTTGTTTCTTAGGTTTAACCTCTCCTTCCACTCCTTCTCCCCACATACTGTAATGTTTCTGAAATTGAGGGTAGGATTATTAGGACTCGTGACAAAGTCTGTAGAGTGCCAAGCATAGTGTCTGCCTCAAAGCAGACACTTGTGAATCCAGGCCATTTATAGTTGTTGAAGAGGCCCAGAACTCAACTCCCGATAGATTAGAGAGTCACAGAGATCCACCCTTAGAGTTGCAAGTGATTTTTTTCTTTCTCTCATGTTAGCTTTAATAAACCAACCAGAAAACAACTGAGCAGAAAATAATTTTTCAGAATCAGAGATAATCCTTGAGTGCTAAGGAAAGAAGGGGTTTTGAGCCATTCAAGGCAGGGATACCAAATCTTGTATCTGTAGCGTCAGCACTAAAAACACAAGGAATTGGTGTTTCATGAATGTTGAAGGAATGGACGAATGAAAGCGGTCAGGTCAGGAATCTTTAGTCTTTTGCTTTAATCAGAGCCCTTTGAGTCTGAGTTCTTTGCTGGTAGTCAGAGAAAGTCTGCAAAATATAAGGGAAGGGAATGTGCTTTTCAGTCACTTCAGAAAATTGGGGCCAGTATGTAAGTCAAGCCATGTGTTGAAGCTAAATCCAAGGTTTGACAGGCCCTCCTGGAACCAGAATATAGCTACATTTCTGTTTGGAAATGTAGCTCTCATTATACCTAAAGTGACCAGATACACCAGATTAAGATGCGATGGCCAATAAACCCCTGGCTGTTTGCTTGACTATGTTGGGGAATGTGGTTTAGGAAAAAGATGGGCTTTGTCCCCTATACCTTTTTTATTTCTGCCACACAAAAGCTGGCTATATGAAAAAGAGGAGGACCAATCTAAGGTTGGTGTGACCCTTTGAAAATGGAAATATAAGAACCAGTTGTCTAAAGCTTGTAAAATATAGATAGTGATTTCCTAGCAAGGAGATGGCGAGACTGATGTGGCAGTGGGGGTTAATAGCTTATGGTAGCAATGTAGTTTGAGCAGGAAAGGACTTGCCAGAGGAGGCCAACCACATTATTGGAGGTATGAGGCTCAGGAAATAGTTGATGCGCCTAGGTTTTGCCTGGGTTCTCATTCTAGCTCTCTTATAAAGGCATGTCTCTATGGGCCCACGTATAAAATGAAGGAGCTAAATTAGATCATCCCTGAAGGAATTTTCCAGCTTTATGATGAAATGAATTGGGTAAAACAGGAAGTTGCAATTTAGGAAAGCCCTGCCTAAAGCAAATAACTATGGTACTCACAGCCCAGATTCATTGGGATGATTTTGATTTCAGATACTGTTCAATAATCCCTCAAAGAATATTTACATTCCTTAATGCTTACCATACCTTGTTTCCCTGTTTAAATTTTAGAATACCTGGCTGCTTTAAAGTCTGTAGGATCACATAATTTACATGTAAATTCTGTTCTCTGGGTCTGCCGCATAGAAATGTTTGCAGTTAAAGTTATGACATTATGATAATTTGTAATGTAAACTCGAAATTCAATGTAGAGTTTTCATTTGTGTTTTTTTCTTTTTAACATGATCACTTTTCTTCTCATTTATAACCCCGCCCCCTCAATGCCACACTTTTCTTTTGTAAGTACATTTTCATTCATTGAGTTAAACCCATAGTTCATTTCAGAGTTTTCTCTCATTCCTTGTAAAGGAATTTTTATCTGCAAAACTCATTCATCATTGAGAAGAGTCCTATCCTCTTAAGATCAAATGCTCTGAGTTTGAGAACTTGGATTCATTAAGGAAAATTGCAAAACCTCCTTAAATGCTGTTGGTCTGGAAAAAGGGAACCCAGCAGGAAAGGGGCGGCAATGTATGGGGGAGGGGTGGAGGGGGGTTAGCAAGGGAGCTGCAGTTGAAATATTCATCAATCATTTTACTGGCACCAGGAAACCAATCAGCCTTTTAGGGGAGAGAACTTAATCAATCACCTAATGTGGGAAATTACAATTGCTTTCCCACAAAAAAATATTCCCTTACTTGCTGACAGATTAAATCTGAAAGATAGTTGGGCTGGCTGG
This sequence comes from Hyperoodon ampullatus, assembly GCF_949752795.1. NCBI lineage: Eukaryota > Metazoa > Chordata > Mammalia > Artiodactyla > Ziphiidae > Hyperoodon > Hyperoodon ampullatus. The sequence continues at coordinate 10,768,096 of NC_136919.1, forward strand.
AATTCAGAGCTAACTGCTGACAAGCAGTTACTGAAAGTACTACTGTGATGAAAAAATGCATTTAACATTTGAAGATAAAATGCACTATCTGCCGTGAGCCTTTTAAAAATATTTCAAAGTAAGTTTGCTTTTCATATAGTGTGCCCATTAATAAAAAAACAATTACCGAGCATCTATGGGTAATATGAAGTGTGTGAAATACTGTAAATTTATTCTCCAAAGCTAGTTTCAGGAGCATAGATAGGGCTCCTGGCTGAAGGATACCCAGTGTTTCCAATGCCGTGTTTGGAAAGCAAGTTTAGAGCGTTGTTTAAGGGACGCTTCCTGGGCAACACAGTTGGAAGTGCTTGCATACAAGCAGGAGGGATTTAGCTGTATCTTGTATTTAGATTTTAAACGGTGTGATCTCTGAGTTCTGTGCTTGAATTGCCTGTGGCCCTTAGGTTCCTTAGGTGTGAGCTGTTTAGGAATCTAATGATTTTAAAATTAGAAATGTGTAATCACTGTAGAAAATATGGAAACTGAAGGGAAAATTACCTATAATCTTGTCTCCAAGCAACTTTTATTAGCATTTTCTTATGTTTTCTTCTAGACTTTCTTCAAATCCTAGTTTTTTTGTGTATTGTTGTGATTATACAGTATATACCGTTATGTTTTATGCTTTTTGTTTAATTTTAAGCCTTTTTCTCATGTTATAAACTTTACTGATTCAACATTAACTTATTTAAAACTTTTATTAGCTATATGACAGCCCATTGTTTTTCACTGTTGGACATTAAGATAGTTTTTAGTTTCTCACTGGTATAACAATACTGCTCAGACTATCTTGTGCTTTCTTTTATTTTGGCTTATTTTTGGGGGGATAAATTTTTAGAAGTATGTATCTACCTCAGTGTACCATCGCCAACAACCAATTTAATTTACACTAAGATACCTTGTATACTAACATCTAGGACTTATTACTATTTTTTTAATAAATGCCTCATGCTTGAGATAGAATTGAGACACTGCTAGGCTATTTCCTCTGTTCTCATGTTATGGAGGGATATGTGAAGTCGTTCCCAATGCCTTTTGTCCCCTGAATCTTTTAGATTTCTGGCACCAGGCCCCCCATGCACATTGCCTTCTACCCCCCACCCCAGCATCTCCAGCCTGGTCAGAGCAGTGCTTAAGGACCCTTCTGAGGCTGTCTTCTTTCTCTTATAGATCATGGGTGAATGGGTCACAAAGACATTCTGGAGCCTTCTCTGGTTGCCTCTAAAAATTTCAGGAGGGTGGATTGTGTGTGGGGGGGTGTCTTTCTGTCTTCAAATACAACTATATCAACTTCCTCAAAGTCTTGAATATGTCCTGAAACTTAAAACTGAATTTGATTGGAAATTAAGTACATGGAGAGAGAAGTTAAACTTACATTCCTTTAGATATCTGCATAATCTGCATGGCTTCCTCAGTGGCTGAAACACTGACCCTGCACAGGGTTTGATAGTGAAAAACCTAAATACATTTTATGCTAATTTGAAGGGCATTCATAATTTTTAACAGGGCTGGTTTCAGAATGGAAACAAATATTTTCAGAATCTGGCTATCTACAAATTTTGAATAAAATCATAAATCATACTTGCTGAAATTCAGATTTAAGAGTCTTCTAGTAATTTTAAAAGTTGAGGTTGATTGAGAGTAAACACAAATGTTTGAAGATCATTTGCTCTGCTTCTTTGTGTTCACCACTGGTGGTAAGAGAGTTTGCAATTTGCCAAGACACAGTTTTTATAAGGCTCTTTAATAAGAACGTGAATAAGCCAGCTGCTCTTTCCCTTGACTATACCAATTGCAGACCTCCTCAAATCCTGGTTAGTAATTAAAAGCCTTGAGATGACCTTGAATCTAACTGAAGGACAAGAGCTGTCTTGAGTTAAATTTATAGTTCTTGTTGTTTTCACAAGAGGTTAGGAAGAATCATATTCTATTTGCTAAAACATTAAGGGTAGCCTTGGGTGTATGTTGAAGATCAGAAATAATAAGAGGCACTTTTAAAGTGCAGAAGAGAAGCCTGGAATGGACAAAAAAAATGAGCTTTGTCATTTCTTCGTTGAGCATTTGAAATATGTATTTGAAGAGGTTTAAGGTAGGGTGATGCTTTTCAAAGTGTCAGTTTGCTTAAAAGATCTTTCTTTTCCCCATCTTAACATAAAGAGATTTTTGAACCCAGTGTTCAAAATCAGAATAAATGTTTAACGCTTTTTAAAAGTAACAGTTTAATTCATTCTTAAAATATTTTACAGGAGTGGGAACTTTGTTAGTAAAAGTTCCTGATTATGCTGAGGCAAAAATGCTTTATATTTGGGCTGTATCGTAAGATCTATGAGTAGAGAATTTTTCTGCTTACCAAAAAGAGCAAAATATATTTTCAGTTGTTTAGAGAGCCTTGAACTACTATCTTATTGGTAGGAGGAAAGTTGAACATGTTGCTACAAGAAAAGTCAAGTTTTACGTGTCAGTAGGTGAGATAAGACATTTCTCCTAGCATCATAAATGTGATAAATCCCTGAAGACCCCAGTAGTAAGGCAAACAGTTTGAGCAAGCACTAATGTCTTATATAGATTGTGTAGACTTTAGGATTATTTTAGTTTTTACATTTACTTAATGAGGCTAGCCTACACTTTGACCAAAATAATTGATCATAAAATTGTATACCTGTGTGTGTGTGCGTGTGTGTATGTGTGTATTTGTGTATATGTACACACACATCAGGGATTGTCAGTGTGGGATCCCTAAAGATGGTAGTACGGGTTCTCAAGCAATTTCAGTTGTGCAAAATTTGATCTAAAATCATATGAGTAATAAGGTTGTCCAGCCTAAATAAAGTAATAATGTCTCTACAATCTTGACTTTTGCCTTGAAAGTATTCTAGTTTAGTCTGGCAGCAGCAGTGCCACCCAACCTCTGAACAACAGATACAAATTTTAGCAGAAGAGGGTAGAATAAATAGTTATTGTAGTATGGTAGAAAAACTGCATTGGTACGGGTGGCAATTTAAACTTATTTCAGAGAACTATTATTATGATGTAGTGGTTAACTAGGTGTGTTAGGGCATGAGCTCTAGTTGGACCTGGGTTTAAAGCCTGTCTCCTACTTTTTTGATTTTTTTGGAGGGTAGTGGTGCTGAAAGGATGTAGAATCACCACACAAGTTACTGGAGAATGAATTGATGTAGTGTGTGAAGAACCTGGAGTGTAGCTGTGTTACTGTTTGAAGGTTATTTAACATTTCTCAATTTCCTTATCTGTAAGTAACGTTAATATACTTACTTCATGGGTAAGCAAGCTAGTTCACCGAAATCCAAGTCATTGAAATTAGTTTGCCAAATATCCACTTTACCCAATATTCAATTCAACAAAAATCAATTTGCTGAATCTAATTTGTAGAACTTACAGTATTTGTTGTCAGTTTCCTTCTTCTAAATTGCTACCCTGTCATTTTTTGCCCTTTTCTTCTCTCCCTTTTCCTGTACCCCATCTCTTCCCGCATTACCTGCAGCCCAGAGCAGACTGTATCTTTCCACCAGCAGAGGTCCCCTCTCTGCCCTGGCTCTTTCCAGCTGCAGGAGCAGCAGAGAGCTGGGATAGAGACAAATTGAACATTCTTGAAAATGCTGCTGTGCTAACTGTCGATCTTAATTTGGCAGAAATCTTTTTTTAAAAAATAAATTTATTTATTTAATTTATTTTTGGCTGCACTAGGTCTTCGTTGCTGCACGCGGGCTTTCTCTAGTTGTGGTGAGTGGGGGCTACTCTTCCTTGCGGTGCACGTGCTTCTCATTGCGGTGGCTTCTCCTGTTGCAGAGCATGGGCTCTAGGCGTGCGGGCCTCAGTAGTCGTGGCATGAGGGCTCAGTAGTTGTGGCTCGCGGGCTCTAGAGCGCAGGCTCAGTAGTTCTGGTGCACGGACTTAGCTGCTCCGCGGCATGTGGGATCTTCCCGGACCAGGGCTTGAACCCGTGTCCCCTGCATTGGCAGGCAGATTCTTAACCACTGCGCTACCAAGGAAGTCCCCATGAATTGATTTTCCTGTCTACTGTGTTGTACTTTGTCTGTGCTAGATTATATCTTTGAACATTTACTGTGGATTCTTGATAAATCATCTTGTGAAACCTATTCCTAATAGGTTTCTAATGCCAGAGGCCAGACTGGTGTAGTGTATGGAAGGCCAAACTTGGTATAATTGATACTTTAATAAAATTTTTCTAACACTTGGCATAAGCTAAAATATATGATTCACTGTTCTTTGACACTTTGAACCCAGGGTTTCAACCCAGAGCTTATCCCAGGGTAAGATTTGTCAGCATGCCCTGGTATGAAGTAATGGAGACTTTAGAACAAGGGTTTGAAATTTTATTATCTAGCTCATATGCTCTATCTAGAATTTTACCACTTTAAATTCTAAATCATAAACAAAAACTTAATGTCTCTCTTGATTAGAGCATGAAGTATTTGTGTTCTTCCTGTTGAAAGGAAAAAATTTTGTCCCAAACCAATTTCTTAGCTGAATTGGGATTTAGCAACTCTATTCATGTGCAAAATTAGTATAATTAGTACTTAGTTTGTGATCATTATCTTTCTCTGAAAATCTTGTAGTTAAGCGTTTGTCTTTTTTCTTAAATTGAAATTTATTGTGTGCTTACCGTGTACTAATTATGTTCAGCAGTCTTATAAGGAGAGTTACATTATTACTGTCATTTTGCAGATGAGAAAACTGGGAGCAGTTATGTGACTTGGCCTGGTAAATGGGAGAGATGGGATTCAAATATAGGCTGTTTGACTCTAGGCCTCACACTCTTGGAATCTCAGCACCATATTCTGATAGAGGAGGATCCTAAGGGCCATTTGTACCTTAAGGAGTCTAGAATTTAGAAGACATTGCTTTAATGGCAGATGCAAAAATTAAAACCAAACTTCAGAGTTAATGCCGCCTCCATTTTTAGGCATGGGGACAGTTGTGCCCCTTGAAAATTGCTTGTTTAAATTCTTAACTTTTTTTTTTAATTGGCCATTTAAATTTTTATTTTATTTTATTTTATTTTTATTTACTTATTTATTTTTGGTTGCATTGGGTCTTCATTGCTGCATGTGGACTTTCTCTAGTTGTGTCGAGCAGGGTCTACTCTTTGTTGCCGGTGCGCGTGCTTCTCATTGCAGTGGCTTCTCTTGTTGTGGAGCGCAGGTTCTAGGCGCCGGACTCAGTAGTTGTAGCTCATGGGCGCTAGAGCGCAGGCTCAGTAGTTGTGGCGCACGGGCTTAGTTGCTTCACGGCATGTGGGATCTTCCTGGACCAGGGCTCGAACCCGTGTCCCCTGCACTGGCAGGTGGATTCTTAACCCCTGCGCCACCAGGGAAGTCCCTAACCATTTTTTTTAAAAGATACCTTTTTGTGTTTCCAAAGAAAAGAATGAAGTCCAAAACCAATTAGTGGTGTTAGAGAAGGATGCTGTTGTGGGATTTAGGACATGTCCTTGCAAACAAGGAGGCAATGCTGGCCCTGGGCATTTAACACAGAAGTAGATCTCTGTGTGGAATGGGAAGGAATTGTAATACTTAATGGCTTTTAGGAAATAAAGCAAAATAACATTAGGCTACTTAATACTATGTGGAACAAGTTAAAAAATGAATATTGTGAACTGAAAACACGAAGACTGTAACATGGTAGTGACTGTAAGCAACCAGTATGTCTACACAACTTCAATTTCCAGGTCAGCTTGTATTTCAGTCTGCCTTGTTGACCTTTTGAGTACACTCTTCTCACCTTGACATCATTAGCTAATATTCTAAAAATATGGTCACTTTGACTTATTCAGGAATGTGAAGCATATGCAGAAACAGGATTGCTAAAGTCAGATCAGAAGTGCTGTATACCAAGTAATGGTTCCCCACTCAGGAAGCCTGACATTTTTGGTATTTCACTTAGTTTTGAGATACATATTCGGAAGTAAGAATGATACATTATGTTTGTGCTAATGCTAATGCATGATAATGTTAGAAGATGAACTTTACCCCTAAGCTGACAGACCGTATAACAGGTATCAAAAATTAAAAGGATGCATGTATTATACAAGTAGAGTATGATTTTAGTTGGGCAGGGTAGACTAGTATCTGTAGCTCTTAAACATGCCCCAGTCATTTATTTCATTGGTCTGGTGATCTGAGATCTGAATGGTTGACCCAGAGGTCAGTTTTCACATGAATGCTGTAGCTTCATCAAGAAGCCAACATCTCAATAATAGCACTGAGTGATGACTTAATAAAAGGTCCTATTCTCTGTGTGTGCACAGAGTGGAACAGTTCCCCTAGAGCTGCTGCAAAGTGGTTTATGTTTTTTAATCAAGAAGTCTGTTTCACAAGTATACTTATATTTGTGGCTTGGAGGGTGAAGATCAGAATGACTTTCCCAACTATGATAATAATGGCTAACTCCATTTTCCCATCTTACAAGATGGCAGTGAAAAAGCTGAGAAGCCAGATACTAAAGAGAAAAAATGTGAAGCCAAGAAGGCTGATGTGTAGAGAACAAATGTATGGATACCAAGGGGGAAAGGGGTGGGGTGGGAGGAATTGGGAGACTGGGATTGACACATATACATTATTGATACTATGTATAAATTAGACAACTGATGGGAACATACTGTATAGCTCAGGGAACTCTACCTAATGCACTGTGGTAACCTAAATGGGAGGGAAGTCCAAAAGGGAGGGGATATCTGTGTGTGTATGGCTGTTTCATTTTGTTGTATAGTGGAGACTAACACAACATTGTAAAGCAAACATACTCCGATAAAAATTAAAAGAAAAAAAAAAAAGGCTGATGCTGGTGGCAAGGTTAAAAAGGTTAAGAAGGGGAAGCCCCACTGCAGCTGAAACCCTGTCTTGGTCAGAGGAATTGGCCAGTATTCCTGATTGGTTTTGTATTCCAGAAAGGCCTTGTACAAGATGAAGTATTCAGCAGCTAAATCCAAGGTTGAAAAGAAAAAGAAGGTGATGGTCCTTGCTACTGTCGCAAAACCAGTTGGTGGTGACAAGAATGGTGGTACCCGAGTGGTTAACTTCGCAAAATGCCTAGGTATTATCCTACTGAAAATGTGCCTGGAAAGCTGTTACGTCATGGCAAAAAACCCATCAGTAAGCACGTGAGAAAACTGCGTCCTGGGACCATTCTGATCTGCCTCACTGGGTGCCACGGAGGCAAGAGGGTCATCTGTCTGAAGCATCTGAGCAGTGGCTTGCTACTTGTGACTGGGCCTCTGTCCCTCAATCGAGTTCTCCGCAGAGCACACCAGAAATTTGTCATTTCCACCTCTATCAAAATTGATATCAGTGGTGTGAAAAATCCTAGAACATCTCACTGATGCTTATTACTTCAAGAAGAAGAAGCTGTGTAAGTCCAAGCACCAGGAAGGTGAGATCTTCGACCCACAGAGAGAGAAATATGAGATTACAGAGCAGCACAAGGTTGATCAGAAAGCTGTGGACTCACAAATTCTATGAAGAATCAAAGCTGTTCCTCAGCTCCAGGGCTACCTCCACTCTTACAAATGGAATTTATCCTCACAAAATAGTGTTCTAAACTTCTTACAAAGAACCTAATTGAATAACTGGTCCATCTAAAAAAAAAAAAAAAGGCTATTACTAAACATGTACTATGCACTAGGTACTCCCTTGAGTGCTTTAAATTTTTTTTCATTTCATTTAATCCTCTCCGCAGCCCTGTGACATGTACGTACTATTATTGTTGCCATTTTTAGATTGGAAAAATGCCAAAGCCTTTAGGACCATGATTATTGTTTAAATCAGAGAGATATTACAGATGTTACCCCCTTTACATAATTTCTCCCTTCTGTAAAATGGGGGCTAGAGTGGGATGGAAGAGATTAGGGAGATTAGGGAGGATTATAAGGTTTCTTCCAGTTAAAAAAAAAAAAATCTAAGAATTTTGGCAACCTCTTAAGGGTTCCTCAAGTGTTAACGTTATATCCTCTGTATCCCCTAGTATATACACAACTGCCAACTTATGAAAAATTCGTAGACTTTAGAGCTGAAAAAATACTAAGAAAATTGGCCAGACTTTCTCCTTTTACTGAAGAGAAAATGGAGCACAGAGGGAGTAGATCCCTTAGCATCACACAAATGGCTTATTAGTACCAGAGTAAGGCTAGTGTTCAGGTGTCTTGCCTCCCTAGTGTATCACTTTATTGATTTCTTAACATTAGGAAATTGCTTTAACATCAGAGTTGGTATAGACGTTTTTATCTCTGTATAAAGAGTTAAGAGTTTGGAAGTAGGAATTGATGTTTTACCCTTTCCAAACTTCATGATGAGTCAAGGAAAAGAAGGTTCTAAAAAGTAGCTTTTTAAATGTTGGACTTGCTTATTTCTATGATTTTTTTTTTTTTTTTTTTTGGCGGTGCCACCTGGCCCGTGGGATCTCAGTTCCCCGACCAGGGATCAGACCCGGGCCCTCGGCAGTGAAAGCTCGGAGTCTTAACCACTGGACTGCCAGGGGATTCCCTATTTCTATGATTTAAGGCCTTCTATGCCTTGCTAAACATGTTGAAAATGGGGAGCCAGCCAACAGGCACATGAGAAGATGCTCAACATCGCTAATCATCAGGGAAATGCAAATCAAAACTACAATGAAGCATCATCTCACACCTGTCAGGATGGCTGTCATCAAAAAGAACTAACAAATGTTGGTGAGGATGTGGAGAAAAGGGTACCTTTGTACCCTATTGGTGGGAGTGTAAACTGGTGTAGCCACTGTGGAAAACAGTATGGAGGTTTCTCAAAAAACTAAAAATAGAACTACCATATGACCCAGCAGTTCGACTCCTGGCTGTATATCCAAAAAAACCAGAAACAATAATTCGAAAATATACATACACCCCAATGTTCATGGCAGCATTATTTACAATTGCCAAGATATGGAAGTGACCTAAGTTTCTGTCAACAGATGAATGGATAAAGATGATGTGGTAATATACATACAATGGAATACTACTCAGCCGTTAGAAAGAATGAAATTCTGCTGTTTGCAGCAACATGGATGGACTTGGAGGTTATTATGCTAATTGAAATAAGTCAGACAGAGGAAGACAAATACAAAGTGTTGTATGATATCACTTATATGTGGAATCTAAAAAAATAGAACAAACTAGTGAATATAACAAAGAAGCAGACTCACAGATATAGAGAACAAACTAGTGGTTACCAGTGGGGAGAGGAATTGTAAGAATCTAGGGGTAGCCAGCTTTATTCATCTTTGTATCCCTTTTAACTTACCATAGTGCCCTATATTGAAAATGCTAGGTAAATATTTATTGAGTTTAATTTTAGAACGTAGGAAAGTGTAGCATATAAGAAGCAGCAGGAGTTTTTCACCCTTACTCCTGTTTGTGGAGTGTCTTTTGCATTTATGTGGTGCTATAAACATATGTTGGTTTTTGCTCTTCTATCTTGACTTCAGTTCGAATAGTTTAAAAAAATTCTTTTGGGGTTATTTCATAGATTGATTAACTAGCAACTAGCTTTGCTTCATATTTGAAAGATTCTGGGGTGGAAGTTTAAAGATGTATCTTTTTGTTGCCACACAATGGATTTCTGAAGCTGAGACATGAGAGATGGTACTGAGCTTTAGCATTAATGGTTAACTAGTGTGTCAGAAAGATTAGTGCCCAGAATTATGTTTCTAATAAGAAGTAATTTAAAAGTCACTTAGAGAACGTCTGGGAGGTTTTTTTTTTTTTTTCCTTCAGTTGAACTGGTCAATTTTAGAGAGTTAAGGCGAATCATTTTGTTCTTAGGCTTTTTCTTTTTTATTGAAGTAAAGTTGATTTACAATGTTGTGTTAATTACTGCTGTACAACAAAGTGATTCAGTTATATATATATATATACATTCTTTTTAAAAATATTTTTCATTGTTCTTAGGATTTTTAAAATGTGCATGTTTCTGTTTATAAAAACAATATATTTTCAATCAGAAAAGTAGAATGGAGAAAAAAAAAATCCTCAACAGATGGTTCTGAAATGACCTCGAAAGCTCTGTGACCATGGTCAAACAAACTCCTTTGTCTGTAAGACTCTTCTTCAGTTAGTCTTTGAAATGACAATGAGCAAAAAAAAAAAATCTCCTTCACTCTCCCTACTCCTGCTGGGAGTAACATATTTTTCCAAAAGAACCTAGTTCTTGTTTAATTACAGTATTGCATTCATTCATTCATGTAAAGTTTTATACTTTGGTTTGATCTGGTTAGTGAAGTTACTCTAGCTGCTTCTGATTATCTTGGATTATTCAAGAGGAGGTTTATAATGGACTCATCTAAGGTGTAGTGTTTTTTTCTTGGACTCTGAAGCCCTGCTTTTGTGGGAATGTCAGGGTTTGTTTTTTGAAATAACGTCAAGTTCCCATCTAGCTGTTGAAAAGCATGTACCTTGCAAAGGTGGGATTTTATTAGCCCAGCTGCTCTGAATAGAAGTTCTCTTGTTTTGACTTTTGTGGCTCTTTCCATGTAACAGAATACAATAATCTGTTTAAACCTATAAGATGGAGGAAGGAAGAATTCGTGTAAAGCATCACGCCAATGCCAGGCCTATAGTAAAGATTCAATAAATGGCAGCTGAGAGATTATTTTATACACTTTATTGTATGTGTGCATTTTGAAATTTCTTTAACCTCCAAGCTGAATGGAGAATTATCAACAATCTCTTTTGTTACTACAGAGATCCAGGAATTGTAAATGAAAAATGTCAGAGGCTCATCAGTACATGCAGTTTTCTGAGAAATGCCTGTACTATATTTCCATAGAAACACTAATGACCTCTGACTCATCAAACCGAATTGCCTTCCTAAACTGTTTTCACCTTCTGATTCTCTAGCTACAGCCTTGAAGCTTTGTACTGCTTTTATTTTTTAAAATATCTTAAAATCGAAATGTCATAATCTTGAGCTGGCTTTTCTGCCTTCAGTATGGTTTCAAGGCTGCCGTTACAAAGCTAGAAGGCTGAAAAACTGTATGAAAGGTGATGTAGGTTGATCAGATGGAACTTATTAATGTTTCCATAGAAATGTAGACACTTCTTGTAAGCAGCATTTAAGCTGAGCAAATATGTGGGCACAATAGGTTATATAATTGAGAATCCTTGGCTTCTCCTCCCCCCACTCTTTTTTTCTGCCCCTAAGACTTCATGTTAAAAAAAATGACATTAGGGAAAGGGCTTTGTTTTTGTTGCAGTTTTTTATTTTTATTTATTTATTTATTTATTTATTTATTTATTTATAAATTTTATTTGTTTATTTATTTATGGCTGTGTTGGCTCTTTGTTTCTGTGCGAGGGCTTTCTCTAATTGCGGCAAGTGGGGGCCACTCTTCATCGCAGTGCGCGGGCCTCTCACTATCGCAGCCTCTCTTGTTGCGGAGCACGGGCTCCAGACGTGTAGGCTCAGTAATTGTGGCTCACGGGGCTAGTTGCTCCGCGGCATGTGGGATCTTCCCAAACCAGGGCTCGAACCCGTGTCCCCTGCATTGGCAGGCAGATTCTCAACCACTGCGCCAACAGGGAAGCCCCTGTTGCAGTTTTTTAAATGTGACCTTGACATTTGTAGGTGGAGGAAGGGAAATATGACTTGAAGTTCTGCCAGCCAGCTTTTGCTGTGCGGACTTGTGGTGCTGTCTCTGTATTCAAAAGCATTTTCTGTTATTCCTGAAGTATAGTTTATCAGGTTGCCTGTGAGAAACAAAAGCTAATGGCGCAAGTGGCATCCCACTCACTGGATAGAAAGGAAAGAGGCAGATGTGAATTTAATACTCAGCCAATCTAAAGAAAAGTGTTTCTGTATTTGCTTGGGTCTGTGGCTAAACTGTAGTCTGCAAACTGGACTGTAAGGCAGGCCACGGTTTGGCTAGCTAATGTTTGTTACCAAAAAAAAAAAAAAAAAAAGACTACATTCCTTTTCAGCCGCTACCTAAGCCATTCTTTGTACCAAAAGCAGTATAGGAGATGGAGTTGGGAGGGGCCCTGAAAAATGGGAAGAGTTCCTAGAATTTCAGGAGCTGTGGATGGTTTGCCATGTGTATCTTGGCTACCCTCTCAGAGAGCTTTCCTCCCATCCCTTTAACCCTTATGCTTTTAGTTACCTGGTTGAAATTTTAGAACCACTATATTGAAGTTAGTCAGAGTTGGGCTGGTATTGACACACTTCCTAGGTGTATCCATGTATTTCCTTTCCTCAGTGACTGTTGCCTATAGAGTAAAAGCCAAAAACTCCCCGTGTATGGCAGTTAAAACCCTTTATGATATGGCCCTGGCTGGGGCTCCAGTCAAATCACATTACCAGGTAACGCTGTTCACTTTCTCTGTTCATGCCTTTTACATGTGGCTTCCTCTGCATATGTTTCTCAAATAGCCCTGTTTGTCTGGTGAATGCTTATCCCTTGCACTTGCTCCTGGCCCCATGGTTGCTGCTCTGTTCTCACTAATATTGATAGCGGCTCATAAGCGCTTTCCACTGCCCTAAGTGTATCATTTCATTGAATCCTCACAACAATCTACAGATGAGGAAATTGGCTCAGATAGGTGAAGTTACTTCCTAAGTTAACACAGTAGTAAGTGATGGTGCCAGGACTCAAACCTATTCTGATAGCAAAATATATGCTCTTACTACTCTGCAGTGCTTCCCAGTTTCACCTTGTCCATCTGTCCTACTCTGTCCATCATTCACTCCCTACCATTAATTTTTTTAATGTTATCTATTTCACTATCTTTTTTTTTTTTTTTTTTTTGGCCGCACCACACGGCATGTGGGATCTTAGTTCCCCAACCAGGTATTGAACCTGTGCCCCCTGCAGTGGAAGCGTGGAGTCCTAACCACTGGACCACCAGGGAAATTCCTTCACTATCTTTATTTCATTTGGCTTTAATCTTTTCTTATTGTAGTAAAATATATATAACATAAAATTTACCATTTTAACCATTTTAAGTGTACAGTTCAGTGGCATTAAGTACATTCATATTGTTGTGCTCTATAGTTAATTTTTATTCTGTACCCCTCTGGACTATTCATTCTCTGACAGTAGGGTCATTCTTACTGATACCTGTATCTTCCAGGCCTAGGAGCTGCTACAGTGTGGGCAGGTACTTAATAATATTTGAGGAAGTAAGTGACTATATTTGCTAGGCTGATGGAATTACTTTCTGATAACAACTGATAAACTTATGAATTGGTTAGTAAATAACACTAGCGTAAGCATTTCCATATTTCATTTACTTTAAAGCTGCAACAGAGTCCAAAAGGTGGCATAATACATTTAGAAGAGGGAAGACTTTTTTTCTAGTCTTATGTTTTCCATAAAACATAAGACTTATGTGGCTACTTTAATTAATCAAAATAAAATTAAGTTAAAAATTCAGTTGCTCAGTCACACTAGTCACATTCTAAGTGCTTAATAGCCACATGTGGCTAGTGGCTATCGTTTTGGATAATGAAGAGAGAGAACATTTCCATCATTGTAGGAATTTCAATTGGACATTGTTGGTCTAGACTTTGAAAGCAGAGAATACTGAAACTGTTATTTTCTTTTAGAACTTGATATTTTGGCAAAACTTCATTGTGGTAGCATGTGGTTTAGTACCATTGCTTTTTTTTTTTTTTTTTTTTTGCGGTACGTGGGCCTCTCACTGCTGTGGCCTCTCCCGTTGCAGAGCACAGGCTCCGGACGCACAGGCTCAGCGGCCATGGCTCACGGGCCCAGCGGCTCCGCGGCATGTGGGATCTTCCCGGACCGGGGCACGAACCCGTGTCCCCCTGCATCGGCAGACGGATTCTCAACCACTGCACCACCAGGGAAGCCCTAGTACCATTGCTTTTTGGAGAAAGAAGTAGTTCCTCAACATTTACTGAGCAACCTTTCCTGGGATACTGGGATGTGCCTCAACCTTGAAGCTGGAGATAGTTAGGGCTGAGACCAGATCTGACTGAAAGAACGACACAGAGTTTCATTGGGAACCTAATCATGATCAGGGGCAGAAAGCAGATGGGAAACTGACACAGATGACCAGAGCTGTTGGTCCAGAAAGTACCAGTGAATGACCCTTGTGTATCAGTACAAATCCTGGGTAAAGATTTTTAGCTTTTTTCTTAGGGAGTATGGAAAACAAAATTCTCTAAAACCTGAATTCACAGTCAGTAGCCCTGATGGTGATTTGGTGTGGGAAGCAGAGGGAATTGGGATCACAGAGTAGGGAACCTAATAAGGCAGAATAATTTCAAAATCCTTCTAGATCCCTGACTTCCTTCTGGAAGCTCTGCTTCACTTCATATCTCACATTTTAAAGTACATGAAACTTGAATTGCAGTTGACTAGGTAAAATAATGTTATATCTCATATTTAATTAAAACATTTAAACTAATGTTAATATGTGATTTCTGTTTTGGGGAAAGATGAGATGTTTGATTAAAATTATAGAATTTTGCCTTTTAAGGGCCTCACCTTAATTTTGCCTTGTGGGCTTCAAAGTGGATTGGCAGAATCCTGCCCAGGATCCAAGTCTCTATTGCACCATGCTGCCTTCCTACAGTCAAATTGAATGAAATTAAAACATTCCTAGAGTAATCTTTAACTTGCTTTTGTAAAAAACACATTATAGATTACGATTAGCTAGTGTTTTAGACTTGAATTTGTTAAGTGGCATTACCCATAAGCTTTTATTTGTTCACATTTGGAAAAAAATTGGATACTCAAAGTTTTTTTAAGATCCTATTGTGGTAAATGTATAACTTCATAGCCAAAAACAGTAAATAAAGAAAAAAATCAATATTTTCAAAATCTCTTACTGTAGCCAATCACAGATTAAGGAGTCACTGATCTTTTTGTTTTTGCCAAATTCTTTCCTATTGGACAAAAGCTTGTCAACTGGATCTTCCTTTGTATTAAAGAAAATTCCTAGACTGAGCCATTTATTGATCTCTTGCCATAAAGTAGGTTATTTATATATATTCACCAAATCTCACAACAGTTGAACAAGATGGTTATTTTTATCCCCATTTCAGGAAGTAGCTATAGGGTAGTTAATTAAACAAAAATAGTGGCAGATATGGGATTTGAATTCAACTCTAACTCAGACCCATGTCCTTTTCACTATGCATCTGTCTTTTAAGTTAAACCGTGGTAACAATATATATAAGCTTTGCACTAAATTTCAAATTGCTTATGAGCATGCTGATTTAGTGGTATATCTATCATTTTAGGAACCAATGTGTGTCTCTTGTCTCTCCCTTTTTAAAGCAATTTAAGTCACCAGCCAAAGACTCTGGATTTCTCAGAACATTTCCTAATCTGTTTAAGGTGTTGTATTTTGTGAGGCAGAAGGTTTTGGGGTTATATTTGTGTATTTATGTGCCTTAGGAGTCTGCTTTTTACCGAACAGTTCTGATATCCTTTGCCTCTGTGTTGAAATGAATTGAACACACATTGGGGTTATTTCTAGCAGTGGTTTGGATTCTTCTAGCTAGGAATCATTTTGCTAGCTAGATCTGGTTGCTGAGAATCTGGGTGAGACTGTTTGAGAAGGTAGCCTGATCTAGCTATTCCATTGACTTGTCAGGAGGTAGGATTAACATTGTTCTCCATATCTCCTCAGGCCTCCTGCATTAGTGATGATCTGTAAAGCCAGAGACAACATTATTAGCCAGTGGTCTCAGGGCTGGATGGAGGGACTGTAGACATAGTTACTGAATTCCATAATCAGGGATCTTTGTGACCACTGGAGGAATTTGTTTTAAGGCAAATATAAAGAGTTCTTCTTTCCTCGGGGGGTAGTGTACTACATCTGGAATTATTGTATCAAGCAATTTATAGGCTCAAAATATAGAAAAAGGTTCAAGAATCACAGCAAGTAATTAAACTACATTGGTGATGTTAGGGGGTTCCATTCCAGGTCTTTGAGAATGGTGTCATGAATGAGTCAATAGTTAACCCTCCTATAATCTCTTCTTTGGTACCACAGATACAGCACTAGATTGGATGGACCCTTGGGGTTAGTTAGTTAGTCGTAGCTCACATATGTTGTGCTTTGACTTTGTCAAGTACTGTGTAAAGTCTTTACATTCACTATCTCATTTAATCCTTTTAACAGACCTATAAGGTAAGTGCTGTTGTTAATCCCAGTTGATAGCAGGGTTAAGGTCAATTCTGCTTGGGTCATATCAACTGAAAGTGTAAAAGGGATAAGTCTCCAAAGTAAAATCAGAATGCCATTAACCAGAAGGGGGGAGTGGTTGCTAGGCAGATAAAAGCAATAGATGTCCACTTTAACTATTTTTCATAGTATTTCTTTTTTTTAGTCACCCTCTCTTTATTTGTGTTTGATCTAGTTACTTTGAGTTCCGAATGTTGTTTTAAGAAAATGTATTAGGCTTTGTCTTTTCTTGAGACTTCTAGTACAGCTTTTTCATTTAATGTCCAGAATCTGAGGTCCAGAATAGAGAGTGACTTGCCTAAAGTCATATGACTGAACTCAAAGTGGCTTGAACTATAACTTGCCCATTATACTATTCTGCCTTCCCATGTTTTGTCCTATTTTTGAGTCAATTTATGTTAAGTGAGTGCTTATTCTCAGTTTCATTTCTGGCAGCATGTTCAGTATTGGACCCATGTGTAATGAATGAGTGATTTCCTCATTGCCTGGCATCTCTCCACAGCTTTTCTGATCCCCATGTGTTTAGGTAGAGACGGTTTAAAGTTGCTCTGAGGTGAGCCTTTTTAGGCATCTCATCCACTTTAGCAGCTTCCAAACTCTGGTTTTCCAGACCAGATTTCCTCATTCAGACATTCTACACACTTTTCAGGCTAGACCTAGATTTTCTGATCCTGTGACTTCCTTACCCTAGACTGTGATCTAGAGGCAGGGTTGTGTTTTCTTTTTAGTTCATCCTGCATTTGAGCACCTTACTTAATGTATCGACAACTGTTTCGGGCATAGAAGCAGCTCTGCAAATGGATATGGCACTGTCCCTACCCTTGAAGAGCTCACTGTCTAGTGGAGGAGGCAGTTATTTAAGTTGTGAATGCAGGAGAGGCCTCTTCTGTTTTCCACGTTTCATAGTTGTCATATTTTTTTTTTTTTTTTTTTTTTTTTTTTTTTTTTGTGGTATGCGGGCCTCTCACTGTTGTGGCCTCTCCCGTTGCGGAGCACAGGCTCCGGATGCGCAGGCTCAGCAGCCATGGCTCACGGGCCCAGCCGCTCCGCGGCATATGGGATCCTCCCAGACCGGGGCACGAACCCGTATCCCCTGCATCGGCAGGCGGACTCTCAACCACTGCGCCACCAGGGAGGCCCCATAGTTGTCATATTTGAGCTGGGTCTTGAAGGATGATGAATAGTTCTTTACCAAGAAGGACTGTGGCTTGTTTGGTGAATGCCCAGGATTGCAAGGACTTTAAAAGTGGTGTTTAAACAGTCTACTTGCTGTTTGAATCCTTCTTCTCCACATGACGCTCAGTTGCTCTTTTGGCTTCTGGTTGCCTGGCTCTGATGACAGAAAATGTTCTTATATCCCTCTAGTCCTAGTTTTGCTCCATTATTTTTGAATTTACCATTGAGATACTACAGTTGATGTTTATTGAACATCTGCTTTGTACTAAGCTTGTGAGACATAATGGGTATACAGCTGAGAACAAGACAGGCCAGGTCCCTTCCCCTAGGGTGGTGGAACACTGTTAGTGGAACAGTCTAATAGTGGCATCAGACATTGAGCCAATAATTCCTTGCTGATGAGTGCACAAAGCATTATAGATAATTATAACGGGGCTTTGACCTTGTGTATGAGACAAGGATAAGAGAGGCAAGAAAAAGCTTTTCTGAGAATGAGTAGAAGGCAAACTGGAGAGAGTAAGCAGTCATTCCAGGAAAATAGAACTTTCATCACCTATGTATAGAGCACCTACTGGGTGTTTGTCACTCACTGTGCTTGATTTTTCTCTTCAGTGTGATAGTTACACACCAATCAGAAAGATGTAGCTCAGATTTTTTGGGCCTGAAATGTGCTCTGAGAGGTATTTATTCCAACTTGAATGGCATATTTATTAATGGAAGAATTGCTCCCATTTGTGTGTATAGGTAAAATTCTTAAGCAACTGTGAAAATTTTAAGTAAAATTTTCCTGTTGGATATTTTATAAGTTCACATTTTGTATATTTTGCTTTCTTTTGGAAAATAATTCATTGATAACATAGTAGAACATGACGAGTATTAAGTACATTGTAATTTTATTACGAACTTTTTACAGCTAACTTTGGCATGCTTACTCATAATTACTTGTGTTGTTGTTTATTGAGCTCCTCTGTGCCAGGGACTGTGCTAAATAAGCATTTTATATCAGTGTCCCACTTAATCCTCATTACTACTCCATGATAAGTGCTGTTACTATCTCCATTTTTTTATATAAAGATGATGAAATGGAGGCTCAAAGAAGGATGTACAGTAGCTAAATGTTATAGAGCTAGGATTCAAATCCAGATTTGACATCTGAGTCTGGATTTTTTTTCCCGCTATATGATACTTGATTTTTCATATTTGGAGGCACCTTGGAGTAATTCATGAATTGTAATCTTTTTTTCCCGTTGTTTTCTCTTTAGGTTTTTGTCAGGACGAATTGGCAGAGCTTGACCCAAGCACTAGTAAGTTCTGAATGTTCCCCAGTGTTCATGTGTAAGAAAAGTGTATGTGTGTGTACTTTGAAATGTATAACTTAAGATGTCATTTATAGACCTATTGACAGATTTTATTTCACTTTAATTTATGATTATGGGGAGGGCATTCTCTCTTTTCTAGTTATGTTTTCTTTCTCTTCTCCTAATGTTATTTGGTGGCCAGAGTCTAGCCATTTAATAGAAAATTCTTTGCTGAAAATTTCTATTTAATACTAGTTTCTTGTTCTCCATCATCCCATGAAACCACCACCAACAAAAATTGTGCTTTCATTTATGCACACATACAACCATATACCCACAACCACTTTTTAAAATGTTGACATAATTTTGATATAATTTCTTTCAAAGAAGGATTATGTAAAGGTTTAGATATTTATAGTTGATAACCTTCATACCACAATTTAATTTCTAAAGCATCTTCAACTACATTCTTAAGTTTAAGGTATGAGAATGACCATTTCAAAGTCTAATTAAATGATGCTTTTCAGGACTATTTAAGTCTTGATCATAGATAATCATCTGTGTTTATAGTGCTCTCATAATGTGGCATACACCATTCCGGGATATGGAGAATATTCAGTGTATACATACCTTATTTTGCTATAATACCAAAAGGTCGAATGATACTTTAGATTGAGACTCCATGAGATGATTTAGTTATTTTTTCTAGTTCTTGTACTTGTTAGGGTCATGGGGCTGGTTATTGGTCACCATTCTGCTGTTGAGGTAACCGATCAAGTTCACCTTCTCACCATCCTAATATCAGCTGTGGACATTGTCATGTTTTCCTCACACACCTTAATAGTATAAACATTCATGTTTGTTCAACTAACTTATTAATTGCAAGATAAAATAAGTCTCATAATGCTTATCAAACACCAGGGAAATAGATTTGTCTTTCTACAAGTCATAAAGTTCAGAATCAGCTTTGTAGGTAATATAGGCTCAGTTTACCCCACCTTCCTACCTGACATCCCATTACCTGTGAGTGAACACACTATTTTCACTGTCTTTCTCTTAATGAATAGCCGTCATTTAGGAGGAGGAAAAGGTAAATTCTCGAGTCATGGTCCTCTCTTAGAGGCATTTTTGAACACTAGGAAGGATATTGACATGCCCTGTGATCTTTCAGATAGAACTACATGTAAAACAAGCCAGATAATTGAGAACTCAGTTTAACATTGAATGTTCTCTGCAACAGGCCCAGTTCTAGGCTCCAGGGATACACAAATAAATAAATCTATGTCCTGCCCTAATTTATTAATAGTCTATTGGAAAATATTTCCTTGTCTGGAATTATTTCAAAATACACTTTTTTTTTTTTTTTTTTTTTTTTTTTTATTATTATTTTTTTTGCAGTACGCGGGCCTCTCACTGTTGTGGCCACTCCCGTTGCAGAGCACAGGCTCCGGACGCGCAGGCTCAGCGGCCATGGCTCACGGGCCCAGCCGCTCCGCGGCATGTGGGATCTTCCCAGACCGGGGCACGAACCCGTATCCCCTGCATCGGCAGGCGGACTCTCAACCACTGCGCCACCAGGGAAGCCCC
The DNA here is from genome assembly GCF_949752795.1 of Hyperoodon ampullatus. NCBI lineage: Eukaryota > Metazoa > Chordata > Mammalia > Artiodactyla > Ziphiidae > Hyperoodon > Hyperoodon ampullatus. Next base: position 10,788,397 of record NC_136919.1, read on the forward strand.
AAAATACACTTTTTTAAACCTCTAATTTAGCACACAGTATCCAAATTTATTCTTTTTTTCTGCACTTAGTAACAATTGAAAATACTCGTGCCCATCTTCTAGGAAAGGCACTTGATATTCTTATGAAGATTATTATTGGATTATTGTTTTTTCTGGGCCAAGTAATTCTAACTCATTTAACATTTCTGCATAGACTCTCTAGCTAGATATTGTGCTTTATATACCTCTCCATTCCAGGAGAATGAACAGATATTGAATCATAATTTTATATATCAGTATAGAATGGGAGTTACCTAAAAAAATCATTTTTCTTTTAAAAATCATACTTAGCTTATGTGGCCAATATTTTCAATAGTCCCCATGTTATTTTTGTGAAGTTAGTATTTTTGGTCTTTCTCTTTGAAGAAATACATAAAGATCTGACATTATAATAATGAATGGGAAGAAACAAAAGTTTATCATCTGGTCTGAGTCAGTCTTGGGGTTTAATTGAGCATGCTCAGCCCTACCAAGTCATAGCACACCTCAAGACTGAAATGGGCTGTACACATGTGTTGTGTAAAGTTGGTTATGGTTGTTGGTACTACAAATTCCATGGCTTCTGGTTGGGAAGGAATAACATCTATGTTAATATTTCACAACTTCTGCACATTAGATGGAGAATAATAGGGTTTTCTTTGTGATGCATCTTTGGAATTTAGAGGCTCCAGTGTCTCCCTTACCCCCAAATTCCTGATAAGGAAGGCCTGCTCATACTTGCTTATTTTGGACCAGGAAATACCATTGTTGCTGATTTCCCATTTTGCTTGGCAGTGGTTGTAGACAGCAAGTTTGGGACAACATGTTGGAACTGGATGAGGAAAGACTGACTTTGTAAAATTTGTATAGCCTTTTTTTCCCCTACATTTTTTGTGATAGACCATATGGGTAGCATGCTTAGAATACGGGCAGCTACTCACACTCTGGCTGCCTTCCTATGATTCCTGGGCTTCCTGGAGTCCAATGTTACAGCACAGGTTCAGGCTAAGTTCATTTCTACAAGAAGCATCTCTGTACCCTGCCTATTAGCATAAGGGACAAGGGCAGTCAAAGGTCAAGAGAAGTTCAAAACAGCATAACCTTTCTGTGCTTCTGTTTCCAAATAACCCCAGTCTGCCCTGCTCCCCGAGTTTTTTCCTCAGCCATCGTGCTTACCGTGTAGTTGTAAAACTCAAGAGAACAAGGACTGACTTGATATAAGGGAAGTTAGAGAATAGAAATCATTGTTGCTTAAAACAGGAGAAATAATTGATTTATGTTTGGGGACCAATTAGGCTATAAAACAGGAACAGTAAAGGGACCTATGACTTCAGGACAGTTACTTGCTCTGATTTCTGTCCCACAGACAAGGGGCTCCCCAATAAAGGCTGTCGGCTATCTAGGCTAAATTATTAATTCCTTTCATGCCTCTCAGGGCTTGTAAACAGCACATAATACAGGAAAACAATTGATACTGTTCAGTTATTGGCCAGATAGAGGGTCAAAGGGTAAATAGTTGGATTAGCAACAGCTGTTCTTCCTCCCTAGTCAGATTTTTGTCCCTTATTCTGTTGCAGCAAAACCATTCCTGGGTTCTTGGCCTCTAAATAGTTAAATCCATTTCTCTTCTTGTAAAATAATCCTACAAATAATTAGAGAATAAACACTGACCAGAATTGAAAATACTCGTATTTTAATTGAGTTTCCAAATTTGAAGATGAGCATTCTTTTTGGTATGTGCTGACTATGTTGTTTGGTGTTCAAAGGGTATTATGTCAAGGAAAGTAACTACTTGAAGTTTAGACAGATTAGAAGCTTTCTAGCTGTTTATACCAACTGCTTGAGGATTTTCATGCAGCTTGATTAAAAGAAAAAAATTGCCTTTGTTTAAACTGATGGTAGGATAATACGTGTTCGTTGTGGAAAACACTAGAAGAAAACTATAAACACCCCTAATCCCACCACCTGGAAATAACCATTGTTTCTTATTTGAGAATATGTCCTTCCAGTTTGTGTCTGAGCTTATTTTTTATGTGGTTAGAAGTCATATATACAATTTTGTATCCTGTTTATTGCTCCCCCACTCAACATTACCTTGGGAACACTGTCCCAAGTCATGAAACAGTTTTCATAAAGATTTTTTTTTTTTTTTTTTTTTTTTTTGCGGTACGCGGGCCTCCCACTGTTGCGGCCCCTCCCATTGCGGAGCACAGGCTCCGGACACGCAGGCTCAGCGGCCATGGCTCACGGGCCCAGCCGCTCCACGGCATGTGGGATCTTCCCGAACCGGAGCACGAACCTGTGTCCCCTGCATCGGCAGGCGGACCCTCAACCACTGTGCCACCAGGGAAGCCCGTGAACGTAGTTTTATATAAATTTTTTGTCTGCATTTCAAGTGAGCCCTTTATCTTTTTATATAAGCCCAAACTCTTCTGAATTAAGAGCATGGACTCTGGCTTAAGATTGCTTGAGTTCAACTTGGCTTCGGTATTTACTAGCTCTGTAATCTTGGCTAAGTTATTTAACCTCTCTGTGCCTTAGTATTCTCATCTGTTAAATGGGGACAATAAAAAAGTACTTCTACTTCACAAGGCTATTGTGGAGATTAAGGAAAGTAATATATGCATTTGGAACAATGCTTGGCAAATGGTAAACACTATTAAGTGTATGCTATTCTAGGCTATATAGCATAATGTTGAAATTCTCAGTCTTTCTGTACCTAACGTCTGTTGTAACCACTTTATTCAATTAAACTATCCTGTGTTGCCTAATGACACAAAGATAAATCATTCCAGATGTTAGCAGGTGTAAGTTACTGCTTCAAGTAAATAGTTCCCTCAAAGGAATGGAGCTCACGTACGGCTGGCCAAGACTGTTCTTACCATCTGGTTGACTGTTAGGGTGTTTTGGGCCCCTTCGCCCAAGCAGCAGCAGGTAACCAAAATGACCATCTGCCAACCCATTTAGTTAACCTCTTAGGAAACTAAAGGAGTTAACCCTCTGCTTATTTAAAATAAATACTCAGATTATGCACTTTCTCTTTGGTCAGTAGCAAGGTCTTATAGAGAGCATGCTGAGGAAGAAATCTGTGTAATTAAAGACCTGCCATTACCATTTAATTAAATTTATTTATTTATAAATCCTATGATACTTTAAAAAATAATTAATTAATTAATTTTTTTTGGCTGCGTTGGGTCTTTGTTGCTGCGTGTGGGGGCTACTCTTCGTTGCAGTGCACGGGCTTCTCATTGCAGTGGCTTCTCTTGTTGCAGAGCATGGGCTCTAGGGGCATGGGCTTCAGTAGTTATGCCTTGCGGGCTTCAGTAGTTGTGGCTCACGGGCTCTAGAGCACAGGCTCAGTAGTTGTGGCACATGGGCTTAGTTGCTTTTCGATATGTGGGATCTTCCTGGGCCAGGGCTTGAACCCATGTCCCCTGCATTGGCAGGCGGATTCTCAGCTACTGCGCTACCAGGGAAATCCCTACCATTTTTAAAAGACTGCATACTTGGGATTCTTGCTGACTCAGACTTTTTAATATATATATGTGTGTGTGTGTGTACACACACACACACACACATACATATACATACATACATACATATACATATGTATATATTTTCCCCTACTGAGCAAAGACCTGGATAAATGAGCATTTTAGAAGAGATTTGAAAGTTAAATTAATCTTTGCCCTCTGTTGCCATACTGATAGAAGCCCACCAGGGAGAGATCCATGAGTGATGTGGGATGAACAGGCAATTGAAAAAACAGCTTCAGAATAAGACAGCCTAACATCACTAGTTTGCTCTGGCTTTGCATTCATCTGTCAAGTGTTTTGGGATCCCAAGGAGACTTTTTGTGGATCCTTCAAGCTATAAAAGAGAAATGTATATCTCAGCTAGAGTTACCCATAGGTTCATTCCAAAATTCCAACATTCTGTACCATGTCCTATGGGTCTATTCCTAGTTGTCAAACTATATGTCACAATTTTTTTTTTTTTTTTGTGGTGCGCGGGCCTCTCACTGTTGTGGCCTCTCCCTCTGCGGAGCACAGGCTCCGGACGCGCAGGCTCAGCGGCCATGGCTCACAGGCCTAGCCTCTCCGCGGCATGTGGGATCTTCCTGGACCAGGGCACGAACCCGTGTCCCCTGCATTGGCAGGCGGACTCTCAACCACTGCGCCACCAAGGAAGCCCTATATGTCACAAATTTTGATCTCAGAAAACAGTTTATATAAACCCAAGTGTGGTCTGCAGATAATGAACTTAAGGTTGGGTGTTAGAGATCAAAGAAAATTAACATTTATTGGGTATTCCTTATGTGCTAGGTACTTTGAACATATTCGGTGGGAGTGAGAAGGGTTGGTTATAGCATATAAAGTATCTAAATTTAAGTTTGACTTTGTAATACCTAGTCCACTGTTTCCTTCCCTCCCCATTTCTCTTTTTCCCTTTGATGTGTGTGTCAAGCCTAAGACTCAGTTCCTGCCCTCAAGGGACTCTGGTTTAGTCAGGAACGACAGACAACAAAATTTGATGATATGTGGCTTTTACTACATAATAGTAGTTAGTAATAATAATAATGGCTAATACTTATTACACATTAAGTGCTTCATGTGCATTTTTCATTAAGCACTCATAAAGCCTGTTTGAAAAGATACTATTCCTATCCTAACAGATGAGAGTGCTAAGGCCTGGAGAGGTTAAATGACTCACCCCAAAGTACACAGTGGAGAAACATCTGGGACTTCAGAGCTGCTGTTTTAATGAATCTTCTATCCTGTTTCTAGCTCTCTTGACTGTGACAAGTCTCAGATGCTAATGGAAGAGTTTAAGGCAGTATAAGGATTTATAACATATATAATGGGGCCTTTTATGTACAGAATGAAGACTATTTTCTAAGCGTCATTTGGGCTCTTTTGCATATATTAGAATTATTTTGGATGTAAAGTAGAGTAATTCACTGTGGAATAGGTTCCCAAAGAGATTTCTTCTGAGGTTCAGGATTATTCCACTATGTATTATCAAACAGGTTCTTTCCTGAAACAAATGAAGATAGTTCATAAGATAAGCTCCCTTGGTTTTCCCCTTTATGTCACCTTTCCTTCACAACATTCTGTTTGTGATATTGGTATTTCACATTCATAACAGTTCCAAGAGCCTTGCTTCCAAAGCTTCAGCTGAATCTGCTAGATCACTGCAAGATCACGTCTCCTGAATGTGGCCTTTTGCTGGGGAGTTCCTTTCTGATAAGAATTCTTTTGAACAGGGTGGGGGTGGGATGAGATCCAGAGTTTAGGCTGAGCTTCATCCCCTTGACCTTTGCCCCTATTTCAGAGTTTATACTGACTTGATAGAGATTCCCTGTGGAGCCGAGAGTTTAGGACTTGTTTACAATTGATGAAAAGATAGTTGCATTCAAAGGCTCTTGTTGGATCCTTGGATAGTCATGAATCTCTGCCATTATCTATGGTGGGTTCAGGGAATGCTTGAACATCTGGGTCTGGAGATATGTAATGGATGACTAAGAAGGAACGAGAAGAAACTCTGAAATTAGATAGGTTGCTGAAATTATTTCTGTGAGTGCAGTATTGCAGTAATTTTGAGAGCAGAGAAGGATTCCTATAAACCTGTGCTTTATTTCATTTTTTTTAAAAAAGCTGAAAGTGGTTGTTTAAATTCAGTATATGATAGCAAAGGGGTATGTGTGGGAATTCTCTTCCTTTTCTGATGTCTCACCAAGGAGAAAATTTGCTGTGTTAGGCAAATGTATTAGGTAGTGGAGGGAAACCCTGGATTATTAAAGCCACCCTCTTCAGAGTTATACATAGTTTTACAAATTGGTGTTTTCTCTCAAAATCTTGGGGTTCTCTAAGTATGTTGAGGAGAGTATAGCAATTCAGTCCCAGATGAGTCTTCATAAGCCTTTTCTGGGCATACAGGTCAGTTAAGACTCTTAGCTTCTGTATCTGAAGTTACATATCTTTTTTTTTGTTGGTCCAGTATTTGTTTTTGTAGATTTGAATCTGAAAGAAAAGATAAGCATCTTTCTTTGAAGGGTGCTGACAGTATGAACCAAAATTGAATAGATACATCCTCTGTTGGTAAGCATAGGAAAGGATAAACTGCATGAATAATAAGATTCACAGTGAAAATAGTGTTATATCGTTTTCACCTTAGCACAAAATTCCATGTGCTAAATGTAGTCTGGCTTATAGATGTATTTTGTTTGACTAACTGGATGTTTAAATAAAAGCATGTTAGTTGTCAACATTTAAAACCTGCAAGAGTTTCGTAAAAATTTCCATTTCTGGCCTTCTTGATAAATTGGATGGTCCAGCACTGGGCCTGGATTTCTGTTGATACATGGCATCTGTTGGCTGGAACAGAGTAGTGGCTGCCCTCTTTAAATGAGCATGCAGACTCAGGTTTGTCACAAACCCACATGGCCTCCTTCATCCATTTATGTTTCCTTCCAGTCTTCTCTAGGTATTTGAGTTTGCAGTTCCTACATTAAAAAATGATAATTAACAGTGCAGATGAAGGTGTGGGAAAACGGGAAGTCTGTGAGTATAATCTAACAATATCTGTCAACACTTAAAATGTTCGGGTTTATTCTTGCAGATTTAGCAGTTTAAAATTAAAAATTTTTAAATTTAAATTTGCAGATTTAGCAGTTAGTACATCTGGGTATTTATCCTATAAGAAATGAAAGGTGTGCAAAATGTATATTCACAGATACTCTTTTCAGCATTTATAATAGCAAAAAAGGAACAGCTCAAAAGTTTAATAGGGGACTAAAATGGTTTGTAGTTATCCATGTAATAGAATACTATAGAATCATTAAGGAGAAGGTAATTTTTAGTCTGGAAGAAGATACACTGAAGTTAACAGTGATATCTTTGGGCAGGTGGTATCACAGAGTACCTTTCACTATTTCTGTTTTAATTTTTATAAATTAATTAATTTATTGGCCACACCGCAGCTTGTGGGATCTTAGTTCCCTGACCAGGGACTGAACCTGGGCCCCCGGCAGTGGAAGTGCAGAGTCCTAACTACTGGACCACCAGGTTTTATCCCTTAATTTTTTTTTTAAACAAGGCTCTTGTATTAAGAAATGAGATATATATTTTTAAAAAAATCTGTGGCTCTCATTTCAGCTGCCAAGCTTCCAAGCTATTCTGTCAAATTGAGTCACCCAGGCTACAGCTTTCCATTTAGATGGTAGATTTTACATTCAGAATTCTCTTTCCTTGAAATTGCTCTAAGGAATAGGAACCTGTATCCTCAAGTATCCGGAACCATCTTGAAGCCAAAAAACAGGATAAAAGCTTAGAGCAGCATTTTCAGGCTTCTGCTTGCCACCCTGCCTCCATTCACTAATCAAGCTATCAGAATTGGCCTCCTTTTTACCCTGCTATCAAGAATGTAGGGAGCCTTAAGTAAGCTTCTCATACGAATTGTGCTGTCCTGGCAGTTGCAGGTCATGTTGCTGGAAGTGACCCTAATGGACACGGTGTGGTGCAGTGGAAAGAACATGAGAGTTTGCATCTTGGCTTTTGCCAGTCCTTGCTAGTGACCATAGGCAACCTGTGAAGGTCAGTTTCTTCATCCATAAAACAGTAATAATCCCTATTAGGGGTTGTTTTTAAAAATAAGTTAGATAGTATATGTGAATTACCAAGTATTTAGCTGCTCTAGCTGTTACTGCATGTTTCTTTGTTCCTGAAATATATGATGAAGGGTTTCTAACTTTTTGGGCTAATACTTAGTGAGCGTTTACTGTATGCTAATGGTTTTAAAACATTGTCTCCTTTATTCTTTCAACTCTATGAAGTTGTTCTCAACTCTTGTTCTCCCCATTTTACAGATAAGGAAACTGACAGTTTAGCACTTGGCTAAGGTCGCAGAGCTGTTAAGTGGCAGAGCTGAAGCCTGTATGATTCCAAAGCCAGTGTACTTTTTATCTTTTTAAAATAGTGGTATGATTTACGTACAGTGAAACACACACATATTAAGTGTAACACACACATATTAAGTGTAACGTTCAAGCAGTTTTCACAAATGCATGTACCCTTGTAATTCATGTTTCATCAAGATACAGAACATTGCCATCCCTTCAGAAAATTCCCTTATGCTTTTTCTCAGTTGATCCCACTATTCTGCCCCAAGAAGCAATAACTTCGGATTTCTGTCATGATAGATTAGTTTGTCTGCTCTGACATGTCTTATAGATGGAATCATACAACATGTGCTTTATTGTGTCTAGTGTTTTTCAGCATAATGTTTGAGACTCATCCATGTTGTTGCAGGTGTTAGTAATTCATTTCTTTTTATTACTGAGTAGTATTCAATTGACTATATCATAGTTGATCTATTCATCTGTTGATACTCGGGCTGTTTCTAGTTTTGTACTATTATGATAAAGTAGCTATGAAAATTCTTGTACAAGGTTTTTGTGGATATATTTTAATTTCTCTAAACGTATCTAGGAATTGTTGGGTCAGATGGTAGATGTATGTTAAACTTTTTATGAAATTGCCAGTTTTCCAAATTGTACATTTTACAATTCCAGTAGTATGATTTCTAATAGTTCCACATCCTTGTAAGTGTTGTTAACTTTTAAATTTTAGTTATTCTAGTGAGCAGGTAATGGGACCGATGTGGTTTTAATTTGCATTTCCCTGATGACTATTTATATTGATTATCTTTTCATACCCTTATTGGCCGTTCATATTTTGTCTTTTAGAAGTGTCTATTCAAAGTCTTTTGATAATTAAAAAAAATTGTGTTCTTTGTCCTATTATTGAGTTGTGGGTATTTTTTATTACGATACAAGTCCTTCATCATATATATATGTTGTGAATATTTTCTTCAAATCTGTGGTGTTCTCTTCTACTTTATTGACATGATTTTTTTTTTTTTTTTTTTTTTTTTTTTTTTTCGGTACGAGGGCCTCTCACTGTTGTGGCCTCTCCCGTTGCGGAGCACAGGCTCCAGACGCGCAGGCTCAGCGGCCATGGCTCATGGGCCTAGCCGCTCCGCAGCATGTGGGATCTTCCCGGACCGGGGCACGAACCCGTGTCCCCTTGAGAGTCCAAGGTTGGCCGACTCTCAACCACTGTGCCACCAGGGAAGCCCTTGACATGATTTTTGATTAACAAAAGTTTTACATTTTTATGAAGTTCTATTTATTAATTTTTTCTTTTATGATTAATTCTTTCTGTATCCTCCCTAAGAAATCTTGGCCTAACCTGAGGTTGCAAAGGTATTATTCTATGTTTTCTACTGGAAACTTCATGGTTTAGCTTTATTCAATATGGTGTAAGATAGGAATCAAAGTCTTTTTATATGAATATTTATTTGTTTCAGCACTATTTGTTGACAAGACTTTCCTCATTGAATTTTTGATGCACTTGCTGAAAAATAATTTGATCTTTATACGTATGATCTACTTGTAGACTCTGTTTTCTTCCATTAACCTACTTATGTGTTCACTAATACCACAATGTTTTGAATACTATAGTTGTATAATAAATCTTGAAATCGGATGGTGTTAGTCCTCCAACTCCATTTTTCCTTTTCAGAGTTGTTTTAGCTGTTTTGGCTATTCTAGGGTTTTGTTTTGTTTTGTTTTAATTTCGTTTTACATTTTAGAATCTGCTCATCAAAAAAAAAAAATTTTTTTTTTTTTTTTTTTTTTAGTGAAAAGGCTGCTGGAATTTGATTGGATTTCATTGATCTTATCAATTTGGGTAGAGTTGTCATTTTAGAATTGAGTCTTCTATGAATGCAGTATATTTTCCCACTTATTTAGAACTGTATTTTTTCTCAGTGATGTTTTTAAAAAGATTAGTGTTGAGATCTTGTGCATCTTTCTTTAAATTTATCCCTAAGTAGTATGTTTTTTTAGTGCTGTAGTAAATGGTATTATTTTAAAATTTTATTTTCCAATTGTTTGTTGCTAGTATATAGAAATGCCATTGATTTTTGTATATTGAGATTGTATCATACAACATTGTTAAATTTGTGTACTAGTTCTAGTAAGTTTTAAAAATAAATTCTTTGGGACTTTTTATGTGTACAACTATGAATAAAGACAATTTTACTTCTTCCTTTTTAATGTTTATGACTTTTAGTTTTCTTACCTTATGGCATTGGCTAAGATTTGCAGTCCAATAGTAGATAAAAATGTTGAGGATGACATTCTTTTTTTAAAAATTTTTTTAAATTTATTATTTATTTATAAATTTATTTATTTTATTTATTTATTTTTGGCTGTGTTGGGTCTTCATTGCTGTGTGCAGGCTTTCTCTAGTTGTGGCGAGCAGGGGCTACTCTTTGTTGCGGTGCACGGGCTTCTCATTGCGGTGGCTTCTCTTGTTGCGGAGCACGGGCTCTATGCACGCGGGCTTCGGTAGTTGTGGCACGTGAGCTCAGTAGTTGTGGCTCGCGGGCTGTAGAGCGCAGGCTCAGTAGTTGTGGCGCACGGGCTTAGTTGCTCCGCGGCATGTGGGATCTTCCCGGACCAGTGCTCGAACCCGTGTCCCCTGCATTGGCAGGCGGATTCTTAACCACTGCACCACCAGGGAAGCCCGAGGATGACATTCTTGTTTTTGATCTTAGAGGGAAAGAGTTCAATATTTCACTATTAAGAATCATGTTAGCTATAGTTTTTTTCTTATTATTTATTTTAAAAAACTGTGGTGAAATATACAGATCAAAACATTTATTATCTTAACCATTTTTTAAGTGTACGGTTTAGTGCCGTTAAGTACCACACTAGTATTGTTATGAAACCATCACCACCATCCATCCACAGAATTCTTTCTATCTTGCAAAAACGAACCTGTAGCCATAAACAGTATTTCCCCATTCTCCAGACTCCGGCACCCACCATTCTACTTTCTGTCTATGAATTTGGCTAATCTAGGTATCTCATATAAGTGGAGTCATGCTGTATTTGTCCCTTTGTGGCTGACTTCTTTCACTTAGCATACTGTTTTCAAGGTTGATCCATGTTGTAGCATGTCAGAATTTCCTTCCTTTTTGAGATGGACTAATATTCCATTGTTTGTTATATACCACATTTTGTCTATCCATACATCTGTTGATGGATACTTGGGTTGCTTATAGCTTTTAACTATTGTGAACGTTGTGAATAATGCTGCTATGAATATTGAGTGTACAAATAGCTCTTCAAGTCCCTATTTTCAGTTCTTTTGGGTACATAGCCAGAACTGGAATTGCTGGATCATATGGTAATTCTATTTTTAATTTTTTGAGGAACCACCATACTGTTTTCCACAGTGGCTGTGTCATTTTACAATCCCATGCAGCAGTGTACAAGGGTTCTGATTTTTCTGCATCCTCCTATTTTCTGTGTTTTTGATAGTATCACACACACCCAATAGTAGTATCTCACTGTGGTTTTGATTTGTATTTCCCTAATGATTAATGCTGTTGAATGTATTTTCATGTGCTTATTGGCCATTTGTATATCATCTTTGGAGAAGTGCCTATTTAAGTCTTTTGTCCATCTTCTAATCAGGTTTTTTGTTGTTGTTGTTATTTTGTTTTTTGTTTTTTTAATTCTAAGATTTCTTTATATATTATGGATATTACCCCTTATCAGATATATGATTTGCAAATATTTTCTCCCAGTTTATGATTACCTTTTCACTGTTGTGTCCTTTCATATACAGTTGTTTTAAATTTTGATGTAGTACAATTTACTTTTTTTTTTTTTTTTTTTTTGCGGTACGCGGGCCTCTCACTGTTGTGGCCTCTTCCGTTGCGGAGCACAGGCTCTTGGACGCTCAGGCTCAGCGGCCATGGGTCACAGGCCCAGCCGCTCCGTGGCATGTGGGATCTTCCCGGACCAGGGCACGAACCCATGTCCCCTGCATTGGCAGGCGGACTCTCAACCACTGCGCCACCAGGGAAGCCCACAATTTACTTATTTTTTCTTTTGTTGTCTGTGCCTTTGGTGTCATAGCCAAGAAATCATTGCCAAATCCAGTGCCAGGAAGCTTTTCCCCTTTGTTTTCCTTTAAAAGTTTTATGTCTTACATTTAGGTCTTTGATCTATTTTGAGTTATTTTTTGTATAATATGGTATAAGATGATGTTCACATTCATCCTTTTGCATGTGGATATTCACTTTTGCCATCACTTTGTTGAAAAGATGGTCCTTTCCTCATTGAATAGTCTTGGCAACCTTGTTGACAGTCATTGACCATATAGGTGAGGGCTTATTTCAGGGCTTGCTGTTCTGTTTCTTTTGTCTATATGTGTCTCTTTATGCCACATTTTTTTTTTGTTTGTTTGTTTTGTTTTAAGTTATGTATGTTTCAAAAACTGTGGATTTTTAAAATTATTTATTTATTTGGTTGCACTGGGTCTTAGTTGTGGCAGGTGGGCTCTTTAGTTGTGACATGTGAACTCTTAGTTGCGGCATGCATGTGGGATCTAGTTCCCTGCCCAGGGATCGAAACTGGGCCCTCTGCATTGGGAACGTGGAGTCTTGGTAATTCAACTTGGTAATATTTATTGTAGATTTTTGTGATTATGTTCAAAAGAGTCAAAGCCTATATCCTTAACCTCAGTGTCATTTTGGACACGTTCGCTTTTATTTGTGTGAGTTTTTATTAGTTTTTTGTGTAGTCTTATACCAACTAACTGGTTTTCTAGATAGGTTTAGGCACTCTCCTTCTGCTTCAAATTTGAAGTCTCCATCTAGTGGTCTCTTCTGAGAGCACAGTGGTGAGAAGCTGTGATGATGTATTGGCATTTATTCCCACTTAGTCCACTAGGTGGCAACAGGCCCTAACTGAAGAGCCAAGAGCAAGGGATCAGACCGAAAAACGGAAAACAATGCTTGTAAAACTCATAATTAAACGGAACAGAAAACCAAGTTTTTCTGAAAAGTAATACTGCTAGCCCTCAAGATATGAGAGATGGAGTGAGCCTTTAGCTCATTCTAAGAGCATGTTTGGAAACTCTAATTAATATTATATGGGAATCCATTCTGCTGCCTTCCTTCCATTGCCTCTCAAACTTCAAAATCTTGGCTTATTCAGTGGCTATCCAGTTGCTTTTTTTTTTTTTTTTTGAATATTGGGGGATGGGGGAAAGGTGATATAGCTGACCGTTAATGCAAAGAGATCTGAGTTTGGGGAGTCGGGGCAAGAAGGATGTGCTCTTATATCCAAGAGCTGACAATCTGCTTCCAGGGAGACTGCAAGAAGAGGCATTAATAGCTCCGTGCTGTCCCTTGGGTCTGAGACTTCCTTCCTTGGGCATGAAGAAGAGTTTTTATGAATGTTATAGTCGAAGGTGTGGGTTTTCCTTATAAAAATGGAAATTGGGAGAACAGAAATTTTCCTGAATGAGGATTTGTTTAAGATAGTAGTGAAGGAAGAAGGTTGTTTAAGGGGATGTAAGATTCTAAGAAGCCATGAGTAGAATTATCAGGCTGTGAAAATTAAAAGATGATGGGTGGGGTGAGTTTCTAATGCTCCCTGAAGTAGTTAAGAAGAGAAAAGCTTTGGGAGGACAACTAGGCTGGAAGCAGAGTGACCTGGCAGCCTGTTGCAGCTTGCTTGATTATGGCAATGGATGCCAACTTTTTTGACCTCAGTGACTTACGTAGGTTAGAAACACAGCTGACTTAGGCAGGACCCCATTATCTACTTAACCTTCCTATTCCTGCTTTCCAGTTGAAAATTCATTGATAATGGACTATTAACGTGCAAATAAATTTGGAGGGAGGATGATAAATGTGCATTAGCAATTGAGGTATGGTTCATATTTGAAACATGGCATATACTTGTCAAAGTCTAATTACAGTACTAGAAGATTTTAAAATAAGGATACTGTTGGTGTACTATCATACACAGCATGTATCAAACTAATTTGAAAACGATGATGCTGAATGAGCCATAATGAAGATTAAAAAGCAAGAATAACAGTAATTGAAAACTACCACTAATTCCCTCAACAGTGATAATGGAGTTCAGAGAACTGCAAGATTTCCAGTTGATTTTATGTGTGTGTTTGCAGTAGGATCTTTGCACCATTGCCACCCATTTTGTGGCAGCCAGGCTTATTAGTAGAATGCTAAAGAGTCTCTTGTTACTTTTAGTTTATAAACACCAAATTTTATTGACAGTCCATTAACAAGTTACTTATAGCCTTTATTCATAAGTAGAAATGAACTGAACATCAGTCACTCATAAGATGGATGAAAGTTGGATTAATGTACCATGAGGATCCTTTAAATTCATACCTTGAGAATCATGGGGCTAAAAGATTGGGAAGGAGGAGGAGAAGGTAGAAAACAGCCACAGGCTAGCTAGAAGAAGGCTCAGTGCAATGGGCCTTTGGAGCTAGGTGTGAAATAGAAAAAATGTATGTCTTCTGTGACTTAAAGCAAAATCTCACCATTGTGTGTGAATGTGTGTCTTCACTATGTATGCGTAGATGTTTATGATAGGCTCTAATACTGTTGATAGAATTACTACTCATGTGATCAGTCCTATTGACAGAATTATTTGTTACGTGAGTCTAACAACAAATGATTCTTCTAGGAATTGTTTTTCCTTATGTTGAAGGGTAATCAAGAAGGAAGTAAAATCCTTTATGTAATGATTTTGTCCTGGGATTTTTGTTGATTGTTTTTGGTGTGTGCATTATTTAACATCTCAGCTGTCCAGGAATCTTTCAACATAACTAGGATGCAATAAAAGCCAGGCCCTAAACATCATTTTCATCAAGATAATCTTAATTGTGAAATCTAGTCTCTGTCCCTTTGTTTCTCTCTGTCTCTCTTTCCCTTTGTGAGAGGTTTTGTTAGACAAAAACTTAAAATTAAAATACCTTAGTCACCCTTTCCTAATAGTCGTGATAATTTTGACCCTTAATTATCTTTCACCAAAAATATATTCTCTTAAGTTTTATAAGTTAAGTCTGACCAGTTAGTTTCAACCTCTGATCTTTGTTTTCTCTTTTGAAATACCTTGGATAAAAATATCACCGAGCAAACAAACCTCAAAAGCAACATTGGTAAATTAGTGGAAATGATCCTACAAATGCAGATGAAAGATAACAGGGTAATTTGAAAAGCTTCAGAAGTACAGTGGGACTAGAAACAAGTTTGGAAGAAATAAATGTTGATTGGGAGTTGATACGGCTGCTCACATGTTAGTGATGTAGTGCTGTCATGTAAAAAGATTGCTGCCCGGCAGGAATTACTCTTGATTAGTTTTCTTGATATACTTGGTGCCATTTAGATCCTAAATATTAGTGATATGATTTTTACCTATTGTTTAGTATGTACAAGTTTAATCAAGCTATTATAGAAAAGAGCTACCTTTAGTGGGGCTTGCCATATGTCAGATGCCGTGCTAAGCACTTTATTCTCACCTTATATAATCCCCATCACAACTCTATGTAGTAGGTGGTAGTTCCCAGATGAGAAGCTAAGGCTAAAAGGTTAAGACCACACTGCCTTTCATTCCCCTGTTCATCATAGCCAAAGAAAACTTGAGAGCTTTGAGAATATGATCTAGTCTTAGGGGTTTGTAAAGAAACTTGGCATAGTCAGAAAAACATGAGTTGAACACAGGGAGCTGTATTATGGCGAAGTAACACACGAAAGTGTGTGAACAGTGTTGGTGCCTGGGAAATATAGACTGGTAGCAAGGGAGGAAAACCAGAGGTGTTGACTCAAGTAGTTAAATTGTAAGAAAGACACTCTCCTTAAGCTAGTTTAAAATGGGGACATTGGTGGAAAATACAGGGTTTCTCTTGGGGTCCAAGGAGGGAGCATTCAGTTGGATTTCATGAAGGAGCAAGACCAGGATTTCTTTCCCATCTCTCTGTGGAGGCTTATCTCTGCTTCTCTGGTGCTTCTGTTTCATATTTCTCTTCTCGTTCAGACTGATACTCTTTGCTTCTGTGTCCATGATGGAAGATGGCTGCCCCTGATTTGCCCTGCCTTGTCATGTCTTTCCAGCACCCATGCTCAGCACAGACTAACTGAAGCATTTGTGTTCAAATCTTAAATACTCAGGAAAGAGGATAAACCCAGCTTGGTGTCCAGATATCCATTTACCTGGGGCTATGGCCACTGACTATTCAGTAGAAGCTGCAGGTGCATTCTAAGGAGAATATTAATAGAGCAGACACATTTTCTGATATGATAGTTTCAGTCAGGAAACAGGTAGCATGGAGATTGTAGAAACTCCCCAGTAAGTCCGGTATTTGAGGGATAGTGCAAAGGTAGGGCAAATTCAGGGGCATGGTTGATTAGGAATTATTTGCTAGCCCTGGGGTGGGAAAGGATGGGGATCTGGCAACTGCAGTGAAAATCCAGGCATTAGGTAATGCTTGAAGTTTGGCAAGTAGAAAAGATACTTTCAAACCACTCAGTTATTGGCTGGGAGTTATAAGCGTGCTGATGGCTTAATTGCAGTGGCCAGGGCCACTTGTAGCCCTCAGTGTACCTCACTGCATAACCCCTATTTGAGTACCTACCTGGTGACAAGATCTGAGGCTGTCCAGGTACTCTCGCCCTAGCCATGATTGGCTCTGGGGCTGGTTCAGATTGTATACACACATAGAAGGTACTAGTGACTCCAACAGTTAGGGCTTTTGGTGGTGGAAACTGAAGATAAGTCTTTGATATTCAAGTTTTTGTATTGTTGCCTTTGGGATTTGAAAATCATTCCAATATTCCAGAGTGACTTTATTCCTCTGCCTTCCTCAGGAAGTTTTTCCTCCTAAGTGTATTTTGGGATTGAGTTGTATTTGAGCAGTTTGTTATGGTACTTGGGTCTAATTTCAGGAAAATAGACTGGAATTCAGACTAGCTGTTTGGTTTCACCAAGATTAGGATTTTATCACTTATGAGATTTGTAAAAACATACCTGAGGAGGAGATTCATTTCTGGCATGAGTGAGTGAGAAGGTCAACACAGCCTGTCCCCAAAAAGCAACTGTAAAGCTGAATAAAACCATCAACAACAAGCATAGGCTTATAACAAATTGAGAAGTAATCAACCAACTTACCATAGCTCATGTTTATTGAATACTCCATGCAGAATATACATTCTTTTCAAGTACACATAGAACAGTCTCTAAGAGTATTCTGGGCCATAAAATAAGTCTAATAAAATAAAGGTTAAAACGCCCCACGTGATCATCTGAGTAGACACAGGAAAAACATTTGACAAAATTCAATACCCATTCATGATCAAAATCTCCCAACAAACTAGGAATAGAAGGCAACTTCAGCAATTTGACCAAGGACATCTATGAAGAGCCTAAAGCTAACATAATACTTAATTGGGTAAATATAAGTACCTTTCCCCTAAGATTGGGAATCAGGTAGGTAAGAATGTGCTCTTACTACTTCTTTTCAACATTCACTGGAGGTTCTAGCTAGTACAGTAATGTGAGGGTTAGGGAGGAAGGCATCTAAACTGGATGTCTTAAAACTGTTTTTATTCATAGGCGACATAATCCTATATATAATCCTAAATAATTCACACAAAAAAACACAAAACAAGTAGAACTAATTCAGTTTAGCAAGGTCACAGGATACCAGATCAATATACAAAAATCAGGTGTATTTTTATAGCTAGCAACGGTCCAAAAATGAAAGTGAGAAAACAGTTCCATTCACGATTGCATCAAAAGAATAAAAATACTTAGGAATAAATTTAACAAAAGAAGTGTAAGATTTGTACACTAAAAACTAAAATATTTCTGAGAGAAGTTTACAAAGACCTAAATAAATAGATTGTGGCTCTGATGGACTGTCTATGCTGGTGACACATATATACAGAAAAATGCCTGCATTCAGCCCCAGGTTATAGATTAATAACCTCAGCTAGACAGCTTGCAAATACGTGCTTCTGGTTGACAAGTAGGTGAGAATCTGGGGAGTGAGGGAATCTTATCTACTAAAAGTGGGGATACGCCATGGAGTAGTACCGTCAAAGGCCAGGATGCATTGGGCTGTGCTGCTGTGTGCTGTTTGCAGCACATGTGTTCACTGTGCTCTCTCTGAGGCCTCACAACAATCCTGTGAAAATAGGACAGGTATACTTAGTCTCTCTTTCACGGAGAATTAAGGCTTAAGAGGTGACTCACTTGTCCAAGAACACATAACCATGGCAGAAATTGGAATTAAATTCAGGTTTTCTAACTCCATACTATCCCAAACCATTTATTTCTTTTTTACTCTACTGTTTTGCCTCAGCTATTTACAGTTGTCCCTCGGTATCCACAGGAATTGATTCCAGGATCCTCCTTGGACACCAGAATCCGAGAATGCTCAAGTCCCTTATATAAAATGGTGCAGTATCTTTGGTCCTCCACATCTTGGATACGGAGGACCCACTGTACTGGGAAGAGAAGAGAAAGGGGCATGTGATTTTGATGGATTGTGCATGTATTTTTCAGTAGATTTAGTTAGTCTGAAGAGTAGGAGGGGAAGTTGGGCTACAGTGTAAATTCAGGGGTTCTATAGCAAGTATAATCAAGATAGCTTTGTCCTGATATCTGGTAGATAATAAAATTATATCTGCATTGGAACTCTACTTCATGGCACAGATGGTTTGAAGGTATCCTATGCTTACTTCAAGGAGTTTCATAAGTTATAAACATAATTGTGTCATAAAACATAAGGGAATTCATTTGGCAATCATTTATGGAATGTCTATTCCATGGAAGGCCTCTTGCAAGATTTGGGATCACCCAGTTGGATCCTATTGAGATACAGCCTGAGAGGAGAACAGAAGTAGGCTGGAATTTGCTTTGTAATTTTCATTCTCTGAGGCCGATGTGTCTGCTCTCCAAAGTGACCACTTCAACCATGGACCTGGAGCCCTTTACTTTCCACTGTCCCTGCAGCTGTGCTTTCTACCGGTACCCTTTCTTAATAAAAATAGTCCATCTTTTCTTCCTTTCCCTCTGTGGATTCTTCCATATGCTTTTCAGCCAAACGTAGGTAGATGTTGCATCTAAAAGAAATCTTTGCTTTTTAAAAAAAGGCATTTAAATAATTTTTCTTAATTGTTGAAATAGTTCATATTTATTGCCAAACGCTTGGAAGACATAGATGAGTTGTAAATGATAAACTTAAAAATCACCTTTAATTCTACAACTTGGAGATTTCAACTGTTAACATTTTTGCTTCCAGTCTGTTTGAACTTCATCACTATCTTTTCTGTTTGAGTCAGTTACACGATGGCTCTAATCCTTTGACCTGGAAAGATGGCCACAATGTTTTAAGTGAAAAAAGGTTACGGAAAATTATGTGTAATTTGTGATATTTTCTCTAAATATAAATACATATATTAATATTTTAAATATCTCTGAAATATCTGGAAGAATAATACACTGAACAGAATGATGCGGGGGGGGCAACTGGTGGACTTTAGTTTTCTCTTTTGTATGAATTTTTCAGTAACTACGTAGTAACCGCCCCCCCCGAAAAAATCTATTTGAAAAACAAAAAGCAACCAAAGCTAAAATGCCTTTTTGAGATATCCTTTTCATTCTGTCTATTCCTGCTGCCTCCCTCTTAGCTTAGCTCTTTTGTGCAACAGATTTCTATTTCTTTTTGTCTCAGATCTCTCCTCCCTTCCTCCTACTTCATCTGCTTGGTGAATCTTCCCAAAGTCTTGCTTTTGTTATCTCCTTGCAGAGCTAACCACTTAAAGTGGTTTCCTGTTGCACTAATTCTAAACTTTTCTGCCTGGCTCACAAGACTGTCTGTAATTTGTCCTTTTACTTTTTCAGTGCGCCCAAACATAATCTCTGAACTGTTCTGCTCTTGTCCACTATACATGCCACATATTTTCTCTGTTGCAGGTATTTATTTACAAGTCCCATATGCAGGAAACACCCTCAAACTCACATAAGTTCTCCCTTCCTGTAGCACTTAGTTTTATCCAATAGAAACTATAGAGGATTTTGGTGGCTAAAATATGTAATTTTTTCATTGGCATATATAGAGACTACTGATTGTCTGGGGAAATAAATGGCATGCTTGTTTAGTTGTACATTTTTCAAAGAACATGTCAGACATTCTTTTTATTTATTTTTTTGGCTGCGCTGGGTCTTTGTTGCTACGCGCAAGCTTTCTCCAGTTGTGGTGAGTGGGGGACACTCCTCGTTGCGGTGCGCGGGCTTCTCACTGCGGTGTCCTCTCTTGTTGCGGAGCATGGGCTCTACGCGCACGGGCTTCAGCAGTTGTGGCTCACGGGCTCCAGAGCGTAGGCTCAGTAGTTGTGGTGCACGGGCTTAGTTGCTCCGCAGCATGTGGGATCTTCCCGGACCAGGGCTCGAACCCATGTCCCCTGCATCGACAGGCGGATTCTTAACCACTGAGCCACCAGGGAAGCCCTGTCAGACATTCTTTTCTAATGTTTTCAGAAATTTGGAAATAATTGGTGGTTGAAAATAAATACCTATAGGATGCATGGCATCTTGACAAACAGCAATATGTGAATTACCTCCTATGTGTCCACCAGTATGAAAGAAAGAAAAGTTTTTGATTTCTATAAAGACTTCTTGGGTGGGACAGTCATCTGAATTTAACCTTGTTCATTCATTAGGTTCTTTATTTTTAAAGAAACGCTAATGGCTGCTTTCTTTTTTTTTTTTTAATTTATTTTATTTACTTTGGCTGCGTCGGGTCTTAGTTGCAGCATGTGGGACCCTCGTTGCGGCATGCAGGATCTTTTGTTGTGGCGCACGGGCTCCAGAGCATGGGCTCAGTAGTTGCGGCACATGGGCTGTCTAGTTGTGGCATGCAGGCTTAGTAGTTGCACCATACAGGCTCTCTAGTCGTGGCATGCAGGCTCAGTAGTCGTGGTGCGCGGGATTAGTTGCCCTGCGGCATGTGGGATCGTAGTTCCCTGACCAGCGATCAAAGCTGTGTCCCCTGTGTTGGAAGTCGGATTCTTAACCACTGGACCACCAGGGAAGGTCCCATTCATTAGGTTCTTTAGGTAGGTTTTAGTTTTTGAGAGAACATAAACTCAAGTGCATCTGTTTCTATAAAACATCAGACACAGTTTGATTTGTTTGGCTGCCACAGCATGGTGCAAAGTTTTATTCATTCTGAAGAGAGTTACTCAATAGCAACGTAAGTATGGCTATATTTTTCTGTACTCAGAAGACTAGTGGTAGTATCAGATGGTGGCACAGAAGTTTGGGCAATAGTTGAGAAGTGGATGACATGAAGTGTGGTGGTCAGAATCCAGTGTTAAGTTGGTGGGCTTGGCTTTGCTTCAAACCAGCCTTCAGTGGCTCTAAATACCTGGTGAACTTATTATAATAAAATACAGATTGTAGGGCCCTACTTGTGATCTGGGGTAGAACTCAGGAACCTGCATTTTTAAAAGCACCTCTAGATGATTCTGATGTTCAACCAGGTTTGGGAAACACTGGCCTGAACCCCATATTTTTCCTGAATTCTCATCATTTAAAATAAATAAATAAATAAATAAATAAATAAATTTATGCATGCATGCATGCCTGCGTTGGGTCTTTGTTGCTGTGCACGGGCTTTCTCTAGTTGCAGAGAGTGGGGGCTACTCTTCGTTGTGGTGTGCAGGCTTCTCATTGCAGTGGCTTCTCTTGTTGCGGAGCAAGGGCTCTAGGCATGTGGGATTCAGTAGCTCTGGCACGCGGGCTTAGTAGTTGTGGCGCATGGGCTTAGTTGCTCTGTGGCATGTGGGATCTTCCTGGACCAGGGCTTGAACCCGTGTCACCTGCATTGGCAGATGGATTCTTAACCACTGCGCCACCAGGGAAGTCCCAATTCTCATCATTTTTTGCATTTTTCTTTTGGCTTTGATTTGTCTTTTTAGTTCTTGTCTCACTTCACCTGCACTTCACCTTCCTTCCTACCTCTGGGATAAAAAATTTCAGAAGGCTAAGTTGACAAGCCTCTTCTCCTGCTGCCTTATTTAATTTGACTTTTGCTATGAGAATCTGTTTCTATCTCAGACTTATGTGTATGATAAATTATTCATGACCAAGGCATTTGTTTTCCTGTCATTATCATGAAAGATTTAGTGGCTTATCTTATTTTAAAGGATTCAGAGAGTTGATACTACATTTTAATTTTTGCTAAGAGAAATGAAGTGAATCTCCCATCTCACTTGTTTTTTCTCTTAATTGAGGGATGTGGGTTGCAAAGGTCAGAATGAATGGACCTTATAGTTTTGGTCAAAAGAGAATATTTAAATATATTTGAACAATAATAACCAAGGTGTTCATACTAAGGCATATAACTGTATAGTTAATATAACTATAACAAGATTGTTGTGGAAGGCTATCTGTAATGTATATCTGAGTGAAAAAGCAGATTGTGTGGGAGTAAGTATAAAATGAGGTCGTTTTGGGGAGTTCCCTGCTGGCCTAGTGGTTAGGATTCTGGGCTTTCACTGCCGTGGCCTGGGTTCAATCCCTGGTCAGGAAACTGAGAATCCTGCAAGGCATGTGGTGCAGCCAAAATAAAATAAAATAAAATAAAATAAAATAAAATAAAATGAGGTAGTTTTTGTTTTAAGCCACCCTCCAAAAAACCACAGAGTTGTGGTATGTATCTATTTATATGTTCATGGATAAAGGTCTTCAAGGAAATAAAATAAATATTTAGTTTACTTATGATATTTATCCTTTTAATGATAGATAATACAATAAATAGTTTGTTATAATTATATTTATTATTTTAAACAAGTTATTAAACTGATTTATTATAGTTATAGGTGATTTCCATTGAGGAAATGATTGCAGATGATGAGGAAAGAGATTTTCAGTTTTTATTTATTTCTTATTTGAATTTTAAATAATGAGCATGTGATTCTTTTACATTTAAAAATTATGAAAACATTGTTTTTAAAAATATGGTATGATGTTTATTCTTTCTATAAAATATTTCCTTAATTCTAAAACATCGTTTTTTAAAAAAAATAAAGGGGGGGCGAAGAAAAGTATTAGGAATTTAGAGGGCTTACTCTGTATTAGAACCAAAGCCTTTAGCCAGTACATTGGAGACAACAGCAGCTCCTACCCAGCACAGTAGCTGATACACTTGGGTGATTCTCTACACAGGATTTTGCTTCCCTTGGGTTGTTTGGTCCGCAGTTTGCATTCATTGATCAGTGAGTTGACTCAGACTCAAACCCACCGACAGCAATGAATGTTGAGTGCAGCCATCAGTGTTTCAAGTTGGTGGAGTTGCCCTGGCCTGTCCCAACTCCTGGCTCTTCTTTTCCACGCTGGATTTTTGAGGTCTGGTTCTGGCATCTCTCTTAGTAACCAGCCGTTGAGGATCCACATAATTATAGATAACATTGACAGTAGAGCTGGGAGATTCTTAAAGATGGAGAAACTGTGGTTCAGGGAAGGGAAGGAGCTCTTGGAAAAGCTAACGAGTAGCTCTGTGACTACACAGGCAGTGCTTTCATACTGGTAGGTATAAACAAGAGCTGAGGACCCTATTTCTTTCTCTCTGTTTTGAACTGAGAATTACGAGTGCCTTTCAAAGTAAATTAGCACAGATTATGCTTTGGGTTAATAATAATAATAGCTTACATTTATTGAGCATTTTTTGTGTGCTAGGAATGGTACAAAACACTTTATATATTATCTTATTGAATCTCAAAACTCTATGAGGTAAGGATACTTATTATCCCCCATTTTATTTATGAGAAAACTGAGACTCGGACACTTGCCCAGGGTCACACAGCTAGTTAGGGAGTTCTGAGCCAAGATTCATCCCAGATCCTTCTGACTCCAGACATGACTTTTTACTTGAATTTAACGAACATTGAAATCAGCTTACGTGTGGATGGAAATGGTGAGGCAGTTGCTGCTTTCAAACAGCTCATATTCTAATGGGGCTGTCAGAACTTAACCACATTAACTGTAATTGGAGGTAGAATGTGTTAAGAACTGTGCAGACATTGGACAGTTCTGTGCTATTTTTGCTTATTAAATCCTCCCCTTGTCCTAATTAAAGGTTTTGAGGGGACATGGGAGAAGTGGCAGTAAAATACTTAATTGGATTTTACTCCAAAATGAAATACATGTTTTTAATAAATCTATTCTTGCTACATCCAATTTCTCACCAGAATGGCCTATTTCTAGGAGACATTTAAAAACATTAGGTAGTATCATGGAGCTTCCCTTATCTTGTTGAAATGAAACACTTGTTTGTCGAAAACACAACAAAAATCAAGGAACAATGGGCAAGAGAAATAGAGGGGAGCTTTTAAAAAATTAACTGGACCACCTTTGGGGGATGGGGAGCGGGACTGGTTTTGGTGATTTAATGTGATATGTGAAGGCACAGCATGCTCCTTTGCTTCAGGAAATATAGTGTTGTCTATAAGGACCCCAAGGTACAGTCAACGGTCGGTGGTTTTTTCAAATCCCAAACTCACCGACAGCGTTGAATGTTCCTTGGAGTCCTCTGAAGACTGGGTCCTGGCCCTGGCAGCCCTTCTTCAGCCTGCACCCATGTTTCAGGAGCCAGTGAGCCTGAGAGACCACTGCTGTTGGAGCCTCTCACATTCTTTTCCAGGTTTGAAGTTGCGAGTGTTTAAGAAATCACTTTGTGTACAGCGCAGAGCTAACAAACTTCAGGATTGTGAGGCTGCAGTTATTTATATATAAGCAGACTCAAATGGATATCTGAGAAAAGAGCTTTGAATAGTATTATTTTGTAATTCTGAAAATATCAGATATCCCATTTTATAGTAGTACTTTAATTACTAAAGGGCAAGGATAAGAAAGAAATTAACATATATTGAGGACTTACTGTATACTGGGATTTATATATTTTTATCTCCTTAAATTCTCAACATACTTTGACCTCATGAGAAAGCTGAGCCTTAAGTGATTTGCCCAAAGTTACATAGCCAGGAGCCAAGGTTGCAAGCTAGACCTTGAATACTGGACTTTATGATAGCAAAAACTCACTGATCGTACTGCCTCCTCCGTTGACCACCACAAAACTTACTGTTGTATATCTGGGGGCAGGACCTTCAGTGAGATCTAAGTCAAACAAGTAAACATCCTCTTCTTGTTTGCCTGTAATAATAGTAGGTGAAATGTTTCATAGAAGAAGATTAAAAAAATTGACCTTTATAATTGGTGACCTCTCTAGCTGAGATCCTGGATCACCAAGTTACCACAGAGGTTCAGGGGTAGTCTATTTTCCATATTGAAAAAGCAAAAAATAAGAACTCTACCACCTAATAGAAAGCCTGCATTTCCCCTTAGTAAGGTTCACAGAGAGTAACTAAAATGTCAGGTGCCTTAGCTTTTGGCAGAGATGGTACCAGTGCATTGTAGACA
This sequence comes from Hyperoodon ampullatus, assembly GCF_949752795.1. Classification (NCBI taxonomy): domain Eukaryota; kingdom Metazoa; phylum Chordata; class Mammalia; order Artiodactyla; family Ziphiidae; genus Hyperoodon; species Hyperoodon ampullatus. The sequence goes on from NC_136919.1 coordinate 10,813,799, forward strand.
TACTGGTTATTTTTTATTGCCTGTTGAGTGTCCTTGATGAAAAATTTGGAAAATGAATTAATTACATGGAATTTTTCAGAATATAGGGTTTATAATGGGAGGGATCCAGGCATGCTCCGTAGAAAAAGTGCTTATAGAACTGCTGGCTGAATTGAGGTTAATCTTTAATCCGGGATAGTTATTACCATTTGCTTTAAGTTTAAATATTAAAAGTTGACTGTTCTCAAATTCATTTTTAAACAGCCAAATGGTACACATTAAAAAAAAATCAGCCACTGAGAATTTGGTTTGGATATAAACTGTTTACGTTCTACATCAGTTTAATTATCTCACCCTCTGTCAAAACACTTCAGTTAGCCAGCTTTGTTGAGTCCTCAGTATTATGACAGTAAATTGTATACAATCGACAACAAAAAATCAAGCAACTGTTACTGTGTGGTATTTTAAAAACTCTTTAATGGGTTTATTTTAAATGGTCTTCTCCTTGGCCTGATAATATGAAGAGAAGTCAATGTCTTATTCCGTTTTGATAAATAGTCAGGCTTTAAAAAAATACTGACCTCTGCTCCCCCAAACCATTAGATGTTTACAAAATACAATTTCTTAAATTCATGGCATTCTAAAAAGAATGCTTTTCGTAGTCTTGAAAAACTAGAGAAGAGTGAAAGGTTTCTAAAGTGACATTGGGGTGTTTCCCATTGTGTTTGAGACAATTAATTTTCAGGGCAATAAAGGCCTTCATTATCTTCATTCCTTCAATTTGCTTTAAATCCTTAAGTTTAGTTTTTATCATCAAGCAAGTTTAAGGCACGCATTGGATCTTTTCAGTGAGTTTGGCCAAGAGATGTATGTACTCAGTGCAGAAGTCTAGGGGTTAGAAAAGTTGAGGGTTAAATTAGCTAGATTATAGAAGCTACTACACATTTAATAAATTGGTCCAAATTAATAAATTGATTTAGACTGGTTTTGAGTTTGTCAAAACTCACCATGCCATCCTTTATTGTTTCACTTACCTCCTTTCTTTCCTTTTCCAGAGGTACTACGAAATATTGTGAAACCCACATTGCTCTGAGTTGGAGATGTAAATGTTTTCATAGTCCTCTTGAGGCCTCTTGATATACTTGAAAGAAACAAGAAGCATAAATTTATTAAAACAATAGGTATTTGAGAGATTAGTAGCATAGAAGGGGAGTCACTGTCTCAGGTGGCTGTCTGCCCATAACTTCCCAAACACTATACAGGGAACATCTCTAGAAGTGTTTGAGGTAATGTTGCTATTCTTGAGGACAAAGTCTTAAGTTATAAAGATGACAACAAAGTGTCAGCATGAATCCATGTTTCTCTTAGCCAGACTGCCAGTGTTCTGCTTCATCCTTCTACTAACTCAACAGCAGAATCTTTTCTAGGAACGCTTTCTCCTACATACAGCCCTTGCCATCACCGAGTGCAGTGTCTACGCAGAGAACTAGACATAGACACAGCTGATGACAAAGAGGATGATTGCTGTGCTGACAAAATGGTATGAACTATGTTAAGGGAGAATAGAGAAAAGAAGGGTTAATTCTGCCTAGGAGTGAGTGCCAGGAAAGGCATATCTAAATGGTCACATCTGATCTGGGCCTTGAAGGTTTAGTTGAATTTTTACTAGACAAAGAAGGAAAGATATTCCAAAACTCTGTACAGGAAATCCTAGAGGCAGGGAAGTTCATAATGGTGAATAGTATTGAGAGTAACCCCTCAGAGCCTCAGTTAACTCATCTTTAAGATGCTGGACAAATAGCACTCGCTCTTCCTGTGCACACAGCTGTGAAAATCACAGGAGGTTATGTATGTGAAAGTAGCATGCAAATATAATTGGTAGGTCTCTCTTCTCATTGCTTTTGGTTCATATGTGCTAAATAGAATAAATGAAGTACCTTATCATGATAGACTTCTCCAATTTGATTTTTATTTGGCTTTATTTTTTTTCCCTTTGAAGTGACCATAGTTTACATTTTTCATATATTAATTGTTTGGGGAAGCAATATTAAAAGAGCACAGACTTCAGAGCCAGAATCTTGACTTTGCAACTTAATAGCTATGTGACCTTATTTAACCTCTTTGTTTCTCTGTTTCCTTATCTATAAAATGGAGATAATGATAGTATCTATCTCATAGGACTGTTCTGAGGACTAAATGAGGTAAAACATGTCAGGTTTGTGTTTTTTTATAAGTTATTACAAAATGATTTAAATTGTTAAAATCATTTACAACTATTATTTACGTTACTAAATAAAATTGCATGTTTTGCCCAGAATTTGGTTTCCAGTGCATATACACTAATGTAAAAACCTTCTTTTATAATTAAAACAATGTCTGACTAGCTAATACATAATATACATATGTATATGTGTGTTTTAAAGACATTTTTGAAATTAATGCTCTACCACTTTCTTTTTTTTTTTTTTTTTTTTTTTTTTTTGCTGTACGTGGGCCTCTCACTGTTGTGGCGTCTCCTATTACGGAGCACAGGCTCCGGACGCGCAGGCTCAGCGGCCATGGCTTACGGGCCCAGCCGCTCCGCGGCATGTGGGATCTTCCCAGACCGGGGCACGAACGCACGTCCCCTGCATCGGCAGGCGGACTCTCAACCACTGCGCCACCAGGGAAGCCCTCTACCACTTTCTTTGTGACCTTATGTAAAGTTTTTTTCTCCTATAAGCTTCAATTTCTTCAATCTGTAAAAATGAGAATAATGTTAGTACCTATCTCATATTGATTGTGAGGATTAAGTTAGGTATATAATTTAAAACTCTGTGGAAAGCTATGGATTCTCTCCCTAAATACATGCACGTAAACACAAACATTTGAAAGGAGTTTCATTTATGGAATCTAAGAACCCATCCATAGCCTCCCTACGAACTTCAGGATGAGAAATTCTGACCAGAGCTTTAGACCAAGATTTTGCAATCTATTGTCACTGGTGTAATATTGCTACTTTTGGAAATCTCAATCTCCATCTTATTAGGAGTGGCTACTTGCCAGCAGTAGTGCAGACTCACCATCATCTAGTCACACCTTTCCCTATAGCATAACCTGTGCAGTATAACCTAGGACAATGATAACTATAAAGATGTAATATAATGATGGTCTCTGGAAGAGTGGATATTTAGACTTCATCAAGTTTTGTACGAATTGCAGGTACCAATCATTAATTAGTAACTCTGTGCTTGTACAGTTAGCAACTTTCTAAAATAAGTTGCAGGAAGAGAAGTTAACACAAATATTTGAATGAATTTATCTTATTTTGCAGCAGTTCCCTATCTCCCGCCTCCCCACAACAACTTCCCCAGCTACCAGTTTGGTTTGGATCTGATTCCAGCACTTTGACTACTAATTCTGGCTTTAAGTTAGGCTGAAAACTTGTGTTGTTTCAAGGCAAAGCTTACAAAGGAGGCTGCTAAATTCAGAGTATTTACTTGAATATTAGGAAGCGGGGAAAAAAGAGTGTGCCAAAGATTGCAGTTGTATATAGAATTATTGGTCTTTATTATATTTAGCCTTCTTGAGGTTTTTACGAAGGAGTTGAGAGGTAGGAATAGAAGCTTAAACTTAATAGCTTGGAACATTTTACTATTTGACATGGCAACTTTATATCAGGTTTCTTCAGCTATTTCAGATGAGTCTAGAAGACAGGAAGTGGGAGGCCAACTCAGTGAGATAGCAAATTGGTCAAGTGCCAAAGGCATTATGGGATGCACACTTAAAAGCCTATCAAAATATTCTAGAGGCCACCTGAATTCTCCATCCCTTAATTACAGTGACTTCATGTGTTTTGAGGTATTACTATTTTAGATTATTTTGCAAACCCACCAGAAGCAGGACTCCATTTTTCCATGGTAAATTAATTCACAGGATATCTGTAATCAGTGAACTCTTCTAAGTAACTCTGTACCAAGGATTGTTGTCTGGCTGAGATAAATGAGTACATAAATGAGTTAGGCATTGAAAGTTGTAAAAGAAATAGGAACCCAAATCATGCAGTAGCTAATATTCATGGGAATTAAGGAATGAGCTGGAAAGAATATTGGGTTTTATTACAGTGTGTGAAAAGTGTTGGAGGAGATTTTTGAGAGTCCTTTAGAGCAACAGGCATGTGTTTGCAACAACCAGTTAATGAAATAAACAAGAACAGTGATCAGAGGACTCAATCCTTCCTTTTTTATAATGAAACCCTGTTGATATATCAATAATGTAGGACTTTGATTTCTCCTCTGGCCTATTTTAGTTCATTGGGTTAAAAATTTAATCATATGGTACTTTATTTATGCTTTAAAAACTTGACCTCTATTGTTATAAAGTTTTTTATTGCCTCAGGTAGATTATAGCTTTGTGTTAAGGCATCATGAGTCATAAGTACTAATTAAGTATATTCATTCCATAACTTTTTAGTTATTCATAACATTTAGGGAAAATGCTTTTTAAATGTTGTTTTTCTTGACTGTTTCCAGCAAATAGTTGAATCTTTGCAAAATATGATGTCTTAAAAGTTTTATTTTTCTATGTATATTGTGTAGAAAAGCTATGCTTAGATCTACTTTCATAAATGAAATAGCAGTGTACTCGGTTGGGTAAGCTATTAATACTTGACATACTGCTCTTAGACTTATGTCTCCATTGTTAACCTGAAATTAGACAATCCTGATGTTTGAGTGGGAATGCTAATAGTGGATAGGGGAAAACATTCTGGGATGAAGGAATAGAAAATAAGTTCCAGTTTATAGTTTTATAACTTTCAAAGCTATCAGGAGTCTTAGAGGTCATTTAGGCTAATGATTTCCAAACGTGACTTTGCATCAGAATTAAAAGTGGTGGTGGTGGTGGTGGTGGGAATATAGATTGCTAAAAATGCAGATTCCTAGGTATCACCCTAGACTCAGTAAATCATATCCTTTAGGAATAGGTTCTGTAGTTTTCACAAGCCGTCGGAGGGTTCTGATGTAGCCATTCCACAGACATTTGGGAATCTCTGATTTAGGCTAAGATCTTTCTTTAATAGACAAGGAAACAGATGTTGAAGGGAAATGAAGACCCCAAGTCACACAGTGAATTAAAATTGAAATCCTTGACTCTGTGTGTGTGCTTGAATTTTTTGTGTGTTCACTTATACCACACTACCTCTCCACCATGAAAAAGCCAGTTTTTTGTGGACGTTTCCTAATGTCCTCTTGGGCATCTGCAGAGCACGTCAGGTCATCTGCCTGGCAAGTCAAACATCTTAGCCTTAGGGAGGCACTCAGAACTAGTGCAAACGGACCATTGACTTGAGTTTGGTACGCTGACCTGAAGCATTTGACTAAGTAAGCAATGCTGAGTGGTGCTGGCTTAGAAACTGTTCATGGTATGAAATGAGAAATAGCCATAAGTGATCAAAACTCTGAAGGCCCTCCAGGCTCTGACATTTATCAGTTGCTGCTACACTTTAACACTTTTCTCTAATCAAAGGTGACTACCACTGGATGGAAGAGGCTTGCCCAACCTCTGGCTGTTCTCTGGGGAGGATTTTATTTTAATTGCCAGTGAGAAGTTATGAATGATTTCAAAAAAGATCAAGAATCTCCAAATCCACCTCAGCTTGGGCTCCTGGCCAAGTGTCCATCCTCAGGAGGGAGTTGGTGTCAGCTGCTGCCTTGTGACTTGAAGTATTTTTTAAAAACCCAAAGCCATTACAGAAGTCTTTCTGGAGTTGGCAGGCAGGAGTAGCACCAGGAATCAAGGTCTGACACATGTCATCAGCCTGGAAAAAGTGGAGTTTGGACACTAATGATGGCTCTTGTCGAGCCTCAGTATGATAAAGCCAGGAGGACTCAGCTTGGGGGTTAGTTTGCATAGGAGAGGAGTTATAGCTTAGAGAACACCTGCCAGGAGTTTTCACTGCCCCAGCTGTGTGTCAGTAACAAATCCTTCACCCTTGACTCCTGTCACTTCTTTTTAATGGGTGATGGTAGAGTCGCTGGATGGGTGAGGAAGAGAGGCACTCTAGCACATCTCCCTATTTGCTTGTTTTCTTGCCATTTAGTGTAGAGCTAAATTTGTGTGGCCATACTCCAGGCTAGTGTTTTGTTCTGTCTACATCTGAAGGTGTACTGGGCCAGAGTCACAGGTCCTGTATTTCCCTAAATGCCCCTGCTGGTGACCACACAAATGTTTTGATTGAGAGTTACGAGAAAGCTTTTTTGCTGATATATCTCTCTGTTAGAAGTGTTATTTTCACATCCCATCTCTGCCATTAAGTAGCTTTCTGATTTCTGGTTTAACTTGTGCTTCTCATCTAGAGGTTAGTAATTAATTGTACTTATATCACAGGGTTGTGAGAATTAAGTGAAAGCAGCAGTATAAAAATACCTAGGACATAACATTCAAATTTCAGTTACTGTTACTATTGTAATTATTTGGTCAAACTTCCTGCTTACTGGGAAGAATGGAATGAGGGGCTTCAAAATTATTGTCTTTAGTGAATTCAGGAATCGTGGTCCAGAATGAATGTAAAATTGAAGTCAGGAGACCTAGTCTTGACTGTGCTGTATGTTACTTCAGTTTTCATAGTTTTCCATTAAGAAAAATTATATCAACCAAACCCAAGGTCAGATCTCTAAGATCTCTTGCCATACAAAAACTCTTTACATTTGTAAAAATTACTGAGGTTTCCAGGAGCTTTTGTTTATTTGGATTATAGCTATCACTTTACTGTATTAGAAATTAAAACTGAGAAATTAAAATATTTATTAATTCATTTGAAATAAAAACGAACCCATTACATACCAGCATAAATAACATTTTAAAATAAAAATAAGTATAGGGCTTCCCTGGTGGCGCAGTGGTTGGGGGTCCGCCTGCCGATGCAGGGGACACGGGTTTGTGTCCCGGTCCGGGAAGATCCCGCATGCCGCGGAGCGGCTGGGCCCGTGAGCCATGGCCGCTGAGCCTGCACGTCCGGAGCCTGTGCTCCGCAACGGGAGAGGCCACAACGGTAAGAGGCCTGCGTACTGCAAAAAAAAAAAAAAAAAAAGTATAAAAGTAGTTATTTTTTTCTCCAAAAAGCTTAGTGAGAACTCTGGGATTATTTTATATTTTTGCAGCTCTCTTTAATGTCTGGCTTTGTAAAAGTCAACTGAATTCTCATATTTGCCTGTATCTGCATCTGCTTTCTATCTGTTTCAATATGTTATTTTGGCTGAGGTATACAAAGAAAATCTGGCCTCTATCCATACATATATATGGAAAAGGGAGGAGAATTTTAATAGTTTCTTCAGATAATTGTATATATTATTCTTTTTATTTTTTTTAAAGATTTATTTTTTTTGATGTGGACCATTTTTAAAATCTATATTGAATTTGTTACACTATTGCTTCTGTTTTATGTTTTGGTGTTTTGGCCGTGAGGCATGTGGAATCTTAGCTCCCTGACCAGGGATCGAACCCACACCCCCTGAATTGGAAGGCAAAGTCTTAACCACTGGATAGCCAGGGAAGTCCCTGGAAACACTTTTAAATGTTGGGAAGCTGTGTGAAGCACACAGTGGCAGATATAAATTTTCCAAAATTCTAATTTTTGTCTAAAGACTTGAATTTTATCATTGGCAACAAAGACTGTCAGTTATTCTCCTTGAAATGACATGCTCACTTTGTTCATTTTCAAGAAAATCTGTCAAACATCCAAGTCTGAATTACCATAATTTTCTCTTAGTTCTTTCAGGTAGATTGGTGATCCATGAAAAAATTGGCTAGTTGAGTATACAACTCAAACAGTAGCTCAAAGTGCATTTCCTTGGGGACAGCCAGTGTACAGTAGAATTGCTTTATGTGTACTTTCCATTTTGTTCACAAAATATTAAAAAATTATGTACTCAAGCATCAAGATTTAATAAAACCGATAAATCTTATTGCTTCATCAAAGACATTCTTCAGTTAAAATGGCTGGGTTCCCCCCTCCCCTGCCGCACCTGTACCCCCCAGTGTGTGGCAGTGATGAGTACAATGACTATCAGTGCATATTTTGGTGCCACTGCTTTAATTAGGGCTAAGGCCAGCGATTTAACTTAACATTGGCTTTGCCCCATCAGTGCAAATGTCAAGTGAAAAAGGCAAATAATGTCTTATAATTAGTACAGAAATAGCTTTGATCTTGCAGACTCTGTGAAAAGGGTCTTGGGGACATCTATGAACCACACTTTGAGAACCGCTACTGTGGAGTTCCAAATGTTAGGAAACTCTAGGCAAGTGGTGGAAACTTCCTTAATCCCATCAGACTCAGAGGGCTGCTGTAGGCTGCTGGAGAGAAGACAACCTGTTCTGGGATCCCCAAAGGGCTTTTAGTTTGCACGTGGTGGAGCTCAGGATAGGTTGATCAATCAATATAAATTGCCTAAATAATATATCTAACAATTTCTTTTTTCTGCTATACTGAAAAAGTCAGTTTTTTTATGTTCTCATGGTAAACACCGTGTATTTTCTGAGTCTTGCTGATCCTTCTGTTTGTTCAGTTACCTTTTTATAACGAAGTTAGTTCAATTTACTTAACAGATAGCAGTTGGACATGTGTTACTATGTGTGTTTTATTCTCTTTGTGGGTAGATAAGAAGTAAATCACATGGGATTTGCTCTTTTATGATCTTGGGGAAAATAAGCAGTTAAACAACATATCAAGCACTGTCCAGATGCAGAGGGGAATAGTACCTGGCATAGGGTTCAGTGTTTAGTAGGTATTTATAATAAATACTTCCTTTTCTTGAGCATCCTTTCAGTGTCAGGCATTGTGATTTTTTTTCCAGCTTTACTGAGAAATAATTGACATATATCACTGTGTAAGTTTAAGGTGTACAGCATGATGGTTTGATTTACATATATTGTGAAATGATTACCACATTAGGCTTAGTTAACATTCACCATCCATTGTGATTTTATGTACATATACATATATGCACACACACACATAAATATACTGTATTCAACATGTCACATATATGTAAGTGTATATTTACAATAAAGTTTGTATAAATAGATAAAGTATATAGATATGTATTATATATGTATATGTAGTATATAAAAATCTATATAAATATGTAAATCATTCACATTTAATCTTCACGACAGTTCTGCCAGGTATTTGGTATTACACTTACTTTATACATGAGACTCTAATAGGGGGTGTGATTTGCTCAAAGTCACAGAACCTTGGTCTGTCTGCTGCCAAACTTTCCAGTATATGCCTAATTGCTCAGAGGGGTGAAAGCAATATGGGCTGGACTGGGTAGAATTAATTATTTTCCCAATGCCAGATTTTTCCTAAAGCTTTCCTAGACGTCTTCCTGGTATCTCGTCTTTCCTCCTTGATTCTATAACATTTCTCATGGTGTACCTTGTATTACAGTTGTGAAAACAAGCATTTTGTTCAGATATGTATCAGGCACTTGATAAATATTTATATAAACATATTTTATTAACAGTGAATGAAATTTACTTCATTGTTTATCTAAATAGTATATAAATGAAATCATTTAAATATATATTAAGTTAGTTTTAAAAATATGCTTAATATTTCCTTTTGAGATGTGACTAATAACCCTATAATCTGTCTCCTCTAAAAGTTGCAGTATGCATCTGTTTTGGTGGAGCGGAGTGGGTTCACATGTTTTATTTGCAACTCCTAGGTTTGAAAAGCAATGAAAAATATGAAGATTTTTGTTCATATTGCTAGTGTTGATTAAGTAGTACCCTTTTTGGCTCCTGAGAGATGGTTCTATGATAAGATAATTGGGGAGGGGTTGCTGATTTGAGTTGATACTACATTTACTTTTTGGATGAAGGCAGATGGAAGAAAGTTGTGAAAGTTCAGCTTGCTAATCTTTTTAACATAAGAGATAGTCAGTTTGCAGCTTAATAAATCAATTTGGAGATCAAAGCACCCTCCATACCGTGTCAGTCACAATAAAGCCAGTAGCTGGCAGGGGGTTATTTATGTCTCCAAAATAAACAGTGATCAGAAGCAGCCAGTATGATAATTGTTCTATTTTTGTATAGTCTCTATAAAAAGATTATTTAAAGAGTAACATCTGTATAAGGGACTAACCATAAATGCTTAGCTAGCATTGTGAGTGCAAACTTGAGGTCTGGGTAGAGAAAGGAGACTAGTTGTCAGTTCTTTGTAAGCCACATGCAAATTGGGTGTCTTTGCTTCCTAATAAACCCTCAGCTTATCTTTTTGTTTCTAGGAAGTACTTAGGGCTGGAGTTCTTCCCTTTGGGGCTTTCTTAATACCAACTCAAATTTTTATTTCCAGTGGAGTCTTAACTAAGTTATATGAAAGCAAACCGACTAAAGAAATTTATCCCAAAGTTCAATTCTTAAGTCTTTCAGAGATACTTGGTTACACAAATGAATTCGTGAAAATTATGGCTTTTAGAAGTAGAATATTTGTGCTGCTCTAGGATGTGGAGGTGAGGAGAGGGCATTTCTGTTACATCACAGCTTAGGCCATGTAATCGAAGGGAGTGAGGAGTGCTGAGGAGGTGAGAGAAGTAACACCCTTTCTTTGTGATATCTTAGTTAATGCTTCCAACAACACTTCTGATAAGGTAGTGGTTATTGCATTTGTCACTGCACTGAGATATGCTGTCCCACTCCACTGTTTTCCAGTTGACCCTAGAATTGCTTGGTTTGCATATACCAAAGTAATTTAGTATATATGTTGTCCAGTCACATGACTATATTAATTTAACAGTGGTGCATATTGCTAAGTATATCAGGTCAACTAGGTTGTGTTATTTGATTGAAATACTAAATTATGCAGTAACTGACAGGTGGTGAGATGTACATACCAAATATAGGACTTTACTTCATGAAAAAGCTGTTGATTAGCTTTAAATTTGTATGTGTACTAGGTCTAATATTGTGTAGGGATCTGGCTCATTTAGGAAGAATGTCAGCTTTTAGGCATGAGAGCATGGCCTTAAAATGGTGGTGAACTTTAAAGAAAATGTAATTGGGGTGGGATTTATTCAGACACTGACAGGCAATAAAAATCAACATATGAAGGGTTTAAATTTTCAGTTGAATGTTCTCTTAAAAATGGCTTAGAAATGTACAGACCTTCTTATTTAAAAAACTGTCTAGTGTATTTTCTTTAGGATTTATTGAAATCAAAATGAATTCCACTTTTCCTTTTGGTCACTTTTATGCTAGCATTCTCAGTCTTCTGCCCCCTTTAAAATGTTGGGGGGCTTACGGGCATTCTAAATATGTAGACTTTTTTTTTTAAACTACACTTTTTAGGTCTTTTGCCTGTTTCTACTATCACTACTTTGACTCTTGCATAAATTTGTTATGTTTAATGGGATCATTATGGCCAAAAAATGTACGATTGAAATAGACATTGGCAAACTATTTAAGAAAACAGAAAAGTAAAGCCTAGATCTTATTATTAATGGTGAAAGGAAAACCTAACAAATGAAGAATAATGCTATCTGAGTTCAGAGTATTAGATACATTGGGAGGAAAAGGTTACAAGGGAATCTGTGGGCTGCTATAAATGTTCCATAATTTTGTTCTGGGTGGTAGTTACATGTATGTGTACATATGTAAATATTAATCAGACTTATTTAATTTAAGGTTTGTTCACCTTACTGTATGTAAATTATACCTCAAAAAATAAAATAGTAATAATCTTTTCTGAAGCAAATGTGGCAAAATCTTGATCATTGTTGAATAGGAGTTGATAGTTCATTTTATTATTATCACTGTTTTTATGAAAATTTAAAATGTTTCATGATAAAAATGAAATGAAAAATCCTGTCACTCTAAACAAGTCAAATTATATCTACTTTATGAGAGCTACAGGTGGTTTTTTATTCTCTCTTTTCTTTAACCTGTCATTTTTCATATTTGGATTTTGTGTTTTATTGGATATTACTGGAGAGGAGAATGAAATCTTAGTTTTTGTGATATCACTTGTTGAAAGAGGACAAATCCAGTCTTGATCTTAAAACCAGCTTATGTGTAAATTCTTTCCATTCTTGAATCTGAGTGGAGAAAAGTCAGACCACTTAGCTCTATTAAGTTCTAATTAAGCATCAGTTTTAAAGGCTCTTTCATAAGTCTGTCTAATACTTAGTGAGGATTTGCCATATATTTGGTATTGTGAGGGGTATCTTGTGGGGTGATGTTACTATTTCACTTAGCATTTGAGGACACTGAGGATCTGATGTCAAGTAACTTGTCCAAGTTCTCATGGCTGAAGTAGGGAGGGCTCCCCATTCTTGGCCTCCAAAGGATACCTAAGCTGCCAATGTCAGAGTATAAATATGAAGAAAATTAGCATTCTTTGTAATTGACTCTTTATTACCACAAAAGGATAATCACTAGTTTAAGAGACATTCATGTACTGTTTTAGATGTCTTTTTAGAGCTTGTATTGAGTGGCCTTTAAAATCTCAGAATCATTTCTAACACTTTCTTAATACCTTGGCAACATGGCTTTGTCCTTTAAAACAAAATCTGGGGTAAAGGGAAATGCTTATTTCCCTGTTGTATGAAAAAGACTATTTGTAGGTCATCTTTTTTAAAAAAGGCAAGAACTTCTCTCTCTAAACCACATTAGAACCCACGCCAACTTGGTACAGGGCCCTTACCAGAGTAATGATGTCAGAATTTGAAAGAGTACATAGTGCAGCTGCCAGAGCTCACACTGTTTAATTTCAACACCGTCTGTCTGCCAGAGTCCACAGCTTGATATTTTTTTCTGTATGTACCAAATTATAATCACATATATTTATCTCATTGGGGGAGGGGAAATAAAGAATTATTGTTAGATAAACTTACTTCTTTCTGAGGTAATGGTGCTGTTTTGCCTCTCACATACTTCTGAGCATCCCCCCCACCCCGCCCCGCCCAACTCCCAAGTATTTATTATCCTGCGTGAATTTTTCCAAAATGTGACACAGAGGGGCAATTCACACCTTGCCTAGTTTATGTTTTGTGAGGAAACCCTTCCCTTTGCATGGTTCTCTATTCAGAAAGTTCCACGTGCTACATTCCATCCATTTGCCAAGTCTTGGACTCTTATCCAAAGTACAGTATTTGAGTATGCAATTACACATTACACATACTGGCAACAGCATACTTTCTCCCGGCCTCTCTTAGAGAAAGCTCAAAGCCAGAGGAGCAAATCCAGATGGTCTTGAGTCTGGCATCCTCAGTTCAGAATTCTAGATGGCAAGACTTCATTTGGAAGTGCACCAGGCTTACTCAGCACCTGTTCTTGCTCACATCACATTTTTATGACCAGAGATTCTGGAGTTTGCCTCCTTTGCTAAGCAGAAAGAACACCACACCAGAGCTGCATGGGAAGAGGCTCTCCATCATTTGAGGGAAGTATTTAATTTGCTTCCACAGGCATGCAGAGGAGGGTAGCCTTGCTGTTCGGAGTTAAGTCTGGGATGAGAGCGGGTGCTACTGCAGCTGCAGCTCCTTAACCAAATCTGGCCTTGTTTAATTTTAAAATAGTCTAAAATGTTTTGGCATCAACATAAGTGAACCATTACAGGCTCTCTGGCACCTAACATAGTACCTTTTACAAGGGGGAGGTGCTCAATGACTAAATTCAGTTACCATTTATTGAACTCTCTGTGTGTACCGGGCAATGTACTAGATGCTAACGATGAATAAGATCTTTTTTCAAGAAGCCCGCAGTCTGGTAGAAGGCATAAACTCTTAAACAGATAAGCTACAATTCACTGATTTTATTTGTTGTCGACGTAGTTCAGTATTTTGTTCATTTTGTGAGTCAGCTACAAGAACCAGTCCACAGGATTGACATCGTGACCTAAGAACAAGCATGGGATTTCTTTTTAATTCTAAAGTATGCTACTCGCTGGCATTTTTGCCTCTTTAGATACCTCTTCTGACTTGCCCAGGAATGAAGATTTGTGGAGTGTGGAAAGATGTCAGAATAATGCAGAAAGACATTTCTAAGAAGGCTTCCAGAATTGGTTATTTTGTTCTAAGCAGTCTTTCCTTTATCTAAAAAAGATTAGGAGGATGTACCAGTCTCTCTAGATAGCTCTGTTGGTTATCAGGCTCTGGTAAGGTAAAAGTAGGAAAAAATATTTCCTTCTCTCTGTGCAACGTAGGCTTCCTTCATCTGAATTGTTGCACAGTTAGGGCAGAGCCAGAAAGCACATTTTTCCCCCCTAACTATTTCTGGACAGATGAGGTCATATTTCCTTCATAGTGATAACAGTTCTTGTGTATAACTTGTTATTCTTTCAGCCTTTTTCCCTCCATTTTTGAGGATGAGTATATGAATATTTTCACTGGGCTTCTCGTATCCATAAGAAGAATGTTAAATTGTTTATGTCCAAACTTATTTCCCCATTTCTTTTTTTTTTTTTTTTGACTGTGCTGCACAGCTTGTGGGATCCTAGTCCCCGACCAGGGACCGAATCCGGGCCCTTGGCAGTGAAGGCATGGAGTTGGACCGCCAGGGAATTCCCTCCCCATTTCTTTGATGCAGAAGTCTCAGATAAAACATGTATACTGCTGCTATTAAAATAATAACAGCTTATACTTATATAGTACTTATGTTCCAGGTTTTGTTTTTAGAGCTTTACAAATAAAGCAATTAAAAAGAAGGTTGTCTCATTCTCACAACAGTCCAATGAGATAGATGCTTATTATTTTTTCCATTTTACAGATAAAAACAGGAAGGCAAAGTAAGGTAAATAACTTGCCCAAGATCACATAGCTAAGTGGCAGAGCCAGGATTTAAATTCAGGAGTTTCAGACCCATTGTGTTCTTAATCAGCGCACTATACCATTTCATATGCAGTTTGACATTGAATGATGCAGAGTTGCCTAAAAGCAAGGGATAATAATAATATTTACCATTTGTGTGCCTCCTATAGCTAGGCATTATACATGTCACTTCTTTTCAATCTTAATGGGTATGTGAATTGGTCCCATTTTGCAGATGATAATATCAACATTTATGGAGAACCTAACTATGGGTCAGGCATTGTATTTAAGTGCTTTACTTTGTATTATTTAATGTTCACAGTAGTTCTGTGGATCATTACTATTCTCATTCTGGATATGAGAAAACTGAAGCTAGAGATGGTCACTTGCCTGGAGTAAAATAGCTAAGGAGGTCTCTTGCCTATTTTTGCTGTATACCTGAAACTAACACAATATTGTTAATCAACTATACTCCAATATAAAATAAAAAATTTTTAAAATATAGCTAAGGAGAGATAGAAAGTTAGGATTTAAATACAGGTTTGCCTGTCTCCAGACCCCAAGCTCTTGATACCACATAATACTTAAAGAGAAGCAATAATTAGCTATAGATATAACAATGATGAGGCGAATCTCAGAAGACTGAGCCTAGCTCCAAATCTGTTTCTCGCCTTTAATCCTCACATAGTTTGTTGATTAATTGTGAGCCTTTCTTTTCTTCTTCTTTATGTTCTCATAATAGAGAAACTTGGTGTCACAGATAGTCTTCTTGTCTGAACACAGGAGATCCTTGTCTATCTGATTTAGTGAACTTGTCCTTTATTAAGACTTTGAATTTTTCTTTCATTCCATTTGCTGGACTCATCACTCTTTATAGATTTGTTTCTGTTATCTTCACAGGAATTTCTAGAAGTTATAGTGGGGAAAATCATAAGCATCTATGAGGTTCTGTTTTTGAAATACTGCACTTCAGTGTATCTTTATCTTGCTTCCTTTGGATAGTAAGTTTATTTTCTTTACCACCTAAGATGTGGTGTTGGAGATTTTTGTTTGTTTTAAATTATTTTTTAGTGTGAGAACCTTTATGTGTCCCGTTGAGTCTCAGAAGAGACTCAAGAGTCTTCAACTCTTGAATCTCGTGTCTCACCCATTTCCATTGGCAGAGTCAAATCTAATAATTTCAGAAATGAGTATGTTTTCTGTCCCTTCTTCCTTTCCTAAATATATTTCCCTTTTCTATCATTCTAGATTTTCTCCTCTTTCTCTTCAATCGGTTGGTCACTTAGATTTATTAAATCTACCTCCCAAATACCTATCAAACTCTGGCCCAAAGTACTCAACATCACTAGGTATCAGAATAATGAAAAAAAATTTTAAATAATATACTACCACATGGCCACCAGAATGGCTAAAATTAATATAACAAACAAAAAAACTGACCATTTAAAGCATTGCAGAGAACAACTGTAACACTCAACTTCTGCCAGCAGAAGTAGAGTGTAAGTTGGTACAAACATTTGAAAACTCTTCAGGAGTACCTTTGCAAGTTGGAACATAAGCAATTCCATGTCTAGGCATATACCCAACAAAAATGGATAAAGTGTATGCTGAAAGAACATTTATGAGAATGTTCATAACAGCATTATTTGTAATAGTCCCAAACTGGAAACAACTAAATACCTATCAACAGTAGAATGGGTAAATGAATTGTGGTATAATCTGTAAAGTGAAATACTGTACAGACAAACTATTGTAGTATGCAGCAGCATGGATGAATGTCCTATACAAAATGTTGAGCAAAAGGAGCCAGACACAAAAGATTATATAATATGTGATTACCTTTATGTAAAGTTCAAAAATGGGCTAAACTAATCTGTGTGATAGAAGTCAGAATAGTGGTTACGTTTACTGAGAGGATATAATGACTGTGAGGGGGCACAAAGGAGGTTTCTGAGGTAATAGTAATACTCTATATCTTGATTTGGGTGTTGGTTCCACAAGTATGTTCACTTTGTAAAAATTCATTGAACTGTACATTTGAGATGCGTGTGCTTTACTTTTTACACTGGAACAAACACAAATTTTAAAAAGCTAGGCAGAAGCTTGGTTTAAAAGTTTGAGGGGAAGCATAGGGCTCAAGGACTTGTGCTAAGAGACCATTTCTAGTTAATGACTTGGAGCTAGTCACTTAAGAGAGGCCTTAAATGATAACTTTTTAAAATTTACAGTAAAGGGCTGGAAGGAATCACACCAAACCAATAATACTTTGGGTCAAGAGTAGGGTTGTGAGAGAACTGGTGGGGTTTTACCTTTTATTCTGTTTAGTACTTCTCACATTTTGAGTTATTTTTCAATAATATTTTAAGCATGCTTTTTTAAAAAGCAATTTTAATGAAAGAACGGTTAAGTAAGTAGCATGACAAGTAATAGGGTAAGATACTTGAGGTCAAGTGGAACTTCGGTGCCCTGAAAATCAGATCTCATTTAGCCATAGTTATTTTACAGTTCAGTAAAACAGCAAGAGAATTGCTCAGAGGTTGAATAGAGCAAAATGTCAAAATAAAACAAAACAAGCCCTGGCCTCCCGTTTGCATCTTAAAAAAAAACAACAAACTGTGATAAAAAACACATAACGTAAAATTTATCATCTTAACTTTTTAAAAATACATAGTTCATAAGTGTTAAGTATGTTCATATTGTTGATCAACAGATCTCTAGAACTTTTTCATCTTGGAAACTTGAAACCCTGTATCCATTAAACAACTCCCCATTTTCCCTTCTTCCAACACCTGGTAACCACCATTCTACTTGTTTCTATGAATTTGACTACTTTAGATAGCCCATATAAGTGGCAGCATACAGTACTTGTCTTTTTTTGACTGGCTTCTTATTTCACTTAGCATAATGCCCTCAAGGTTCATCTGTGTTGTAGCATGTGACAGCCTTTGTCTTTACTGCCACTATTGTGGTCAAAACCATCATTTTTTTCATTTGAATGATTGCAGTAGCCTCAGTATTCTCCTTGCCTCCAGTCTCGCCCACCTCTAATTTACCTTCCACCCAGGGGCTAAATGCAAATTTGACTTTAAAACTTGATGCCCTGACTGCCGTTAAATAAAATCTAAATGCTTTCAGCTGACAAGGCTTTCACTATGGGGCTCTAATACACTAGTTCCTAAGTTATATCCGTTTCCTTATTGCTCCCAAACTAGGTATACCTTTTGCTCCCAAGCTAGATACACATCTTAATTTTTTTCTTGATCATACTGTTTCATGTTCCCAATCTGTATTTGTTGACAGTGAATCATGAATGAATCATGACTTTTAGTGAGGCACTTTGTCATTTATGACTCTCATTCAGCTGTATGAGGAACTTAGTATTTTTCCATTTTACGGCTGAGGCAACTGAGGCTCAGAGAATTTTAGTTAGAAATTCTTTGATTAAACCCATGTTTTCATACTGTCTCTGCTTTTTTCTCTACATTTTACTGCCTGCCGAAAATTAAGTATCTTTTCTGGTGAATTCTAGTTATCTGTTATCAAAAGGTAACCATGAATTTCTAGGACCTATTAAAGCAGAACAAGTGCCTTAAAATAATGTTAATGATAATTTTGCTTTACTATTTACAACAGGCTTTCACATTCACATATAATAATCCAGAGATGCCGTTCTTTTAAGATATTATATATCCTTTTAAATAACATTACAATATAAGCATAGAGCATTGGTGCAATGGACACTGGTCTATTTTAGCAAACACTGGATGTATTTCTCCAAATTAGACTATATTGTTTATACTTAAGTAAATTTTTAAGAGAGATTATATAGTTCTTTCTACTTTTTCTGGAGACTTGAAGCCTAATAAATAAATGATATCTAGCTATTTTTAAAAGTTCCATGCATAGTTTAGACTGCATACTTGCTGACATTCAGAAATCTATTTTCATCATATGTAAAATTACATCGTACTGTCCCATATTCTTGTGATCCTGGAAACTAGTTCTTTTCAAAGTTAGAAGCAGAAAAGAATTTACGTAGTCTTTGACAGGAAAAATTTTAAAGAAGGAAAAAGTCCCACCAAACCATAGAAAATCAAACTGCTATAGTGAACTGAGCAGTTCCCCTAGGAACCAGTCATCTGGACTGTGCTGTTTCCTAGCAGTTTTGACAGTGGACAAGTTTTCCAAGCTTCAATATCTTCATCAGTAAAATAGGTGCTAATAACAGTACCGGATTCTTTAGATGGTTGTGATTATTAAATGACATGTTTAGAAAAACATTGCACAGGTTCTGACATGTAGTAGACCCTTGATAAATGTTATTTGCTATCATTTGGGGAGGGTGTATTTTTGAAACATATTAGGTATATATATAAGTATCAAAGTCTTAGCAGATGCGAAGCTTTACCAGAAATCTGACCTTTCACACTGAGCTGATCAGCTTTCATTTTTGGACCATGCAGTTACTGTGACAATTTCTCTTCTGTGTGATATACATATTCTCAAATACCTGCAGGAAACGTGGGGCGTCATTTTCTCTTAAGGAGAAATCCGTCTTGTCAGACTGAAATTAAGCAGGATTTACAGGGAAAATTACAAAGAAATGAAAAATGATAGTAATTTTATTAGCTATTCTGTGGGAAGTAAGAGTTTTTTTTCTTCCTGTCAGTGTTTGAATTCCTCTTGACTGTAGGTACTTGGGTAAACATTACTTTGTGCTGGTATGAGGCCATGTAAGTGGAATCTATTCAATTGGATTTTACTGACTTTGGGCTTTTTTTTTCTTTCTTAAGAAATTTTGATTTTTAAGTTGATCATTCAGTACAGTGTGTGTCCTCAAAGGTTTTCCTTTTTCTAGTCATGGCCTGAAATATTTAATGTTTCAGCAATTAGGCAGGGCAAATGTTACATGATGTAAGAGGGCCAGATTGGGAAGCATACTAAAGGCAAGCTTTTTGAGGAAAGAACTCTTTTTAATGACTTTGGATCTCTTCTTATACATAAAAGTACCTGAAACAAAGTTGTCATTCAGTAAAGCTTTGTTGAATAAGTGATATTATTGGTTATTTTCTTGTCTTGGTAAGAATTTATAGGACTTCCCTGGTGGCACAGTGGTTAAGAATCTGCCTGCCATTGAAGGGGACATGGGTTCGATTCCTGGTCTGGGAAGATCCCACATGCCGCCGAGCAACTAAGCCGGCGTGCCACAACTACTGAAGCCCACACACTCTGGGGCTCATGTGCCGCAACTACTGAAGCCTAGAGCCCATGCACCGCAAGGAAGAGTAGCCCATCACCACAACTAGAGAAAGCCCGTGCGCAGCAACAAAGACCCAACGCAGCCAAAAAAAGAAAAAAAAAAAGAATTTATAGTAATTTCTATTATAAATTTGGGAAACCAAAAATTTATATCCATAGTTAATACTCTTTACTCACTCCTAAAATTTGAAAATAATTCAGATGTGAAAATACTGATTTTGTGCATTTTAATTTATCACCACAGTTTTCCATGTTGTTTTTCTCCCAAAGGTGGGATTAATTCTTGATTCATGTCATTGTTTCCAAGTAATGAACACATCTACAAGATAGAGTGATTTGATTTGATTTGTTTTTACTTCTGAGATTTGGGGAGCCTAATGTTCAGCTTCCCTGTATCCTGTTGGAAGGTTTTCAAGATTTCGGTCAACTGCCTATCATTTTCAAGGGTGTATAATTAATCTTACTAGGGAGATTCTTCTATTTTCTTTTCCTTATTTCACTTTGAGTTTTCCTTTAGAACTCTTCTTTTTTCATTATTGAAGAAATGGAAACCTTATTATATTTGGGTACCCGCTAATTATGTGTAGCACATTCTCAGTGTTATGAGCTTAGGGTGAGACAGGCGCTATCAGTTCCTGTTAGTAGAAGTGTAAATTGGTCAAACTAAAAAAATTATCAGAAATGTAGTTAGTGATTTCTGTATAAATATGTTCACTACAGTATTATTTATAATAGAAAATAACTGGAAACCATCTGGATATCTTTAAAAAAAGTCATTTTTACAGACTTTAAAAAATGCTTTTAAGGGAACAAATTAGAATATAAAATTGTATATAAAGAATTGATTCCATTGTATATGAACTACACCAAGATAATTAATAAGAATTTTCTCTGTAAGTGGGGTTATAGGTGACAAATTTTCTTTACATTTTTTTTATTATCCAAATTTTCCATATAGATCAAGTGTTACGAATATAATGACAAAAACTCCTGGTATTTTAAAAATCACTAATGGATAATTACAAAACAAGACGAGGGAAATTTATTGACAGTGGTTATCTTTAGATAGTGGGATGATGAATAACTTTTTTTTTAGATTATGAATAACTTTTTGTCTTCATATTTTTTGTGCTTCTCAGTCTATCTTCAGTAAGCATACTATTTTTATAAGATGAAAAAATAAGTTATTTTATAAAGTATATCACTATAGTCAACCAGGAATTTTCTTTCAGAGACATTTCTTCCTCTGTGAGACTTCCATAATGACCTTTAGGGGAAAGACATACTTTCTTTGCCCTGCTTGATGGCTTTGGTAGACTTGAGAATACAAATCTTTTTTTTTTTTTTTTTTTGGCTGTGTTGGGTCTTTGTTGCTTGTGTGTAGGCTTTCTCTAGTTGTGGCGAGTGGGGGCTACTCTTCATTGTGGTGCGCAGGCTTCTCATTGGGGTGGCTCCTCATTTTGTGGAGCAGGGGCTCTAGGGCATGCGCGGGCTTCAGTAGTTGCAGCACACGGGCTCAGTAGTTGTGGCTCATGGGCTTAGTTGCTCCGTGGCATGTGGAATCTTCCCAGACCAGGGATCAAACCCGTGTCCCCTGCATTGGCAGGCGGATTCTTAACTACTGCGCCACCAGGGAAGTCCCTCCAAATTTTAGTTATGTTTCTTCTATACAATTTCTGATTAAATTAACTGAAATAGTAATACTGCTGGAGATAAAGTGCTGTACCTTTTGAAATCTGTGTGAGTGCAGCGATCCATTTCACCATTAACATCCCAACTTCAAAGTATTTTTCTCACAGTATTCTTGCTATCTTGTGTTTAGCATATACAACCAGAAACTTTTCTATAATCAGAAGTAGCAGTTCATCCATTAATGGGTCTTACTCTGCTTAGCTCTTAACATCTGAAATAAATATTTTAGATATACATAAGCCTTTGAAACCTGTTATTTTTAAAAAAAAACTAGAGTGATTCTCATATACATGGATATAAAAGCAGAATGGATAATAGTAATATCTGCTATTTGTAAAACTTTAGCTATGTTTGTCAAACATTTGTGGTATTCCAGGCACTATGCTAGACACTGACAAACATATTTTTCACAGCAGTTCTTTGAAGAAGTATTATTTTCCCTTTTTTCTCCTAGAGGAGGTATCTAAGGTTCAGAGAGGCAGATTTGTCTTGGGTGACGCAGTCGGTGAGTGCTTAAGCTGAGACTGGATTCCAGTCTTTGTGATTATGATGCTGAAGGACAGGACCTTTGTCTGGTTTGCTATTGTATATTCAGTGCCTACAACAACGCTTGGCATATACTAAGCATTCAACAGATAGCCTTTGAAAGAATGAACTATATACCTAGAAGCTTTTAAGTGGCCAAGCAGAAGAGATTGTCTGTTCTAGTAATATAGGATTATACATAGAAGTGAACCTGATAAAATGTAATGCTATTAGAAAGCCAAATGGAGATACTTCTAACAAAATCTAGGTCATAGTAACAGATGACCAGATTGGGAGCCTCTTTTTTGATTTAACTGTCTAATTTGTTCTGAGTACATTTGCCAGCTCTCTTTTCCACTTGGCTTTGATATTCAATGAACAAAGGAAAAGCAAAATACACATGATATTAGGTCCTTGCCGGTGGGGGAAAAAAATCTGTGTGGAAACCCAAGTTCTGTAAGTGTCAAGGAACTAGAATGGGAATTTCTTGATTGGGATTTGGGTGCTGGGAGCCTCAGATTCTGTGGAAATAACATTGTGCCATTGTGGTATATGGAGATACTTTATTGTTAACAGCAACTTCTTATATAGTCCTATGACAACAAAGACTAAATTCCAATTGGAAGAGAGGTTAATATTTAGATACCTCATAGACATGGTACTAGTTTGTACGATAAATTGTTACAGAAGCCCGGTTGTGACTCTAGCCCTAGCCTTGCCTTCTTTTCATGTTTATCATCCATGT
The DNA here is from genome assembly GCF_949752795.1 of Hyperoodon ampullatus. NCBI lineage: Eukaryota > Metazoa > Chordata > Mammalia > Artiodactyla > Ziphiidae > Hyperoodon > Hyperoodon ampullatus. Next base: position 10,836,788 of record NC_136919.1, read on the forward strand.
CTGAAATATTCTTGGTTGCTAAGAGCTAGCTGAGTCATGGGTTGAGTACTAGCTAGCTGTGTGGTCATGATGTCATAGTATGCGCCATTAAAGGAAATGGTAAGTGCTAGGAATTTAGTCTTAAGGAAGGGAGTGAAGGAAATATGTATCACATCTAATGCTTCAGTGTATCACAGTCTGCTCCTGGATTGTTTTTCTACGTTCAGACACCCTTTGCTCTTTCCCCTCCAGAAATTTTCTTGTTTCTAATCATCACGAATCAAAAGGAGACTGAATTTTTGTATGAGATAGTGGTTTGCCACAGATCTGAGTAATGGTCACTGTGAAACCCACCCTATGTTTGTTTGAAGGTGTTGGGTTGGCCAAAAATTTCATTCGGTTTTTCTGTAAGATGGTTCTAGTAGCGCTTAGTTGTCTTTAACCTCATTCGAAACGATTTTGTTAGCTTATGTTGTGACAGCTGTCGTATCAGCGTGCATTTAAAAAAACAGCTTATCAAAATTGGTGAATTTTTATGTAGCCATTTTAATATTGAAGATGGAAGAAAAAAGCAACATTTTCAGCATATTATGCTTTATTATTTCAAGAAAGGTAAAAATGCAGCTGAAACGCAAAAAAAGATTTGTGCAGTGTGTGGAGAAGATGCTGTGACTGATCGAATGTGTTAGAAGTGGTTTGCGCAGTTTTATGCTGGAGATTTCTTGCTGGACGATGCTCCACGGTCGGGTAGACCAATTGAAGTTGATATCGATCAAATTGAGACATTAATTGAGAACAATCAACGTTATACCTCGCGGGAGATAGCCGACATACTCAAAATATCCAAATCGAGCATTGAAAATCATTTGCACCAGCTTGGTTATGTCAGTCTCTTTGATGTTTGGGTTCCACATAAGTTAAGCAAAAAAAACCCTTTTTGACCATATTTCCACATGCAATTCTCTACTTAAACATAAGAAAAACATTCCGTTTTTAAAACCAATTGTGACGGGTGATGAAAAGCAGATAGTGTACAATAATGTGGAACAGAAGAGATTGTGGGGCAAGCGAAATGAACCACCACCAACCACACCAAAGGCTGGTCTTCATCCAAAGAAGGTGATGTTGTGTATATGGTGGGATTGGAAGGGAGTCCTCTACTATGAGCTCCTTCTGGAAAACCAAACGATGAATTCCAACAAGTACTGCTCCCATTGAGACCAACTGAAAGCAGCACCCAACGAAGAGCATCTGGAATTAGTCAACAGAAAACACATAATCTTCCATCAGGATAACGCAAGACCGCATGTTTCTTTGATGACCAGGCAAAAACTGTTACAGCTGGCTGGGAAGTTCTGATTCATCCGCCATATTCACCAGACATTGTACCTTCAGATTTCCATTTATTTTGGTCTTTACAAAATTCTCTCTCTTTTTTTTTAATTTTTAAACTTGTTGTTTTTAAAAATATTTATTTATTTATTTGGTTGCGCTGGGTCTTAGTTGCGGCAGGCGGGCTCATTAGTTGTGGCTTGCCAGCTCCTTAGTTGAGGCGTGCGAGCTCTTCGTTGCTGCATGCATGTGGGATCTAGTTCCCTGACCAGGGATTGAACCCGGGCCCCTCCATTGGGAGTGCAGAGACTTAACCACTGCGCCACCAGGGAAATCCCACAAAATTCTCTTAATGGAAAAAATTTCAATTCCATGGAAGACTGTAAAAGGCACCTGGAACAGTTCTTTGCTCAAAAAGATAAAAAAGTTTTGGGAAGATGGAATTACAAAGTTGCCTGAAAAATGGCAGAAGGTAGTGGAACAAAACGGTGAATACATTGTTCAATAAAGTTCTTGGTGAAAATGAAAAATGTGTCTTTTATTTTTATTTAAAAACTGAAGGAACTTTTTGGCCAACCCAGTATTTTGTTTCCATAATGGCTTGAAATCCATTAAGGTCTTGTAGTTTAGCATCTCTCTTTGCTTGAATCAGACGGAGCTGAGGGTGTACATTCTTTCACATTCTTATGAACTATGTTAGTTCAGCTTCGAAGGATGGCACGGCAGTTTCTCCAAATCTTTGGGTCCATTCTCAAAGTTTCTGAACTCAGATCCCTACCATTTTTTAAAAGAGATGGCCTCTAGCCATGGTTATCTCAGTTAATAGCTTATCAGCTCCAAGAGGGCAGCTTCTGTATCTATTTTGTTCATCATTCAACCTGGGTCTAGCACTGTGCTTGATAAATATTTGAATACCCTCTTGCAAATTGAAATTGCTGTCTGTCATTTAGCCTCCAGTATAGATATGTTTTTTGGACCACCACTGGTAACAAAGACTTGAAGTGACTTTGTTAAAAATCGCCTAGCTAGATAGTGGCAGAGCTAAAATTTCATGTCATATCTAATCCAGCCAGTTTCTGGGATTATGAACATACCTTTTCAGATTTTACACTGTACCACATTGTCTCCCCTATATGTTGTTCTACTGTTTGCTTTGGAAAATCTCTTGCCTTTCGTACTCTGAAAAGATTCTGTGGCATGTTCAACATTTTTCAGTTATTTGGCATCATCATTAAGAAACACCAACTTTTTCTAGTTTCTGCTAGATTACTTTCAACTTTAAAATGAGTCTACAGATGTAGTACAGATTTTGCCTAGGAATTCCTTCTATGGCTTTGGTTTTATTTTATTAAAAAAATTTTTTTTTGGAGTATAGTTGATTTACAATGTTGTGTTAGTTTCAAGTGTATGGCTTTGATTTTAAAAGACATGAATTTTCTTTCCCATACCTGCAGGAGGCTATTTTAATTTCTTAGTCATAGGCAGTATTAGAATTTTCATGTTCTGTTTTAATCACCAAGAAGAATTAGTAGAAAGCTTATTCCAAAAAAGTCTCCAGGAAATATTATTTCTTAATTTAAGAAAATGATTCTTATATATGTAATAACATTAAATTAGTATCAGTATTAAATACACTTCATGATATTAAAATCTGATGTTCCACCTCACTTTTCAAATGATAATTTTCCTATATTCATTCAATCAGTTCATCTAATATTTCTGTTTCTAAGACTTTGTGAGATTCTTTGTGCAGTGTTGACAGCTTTCATCTTCATGTTTGTTTTAATTAAAATTTAAGCAGAGAATGGCCTGTGCTATAAAGCAGCTTGGAACCCTTCTGTTTCCATTCTCTGTGTTTGGGAAGAGTCTCAGACAGTGAATTGAACTTCAAGCCCTTACTGAGTTTTCACAGAATTGACATTTCCAGGGTGTTTTCCAATGTGCCAGGAGCAGTTCAAGATCTTGTATATATATGATCCTTGAACCTTAAAACAACTGTCAGGAAGGCATTAATATTCGTGGTTTGTACATGAGAAGTCTGAGACAAAGAGAGGAAGTGACTTATTCAGGATCACATAGTAAATAAGTGGCAGAGCCAGGATTCCAACCCATGTCCACTTGACCCTAAGACCCTTTCTTGCACCTAGCAGGCATAGGATGGGTTGAGAATGCATCCAAATTGAAGGACCTCATATTCATGTTTATCATGTCTGATTATTTGATGGTAGATTTGGAGGTTAAGACATGTAGTCATAACACTAAATGCCATTCTGGAACATTTTAATTACTCTGGCCACTGCTACCTGTCTGCCGCTACCATCTTAATATTCTTCATAACCTTTATTACAGACCAAGGAAAAAAATGAAGCCTTTGTTTTCAAAATGCTTTTTTAGTCATCTCTCAAGTATCATAGTGCTAGCTACCTTGTCTTGTCATTGTATTTTTTGCTTAGAGATCACTTTCTTTCATGTCTAGCTGGATGTGCAGTTGAAAACAGGTGTTCTGGATATAAATATGCTCTAGATCAATACTGTCCAATAGAACTTCCTGCAGTTGGAAATGTCCACTTTCTGCATTGTCCAGTATAATAGCCACTAGTTATGTGGGGCTTCTGAGTGCTTGAAATGTAGCTAGTGCAACTGTGGAACCAAATTTTAAATTTTATTTAATTTTGACTAAATTCAAATAAAAATAGCCATGTGTGATTATAGCACAGTTTGAGGTAGTAACTGATTCTTGTGCTTGATGAGTAATGATAGAATTTGAGGAAATCCAATAATTAGTAGTTTAAAAGTTGCTGATTGGTTTTCCAGCAACATAAACTTTGGCATGGGTTTATCCTAAAGCCATAGAACCAAATAGAATAGAACAGTTCATATTTCCAGAGCACTTTTTGATTATTCATGATCTCATTTGATGAGTATTTCAGGTATGATATCATTTGGGACTTGTGTTTGCTAATGGATCACAGAAGAGCAAAACCATTTACACCTTTCTTATGCAGGGGCTACTCCTGTTGAAATGGACACCATTCTGGCCCCTTGATGCTCAGGTTGAGGCTTGAGGGCCTGGACAGGAACCCATGAACTGTTTTCCACTGCTCATTGAGATTGGAGAATTATCCCTCTCCCCTCACCTAGAATGTCCATTAATTTCATTTTTTATATCTAAAGAGAGGGAAGTAGAGACAGTTTCTAAATTTAGCCAGGGAGCTATAATAATTTGATACCCAACAAAAGAAAATTTAGTTTTCCTTTCTAATATTTCAAAATAAATCCTCAGGGCTTTGATTTTAGTTCTTTGTTTTGGAAAATACAACCCAGAACTCAGAAATGTTCTGTGTAAGATGAGTTTTTAAATTGATATGTGTCTTCTGAAGAAACTTTTGATGGAATTAAATAGTAGATTTCATATGATATTTTGAAGAAAAATTCATTTCCCTGGAGTCTTGATAGATTTGGTTTCGTTTTGATTGTCTGGCCTTATGAAATAATTTGTAAAATATATTAATTTTATTATGTGTTACTAAGTAGCATATTTTTCTCCGTCATTTTAGTTGTAAAATGCTCCTCTCCTTTCTATCAGAGCTCACAACTAATCGACTCTGGGTGCTTTTGATTTTCTGACTATGCCAAGGCATTGAATGAAGTTCGCTGTAGTGAGAAAAGAGAGCACATGGAACTCGTGACTTTATATACTCCAACAATAGAGCTTTTATGACATTGGAGGTGGTTAAAAACGCTAGAAGTAACTCTTAAACATGGCATCGCTGTGTTGCCTTTTTTTTTTTTTTTGTATTCTTAGAGCTGCCAGGAGTGCATCGGGCCTGTAATTTCCTGTTCTCTGAATCCCCCATCTTTCTGCAGCTCCAAGCTTTGTGTCCCACAGCCTGTGACTCTGTGCTAACAAATCGCTATTGTCCAGTGGGGCGAATGGTGGCTGGAACTAAAGAATTGCTGTCTGGTTTCTATTCAAATCCAGGTAGTGAGATATATGAATGGACTTTTCGAATCGTCATGTGAATAACGTCTGCTCGGCATGAAGGCTCAGAGCCACACTAGGAAAGATTAACTCCTGGGCTGACCACTAACATCTTTTGTAGTAGGAGGTAGAAACATTCCCAAGTATCATTTTATTCACACTTAATTTTCCATTTCATCTTCCAAAAGTAGAGTTAGCCATTCAACTATTTGAGTACTTTTCTCTTAAGTTTAGTGTTTCTGTTGATAATATGGAAGTTTGGGAAGATGCTAAGTTGTTTTTCTCTTAGAACACTATTTTTTTTCTGTCAAAAGTTTTCTACCTTACATTTATAATGGCATAAAGTTATCTTTATAGCATACATGCAAGAATGAGAGAGAGGGAGCTGCTTTTTCTAAGAAACCAACCCTTTAAAATGCTTTCCAACTATTGAAGGGAAAAATCTCCTTTTTTTCAGAGCATTCTACTTATTTGCATTTTTTCCCCCCAAAGCACAAATTTATACAGAGAAAATAGAAACAACTTCAAATGCGATGTATTAACCAACCAAACAAGCCTCCTTCAAATTAGGAACCAACTTAAGCATTTGTAAGTATAGCAGAATCAGGATTTTAAAAATTAGATTTGGAAGCTTGACTATAATTCATAATTTCATTATCCTTGGAATACTGTTATATTATCTTTCTCCTGTATACCTGAAAAAATGTCCACAGGCTTAAAGGGCCATGCTTTTTACATTCCTTCCATATTGCAGGTACTGTGGAACGGGAGAGCCTTTTATGTTTCTTTTTGTCTTAAACTCAGACAGCTTTGTAAGCAGTAGTGTGTAGATTACAAGAGTTAGACAAAAGCAGGCGCGACTGAGAAGAGTTGAGGCGGGGGAGAGCTTGGGGCACTTCCTGTCACTCAACACATTCCAGATCACTAAAAAATTTCCACACCCTCTGCATTCCCTCTTGCCCACCCCAGATCCCAGTATTTTCTGATTACATATGTTGTGGTATTTATCACACTCCTCGCTATCACTGGGCTCTGGCAAGACTGCTTCAGAGGAGATGCATTCCTTTAGATTGCACAAAGCATAGCTGGGAAAATGGCTGGCAGTTTCAGAATCTAGTCACGATCGCACGCATGAGCACCTCACACATCCATGCCCCTTTCCCCGCTCTCCCGCCCCTGCAGCTGGCTGACCTGTCTCACCCACTGCTGGCCTATCGAACGGCCAGGACTGTCTGGTTTTGGCTCATGCCTTTGTCCATGTCTGGCTTAGTTCCTCTCTGTCTACACTTGCCTCTACCCCCACCGCCCCAGGCAGCACAAGTGTTTGGCTACACAAAACTACAGATAGAAAAAAGGTGGTAAAAACTTCAAACTTTGCTAGATTCTCCAACAGTTTATTCTTTTGTTTATTCACTTTCTCTCTTCTTTACTACTTCGTTTTAAGAAAACAAATACAAAATTAATTATCTAAAGGCAAAGAATGCAAAGCAACCTTTGTGTTCCTTATAATAACTGACTTCATAACTCTCTCCAGCTGCGTTATGGGGTGTGTATAAAAAGCTTCTGTTCTGAGAACAAAGGAGCACGTGCAGAAATGAGACTAAAAAATCCACTGACAGTATTTCACCACACAAATTACTTAAAAGATTTTAGTCAAGCCTCTCAACAGATTCAATGTTAAAATGGTTTTTAGTTTAAAAAAAAAAAAAATTGAAAGTGCTTACCCAGTAAAAGAACCGAAGTAGTCCTGAACTGTTACGTAAGACTTTTTACAGTTGGATCTTTGTCAAAAGGGGGTGGGGGTGATGGGAGAAAGCAGCAACAACAATCAAAAAAGTTCGAGCTGCTGTGGCTTAGAGGACAACTTCTCTGTTTCCAGATAGGATTCTTGCTGTAGAAATGGAACTCCCAGCCAGCACAGCATCCTGTCCCGGTAGAGAAATGAGTTTGTCAGTAAAAAAAAAATTAGATACTGGAACCCAGACTAGATGAGGTATTGAACCGCGCCAGATTTCCTTGCAGCCCTGTCTGCTCAGCTCGCATTGAACTATATATGACCCAGATGATGGACAGAAGCACATTCAGTCATGTGCACACTGGAAGAAAGCGGATTTGCTGGTCCCTGGCAGTGCAGGGGTTTGTCTTCTGATTGGGCTGTGCCCTGATCAGTGAAATGTGAAGCCCTCACCATTCAGAGGCCGTAATTCAGGACTGGCAGTTTGAGTGTCTGGCTGCCTCTAGTCACTGAGAGAGACTTCGAAGGTGTTGCTTTTGTTTGGTGGCATTACCCACTCAGAGGTTACTTACACCTATGTACTAGTATTAGGAACAATGCTAGCCTTCCTGAAATGCAAGAAGGAAGCCGACTTTGCCTGAATTCTGTCATCTTGTTGTTGATGAACTTTACTCTAACTTAACCCAATTATTTGAGAATTTTTGTGATCTTAACCAAGGCCCATGTCCAGACCACACCCTGGCTGTGATTTTATGGGTATGATAAGGTAAAAATAAAGGTAGCATTTGACCTTGAAGCTTCCTAGATGATACAAATTGCTCTTAATGAAAATTGGATGGATGGACAGCAGAGAAGTTAAGTTTTGGATTCTGGAGTCTTTGAATGTGCTAGGAAGAAGCTTTATCTCTTATCGCCTTTGTGAAGCTGCCACTCTTATCCTAGTCCTTAGTCACATAGGGGACTGCTGGGGGGAAGCTATAGGATCCCATTGAACTGTGACATAGCCTTTATGCAAGATAGCCACTCTCTCTAGTCTCTCTAGTCTACTCTCTCTAGTCTGTCTGAACTAGGGTCCTTGGGATTATTTCCTGTCTTTCTGGGCCACTAGGAAATGAGGCCATTATTTGGACTGTTGGTTGTGACATTTTTGTTTAGTATATGAAAGTTGCTTTGTTTAATGCAAATTAACACTATTTTTTTAAAATTTGAAGCAATAAAGGAATCAGCTTATATAATCCTAAACTGGTGTTTAGGCATATAAATACTTTGGTTTATTTTCTGCCTCTCTTACACTTGTGGAAATATATCCATGGTCAGTGTATAGCGTCTGTCTGTTTTGCTGTAAATTCTGGGTTTGGATGTTTAAGTATTTGTAATTTCTTAGATGTTACACAGCATCCTATATATGGGGACTGCCCAGGAATTTTTCTCTTGTCTTAACCTGGAGAAGCTGGGTTGATATGCTATGGGATATAACAATGATCAAAGTCAGAAAAGAAGGGATGCACACCCTCTCTTTCTGTAAACTACAGAACAATCATTCCTTTTTTTCTTTAAGTTGTGGTAAAATATACGTAAAGTAAAATTTACCATTTTAATGTCTGTAGTCTGTAGCATTAGGTACACTCACATTGTTGTATAATCATCCCCACCACCTATCTCCAGAATATTTTTATTTCCCCAAACTGAAACTCTGTACCTAACATTAACTTCTTATTCCTTCCTCCCCCAGCCCCTGGCAACCACCATTCTTTCTGTCTCTATGAATTTGACTATTCAAGATACCTCATAAAAGTAGAATCATACAGTACTTGTCTTTTTGTGACTGGGTTACTTCACTTAGCTTAATGTCCTCTAGGGTCATTCATGTTGTAGCATGTGTCAGAATTTCCTTCCTTTTTAAGGTTGAATAATATTCCGTTCCATTGTACGTATAGACCACATTTTGTTTATCCTTTCATCTGTCGATGGACACTTAGTTGCTCCCACCTTTTGGCTATTAAGACAATCATTCTTGACCATTCTTCTTGTAATCTTGTGAGGGCTTCTTTACAGAGCTGTTCTGACCCATCTTAAAAGCTATTCCATTTTATCAGTTGGAAGGGTTTTGGTATGCCTTTTAACTTTAGAGACTACCTAGGCCCTAATATCAGATTTGCTAGAGAAGGGCAGATTCTTTTCAGCCTTCTTGGATGAGGCTTAAAACATAATTCCTCTCTATTTATTTTTTATGGGTTTATCTTTTCCTATTACACTGTGAGCTCTTCCTGGGCAGGGACTGTAGTAAATTCCTTTTGAATTGTGCCTGTGCCTCTTGTTTAGGAAGTAGACATCAATAAAAATTAGTTGGAAAAAAATGTGAATTAATGAATAATAATAGAATTATAGCTAATTTTACTGGATTTTTATTATAGGCAAGACACTGTGACAGATGTTTTATATGCATTATTTAACTTCCAAAACAGCTCTGAGATAAGTGTTGCTATCTTCATTTAATAGATAACTTGTTCAGGACCTCATAGCATGTAAAAGATACAACTGAGATTTGAACCCTTGTCTCTTTTGGCTCCAGAGCCATTATGCAAACTCCGTAGTGAGGTGATGATCAGTGGGTTTGGAAGCAGGAGATTAAGGCTAAGCATTGATTCCAAATCAGATATTCTTTCATTAGGCATCAGGAGCTATAGCCCTGTGATAGAGATGGTTCATGAGTGGATACTCAGAGGAAAGCTTTGCACATTATAGATCTTTAGCTGAACAACCCCTTGTTGAACTCAGTTCACACATATTCCTGTGTATGTAAATTCTCTTTCTTAGGTTATTTTGAAAATGCAGTTAAATGAATGCACTAGAACGAATGAATCGATGTTCCTCATACATACATGAATGATACTGTTCTGGGTGCTAGGGTGAGTTAAGAATAAACCAGAACAGATTCTTATGGATCTTGCATGCTAGTGAGGAGACAGAAAAACAAGTTTACAAAGTAATATAAAGTAAAACAGGAAACCATGCTATGAGCAAAATAAAACAGGGTAATGTGATGTTGGACAATGCCTTGGGGGTAGATTTGGATGAGGGACTCCTTAAATGAGGAAATACCCAGGAATGCTTCTCTGAGGAAGTAAAATATACAAGCTGAGAGCCAAACGATGACAAGAAGAATCCTAGAGGATAAAGAGCTAAAAGAAGTGTGATCTGAGCAATGAGAACGAGATATAAGAGCTCTAAGATAGGATTGAGTTTGGTGTGTTTGAGGAGCAGAAAGAGTAGCATGGCTAAAGTGGAGTGAATGCAGGTAGGAGATAATGTTGGAGAGGTAGGATGGCATCCTATCATGTAGGGCCTTGTGAGCTGTGATAAGAAATTTGGATTTTTCCCAAAGGTAGGAGATTGGAAGGTTTTAAGCAGAAGAGTCCTCCTGACACTACCTTTTTTAAAAAAATTAAATTTAATTAATTAATTTATTTATTTTGGGCTGCTCTGGGAGGCATGTGGGATCTTAGTTCCCGTGCCCCCTGCAGTGGAAGCACAGAGTCCTAACCACTGGACTGCTAGTGAATTCCCCTGACACTACCTTTAACTGGAGTCCTTCCCAAGCTGGAGACTTTGCCAAGGCTTTCACATGTTAGTGGCCAGCTCTAGGTGTCCTAGCAGAATGATACTTCTTTTACAAGAATGCTGGGGCAACCATTGGTTTCATAGCTCTTTCCACATCAAAGAGGGCTCGTTCAACAGGAGTCTTGTTGTTTTCACAACATCACTGTTGTGTGGATAGGGTTTTATATGCTGGTTTTCTGTATTAATTTAGGCTAAAATTCAGTTCTTAATTAGACCTGATCTTTCTGTGTCAGTAACTTTGAAGGACGTGTTCTTGGCAGTTGATAATGGCTGTTTCATTTATATGATATACTTAAGGGCATACTGACGGGAATCTGAAATTGACAAGTAAAGAGGAACTTTCCCAGTATTCTTTTTATTTTTTGGCTTTGTCGGGTCTTAGTTGCGGCATGCAGGATATTTGTTGAGGTGCGTGGGCTCTTCACTGTGGTGTGTGGGCTTCCTTCTATTTTCTCTCTCTAGTTGAGGCCTGCCGGCTCAGTTGTGGCACGCGGGCTTAGCTGCCCCGTGGCATGTGGGATCTTAGTTCCCCAACCAGGGATTGAACCCGCGTCCCCTGTGTTGGAAGGTGGATTCTTTACCACTGGACCACCAGGGAAGTCCGTTTGCCAGTATTCTTTTTATTTTTTTTAAGATTATTTATGTATGTATGTATGTATGGCTGCGTCAGGTCTTAGTTGTGGCATTCAGGATCTTTGTTGAGGCATGCAAGATCTTCCATTGCAGTGTGCAGGCTCTTCTTTGTGGTGCGCGGGCTTCTCTCTAGTTGTGGTGTGCAGGTTTTCTCTTCTCTAGTTGTGACACGCAGGCTCCAGGGTGCATGGGTTCTGTAGTTTGCGGCATGCAGGCTCTCTAGTTGAGGCGCACGAGCTCATTAGTTGCGGCCTGCAGTCTTAGTTTGCCCCGCGGCATGTGGGATCTTAGTTCCCTGACCAGGGATCGAACCCACGCGCCCTGCATTGTAAGGCGGATTCTTTACCACTGGACCACCAGGAAAGTCCCCCCTTCCCAGTATTCTTAAATAAGGTTGTATTCAGGTATTCTGACTCTAGTAGGGTTAATTGCTAACATTTATCCCATATTATTTAATTTTTTCAAATACTGTGAAAAATACCGAACATAACATTACACACCTGATAGTTTCATTTTATAGATAAGTTGCATTCAAATTGTTTTGACCATTATCCTCTGTAAGAAAGATATTTTATATTGTAATCCATTATACACGTATTTGCATATATATCTATGTATCAATATCTATATCTGAAACCATACTTTCATGGTATAGTACTTGTCCTTATTACATGTAGTCATCTGCTTTTTTTTTTTTACTTAAAAAATATTATTTACAAGCCACTAAATTGATTTTAAAACCCACTGAAGGGACAATCTGAACTTTGAAAAAACGTTATAGGGGAGAAATCTGAGGCTCAGAGAGGTTATGACTTGTCATTTGTCACATAGCAAGGAAGTAGCAGAGCTGGGACTTAAACCATTGCTAATGATTCCAAAGTCCTTCCTTGTTACCACATTGTATAGCTTTTCTAGTGATTATAACCTTCAGTGAAACTGAACAAAAATGAAAACACCAAAAATGACCTTTAATAATGATTATATAAAATATAAATTTTCAAAGCAGAGGCTGTAGGGTGGGACAGAAATATTCTTCCTATGATTATGTCCTCTGCCTTTTTCAAAGAGCTGTTGGCCACTTGGTGTTGTCTTCCATATGTTGGACAGCATGCAGTTTATATTACTCATTAGTTGTACTGGGAACCAGCAGATTCCCAAAGCACTTGTATCTCGTTACTCAGCCTACCCCTGGGCTAATCTTGGCTTCTTAAAATAATAGCTGTGTGATACCTAGCTTATGAGAGTGAGAATGTGGCCTCTCAAAAGCGAGCTGTTGCAGTGTAACTTGGAGTCAGTGCTCAGATACAAGACAGGAAATATATCTAGCGTCTGAGTCCAGCCCTGCCGTTTTCTGACCTGGTTACGGTACTGGTTGAGTTAATTTTGCTGAAAGGAGAAATCATGTCCTCCTCTTGGCTGGAGGATAAGGCTGTATCAAAGGGAAAGGGTAGGGAATTAATGCCTTTTGTTTACTATGAGTCAGACATGTGCTGTACTCTAGGCCAGGGGTCCCTAACCCTCGGTCCACGGCCTGTTAGGAACCAGGCCGCACAGCAGGAGGTGAGTGGCGGGCGAGCGAGCAAAGCTTCATCTGCCGCTGCCCATCACTCCCCATCAGTCGCATTACCGCATGAACCATTTCCACACCCACACCCACACCCCGGTCCGTGGAAAAATTGTCTTCCAGGAAACCGGTCCCTGGTGCCAAAAAGGTTGGGGACTGCTGCTCTACACCACCCCTTTTAATCTAATTTAATTTAATTTATTTTTTGGCTGTGTTGGGTCTTTGTTGCTGCATGCAGGCTTTTCTTCAGTTACAGCAGCAGGGGCCACTGTTCGTTGCAGTGCGCGGGCCTCTCATTGCAGTGGCTTCTCTTGTTGTGGAGCATGGGCTCTAGACGTGTGGGCTTCAGTAGTTGTGGCACATGGGCTTCAGTAGGTGTGGTGCTCGGACTCTGGAGCACAGGCTCAGTAGTTGTGGCACATGGGCTTCAGTAGTTGTGGTGCTCGGGCTCTAGAGCGCAGGCTCGGTAGTTGTGGTGCATGGGCTTAGTTGCTCCACGACATGTGGGATCTTCCTGGACCAGGGCTCAAACCCGTGTACCCTGCATTGGCAGGCAGACTCTTAACCACTGCGCCACCAGGGAAGCCCTCTAGGCCCTTTTGACATAGGTTTTAGTTTAATTCTCACGACAGTTCCATGAGGGGAAAGTTATTATCCCTATTGTTTTCATTTATTATTTTTATTTCTTAAAATTAGGATACAGAACAATCAGGACACAGAACAGTTACAGTGCCCCAAAAAACTATTTTGTGTATTATCCTTATTTTACAGAAAAGAAACAGTGAGGCTCAGAGAGAAGAAATGATTCTTAAACAATCACAAAGTCAGGTAGTGGCTGAGGTTGGGACAGAAGCTACACTATACCTACCTTTAAAAATCATACCTTCGGGGCTTCCCTGGTGGCTCAGTGGTTGACAATCTGCCTGCTAATGCAAGGGACACCGGTTTGAGCCCTGGTCTGGGAGGATCCCACATGCCACGGAGCAAGTAGGCCCGTGAGCCACAACTACTGAGCCTGCGCGTCTGGAGCCTGTGCTCCGCAGCAAGAGAGGCCGCGATGGTGAGAGGCCCGCGCACCGCGATGAAGAGTGGCGCCCGCTTGCCACAACTAGAGAAAGCCCTCGCACAGAAACGAAGACCCAACACAGCAAAAATAAATAAATTAATTAGTAAAAACTCCTACCCCCAACATTAAAAAAAAAAATCGTACCTTCACCGTAGAACTGAATTGGAGCTCTAAGTTGATGAGACTGTGCAGAAGGGGACATTCCTAGGCTTTAAGAATAAAGAGTTATGTCATAGGATGGAAGCCTTTGAAAACCCAACACTGTGGGAATAGAGCTACTTTCTTATTCCTGTGTAGCGTGGGGTTTGTCTAGGATACCTCCAACACTTTCTTTTTGTTTTTTTTTTTGGCCGTGTTGGGTCTTCGTTGCTGTGCGTGGGCTTTCTCTAGTTGCGGTGAGTGGGGGCTCCTCTTCGTGGCAGTGCGCAGGCTTCCCATTGAGGTGGCTTCTCTTGTTGCAGAGCACGGGCTCTAGGTGTGTGGGCTTCAGTAATTACAGCACTTGGGCTCAGTAGTTGCAGCACGCGGGCTCAGTAGTTGTGTCTCAAGGGCTCTAGAGCACAGGCTTAGTAGCCGTGGCACATGGGCTTAGTTGCTCCGCGGCATGTGGGATCCTCCTGGTGCAGGGATTGAACCCGTGTCTCCTGCATTGGCAGGTGGATTCTCAGCCACTGCACCACAGGGGAAGTCCCACCTCCAACACTTTTTTTTTTTTTTTTTTTTTTGCGGTATGCAGGTCTCTCACTGTTGTGGCCTCTCCCGTTGCGGAGCACAGGCTCCGGACGCGCAGGCTCAGCGGCCATGGCTCACGGGCCCAGCCGCTCCGCGGCATGTGGGATCTTTCCGGACTGGGGCACGAACCTGTGTCCCCTGCATCGGCAGGCGGACTCTCAACCACTGCGCCACCAGGGAAGCCCCAACACTTTTTTAATCAGTATAGATTCATGTTTTTAGTCTTCATGCAGTTGCTTTTCAGTGAAAAACTGGAGTTTAATCTTCTGCTAGTTTCCTTTATTAACCTGCTGGGTTTTGTTTTTGTTTTTCCTTTTTTTCTTCCACCATGACTTGGACATAGGTTTTTTTCTCTTGGGCTTGAACTGGGTTGGCTCTCCAAAGCTTCTGGACCTCGTTTCTGGGGTAGGCAAAAATAGTCAGGTGCCCCAGTGTCTGCTAGGGAAAAGGGTAAAATCACGTGGGTAGGATTGGGTCGAAGGCGTGGCTCATAAAACATTACTCCTGTGGCTGCCAAGAAAATGCTCATTTTTTTGTGAAGAGACTGGTCCAGTGTTAGTCGTTCGATTAAAGCAGGGATTTTGGATAATTTCTTTAGATATATGATAAAGCCTACTTTTTCTCCCCCATTTTGTCTTCTCATGGATCACATCAAGGGTAAAGATGGGACTTTGCAAAACTGTTATGCAAAACTGTTACTTTGAATTCTTATAACATCCTTACTAAGTTGGCATTGTCATTTCCTCCTTTATACAAATGAGGAAAACTGAGGTACAGAGAGGTTAAGTAGTAGCTTCTTCAAGATTCCTAAGACAGAGCCAGTAATCTAACTCAGGTTTTTTGTGGGGTTTTGTTTTGTTTTGTTTTTGGTGTGTATGGATTTTGTTTTTGTTTTTGTTTTGGTGTGGCTCCAAAGTTGTCTCTTTGTATTACCTATTTGCTATCTTCACTAACACACTTCCAGTGCCTCTCAAGGGCATTGCCAGTGTTCAGAGAATGGTGGTGGTGATTATACCCCTTTTTTCCCTATAAATTATCAAATCATTCTTGAACATTTTAACTTTAAAAAGAGATTCAGTTCAGCGTTGTGTTATGGTGACTTCAACATCATTTAAAAACTCACGGCATCAAAATCTTCAGGAGCTGATTGAAACATTGAGGGACCTAGGGCTGTTGAGATTTGGAATATCCACTGATCCAGAGCCACATGGTTACTGGGCAGAAGGTGATAGGGCAGAAAGGTACTTGGCTATGGGCTGAGCCCACGTGGGGTCAGACTGTATCACAGGAAGAAGCCAGAGCTCAATTCCAGGTCACAGAGGGCTGAACCTAGGCAGGTACCAGCACTCCCAAGGGATATGGTTCAGAGGCAGGCCATTGGTGGCCAGCGTTTTGGCCTGACTTACCATTTGTAATTACTACTAGGCCTCTCCAAGCAGGTCTATTAACCTTTATTATTTTTTAAAAAACATTTATTTATTTATTTGGCTGCGCTGGGTCTTAGTTGCGGCATGTAGGATCTAGTTCCCTGACCAGGGATTGGACCCAGGCCCCCTGCATTGGGAGCGCAGTCTTAGCCACTGGACCACCAGGGAAGTCCCTGTTAACCTTTTTTTTTTTTTTTTTTTTTTTTAAATTTATTTATTTGTTTATTTATTTATGGCTGTGTTGGGTCTTCGTTTCTGTGCGAGGGCTTTTCTCCAGTTGCGGCGAGCGGGGGCCACTCTTCATCGCGGTGCGCGGGCCTCTCACTGTCGCGGCCTCTCCCGTTGCAGAGCACAGGCTCCAGATGCGCAGGCTCAGTAGTTGTGGTGCACGGGCTTAGTTGCTCCGCGGCATGTGGGATCTTCCCAGACCAGGGCTCGAACCCGTGTCCCCTGCATTGGCAGGCAGATTCCCAACCACTGCGCCACCAGGGAAGCCCCCTGTTAACCTTTTAAATGTATAAAGAGGTCATGTTCAGGAGATACCTGCCACTGGAATTACACACTTTCTAGAAGTTTACATGGTCACCATTCCCATTAGAGTCATAAGTGCCCACTGACAAAACATGGCAGGGATTAACTCACTTAAGCAGTTTTAAGGGAGCCTTTTTTAACTTTAAAAATTGTGAATATATGTTTTTCTTCTTTGTAAAAATTGTTACCGCCCTTTTTTCTCCAGGCTTCTAAAGGCATTAGCTATTAATACTTGAAAAGTTAGAAAATTAATATTTTTTCTTTCATATGTATTTTATTTAACTAATAAACTTTATTTTTGGAGCAGCTTTAGTTTCACCCCCAAATTGAGTGGAAAGTACAGAGAGTTCCAGTATACTCCCTGTTCCCAATGTGCATGACCCCCGACCAACTATCAACATCCAGTACCAGAGTGATGCATTTGTTACAGTTGATAAACCTACACTGACACATCATTGTCACCCCAAATCCATAGTATTTATTTATTTATTTACTTACTTACTTACTTACTAACTAACTTATTTATAAAATGACCATTGCTGGTTTCAGCCACTGCTCTTTTAAAAAATATATTTATTTATTTATTCATTCATGCATGCATGCATGCATGCATGTATGTAGCGCCAGGGAGTCTTTGTTGCAGCGTGCAGGATCTCCGTTGCAGCCTTCGGACTCTTGGTTGCGGCATGTGGACTTCTTAGTTGTTGCATGTGGACTCTCAATTGCAGCATGCACGTGGGATCTAGTTCCCCGACCAGGGATCTAACCCAGGCCCTCTGCATTGGGAGTGCAGAGTCTTACCCACTGGACCACCCGGGAAGTCCTCATAGTTTAGTTTAGATTTCACTCTTGGTGTTGTACCTTCTGTGGATTTTGCCAAATAGATAATGATGTGTATTACCCTTGCAGTATGTTACAGAACAGTTTCACTGCCCTAAAAGTTCTCTGTGCTCTGCCTATTCATACCTCTCTCCCTCCTTCCTAACCACTGGCAACTACTGATCTTTTTGCTGTCTCCATAGTTTTGCCTTTTCCAGATATTACACAGTTGGAATCATATAGTATGTGGCCTTTTTAGATTGGCTTCTTTCACTTAGTAATATGCATTTAAGTTTCCTCCATGTCTTTTCATAGCTTGATAGCTCATTTCTTTTTAGCACTGAATAATAATTCCTTTGTCTGGATGTACCACAGTTTATCCACTCACCGACCAAAGGGCATCTAAGCCACTTCCAAGTTTTGGCAGTTATGAATAAAGCTGCTATATATAAATATATAAACATCTGTATGTAAGTTTTTGTGGGGACATAAGTTTTCAGTTCATTTGGGTAAATACCAAGGGTGCTTACTGGATCATATGGTATGAGTATGTTTAGTTTGTATGCAACTGCCAAACTGTCTTCCAAGATAGCATTTCTACCAGCAAGGAATGAGAATTCCGGTTGCTCTACATCATCCTCCCCAGCATATGATATTATCTCTCTCTCTCTCTTTTTTTTTTTTTTGGTGTGGGAGTCATTCTAACAGGTGTGTAGTGATATCTTGTCATATTAACTTGCACTCCCCTAATGACAGATTAGGGGACAGATGATGTTGAACATCTTATGCTTGATTGTCATCTCTGTATCTTCTTCGGTCAGGTGTCTAGTAAGGTTTCTCACCTATTTTTAATTTGGTGGTTCATTTCTTGTTGAGGGTTTTTTCTTATTGTGGAGTTTTAAGAGTTTCTTTTATAATTTTGGATAGCAGTTCCTTATCAGATGTCTTTTACCAATATTTTCTCGTAGTCTGGTCATCTCATTCTAATGACATTGTCTTTAGCAGACCAGAAATTTTTCATTTTAATGAAGTCTAGCTTACTAATTATTTCTTCCATGGGTCATGCTTTTGGTGTTGTACCCAACAATTCATTGCCATGCACAAGGTCATCTAGGTTTTCTTCGGTGTTATCTTCTAGGAGTCTCACAGTTTTGTGTTTTTCGTTTAGGTCTGTGATCCATTTTGAGTTAATTTTTGTTAAGGGTGTAAGGTCTGTGTGTAGATTGATTTTTTTTTTTTTTTACACGTAGATATCCAGTTGTTCCAGCACCATTTCTTTTTTTTTTTTTGCTTTATAACAAATTTAATCAGTTATACATATACATATGTTCCCATATCCCCTCCCTTTTGCGTCTCCCTCCCACCCTCCCTATCCCACCCCTCCAGGCAGTCACAAAGCACCGAGCTGATCTCCCTGTGCTATGCGGCTGCTTCCCACTAGCTATCTACCTTACGTTTGGTAGTGTATATATGTCCATGCCGCTCTTTCACTTTGTCACAGCTTACCTTTCCCCTTCCCCATATCCTCAAGTCCATTCTCAAGTAGGTCTGTGTCTTTATTCCTGTCTTACCCCTATGTTCTTCATGACATTTTTTTTTCTTAAATACCATATATATGTGTCAGCATACAGTATTTGTCTTTCTCTTTCTGACTTACTTCACTCTGTATGACAGACTCTAGGTCCATCCACCTCATTACAAATAGCTCAATTTCATTTCTTTTTATGGCTGAGTAATATTCCATTGTATATATGTGCCACATCTTCTTTACCCATTCATCCGATGATGGACACTTAGGTTGTTTCCATCTCTGGGCTATTGTAAATAGGGCTGCTATGAACATTTTGGTACATGTCTCTTTTTGAATTATGGTTTTCTCAGGGTATATGCCCAGTAGTGGGATCCAGCACCATTTCTTGAAGGCTAACTTTGCTACATTTTATTGCCTTTACTCCTTTGTCAAAGATCATTTGGTTGGATTTATTTGGGTCCATTTCTAGGCTCTCTGTTCTGTTCCATTAATCTATTTGTTCTTTCCCCAATACCACACTGTCTTGATTACTGTGACTTTGTAATAATTCTTGAAGTCAGATAGTGTCAGTTCTTCAGCTTTGTTCTTCTATTTCAATATTGTATTGGCCATTCTGGGTCTTTTGCCTCTCCATATAAACTTTAGAATCAGTTTGTTGATATCTACAAAATAAGTTGCTGGGATTTTGATTGGGATTGCATTGAATCTGTAAATCAAGGTGGGAGGAACTGGTATCTGGTGATATTGACTCTTCCTATCTATGAATATGTAATATCTCTCTAGTACTTTTTTGACATTTTTTTCATCAGGATTTTGTAGTTTTCCTCATAAAGATCTTGTACATATTTTGTTAGTTTTATACCTAAGTATTTCATTTTGGGGGGGTTGTGCTATTGTAAATGGTAATGTATTTTTAATTTCAAATTCCACTTGTTCATTACTGGTATATAGGAAGGTGACTGACTTTTATTAACCTTGTATCCTGAAACCTTATTATCACTGCTTATTAGTTCCAGGACTTTTTGGTGATTCTTTAGGATTTTCTACATAGACGATCTTGTCATCTGTGAACAAAGACAGATTTATTTCTTCCTTCCCAATCTGTATACCTTTTATTTCCTTTTTGCTGTCTTATCACAATAGCTGGGACTTCCAGTGTGTTGTTGAAAAGCAGTAGTGAGAGGGGCATCCTTGCATTGTTCCTGATCTTAGCAGGAAAGCTTTGAGTTTCTTATCATTAAGTTTCGTGTTAGCTGTAGGTTTTTTGCAGGTGTTATCACATTAAGGAAGTTCCCATCTATTCCTAGTTTCCTGAGTATTTTTATTGGGACTGGGTGTTGGATTTTGTCAAATGCTTTTTTCTGCATCTGTTGATATGATCAAGTGTTTTTTTTCTTTAGCATGTTGATATGATGGATTATATTAATAATTTTCAAATGACAAACAAGCCTTGCATACCTGGAATAAATCCCATTTGGTTATGATGTATAATTCTGTTTACATTGTTGGATTCCATTTGCTAGTATTTTGTTGAGGATTTTAAAATCTGTATTAATGAGAGAAATTGGTTTGTAATTTTCTTACAAGGTCTTGGAAGGCTGGCCTCACATAATGAGTTAAGAAATATTCCTTCTGCTTCTGTATTCTGGAACAGATTATAGAAAATTGGTATAATTTTGTTCTTACGTGTCCCGTAGAATTCACCAGTGAACCCATCTGGGCCTGGTGCTTTCTGTTTGGGAAGATAATTAATTATTGATTTAATTTCTTTAATAATAAGCCTATCTAGATTATTTCTTCTTGTGTGAGTTTTGGGAGATTATGTCTTTCCAGGAATTGGTCCATTTCATCTAGGTTATCAAATTTGCGGGCATAAAGTTGTTCATAGTATTTCTTTATTCTAATGTCTGTGTGATCTGTACTGATGTCACTTCTTTCATTTCTGATTTTGGTAATTTGTGTCTTCTCCCTTGTTTTCTTAGCCTGGCTAGAGGCTTATTGATTTTATTTATATTTTCAAAGAACCAGCTTTTGGTTTTGTTGATTTTCTCTATTGATTTCTTATTTTCGATTTCATTGATTTTTTTTTCTCTAGTTCTTATTATTTCTTTTCTTCTGCTTGCCTTGGGTTTAATTTGCTCTTCATATTCTAGTTTCCTAAGGTGGAAGCTTAGATTATTGATTTTAGATATTTTCTAATATTCAATTTTCAACTCTAATATTGAATTCAAATTCAACTCTAAAACATTCAGTGCTATTAATTTTTCTTTAAGCACTGTGTTTGATGCATCCTACAAATTTTGATAAGTTGTATTTCATTTGATAAGTTGTATTTTCATTTTTAAAATATTTGAAGATATTTTTTAAATTTCTCTTCAGATTTCTTCTTTGACCCATGTGTTTAGAATTGTATTGTTTAATCTCCAAATATTTTAAGTAATTTTCCAGCTATCTTGCTGTTATTGATTTCTAGTTTAATTCCATTGTGATCTGAGAGCAGACATTCACTATATGATTTCTATTCTTTTAAGTTTGTTAAGGTGTGTTTTACGATCCAGAATGTGGTCTATCTTGGCGGACGTTCCACATGAGCTTGAGAAGAATGTGTAATATGCTGTTGTTGGATAAAGTAGTCTGTAAATATCAATTATATTCTGTTGATTTGTAGTTCAGTTTAGTTCAGCTATGTCCTTACTGATTTTATGGCTGTGGATCTGTCCATATCTGATAGATGGGTGTTAAAGTGTCCAACTATAATAATAGATTCAAATCTATTTCTTTTTGTGGTTCTACCAGTTTTTACCTCATATTTTTTCATAAGCTAAAAATTTATAAATTAGTGTTTACTATATTATTATGATTTAAATTATACATACACATACTTTTGATATATGTCACAATAAAAATAAAAGTTGGACACACATAAATAAAAATTTAAAAATGAAACAGTATGAATAAGTATTCAACCACATTTTGGGTCAAAGAATTGTAAATTTAAATAAAGAGTTTACCTCATATTTTGATGCTGTGTTGTTAGGTGCATACACATTAAGGGTTGTTATGTCATCTTTGGAATACTGATGCCTTTATCATTATGTTATCCCTGATAACTTACCTCACTCTGAAATCTGCTTTGTCTGAAATTAATATACCCATTCTTACTTTTTTTTTTAGCCTGTTAACTTGTTTTTAAAGTTTTTAAATTTTATTGTGGAAATATCCAAATATATGCAGATGTAAAGAGAATGGTATAAAGAGCCCTGATGTACTCATCAGTCAGTTCCAAAAATTATAACTTTTTTGAAGTATTTAAAAAACTTTTCCCCAAATACTATTAAAAAATTTCAAACACCAGAGAAGTTAAAGACTGTAGAGTGAATACTCATATGCCCACCTCCTGTATTCTCCCATTAATGTTTCACTCTGCTTTAATCCATATCTATCCATCCATCTGTCCCTCTACCCATCTGTCAATTCATTTACTTTTTAAAAAATAAATATAGGTTACATACAATATTATGTTAGTTTCAGGTGTTCTACATAATGATTTGACATTTGTATACATTGTGAAATGATCCTCATGGTAAGTCTAGTAACCATCTGTTCCTGTACAACTTTCAATATTATTGACCGTACTCCTTATGATGTATATTACAACCCCATGACTTATATAACTGGAGGTTTGTACCTCTGAATCCCCTTCACCAATATCATCCACTCCACCACCACCCTCTTTTGACAACCACCTATTTGTTCTTTGTGTCTGTGAGTCTGTTTCATTTTGTTTTGTTTATTAGATTCCAAATGTGAGATTGCGTGGTATTTGTCTCCATCTGACTTATTTTACTTAGTATAATATCCTTTAGATTCATCCATGTTGTCACAAATGGCAGGATTTCATTTTTTTAGTGACCAAATAATATTTCATTTTATATACATAACCACATCTTTTTACCCACTCGTCTATTGATGGACACTTAGGTCGCTTCCATATCTTCCTATTGTAAATAATGCTGCAATGAAGATTGGTATGTATGTATGTATATTCAAATTAGTGTTTTTGTTTTCTTTGGGTAAATACCCAGAAGTGAAATTGTTGGATCTTATGGCAGTTCTATTTTTAACTTTTTGAGGAATTTCTATACTGTTTTCTATAGTGGCTGCACCAGTTTACAGTCCCACCAACAGTGCACAAGATTTACCTTTTCTCCATATCTTCACCAAGACTTACTTGTTGTCTTCTTGATTAAAAATAAAAGGGTGGAGAAAGATATATCATGGTAACACCAATCAAAAGAAAGCAGGGCAGGGGTGTCCTTAAAACACATCAAACATCAAAACACTTTTGTGTTTTGATGACATACCTGCTTTCTTTTGATTGATGTTACCATGATATATCTTTCTCCATCCCTTTACTGTTAATCTATATGTGTGTTTCCAATAGACAACATGTAGTTGGGTCTTGTTTTTGGATCCACTCTGACAATCTCTGTCTTTCAATTAGTGTATTTAAACCATTGATGTTTAAGGTGATAATTGATATAGTTGGATTAATATCTACCATATTTGTTAGTGTTTTCTATTTATTGCCCTTGTTATTTGTCCTTGATTTTGTCTTCCACATTTTTTTCTGCCTCTTGTAGTTTTAAGTGAGCATTTTATATGATTCTGTTTTCTTTCTTTTCTGAGTATGTCAATTGTACTTCTTTTTTAACTTTTTTTTTAGTGGTGCTCTAGAGTTTGCAATATACGTTTACAACTAATCCAAGTCAGCTTTCAAATAACACTATACTATTTCACAAGTAGTATGCATACCTTATAATAACAAAATATTCCTAATTCCTACCTCCCATCCCTTATATCATGTTGTCATTCATTTCATTTACACGTAAGTATATACAGTAGAATACATGCTATTACGTTTTTTTTGTTTTTTGTTTTTTGTTTTTTGCGGTACGCGGGCCTCTCACTGTTGTGGCCTCTCCCGTTGCGGAGCACAGGCTCCGGACGCACAGGCTCAGCAGCCATGGCTCACGGGCCTAGCCGCTCCGCAGCATGTGGGATCTTCCTGGACCGGGAAATGAACCCGTGTCCGCTGCATTGGCAGGTGGACTCTCAACCACTGCGCCACCAGGGAAGCCCGCTATTATTATTTTAAACTGTTACTTGTTAGAACTAAGAATAAGAAAAATAAGTTTTAATTTTACCTTTACTTATTCTCTAGTGCTCTTCCTTCTTATTATGTAGATCTGAATTTCTGACTTTATTAACATTTTCCTTCCCTCTGAAGAACTGCTTTTAACATTTCTTGCTAGGCAGGTGTACTGGCAATGAATTCTCTCCAATTTTGTTTGTCTGAGAAATTCTTTATTTCTCTTTCACTTTTGAAGGATAATTTCACAGGATACAGAATTCTAGGTTGGTGGGTTTATTTCTCTCATCACCCTAAACATTCTTCTCTATTCCCTTCTTGCTTGCATCGTTTTGAGGTTAACTTGGATGTAATTATTATCTTTACTCCTCTATAGGTAAGATGTTTTTTCCCTCTGGCTTCTTTCAAGATTTTTTTCTTTTAAGTTATAAGTCACCCTTTTTTATTTTTATACTTTATTTTATTTTATTTTATTTTTTATTTTATTTTATTTTGCTGCTCTGGGTCTTAGTTGTGGCATGTGGGATCTTCGCTGTGGCATGTGGGCTCTTAGTTGCGTCATGTGGACTTGTTAGTTGCGACATGTGGACTCCTAGTTGTGGCATGTGGACTCCTAGTTGCAGTATGCGAACTCTTAGTTGCAGCATGCATGCAGGATCTAGTTCCCTGACCAGGGATCGAACCCAGGCTCCCTGGAGTCTTACCCACTGGACCACCAGGGAAGTCCAAGATTTGATTTTTTTCTTTTAACCTTTGATTTTCTGAAGTTTGAATATGATGTCTAGGTGTAGTGGGGGTTTTTTGGCATTGATCTTGCTTGATGTTCTCTGAGCTTCTTGGATCTGTAGTTTGGTATCTGACATTAATTTGGGGGAAATTCTCAGTCATTATTACTTCAAATACTGCTTCTGTTTCTTTCTTTTTCTTCTAGTATTCCCATTACACATACGTAACACCTTTTGTTGTTGTCTCACAGTCCTTGGAGATTCTCTTCTTTTGTTTGTTTCAGTCTTTTTTCTCTTTGCTTTTCAGTTTTGGGAGTTTCTACTGTCATATCTTTAAGGTCAGAGATCTTTCTTTAGCCGTGCCCAGTCTACTATTGAGCCTATCAAAGCCTTCTTCATTTCTATTACAGTATTTTTAATTTTCTAGCATTTTATTATGATTCTTTCTTAGAATTTCCACCTCCCTGCTTAAATTATCCATCTGTCTTTCATGTTGTCTGTTTTCCATTAAAACCCTTAGCATATTAATCATAGTTCTTTAAAGTTCCTGGTCTGATAATTCCAACATTTCTGCAGTGTCTGACTCTGATTTCTGATGCTTGTTTTGCCTTTCAGTATGCCTTGTGGGGTTTTTTTGTTGAAAATTGAATGTGGTGTACTAGGTAAAAGGAACTGCTATAAACAGGCCTTTAGTAATGTAGTGGTAAGATGTGCGGAAGGGGAAGCATTCTATAGTCCTTTGATTTGGTCTCAGTGTTTTGATGAGCCAGTGCCGCAGAACAGTGAACTTTACTAGTGCTTCTAAGGGTTTTTTTGCCCCTTAGGTGGGACAGGATGGCTGGGTGGGCTGGAGTTGGGTTATTCCTCTTTCTTCATGTGGGATGCTAGAGGAAGCTAGAGTTGGGTATTTCCCATCTCCTAGGTTGGTTAGGCTCTGATAAAACTCCAGCAAGTTAGGCTCTAATAAAATAATTTTTTCCTGAATGCAGGCCTTGTAAGAACAGAATGCTCTGGTATGTTTCAGGGGTCTTTTTCCCCTCTCTCTTCTGGAAGCAAGAAGGAATTTTTCTCTGATATTCACTGTGAGGTCCTGGTAGAGGTTTTGGAGGTAAAACTCAAAAAGTGTGGAGCCCTCCTGTGACTGGGTCCCTCTGGTGTTTTTTGTTTTTGTTTTTGGCCGCGCCATGCAGCATGTGGAACTTCCCCAACCAGGGATTGAACCCATGCCCCCTGCATTGGAAGCATGGAGTCTTAACCACTGGACCACCAGGGAAGTCCTCCCTCTGGAGTTTTAACTCTCAGAGTTATCCACACTTAGCTTCCAACAATTCATCAACTACAGCTTAGGTGTTCTTACTCTGGCACTGGTTCCTGTGGAATTTTCTGCTCAAGAGTTTCAGCTTTAGTAGGTTGTGATTCTCTGTTATCTGTATCTGTCTCTCCAATTTTGGGGACAGTGGTTTGCCATCTGACCTCACTTCTCTGCCACATCTATGAAGAGTTGTTGATTTTCCATTTTGTTCAGCTTTTTCTTGTTGTTAGGACAGAGCAGCAACTTCTAAGCTCCTGACATGGCCAGACTGGAAACTGGAGGTGGTATTGATTTTTTAAAGAATTTGAGATAGGGATGTCATTTCTTCCTACTTTTAACCTTATCCAAAAGTTGTCATTTAGTTAAGAGAGCTTCCTGACAAGGCATTTACTTATTTTCTACACCCCTCTTTGTAAATTTGGCACATATAAATTTACCCCATGACAAAAATGAGAGTCTTTATCCAACTGCAATGAGAAAGCTCACCATTTGGATTTCTGCATTATTTATTTATTTATTTTTGCGGCACGTGAGCTTCTCACTGCTGTGGCCTCTCCCGTTGCGGAGCACAGGCTCCAGACGCGCAGGCTCAGCAGCCATGGTTCACGGGGCCCAGCCGCTCCGTGGCACATGGGATCCTCCTGGACTGGGGCACGAACCCGTGTCCCCTGCATCATCAGGTGGACTCCCAACCACTGCGCCACCAGGGAAGCCCGATTTCTGCATATTTTGATTGGAAAATTTTATTTTCTTCATGACTATCCCAAGAGTTCAGAGCTTGCTTTCTCAGACCTTGTCTCTGGCCCTTAGCATAAGTCGTCTCTCTGACATCTGCTCCTGCACATCTACAAGGATCACGTTTTCTGAATCCAAAATCAGGACAACAGATCTCACATGAGATTTTTTTTTTCCCTTTTGAATAGACTATTTTTTAGAAAGGTTTTAAGTTCACAGCAATATTGAGCAGAAAGTACAGAGAGTTTCCATATACTCGCTTCCAAACATATTGTACAGTCCCCTCCCATCAACATCCCATACCAGAATGGTACATTTGTTATAATCAGTGAAGCTACATTGATATTGTACAATATTATCACCCAAAATTCATAGTTTACATTAGGGTTCACTCTTCATATTTTATACTTTATGGATTTGGGCAAATGTGTCATGATATCACATGGACTTTTTATATGGAGATTTAGTTTGAATTCCTGAATATTGGAATTTATAGAACATTGGTTCATGGAGACCACAGAACATAATAATCTTGGAAAAATCAAAGTACAGTCACTGTATGTAGATGTGTCAGATCAGTTTCAGTGCTTTTCTGCTTTGACTAGTGCTTGAAAGGGCCTTGGAATAGACTACGTAGCAGGTGACAAGCAGGGATACAGTCTTGTTTGCTCAGGTGGCTTAGCAAAGGCTGCAAGAGTTGCCATGGGGGTCTGCTGGGGACCGGAAGGCTATAGAGTCAGATAGATCTGACTTTTCCGAAAGGTATCAAACTACTGGAATTTGAACATGCATAGGTTTGGATTCAACTTTTTTCTTTCACCAGTATCTCTAAAATATATGGCACATACTAGAAGCTCTGAAGTTGGTTTAATCTTCGGAAGATCAGTATATACCAGTTTTTCAGTTGTCTGGTGAAAGGATGGAAAACTAAAAAAGTCTGTCACTTTGTACAAATTTGTAGTGTTTTTCTTAATGTCTTATTTGCTTTATATTTTTTTTCTGATTACATTTCCTTCTGAAAATAGAATACCTTTTTTTCTGATTTTAATGACAATACATATTCATTGTCAAACATGTCTTTTAAGTTTATTTCTCCTGAGAGCTCTACAATTAAGGCTTGTGACTAGTACTCACTTTGGAACTATAGCTGAAAACATTAAAAGCTCAGGAAACATAAAGAGTGATTTTTATATTTTATTCATAGACCTATACTGACCCTTCTCCCTAGCTAAAGACCAGAATTTTTTTTTTTTTTTTTTTTTTGCGGTACACGGGCCTCTCACTGTTGTGGCCTCTCCCGTTGCGGAGCACAGGCTCCGGATGCGCAGGCTCAGCGGCCATGGCTCACGGACCCAGCCACTCCGCGGCATGTGGGATCTTCCCGGACCGGGGCATGAACCCGTGTCCCCTGCATCGGCAGGCGGACTCTCAACCACTGCGCCACAAGGGAAGCCCAAGACCAGAATTCTTAATCTTTCAAATATCTTTATTTGCATGTCCCTTGGTCCCTTAAGCCTTCACACTCTCCTTTCTTCCTTATTTCTTTTGGTTGGATGAATCACACAGAGTTAAAGCTGTGGTCATCTCCTCTACCTTCTTCTTTCATGATCTCCATATCCAGTCAGCCAGGCAATTCATCATATCTGTCTTTGTTTTACTTTTACATTTCTGTTTTCATCACTGAGTAACCACCTTCCCCTCCCTTCATTCCCTGCAATCATTTTTTAAAGCTTGTATTTATTGATACTTTATATGCCAGAAATTATGCCAGGTAGTTATCAACCGGAGTTTATTTGACCATGTTGAGCACTTTTGGTTGTCACAACCTGGGGGCCAGGGCGGGTGGGGAGGGGACGGGTAGGTAGAGACCAAGGATGCTGCTAAATATCCTATTAATGCACAGGATAGCTCCTCCATAAAAAAATAATTATTTGGCCCAAAATGTCAATAGTGTAGAAGTTGAGAAACCTGAATCACATTAATTGTTTCATAGCTTACTTAGTCCTCACAACAACTCTTTTTTTTTTTTTTTTTTTTTTTTTTGCAGTACGCGGGCCTCTCACTGCTGTGGCCTCTCCCGTTGTGGAGCACAGGCTCCAGACGCGCAGGCTCAGCGGCCATGGCTCATGGGCCCAGCCGCTCCGCGGCATGTGGGATCTTCCCGGACTGGGACATGAACCCGTGTCCCCTGCATTAGCAGGCGGACTCTCAACCACTGCACTACCAGGGAAGCCCCCTCACAACAACTCTTTACGTGGGTTATATTATCCCTACTTTATAGGTGATGAAACTGAGGCTCACAAGGTTTAAGTTAACTTAATCAGCATCACATAGCTAGTAAGTAATGGAGCCAAGTTCAAACTTAGGTCTGACTCAGTCTGAGCTTACAGTGGTCATGATACATAGCCTGCTCATAACTCAGACCCTTAGCTTTTACCTGGTCTACTATAATGGGCTCCTTCCTGATCTTCTTGCCTCTTATCTCTCTGTTTAAGTCTGTCTTAAGCATGGCTTAAGTCTCTAATTATACTCCCTCTCTGCTCACAATCTTCCAATGCATTTGGAATGTAGTTTTGGTTCCCCAGTCCAGCATTTAAAAAGCTGCTGCAGTCAGTCCCTGAAGTACCTTTCTAACTAATTTTCCACAACTCTCTTCTTTTCAAAGACATCTTTTCTAAGACATGCTTTATTTTCTTATTTTTGCTTCTTTATATATTTCCCAATATTCGATAACATATATACTGCTGTTGTAATTTAGAAGGTTGTTTTTAATGTCAGAAAAGAATATCCAGCTGTCTGATGATTTAGGGATTACAAAATAAAGTGATTGTATTTTTATTTTAAAGCCCCCAGACTTCCTCTGTGTAATCCTTTGTTCATGCTGTGCCCTTTGGAATCCCACACAACTCATTATCAGCTATTCAAATTCTTTTTGGCCATCAGGGCCCAACCTGAACACTACTGCCTGCCACTGATCCAAAGAGCAAAGAGGTTAAGAGCATGTGCTTTTACACACTGACAGGGCTAAGTTTGAGATCTGTTTTTTTCTGGTAACTAGCTGTGAGACCTTGAGCAAGTAACCCAACCTCATTAAATCTGTTGCCTCATCTGTAAAATTGGGATGGTGTCTAGCTCACAGAGGGTTTTTGGAATTAAGTAAGAGCTCACATGTGAAGTGCTTAGCCCAGGCCTGGCACAATATGAGTGCTCAGTGAGTTCATTAATAGACCCCATTATTTGTTACCATATTATTTCTCCACTTCTTTAATTCACACCTCTGCATCTCTAATAGTATGAGCTGTAGAGTCAGAATTCATGCATTTCAATCCTGGTATCACCACTTACTAGTTGTGTAAATTTAATCAAATTACCTAGCCATCATGTGCTTTAGTTTCCACATCTATGCATATAATAGCATGTGCTCCATAGGGCTTATTTCAGGATAAAATGAGATAATATAGGTAAAGCACCTAGACTAGGTCTGGCCCATGGTAAGTGCTCAATTATGTTAGCTATTATTACCACTCTTCTAGCACTTACTAATTCTACTACTTCTTACCTATATTCCACTCATTTGTATACTTGTAGCTCACTTATCTGAGGGTTAGCCCCTTGAAGACAAGGATTATAAAAAAATATTCATCACTGTGCCCTGAGCAGAGTTTTGAGCTTAGTTATAATGACAGTTATTTTTTACTGATACTTGATTAAGGACTTTCATAGACATCACCCTATTTGAGCCTCACAAAAATCATATGAAGTAGGCAGAGAGAATGCTAGCTAAGTATGTATATAAGTGTGTGTAGGAAAGGTAGGTATGGGTGCCTACCATGCTCTAGGCTTTGAGTCCCTCCTTCTTCACCTTATTTATACTATTTAGCTTTCATAGCTATCCTGAAAGGTAGTGTTTATTACTACATTTTTAATGTAAGGAACTTGAGGCTCAGAAAGGTTAACTAACATGATCAAAATCAACCAACTAATGCACTTCAGAGCCTAGACATGTTTCAACAAAGTCGTGTGTCCTCACTGTTGAATTTTCATGGCCAGGTGTCAGATTTGGTGGTATCTAAGCCACAGTCTCATTCTGTTCCTATTTCTGCTTTGGGGAACCTGGCTACCTTGTCTTCTGAAATAGCTGTTGATGTAAAATACTGCAGTAATGTCAGAGAGAAAACCTTCAGACAAGGACCATTAGAAAAATTGATCTTAGATTTCTTAGTATTCCTGTGTTTTAGAGACTGCTAAGAATGAGTAGATGAACCTACGTGGTCTGATGCCAGTGATTTCAAGGGCTCCTTGAACTTTTTTTTTTTTTATTTGCGGTATGCGGGCCTCTCACTGTTGTGGCCTCTCCCGTCGCAGAGCACAGGCTCCGGACGCACAGGCCCAGCGGCCATGGCTCACGGGCCCAGCCGCTCCGCGGCATGCGGAATCCTCGCGGACTGGGGCACGAACCCGTGTCCCCTGCATCGGCAGGCGGACTGTCAACCACTGCGCCACCAGGGAAGCCCCCTTGAACATTTTTATACCACCAGTTTGCTGTAGGCTCAAGTGAGAGCATTCTGAAACTTACATTATAACGTATATAGTATGTTGGAAAGAGCCCTAGATTGTTTGGAATCAGAAGTCTAGGAGTTCCTATACCAGGAATCCTTTTTTGGGAGATTTTGTAGTCTTTGAAGTCAAACAGACCTGGTTTGGGTTACCTGACCTCTCTTGAGTCTTTTTGCTTGTGTGTACAATGAGGAGTTTTGAACATCAAATGCACTGAAGTATGTAAAACACCTTGCCTTGTTCATAGCAGGTATTTAACAAAATAAATAAACTGTAATAATATTAAATGTATGTTATTCCCACCTGCAGGAAGAAGTCCAGCTGTTTAGCCCAGTATATAAGGCCTTTCTAAATCTGGCTTTCCTCAACGTCCCTCAGTCTCTTTTCCTGCCACTCACTGTCATGTGTCTTAAACCCACGCTGCACAAAAGTATTCATATTTTCAAAACAACCTCTGCTTTTATGCTGCCATGTCTTTGTACTTGCTGTTGCTTTTGCCTAGAATGCACTTGCCACCTCTTCCCCCTTCTCTGCGTTTTGGGAGCCTACTCCTTCAAAATTGAGCTCTAATGCCACTTCTGACTGTGAAGTTTCCATCAGATCTAGCCCCACTCCACATAGATTTATCACTCCTGCCTGTGAGTTCCCACTTAGCACCTTGTTTGTGCTTTTCTTGGGCACTGTAGATAATTTCCTGGTCTTTCTCCCCCACACTTTCTAGAGGACGGTGACCCTGTCTTAGTGTCTCTCTAGAATCTGGGGCAGCAGAATGCATGACTATATCTCACTTGGGGCTTCCCTTTCAGTTTGAATTCTAGATGTGAAAAATGTGATGGCAGATCTGTTTGTTTTAAACCTCTGTGAGATATAGGCAGTCCACATGGAGGTTAATCTCATTGCTCAGATTCGGACATCACCATGTGTGCAGTTTCTTTAATCCTCCTCTAGCTATCAAAATGGATTTAGCAGTTGACATCCTCTTTTTTCTGTCTGGGGCAAATGGAGCTTTGTAGAATTTAGCCTGGAGGAGCAATGACCTTGCCTCCCCAATTCAGAATGATCCTAGGGTGTAGAACTGGATGTCATTGAGGACCTAGCATGGCTACAGTGTAGCCAGTGACAGAGTACCAGGGCCCTTGCTTACATTTATTCAGGAGACCAGGAATAATATTCAGCCTCTGATTTAATTTTCTGTGACACATTGAGTCTGTGTTTTAGCCTACAGAACACTACAGCTGTGTCCTAATTCTCTTCACTCCCTCTCCCTTTCCTAACTTGTGATCTTCATATCACTACCTTTTAAGGCATTTCTGTTCTTGGCTGATAGTCTTGCATTGGAAGTGACCACAGAACAGTGGAAAAGATAGCTCTGAATCATCCATGTAAACAAGCAAAAATTACCACTGCAAAGGAGCTGAGAGCAGTGACATGTGTTGGGATCAGTGGTAGGTGACCTATTCCTGGGACTCACTTGTTGGGGTCTCTCTACAAAGTGGGACAAAGGTCTCAATTAACAGAACAAAGCTGTATAATTTGTGTAATGATCTACTGGTCACTGAAGAGCAGTAATCACAGTAATAATAATTACCATTTTCTGAGGGCATACTGAGTATCTAGCCCAATGCTAGGTATTAGAGGCACAGAAATAGGTTGGATAAGGTCCCTATTCTGGAGGAGTTTGCAGTTTAGTAAGGGAGACAGATTCATAAAACTGGTTGTCACGTTGCAGTAAAATCAGCTCAGTAGTGCCGAGAAGTACAGGGTGCTAAGAGCACTGAGGAGAGACATATGTCTGAGACTTTGGGAGCAGAAAGGCTAGACCATTTTTTATAAAGAAATCATGTGGTTTTTTTCTGTGGATAGTTTGCTTTCTGCCCACTCTCCTCATATTCCATTGCTTGAATGTTATTCCACTTCTCCTAGGCCAAGTTTGGTCCTGTCATTGTTACTCATACCTTCTGTACTTAGGACAGTTATTACACTTATCACAATTATAATTAAATATTTCTTTATATAACTGCTTAATGTTTGTCCCTTCTACTAGTCTGTAAGGGCAGTGACCATGCCAGTCTTGTTTGCTCTGATCCCCATCATGAGGATTGTAAGCACCCAATAAACATTTGTTGAATGAATGATTGAATCCTCATGAACCCCTCAAGTCCTTGGATTGTCTCAACAGTATATAGTGTGTCTGAGGTTTAGGGAGAAATAAGCCTATAATCTTGTGGGAGAAACATCTCATATCAGATTTAGTTTCCTCATGGTGACATTGTTAGGTAGTAGCCAAACCTCTGTCCTTTACAACAGCAGTCCCCAGCCTTTTTGGCACAAGGGACCAGTTTTGTGGAAGACAGTTTTTCCACAGACCTGGGGGGTGGTTGGGGGAGGTGGGGATGGGGATGGTTGAGGTGGTGATGCGAGCGATGGGCAGCGGCAGATGAAGCTTCGCTCTCTCGCTGCCGCTCACCTCCTGCTGTGCGGCCCGGTTCCTAACAGGCTTCAGGCCTGTAGCAGTCCTTGGTGGCCCGGGGGTTGGGGACCCCTGCTTTACAAGGAAATCCTTTAGGTTCTGAGCTACAGTGCAGAGTAGACACCTCTGACACTAGGTCTTCTTTCTCTTGCGTTTTCTGCTGTTGGTTTTTGAATAATGATACCACTATTCCCTGAAAAACACAAAAAACAAAAACAAGAAATGAGTGCTATAAATGACTGACATAGTATTTTTTCACATCTTTATTGGAGTATAATTGCTTTACAATGGTGTGTTAGTTTCTGCTGTATTATAACAAAGTGAATCAGCTATACATATACATATATCCCCATACCTCCTCCCTCTTGCATCTCCCTCCCACTCTCCCTATCCCACCCCTCTAGGTGGTCACAAAGCTGACATAGTATTTTGATCCTCAATATCTCACCTAAAAGCTCCTCTCTCAAACTCAATATGCCAATTATTTTTCTTTGAAACTGCCAACCTTTAAAGGCATTGGTGTAAGGTAGGTTATTCTCCAGGTATAGCCAGCACGTATTAAGTGTACCGGATGTGAGGCTAAACCTTTTTATA
The DNA here is from genome assembly GCF_949752795.1 of Hyperoodon ampullatus. Lineage (NCBI taxonomy): Eukaryota > Metazoa > Chordata > Mammalia > Artiodactyla > Ziphiidae > Hyperoodon > Hyperoodon ampullatus. The sequence continues at coordinate 10,871,285 of NC_136919.1, forward strand.
GTCTTTCCATTGAACTGTTGAGGGTCAGGGTTTGAAATTGACCTGGGTACGATCTGTGCCTGCCTTGAGATGCTGGTGAGACTCTTGACAGGAATGCGTGTCTAGCTCACATTCTGTCCCTAGCACCTAGAAAAGTGTCAGTTGTGTAATAGTAAGATGAATGTATTTGTGGACTACATAGTACACAGGCTGTATGTATTTCCTTGACGTGTGCCCACTTTTTTCAGTTAGATAGCACTTTCCTTTCTTCTCACCAGGACACTTCCCACCCTTACCCACAATAATTGACCCTATGCTTTCTTTCTTTCTTTTTTAAATATTTATTTATTTACTTACTTAATACTTAGCTAGCTAGCTAGCTAGCTGCTCCAGGTCTTGGTTGCGGCACGCGGGATCTACGTTGCGGCATGTGGGATCTAGTTCCCTGACCAGGGATTGAACCCAGGCCCCCTGCATTGGGAGTGCAGAGTCTTAACCACCAGGGAAGTCCTGGCCCTATGCTTCTTTAACAGTCAGCAGAAAAGATATTGAAATTTCTTCTGTTCACCTTTTTAGGGTTGCTGAGCTCTTGGACTGAAGCATCTTAACACAGGTTAGCTCCAAAAGGGTATTTGTTTTCTCTTCTGTTCATTCTGTCTGGAAATTTTGAGGCTCAGAAAATCCCTAGAGCATCATAGCTGAAAGATAGCCTTGCACAGACGTTCCCGCAACTTTCTCATTAAGCAGATGAGAAAACTGAGGCCCACAAAGGGCTTACTGTACCTAAGGCTATCCAGCAAGTTAACCTAGTCCCAATCATTACATCTTTTTTTTTTTTTTAAGGTTAAATAACTCTGGCAGGAAGCGTTCACAAAAAAGCAAAAGTTTTTTAAAAATGAGCTTGTGTTGAGGCAGTAATTCCAGATCATGCATGACACTTCTGTTAAAAGCCTGTTATGAGCAGCACTTTGCAAATTTGGAGAGATTTCACAAAAGGCCTCATAAATCTTCAGAATTCCAAACCTTTGTCCTAGTCCAAAAAGAAAGTAGTAGCTGCTAGAATTGAATAGATCTCAATTTTTCATCCTTATGGGAGCAAATGCAAGAAGAGTTGCAGTGATTTTTGGGGAGAGATTCTTGGCCCCATTTTCCCTACGACGTATGCATCTGACAGCTGGCCTATCATCCTATTTTTAGACATAATCTGTGGGATTACAGAGTGGTTTCTTTTCTTTCGAAGCTATGCTGCAGAAATGCAAGCTGTGTAGAAAATGGTTTTGCTTTGTAGCAATTTGGAGAGTATTTAGTACATACTATATTTAAATTTTTGAATTTAATCAACTAATGTAGACCCCTTTATCCAAATATTTCATCTTAAATTCCACTTCCAGTTACAACTGTATTCTAACAAATTCGGGAGAAATAAATGCTGAAATGCTAGAAATACTAGAAGTGGAAATAAGTTTTTACTTTATGTCATATCACTAATCTTCATTTCCCTTTCTCTGGGTCATAGGAGGAACAATAGACATATTCCTTATAGGGTTTTAAAAACAATTTATAACAGCATTCATTAAGCACCTATTGGCATTCATTGAACACCATCTGTATCCCAGGAACTGAGCTTGCCTGATATAGTAGTTCATTTATTTTATATGTCACAATAACCATTAAAGGTTAAGGGATGGTATCCCTGTTTTGTACGAGAAAGCTATGAGACTCCAAGCAATTGAGTAACTTGTCAAAAGTATGAAATAGTAGAGCAAGAATTGGAACCCAGATTTGTCTGATCTCAGAATCCGTGTGCTTTCCCCTTCAGTGTGCAGCCTGTACTAGTTTTAAGAAGAAGCTGATTGGTAGAACTGGAATGGCTAAGTTCAGAAAGTTATAATAATTCAAAATATAATTGGGGATTTTATGTAGGTATTTGTACCTAAAATAGAATAAAAAACCATAAAATAGAATTCACATATAGCTATGTGTTTATAAATATTCATTTTGATTTAGAACTGTTATTTTGCAGGTTCTGTTACTTTTGATTACACGAATGAAAAAATTTAGAAAACATGGCATACTACTTTAGCATCTCAAGTGTTCATCTGGAAAAGGTTCTTGCTTTTAGTTCACAAAATGTTTACAATTTCACAAATGATTAACGAGATCAAGTTGCCCAAAATTTTGGAGGAAAAAAAATCAGTATCATTGGAGGTTAATGTTACCCATGCCAATGACTACATTATCTAGAAAAACCACGCTAAATGATTTAGAACTTGGCAGGCATGACTTTGTTGTTCTTTAGATTGGAATGTCTTAGACACTACAACTACAGTAGTGTTTATCTGACATTGTCCTTAGAAGCAAGACACCTCAAGAAAGTGAGAGGCCTAATAAACAAGACCTTGATAGCTTTGGGAAATTGACTTGAGAAAGGCAAAAACACTCAAAACTTAGAGTCAGATCCTATCTCTGACCACTTAAGCATTTGACTACCATTCTGAGCCTCAATTTCTTCACTGATAAAGTGGGGTAATGATACCTTCTTACAGAGTTATTCTGAAGTCATGGTTATAAGTGGATTTTTTTTACAATCAAGATGAAGGAGTATGTTTTGAAACTACTGGAGTTGCAACATTTTATCAGTGATGTAATTCCAACAGTAGTTACGTTTAAATAACCTGCTGTCACACTTTGTTGCAGGAAAATATCTTCTCAAGCAGCTGGTCTACTTGGCCTATTTTAATGTAGTTGAAAATGAACCTTGTTTGGCTTAATAGCAAATAATTCTTGTTTCATTGCTTATCATTCTTCCGGTTCCTATCCTTGGTTGGCAGGCTGTGTACAACAATACAAAATGTGAAATTAGTTTTCCCTGTTAAGTGTATGCATTTGGGGCAGAAAGAAAGTGAATTAAGGATGGATCCTGGAAAGCCATCTGAGATGGGAAAAGGGAAGTGCTGCAGGAGACAGAGACCTCTTTGGCTTGGCTTTGGCTTGACTTATCACTTGGACCTGAGGCCATCAGCACAAAGAGGATGTGCTGGCTTGTTAAGATTAACAACAAAGACCAAACAGATTCCCCCCACCTCACACACCATCTTTCCCCCATCTACATTTACAGTTCATTGGGACCACTGCATTTTCTATTGCTTTCTTTAAAAAAATAAAAACAAAAACCCTCACTCTTGTTTGCCAAGACATTGCTCTTTACATCCAGTCTTTTGCTATAATGATAGTGCTCATGTTGACATTGCTGAAAACCCCTCAGCCTGTAGATTTCCAAAGCCTGCTTTACCCAGTGCTTCTTATTTTCTACCTTTTGTGCTTTTTTGCCATCCCACATCTAGGAATGAGTGGAGGAAGAGGAACAGGTCTGTCATAGTTCATCACCCCTACTTTTTTTTTTTTAATGTATAAGGGTAGAGACTATTCAGTATGTCTGTCCTACAGTCTGAGATGGGTCGATGGAGTCAGTCTGATCCCAGCTTTACCACATTCTAGTTGTGTTTGACCTATGCCAAAATTGTCTCATCTTTCAGAGCTCAGTTTGTCATTTGCAGAAATGGGAAACATTGTCTTTGTACTACAGGTATTAAGGTTGAATAAAACAATATATGTGAAACACCCAGTACAGTGCTTACTTAACACATGAGGAGGGTTTAATAAATGTTGTATTCTTTTCTTCCAAAAGTATTTTCTAAATAGAACAACATTGATTCTTGCACTTACCTAACAAACATATATTAATCACTGTGTTAATCACTCCTATAAGGATAGCATCTCAATCCTTTGTCTTTAAGCTCCATTTTATTATTGAGGAAAGCCTTTTAAGTTCCAGGCAGCTGGCTTAAAAGTGACTTTGGGAACATATGTAATTTATAAATCAGGATCTGTCATCCTGAAGCAAAAAGAGCTCTGGAGATAAACCTCTGGATTTATTGTATCCATGATGTTTCTGTCCCTTATTATTAGAGCATAGGATGGTCCTTGTGAATCCTAAACAAAGCTAAGTCCTAGATATATTAGTCAGGATTCTCCAGAGAAACAGAACCAGTATGGGGTATGTGTGTGTGTTTGTGTGTATATGTAGATAGATAACTGAAGATTTATTGTAGGGAATTGGCTCACATAATTACAGAAGCTTACAAGTCCAGAATCTGCAGGGTTGGCCAACAGGTTGGAGACCCAGGAAAGTCAGCGCTGCAGTTCCAGTCTGAAGGCTGACAGGCTAGAGACCCAGGAGAGCTGATGTTCCAGTTCAAGTCCGAAGGCAGTCTCCTGGAGATTTATATCTTGCTCAGGGGAGGGCCAGTCTTTTTGTTCTCTTCAGGCCTTCAATAATGCGGATGAGGCCCAACCACATTATTGAGGGCAATCTGCTGTATTCAGAGTCCACCAATTTAAATGTTAATTTCATTCAAAAACACCTTCATGGAAATACCCAGAGTAATATTTGACCAAATGTTTGATCTGATGGCCCAGCTAAGTTGACATGTAAAACTAACCATCACACTAAGTTTAATGAAAAACACAAGACTTAGAGATTCCTATCAATATTGGTCATTACTTTTGTGTCTCTTAATAATAATACAACTACAGCCTTTTCCAAAGTATTTTCACATGCATTATCTCAGTTGACCTTCATAGAAGCTCTTGTTAGGTTATCAGATATAACTCCACTTGTCTGAATAGAGCACTAAGACTGAGACAGATTATCAGACTTGCCCAAGGTCTCACAGCTAGTGAGTGACAGAGCTACAATTTGTCCAGGTACTTCAAACCTGGACATTTTCCTCTTGGCCATTCTCTCTGTGCTAGCTGGGAAACTCTGGAAATGGTTTTGAGAATCTGGTGGCTTTTCTTCTTGGAACTATCATACTCCTCCTTGGAACCATCTTGTGATAAAAAGTTAACAAAATATATACCAGTGGAACCTAAAGATCTTTTCAGATGATTCTAATGATGCCCTAAGGCAGAAAAGAAGAAAGAAAGAGGGAGGGAGGACGTTGGCAGCAGAAAGAATAATGTCAAAAAGTAATTAGAGCAGGACAAATGGATTGTGCTGCCATGTTCAAGACTGTTATTTCTGTAGGCAGTGAGGAGGAAGGGCACTAATGCAATGTGACGGATTTGGAGCAAAACCCCGGGCACTGCACAAACTGCAGGGACTCAACCAATAGCAAGGCTCAAATCACAAGGTTTGACTGAACAATATTTGATATCTCAAAGAGTTGTTTCATGTTGTTTGGAGAAACTATTGTGTCAGGAGATCTACTTTCTTGATTTTAGTGCTTTTGGGAAACAGCCTCATGTTCTTATGTAGGTAGTCAGTGTGTCCTAGGATAACCCATCCCAGCATTTTGTCCCTACACATCTCCAGGCTGGGCTGGGACATGATGCCAACAGGGATTTTGAAGAGAAGATACCTAATATGAAATGAATTGGGGTATTACCTATTCAGAGAGAGAATGAAATAAAAAAGGAGTCTTATCAATATGCAACTTGGTATTAGAAAATCAACCTAGAAAAAGGCAGAAGGTAACACTCTCATCTGTCTGAGGACAGATTTGCTAGCCTAGATAACCTGTATCCATGATCCCACTGCTGCCACCATGTACGAGGAAACTGCCACAACCCTCAAGAAAGATAGAACTTCCATATTTGCCTGGAAGGAAATCTTCACAAGTAGTTCAGCTCTCTCCCCTGTAAGTAACCATACCCTTGAGGTCTCTTACTAATTGCTGCCACTGCTATGGCAGGGTAGTTAAGAACTTGTGCCTTTAGTACTCAAACATTCCTGGGTTCGTATTTTAGCTTTGTTCTTTATGAGCTGTTTGACCTTGGGCAATTTACCTAACCTCTCTAAGACTCAGTGTTTTTATTTCTAAAATTAGGATAATAAGCGTATTTCCAGACTTCTTATGAGATTTTGGTAAGATGATACACATAAAACATTTAGCACTGGTGCCAGACAGGAAGTCAGGACCCAGTAAGGGTAGAAGAAAAAGTATGGAGTGGGAGGGTATGTGTGTGGGGCCGGGGGGCTTAAGTTGTCTACCAAACAGGCCTCAGCGGGGGGCTAGACATCTGTTCTTCAGATCTCTAGTTTAAGCAGAGATAAATGGTTTATCCCTCAAGACCCCATAGTATAGCTGAGGTAGGGCTAGAAAAATTAAGCTAGGGTTTCGTAGTACTCAGGCAGTAGGAAGGGGAAATTAAGACAGAGTGTTATGATTCTAAAAAATTGGACTCACAAGGTATAGATTATTGCTCTTGGTCATGTGAAGGGACTCACCTTGCATTCCTGGCTCTTGGCTTGCCTGAGCTGCCATCCATCTCCCAGCCCTATCCCTGTTCCCATCCCCACTCTGAAATCCTCTAACAACTCAGAACTGACCAACCAAAGATAGTCTTAATACCCTGACATTGTATACTTAACCTTTCTTCAGTTCCCTTCATTTTGAAAATTCTTTTTCTTGTCATGCCACCATCTCTGCAGAGGGCTGACTGCTAAGAGGGGCAAAGAAAATCCTGCCACAGCCTATAGAGACAGACCTTTTATTTGGCAGACTGCAACAGGAAATGTATTTCTGGACCTTTAGAAGTACTCTCTGCCTGGTGTTGGGCTCATAGCCCCCTTGTTAAGATTCTATAGTTATATCACAGTGAGTCTTCTGAGGTACTGCCCCCAACAACCATGGATTTATGCACTGTTTTCTAAGGTCTCTTTGTCTATGCATAAAATCGTGTAAAAATTGAGCCCACTTGTACATTGTGCCTTGCTTGTTCTGGATCTACGTCTCTATGAGAAGGCCTCAGGAGCCAGAGTTGAGCTCAGGTTTTTTTGTCAGGTTTTCTAGTGCTTTTCTTGGTCTGCCCAGAATTCCAAAACCCTGTTTGTTTGTGGCTTGTGGCTTTTTCCCTGATAGCCTTTACCTTCTGTTAGGTGCCTAAATCCTAAAGAATATAATGTCAGTTGTAAAGACAAAAGTAAATCCCAAATATGTTATAATGATCCAAGATTTATAACTTGCTTTTCTAGTTTACCAGTTATCTCTAGGCATTTCTTTTCAGAGACCATGATTAGGTAAAATAATCTCAATTGTCAAGGTTTAGTGCAAGGTGTTTTAGTTAACAGTTCAAGGAGTCTTGATCTTTTTAGCTGCGATCAACAGAAAATGCTAAGAAACTTTGACATTTTGTCTGCCCGAGCTTATTTTTCCATCTTTAAAATGGGAGTGAGCAAGATCAACCACATTATCAACCCTGTTTAGTGTGACAGACACAGGATTTTTCACACAGAACCAATTCTTTCCTACTAGGTAGTTCTCTGCACCTAGTCAGTAAGAGAAAGCTGTGGGGAAATTATTGGTTGATCGTACTAGGTTTTCATTGTTTTTGTTTTCTTAGTTCCTTGCCTGATGCTGGGAAAGCCTGTGGTGACTGCAGATGCAGGTGGCCTTTTATACTTTTTAGCAAAATGGTTGCCAAAAAGTAACCATCTGACAAAAAAAAAAAAAGAGGAGAGAGAATCTTCCATATGGCTTATGGTTTGAATTTTGTCTCTTGTCATTTCTCTCCGGTTTTTCTATACAAAACAAAATGCAGGATACATTTAGAATAATGTTCAAATAAAGCCTTTTAAAATTTATAATTATTTTTCATAGATGTTAGAATCATATATTGAATCCAGTTGTGTGCTGAGCATTTTATGAGCTACTGAAAAGGAAATATCTTGTTGCTTCTGGGAATTGGTCTGTAATGGATCTCACTTTTAGCGGAGTGTATAAGGGGGAAGAAAAGCATCTTTTACATAAAATTTCTTAAATGCACACTTATTCAAAAAGTTTTAAAAAGTTTTAAAGCCTCTGTCCTTCAGTATTCATCTGAAGTGTGATCACTGTTTGGTGACTATCCCTGGATCTTGCAGGCTTGGCACATTTCTGCTGCCACTTGTATTGAGTTAGTTATGTTTAGGAGCTGGGCTGCAGTTGCTTTATGTGCTGCAGTGACTATGGGCTAGTTATGTTACTTCTCGGAACATTATTTTCCTTTTCTCTTCGAAGGGCATGATCCTTACTCTGCCTCACATGATTCTTATGAGGGTCAAATAGGATAATGCATGTGAAAAGTCCTTTTCCAAGGAGCAAAGCATTATATGATCATAGAATAATGCATGGTTTTTAAGGATATCTTTTTCCAACTTTTTTTTGTTTAAACAACTTCATTGAGGCATATTTTACTCTGTGCAATTTAGTGATATCTAGTAAATTTACCCAAGTTGTGTAACCATTACCATAAATCAGTTTTAGAACATTTTCATCATCCCAGTAAGACCCCTAGTGTCCCTTAACTGTAAGTCCTATTCCCAACTCCTGATCCAGGCAATCCCTAATCTACTATCTGTCTCTATAGATTTGCCCTTTCTGGACATTTTTTCTAAATGGAATCATACAATATGTGTTCTCTGTGTCTTGCTTCTTTCACTTAGCATGATGGTTTGGAGGTTTGTTCATGTCATAGTATATATGAATAGTTCTATTTCTGAATAGCATTCCATTATATGGATATACCACACATTTTGTTTAGTTTAGTTTTTTTTTTTTTTTTTTGCGGTACACGGGCCTCTCATTGTTGTGGCCTCTCCCATTGCGGAGCACAGGCTCCGGACACGCAGGCTCAGTGGCCATGGCTCACGGGCCCAGCCGCTCCGCGGCATCTGGGATCTTCCCGGACCAGGGCACGAACCCGTGTCCCCTGCATTGGCAGGTGGACTCTCAACCACTGCGCCACCAGGGAAGCCCTTTGTTTAGTTTTTGTTTAGTCATTTTTGTATAGTTGTTTAGTCCACCGGTTGATGGACATTTAGGTTATTTCCAATTTTTTATTATTATGAATAATGCTGCTGTGAACATTCACATACAAGTCTTTGTGTGGACATGTTTTCATTTCTCTTGAGTATAAACATGTATCTTTTAATTATAAAAGTAATACATGCTTGTTCTGAAAAAGTCTTTATATATGGAAGTATGAAACTTGGTAAATGAGTCACCTTGGTAAATGAGTCGCTTTCCAGGGGTGGCGATGGTAATAATAATAATAATCATCTTCTGAGTGTTTTGAGCATTTACTGTATGCCAGGCATTGTGTTGCCTTACATATTCAATTCAGTTATTTCATATAGCATATGTATGAAATAATCCTTTTAAGTTGATACTATTTTTCCTTATTTTATGGATGAGGACACTGAAGTTGAAGGACTAAATGTAAAATTGCTTTTCTAGTAAGTGGAAGAGCCAGAATTTGAACTTGGGCATTCTGGTGTATGTTCTTCCAGACTTTCCAAAATACGCAGTTTTTTAAAAACAAAAATTATATACTATTTTATTCTGTAGCTTGTTTTATTTCACTTAATTTGTCTTACAGATTATTCCATGGTAGGATTTATAGATCTAATTATTTTTATGGTTTCATGAGTACATATGCCAGGATTTTTTAAAAAAATATTTATTTATTTATTTATTTATTTATTTAGGTTCTACCGGGTCTTAGTTGCACAAGCAGGTTCCTTAGTTGTGGCTCACCAGCTCCTTAGTTGTGGAATGTGGGCTCCTTAGTTGCAGCAGGAGGGCTCCTTAGTTGTGGCATGCCAACTCTTAGTTGCAGCATGCACGTGGGGTCTAGTTCCCTGACCAGGGATCGAACCTGGGCCCCCTGCATTGGGAGTGCAGAATCTTATCCACTGAGCCACCAGGGAAGCACCAGAATTTAATTCGTCTTTTATTAGTAGACATTTGGTTGCTGTTTTTTTTCCTTTTCTATTATGAATAGAGCTGCAGCAAATACCCTTGTATAATACTTTGCTTACTTGTGTTACGTTTTTGGCCTTAAGTCCTAGAAGTGAAATTTCCAAATGAAAGTGGAAATTTTGGTGCTGTTAAATACCACCCCCCCACACACAGAAGGTGGTAAATAACCCCCTCCAACTCCCTCACCCTTGCAATCAGCATATGAGAGCCTGTTTTTCCAGCCTCATCAATGTTGCATTATTATCTCTGTAATGTGGTTATATGTTATCAATCATATAAACATTCTAGAGAGAAGTTAACATATCAGTGAAGGGCAGTGGTGAATAGCTGGTAAATTTAAGTAGTTTCCAGCCTTTTGATAGGTAAGGATTTGGCATTTATCTAGGCTCTCAAGAGCTCTGCAATATTGGAGTAGCCCAAACTGTAATTCAGATTAATTTAGGTTGACTTACTTGGTTGATGATTTTAAATGAACATTAAGACATTTCAGCCACAGCCATTTCCATTTTCTTAGGCCTGTTCCCTAACTGCTCTGGCCTGCTGGTTACCTTTCACCTCATTGCTGCCTACACTATCCTTGTCTTGCCCCCCAACTCACTTTATTTATTTTTTTAAACATCTTTATTGGAGTATAATTGCTTTACAGTGGTGTGTTAGTTTCTGCTTTATAACAAAGTGAATCAGCTATACATATACATATATCCCCATATCTCTTCCCTCTTGCATCTCCCTCCCTCCTACCCTCCCTATCCCACCCCTCTAGTTGGTCACAAAGCACCAAGCTCATCTCCCTGTGCTATGCGGCTGCTTCCCACTAGCTATCGGTTTTGCATTTGGTAGTGTATATATGTCCATGCCACTCTCTCACTTTGTCCCAGCTTACCCTTCCCCCTCCCCGTGTCCTCAAGTCCATTCTCTAGTAGGTCTGCGTCTTTACCCCCAACTCACTTTAAAGTGAAGCCAAGAAGGGAGATGAGAACTTGGACATCTGGGATAGATACGTGTGCTTACCATTTCCATTCTTTCCTTCAATGAAAACTGCCAGAGTGAGGCCAACAGCCTAATGCTATCCTTTTGTAGTCTCTCCAGAGGTAAGGCTCTAGTCATTTCTGTTGCTGGCAGGATCCAAGTTGGCATGGTCTCTGTGGCCAGTATATAGTGCTGTATACACCTGTTTAAGGGGAGGTAACTGGTTGCCAGTAAAGGAATCAAGGACACAGGAGTGTTGGATGTTGCTAGTTGTGGATGATCCCCAGTTGTCTTGCAGGAGCCAGAGCTTACCACATCTCTCAGATATTGGGAACCCTGATTAGAATTTTCCTGTAGATTTTGCCTTTGTCTTCTGACTATCCCTTTCCTCTCCACTCTCCATGCTTGGTGTCTTCATCCCTAGGCCCTGTTAGTCTGGGGGATGCTGCCCTCTGCTGGTGGACTGTAGGATACCCACAGCAGTTTAGATGGATCTGATCACTAGAGGAACTGACGAGGCTATATAGAGCAGAGTCATAAAGCTCTCTAGTCTCCAGTTTCATGAAACAGTCCTAAGACTTTTTGCTGTGAGAATAATTCATCAATCACTAGAAAAGTACAGAGACTTTCACTGTAATATCTATTGTGGCAAAAGAATAAAACCTAGGTGTCCAGCACTCGGGATTGTACTTAGAGGTGCTAAAATTGGCTGTGTAAAGACAACATAGAAGAATGAAAATATTTATCACAAAACAAAAGGCAAGCAGAATATACCAATTGCAGCCATGGGAAATATTATATTTCTTATGTAGGATAATGGCTAATTTGGAATCCTCAAGACTAGTTGTCAAAGCTAGGATGATCTCCGTTGATATTTCATTAATACTGTTAGTAAAACAGTATGCCCAATGTTTCTTTAGTATTGCTGTATAATTGCTGTATATCTGTATTTTCTCCTGAAACAAATACTTGACATTTGAGTGGCCTGCTACAAACATTTCTATGATGCGTGGTCCTCCCTCAGACCTGATTTCCTAAGACAATAAGGTGGTGCCTTAGGTAATAACTGACTAAAACAGGTACCCCAGTTGTGACAGGAACTTCCTAGGCAGGCTTTTCACCTGTAGTCTCTTTTATAATATAGGAGGCCACATAGAGTGTAGACATTACTTTGTATGATTTGATGAGAGACTGACTTGCCTCCTTGGTATAGATCTCTACCTCAAATGATGCCCAGTAGGATGGTGACAACCTACAGGTTATGATATTTCTGAGATTTTCTTTTTGTAAAGAACCATAAGGAGGGAAAGGAGCCTTTTGACAAACCACAACTTCTGTTTTCTAAAACTAAGCACCTCATTACATAACATTTGGATGAGAATAAAAAGTATTGACTCATAATCTTGATCCTTTTCATTTAACAAGTAAATTGCTCAGTTTTCAACAGCAGGACTAGAATGAGGCAAATGAGATACCTGTAGTACAAAATTTAAAACAACTTTCACTCTCAGGGTCGTGCAAGTTCAGGATCAGCCCTGTTTCTCAAACAGTCCCTGTCAGGCCCTGTGCTCAACTCTGAGGAAGACATCATTCCTGATGTGATGGGATAGATTGTTTATTATCCTTTCTCACTCTAAGCCTGGACTAGAGCCTATGGCCCCTGGGCTCTGGAAGCAGCTGTCTGGTTGAGCAGGTTTTGATCAACCACTTGATTTTTGGCTGTGGGTTTAGCACAGGGGGAGTAGCCCGCTAATGACAGCCTGACTAAAATCCAGAATCTTGCAAAATGACCGACTAAGGTCTAAAAAGTCTGGTTTCTTATCTCCTTAATCATCCTCCCATTTCTTGGCTTTTCCTATATTGATGAATATTTGAGTTTCTTCCAGCTTTTAAAAATTGTAGCATATTCCAGTGATCATCCTTACATGTATAGCTTTGTAAACCATAAGTATTTCTGTAAGATAGAGTAGTAAAAGAGGGATCTTTGGGTCAAAAAGTGTGCACAGTTTAAATGTTGATAGATACTATAAGCTGTATTTAAGCTGTGTATCAACTATCAACATTGTATAAGCATACTCATTTTCTCAAGCCTTTTCCAGCACTGAAATATTCTCAGCATTTTAAATTTTTTGCCAATTTGATGGATAAGAAATAGTACTTAATCCTTATTTGTAGGATTTCTTTATGTTTATAAATACTGTGTGTGTGGGGGGGGGTGTTTGGGTGTTTGGGTGTCTTTGCCTTTCAGAAGTTAGACATTTATGTAAACGCAAATACAATCGTCTTTTCCTTAATGATGTCTGGGTTTTATGTTATGTAGACTTTCCCTCCCCGCAACAGTAAAGAAATACATTATTCTCATTTTTTATTCTAATGATTTTCCAGTTCATTTTTTGTATATGTGATTAGTTCTTTTATAGTTCATGAAATTTCTGTTTCATGAGCTGTCAACACATTTTACTGCCAAAGGAAAAATAGTGGATTTTTAATTCAGAAAGATAATAAAAACAAAATCAATATGCCCTTTTGGTAATGATTACTTTGGGATTATAGACTTGGGACCAGGGTGCTGTTCTCTTCTCCCTTCTGCTCCAATTGTATTTGTCCTTTTCTTAACTATCTTTTTTTTAAAGTACATGTTATTTTTACTAAAAATAATAACTGTTTGACACTTCTGTTTATAAAATGTTTCCACACACGTTCTAATTGGTTCCTCAGAACACTTTTCAGTTAGGACACTTTTCAGTTAGGACAGGTATAATTATCCCCATTTTATGGGTGAAGAAATTAAGATTATATAAGTAATAAGTGGCGGAGATTTTTCTGGCTCCAATTATTCTAGCTACGGCTCTTTTTAGTTATCCAAATTGCAAGAACATTTGACTGTTAACGTATAATCATTCTTCTGTTGTTCATCTCTTTAAAAAAGATTTGTGGCTCAGCATCTGCGTGCAAAGTTTTGCATCCTCCTGAAATAAACAAACAAAAACAATATGCCTCACAAATGTTTCTTAGGTGCTTTGTGGGAAGGCAGAGAGAGTTGGAAGGTTGGGATAGCTAGAAGTTAATGAAATAGTGCTTTCCTGAAGTTGGAATAAATATTGTGTTGCTGCTTGCCTGATAACCTTTTACAGTTTCCAGTGTCAGGCCTTTGTAGAATTCTCCATATATACATTTAGAATTTTAAAGGAGCTGGGTGAGTATTTAATAGACCAGGATTTCACCTCCAGTTCTGTACCTGGCTCCCATTCCAGAACCCCAACTATATGCCTGTCACCAACTGCCTCTCTGAGGTCTATCATGCATTTCCCTTTTGCTGAGTGTTGATTTTTTCTTTTTTTTTTTTTTTTTAAGATTTTTCTTTTTGATGTGGGCCATTTTTTTAAAGTCTTTATTGATTTGTTACAATATTGCTTCTGTTTTTTGTTTTGATTTTTTGGCTGGGAGGCATGTGGGATCTTAGCTCCCTGATCAAGGATCAAACCTGTACCCCCTGCATTGGAAGGCGAAGTCTTAACCACTGGACCACCAGGGAAGTCCCTGAGTGTTGATTTTCATACCACTGTGACTCTTACAGTGAAGTGCTTACTGTAAAAAGTGCCCTACCCATTTTCTTTTTGTTTAATTTCTCTTTTTAGTAGGTCATTAAAATAATGGCACTGCAGTGTCTTAGCCTGGAAAGTTATCAAATTCTTTTTACACTGCATTTATCTGAGAATTCTCAATGTTATATGATAAAGGATCTAAGTTTCCCAACTTTGTAATAACTTGATCTGAACAGAGATGTTCAGTGGAATTCAAGTATCTTATTTGTGTGAAAGGTGAACTTCACCAAGACTGAGAAAACACCATTAAAAGGGCAATATCAGACTTTAAATTAATAATTATTTCATTAGTACCAAAAGGTCAAGTAAGATTGTACAGACTTGTTTTCCAGGAATATGCTCAAAAGGATTGCTTTAATGCATTTGGGTGTCTCTTGCAAAGAAGACATGGTGAATGGGAAGGTTGGCTTTGGGCAGAGTTGTAGAGGCTTGAAAAATATCCAAGAAGAAAAGGAGAATTTCATTGTGGTGACCAGTTTGTTTAAGAGGGATTATGATATTGTTATCTTTACAGTCATTTTTGTGCTAATTTGCAAAGGGGAATTCTGCTTATAGTGGTGGATTTTGTCGAAGTCAAGATGAGCCTGAGGCAAAGTTTATTTTTAGGATCTGCTCTCTCCAGCTATTGGATTTATCTCTTTGGCTCCTCTTTTTTTTTTTTTTTAAATTTAATTAATTAATTATTTTTTGGCTGCATTGGGTCTTCGTTGCTGTGCGCGGGCTTTCTCTAGTTGTGGCGAGCGGGGGCTACTCTTTGTTGCGGTGCGTGGGCCTCTCATTGTGTTGGCTTCTCTTGCGGGCTTCAGTAGTTGTGGCACGTGGGCTCAGTAGTTGTGGCTTACTGGCTCTAGAGCGCAGCCTCAGTAGTTGTGGCGCACGGGCTTAGTTGCTCCGCAGCATGTGGGATCTTCCCGGACCAGGGCTCAAACCCATGTCCCCTGCATTGGCAGGCGGATTCTTAACCACTGCACCACCAGGTAAGCCCTGGCTCCTCTTGACTTTATAATCCGTATCTCATCCCACAAACCAACCATCACAACCTGTCTTAGATTCTATCCTGTATGAATTGAATACGGCAATAGATAACTTGAGAAAACAGTCAGTGCTTTTAGGGGAATACCTGAAGGCCAGCTGTCAGGGATATATGAATACTAATCAGGATTTCAGGAAATATATTCTCTAATCTTGAACATTTTTCACTCTGGCTGGTGAAAACAAGAGCTATTCCTGGCTCTTGTGAGCCCTGAAAATAATTTCCCCTATTCCTTTTGGGTGATTCTTTCCCTAGCCTTGGGTAGTTTCCTCATACGTGTACAGTCATCCATCCTCAGCTGAAGACTCAGGAGAACCCTTTGCACATCTCAGTCATGCTCTCTCCGTGTGGCGCTCTCTTTTCCAGCCCCCTGCCCTGTTAATTCCAGCCACCCTAGCCTCCTGGACTCCCAACCCCAAATCCTCAGCTCGAGAAGACTTGTTCGGCTCTACCTGAGCTCTCCCTGTGCTTCCTCCTGGAAACTCTCTGGGCAGTTAGGTGGGATATTCACAGGGCTTCCTTGTTTCCAGGAATCACTGTCCTTTGCTGCCTGAAATCAATACATGAAAATTATTATTTTATATACTTTGTCCAGTTCCAGTCTTCTCTAGTCAGGAGGCCAAATCTGGTTCCCATTACTCCATCTTGGCCAGAGGCAAGATCCATTTGCAACTTTTATGTACTTTTAAATGTACTTAAGTTTTCATAAAAGGGATCAAACCAATATCTTTTCATTCACAGCATGTTATGGACTTCTTTACATGCCAATACATTAAAGACTTACTCATTTTTATAATAGTAACATATATCTTATAGCTTTATTAGATTGCAGAATTTGTTTTATTTATTTAGCTATTATATACAGTACTACAGTGAATACTTCCTCATTCCTGCACAAGTATATCTGTAGGATGCTTTTCTAGAAGTGGAATTACTAGGTTAAAAAATGATATGTGTGTTTTAAAGGATAGGCTTGGTTTTGATACATAATGCCGAAAGTGATCTCTCAAAATGTTGTACCAATTTATATAATGAGTGTGTGATGGAAGATGCTAAAAAAAAAAAAATCACCTAAACTACTTCTTTGCATTAACACTGGTAGGATACATGGAGGAGCTCGCTTTCTCTATAGGACAAGAATTATCATTGGAATTGGGTAATTTCTAAGGATATGATTTCTTGGCAGGCAAATTCTTACACTGATGTGATTTGAAACCGATCCATCTGCTAACTCAGTTAAGTAACTCAGAAGAGAGGAGTTTACTAATGCATAGTGTTCAGATACGACTGCCTCTACCCACAGCCCTGATACTATTCCCTTTGGCTGGAGTGCCATTTAAGTTCTGCAGAGATGCTAGTGTTTTGGTCCAAGCAGCATTACCAAGAGAAGATGCTTGGCAAATCCGAGGAAAGCATTTCCTGGAAGTCTTTGGTGTCTCTTCAGGCCTAGGAGTGGTTCTTTCTCTGCTTTCTGTACTGGTTTGTCCCATACAGCTGAGTCCAGGGTGAGGTCAATGGAGGCTCTTCATAATTCACTACTTTTGCTCCAAATGGAGGTCGACTCCTTGGAATCTGGGTGGACTCTGAGAGGGGGGCAGGAGAGAGAAGTGATTCAGTTCACCAAATGGAAATTCTTCCTTTTTTACCTGACATTTGGTTTTAATTCCTTGTTTAGCTTTATTTGGAAATCTTATCAAAAAGCAAAAGTCTCTGTGATACAATTAGCTGAACAATACAGCTGCACAACTCAGCTATCACTCTCTCCAGGAAGCCCTTCCAGTCTTTCAGTTCAGTTCATCAAATAATCAAATATATACTAAGCACCAAGAACACAGTGATAAGCTGCTTCCACCCCAGCTAAAACAAGCACATCTCTTCTGAGCATACCTTATATTTTGCCCCTCTTCTAAGACATATATATCATTCTTTCCCACTGGCTTGATTTCCTCAAGGACAGAATCTTCACTCATTTGTCTCGATGCAGTCACCTCTAGCTTGGCATAGAACAGGAATTGCTCAGTGTTGAACTGCTCAGAATGCTTAATTCTTTGTCTCTAATTCTGGACTAAAGAAGGGAGAATGGTCTTTTTAAAAAATCACTTTATTGAGATATGATTGACATACAAAAAAACTGTACCTATTTAATGTATAAAACTTGATGAGTTTAGAGACAAGTATATACCTGTAAAACCATCTAATTTCAGGCTGCCTCTTATTTTAGTTAGCTGTTTCTTTAGAATTATGGATTCATCAAACATGAATCAAGTACAGTGGGCCCTCTATATTTGCCGATTCCACATCTGTGGATTCAACCAATCATGGATCCAAAAATATTAAAATTTTTTAAAAATTCCAGAAAGTTCCAAAAAACAAAACTTGAATTTGCTGCATACCAGGAACTATTTACATAGCATTTACATTGTATTTGGTATTATAAGTAATCTAGAGATGATTTGAAGTATACAAGAGGATGTGCATAGGTTATATGCAAATACTGTGCCATTTTATGTGAGGGACTTGAGCATCTGTGGATTTTGGTATCCATGGAGGTTCTGGAACCAATCCCCTGTCGATACCTAGGGACTACTGTACCCATTTTGTGCTAGGTTTTGTGGTAGGTGCCAGGAATACAAAGATGAATCAGATTACGTCCCTATTCTTGGAATACTCACAGACCCATGGGCAGGCAGGCATCCAACGGGATGGAACCGTAGAAATTCATAAGATTGGAACCCTTAGGGCAGGTAAGAATTGGAGATTTCTTGGAAGATATAATGTCTGAGTTAGCTGAGAATTAAATAATTCATGGAAACTAGCCAGGCAGAAGGAACAGCACATGCAAAGGCACATTTGGGAAACTGTAAATAGCACAGTTTGTTGACAGCACTGGGAATGAGAAGGGAAAATGGAGAGGTTGACAAGAGGCTTGATCAGGAAAGCTCTTGTAAGCTTGGGAGGGTGCTTTATTCTGAAAGAATTGACAAATTTTAAATGGGAGTATATGGTTTTATTTGAGTTTTAGAAAGCAGCCAGAGTGGAGAATGGATTTGGGAGGGGGGAAGGTAGAAAGGTGGAAAAAAATAGGAGCTAACAAGAGAGACCTATAAGGAGGCTCTTGAAATAAGCCAGATGAGAGATAATGGTGGCCAAGAATAGGATAGTGGAGATGAAAATAAATGTATGGATTCAGGAAGATTTGTTTGTTTTGCTTTATATTATTAGATTTTATGTGTACGTAGAAATATGTAAAGTGGTACAATGAACCTACATACACAGCCTCAACAGTAATCATCATCCAGTGGCTAATCCTATCCCACCCATATCTTTACCTCCCCCACCCCCCATGTTATTTGAAGCAAATCTCAGGTATCATTTCATCCATAAATATTCCAGTATGTATCTCTAGAAGATTTTTTTTTTTAATCTATAGATTTCTCCTCCATCTTTTTTTCCCTTCTCATTTAAGAGATTGGGTGATTTGTCTTGTTGAATTTACCACAGCCCAGGTTTTGCCGATTACATCCTTCTGATGTAGATGAATGTGTTTTTCTGAACTCTGTAGCTCTTTTATTTTAGTAGTTGGATCTGGAGGCATGATCACCTTCAGATTCAACTTTCTGGGCAAGAATTCTTCATGGGGATGTTGAGTTCTTCCATCAGAAGATATATACCATCTTGTTTTCTCTTTTTGTTATGTTAGTAGCTGTTGATGATCAGTATCTAGGAGCCATTATAGTAACATTCTAATTCCAGTATTTCTTGTTCACTTATTGGCTGGAATGTTTCTATAAAGAGAAAATTTTCCACTGCTGTTGATTACCCTGTTCTGTATTTCATTTAGAAAAGGCAGGGTAAATACTTGATTCTTTCCCTTTTTAGTATTTAATAATTTCCAATATGCTGTGTTAGTTCCCTAGCATCCTTCAATGGTGACAGATTTTTTAGAGTCATTATTAACTCATGGATTTAAACATTTGTGTTTCAGTTAATTGTAATTATTTTTTAAAAGGATATTCAAATTCTCATCTATGGTTAGAGAGCGGCTGATTCAGCAGCTTTTGAAGAGATAGGAAAGATAGGAATGATGATAGGTTTTGAATGTAGGTGGGTTAAAGGGGAGAAGGGAGTTAAGGAGAGTCCCAGGTTTTTGGCTTGGGTGGTTGAGGCTGTTCACTGAAACAGCTGAGAAATAGGAGCCGGTTTTAAAGGGTGGACATGTCTGGACATGTCTGAGGTGCTTATGATAGATGCATCTTGGTGGAGATGCCCCGGAGGCAGTTGGATATCAAGATGTGAAGCTCAGGGGAGCAATCCATGACTCCAAGACCCAGGATAGGGCTCAGTTGCTATGTGTAGTTGACTCATATGGTGATGTATGTTATATCTTGTTTGATAAAAATCAGTCCCTTTGCCAGCTGAAGCCAGGCTGTACCCCAAAGTAAGATTATTAAGCCCCTATTGCTTTCTCTTTTCTTTGTGCTTATCTTCAGAGAGTCAGGTTCAATCTCTAGTAGAGTAGGAAGGACAGAATTGGTTGTAGGTGGGTTTGCCACTAGGCCGGTTTACAACAGGTCCTGTTGGTTTTCCGATTTATTACACCCAGTCCCTCAATTAGAGGAGAGCTCTGTATATGGGTAGGATTTACTGTAGTTGGAATTGAGGCCGGGTGAACTGGTTTTGGCTTTGCAGGAATGGCTTAGGGCAATCTTTTTGTGAGTATTTGTATTCCTAAAGGATTTTCTTTCCCTCCCCCATGTTCCTGCTCTCTGAAGCAACTCCTTTCCTTTCTTCCTCTAGTCAACAAATATTCATTGAGCACATGCTTTGTGTCAGGCACTGGGGATACAATGGTGAACAAGAATAGGGGGCACAGTCCCTGCCTTCATATAGCTTGGAGTCTAGTGGCATATATATATATATATATATATATATATATATAATATATGTTAATCAGAAGATCACCAGCAACGTATGATTCCATACGAATACAGGAACTCAGTAAATAGGACATATTGGCCAGAAATCTTTTATTACCAGTGCTGGGTTTTCATTATTGGAAGATTCAGTGTCAGGTAGGTTTACAAATGAGGGGGGAAAAATTATATATATATATATATATATATATATATATATATATATATATATATATATATAAAACAAAGGGCCTGACACATAGAGACTCTGAAATGGAGTTTGTCTAGGGAAAAAAAAACCTCCTCTAAAGTAAGATGGAAGATTTAGAAAACGTGAAAATGAAAGTAAGTAGACTATGAATGCACCATTAAGTTTATTATTTATTATTTTTAATAAATTTATTTATTTATTTATTTATTTATTTAGGGCTGCATTGGGTCTTCATTGCTGCGCGCGGGCTTTCTCTAGTTGCAGCGAGCGGGGGCTACTCTTTGTTGCGGTGTGTGGGCTTCTCATTGCGGTGGCTTCTCTGTTGCGGAGAACTGGCTCCAGGCGCGGGGCTTCAGTAGTTGTGGCACGTGGGCTCAGTAGTTGTGGCTCACAGACTCTAGAGCGCAGTTGTGGCACACAGGCTTAATTGCTCTGCAGCATGTGGGATCTTCCTGGACCAGGGCTCAAACCATTGTCCCCTGCATTGGCAGGCGGATTCTTAACCACTGTGTCACCAGGGAAGTCCCATCATTAAGTTTAATTTTTTTAAAAATGCATACCACCCACTCACTTACACAACGCATATACCAAAAGCCTTCTAATTGCTTTAGCATATTATGGATGCCTGCTATATGATATATGCTAAACCCAAGGCTGTGCTCTGAAATTACCAAAGCTTGACTCTTTGGGGTTATATTCAGACTAATAAGGAAGGCAGAACTGTAAAATAAAAACAGTAGGTGGCTTGTGTTATCATGATGTATTTTAGGGATCCAGGCAGCATGGAAGAAGGGTGTGGCTTGACTCTGTCTGATTTGATGCCTGGGAGGATGGAGTCTTAGAATACCTCACAGTGGAGGTGATATTTAAATTGAGTCCAGAAAGATGAGTAAGTGCTAGTGGAAGCTATAAGGAAGTAGTGAGAAGAGTTATTCCAGGTAGATGTTATAGCTTAGCATATTTGCACTACAGGTGAGTCAGTATGGCAGGAGTGATGGGTATTTATAGGGAATAGTGGTAAATGAAGCTGGAGAGATCAGCAAGGGCTGGAGTGTAAAGGGGATTGGGATTGTGGACCTTTATACTATAGGTGCCTGAGAGTCATTGACTAGACACAGGTCATGCCACAGTTATTGGGAGTTTTTATCTTGCACACCTTTGTCCAGAGTCCCCAGTTATACAGCAGTGAGTTACTTGTAGGCAGAAACCTCTTCCTGTGTCATCTTTTTTTTTCCTCTCAGTCAGGCAAATAGATGGGTAGACAAATGAAACAACAGTGAGAAGTCAAGGCCTAGGCCATAGTCTATGCAGAAACTACTGAGTTTCAAGTGGTCTTCCTTTTTAGGGGCACCAAAGGAGGAAGGTTCTCTGTCCATTTGCCCTGCCCCCAAGTCTCCTTTTTACTGCTGTGATCTTTTTTACTTCATTTGCACATGTTGCTTAACAGCACTTTGAGCTGTTGATATATTCAGAGCTGCAATATTTTATTTGCATTCATCTCTGGACTTAATTGTGAAGAAGGTAGACAGGTAAGGGTGCCATATGGGATGAATAAATCCCAACTTGTTCAGACTTCTCAGGAGACAGAATAGTTGGCTGTGTTTATATTTATACGTTGTATGTCTGTTTCTTTTCTTTTTCTCTTCATTCAAAAGGGGCTGATTTATTCATACTATAATCTGATACTTTAAAAATCCATGTACAAGATCTTGACTGGAGAATTATGGAGATGTTTTAAAGGAGGGTTCACTCTTTCCAGGTCTTAAGTACCCTACTCATATTTAAATTTACTTGATTATCTCAAAAATGTCTTTTTACAGTTGATTTGTTCAAATCACAGTCCAAGCAAGGTACATACTTTGCATCTGGTTGTTATATATAAGGCTATTCTTTTTTTAAAAATCTATTTATTATTTATTATTTATTTTTGGCTGCGTCGGGTCTTAGTTGAGGTGCACGAGCTCTTCGTTTTAGAGCGCAGGCTTCTCTCTAGTTGTTGCACGCAGGCTCCAGGGCGTATGGGCTCTGTAGTTGTGGCATGCAGGGTCCAGAGTGCGTGGGCTCTGTAGTTGGCTGCACATGGGCTCTCTAGTTGAGGCGCGCGAGCTCAGTAGTTGTGGCGTGCGGGCTTAGTTGCCCCGCGGCATGTGGGATCTTAGTTCCCTGATCAAACCAGCGTCCCCTGCGTTGTAGGGTAGATTCTTTACCACTGGACCACCAGGGAAGTCCCTATAGGGTATCTTAAATCACATCCTCGAGTCTTTTTTTCCATTGCCAGTCATGTTACTCTTCTACATACAGGTTTAATTCCTGACTATATCATAGGCATTAAAAAGTCTTTTGTGATCCTTATTCCTTCACGTCTTGAAATACCTTTCCTACCTGTTTACATGTTGAACACCAAGGTTCAGCTCCCTTTCTGTGGCATGCCACTCCAATCTAATGAATTTTCCTTCATCTGTTTCCTTAACTCATAACATCATGTTGTCATTTATCTGTTTAGTTGTTTGCAGTACAAGTGGGTTAATGTGGAGTGGGGGGAAATGAGGCTAGAGAGAGGTCAGCAGATGGTGAGCACCTCTAAGGTGAGGATCACATAATATTCATTTCTGTCACTTCAGTCAGCATAGTGCCTAGCTCATAGGAGACACTCAGTGAATGTTTGTAGAATTGGATGAAAAATCCTAGTTTCTAAAATATTTTTGGTTTGTAGCTCTGAGTTATTTTTTGTTTGTTTTTTCCTGAACTATGGACTGCCCTTTCCAACTCCAGAAATAGATGGCAAAACTGGAAATCATATCTAAGTATGTTCTTTGTTGCTCCTGTTCTTTTTCTGAACTCAGGAGCTTTGCTTGTTAGTCCCAGGTAGTGTGGACTTCATTTGGCTGTGTTTCATTATTCCTGTTTCGTTGAATTAAACTCCTGTCCTTGCCATAAAGAATGTATGCATCAAGGATCTGACAGATGAGAACAAGAGACCTTGGGCTTTTGAGTTTTGTGGTTTGCAAGTTAAAAAGGAATTTAAAATATTTTCCGCATAATTCTGTTTTTCTGAAATGGATAGATTTTCTAACTAGTCCCCCTCCATCAGTGGTCACATGGCTTTCACTTCGCATCAGACTATCACTGAAACTTCTTAAAGGCCAATAAGGCTGAAATGATTCCAGTGATTGTGTAGCCACTAGAATCGCTATCTTTTGTTTTACTTTGAAGGACTAAACATAATACATCTTGATTACCCCCTTCAGCTTCAAAATCTGCAGTCTTCTTTGAAAGTTTCCATTTGAATAAACAAACATGGAAATGATGTTGAATAGTAACATCTAAAAAGAGGCTTTGTTGTTTCCTGTCCAAGATATGTGGCATAATGGAGGAGATGAGGGACTAGGATATTTGGATTTCTTCTCTCAGTTGGTCTGATGACTCTTGCTTTTTCCTTTCTTTGGGCCTCTTCCCCATCTTTAAAATGAAAGTGGAACCAGTTTCTTGCAAGGTTAACTAAGGTTCTGCCATTCATAATTTGGACTCAACTTTTGAATTCTGTTAGATATTCAGTATGCAAATGTCACAGGTATTGGTTGGATGTAGAAGTTTGTTCATCTACTTTTTTCTACATTTCAAAACTAGTATTAGCAAGTAGAAAACGTTGCTTTCTTACCTTCTTTTCTCCCCTTCCCACTCGTAAATTCCATGAATCCTTTTAATTTTTTTAAATGATTTTTCTTCTCTGCGGTTGTTTTTAACAATCTTATTGGGAGCCCTGTTTAGATTTAGAGTTTGTCTTTTGCTTCACATGGTCACTGAGGTGCATGTTCTCGTGCTGTGCCCCTTCCTCCTAGTAGAACCTATAAAGGGCTCTCAAAAAACTTGTGGGGGGCTTCCCTGGTGGCGCAGTGGTTGAGAGTCCGCCTGCCGATGCAGGGGATGCGGGTTCGTGCCCCGGTCCGGGAAGATCCCACATGCCGCGGAGCGGCTGGGCCCGTGAGCCATGGCCACTGAGCCTGTGCGTCTGGAGCCTGTGCTCCTCAACAGGAGAGGCCACAACAGTGAGAGGCCCACGTACCATAAAAAAAAAAAAAAAAAAAACTTGTGGGACTTTGGATACTGAAGAAATATGCAACTGTATCCAAAGACAAAGACTTACCTGTCTTAAATTATGTTAAAGATTTGTTCTCAGGCTTATGGGTACATCAAGGATTATAACTAAGACCCACCCTTTAAAATCAAGAGTGCTGCCTCAGTCTTGATACTTGGACCTTGACCAACAGCTCCCCATTTTATGTTTTCCTCCAAAGGTTGGTACAGTAAAGCAAAGAGGCTTACTACACTTTATTAATCTCTTGTCTGGGTGGGAATAGGATGGGAATGCTGGTTGATGTGTTTGTGTTGGAGTGAGGTGTGTGATGCCAGTGGCAAAAAATTTATTTTTAGGCAGACAAATTATAGCCTTTTCTCCTCCTGGAAATCATTGGTTGCTTTCCCTTTAGGCCATACTTTGTAAGATGACCTTAATGCTCTCTCGTTTGGTTGGGAAAGCCCTCTAGTAACAGTGGTAGCAATATTTGCCATTCAGTTATATGGCTGCCAGTGACAGATTCCACTCCCACTCCTTTTTTATGGACTACTGCTGTAAGATGTGCCTGACCTTTAAATTATTCCCAAGGCTAGCCTAGAGATTAAAGGAGATTTCATAGGATGAAACACTTTGCACAGTTAAAAAACACTTATCCCCGACAGTTGGTCTCTCTTTGGATCATCCCACCTTCTCAGTGGAACTTCACCTGATATTGTGTTCTGATATCTGAATGGAGAGCTGAATGTTTGACATCATGTGTCATTAGCATATGACTCAGATTTGCCAGCCTCTGCAGCTCTGTGGCGGTGTTTGAACATACTCATACACCCAGGGTGACGTGCACTGGTATGGTTCACAAATCAAGGAGGCATGGCATAATGATTGCTTAAGATCTTAGGAGTTTTAAAGGAATGAAG
Source organism: Hyperoodon ampullatus (assembly GCF_949752795.1). NCBI lineage: Eukaryota > Metazoa > Chordata > Mammalia > Artiodactyla > Ziphiidae > Hyperoodon > Hyperoodon ampullatus. Next base: position 10,896,793 of record NC_136919.1, read on the forward strand.
CAAGAAGCTTACTTTAAAGATTTAAGCTCTTGGCTGGGGGCGGGGGATGAAAATTCTAACCTTTGCTTTCCAAAAGAATATTGCAGACCTAGTTCCCTTTCTCCACATTATTTCAAACTAGTGTGTATGACCACAGCATGAAAATTAAGGGCCAGAGTTAAAGTGAACACTGCAAATAACTCAGCTTCACATTTTAATTTTCTCAGAAGAATTTGCCTTGTCATTGTTTATTATAATGACAAAAAGCAGGGGATCCCACTCCTACCCCACCAACACATGCATAACACGGAGTCTTTGTTTTTTCTTTTCCTTGTGCCAAAGGTTTTAACTGTAAACTTTCTAATCCAGATTATAAAAGAATATAATATAAAATAGCTCTTGAAAGAAAGGAGAGAAAAAATCCTACATACTAGAACTCTTTTAAATTAAATGAAAACCAAGTCCTTCTAAAACGCTGCCTTTTAAGTTTAGGATCTCAGCTTTAAAAAAAAGACCAGAGGAGTATTTCCTATGAAATGTTCCCATAACAGTTTTCAGAGAGTCATGGTAGGCAGTATTGTTAACTAAAGAAAATAAGTCTATCAGTTCCACTTAGATAACCTTTGGAAATAAACGAACTCCATACACGTTGTGACCTTAGCGCCTGAACTTTCTAATCACATGACTGGCTTGTAAACTGACCTGTGAGGATGACTGTTGTAGTACGGGCTAAGAGAGAGAAATTGGCCAAGTGTCGGAAGGGTGATCATCAAGCTGGACTTGTCTTGTAATCTCTGTTTCTTCATGGCTGCAATAGAACTTCTCAACAGACTCCGAGAAGCATGAAATGGAGACATGGGAAGGTAAGGGAGCAGACTGTGTCAGTCTCGGCTCAAATCTAAGGTTTAGAAATTTTCTTTGAAGGTTTAGAGCAGATAGTAGCCTTGAGGGAAGAGGGAGGCAGTCCAATCCTTTTTTGTGTGTCTTGGCGGAATTCAGCCAACAAGTTTTCATGTAAATAGCAACTAACTATAAATGTTTTGAAATAGAGAAAAGCAAGGGAGAACTGTAGTAAATTGGTTATTGTGGTTGATGTTTTTAAGAGAATGAGCAGAAAAAAAGGAAAGAAAAAATGGATTGAAATTTTATAGTGACTTGAAAAAAATCTTAAACTTCATTTTACATCACAGTCCTTAGGTAAAGTTTACAGTTTAAAAAATTATTCTGTTTACTTCTTGACAGATTTTGTTTATATTTTAAATTCCCTAATCCAGTTCACCATCTGCCAAAGCCTTATTTAGTACTGTTAATTATAGATAGTATTGAGGTCATGAGCCCTTTGATAAGGCATCCTCATTCCCTTTGGGGGAACTTAGATACTTTACGGTTTTGGGTATAAGCCTAAGCCATTGCTAATTTCTTTTTAAGTGGATTGTTTTTAAAATGGGTAAATATTCTCTCTCTCTCTCTCTCTCTCTCTCATTTAATAGCAAGTACTTAGTGTTGAATTTGTATACTTGTAATAAGCTCTTGTGTGAGAAACACCAGTGCCCCACAACTTTATTATTCGGGCCTCAAAAGACATAGGCAGCTAAAGAAACAGCTACAAAATGAATCTTAGTATTTAAGATTTGCTGTATTTGTTTGCTGTGTTTATAAAGTATAGAGTCTAAGAGTTTGCCAAAAGTTTGGTTTCTCATAGGCACTGCTCAGTTATAGCCAGAAGAGTTTCAGATTCTTTGAGGCAGTTGATATATTTCTAGGAATGGCATTAATCTATGAAATGCTTTCTTAGGAAAGCTTCCCAGCCCCTTGCAGCATGCCTAACATCTGCCATAGGCAGCTTTGCAGTTTAATTCTTACTCTGAGGATGCGCAAGCTAGGGAAATGGGACCCTCTCTCACAGCAACATTCTTCTTTATAGTAATACTCCCTTATATGTTCTTCCCCAGCACTTTGTATGCCAGAATTACCTCACTGGTTTTTATTATAAATTGATGGAAACTACAAAGTTTATAGAAATTATCAATTACATGCACAACCTGATATTTTTTATCTTGAACAACTTTCTCCCAATAGGCACAGAAATTCTTTGTTAAACTAATCTGCTTACACTAGCTTTTCCAGAAGGGAGTAGTTTAAGAAGTAAGATTTGCTCTGGATCCATTGGAATAGTTTAGGGGTAAGCAGAGATACCAGAGCAATAGTTAGATGAGTTTGGAGGGGATAGCTCTGGAGGATTTGGACTTTTTTCAACTAGTTTGAATCTGTTAGTGATATGTAGTCCACCAGTTTTGTTTTTTTTTTTTTTAACACCTTTATTGGAGTATAATGCTTTACAATGGTATTACACCAGTTCTGAAAGAGAAAAAATGTTTGAACAGAAGGTTCTCCCTTAGTTCTTAATTAAATATTGAAACTTCAATTTTTCTTAGCTGTTCAATGGCAGAAAATAACTTATGGTACTAAAATGAGAACTTTTATAATACAAAGAAGTGAATTTTAAAAATTTCACCTGAATCATCCATACAAAATTCTAATAAGGCAAAATGAATTATCCCAGCTGAAGGAGGTCTTTGGAAGCTTAAAAAGCAAAATCAAACTACTTACAAAAGAGATCAGTGAAAATGCTACTGTAAAAAAGCGTTGCCTGGTTTTAGATATTGGGCCCTTGTCCATTTAAATTAACCTTTGTCACAGCTGGGCATACAAATGTTTTGTTTTAGTTCACAGAGGGTTAACTCTATTCAAGCTTTCACTGTGGCAGGCCTGATCTGTGGAGTCTTACAATCTGGTCTTTCAGCCCTGCCAGTCGCTAGGCAGGAAGTCTTATTTCTTAAGCTATCTTTCAGAATGGGGGGTTGGGATTTGGAGAAGGGTGGGGGAAGGGCCTTGGAGCATCTGTAAGGATCAATAACAGAGAGCAAGCCGCAGAGAGGCCATTGTGCACACTTCAAGATAGATGTAGCCCTTTTGCACGGCCCCTGCCTGGCAAGACAGACACCTAAAACCAAAACAATGCCACTGAATGAATTCCCTGTGAAAATAAGATTGCTGTTTAAAAGAGAAAAAAATACTTGAGTGCCCTTTTAATGTTGGGAATATTCTCATTCCACAACTTGCTGGGATCAGGCAACCCCCACTAGAAATAACTCCAAATTGATTTTTAAACGCCTTTTGTCCTCATGCTAATACTGTATTGAATTGGAGAGGGTGATCATTTTGGTCTTAGTCACGTGCATCAAAGCTTTGAGTAGTCTTTTTTTTTCTTTTTCTTTACTTTTTTCTTCTCTTCCTTCTTTTTTTTCTTTTTTACTCTAACGTTTGTTTTACTCTATTGGTATTGGAGGCATCATTAAAGGAATAAAAAAAACAAAATTTGGTTAGGATTTAAGTAACACGTGTGAAATCCCTCCCCCAACAGCTGGTATTGGTTCTTGAAACTTCAGCTGAGCTAAACAGATGCTCTTAGTGTTATTTTGAGATCGTTTAAAGCAGATTTGTAGCTAAGAAATCTATAAAAATTATAGGTCTTATTTTAAAATGCACTGAAGTTGTGATATGCCACATCCTAATGCATATTACATGGGTGTTAAACAGAAATACCTGAGCTTGGGAAAGTGAACAAATTCCGCCAATGAAGTTATGGTTTTAAAAGCTACCAAGTTTGTTCTTCTTTTACTCCAGCCCAGATTTTCATTTTTTGAATTCCCCTTTTCCAGGCCCAACTGTAACATTCCTGTTTTACTGTATCCTTTTTCAGAGGACCAAGGCAGTAATTCAGTAGGTATTTTTATGATGCAGATTCTTTATGGCAATTCGAAAGAGTAATGGAGTCTTTGCTGCTTCTCTTCTGCTAAACCTCCAAAGTATTGGTGACAACTGATGGTAATAGCTGTGGAAAATGGAATCATAAAGAACTTCTTCCAGTTTAAAAATCTTCCAGTTTAAAAATCTTCCAGGAATAAATGCATAAGCTAACTGGAGGTCTGTAATGCAACTTGCAAATATACAAAAGACCTGTATCTTAAATGAGCCCCAAGTTTAATTTATTTTGTGCTTCTTGAGTTGAGACCTGACACAGTCTCCTGGACAGTTTTGAGGCTTGAGAGAATACATCGACACTTCACAAGATCATCTGGATATTTTTAACACATCTCTAACCTATACACCTTTTCTGTATATATGATGTATATGTATAAAATGAAATGATGTATAAAAAGAAAATTTAATTTAATCATCACAAACCTCTTTGATAGCATTGTTTTTGCCTTTCTGATGCATTATAATTTTTCATTACAGAAGGGATCAATTCTTTTAATGGGTATTTTCCAGGGAGATACAAATATTACTAGCAAAACTTGGAAGTTCAGTTACCATTTGCATTGTATTAAAATGGGGTATGAAACCTACCATGACCCTTTGAACAATGTGGTCTTTAATGTGCTTTAGGGGGAGGGCCTAGTGAAGGAAAAGCCATAAAAGTCTTCAGGGTTCAAGATGAGGTTGGGATTTTAGGCCATTGCTTTTGTCATTTTCACACACAAACATCACTGCAATCATGTTTGATTTAGCATCCTTAATACAATGAGGTGGGAGAACAAAAGGATATCAGAGGCACAAGTATGGAAGCCAAACATTCTCCCTTCCCGCCAAATATTTTCAGATCATTTTTTTAAAAGTTTTTTTAAGCCAAGAAAATTAGTCCATTTGTAAGAATCTTCTTTTTGCATGCCTCAGTGGTTTGCTTGGGCATTTGAAAAACAAGCTGTTTCTCAGATATTTTTTTGTCACATAAAGAAGTCATGTCTCAAAGACTTGGTTAAAAACACCATAATTAAGAAAAATGTACCCACTCATATTTCAAGGTTGAGGGTTTTGGGGGGTGTTCCCAAGGCACAGCTGTTTTACATATTTTGAAAAGCCTGATAGATGTAAAGGTCATTGCTAACTCTAACAGGGTCTTGATGCTCACACTGTGATCCAAGAACCTTGCATTAATTAGGATGAGAAGCATGGAAGGTCAGGAGTCAACTGACTGTGGGCCTTGGTGGATTGTCGTTGGGGCCAATCAGAGTTCGTATAGGATTTTTAGCCGTTGAAGCCAAACAAAAACAAAAACAAAAACGAAAGAACAAAAAACCTGCTGTTGCTTCCATGGCCTCTGAGCAGATCCTTTGGCCTGTATGGTAAGGACTTGTCCTGTGCTGCCCAGATGGCTCATAAAAACTTGACTGCATCCATTGCTTTGCTACAGAACCTCAGCAGCCTGCTCTGTCACTTGGCCAAGTCACTTGACCTCTGTGAGCCTCAATTTCCTCATATGTACAACAAGGGATGATAATACCAATCTCCACAGGATTGTTATAGGAATTGAATAAGAGAACCTCTGGCTCAGTGCCCAACACATGCTTAACATGCCTTGACATTGAAATAAGTTTCAAATAGTAGCAAATTTAAGGAGATTAGGAAGGAGAAGATTCTTGGGTGAGGCTGTGGCTGGTGCTGTTTATATTCCAAGTAGAAAAGTCCCCAGGGAACGCCTCCATTCAGTGGGGAACAGTCAGGGAAGGGCCCTTTGGAAATTGGAAAATGCTGTATGACCAGTGAGATGAGCTGCTGAGCCTTCTTCTACATCCAGTTGCTGTGCTAATATCCTATTCCTGGGCTAATGAAAATAATTAGTAATGAGTGGGTCCCTGCAAAATTTGTAGCTTTTTCCCCAAGAGTCTTTTTTACAGTTGTTTTGATGGGAAGGAAAAGGAGAAGGGATGGCCTCTAAGTGAGCACACAGATTAAGTCATTATTAGAAAAGGAAGGATAGTCACGTTAGTCTTATAACGTGAAAGAAGAAGATATTCTTTCATGCGTTTTGGGAGATAAATAGATGCCAAGATGATTACCGAGGCCATGCTTAGTAGCCCCTTCTCAGAAGCCTTACCGTGAGGTAGTAAAGTCGGGAATATTATTAGCACACTAATCATTGCCCTGCTTAACTTTGGTGTCTTCAGTCTCTCCGCCTTCTGGTTGAGAGGTTATATCAGTGGTTCATTTTTTTATCTCTGTATTTAAAATTATAATTTATGTAGCCATCATTCATTGAGCCTTGGGAACACAGGTGAATCAGACATAATTCCTTACCTGAACTGCAGCTCCTCCTTTTTAGCTACAAAGAGGGAAAAATAATTTTAATGTTGCTTAACAGATATTAACTTTATCACTTAGAGTTTTAAAATTTTTATTTTTATTTATTTACTTAATTTTTTTTGGCCATGCCACGTGGTATGTTGAATCTTAGTTCCCTGACCAGGGATTGAAGTCTCACCCCCTGCAGTGGAAGCATGGAGTGTTAACCACAGGACCACCAGGGAAGTTCCTCATTTAGAGTTTTTGATAAAGATGCACAATGGAATACTACTCAGCCATAGAAAAGAACGAAATTTTGGCATATGCAGCAACATGGATGGACTTGGAGGGCATTATGCCACGTGAAATAAGTCAGACAAAGAGAAATACTGTATGATATCACTTATGTGGCATCTAAAAAATAAACGAGTGAATATAAGAAGCAGACTCACAGATACAGAGAACAAATTAGTGGTTACCAGTGGTGGGGGGAAAGGGGGAAGGACACGATAGTGCTGGGGATCGGGAGGTATAAACTGTTGGGTATAAGATAGGCTCAAGGATGTACTGTACAACATGGGGAACATAGCCAATATTTTGTAATAACTGTAAATGGAAAGCAACCTTTAAAATAGTACAAAAATTAAAAATTTAAGGAAAAAAAAACCCCAGTTTTTGAGGGCAGTTGCTGGGAGAGGAAGAAGAACATTTAGCTTCCAAAGCATTATTCAAAACTGGCAGTAGGATTTTGTTTGCACTTTGGGCCTTATATTTCTTTAGTTTTTTTGACTACATTTGTTAGACATTTCTTGAAATGTTTTTGCTCTTACAAGTGTATGGTTGCAACGTAGAATATTCAAATACTTTTCTATTTTTCTTAATATAGTAAAATTAGAGTCCTGGAATGCATTTGGCAAAAGTGTGGAGAGACTCTAAATCTCATTTCTGTTTCTGTGTTAGCATCCTATTCACTGTTAGCAAAATGTTTTCCTTCCAAGAGGTTTTAGCATGCGCCCTCAGTGTGATGACTATAGCACCTAGCTTTGCTTTTCAAAGGAGCTGATAAGTTATGGATAATTTACTAAATGTCAGATATATTTAATTAAAGTTTATTAACTAACTGCTCTACAGCAAATGCATGTTTTGGACCTTTAAAAAAAAAAAAAGAAAGAAGTAGAAGTAAATACCATCCCAGTGGCCATTTAATCCCAAAACACATGCACTTGAGTCTGTGGAAGTAAGAGATGTGTAAATGAAAGTCTTGGCACCCAGTAGGTGCTGGTCATGAAGTCTTGGCCATTGTTACTATTATAATAACATGTATACATGCACATACTCATATGCATTCATAGTTTTTTTAAGTTTGCCATGAGATAGTTGTTTATTGCCGCTGACAAAAAAATCTACTACCCTCACGTCTTTTATTGACTGGGGGCAGGATAGGGGTGAGGTGATGATGTGCCACAGCTAGTTTCTCTCCCTGTCATTGGGTATAGTCCATACCATTGTTTTAACCATATTGCGTATTTAAGTGGTACTTTAATAAATTGGCCATCACATTGTTCTGTTAGGATTCTAGGTTCCTTTTGAATATGTAGAAATGAATTCTCCCTCAGAACTTCTGCTCTCATCCTCACATACTTTTTTTTTTTAAAATAAATTTATTTATTTATTTATTTATTTATTTACAGCTGCGTTGGGTCTAAGTTGCCGTGCGTGGGCTTTCTCTAGGTGCGGTGAGTGGGGGCTACTCTTCGTTGCAGTGTGCAGGCTTCTCGTTGTCGTGGCTTCTCTTGTTGCGGAGCACGGGCTCTAGGCACGCAGGCTTCAGTATTTGTGGCACGTGGGCTCCATAGTTGTGGCTTGTGGGCTCTAGAGCGCACCGTAGTTGTGGCACTTGGGCTCAGTAGTTGTGGTGCATGGGCTTAGTTGCTCCGCGGCATGTGGGATCTTCCCGGACCAGGGCTTGAACCCGTGTCTCCTGCATTGGCAGGCGGATTCTTAACCACTGCGCCACCAGGGAAGCCCCTCACATACTTTTTTGAGTGTCATGTACACTAAAACACTTGCCATGAAGTTACCAATCTGTTACTAGAGAAAAACTACCCACCATAGAACATGCTTTAGTATGGAAAGTTGTCATATGTCATATGCTGAAAAATATTTGAACTTAGTTTCTTAATTCTTTATTTCCACTAACCATTAGTCTTACCAAAGGAAGAGAATGATGAACGTTTAGGGAGTCTTGGGGAGTGGTGGGGAAGGAGTACTAGTTTTATGAAAGTATTGATCCAGGGCCTCCAGGAAGCAGAACCCTGTGGTTCTGATGGCTACATTAGTAAAATAATGTGAGTGTAATTGTGAAAGATTTTGTAATGTGCATAATTGTGCATAATTTAAGTTTCATAATTTGTGGTCTTAATTATGAGTGCAGAGAGACTCCAGCACTTATTCTGAACATTGTTTTACATATGAAAGTAGTTACAAAAGCACTTCTTGGCATATAGAGTGTGAATCTGCAATAATGCAGCATATCTGTGTTCTGGCTCTTTATACTAAATCTGGTCAGAATTCTGGAGAAAGTGGCCTTTTGGTATGGCAACTATGTTTTCTACCCTTCTAGAACATATGGTTTTACTTGAAGCATGCTAATTTATCTCTCTTTCACCAGGATTTTAGAACTGGGCAGAGACCTAGGTAGCAGAATACTGAGCTTTGAGCATTGGCATAAGGTTTCTGGGATGGCTTATTAGTTTATCATCTAGAGTTCTTATAAACTGTGCACTTTGATTCACAAGTAGAGAAGCTACACTATTCATTCATTCAACTGACATTCACAAGAGGTTGCCCTATGCTTAGTATTGAGCTATATATTAGGGATACAGAAAAAATAAGATACTCTCCCTGCTCCGTGGAGCTTACAGTCTACAGAGATAGATAAGTGCAACAAGGTGTTTGAGGCACAATAATAGTAATCTTGGAAGGTACAAAGGTTGTACACAGCTCAGAGTGCTCTTTTCTGTTCTCTTTCTTCAACCAGGAAGGCATCATGACAGATTGGTCAATGTTTGTCAGGCTGTTAAACTGAGGAAAGGGTCTCCCAGGCAGAAGGAGCAGCATGAGCAAAGGCATAACAATATAAAACAACCTGACAGAGTACAGGGTGAGCTATAAGGCCCACATAAGACAGAAGGATTGGTTGGTTCTAGATGCACGGGAAACCTTAGAGAGAGCCTTGGTCTGAGAATGTATACCCCTACCCCTGTTGAGCAGAAGAGCACCCTCCTCACATTCCTTTCAGTACTCCTCTTGCAAATATGTTGAAGAGATTAATGTACTTTGCTAGAAAAGGGCACAGGTCCGCCCCAGAGCTGGAGGCCTGGACATTACTGCTTCTGGGACTTAGGGAGAGCATGCTATAGCCTTGCTTAACTTTGTTACAAATTGCCAGGTACTGCAGAGGGAGAGGCCTTGGTTAAATGGTTCTAATAAGTTATACTATTTGTGCTCTGGGGGAATGGTTCCAAACAGAAATGGGGCCTCTTGTATTTTTTTAGTTAATAGAGAAAGTCTTTTTTTTTTTTAAATTTATTTGTTTGTTTTTACTTTTGACTGTGTTGGGTCGTTGTTTCGGTGTGCAGGCTTCTCATTGCAGTGGCTTCTCTTGTTGCAGAGCATGTGGGCTCTAGGCACACAGGCTCAGTAGTTGTGGCACACGGGCTTAGTTGCTCTGCGGCATGTGGGATCTTCCCGGACCAGGGATCGAACCCGTGTCCCCTGCATTGGCAGGCGGATTCTTAACCACTGTGCCACCAGGGAAGTCTGTGAAAGTCTTTTTTTTTTTTTTTAATTTAATTTTATGGTGGAGTATAGTTGATTTACAATGTTACATGAGTTTCAAGTGTACAGCAAAGTGATTCAGTTATACATATACATATATCCATTCATTTTCAGATTCTTTTCCCATGTAGGTTATTAAAGAATGTTGGGTAGAATTCCCTGTGGTATACGAGAGACTTAATAATATCTTACCCAGGGGGCTTCCCTGGTGGCGCAGTGGTTGAGAGTCCGCCTGCCGATGCAGGGGACATGGGTTCGTGCCCCAGTCTGGGAAGATCCCACATGCCGCGGAGCGGCTGGGCCCGTGAGCCATGGCCGCTGAGCCTGCGCGTCTGGAGCCTGTGCTCCGCAATGGCCACAACAGTGAGAGGCCCGCGTACCAAAAAAATAAAAAAAAAAAAAAAATAATAATAATAATATCTTACCCAGACTATTTCACGAGTTTAGACCAAAAATTTCTTTTGGTTTTCTAGGGCAAGTTGTGTATGTTTTTACTGAGGTAATCATTGTATTTTTATTTAATCTTGGTGAAATAGTTGATGACCTAGTGATCAAAGCATTAAAATGTTTTTGAATAGGTAGTATTAGATGCTTTCTAAAAAGATTAACATACAGTAAAATTGAGAGGTTTTGAAAGGGGTGCATAGTTCTATGAATATGGGTTTGTGTAACCACCCTACAATAAAGATACAAAGCAGATTCATTACCTGCCCCCCCCCCAAAAAAGACTCCTTCATTCCCTTACCTTAATCCTAACCCCCTAGCAATCACTATCTGTTTTCTGTTACTATAATTTTATCTTCTGGACAGTGTTCTATGAGTGGAATCATACAGTATGTAACCTTTTGAAACTGGCTTCTTTCACTCAGTATAATGCCTTTGAGATTCATCCAAATTGTTGTATGTATCAATAGTTCATTCTTTTTTTATTGGTGAGTAGTATTCCATTGTATGTTTGTTGATTCATTGACGTCTTGAAGGACATGTAGGTTATTTCCAGTTTGCAGTGATTATGAATAGAGCTGCTATAAACATTTCATGTACAAGTTTGTGTGTGAACCGAAGTATTTATTTTCTATGGTAAATAACTAGGAGTAGACTTGATGGGTCATATGGTAAGTATATGTTTAACTTTATGAGAACCTGCCAAACTGTTTTCCATAGTGCTTTTATCATTTTACATTCTCACTTGCAGTGTATGAGAGTTCTAACTGCTCTAGGTCTTCACCATCACTTGGTATTGTCGTTTTTAAATTTTAGCCATTCTGTGGATAAAGAAGATGTGATATACATATACAATGGAATACTGCTCAGCCATAAAAAGAGATGAAATCTTGGGACTTCCCTGGTGGTCCAGTGGTTAAGACTTCGCCTTCCAATGTGGGCGGTGCGGGTTCAGTCCCTGGTGGGGGAGCTAGGATCCCACATGCCTAGGATCCCACATGCCTAGGGCCAAGAGAGCCAAAACATAGAACAGAAGCAATATTGTAACAAATTCAATAAAGACTTTAAAAATGGTCCAGATCAAAAAAAAGAGAGAGAGAGAGATGAAGTCTTGCCATTTGCAACAATATGGATGGAGCTTGAGGGTATTTTGCTAAGTGAGCTAAGTCAGATGGAGGAAGACAAATGCCATATTTTTTTCACTCATATGTGGAAAATAAAAAGCAAACAACAACAAAAATAAATGAACAAACCAAACAAAACAAGCATGTAGATACAGAGAACAGAGTAGTGGCTACCAGAGGAGGAGGCAGTTGATGGGGGAGGGTGAAATGGGTAATGGGGATCAACTGTATTGTGACAGATGGAAACTGAATTTTTGGTGGCGAGCACACTGTAGGGTTTACAGAAGTAAAAATATAATGTTGCACACATGAAACTTAAATAATGTTATAAACCAATATTACCTTAATAAAAAATAAATTAAAAAAATAATGATCCAAATAGCAAATCTGTTTATAAAAAGTATTATGTGATCAGAATCTTCTAAAAAATTAGTTCACATGTAATTTTATTAGTTAAGGACTAATATTTGTATAAACGTATCTACTGTGGGAATACATAGAAGCAGAGTGGTGGAAAGAATTGAGAACAAAATTTTTTAAGCCATTCTAATATGTACTGATACCTCATTGTGGTATCTCATTTCTCTAACAGCTAATGATGTTGACCATCTTTTCATGTTTATTTGCAGCCACATAACCTCTTTGGTGAAATGTCCAGGTCTTTCCATTTTTAAATTGTGGTATTTGGTTTTTCATTATTGAATTTTGACAGTTCTTTATATATTCTGGATATGGATTCCTTTTTGGATGAGTTTTCTTTACAGAAATTGAATGACTGAAGATGGAAAGGGTGTAGTGTGTAGTTATTAAAGCGGCTTGCTTATATTTCCAGATTATTCTTAAATCATAGTTTATGCCTCATGCTTTTACAACTCTCAGCCTTTTTCTTTAGGAGCCAACCTGTGCTTTATGACACAGGGGGTTTTCTCACAATTCTAAATTCTCACAGTTTAGAAATGTTAAACAATTGAATTGATGTACTGTGATTTCCCCGTCTGAAATCCTCTCCCTAGATATAAATTGCTCTTTTGAAAATGAGAAAGGATTATTTCCAGTGAGTGGAGGAAGGGTAGAATTAGATGAGGTCAGAGAATTAGGCCAGAACCTGATCATATAGGACTATATATAGGCCATGGATTTTATTTCATGTGCAAGAGGAAGTATTTACAGCCTAATGAGGAGAATTTTTAAAGACCCACCCCACCCTGGCCCACCCACTACATTATAGAATGGATGGGAAAATGGATTGTAGGGAGCCAAGGAGAAGTAGGGAAACCATTATTAGAATGAATGGTCATCCAAGTGAGAGATGATGGTAGTTTAAGAAAGGGCCGGGGGACTTCCCTGGTGGCTCAGTGGTTAAGAATCCACCTGCCAGTGCAGGGGACACGGGTTCGATCCCTGGTCCAGGAAGATCCCACATGCCATGGAGCAACTAAGCCCATGCGCCACAACTACTGAAGCCTGTGCGCCTAGAGCCCACAAGCCACAACTGCTCAGCCCATGCACCACAACTACTGAAGCCCACTCACCTAGAGCCCATGCTCTGCAGCAAGAGAAGCCACCACAGTGAGAAGCCCGCACACCGCAGCGAAGAGTAGCCCCCGCTCACTGCAACTAGAGAAAGCCCGTGTGCAGCAATGAAGACCCAACGCAGCCAAAAAGAAATAAATTTTTTTAAAAAGAGAGAGAGAGACTGAGAAAGTAGGAAAGCCAGGAGAGAGTGGTATTCTAGAAGCCAAGGGAGGAAAATGTTTCAAAAAGGAAAGAATTGAGATGCTTGTCCAATTTCTTTCATTCATCAAGCAAACATTCTTGAGTACTTTTCACTTTATAAGACTCCATGGATAGGTCCAGCAGTGATCAGGACAGATGAAGTAGTCCGCTCTATCTCTAAATATATTGGGTTGGCCAAAATGTTCGTTCGGGTTTTTGTAAGGTGTTACGGAAAAACCCGAAAAAACATTTTGGCCAACCCAATATATATAGTCTACATATATATTTTAAGGATTTCAGTGTGAAGCTATATAGGGATTTTGAGGGCCCATCTATATTCAGTTACGATATTTAAATTTCAGAAAGTTGCCTTGAACACTTTAACACTAATGATTCCATAGTATTCCCAATTTTTGTTACTAGAATAGAAGGTTTGGTATGCAAATTCATGTGATCCAGAATAGCAACATTATTATAGATACATAGGTCATTTAAAGGCTAAATGAAATGCAGAGGCAGCTGTAATGTAGAGGTTACTTACACAAACATGTGCAAGTTACTTTAATTCTCTGGACCTCAGTTTCTCCATCTAGTTTATTTCTAAAGCCTCTTCTGGCTCTGAAATTTAATGACTCCATAGTCCAGGACCAACTAATCAGAGAAGTCACAAATAACTGAGATAATGCAACAAACACATCAACTTTCAACGTCTGTAATGTCTTTTTCAGTGACTCCTTCAGTAGCCAGATCAACCTCTAATTGAGTGTCTGATGGTGGAAGCACAGGATTTTGACAGTTGAAAGCTACAATAATGAAAGTCCCTGGGAGTGTCTTTGGAATAAACCCAAAGATAATTTTATATATATACATACTTTCCTAAAGGAGATTTTGATGACTCTGGTTTAATGGTTTAGTATAACTGAACTGTGTATATTTTCACTTTCACAAATCTTTTACATATTTTAATCTCTTCATTCTCACAACAGTCCTGAAAGATGAATATTTTTGTCTTTATAAACGAAGAAACTGAAGCTTAGAGAGATTGTCACACAGCTAAAATAGTGACTAACAGGGATGCACAGCTGGGGTTGCTTTTGACTTTATAATAACAATAAAAATAAATAAAAAAAAACCTTCAAGGGCAGTTTGCTGCAAAAGCTTAATAAGTAAATTTTTAGTTCTCTAGCCTAAGCAGCGATCTCCAAAACCAAAAGTAAATGTAGAGGGGAGCAATCAGGCACTGAGGAAAGCCATATGTGCGCGACTATAGGTGTTTTTCTGCACCTGACTGGCATGCAAACCCAGTAGGCCCAGGCATGAGTTAGAAGCTCACTCCGGTCAGTTACCACCTTTCTTCACAGGTATCCTGAATTTTAGAATATATGGGGGCACTTTCTCATTACTGATGGGTATCCTGAGACAAAATGGTGATGATATAATAGTAGTAATAATAATATCGCACATTTATTGAGCTTTTACTGTGTGCCAGGAACTTTATGTATATTAAGTTTGTTCTAAGCACTAAGTATGTTACATGTATGAACTCAGTCCCCACAGCAACTTTGTGATGTAAGTAGTATTATTACCTTCATTTTACAAATGAGGGAACTGAGGCCATACATTTAGTAAATGTAAAAGCTGAGATTTGAATCCAGACAGAGATTTGACTTCATAGCTCATCCTCTTAATCACTATACTTCTAATCATTTCACAAGTCATCATTTCAAGTCATTATGCTGTGCACCTTAAACTTATACAGTACTATATGTCAATTATGTCTCAGTAAAATTGGGAAAAGTTATAAATATAAAAATATAACTTGAATACATTTTGATATTTAAAAATCACTGTATTTACTGTTTTTTTTTGTTTTGTTTTGTTTTGTTTTTGTGGTATGCGGGCCACTCACTGCTGTGGTCTCTCCCGTTGCGGATCACAGGCTCCGGACGCGCAGGCTCAGCGGCCATGGCTCACGGGCCCAGCCGCTCCGCGGCATGTGGGATCTTCCCGGACCGGGGCACGAACCCGTGTCCCCTGCATCGGCAGGCGGACTCTCAACCACTGCGCCACCAGGGAAGCCCAAGACTGAGAGATTTGAGTTACTATATACTCAGGACTGATTAATAATATTAATCCATTATCTTTTATGCAGTCATATAGTATTATACTGTCACAAATACATTACAGACACCCTAAAGGCGATAAGCCCAATTTGCATTCATTAAAAACATAGTATACAGGTCCAGTGGTTAGGACTCTGCACTCTCACTGCCGAGGGCCTGGGTTCAACCCCTGGTTGGGGAACTAAGATCCCATAAGCTGCGCGGTGCAGCCAAAAAATATATACATATAAAAGGGAGTAGGGGAAACAGACCCCCTCTGTTATGTACCCATCAGTCCACACTAGATTGTGAGCATCATATTTTCATAAGATCCTTACAAGCAGGAACATGTCCAGAGGAGAAGCAGATGACCAGTGTGATAAGAGGACTAGAAATCACGTACTGTGTAAGTCAGTTTTGGGGACTAGGGATGTTAAACTCCAAAGGCTGAAAACTCTTGGTGGAAATAAGGAGGGAGCAGGCTGGTTCAGGTTGGGCAGTGTCCACAGATTGAATTAAGATCAGTATGGGTTTTTTCTTTGTTTGTTTGTATCACATGGCTTGTGGGATCTTAGTTCCCTGACCAGGGATTGAATCCAGGCCCCTTCAGTGAACACGCCGAATCCTAACCTCTGGACTGCTAGGGAAATCTCAAGATTGGTATGTTTTTATTACAGGGAGCCATGTTTAAGCTTCAGGAGCCATAGTAACTACTCTCAACCCTTATGAATCCATGTGGTATAGCACCTCTGCTTCACCTCATCCCCAGCCCTCATCACCACCACTATCACACAGATGAGCAGCTTCTGCTTTTCCAGAAGAAGGCCATCTTACTGGTCACATTCATAGTTCCAGAGGCACAGAGAAGTCCTCAAATATTTATTTAGTGAATAAATGTCAAGAGATGATTTGAAGTAAGAAGTAACAATTATTAAATAGTGAATCAATGTCTACTTTATACTTCCAAATTCAAAAATACTTGTTTAGAGCCATAATGCAGGGATCCAAGCTATCTATTAATGAAATATATGTTTACGTTTTTTTTCAGAGAAGACTCCTCAGAATCAACCAACTCTTTTTTTCCCTAAATGAACAGGGAATCCTTAAAAGTTCCCATTAACAATCCAAATAGGACAAACCACAAATTTGCAGGTTGTTTTCTCCAACTGGAAAACCTAAATTTGCATGAATATGAAAACTGTTTTTATTGCAAATTGAAACTTGATTCCTAGTTCAAAGATTCCTACGTATGAGAGACTGGAAGGAACTAGGGACTTTGGTCTGAAACTTTATGTTCTTACCCCCATCTGTTGAGTGATGGGGTAATATTTTCTCTGAATTCATTTCCTGTGGCATTCAGTTTATTGTAATTTGTGAACCATTTCATCTGTGTTTCCAGGCCTAAGCAGTTAATGGTGGTAACATTGTCTTTTTCCCATCTTTCATTCAGTGACATATAGGGATAATTTCCAAACATTCAGTTAATACCAATCTTGTAAATTGCTCACTTGCTTTCATTCAACTGATGTCATTTTTTAGGAATGTCCTCTGTGGAACGCCACGTGCGGCCTCTGGAAATGGATTTTTATAGTGGTAAGTGTAGAGGAGGAAGAATATATTAGTAGAGGAGAAGTCCTATGATTTTTACTTATTTCTGTTTGAATTCTGTATTCACAAATGAAATTTTGAGGGTACCTGTTCCCAATTTCATTTCTGCTGCACCGCCTGATGTTTTCATTTCAGATAGTGGCAACCTATAAAACTGACTGCAGTCAGTACTTAGACTATGCAGCTGATCAGGGAGTTAGAACCAGCAATCCAGTTGAAACAGATCCCCTTTGTTTTTGATACCCTTTACCCAGCCAAGTTCCAGATTGCCTGAGCTGTCAGCATAATTTTGGTCTAGTGAGCAGCTGTACTCTCCATTTCCTAAATCTGGCCTTCATCACAGTCTGAAAAGCAGGTTTTGATAAAAATCAGTTTCCAAATGTAATTTGCGTAACCTGAGCCCTTGGAATGGGTAAAATGCTCTTTGTGGGGTTGGGGAGGTATTTTTGTAACAGCAGGGCTGAGTGGAGGTATGACAGTAAGACGCATTTCAACAACAGCTTTTGGTCTGCATTTAACCAAGTTAAAGTAGAACTGGTTGCTAATATGAAGGTACTTCATGCTCACTCACAGCATGGTAAGAATACATCTAGTTACACAGATTTTGTTGTGACTCCAGTTGTTTCTTTGGTTAAAAAAAAAAAAAGGCAGCAGCAGCACTGAGGCTCAATTTTGATATATACCATCCTTCTCTTCCTGTACCCCACCCCCATAGGAGGTAGTTTGTATAATGGGAAGTCTGTCTTTGGAAAAGTAGTAAGGTTGAGGTTCAGATCCATCACTGACTAGCTGTGTGACCTTGGGTAGATCGCTTTCCTTTTCTGACACTAGGCATGTACCTTTATCTTTTTCTTAATAAAAATAAAATACATAAGAAAAATTTTAATGTTTAATTTTTTGACATTTCATTACTTTTTATTTTGAAAGTATATCTGGATTATAGTTCTTTCTCCTCTTAAAAGGCTTTATTCTTATGTTTATCTTCTTTAAATGCATATGAATTTCTCCTAGTTAAAAAATAAACATTTGCTTAAATCTGTTGCTTCTTCCTGCAAAATGTTTCTCTATCACTCTTGGAGTGATAATAAAATACTAATTTTATATCTTTACCACTCACCTGTTTTTAACCGAATCTGATTTTTGTTCTAACCAGTTCACTGAAACTTCTCACCAGTGATCTTTGAGCCTTTTCTTATTCCTCACACTTTTTGACCTGCATTGTGTTTTTTTGTTGTTGTTGTTGTTGTTGTTGTTTTTTGCATTACGTGGGCTTCTCACTGCTGTGGCCTCTCCCGTTGCGGAGCACAGGCTCCGGACGTGCAGGCCCAGCAGCCATGGCTCACGGGCCCAGCCGCTCCGCGGCATGTGGGATCTTCCCAGACCGGGGCACGAACCCGTGTCCCCTGCATCGGCAGGCGGACTCTCAACCACTGCGCCACCAGGGAAGCCCTGCATTGTGTTTGACAGTGCTCATCTTCTTTGTGAAACCCTTTTTGTCCTTTATCTTTCTCACAATCATGGATTTATATTCTACCTGTTTCTTCTTTGATCATGTCATCTCACTTTCTTTCCCTAACTTCTTACCTTCCCCTCTCTGTGTCTCCATTTTACCTTCCGGCTGCTTCTCCGTACATCCCCTTCCTCCTTGGAGTTCTAACCTGTTGCCATAGCTTCAACTCTCGCATGGGTTGATGACTCCCAAATCCTTCATTCTAGCCTGAACCATTGTCCTCTAAGTAACTGCCTTTGGAAAACTTCTGTTTGACTTGCCCATCATCCTCTGTTAAACTAAAGCCATTGATTTTTGTCCCTCACTTAGCTTTTGCTTTACTCTTTTCTATTAGTGATACCACATTTCTCACAGCCACCTTGGTTTAGAACCTCGAGTTCATTTTTTAAACACTTTCCTATCCCGTCCTCCCCTCATCCCCCCTCTGGAATCTAGTCAGTCAACAAGCCGTCTCTAGGGCTCCTATGCTTTCTTTTCACTTCCATTCAGCCATTCCTTCGTTACCATTCATGTTACCTAGATGCCCATGCCATCCATCTTGTGGCAACCTGCACATCATTGTGAGGTTAATATTCCTAAAAATACTGCTTTGATCCAGATATACCTCTATTTTAAAATCTCAGTAGCCTTTTATCAGTAGGATAAAATCAATTGCACTCTGTTCCAAACTAGCTTTCTAGACTTATCTCTGACCATTGGTCTCTACTTAACTATAATATCCTATGCAGTTCCTTCAAACACACCATACATTTGTGTTCTTTCATTTTACTATTGATGATGTCATTTCCCTTTCCTGAAGTGCCCTGCTATCTTTTGTTTTCAACCTTTTTATTGTGAAATATAACACTTAGAGAAAAGTAAATAAAACACAAATTTAAAGCCTAATGAATTAATATAAAACAGGCACCACCCAAATCAAGAAATAGAACCTTGATAGGATCCAAAAGCTTCTCTCCACCCCAGCATTCTCTTCACTCTGTGTCTCTTTCCCCTGTATTGCTTGTTTGTTATTGTTGTTGCTGTTTTAACTTCCTTAATACAAATGGAATCCTACAGTATGCATTATTTTTTTCCTGGTTTCTTTTACCCAACACTGTTTGTATGCATCATCTATGCTGTTGCAGTAGTTCAAATATCTTTACTGCTGTAAAGTATTATATTGTATGAATTACACTGTTAATCTACAGTAGGTTGATGAATGTATGGTAATTTTTAATTTGGGACTTTTATAAGCATGCTGTTGTGAACATCCTTGAACTTGTCTTCTAATACACATGTGCATGTATTTCTGTTGGGTATGAGCCTGGGAATGGGTCATAAGATAGGTGTATCTTCAACTCTAATAATGACACACTTCCATAGTAGTTGTACCAGTAAACACTTCTACCAATGGTATGTGAAAGTTAGTTTTTCTAAATTGCCACCATAGCTTGAAGTCATTTTTAATTTTTAGCCATTCTAATGGATGTGTAATAGTGTATCACTGTGGTTTTAATTTGCATGTCTTAATTTGCATGTCTTTGACCACTGATAGGTTTGAACATCTTTTCATAAGTTTATTGATTATGTGGATAGCCTCCTTTGTGAAATGCGTGTTCAGGTCTCTTGCCCAGTTTTCTGCTGGTTGCTTTTTTCTTATTGATGTAAAGGAATTTTATATGTTCTGGATGTGAGCACTCTAGGTTGTGTGTATTGCTTATATCTTCTTTCACACTGTGGCTTGCCTTATCACTTTCTTGAAGTTCTTCATTTTAATGTAGTCCAATTTTATTAATGTTTTCCTTTATGTTCGTGCTTTTTATGGCCTGTTTCAGAAATCTCTTCCTATCCCAAGATCATGAAGATATTCTTCTTTATTATCTTCTGAGTGGTATATTATTTTGCTTTTGATACTTGGGTCTGCTATCTACTTGGAATTAAATATTTTGCATGGGGTGAAGTAGGATCAAGTTTCTTTTTTTTTTTTCCATATTAGGTATCTGATTGTCCCAGCATTGTTCATGGAAAAGAACTGTATTTTCCTCACTGCTCTGCAGTGCCACTCATATCATAAATTAAATATCCATATATGTATGATGATATAGGATTCTCCATTCAGTTCCTTTGGTCTGTTTGTCTACCTGTGAGCCAGTAAAAGATATCTTAATTACTATAGCTTTAAAATGAATATTGATATATGGTAGATAAAGTCATCTTATTTTTTCTTAAGTATTTGTGCTATTTTTGTTCTTTTGCATTTCCATATACATTTTTTTTTTTTTTTTTGCCGTAGGCGGGCCTCTCACTGCTGTGGCCTCTCCCGTTGCGGAGCACAGGCTCCGGACGCACAGGCTCAGCGGCCATGGCTCACGAGCCCAGCCGCTCCGCGGCATGTGGGATCTTCCTGGACCGGGGCACGAACCCGCGTCCCCTGCATCGGCAGGCGGACTCTCAACCACTGCGCCACCAGGGAAGCCCCCATATACATTTTAGAATTAGCTTGTCAGGTATATACACACAGACACACACACACACACAGAACTGGGATTTTGAATGGAATTTTACTGACTCTATAGATCTTTACAATAATAACTCTTCCAACCTATGATCATAACATACCTGTCCATTTACTGAAATCTTCTTCAATTTATCTTAGAAATATTTCACATTAAATAAGTGTATTAAAATTTTTACATAGAGATCTTATATGTGTTTATTAGATTGCAACCTAGGTATTTTATATGTTTAGATGCTATTGTAAATGGCATCTTTTGAAATTTCATTTCTGTTTGTGGCTGGGATAGAAATATAGTTAGTTTTTGTATTTTTTTTTTTTAATTTTACTGTGCTTGCTGGAACCTCCAGTACAATGTTGAATGAAGGTATTGATAATGGGCCATCCTTGTCTTCCAATCTCAGAAGAAAAGGTTTTTTAAAGCATTTCACCATTAAGTATGATATTTGGTACAGGTTTCTTTAGATAGTCTTTATCATATTAAGCAAGTTTTTTTTCTATTCCTAATTTGCCAAGAGTTTAATAATAATAATTTGATTTCTATGAAAGCCTTTTCTTTTTTTATTAAAGCACTCTTTATTGCTTTTAAGATGGATTTTTTTAAACAAAATACTTTCCAGAATGTTTCATAAGTTGCAATTTTTATCAGGTTCTGATCTTACAGGAAATGTACCTTTAATAACAATAGCACAACTGACATTTATTGTATTTACTGTATATTAGGAATTGTATTAAGCAGTATAGTGTAGTATGAAAGGTCTCAGATCCTGGTTCAAGATAGTCTGCTTAGAATCCTGGCTCTGCTGCCTACTAGATAGCTAGATCCTGTTGAGGACCTTGGGCATATTTTTTATCCTATGTGTGCCTCAGTCTTTTACATCTACAAAATGGGGATAATAGAGTTGTGAGGAATGAGTGAATTATTATATGTGACACATATAAAACAGAACTTGTTACATGATAAGCACTGGGTACATGTTAGCTGTTGTCATATACCTATAATCATTTATTCCCTAGCAACTGCATGAGGTGAGTACTATTGTTATCTCTATTTTACAGTTGATAATGAGACTTAAGAGAACTGAGTTGTGTGTCCACAGTTAACAAAGCTAGGATGTGGCAGAGCTGGAATTCATACCCAGTGTGTCTTAACCACGAAATCAGTGTATTTTAAACTTTTTACAATTTGATCCATAGTACATTGTGATCCGCTGCACACATGTATACACAGACATAAAATGCACACACTTTAATTGAAAGAAAGGTTTCACAATATTTTACCCTTACTACATGTGATGCACTTTGATATTTTCCTTCATTTCTTCCAAAAATGCTAGTCGTGATGCTATGGGTTATGACATAATTTCAAAAACACTGCACTAAGCCATAGTATTTATTGATTTATTCATTCATTCAACAAAATGAGCTTCTTCTATGTAGCAGTCATGGTACCAGATGTTACTGTTAATGGTTTTTTTTTTTTTTTTTTTAATAAATTTATTTATTTATTTTTGGCTGAGTTCGTTCTTTGTTGCTGCACGTGGGCTTTCTAGTTGCAGCTAGCAGGGGCTACTGTTCGTTGTGGTGTGCAGGCTTCTCATTGCGGTGGCTTCTCTTGGTGCAGAGCATGAGCTCTAGGTGTGTGGGCTTCAGTAGTTGTGGCTCGCAGGCTCTAGAGTGCAGGCTCAGTAGTTGTGGCGCACGGGCTTAGTTGCTCCACAGCATGTGGGATCTTCCCGGACTAGGGCTCGAACCTGTGTCCCCTGCATTGGCATGTGGATTTTTAAGCACTGCGCCACCAGGGAAGCCCACTGTTAATGTTTTTGATTGAGACTTAATACTGCAGTATAATCTTGGTTAGGTGTAACTAAGGGGTCCTGCCACTTTTATAAAACAAGAACCTCAGTATTGTAAAATTCTGGTCAGATTGACGACCAGATAGATTCATTTATAAATATCCTTGTGTTCATTTACTTTTTGTTCTTGCTAAATGATGTAGAAACAGGAACATCGATTTGTGTGAGCGGGTGCGTGTCATTGGTACCCTGAAGAGACGTTGCTAGGGCTCTTACCTGGTTCAGATTGTTATTAATCTTCTAAGCCAACCATATCAGCTGCTTTTTTCATCATTTTCATTATTTCCTTTGAACTTGATGTTTCTGCCTCTGAAGATTAATCTGTGTCCATAGTGACCCTAACCGAGCTCTGCATTAGCCCTTCTCTCTCTACACAGGAGTGTTAATGTGTGAAGAAATGAAAATGATATGATAGTTCCTGTTACCTGCCTTAGAATCATTTCTGATTAAAAATAAATTCTTAAGATTGTTTCTAAGTTTTGAAAGACTATAGCAAAGACAAGCATGTTACCTTTCTCTCTAACAATGCCCATGTGTGGTTACATTTATTTCTCATGAGTAACCAGCAAGCATCCTTGTGAACATCTTGCAGGAAAAAAATTCTGGGCAAATCATGACTGTTTTACATATAGAGGGGTAGGACATAACTTGATGTTGTATCTGTGGATATTTCTGGGTAACTCATCTTGAGTTAGTCTTGCTGAAGCTTAGTAAACTATATTGGCTATTTTATTTTATTTATTTTATTTTATTTTATTTTTTTGCGGTATGTGGGCCTCTCACTGTTGTGGCCTCTCCCGTTGCGGAGCACAGGCTCCGGACGCGCAGGCTCAACGGCCATGGCTCACGGGCCCAGCCGCTCCGCGGCACGTGGGATCCTCCCAGACCGGGGCACGAACCCGCGTCCCCTGCACCGGCAGGCGGACTCTCAACCACTGCGCCACCAGGGAAGCCCCTATATTGGCTATTTTAGAAATGAATGAGATTGTTTTGGGGAAAACCCAAGTTAGAGGTTTCTAGCGCCAAAATTGAGACATTACTTTATATGCCAGTTGTTTCTTCTGCTTATACCCTCCTCTCCTTTCACTTGTCTAACTGGTAGGCATACTTCAGAACTCACCTCCTCTAGGAAATCTGTTATTACCTTACCCTGCCACCAGACTGACTGTATACTCCTCCTTTGTGCTAGTGGAATTTTTTAAGTTTTTTAAGTCAGAAAAAAAAAAAAGACAGTCAACAATATTGTCTAGTACTTTAGAGTTCGTAAAGCTGTCTCATTCTAATACAAACAAACCATGAGGAAGCTAGAGCTCCATGTTATTTATAGGTAATCTGTTAACTCATTGATTCTCACAACAGTTCCTTGAAGAAGGTAGTATGATCCACATTTTATAGACTAGAAACTGAGGTACCTCTGGAGAGGTTAAGAAGCTTTCCAAAGTCACACAGCTAGTAAGTCACAGAGCCTAGATTTCAACCCAAGGATTCTGACTTTAGAGACCAAGTTCTTAATCTCTATGTTCTACTGCCTCTTCTCAGAAGATTTTGTAGAGCTGACAGTTGTCTCTTTCCTTTCCATCACTGAGTTGAGACTTACCTTGCCATGGGGCGCGAGTTCAACTCTACTTCCCCACCCTAGCCTCTTCCCTTGACTGCCAGGCAAATGTTTACCTAATGCCAATCTTCTCAATTAAAGTTTAAAGTTCTTAAAAACTGTCTTAGTGTTCACCCTCCTCTCTTCTCTTACTCATGGGGAGGACAGCAAAAGAAGAAGATTCCAATAGTTTTTACTTTAATGTTTGATTTTTTTCCCCTTCATTCGTCAATTTTCAGAATACTGAATTGGTGTCCTAGAAACCTCCAGTGGTAACTAATGAAGTTTTTCTTTTTAATATTATTATGAACTCATTGATTTTTATATCTGAAGTGTTTTAATCCATTGCCATCATTATTCTTTTTGATGCATAGTCTGCTCCATTTAAGGCCAATGGGAGGCTTTTATGTTGCTCCCTGTATCCTTTTGACGTAACCCCAGTATTAGTCTTGGGTAGTACAAGACTCATCCTGTATACATTCTGCCTCAAACCTGAAATCAACCATTTCTCTTAGGAGTCCTGGCTCCTGTTCATAGGAAATGGTATTTTTAGAGTACACTGTCTGAGCCCTTCTACCTTCTAGTATTCCTTATCAAGACAAACATTGAACTTCTCTGATAAATTAGTAAGAATCTTCTCTCCTACTATTTTTTAACCCATTGCTATTTTTGTAGATAGCAAGCTGCCTTGTTCAGAGTTTTAAATACCTATCATTTTTCAGACCCTCAGATTTTCATCAACAACTCTGTCTGTTATCTTACTGAGCACTACAGTTACTAAGAGCCATAGTTTCTACTTTGTTTTTGTTGCTATTGTTTCTGTTGGTGGTGTTGTTTTATATATATGTATTTTTTAATTGAAGTATGGTTGATTTACAATATTAGTTTCAAGTGTACAACATAGTGATTCAATATTTTTGTAGATTATACTCCATTTAAAATTATTATAAAATATTGGCTATGTTCCCATAGTCTCTACTTTGAAGTGCTTATTTGCCTGATTTTTTTCCCATTATATTTTCAGGTAGACTAACAGATTAAGAACGTTGAATAGATTAAGAGTGCTGAATGGTTATGAACATCTCCTTTGTGTTGGTAGGCTCACTAGTCAAAGAATACTGTAGATGTAATGAATCTGAAATTTCAGTGAGGCGTATAACATGATATCCTTATGTATAAGGTAGAGAAATGTCTGGCCTAATTAACAGACAAAACTAGTTGAACAACTGTTTCCAGCTGGTTAATTTGGTTAAGTCAGATTGAGAAGGGGCTCCAACAGCTTGCCTGAGGCCACATTTCTGTTGAATATTGTTTTAAGGTTGGAAATGAAAATGATCTAATATTGACCATACAATATTAGAGAAAAGGAGGAGGAGTGAGAAATAACTAATATACTGGGTGGCAGGACTGGATCCCCAAGGAGTTCCATAGACCAGAATGACACATAGAATTTCTTATATAAAGATAAATTTGATCAAAGACAAGTGTAAAGTCCTACCGTTGGGTTTAGAAATCCTACCCTTCCCAAGAATGGAATAAGAAAGACATGCGTTAATGTTATATGTGATAAATACTTCAGGATTTAGATGTCTCTGAACCAGATGTGAATTAAATGTAGGGGGGGATTGGAAATATAGCAGTCTCAGAATCAGAAAATCTTGAATTCTAATTTCAATTCCACTCCTGATTATATAACCAATTAAATTTCCTTACCTCTTTAAGCTTCATTTTTTTCCCATTATAAAATGTGTAGCATTTTTATAGCATAGCATCAATAATTATAAAATACTATGTATATACTGGTGTTGATAGCTGCAGATGCATAAACAAAACTAATTGAGTCTTAAATTAAGAAAATCAAACCATTTAGTTCTGGATACTTTGTTTTATAAGAAATTTTGATACTATATGATTAAGAATAAGAAATGGGAGGGGGCTTCCCTGGTGGCGCAGTGGTTGAGAGTCCGCCTGCCGATGCAGGGGATATGGGCTCGTGCCCTGGTCCGGGAAGATCCCACATGCCGCGGAGCAGCTGGGCCTGTGAGCCATGGCCGCTGAGCCTGCGCGTCCGGAGCCTGTGCTCCACAATAGGAGAGGCCACAACAGTGAGAGGCCCACGTACCGCCCAAAAAAAAAAAAAAAAAAATGGGAGAAGAAAAATTCAGTTAGGAACCCCACTTATCTTTTTTTTTTTTTTTGCGGTATGCGGGCCTCTCACTGTTGTGGCCTCTCCCGTTGCGGAGCACAGGCTCTGGACGCGCAGGCTCAGCAGCCATGGCTCACGGGCCCAGCCGCTCCGCGGCATGTGGGATCTTCCCGGATCGGGGCACGAACCCATGTCCCCTGCATCGGCAGGCGGACTCTCAACCACTGCGCCACCAGGGAAGCCCCCACTTATCTTTAAATCTCTGAATGGTTGATATATGAACTAGGCTAGGTTATACATTTATTTTTTGCCCGTGAGCACGTAACTCAGGGCAATGAGGAAAGCTTCAGGTTAATAGACTTTGGCTCAGTGTAAAGAAAAGCTTTTGAACCATTAAAACTATCTAAAACGGAATGAATGGAATGAAGTACCTTATTGAGTCACTGGATATGTGCAAGTAGAGTTCCAACCCCTTGTCTTGGAATATCCTAGAGGGAGTTCATTTCATGCCTCAGGTAAAGGTCTGTTGGAGCCAATTTCTAAGGCCCTTTCTTAACTCTTAAGATTCTTGATTCTGTAATATGGGGATAAAGATACCTCTCACAGTCACTGAGATGAATAAATAAGACAGTAAAAACTTCTTGAACATTGCATGGTACACGATTGGTGCTCACCGAATTTTCATTGCCGTATCTATAAGATAAAAATAATCCATGCCCTGGTCTTGGTACAAGTGAGATAATGAATGTAAACATGCTTTAAATACCCTTCAAGTCCTTTATAAGAATCGGAGGTGCAGAAATCTCTATCTGACATCTGGACGAGCACCATTTGGGACAGTTTGCTTCTTTCTGTTTGTTCATTTACAAAGGGAGACCTTGGCTTTTTTTTAGCTGTGTGTGTGTGTGTGTGTGTGTGTGTGTGTGTGTGTGTGTGTGTGTTTCCCAAGGGAAGGGCCTGACTTACCTGCGTAGAATGGATAGATTTGCCTTGCCGTGGCCACTGAGTATGTTTGTTAGGTGTATAGACTTTGGGGGTTCCAGCCCTAGCTCCCTTTCTTACTAGATGGGTGACTGTTGAAGAGTGATATTACCTCATGAGCTTCATGAGTTTCCTCAGCTGTAAAATAAGGGTACCTCAGTTAGGTTTGTTGTGATGATTCAGCACAATAACATGTGTTAGGTGCTTGGCACAGATCAGAATCTTTCCAGGAGGTTTCTTTTTTCCTTTTTGTTTTTTTAATTGAGGTATATAGTTGATTTACAGGGTTCAGGTGTACAGCAGAGTGATTTGGTTATGTACATATTTAGATTCTTTTCCATTATAGGTTATTACAAGACAATGAATATAGTTCTCTGTGCTACACAGTAGGTCCTTGTTATCTATTTTTTTTTTTTTTGCGTTATGTGGGCCTCTCACTGTTGTGGCCTCTCCCGTTGCGGAGCACAGGCTCCGGACGCACAGGCCCAGCGGCCATGGCTCACGGGCCCAGCCGCTCCGCGGCACGTGGGATCTTCCCAGACCGGGGCACGAACCCGTGTCCCCTGCATCGGCAGGCGGACTCTCAACCACTGCGCCACCAGGGAAGCCCCTTGTTATCTATTTTATACTTAGTAGTATGTATCTGTTAATCCCAGATTCCCAGTTTATCCCTCCCTCCCTTTCCCCTTTGGCAACCAGAAGTTTGTTTTCTATGTAAGTAATATAATATGATATTTGTCTTTCTCTGCTGGAGGTTTCTTGGACCCGCTACCAAGGTCTGACATAGTTCACCAAGGTGCTTTTTTTTGTCATATGCCTGTTCTTTGGCAGTTGCTTGGTCCAAAGTGGAATTTGAGGGAAGAGGAAGTGAAGAGCTATATTCCAGCCTGAATTTCTGCTTTGACTAACTTGTTTGTTGCTAGACAGTGAGTTCCTTGACTATGGGGATTATGATGATTTATTTCTGAATACCCAATACCTAGTACAGGGCCTGGACACAGAGTAGATGTTCTGCTGGAATGTAAGCTTCACCAGGGTCTTTTATTCGTTGCTGTATCCATGCCTTACAACAGTGACTAGAAGAGAATAGTTGCTCAGTATATATCTGTTGGATGTGTGGATGGCTTAGCTGGGCATGGAAGCTTCTTCACTTGTTATTAATTATAACTATCATTTATTGGGTGTATACCATATGCTGGGCACTTACATACATGATAAGTAATCCTTACCACGTTCCTACAGGGTAGAAGTGATGGGCTGTTGCTAAAGAAGGTAAGGGAGAAAGAGGAGTCAAAGATACCTTCCAGGTTTCTGACTTGGTTACTGGTCCAAGTGATGATGAAACTCAGAGGAAGGAATGTGAGTTCTTTTTTTAGTTAGGCTATGTTTGCGGTATCTACAGGTAGATGCAGGAGTCTGCTCCTACAACAAGGGCTTTAAAGATGCCACCTCTTTGCCAGTTAGCCTGGAGAGGATAATGTTCTGGGTCTATCCAGGGTTGCTAATTTTAGATCTGCAGGCTTAAAGCCATTATTTCCACTGTGTTCTAACTTGCATATGTTCAGTTTCTGTTCCAGATGATCGGGCTGAACAACGAACCTGTCTCATTTGTGGGGACCGCGCCACAGGCTTGCACTATGGAATCATCTCCTGTGAGGGTTGCAAAGGGTTTTTCAAGCGGAGCATTTGCAACAAGCGGGTATATCGGTGCAGTCGTGACAAGAACTGTGTCATGTCTCGGAAGCAGAGGAACAGGTGCCAGTACTGCCGCCTGCTCAAATGCCTCCAGATGGGGATGAACCGGAAAGGTGAGTGGTGCTTGCGGCTCTGCTACCCACGCTTCACCCATCACTTTATCTTTAGTGTCAGCCATTAAGCCTTGGAGTTATTCATTTCCCAAGCCTGCACTTGTACTGTGTACTCATAACCCCAAAATGAATCTGCCTACAGGGATCTCCCAGATTAGGTGGGAGAAAGGACTGGTGAGATGTTAAGGATCCTGTGCGAATGAATGCACAGGGTCCATGTGACAAGACGCCAATTAACAATCAGGCACTAACTAGGATTAATAGACTCCACTAGTTCTTTTCTCAGAGCATGATGAAAGGAAGCAGGAATTTTATATGAAACGGCAGGAAGGCAGTAGGTCCCCTGAATGTGTTATCATTTTGTTTGGTACAAGCATGGCATACTCAGGTTGGGCATACCCAGAAATCTGCATCCAGGTTGGTGAAGAATTTGGGATTTATTGGGAAGTTTTCCAAGAGCCATTAGCCTAAGATGACATGAATAAACCAATATTCTAAGGGGGTTAATCCAGAGGGCAGCTCTGAAGAATGGATTGGGGTGGGGGAAGCAGAAAAAACACCTAGAAAGTATTTAGAAGAGTCCACAAGAAAGGTATGAAGGATCTGAAGGAGAGGCGGGGAAAGTAATGGCACAGATGGGGAGATTCAGGAGAAGCTCACCTGATAGGAGTTGGTGACATACTGAGTATTGGGCAGTACCAGAGGTTGAAGCTGATAATTCGAATTAATATTAAATTAATTGGGGCTTCCCTGGTGGCACAGTGGTTGAGAGTCCGCCTGCCGATGTAGGGGACACGGGTTCGTGCCCCGGGCTGGGAAGATCCTACATGCCGCGGAGCGGCTGTGCCTGTGAGCCATGGCCGCTGAGCCTGTGCGTCCGGAGACTGTGCTCCACAACGGGAGAGGCCACAGCAGTGAGAGGCCCGCGTACTGCAAAAATAATAATAATTGTAATAATAAATAGTAAATTAATTAATAAAAGAATGGGGCAAAATGTTGGCCTTGGTAGGTGCTGAATTTGAAGTACCTGAGAAGGACACACACATAGATGTCCACTAAGGAAGTTGGATTGAAACTGAGGTGAAAAGTCCTACTTACAAGTAGGAGTTTGTGGAGCTATTGGCATAGAGGTGGTAAAGTTTTGTTAGTGGGTAGAAACCACCCAAAGAGAGAACTTGGATACAGAAGAGAAAGAGGGCCAATGTCAGAACTTTAGGAGTATTCTTATGGAGGGTGGAGAGCGGTGCAGTGTAGTTCAGTAAAAGAATAGAGGCTCAGGAGGGCAGAGGTTGGTGACAGACTAGCTCTGTGACCTTGGGCAGTTTGCTTTATGTCTCTGATGCTAAATCTTACCTTTAAAATGGTATGATAATACTTAACTTTCAGAGCTCTGTAGAGGATTAAATATGACTATGTATATAAAATACCTAGCAAGGTATTAAGAACTCATAGTAGTAGTATGGGGTGGGGATTAGTCAGATTTAATGAATTGTTCAAATTGGTTTTGTAGCAGACACTTCAGACTGGTTTTTGTTTTTTTTTTTAAATAAAGTTATTTATTTTTTATTTATTTTTATTTTGGGCTGCGTTGGATCTTCGTTGCTGCGCGCGGGCTTTCTCTAGTTGCGGCGAGCAAAGGCTACTCTTCGTTGCAGTGCACAGGCTTCTCATTGCGGTGGCTTCTCTTGTTGTGGAGCATGGGCTCTAGGCATGCGGGGTCAGTAGTTGTGGTGCACGGGCTTGGTTGCTCCGCGGCATGTGGGATCTTCCCAGACCAGGGCTCGAACCTGTGTCCCCTGCATTGGCAGGCAGATTCTTAACCACTGTGCCACCAGGGAAGCCCCCAGACTGGTTTTTTAAATTGTGTATGGGATAATAAGAATTTTTTGAAAACTTGCCTATTATGAAGAGAGTTAAGAGAGATATAGAAGGGCATTTAGGGCATTTAGGTAAATACAGGTCATTTATAATTTACTTACAATACTAATATTTACTGAGCATCGTGTGTACCAAAAAGTCTTGTATACTTTCTATGCATTATCTCATTAAATACACACAACAACCC
This sequence comes from Hyperoodon ampullatus, assembly GCF_949752795.1. Lineage (NCBI taxonomy): Eukaryota > Metazoa > Chordata > Mammalia > Artiodactyla > Ziphiidae > Hyperoodon > Hyperoodon ampullatus. The sequence continues at coordinate 10,928,186 of NC_136919.1, forward strand.
TATTGTTAACTATTATCCTCAGTTTACAGAGGCAGCTTAGGGAGGTAAAATGACTTACAAGTAGTTGGATTAGTGGTTGTTGTATTGACAGTTAATAATTTTTAAAATGTAATTTGTTATTAATCAAGCAAAACTTGTACCTAACCACATGGACAACACACTGCTTCACATGTCTACCGTATGGGATAACTAGTTGCGTGTTGGAATGTGCTATATTTACTGAATGATAAAAACATTTAATAGGGCATTTAAACTGTTACCATCTTTGTCCCCTGTCTATGTTTCTAACCTCATTTGTCCAGAATTTACTGTACCTCAAGCATGCCTTGCACTGTCCTGCCTGTGCTAGGTCCCTTCCGCTACCTAGAAATCCTCTCCCATCCCCACTATCAGTTTACTCCTGCAGAAATCCTTACAAGCCACCAAGTAATGTCTTGAAGAGAGAGTCTGGTCATCTGACTTGGTTTTGGTCTCCAGTTTTCTCATCTTCCTTTGTTGCCTTCACTGAGAGTATTTTATCAAAGCATATTTATGAGTTCCTTTCTTGACTACTCTCTCTGATGAATCGTCCTGCTTATTCAGTCAAGAGTGTGAGATTCTGAGGCTTTCAGCCAAACTTGCCTCTTCCAGGGAGGAAGAAGCTTACCCAACATAACCCCTCTAACCATAGCCAGGAGAAGATGACACATTGAGGTGTGAGGGATGTAGAGCTGCCTTCCTAGGCCCATTTGCATGCAGAGCAGACAGGCTCAGTTGCATGGTGAAGGCTGCGTCTCAGAGAGAAACCCTGCCACCTCCTGGTTGGTGCTGAGAAAGCAGAATTAAAATTGCAGTTGCCACTGGAGTATTTTTGGGGTGATGGAACTATGGTGTTTGACACATAATTTTATGCATCTGTCGAAAGCTATAGAACTGAGCACCACAAAAGAAGTGAATTTCACTGTATATAAATTTTTTTAAAGCAACCAGTATGGTGGGGGTGGGGTGGAGAGAGACTGTAGCATATAGCAAATGAGTCTAATATTACAAATAAATCACATAGCCACACTGAAGGGAACGAGGAAGAAGAGCTGGAAAATAGTGTTTTGACTGTATACTGTTAAAACTGAAGACAAAAAGAACTGTATACAAACAGCACTCTGGTTTATAAATTTGATTCTCTCAAAGTTACGGTTTAGGAATTCTTTCACTACTTTGTTTGTATACTAGGGTTGAACAAATAAGGAAATAATACTGTTGATAATGAGAGTTAGGTTTCTCACATCAGGGAAAGAAGTTATAAATCAGGAAAGGGGAAGGCTAGAATGAAACCTCTGGTGCTAGATTGGAGTCAGAGGTTATTGTAATATGGACTCATGTTTAGATAGATTAAAAAAATATAGATGTGTGTGTAGATAGATGAGTTGGTATACATACATATATTTCCTAGCTCAGCCATTGAGAAGGGCTAGAAGCAGTGACACCCCCAATAGTAACAAGCACACCTAGTGTCCATATCTTGGTTTCTAAATATCAATAAAAGGAATCAGGAGTCCTTGGAGAACTGGTTGATTTTAGGGCTGAGGCAGGGAATATATAAGATGAGTCTGGAGCATCTTGTGGTGCTGGAAAGTTAGAAGGTGCTATAGATACAGATATTTAGATATATGTTAGTTTATATTAGTTTTTCACCCAAAGAATAATATATATATTAGTTTATAACCCAAAGAATAAAATATCCATGAGTTCATACCGATAAAATGAACTGAATAAATAGAGGAATGATGATTCTTCCTTACAGAGGAATTCTAGTAAGTGTAGAAAAAATGAGGGAAATAGAAAATCACCATTAGAACACCATAGTAGTTGTTATAGGCAAGATCCACTGATGGATGCTAAAATAAGAGAGCATGGGTTTAAACAGAAACAGAATATTTAGAATAGTCTCAGAATATTTAGTAATTACAAAGAGAAAGATAGTACATTTCAGTAGAGAATTCTGACAGATATCACTTTAGCCAAAGGATCAAGAGTAACATCAGTGTGTTTACATTGACATCATGTACCCCCTGATATGATCACTAAGAAGGGCACACATATACATATACACACACAGGGATGGAGAGATTTATCCCCAGTCTCATCATGAGAATACATACAAGCCCAAATTGAGCAATATTCTTCAAAATAACTGGCATTCTACAAAATACTCTCCATAAGTGTCAAGGTCACAAAAGATAAGGAAAGACTAAGCAACTGTCACAGATTGGAGGAGACTATGGAAACGTAACAGCTACATGCATTGTGAGATCCTGGATTGGATTCTGGAACAGAAAAAGGACATTAATAGAACTGGGAAAATATGAATAAAGTCTTTGGTGAATAGTGTTCTACCAAAGTTAATTTTCTAGTTTTGATGAATGATCTATGGCTGTGTAAGCTTAGTTAACAGAAGGGGAAGCTGGATGTAGAGTATACGGGAATTCTCTGAACTGTTTTTGCAATTGTTCTATAAATCTAAACTTAACCTCAGAATTTTAAAAATTAACTGTTAAAAAATACAGCTGTCGGGCTTCCCTGGTGGCGCAGTGGTTGAGAGTCCGCCTGCCGATGCAGGGGACCACGGGTTCATGCCCCGGTCCGGGAAGATCCCACATGCCGCGGAGCGGCTGGGCCCGTGAGCCATGGCCGCTGAGCCTGCGCGTCCGGAGCCTGTGCTCTGCAACGGGAGAGGTCACAACAGTGAGAGGCCTGCGTACCGCAAAAAAAACACAAAAAACAGCTGTCATGTGTGAGCCTACAGTCAGCCTATGCCCCCCATCTCTGGACATAGATATCTTTTCAGACCTTGAACTTGGCTGGTCAGGAAATTAATTAGCAAAGCAATGAGGGAGATTTAAATAAGGGTGGTGAGTAGAGGCTGGGCCGTTTCTGTCCATCCCCACTACTACACCGATACCCCCGAAACACATCCTCCTCACACATCTTGCAGTCTTTAGGTAAAGTCGGGCTCCTCAGCATGATTCTCAAGGCCTCTGGCATCCCTTCCCTCTCCCTCTGCTGCTCTTCCCACATAATCCAGTTCTCCAAGAACTCAGGGATATTTCATGTTTTGGGGGCTTTGCACATTTGGTTTCATCTTCCTGGAATGTTCTATCCCCTCTTCTTCACCTGACTATATATACTTTTCTTTCTAGACTCAGCTTTTATTTGTAACATCCTCTAAGACGTCTTCTCTGACACCACCCCCCACCACATAACCCTTTTGTGCTTCCATCACCCTTTTTTGCTCTCTGCATAGCGCTGATCACCTTGTGCTCTTTGTCTGTGTAGTTGTCTGTTTCCCCCGCTGCCCCCATTATTAGACAGTGATCCTCTCACGGGCCGTGACCAAGTCCTACTTTTCTCTTGTGTCCCAATTAGTGTAGGATGCTTCCTGGTTTGATGAATTGACTGTGGTTGGGGGGGGCGGGCGGGGTAGGAAGTGGGATGGGGGAAATATTGTTAAAATCATCAGAGGCAAGAGGAAGCTACACTGAGCCACGTGGGGAATTCATATCAGTTAAGTAATTATGTGAAAATACTTAAAATTCCCATAACTTTGTTGTCTCGTAACTTGCTAGATAACTAGTTCAAAAGTGAAAAGGTTAAGGAAAGCTTGGAGGAGGTTGGTGTTTGTAGAATGACATTGTTGAGACTGATCCTGTGGCATTGCCGTATCACTTTACCAGGATAAAAATGGAGCACCGAGAAATCTCAAGGAGAGATAATATTTGAGCAGAATCTTGAAGGAATAGAAGTTCAAGCTCCTTACAAACTTAAAGAGCTTTGTAAAAATGACTCCCCCTTCTCTCCCTCTCTCTTCTTCCGTGTGTGTGTTCTTAACTATTTGGGAGTAAGTTACAGATTTCATTCCCCTTTCCTTTTAACATAACCACAGCGCTATTATCAAAATCAGGAAATATAACATAACATAATACTATTAACTAATTGCAGACCATATTTAAATTTCACTTGTTATCCCAATGTCCTTTGTAGCAATTTCTATTTTCTAATCTAGGAGCCAATCCAAAATCACACATTATATTTAGTTCTTAGGTCTCTTTAATCTCCTTTTATCTGAAGTAGTTCCTCATTCTTTTCTTGTCTTTAATAACATTGTCAATTTTTAAGAAAACAAATCATTTATTTTGTAGACCGTCCCTCAATTTGGGTTTGTCACTTTCCTCACAGTTAGGTTGCGGTTATGCAGTTTTGGCAAGAATGCCACAAAACCAATGTTGTGTCCTTTTAGTGCATCCTATCTAGAGCACATGGTATAAGTTTGTCCCATTATTGGTCATTTTAACTTGAGTCACTTAGTTAAGGTGGTGTCACTTGGGTAACGTGGTGGTGTTAGACTTTTCCACTGTGAAGTTTCTTTCTCAGTAGAGGCAGCAACACGTGCAGAGGCAAAACTGTGTTGTAAAACAGCATGGCATTTTCAAGAACTAACAAGTAGTTCTCTGTAGGTACAGTGTAACATTTTTGGCTAAAGATGAGGATGGAGAGTTCCATAAGAACCAGATCACAGAGGATCTTGAATGCCAAGCTAGGGAGCTTGTATTTAATTAGCCCATAGACCACAGGGAAGCACCAGTGGATTTTGAACAGCGCTTTGATGGTAGTTAGCTTTGTGTCTTTCTACCTTTCTGGTTTCTGGGTTTGGTTGGCTACCCAGGCCTAAGCAAGTGAGGAATATTAGGTACATGAGTTCTAGAGCAGAAAAAGTATTTGTGCTTCTTCTGAGTAGATAGAAGAACCACAGCTGGTGCCATTCTCTTAGGCTTAGACGAGAGGTGCAACAGAACAGTTCCTGTGATCCTATACCCAGAAGCCCTTTGTTCTGTTGTTTTGTTTTAATAACTTCACTACCAGAAGACTCTCAGCCCTGCTGAAAAACTTGCTCTTAGCTCAGTGTAGCATCAAGGAACAAGCACAACTTTAGAATCAGAAGACCTAAATTGAAATCCCAGCTCTGTCAGTTCTTCACTGAATAACCTTGAGCAAGTTGCTTTTCCTCTTTGAGCTTTCGTTTCCTCATGTCTAAACTGCATAGGATAATAATAATGTGTATACTTTTTAAGGTTGTTGTGAGGATCAAATGCAATCTCATGTATCTGAATATAAGTTTTAAAATATGATCCAGATTCTTAACAGAGGCACTGTGACATGTGGTATTGCTGCCCACACCTCAGGCAGTATCATGCTGTCTTAACGGATGTTACCATCTCTGATTAAACCAGTTGTTTATGTTCTTCTTTAAATTATCTTTTTGAAAAAATCGAAGTTAATTTTCAAACGGAATTTTTATCACTTCAGTGAATGGAAAATCAGTATTTTTAATGCACATTAGGATAAATGTATAATTAAGAGTTTAAGCACCACCTAAAATTATGTTTCTCCAATGGTATGCACACACACTTCAGGAAATTGTAGTGGTGGAAAGAAGGTTGGTCTTAATCTGATAGTCGGATTCTGATATTTAGTTTCTATCACCATAAGCAAAATACTTCATTTTTCTGAGCATTAGAGTCATCTGTTCAGTGGGAGTGATAATACTAATACTATCCTCATGGGTTAATTTTACCCATGATACTATCTCACACGTATAGGAGTTTCTTACTCCAGGTGAGGTTGAGGGACAACACAAGCTTTTAAATATCAGAAGGTGAAATTGGCAAGATGTAAATCTTTAAGATTTGTGGCCCTTTAAAACAAAAAGGAAAGCAAGTTGAGTTCCTTCCTCACCTCCAAGACACTGAGAGTTAAGTATCAAGTGAGAAATGTTCAGTGTTCTATCTGCCAGTGACAGACGTTTGTTGTGTACCTGTGAGCTGAAGCAAAGACGTGTGAGATACCAGTATTGGAAATATGAGTATCTGAAGACTGTCATTGACCCTGGAACAGCAGAGGAGGAATTTTAAGGATGTTTAGAACTTGAAGTAAGGTTGAAAGAGAGCTTCTAGACAACAACCAGCATGCATCTAGATAATATATATCTAGCTGTCTATGTTTCTTGACCCAAATTCACAGCAGCCTTGTAAAGCAGACTGTTACCTCCTACTTCATATGCCAGGCCCTATGCTTGGTGCTTTCGCTAAATTATATATTATCTTCACAATACCCCATAAGACAGGTTCCAATAGCCCTCTTTATTCTTAAGTAAACTGAAGTTCAGAGAGATGAAAAAAACTTGTCTGTAATTACACAGACCTGGCAGAAACTGGATTTAGACTCAAGCTTGTCTAATTCTGAGTGTGTAATCTTCTAAGACTAAGAATAATGGCTGCTTTAAGGAAAATGAGCTTCCTGTCAGCCTTTCAGTTACCACAGGTAACTGTTAGACTTGGAGCCCTTAGCTTTTGAGGCAACCAGCCCCGCCCTAAGGACTTTACAGATTGTTCATGTTAATTTTTTTGGAGCCAGGTGTATTACAGCAAAGCTTGCTCTCACATGATGCCATTACTTCTCTGTTAATATTACCCTCTCCAAGCCACCTTCCACAGTTGCCATCACAAAGATTTTTCAAATATGCCAACATGACCACATCCTCCCCTGCATTCCATCTTATCCTCAGGCTCCTCTGCTGAAGTCCATACTCTTAGCCTGGCGTCCAAGGCTCTCTATGATCTGGCCCCAGTTGGCCTCTTCAGCCTTATCTCTTGCTACTCTTCTCTCCCTCTGTCTCCCTCTTCCTCTGTCTCCCTCTCTCTCTTTCTCCCTCCCCCCTTCTCTCCCCCCCCCGCCTCTCTCTCTCTCTCCCCCCACCCCTCTCTCCCTCGCTCCCTCCCTCCCTCCCTCCCTCTCTCTCTCTCTCTCTCTCTCTCTCTCTCTCTCTCACACACACACACACACACACACACACACATGCTTCAGCCAGACTGAATCACTTGGAAATTCCCAGAAAGAACACTCCATGCTTACTTTCAACTTGAAGCTTTTCTGTATACTGTCCACTCAACCTGGAGCACCCTCTTCCTGTCTGCATAAATCATATTTATCCTTTAAGACCCGGTTCAGAAGTTATGTTTTCCAGAAAGCTTTGCCAGACACCAGAACCCTTCTGTAATTGCGAATCAGGGGTTCCTTGTCTGTGCCCCTGTATTAAGTGCTTTGTAAACAATGATGGTAACAGTGTTAGTAGTGGTTATTCTTAATGAGGCTGGTACTATTTAAAGTCTGCTTTTTATAGTTAGGAAATGCTAAATAGCTGCTTTTTGTTGAATTACATGAGTGGGAAATCAACTGCAAGGGAACTCTACTGACTGCCATTGTAGAAAAGAGCCAGTGAGGTCAAAGTTCTGAGTAATTAAAAAACAACAACAAAAAAAAAACCTGTTTTCCTCATCCTGCAAATTAGTCTCAAACCTAAACTAGAAATAAAAAATATTTTATTTTAAAATGGGAGTATTCTTTTTATCTCCCCGCCCCCCGCCCCGTTGAATTTATCAAGGCCTTCAAATGCATGATCTTGGTGGGATATTTAACTGTAGGACTGTTAATAATGCTGTCATCTTTGTTGAGCATATTGAATGTATACAGTGTGTGTAGTGTGTATACAGTGCCTTGGGGACCCAAAAGTATCTGCTGCCTATGAGCTAGCCTGGAATGATGGAAAGAATATGTGCTTTGGGTCCAGAAAGATCGGTGTTTTAATCTTAGCTTCACCAATTACTACCTTATGCTTTTGGCCAAATAAGTTCTCTTTTTGTGCCTAGACTTCTGTGGGCATGCTTCTTACTGTCTTAACTTATGTTTCCTTCCAGCAATCAGAGAAGATGGCATGCCTGGAGGCCGGAATAAGAGCATTGGGCCCGTCCAGGTGAGTTCTAGGTCTTACTCTTTGTGATCTACCCTGAAAGCTCAGGCCTCCAGATGCTCCTGTAGCTGCTCACCTTGACCCTCTTATCTGCTGCTAGGGGGAGCCATCTTTACTTTCATTCCTGTAAAACTGCTTTAGAGCCTGGATATGAAAGTGCTTTGAAAATCTTAAATATATAAGATAATGGTTAAAGCTCCACTTGTGATGCCTCAACTCTTCCTAAGGATTTTTACAGAAGATGAATCCAATTCTGGTTCTAAAGCATCCAGAGGATTTTTTTTTTTTTTTTTTTGGCCCCGCCATGCGGCTTATGGGATCTTAGTTCCCTGACCAGGAATTGAACCCAGGCCCTCTGCAGTGAGAGCACAGAGTCCTAACCACTGGACCACCAGGGAATTTCCCAGAGGACTTTTTATGTCAGTCACTTAAGGTTGTAGTTACTTAGTCTGGCAGAAATCAGCAAGACTACTTTGCTGTTCAGTGTCACTAAAGATATTTCAGCAGAAAGTTCCTTGATTGCCTGTTTGTAAAGTAGGGAAGGTAATACCCATTCAGTCCCACAAACATTTACTCAGTATTACTTACTCTGTACCAGGCCCCCTGTACTGTAAATTCAGTGTAGTGGGAAAGACAGATACGTAAACGGACATCATAATACAGTGGGTGATAACAGAGGTTGCCCAGGGAGTACAGAAAGAAGGGGCTTCTTTTCTGTTTGGACCAGAGCCATGGTTGAGGACTGAAGACACTCAGGAAAGGCTTCCTGGAGAAGATAAAGTTTGAACTGAGTCTTCAAGGAAAAGGAAGAATTAGCTATGTTGAGAAGGGGTGGAAACCCAAACATCTTTTATTCCTGCTAGACAGAATAGACTGTAAAAGGAATCTTCAAGGAATGGCAAGGAGTTCATTCACTCAGGCTAGAGCACTGGGCACATGTTGTGAAGTGGCAAGAGATAAGGCAGATTCCTTGAGTTTGGAATCAGTTCTCTAAAAAGTGGCCTTCAACTAACTTTGATTATAGCTCCTTCAGTAAAGCTTTTGTGGGGCCAGCCTGCATCACTTGTTCTTACTTGGCCAGCAGAAGAACTTCATCATGATAGAGAATTGGATCTGCTTACGACCCATGAAGTGAATCCTTCAGTACCCTAGTGGGCAGGGACCATGATTCAGGAATTATGGGGGTAGACCAAGAGGCAACTACTAAAAGGTTTTAAGTAGAAAGAGGGATATGGTCAAATTTACATTTTGGAAAGATCATTCTAGCAATGTAAATTGTTTATGAGGAGCTGGGTAAGGGTCAGTGAAACTGGTGGCAGAGAAAAAGCAGTTAAAAGGGTTTTACAGAAGTCCAGGCGAGAGATACAGACAGTGTGGTTTCAAGTAGGACAGTGATAGTGCAGATTGAAGAGAGGAAATAGGTTCAAGAAATGTTTAATAGGTAAAATTGATAGGATTTATCCAATTGAATGTGAGGGAATGAGAGAAAGACAGGAATTCAGAGTTGGTTTGAGACATACACTGATGATGTATGGGAGGGTCTTCTGTCACATGAGCTTGGTACACATATGCACTCAGGTGTGGGGTGTGTGCTGCATTCATTCTCTTTTTTAAATCAAACATTTTTATTCATTTATTCAAGTCATATGTGTCTCTTGCAAATTAATTTATTTCGGTCTCCATTCATAGCTGCTCTTTTTTTGTGTGGTAAAAAACATGTAACAGGAAATACACCTCCTTAACAAATTGTTAAGTGTACAGTACAGTAGTGTCAACTATATGCACATTCCGTACAGCAGATCTCTAGAACTTCTTAATCTTATCACTGAAACTTTATACCTGTTGAACAGCAACTCCTCATTTCGTCCTCCCCCCAGTCCCTGGCAACCACCATTCTACTTTCCGCTTCTAAGAGTTTGACACCTTTTGATACGTCATATAAGTGGGATCATGCAGGACTTGTCCTTCTGTGACTGCCTTATTTTGCTTAGCATAATGTCCTCAGGGTTCATCCATGTTGCAACATATGACAGGATTCCTTCTTTTTTAAGGCTGAGTAATATTCCACTGTATGTATATAGCACGTTTTTTGGTTTGTTTTTGCTTTGTGTTTTTAATTTTTATTGGAGTATAGTTGACTTTATGATGTTGTGTTAGTTTCTGCTGTACAGCAAAGTGAATCAGTTATACATATACATATATCCACTCTTTTTTAGATTCTTTCCCCATATAGGTCATTACAGAATATTGAGTAGAGTTCCCAGTGCTGTAGAGTAGGTCCTTTTTAGTTATCTATTTTATATATAGTAGTATCTATATCTCAATCCTAATCTCCCAGTTTATCCCCCCCCATTCCCCTGGTAACCATAAGTTTGTTTTCTACATCTGTGACTTTATTTCTATTTTGTAAATAAGTTCATTTGTACCATTTTTTAAGATTCTACATATAAGTGATATCATATGATATTTTCTTTGACTTACTTCACTCAGTGTGACAATCCCTAGGTCCATCCATGTTGCTGCAAATGGCATTATTTCATTCCTTTTTTATGGCTGAGTAATATTCCATGAGTAGTATGTACCACACCTTCTTTATCCATTCCTGTGTTGATGGACATTTAGGTTGCTTCCATTTCCTGGCTGTTGTAAATAGAATATAGCACATTTTGTTTATCTATTCATCCATTGATGGACATTTAGGTTGTTTCTACCTCTTGGCTAAAGTGAACATGGCCTTGGCTGCAGTGAACATGAGAGTGCGGATATCTCTTCAAGATCCTGATTTCAGCTCTTTTGGATAAATACCGAGTGGGATTACTGCGTCATATGATAATTCTGTTTTTAAGTTTTTGAGAAACCTCCATATTGTTTTCCATAGTCGCCACACCATTTTGTTGATATATTCTCACCCAAGTGCACAGGGTTCCAGTTTTCCCCATCCTCTCCAGCACTTCTTATTTTCTGGAGTTTTTTTTCTGCTTGCTTGCTTGCTTGCTTGCTTGCTTGTTTGATACTGGCTATCCTAATAGGCATGAGGTGATTTCTCATTATGGCTTTGATTTCCATTTCCCTGATGATTAGTGACGTTGAACATCTTTTCATATGCCTGTTGGGTATTTGTATGTCTTCTTTGGAGAAATGTCTATTCAGGTATTTGCTACTTTTTAAAACATTTTATTTATTTATTTTTGGCTGTGTTGGGTTTTTGTTGCTGCACGTGGGCTTTCTCTCGTTGCGGCGAGCGGGGCCTACTCTTCATTGTGGTGCGCAGGCTCCTCATTGCGGTGGCTTCTCTTGTAGCAGAGCACAGGCTCTAAGCGGGCGGACTTCAGTAGTTGTGGCACGTGGGCTCCGTAGTTGTGGCTTGCAGACTCTAGAGCGCAGTCTCAGTAGTTGTGGCGCATGGGCTTAGTTGCTCCGCAGCACGTGGGATCTTCCTGGACCAGGGCTCGAACCTGTGTCCCCTGCATTGGCAGGCAGATTCTTAACCACTGCGCCACCAGGGAAGTCCCTAGTATTTGCTTTTTTAATCAGGCTGATTAATTAGTTAATTGACTATTGAGTTGTAGGAATTCCTTATATATTTTGAATATTAACCCTTTATCAGGTATATAGTTTGCAAAAATTTTCTGGAAGTCACCTGTTCGCTTTGTCAATTGTTTGCTTTGCAGAAGTCTTTTAGTTTGATGTAATCCTATGTTTCTATTTTTGCTTTGATGTCATATTCAAGAAGTCATTGACAAATTAAGGGTATGGGATTAACAGATACAAAGTACTATATATAAAATAGATAAGCAACAGGATAATATTGTATAGCACAGGGAATTATACCCATTATCTTGTAATAACCTGTAATGGAATAGAATCTGTAAAAATACTGAATCACTATGCTGTACACCTGAAACTAACACAACATTGTAAATCAACTATGCTTCAATTAAAAAAAGAAAAAGAAATCGTTGCCAAGGCCAATGTCAAGAAGCTTTTTCTCTATGTTTTCTTTTAGGAGTTGTACTGTTTTGGGTCTTATGTTTAAGTCTTTAATCCACTGAGTTGCTTTTTGCATATGGCATAAGGTAAAACTCTAATTTTATGCTTTTGCATATGGATATCTGATTTTCCCAACACCACTTGTTGAAATACTTTCCTTTTCCCATTGTGTAGTCTTGGCATCTTTGTCAAAGACCTTTTGACCATATGTCTGGGTTTATTTGGGGGGCTCTGTATGTCTGTCCTTGTGCCAGTACGTTACTGTTTTGATTACTTTAGCTTTGTAATATGTTTTGAAATCAGGAAGTGCAAGGCCTCTAGTTTTGTTGTTCTTTCTCAGGATTGTTTTGGCTATTTGGAGTTCTTTGTAGTTTCATATGAATTTTAGGATTGTTTTTTTCAGCAAAAAAATGCCATTGGAATTTTGATAAGGATTACATTGAATCTATAGAACACTTTGGATAGTATGGACTTGTATGGACTTTTTAACAATATTAAGTCTTTTAATCTATGAACACAGGATGTCTTTCCATTTATGTATGTCTTTAATTTCTTTCAGCAGTGTACAAGCCTTTCACCTCCTTAGTTAAGTTTTTTCCTAAGTATTCTTTTTTTTAATTCTTTTTGATACTATTGTAAATGAGATTGTTTTCTTAATTTTCTCTTCAGATAATTCATTATTAGTATATAAAAATGCAACTGATTTTCTATGTTGACTTTGTATCCTGCAGCTTTGCTGAATTCTTATATTAGTTCTAATAGTTTTTTGGTGACATCTTTAAGTTATCTACATATAAGATCATATGTCTTCTGTGAACAGAGATAGTTTTACTTCTTCCTTTTTGATTTAGATGCCTTTTGTTTCTTTTTCTTGCCTATTGCTCTGGCAAGGACTTCTAGTACTATCTTGAATAGATGTGGTAAGAGTGGGCATCCTTGTTTTGATCCTGATCTTAGAGGAAAAGCTTTCCGTTTTTCACCACTGAGTATGATGTTAGCTATGGGCTTTTAATATATGGCCTTATTTGTGTTTATTCTTTTTATATTTAGATATAATAAAAAGTTTATCCATTGGGAAGAATTCTTAAGCATTTCCTCAATGAAAAACCTTCCTCACTATTACCTAATGTTTTTTGAGTACCCTCTGTGGCTCTCTCACCATGCCAAGGGATCCTCAGTCATTTACATCTCCAGACTCTATGTTCTCTCCAGAATTGAGGAGGCTGATGCTCAGAAAAACCTGTTTCATCTGTCATTGCTTTTGGGGTTTTGATACTGGGCATATAATTTTCCTTTTAGTGTTTCACTGTTTCCAGGTGGTGTGTTAGGAAGAGAGAGCTGTTATCTCCAAGTTCTTAACTGTGTTTAATTGTAATTAAAAATAGAAGTGATAGAATTTCCATTTATTGAGCACCTGTTGTGCACCTGCACTTAATAACTTTATCTTAGATTAACTTCCCAAGTCTATCTGACTCAAACCTGTATGCTTCTTTGCTCCAGCACCCAGTGAGGGAATCATGAGCTATGAGGGAAGTGGTATTATCTCCATTTTACCAATGAGGGAGCTAAGGCTCAGAGAACTTGAGTGACTTGCCCAACAGTAGGTACCCAGCTAGGAAATGACAGATGAGATTTACACCCAGATTCAAGCACTCCCAACAAGTTCCGTCCCCTGTTCAATGCATTAATGATTGCTTAGTGTCCCATGAGACCCTCAGGGAGAGACAAGTACAGTCCAACTTTGACTTCCAGCTGGAATAAGCTTGATTTTACCATAACTGGCCCTTTTTACCAAGCTCAAGTACTTTCATGACCTCGACATTCTGGTTTTGCTCTCACCACCATCACTGAGGCTGCACATTCAGTGCCTCAGTAGATGGCTTGTAATTTGATGGCACCATTTGTCTTCATGTGTCTTATAAAATGTAAACAATGATTTCAGTGTTCTAAGGACCTCTAAGAGAAAATATTTGGGGTCTCTTTTGCTACATGTGACTGAATAAAAAAAGACAAACCCTCTAATTCAATATGCAACCCAAACTATTTAAAACCAATCACTCAACTTGAGCACCAGTTAAACATTTCTTGTTTTCCCTCAAAGTCCTCTGTGTTGGCTAACTTCCAGTTCTAAATGCCTATTTATTTATATCTATGATTGGAGCAGCTCAAGGTTCCCTCACAGGCAAAGAAGTATGTAGGTTTGTGTCAGACAGACTTGGGAGAAAATGTCCTTCCAGGCTTTCCATAGGAACAAGAAACAAAAATTCATCTGGCTCTTTTTCCTTAGCACTCACTCTCATTCTGTGTGCTGACTTTAGCCAGCTTGGCCTCAACTCTGGATTAAACACTTTAGAGAAAAAGTGTGTGTCCACTCCCTATATGGCATAGTAGCTAGGGCACTGGACTGAATACTTGGCTACTTTGGCCTCTTCCTCAAACTCCTGCTCAGACATGAGCAAGTCAATTTGCTTGTCTGAGCTACAGTTTCTTCTTTTATTCAGTAGGCTTAGAAATGTCTTTCTTACTAAGAAATCTCATGTGAAGGTATATAGTCAGTACTTAGTAAGTGAACATTTATTCATTTATCCAACATGCATTTATTTGAGTACTGCTTTTTTCTAGATCCTGTCATAGCCTAAGTTCTTACTTAAGGATATTTTTATGATACATTACCATAAGTGCTATAAAAATAACAGTGATAATCAAGATATCATTGTCAGCCTTCCATAATAGTTGTTATGTGCTAGGCCCTTTCCTAAACATGTGATAATATATTAACTAATTTAATCCTCAAAACAGTCCTATGTGATAGATACTATTATTCTCTCCACTCTACAGGTGAAGGAACTTAGGTTTAAATAGTTGTATGACTTTCCCAAGATTGTACAACTAGAAAGTGGCAGAACCTGGATTAGAACAAAGGTGATTTGACTGTAAACTTCAAACTCTTAACCATTATGCTATTCTGCCTCTCTCAGAATACACAGAATTATGAGTGGATAGAAGAAGGACCTAAAATTCTGTCTGCGCTTAGTAATAGAAGGATTCAAAAAGAAGGTGACATTTGAATTGGGTCTTAAATGGCAAGTAGGAGTTTGTTATTGAAGAGTGGTGTTTCAGCGGCAGGAAAGAATAGACTAAGGACAAAGAGGAGTATTGAGGAACCTAGAGGCTTTGTGGCTGGGAGGAAGGTAAATGGACAAAAGGAATGCCATGGTGAGCCATAGTGCTGGCAGGCAGGCAACCAAGCTGTCCTAAGATTAGTGAGAGAGAGACTTGGAGTATGTGGGTGGAGGGGAGGGAATTTGACTTTCTCTCTAGAGAGTTCTAAGAATCCCCATGAAGTTTAAATAAGTTCTCAGTCCTAAAGAAGGAACACTCAGTCTAACATATATCAATTCCTTGTCAAAGATATCAGAGGAAGAGATCGAAAGGATTATGTCTGGGCAGGAATTTGAGGAAGAGGCCAGTCACTGGAGCAACCATGGTGACAGCGACCACAGTTCCCCTGGGAACAGGGCTTCAGAGAGCAACCAGCCCTCACCAGGCTCCACATTGTCCTCCAGGTGAGCTTCAGGGCAAACCCAACATCATCTAGAGATCACCCAAAGAATGGACCCACAAGCAACCTCTGAGCTGGGCTGGGTATTCCTGCCAGTCTGTCTCAGCCATTGTACTCTTGCTTCCTCAGTCTTCTGGGGTTGGGGTGACGATGATGCAAAGCAGCATTTTACAGCCCATTTTTTAGCTAAAGACCTTGAAAATGTCAGCAGTCTCTTCTGCAGATTGATAAAGTGCTATAGCCACTATCCGTGCCCATACATTCTTCACCTAACACAATAACATTTTAATTGTAGCTCTTTTCTCTCACTTACTTTATCATTTAAAAAAAAACCACATTGACAATATCGAATTAAGTTATCATTTCTCTGCCTCAGCAAGAGTGAAGATTTTCACATTATAAATTTTAGGAAACAGTGAAAACTTTTCAAGTTAGTCAGATTTGCTGGTGTCATGAAATACCAGTTTGAAGACTCTTGGTTCTAGAATGATGTCTTAAGTTAGTTGTTAGGTGTGAAATATAGCCATCAGCTACCAAGGAAGATTTTCTTTCTCCAGAAATCTTTATTTTAGGACAGGGGTTGAGAAACATTTTTTATAAAGGCCAGATAGTAAATATTTTAGGCTTTGCAGTCCACACAGTCTAGGTCTCAACTACTCAGTTCTGCCATTGTAGTGCGAAAGCAGCCAGAGACAATACGTAAATGAATGAGTGTGGCTGTGTTCTAATAAAACTTCATTTACCAAAACAGGCCATGGGCCATAGTTTGCCAGCCCCTGTTACCAGAGGGGTCATCTAGGTAAAACTAGTTGACTGTTAGATTTCTCCAAGAAAGATGGGGAAGATAAGAATATTCCTTTCTCTTGATATTTCATTATAACTTTTATTCATTCGTTTGTTCCTTAGTTTGTTCCTTCCTTTGAATGTTTAGGGAGTTGTTGCCACATGCCAGGTTCTTTGCTAGGTGCTGGATTTGTTTTGTGGCCTGGCAAGGCAGTTAGCCTGTTTCTGACTTAGTTGTCCTAGCAGTATAAAATATAAACACTCACCTTTGTCATCATAGTCTATGAATATTCTATGAAACTTTCCAAATGTGGCACCTGTACAGAGAGGTCATTTAACCAGTGTTTTTCAGTACAGCTCTGCCAAGTTCTGGGTGTCCAAAGGTGAGCCACACATATGCACATTTGCACAGAGACCCCATCTAGTAGGGGAGACATGCGTGTAACCATTGATTATGTCCTTAGCTTAATGAAGACAGAGTGCATGGCCAGAGAACACCTGAGCCACCTCCTAGCTCACTTCCTTTGAGTAGGCAGTAGAGCTGCGATGTTTCTGCTTGACATGAGACTTTTCTCTCCAGTAGGTCTGTGGAACTAAATGGATTCATGGCATTCAGGGATCAATACATGGGGATGTCTGTGCCTCCACACTATCAATATATACCGCACCTTTTTAGCTATTCTGCCCACTCTCCACTCCTGCCCCCACAAGCTCGCAGCCTGGATCCCCAGTCATATAGTCTGATTCATCAGCTGGTGTCAGCCGAGGACCTGGAGCCATTGGGCACGCCCATGTTGATTGAAGATGGGTGAGTGAGCCTTGGTCTATTTAGCCCTGTAGCTTCAAAGTGGTCCCTACCCCACACTCATCTTCATCCCTGGCTGCTGTACCCCAGGCTTTGGAATGAGTTTGGGGATAATGAGCAATGACTCGAGCATCAGAGGACAAATCTTTGCTTATCGTTGAAGTTAGTGGTCCCTCATTTTTCTCTTGAGCATCTTTTCGCATAGAGTGGGGGCTATTTATCAATCCCTATGGAGTTGGGATTAAAGGGCTTTTGTTTCTGCTTGGGCCGAGGTACGCCAGACTCTGGAATGGGTCTGAGTGCTTCTGTGCCAGAGATGAGCTATAATTCTGGGAATAATCATTAAGTTTAGGCTTCTTAACAGGGCACTCAAGGCACTAACTGGTTGTGGCCTGTCTGTATCCCTAGTCAACATACTCATCAGTAGCCTAGTGCCGTGTGCTCTGTGTGCAGGCCTGAGTGGGTGGAAGGAATACTCTTTCAATCCTGTCAGCTCTGCCTGAGTAGATAATAGTTCAGCCAACCCATTGCTGTACTGTTATTCATTTAGCCTGGAGCATAGGCTATTTGAGTGTTATTAAGCTTAGACCGCCCCCTCTGCTCCAAAAGGTATCCTGAGATTTCTTAAGCTGGTTTCCAGTTTCAGAAGAGGAAATTCAGATGTCTGCCTACAAGAAGGCCACCACCAAAACCTTTATAAATCTCATGTGGGGGTGTGGGGAAGAGTCATGACAGGGGCCTTGAGAGAAAGAAAACTGGGACCCTGTCTCCTCCAGCCCAGAGATGAGAAATGCCCTGCTCCTTCCATCCCGCGGTGGCTTAGTTTCCTGAACTCGCACCACCAGGGGGTGCAATGAGAGCAAGAAAAGCTTCTGAACCTGTTCTATTCTCTTTGAGCCATCTCGCCCCGAGGCTCATTTTTGTGCCAATCCCTGTACTGAGTAGGCACCAGATTCACCCTAATGGAGCTCTCATTTCCAAAACTGGTGCAAAAGTGACTGGGAATTTTCTTCTAACACATGGAGCATTAAAAGTCATACTCCCTGATAATTGCACAAATTTCTAAGCCTCCTTTCCCCTTTGCAACCTTTTCTTATCAAATCTGCTCCTCCAGCCCTGAGCTTAATGCTGGCCCCAGTCCTGTCCCTTTATCATTAAACTGAATTGAATGGAGCTGGAGATCCTTGGTCAGGGGCAAGGAGCCCACTGCCAGAGACCCTTTGTGCCCTTAGGAGTACTCTCTCCCTTTGCCCCCATTCCCACCATTCTGGCCACTAGAAGTAACTTTCTCCTGTTCCTACCCCCCCAGATATGCTGTGACTCAAGCAGAGCTATTTGCCCTGCTTTGCCGCCTGGCTGACGAGCTGCTTTTTAGGCAGATTGCCTGGATCAAGAAACTGCCTTTCTTCTGCGAGCTCTCAATCAAGGATTACACGTGCCTCCTGAGCTCTACGTGGCAGGAATTAATCCTGCTGTCCTCCCTCACTGTTTACAGCAAGCAGATCTTCGGGGAGCTGGCTGATGTCACTGCCAAGTACTCACCCTCTGATGAAGAACTACATAGGTGAGAGCTGCTGGCTGGGGAGAAAGTCTCAGGCAACCAAACCATTGTCATCTCTGCAAGGCAGGGCTGCCTGACACTCCAAAGGATGGGCATTAAAGCCACACGTGGCTGGACTTGAATCTTCACTCTGCTGCTGACTAGCTTTGTAACTTTGGTCAAGTCTCTGATCCTCAGGTTCTGAATTTATAAAGTGGGGTAATGACAGTACCTCCCCAACAAGGTAGTTGTGAGGAATAAATGATAATGTGCAGCAAAGCTTAGCAAGTATTAAGCTGTTATTTTGGTCACATCTGGACTACTGAGATAAGAGAATGTATCTGGAAAGAACATTTCCTACAAGGTGAGGGGCTCTGAGCTATAGTTTACAATCCAAGAAAAAGACTCAGGAGTTATTGTGGTACCTACTGTGTGCCAAGCACTGGGCTTGGTATTTTACATTATTATCTTTCTTTGTCACAGTCTCCAGCACTGTAGGTGTTGTTATGCCCATTTTATAGATGAGAAAACTGAAGTTCAGAGGGGCCTACCCTTGAGGGTTTTGGATTTGAACCCAGAGCCTGGATTTGAACCTGTGCCTGCCCAACTGAAAGTCTAGGCTCTTTCACTGTATCTCAGATGCAGTGAGAAAGTCCTTTCGATAGTTTACCTTTATTAGACAGTTTAAAATAATGGAAGTCATGGGATTCCAGAGCACCAAGAGAGAAGGAAGAAAAGGTTCCTCCATCGAAGAAACCTGGAGAAGGTAGAGTACCAGCCCCCAAACTTCTCTACACAGGACTGAGGTGCATCTCCCTCTGCCACTTAATCACCATGGCATAAAGATAAGTTGAGACTTAGGCTGGGAGCGAAGCTCTAACACCTTCAAGGGCCCTTTGCACAGCTGAGGGAGGGAGGAGTCTGGATACTTTCTCCCCCTGGTTTTCTAATATTTCCTTATTAATGATGCTTACAGGCTTGATGGTAATCTATAAATGACAGAGTTTTTAACCCAGATGACATTTTGTCCTTAAACAGAGCTATCTGATTTTGCAGATAACCTTAACCCCTTGTCTTGAGCCTCTAATTCATTGTTTCCATCAAATTCCTGTCTCCTGCTCTGTATCTCTGGGCTGACTGAGTGTTTGGATAGCAGTCAGCCTGCTCTAATATTGTCAGGGTTTGCAGAGCTGGCCCAGTGAGCCCGGCCTCCCTATTTGCCTGGAATCCACCAGTGCAGCCTGAGGCTGCCTACAAAGTAAGCCTGTGGGCTCCCCTCTCTATAGAATGGTGAGTTCCCCCATGCCCTCTGCAGATAGGCAAGGATCACTGACCATGCAGGGTTCTCCGTGGCTTTAAGCTTCATGAAAGACACCCCATCCCACTGTTTCCAATCCCTTGAGCCCCAAGAGCAAGGCAGGGACCAGTAGCAGCTGAACTAGTGAGGGAATTTTTATTTTCTAGGAAGGGTCCTTACCGAGGAGAATCTAGAGCTGCACTATCAAGTATAGTAGCTGCTAGCGTCAGGTGGCTATTTAAGTTACTTAAAATTAAAAATTTAGTTCCTCATTTACAGTAGCCATATTTCAAGTGCTCAGGAGCCACATGTGGCTAGTGGCTACTGTATTGGACAGTTGCAGATATATATATATATATATATTTCCATCGTCACAGAAAGTTGTATTGAACAGTGCTAACTCTGGAGCACATGTTGCAGCTGAGCTTGCAAGTGGGTTCTGAGGATAAGAAGTAGATTCGTTGTTAGGACGCTCACTCCACTGTGGAATCCTTCAATGGAAAAATACAAGTTAAACTTCAGCATGTTAGTTCAACATGCCCATTTATTGAGCACCTGTTGTGTGTGCCTGGAGGAGGGGTGTTGGGATAACAGATAATACAGACATGGTTTCTGAGATGAGCGCCCATATTCTTGGTTTAGGGGATTGGGGGGCAAATAGAAGCAGATAGAATCTACAGTTCAGGGTGATATTAGTGGAGATTGAGGGGCATATGAGGGACTGTGGAAGCATAGACTAAGGAGTGAGTACCTCTACTTGCATAATCAGGGAATGGTTGCCAAAGAGGAAAAGACATTTGAGCTGCATCTTGAAGTGGCATTTTTCTAGGTAGATTATAGAGAATAAGAGGCAGGCAGGAGAATAACACAGAGTCCTAGAAGTTAGAGATTCTGGGTGGTTGGTTTGTGCAGATAACCAAAAAGCAATCCTGTGGATTAGGGTATAGAGAGAATATATCTGAGAGGCAGAGAAATGAGGGGAGAAATGGCAGGAGAGGAAGGTACAGGAAAGACGAGTCCTGAAGGTGCTCAAATGCTAATCTAAAAAACTCGGATTTTATTGTGTGAATAGTATTAAGTCGTGGGACGTTTTTATGTAGAGCAATTACATGTCAGGTTGCATTTTGGAAAGATCCCCGTGGCTATAAAGTTCAGGATGGATTGCATAGACAAGGCTAGAAGACAGTGGCTGTGTAGGAAGCTGTTCCATAGCCCAGGTAAAAATAAACAAGCCCTGGACAAGGCAGCAGTGACCATGGGAATAGAGAGGGCAGCACAGAGTTAAGAGATGACAGGGAGGTAAAGTCAGTGGGACCTCAGTGAGTGGAAAAGTTGGGGATACTGCCAGGCAGGTGGGCACCAGTTCTCTTAGCCAAGATAATGGAGCCTGGGAAGAACAGGTTGAGAGATGAGCCACTCTGAGTTTGACTTGGGGTCTCTTGAGTCTGAGATGCACGTGGAACTGCTCAGGAGGCCAGAGGAAAATGGAAGTACGAGAACCTTTGGAATCATGTTCATCACTGTAAGGCAGTCCCCAGACTGTGGAGAGCGTGGAGTCTGTAATAGGCCACAGCTCTTCCCTACCTTGCCTACTCTGGCGTTACTCCCACTCCCACAAAACGCCTTTACTTTTTCACAACTGTTGAGTGCAAGCGAGTTCCTGCTGTCATGAAAGACTTTTCTCAGATGATACATGACCAGCTCCTTTTCTCTTCTCAAATATTGAATCAAATTTATGGTGCCCATTTTCCTTAATCAGGCTGTTATCAGACAGTAAGCTGGGTGAACTTGATTTAAAGCCGATTGTAGCACCAGCCGGTGACTGCTCCTGGCCCTAATCAAGACTCCTTCACTCTTAGGAGAAGATGCCTTGCACTAGATGGGCTTTAATGGGCACTTCTATCTCGTGAACACTAGCTCCATTTCTGCCAGATCTCTGGAAAGTTGCCTCACAGCTTCCCTGCTAAAAGACCCTAGCTGTAAGGTTCAGGAAACACAGTCTTTTCTTTTTGCTGTGATAACACGAGTGATGCTGCTGCTGCTGTTAATAATGATAATAGCTAACAATTATAGACTGTTTATTGTGCCAAATTCCATCTTAAGTGCTTTGCAAACATTTGTTTAGTCGTCACCACTTCCCTAAGAGACTGTACTAATATTAACCCTGTTCCACACATGAGGAAGGAGCATGAGGTTCAGAGAGGTGAAAACTCAAGGCTCTAAGGCTAAAAGAGATGGAGTTGAGATTATCATCTAGATCTGTTGTGCTCTAAAGCCCAGATTCTTTACCATTACTAAATTTTTCAGCCTTCTCAAAAGTTTGACTTTCTGGAATGTGTCCTGGAGCTGCAGTCTTACTTTTCACCTTGGAGTCTGTATGTGGGTGCTGAGATGGCAGTTCCTCTAAGGATGTGGCTGATGACTGCTTCTGGGAGTAGGTGCATTTAGATGAGTGAAAAAGAGACAACTGGGCCTTTCAGCCCCCTTAATGGGACATAACTTACACAGTGTCAGCTTCAATTGCTGACTGAATGGTCCAGTGGTTTGGGGGATCCTGGCAGGAATGTTTTCCTTGTCCTAACATGCTTGTGTAATGGTAACCTAGAAGAAGAATGGGTGTGTTTGTCCAACTTTCAGGCTTTGAATGTTGATAATTTGTAGACAGGGAATACAGGGGCGTTAGAACTGTGCAGTGGGCAGATGTGGAGGAGGCACGGCTGCAGGAGAAAGCAGGCCCATGGAACAGAGAACAATTTGTTTATCAAGGGGCGGGATGCGGGGTGTGGAGGAAATCTTTGCAGTCAGGCTCTGGAGACTGAGTGGGGGCTGCTGGGCTGGCTGCCAGGGGTCCATGCTGGTTGCCTATCCTAGGAAGCTTGGGAAAGAGGGTATGTGCTCTCCCCAAGAGAGAGGGCAGATCTGGGTCATATACTCAGGCCAGGCATGTGGGAGTTCCTTTGTGTCCTCAGGTCAAGACTCAACTGGGAATAGGTTTAGCATTGCTGTCTAGGGGTCTGGCTGGTAGCCACACACCTGCAGGTTCTGCAGAGCCAGAGTGAGCACTTGCGGCAAGAGGTTACTGATGAGGGGAGAGAGTGTTATCTTTACTTGCTATACTGCTCGGCCACCAGACAGACGCTGACACTGCTGCATCCTCCTTTTTTATGCCCGACCCCATCCCATCTCTTCCCCACCCCTCCAAACAGATACTGATGGGCATTTTCAGTAAAGACCTTTTCCCTCTCAAGAACAGAAGTAGCTGACAAAGTACTGTGATGAGGAGTGATCTTCACTCACAGGCACACTGCTTCCTGCAGGTCTCAGCATCATGGAGGCAGCGGAGGGGCAGTTCTATGCACTGCAGCGAGTCCAACACCCACTCTGGGTTGGGCCCTGAGCTGAGTTGCTCTGGGAACACAGACCTCCTGAGGTATCCCCTGTGGTAGCATGTGGTAGCCTTTCCCTGTTGCCAGTTAAGAACAAGACAGTCAGGGAATGGACAGTGTGGTGCCGAGAAAGCAACAGACTTGGAATGAGAAAACTTGGGTTTGAACCTTGTCCCCACCACCACTAATTTGTTTTATTCACTTAGAACTTTGGAGAAGGCATCTCTTCTGCTTCCTCTTCCCTAACATGAAGGTGATATTACTTTTCTCACAGATTATCAGGAGGGCAAAATGTAAGAATGCAATAAGGGCGCAGTAAATAATCTCTCTGAGCCTTTGTTTCCACAAGTGAACAAAGAGGATTATAATATCCTTTTTTGTGGATTTATTGGAAGTATCCAATGAAATGATGTACGTAAAATATTTAACAAAGGGCCTGGCAAGTAGCAAACACTCAACAAATGGTAGAATAATAGATATGGTTATTATAGTGGTTATTAAATATAAGTGTGTCTATCAGCCAATCTGAGAACGTATTAATAAAGTTGTAAAAGCCATTGGGCCAGGAGCAGAGAGAAACATGGTAGTTCAAATTAGCAAACTGGGACCCCGGGGGTCAGGGCTCCGGACTGCAGGTAGCTGCTGCTGTGGCTCCCCCTGGTGCTTGAGAAGTGCAGGTGCCTCTGGCCCCAACAGGAGCCAGGCTTTCCCCAGGGAAGAGAAAATGTCCTGCCTGGCCAGGAACCCAAGCCCTTGCGAAGCCTTCAGAGTCAACACAGAAAGCAATAGGACCCAGACAGCAG
This sequence comes from Hyperoodon ampullatus, assembly GCF_949752795.1. Lineage (NCBI taxonomy): Eukaryota > Metazoa > Chordata > Mammalia > Artiodactyla > Ziphiidae > Hyperoodon > Hyperoodon ampullatus. The sequence goes on from NC_136919.1 coordinate 10,952,192, forward strand.
TAGTACATTCCCAGGAGTTCTGGACCCTACCCAGATAGGGGCTTCTTGCCTAGCATGGGGCTGTAGTACCCCGATCTGAACAAGTCACCAGGAAGCAACTCTGAGGCTAAGCATCTCTCTGTGACTCAGCTGCGTCAGAGGCCTGTCTGGAACACCTAGAAGAGTGGATGCTGGGCCTGACCCCAACTTTTATAAACTATTTCCCCACTAAGCCTTTGCCTCCTTGGTTTGGGAGTATCTCCATTTCTGGTATAAGATATTCCCCACTATGACCCAGAGTATTAGTCCCCCAGCCTAGGGCTCATTTGCCTAAAACTTGGTGTTTCCCCAAGGAATTAACTCCTAATCCAAAGAAAGCAGCATGGGGGCTTCCCTGGTGGCACAGTGGTTAAGAATCCACCTGCCAATGCAGGGGACATGGGTTCAAGCCCTGGTCCGGGAAGATCCCACATGCCGCAGAGCAACTAAGCCCGTGTGCCACAACTACTGAGCCTGTGCTCTAGAGCCCACGAGCCACAACTACTGAGCCCGTGTGCCACAACTACTGAAGACCACGCTCCTAGAGCCTGGGCTCCGCAACAAGAGAAGCCACCGCAATGAGAAGCCTGTGCACTGCAACTAGAGAAAGCCCACGTGCAGCAACGAAGACCCAAGGCAGCCAAAAATAAAATTAAAAAAAAAAAACACTCCTGAAAGAAAAAACATTAAAAAAAAAAAAGGCAGCATGGTCAGCATTGAGTCTTCTCTGCTAATGGATGCCACCTCAGATATTGAGAAAATCAAGGCCTTAGGGAGTTAGCCCAGGTTCAAGGTTCTAGCTCTGCTACCAACTAGCTGTGTGCTTGCAGACCAGTCCCTTCTATTCTTTGAACTTCAGTTTCTCATCTGTACAATGGTGATTATAATCTCACCTAGCACATAGGGCTGAGAAAACTAAATGAGATAATGCACATAAAGTGCCCAGCACAAAGACTGGCATGACATGGAGGCTCAATTTATGTTTCCCTCCCTCCCTCTCTAGCTAAAGTCAGGGATACCAGTAAAAATGTTCACTGTGCGTAACCTCAGCCATGCTGGAAACAGTGAACTTAAATACAATCAGCAGCTTTTTCTTCATTGTGGCAGTAGCTCACATAGAGTCACCATGGTAGCTGCCATTGTTACTACAGGCTGCATTGCAACAACAGCAGTGTCTTAACGATGTCGTACTTCTCTACATTTACATCCCAAACCTCCGTGACCCTTGTTACCCCAAGCAGGCAAGCATTATTTTACAGAGGAGGTCCTCAAAGCTTAGAGAGGTCAAAGGACTTTCCCAAGGTCTCATAGCTTGTATGTGATGGAGCTGGATTTGAACTTAGATTAGATTGACCCCAGCTGACCTTGGGAACAGCAGCTCGTATGAGCTGCCTTGGCCTCTAGACAAACCATGGATTCACCTGTCTTTCACAGATGTGTCTGGATTCCATTTCCCCCAAGCTCACCCTCTTTCCTATCTTAGCTGCCTTAAGGAGCTGTAGGTGACTTCTGTCTCCCTTCCATTACCTCCACTGGTAATCAGAGCCCATTATTAACAACACTGGTATCTGTTCCCCAGATTTAGTGATGAAGGGATGGAGGTGATTGAGCGGCTCATCTACCTGTATCACAAGTTCCATCAGCTAAAAGTGAGCAATGAGGAGTATGCTTGCATGAAAGCAATTAACTTCCTAAATCAAGGTGAGTAAGTGGGGGTGGGAAGAAAAGACTTTTTTTTTGTCAGTGAATATTTGCCCTTTTGCCTTCATGTTTCACCCCTACCCCCCTTTACCCCCAGGACTGTCACACAGAATCTGTCACACCACGTGGGCACCGATCTTGGAAGTCCTGTGCTGCCCTCATCATCATTCTGCCCCACTATAGCGCAGAGCATGGTTTGGATTTTTTTCTTCAAACCTAAATGCCACAGCCTCTATAACTCATAGAGGAAGGAAGAGGATTTGCTTTGTTTAGTCAGTTTTAATGCATTTAAACACAGACATCAAGGACAGTACATGCGTCATTTAAAATATGCACCAAGTTTACCAGTGACTGAAGAAGAGCAGAGTGACTGATGAAACTACTGGAGATAAGGGATCTGTGACAGGCTGACGGGCCCCTTCAGGGCAGAGCGGGGGTGCACAAAACTCACACACCCATATCAAGCATGGCTTTAATTCGAAGAGTGGTGGGTGTGATTTACATGGAGTATTACCTGCAGAGCGGCGCTTGGTAGCTGCTGGTAAGCAGAGTATGCAAGGAGGATTTGTGTTCCCTTTCGTCCAGAGTAGCGTGTGAGCACTCTACTCTCAGAGTGGGGCTGGGCTGTCTTGCTGCCTACGACACTGAAAATGCTGTGTTCCTGTATTCAGTTTCCTAGTCCAGAGACTCTTGATCCCCTCCTCTTTGCCCACCCCTCCCTCAGTACTGACCTCTTCCTCTTGCTTCTGCACCTTTCATGCATTTATCTGGTGTTCTGTATGCCTCCCTTAGGCCAGGCCCTGTGTTGAGCATTAAAGACATTGAAATAAATTAGGTCCCAGGTTCCTGGCCTCAAGAAGTATACAATCTGATGGCACTTGTTACATTGCTTGAGCCTCAAATGGGGGGAGATCAGTAACAACTAGTTGGAGGACCAGAAATCTGAGAGCTGGGCCTCAAAGCCTGGGTAAGATTTGTGTATAGAATATTTATATTCTGTATATGAAAAAGGGGGATTGTGTGTGTTTATATGTATATGAACACACTATATAATATATATATACATATATGAGACTGAGAGAGACGTCTACAGGCGTACCTTGGAGATATTGCAGGTTTGGTTCCAGACCAGCACAATAAAGTGAATATTGCAATAGAGCGAGTCACATGAATTTTTTGGTTTCCCAGTGCCTGTGAAAGTTATGTTTATAATATACTGTGATCTGTTAAGTGTGCAGTAGCATTATGTCTTAAAAAACAGAGTACAGGGCTTCCCTGGTGGCGCAGTGGTTGGGAGTCTGCCTGCCGATGCAGGGGACACGGGTTCGGGCCCTGGTCTGGGAGGATCCCGCGTGCCGCGGAGCGACTGGGCCCGTGAGCCACAATTACTGAGCCTGCGCATCTGGAGCCTGTGGTCCGCAACAAGAGAGGCCGTGATGGTGAGAGGCCCGCGCGCGCACTGTGATGAAGAGTGGCCCCCGCTTGCCACAACTGGAGAAAGCCCTCGCGCAGAAACGAAGACCCAACACAGCCATAAATAAATAAATTAATTAATTTAAAAAAATATTTAAAAAAAAAAAAAAAAAAAAACAGAGTACATACCTCAAAAAAAATATTGCTATAAAATGCTAACCATCATTGAGCCTTCAGCGAGTTGTAATCTTTTTGCTGGTGGATGGTCTTGCTTCAGTGTTGTTTTTATTTGTTTGTTTGAATTTATTTTTTAAATTTATTTTTGGCTGCATTGGGTCTTCGTTGCTGCATGCGGGCTTTCTTAGTTGCGGCGAGCAGGGGCTACTCTTCGTTGAGATGCGCAGGTTTCTCATTGCGGTGGCTTCTGTTGTTGCGGAGCACGGGCTCTAGGCACTTGGGCTTCAGTAGTTGTGGCGCACAGGCTCAGTTGCTCTGCCGCTTGTGGGATCTTCCCGGACCAGGGCTCGAACCCGTGTCCCCTGCATTGGCAGGTGGATTCTCAACCACTGCGCCACCAGGGAAGCCCTTGCCTCAGTGTTGATGCTGCTGACTGATCAGGGTGGTGGTTGCTGAAGGTTGGGGTGGCTGTGGCAATTTCTTAAAATAAGACCACAGTGACATTTGCCACATCAATTGACTTTTTCTTTGATGAACGAACTTACTGTGATGTGCAATGCTGTTTGAACATTTTACCCACAGTAGAACTTCTTCCAAATTTAGAGTCAATTCTCTCAAACCCTGCTGCTGCTTTATCAACTAAGTTTATGTAATATTCTAAATCCTTTGGTGTTATTTCAGCGGTCTTCACACAGCTTCTTCAGCAGGAGTAGATTCCATCTCAAGGGACCACTTTCTTTCCTCATCCATAAGAAGCAACTCCTCATCTGTTAAAGTTTTATCATGAGATTGCATCAATTCAGTCACATTTTCAGGCTTCACTTCTCATTCTGTCTAGTTCTCTTGTTGTTTCCACCACATCTGCAGTACTTCCTCCACTGAAGTCTTGAACCCCTCAAAGTCATCCATGAGGGTTGGAATCACCTTCTTCCAAAATCCTGTTAATGTTGATATTTTGACCTCTTCCAGTGAATCATGAATGGCATCTAGAATGGTGAATCCTTTCCAGAAGGTTTTCAATTTACTTTGCCCAGATCCTTCAGAGGAATCACTATCTATGGGCAGCTATAGCCTTAGGAAATGTATTTCTTAAATAGTAAGACTTGAATGTTGAAATTACTCCTTGATCCATGGGCTGCAGAATGGATGTTGTGTTAGCAGGCATGAAGACAAAATTAATTTCGTTGTACATCTCCATCAGAGCTCTTGGGTGACTAGGTGCTTTGTCAGTGAGCAGTAATATTTTGAAAGGAACCTTTTTTTCTGAGCAGTAGGTCTGCACAGTGGGCTTGAAATATTTAGTAAACCGGGTTGTGAACAGAAGTGCTGTCATCCAGGCTTTGTTGTTCCATTTATAGAACACAAGCAGAGTAGATTTAGCATAATTCTTAAGGGCCCTAGGATTTTCAGAGTGGGAAATGAGCATTGGCTTCAATTTAAAGTCGTCAGCTGCATTAGCCCCTAACAAGAGAGTCAGCCTGTCCTTTGAAGCTTTGAAGCCAGACATTGACTTCTCTCTAGCTATGAAAAGTCCTAGATAGTGTCTTCTTCCAATATAGGGCTGTTTTGTCTGCATTGAAAATCTGTTGTTTAGTGTAGCCATCTTCTTTAATTATCTTAGCTAGATCTCTAGATAACTTGCTGCAGCTTCCGTATTAGCACTTGCTCTTTTACCTCACACTTTAATGGAGATAGCGGCTTTCCTTAAATCTCATGAACCAACCTGTGCTAGCTTCAGACTTTTCTTCTGCAGCTTCCTCACCTCTCTCAGCCTTTACAAAATTGAAGAGAGTTAGGACCTTGTTCTGGATTAGGCTTCGGTTTAAGGGAATGTTGTGGCTGGTTTGATCTTCTATCCAGACCACTCAAACTTTCTCCATATCGGCAATAAGGCTGTTTTGCTTTCTTATCATTCGTGTGTTCACTAGAGTAGTGCTCTTAGTTTCCTTCAAGAACTTTTCCTTTGCATTCGCAACTTTGCTAACTCACAAGAGGCCTAGCTTTCAGCCTGTCTCGGCTTTTGACATTTCTTCTTCACTGAGCTTAATTATTTCTAGCTTTTGATTTAAAGTGAGAGATATGTGACTTTTCCTTTCACTTCAACACTTACAGGTGATTGTACGATTATTAATTGGCCTAATTACAATATTGTTGTGTCTCAGGGAATAGGGAGGCCCGATGAGAGGGAGAGGGACAGTGGAACAGCCAGTCAACGGAATAGTCAGAACGCACCAGATTTATCAATTAAGTTTACCGTCTCATACGGGCACGGTTTGTGGCACCCCAAAACAATTACAATAGTAACATCAAAGATCACTGATTGGGGCTTCCCTGGTGGCGCAGTGGTTGAGAGTCCGCCTGCCGATGCAGGGGACACGGGTTTGTGCCCTGGTCCGGGAAGATCCCACATGCCGCAGAGCGGCTGGGCCCGTGAGCCATGGCCGCTGGGCCGGAGCGTCCGGAGCCTGTGCTCCGCAACGGGAGAGGCCACAACAATGAGAGGCCCGCGTACCGCAAAAAAAAAAAAAAAAAAAGATCACTGATTGGGCTTCCCTGGTGGCGCAGTGGTTGAGAGTCCGCCTGCCGATGCAGGGGACACGGGTTCATGCCCCGGTCCGGGAAGATCCCACATGCCGCAGAGCAGCTGGGCCCGTGAGCCATGGCCGCTGAGCCTGCTCATCCGGAGCCTGTGCTCCGCAACGGGAGAGGCCACAACAGCGAGAGGCCTGCATACTGCCAAAAAAAAAAAAAAAAAGATCACTGATCATAGATCCTCATAACAAATCTAATAATAATGAAAAAGCTTGAAATATTGCAAGAATTACCAACATGTGACAGAGGCATGAAATGAGCAAATGCCATTGGAAAAAATGACACCGATAGACTTGCTTGGTGCAGAGTTGCCACACACCTTCAATTTGTAAAAAATGCAGTATCTGTGAAGTGCAATAAAGCAAAGCACAATAAAACAAGGTATACTTATATACAGAAAAAAAAAACTGGAGTGACCCAGTAGAATACCAGTGGCCCAGGTAGAATAGTATGAGTAGAAGCACATAGGAGACCATGTGTAATTGTATGTAGAAGCGTGAAGATTTCTGAATGGTTCCAGCAAAGAGCAAATTTAAAGACACTGTGAAGGATAAATTGGGAAAAGTAGATTATTTCAGTTAGTTGTTCAACATCCACTGGTTCCCATTTTGTGCCAAGCCCTGTGCTGGGAGCTGGGTACAGAGTTGAGAAAGATAAGCCTAGCCCCCAGGGGGCTCAGTCTAGTGATTGTCCTTGATAATTTTTTCCTTTATCTTATTTCTCTTCCCTTACCCAGAGCTTTTGTTCCTCCCTGTCAGAAAGAGAGAAGATCCCCTTTTGAGACAATGTTTAATAACTTTTCATTGAAAGATACACATATTCAAGGAGCCAGTGTTTCTTCCACATTATAAAGCCCCTCCCGTTTCCTGTGGTTTTTTCACAGATATCAGGGGTCTGACCAGTGCCTCGCAGCTGGAACAATTGAACAAACGATACTGGTACATTTGCCAGGATTTCACTGAATATAAATATACACATCAGCCGAACCGTTTTCCTGACCTCATGATGTGCTTACCTGAGATTCGCTATATTGCAGGTAACATTCTGGGTCCTGGGTTTCCAACCCTTCCTTGCTTTTGTTAACTTGTGAAGGGAATGAGGAAAGCAGTGTTTTCAGGATGCTGATGCCAGGCCTATCACCAGCTGAATAAAAGAGGTACTACCCCTGCCCTCAGAAAAGTTATAATGAGAAGTTTGTTTTTTCTTTGTAGGGAAGAGAATCTAACGTTTCCTAAGCTCCTGTGATATGCAGGGTCCTTTGTGACCTGATATCATTTAATCTCAATTTCTGCAGGACTGGTGGTTGGTGATATTATGGCCATTCTATGGATGGGGAAAGAAGCTCAGTTTCTCAAATTAACGTCATTTCCTGAATTATATACTTTAAAAGGGTGGATTTTATGGCATGTGAACTAACTATATCTCAATTTTTTAATTGATTTTATTTCATAGAATTGCCTATAGGTTTTTGAGGATCTTTCATTAAAAGTGATATCTTTAAAATAATTCTCAAAAATCCTGTGTTCAGAAAGGAATTTTTGTTTTAGTTGTTTTGTGGTCTTGACCCCTTTCTGAGCTTCTTGACATTTAAATAGGTCCATTTCAACATGAAACCCTGGCTTTTGTTGTTGCTTTACTTCATTTGGTAAAGATTCTTGTTTATAGTTATCTAGCACATACTGAGGGGCAGCTCAGAAATGTGACCTCTGGGCTGAGATTGTTCTGTAAATTTCAGCAGTACAATTTTGAAGGAAAAAAATTTTCAGTCTGATAAAATCAAATTTTACTTTTTGGGCCACAAAATAGTCTAGGAGATGTGAACTGGACTTAAATAAATGATTGGAATTTTAGGAGTGTTTTGATAGTGTATGTCTCAGCATTTTTAAAACTATGTTCTACCAAGCAAAATATTAATCAGGTGCTCTGTGAAATACAGGTCAATAATTATACCCCACAGAGCTGGGTCGTCAACACTGACAGCCCTTGGAATCACCTGGGAAGCTTTTAAAAAATATCCATTCTTGCGCTGCACCTCTAAAGATTCTGACTTAATTGATATGGAGTGGAGCCTGGTCATCAGTATTTAAAAAAAAAAAATTGCCAGGTGACTGTAGGGTTCTCTCAGGGAGGAGAACTATAGCCTCATATTTACAAAGTATATTAGCATACTGAGTGCTCTTAGAAGTCCTCCAATAAAGAAAAACCTGTTTTAACCCTGAATTTCTCAATTTATTTGCCCCTGTAAACCCCATCTCCTTTTTCCTTGCTACATTTTATTAACCCATTATACTATTCTGAAGAGCCGTATTTTATAGAATGCTAATTAAAGAATCTACTAGGAAATGAAATAGGATGTAAGTTTCTCATGTTATTTTCGCTCTAAGAGGACATCTAGGAATACTTTTCAGTTTCAGATTCCTCATCTGTAAAATGGGGATAAAAAGTAAAATCTGTCATACAGAAATACTGTGAGAGTTAAATGAGATAATGTATTTAAACACCTAGCATAGAGTTCAGTATTCTTTGGATAGTAGCAACAGTTAGAACTTGCACCATTACTGGACTCCCTAAGGCACCAAAATAGGTCTGGGTAATGGGATGTTAGCCCAGTCTGTTTTACCTTTGTAATACTCGTGGCACCTTCCTCGCCCCAGTCGCTAGAAAAGGCAGTGTTCTTTCACCAGCCCAAGAGGAGGCAAACACGCCCTTCTTCTAGTGGCCACGGCTAACTCTTCTTTTTCTGCCTTTTCCCAGGAAAGATGGTGAATGTACCCTTGGAGCAGCTGCCCCTCCTCTTTAAGGTGGTGCTGCATTCCTGCAAGACAAGTGTGGGCAAGGAGTGACCTGTCCCCAGCACCCCTCCTCAGGCCAGTGGCAAGGCCTGGGGTGGGCAGGACAGGCTCCGGAAGAAAGAGCCAGAGAGACCAAGATGGAGGCTGTGGAGCAGCCTTGCCAGTTGCCTCCATAGCAAAAGAGTTTTTGTTTGTTTGTCTTGTTTTTTTAACCTCATTTTTCTATATATTTATTTCACGACAGAGTTGAATGTATGGCCTTCAACATGATGCACATGCTTTTGTGTGAATGCAGCCGATGCATTTCCTTGCAGTTTACAGAATGTGAAGATGTTTAATGTTACAGTGTTGTCATTGTTTAGAGATAGTTCTTTTGTATTTTGAGGGAGAGGGTGGGATGGGGCTGAGATGACTATTTCCATAATATTGACAAAGATGACTACCTCAGTGGAAAGGGAGGGGTGTGACCAACCCTACTTTTTCCACATGTTCTCAGCAGATTCATACGTTTGTCTGTCAGAGAGCAAACTGCCTTTTTCTAGCTACAGAATTACCAGGTAAGAGAGCACACCATAAAAGGGAAAGTGGCATTAGGAGGTTTACTAAGCAAAGTGGGTGAGACATCGGGAACAGGACAAGAGATGAGGATTTAGCTGTCTCTTTTCTTTGGAAAGCATGAAAGCTGAGAGTTGGGCACAGTGACCACATCTAAGTTAGGTGTCCTCCCTCCGGACGAGTCCTCAGGGAGAAGGTTTCTTCTCTCACACCACACTGTGGGGCCTCCCCTCCCCACCATCCATACGACCACTACTAATTTCTGCCACTGTCAACTTTTCACCTAGGCAAAGCCCTAGCGGTAAGCTAATCCTTGGGATTTGCCTACCATCTCCCTTGGGGCTCACAGCTACCTAGTTTCCTTACTTTCCTTGGACTCATTGCCTCTCCCTTATAAACTTGACTTCCTATTGGCCCTTTGAAAAAAACAGGTGAGTTCAGAATGTCATGTCCAGAATCCTGATGCCCACTACTGATTTACTCTCCTTTCACCTTCAGAGAGTAGTGGGACAAAGGCCAGACTGCTAATAGCATAAACACTCCTCTTTTGGAGTTCCCTGTTTCTCTCCCCACCCCATCCCATTCCACCTCCAGATCTGAATCTGAAACTGCAGTCTCTTTTCCAAACAGCTGGAAGGATCATTCACCCATCTGCTGACCAGAATTTTTGTCCCTACATTCTACTCCATGCTCTCCTAATCTGTCCCAAAATGAAACCAGGTTTCTTCAGAATAGTAAGCCCAAGACCCAGAGTGGCCCAGCTGCCCCTTAGAGTTATCAGTGGCCTGGCTGACCAAGGTCTGGAGGGCTGGAGTCCAAAGCTCCTGGAAGGGAAGGGGGGCCTTAAACTACCTCATGTTCCTAAAGGCCTGGCTGCCCCCTCTGCAGGTATGGCCTGGACCCCTTGTTCTTTCACTACCTGCCCCACCTAGTCCTGGGAAATGTTCCTTACCCTCTTGACTTTGACCAGCAGTCACACAAGGTCTGTCATGGAACTCTTTCTGGTGCTTTTCCCTCCTCTGCCTTACTACAGCAGTTGTCCCTGCCTAAACCCACATACCTCCCACAGCCAATGCAGCAGACAGGCCAGTTAGCTGGGTACATCCCTGGCTAGGCTTGAGGGGCCTACAGGACCTCCTTTTGCCTGTTTAGTCAAAGGCTGTTTGCTCTCTTCCCAGCTCAGCCTAGCACACTTACTCAGAGGGCCACCACATTGTGTGCATATCGGGTAGTCCATGTCAGATTGTAATTTTTTCTTTCCGGTAAAATGTTACGGGTACCAGCAGAGTGATGACTTTATCCCTTGATGGATCTAAAACTCAGAGCATTACTTCCCAATGCCGTTTCCCCATTTGCTCTGAGAAAGGAAAAAAAAAAAAGAAGAGACGTGGTCCTCAGGAAAAGCGCCAACCAGAATGTTTTTCACATGTCAATGGGAAGATTTGTGTGTGTGTATTTGTTTATTTCTAAATTCACAATAGTTTTGCTTTTCTGCTCTTTTATTTAACCAACTAGATCACACTCTGGCTACAGGTCAGACTCCGAGCCGCTTTCCTCAAGGTAGGGGAGGATACACATATCAGAGACCCCTTCTCCAGGATGGCTCTTACGTGCTGCATCTTTCTTTGCTAGACCTCCATCAGCCAAATTATTATTATTTTTTGAAATTGCTTTTCTCTTAAATTAAGCATTTTACTGGTTGGGTTGGGTATCAGAGGGAACTGCTCTCCATGAGGCAGCAACATGTCTCTTTAATAATGCAGCATTAAACAGAGCAAGTTGTTAATTTGTGGAATGGGGGAAAGGTTCTGCAAGTTGCCATTGTACAAATCCATTTTTACAAATGTTTGCAGCAGATTCCACAAGAACAAAGAGCCCATTCATTGCTGAGAGCCCTGCAGAATCTCTGAGCCAAGTGGCCTTGTGTTCCAAGCCGGAGCCTGACCTGTGGACCACCTTTAATGTCTTCTGCACCCAGTCCTTTTATGACGTGGGCTTTTTTTAAACAGGGTAAAGTGACTGTGTTGCGTCGCAAACTCAGGTATTATGAGAGGAAGGTAGGAGTGTAGCTAGCAGTGTGGAGACATTAGGTCAGCCACTAGATGTATTTGTGAATTCAGTTTGAAGGACACAGAGAAAGGTTGGAGGGGGAGGTTTGATGTGTTTATTTTTTGCCTTTCTTCCCATGATGTTTGGTTAACAGGTAGCCTTTTTGCTAGTGGAAAAGAAAAAAGTTGTGCATGTTGTCTGTAATTCCCTTCCCTTCTGTCCTCTCTCTGATCCCCTGCCACCAGCAGCACTCACTTTGAGTGAGAACTTTTCCACCATAAAAATATGACCCTGAAGGCTGTGTGGTAAAGGAGAATCCCACCTCATTGCACTGCGTTGAAACGTACAAGCTATTCCCATCCTTTCCCTTTGAATGTTTTCTTGACCCAAGACAGAAGTTTGGAATCTTGCAATTTCACCTACAACTCATGCTCTATGGCTACTTTGTAGACTTTTGGAGTCTTTCACAAGGCTTGGTGGCCTTACCCTCAGTCTGGAGAAACTCCCCAGAACCTGTCTCAAAGCACTCCATCTGGCTCAGAGGATACCCAGCCCCCCAGCCAGGCCTGATCCGTAAGTGAGGTGGGCAAACCTCCAGGGACAGAAAGCAGCAGGCAAGAACCTCTGTCCTGTTCCCCAGATCCAGAGGAGGAGGGATAGAGGGAACTGAGGGATCTCCATGGCATCATGACAGTCACCCTCTCCACAGCACCGTGCCTCTCACCTGCCACCCCTTGTCAGGGAAGAGAGTCCTGCCGTGGCCAGTGTGTCACCAGGTCCTTAAAGCCCTGGGCTCTCTGAGCTAGCTGCCTTGCTCTGCTGCCTATATCCTACCTTTGTTTGTTCTCAATTTACTGGGGAATGGGACAGACGGAGACAGACAAACCCAGTATGGGCAACATCTAGGCCATGTCCAAGGTTGGCCAAAGTAAAGGGACTCTGGCCTCCCAGCAGGGCAGGAAGTTGAGCAGTGGTTCCAAGTCTTTAGCTCTGGGCCCCTGGTCTATGTCTTTTTTTCCTTGTTGCTTTTTTAAATTTTGCAATTGTTTTAAGAAATCCAGTCTTTTAGACCAGCCCTTTTATTAAACTTTAAATTTTTCTTTGATTTTTTTAAAGTAAAAAAAAAAAAATTAAAAAAAAAAACTAAACAAAAATCCCACCACTCTTACTTTCCCCAACTTGATCCATGAGAGTCTCCCTGCACTCCCCTCTGCCTTTGCAGTTGATTATTCCTCCCTTTTCCCTCAGCTTGAAGCATCTATGTCCAGTGTCTGTGAAATGATGTTTTATCTGTGTCTCAGGATAAGAAACGGCAATCATTCCACCAGGTGCTGGAAACTGGTTAGCCTTGAGGCAAGGGTTTCTAGGACCACAGCTCAGGGATGTGTATTTAATTACAGGGTCCCCAGAAACCCCTCTCCTGGCTACCACAAGCAACAGCTTCTTTTCTGGGCTTGGGAGCCAGACCTGGACTGTTTCCTCAGAGGCAGGGCCCCCAGAAAAGATGCTGGGGCTTCCTCTTTGGCCAGAGCTGGGCTCCCTTGAGACTTGAAGAATTCTGGCTGTCCTGCAACATGAGCCACAGTGACCCTGCCTCTACTGGCTCACAAGATGCCTGGTCCCTCTGCCTAATCCAGTCCCCATCTGGCCTCCCTTCTCTGGGCCTGTGGCCCTCAATGGGCCACAGCCTGCTCAGGAATCAGTTGCAGGCTCAAATGGAATCTGTGAATCAGGCCAGAGCTTGCTTCGAGCCCAAGAAAAAAGTTGTCTTAATGGTGGAGGCTAGTCTTCCAAATCCGAGAGCCAGCCCTGCCAGCCAAAGGATCATTTTTGCCCTTTGGTGACCATTGTTTTCTTTCTCTGAAATGTCTTATAATAAGTGATAATGTTGTTGACTCAAATTTCCATGAAAAAGAAAAAAAAAAAAAACTACCTCTTGAGTGACATCCTGGTCTATTCCTCTCTGAGGAATCTTGTGGGAAAAGAATACTGTAGCTCCTGCTCTGTTTACATGTTTCTGTTAGTAAAGAAACCCCGCCTGCCCTGGGGTGTTGGTGTTTTTGTCTATGTTGCCATCCCAGGCCTGCGATAGGGGCTTGTGGCTGTGTTGTAATGTCTGGGCCATGTCTGGGGAGTCCTTCCCACCTGCCCAGCCAGGGACTAGCCACCCCCTTGAAGAGGCTTCCATTTCCTTCCTATGACCCAAGGCACAGGGAGCACCACCTCCCGTGACCCCACCTTCAGGAGCTCTGGTGGCACGTGCATCCGTGAGCCTAGCCCTGGGCTACCTCCCCGAGGCCCACCTCTACCCACAGTCCTGTATAGGAGTCGAGTAAACAGGATGTCTCTGAGCCCTTGTCCCCAAAGGGCCGGCCAAGGGCTGCCCACCAACCAGGCTCCATCAATCCTGCATGACCAAGTGATAGTTGGCGGGCTCTGCTCCCCAGGCCCTCTGCTACCTCCCACCCTGCCGTCTGGCAAGGGCTGGGCCCTTTTCTGTGAATTGACTACCTGTGGAAATGTGACCAATTAGTGTGAAATGCATGTTTAGCAAATGTTAGGTACTGTATTTGAACCAATAAATGTGAATCCTTCTGCACATGGCATCTGTTTGTGAAGTGTGTGTGGGGTTCCGAGGAGGGACGATGGGGTGTCCTTAGGTGCTAGGTGTGCCTTCAGACCAATTGCTTCTGCTTGTAGCTGACACTCGCCCACTTCCTATTGCTGAGAGAGTCTGGCAGAGAGATATCTCTCAGAACTGTTTGAATCAGTGAGCCAATACTGACTGAAGTGCCTGCTCTGTGTGCCAGGCAGTGTGTTGGGACTTTTCACAAACCTGAACCTCCTTGAACTTCAAGAATTATTACCTCTATTTTGTAAATGAAGAAACTAAGGTTAAATGAGGGTAAGGGACTAACCAGCCAGAAAGTGGCACAACTAGAGGAACTGAGTCTAGCAGGAGAGGCAAACTCAGACCTTTGAAGTACAGTGGGATCAGGATTGGAATTAAGGATGTATATGGGGATGTGTATGGACGTTTATGTCACTGTGGTCCAACCAATTAATGCCTGCCTTTCCAGAAAATAGATGAGGTTTTCTAGAGCTGAGAAAATGGAGTCTCTGAGAGGAGAGGTCATGGGACTCAGGAGGAGCTTCACAGATGAGTGTTGAAGGTAAGCCTTGAAGAAAGTCACCAAACAGAAAGAGGAGGATAGACCAAGTCAGAGGGGTCAACAACATGTTTGAAGGCCCAGCTGTGAATCAGAAACATATGGAATATTCAGACATAACAGGGTTCTGCCATGGCAGGAATGGTGGCAGATGGGAGGTTTTTGCAAGAGTTGAGGCTGGAGAAGCACTTGGAGCCTTGAATGCCACATTCAGGAGTTAGAGGAAGGAAAACCATCTGCTAAATCTCAGGAAAGAGCTAAATCTCAGTGACAGCAGTGTGCTGGTGGGTGGCCTGCCTGTATGTCACTATGGTCCAATCAGTTAATACCTGTTTTTCCAGAAAATGGATGAGGTTTTCTAGAGCTGAGAAAATGGAAGCTCTGAGAGGTCAAGGGATGTGCCCAGTCACACAGGAAGTGGCAGAGTTCTGACTTGAACCTAGATCTGCCCAACTGTCCTGTAATCCTGCTGTTCCTACGATCAGAGAAGTGGCAGAGTTTGGGTTGAGGGTCATTTGAAGACAGACAGGAAAGATGAAAGCTCAGTTTGGGAAGATAAAGGCTGAGGAGTCTGATCAAGTTCTGTTAAATCCCATGTGTGAAATGAGGGGAAGCCCAGCTGCCTTCCCATACCTCAGCCTCCTCCAGCACAAGGGACCAGAGAGCCCTTGAGGTTTGAAAGAGATGGTTTTAGAATAAAGGGAATGCTGCAGAACTAATTAGTAGATTCTTTTTTGCCCCACAAGAGGGAACAGATAAGACACAGAGGTGCAAGGAACATATTTGCTAAAAGCCTCGTAGTGAGTGCCAGGCTCTAGGATTGGTGTTTTACATGCCTTGGCTCCTGTAATCCTCATAACAATTTTGCAAGGTATAGGTCTCAGCCCCGCTTTACTCATAAGCAAATTGAGGCTCGAGGAAGTTAAACCATTTGCCTAAAATGACACATGAGTAAGTGACAGAATTGGCTTTTGAATCCGGGTCTATCTGATACCAAAGTTACAACAGGCTTCCTCCCTTCTGGGCCTTAGCAACTCAAATAGTGCTGAATATGAATGTCTGGAGTTTGTAACAAAGCTCAGGAATGGCCTTTGGTTGAACTTTTTGCTATTAACAAAACAAAACTCTATTAAACTAATAAAGGATTAATTTCTATAAGAGGTGAATGAATAGACCCAAATTGATGTGAAAAGCAGTGCTGTCCCAAGTATATGTAGAATGCTACAGACACCAAATTGTGGTTTATCAGAAGGTAGAGAACCCACAGGTGTCTTCATGGGAAGAGAAGTAGGAGTTCTACTGCCGAAAATCTGGGAAATACTGCACTCACTTTACCTTCCTCTTATTGGTTCCCAACCTTCGCTGGCATATTAAAGGCTTTGAGAAGTCCTACCTAAAGAAAACTTTAATTTTGTTTAGCTCAGGGTCTACCAAAGGTATTTGACCATGGACCATTCTTTCCTCCTGTTAAAATTCTGTTGGGACAGTGTTCCATGGAATAAAATTTAGGACACTGCTCTAAATTTATAAATTGCTACTTAACTAATGCTGAACTTTTGGTTTCTTTGAGTGCCAGGCAATAACCTGGAAGTAAAGAATAATAAAGTAATTAACATATATAGAGCAAGGCTAAGTGCTGTGCTAATAAGCATTTTATGTGCATTTGATTACTGATTCCTCAATCCTATGAAGTTGATGCTATAATGATCCCATTTTACAGATAAGAAAACAAAGGCCCAGAAAGGGTAAGTAATGTGCCTAAGGTTACATAACTTGTATGTAACCTCAGGAATGAATAAAAACCAGCACTGATTGAGTGCCTTCTACTAGGATCTGCAGAGACCCTTATTCTTAAGCAAACCCTCTGAGGTAAGATCATCTCTGTTTAACTGAGGAGGAAACAGGGCATGCTGGCAGCTCTGGGTTGTCAGAATCTGAAGCCAGAAACCCCCAGAAATGGTGGGCAGGGGAGGGTGTTAGGATGAGGTTGGACGTGGCTACATGGAGCTCTCTCTCGGGGATCATTTTCCTCAGGCAGATTGTGTGACAGCATACACATCAACCAGGGCTCTCACCGCCTGAGTTCTAATTCCACCTCTTTCCTTTTCCAGTCATATGTGGCCTTGGCCAAGATAGATACCTCTCTCATCCTCACTGTCCCTGTCAGATAAATGGAGTTGACGGTGCTTGTATCTTGGAGGTTTGAGGAGGATTCACTATAGCTGGTTCAAAGTAGGGGCTCAATGAAGTCAATCCAATAAAAGGAAGCTGTGTGAGGGGAGCTGCAACGCCTCATACTCCAATAGCAGAAACCCAGAAAAGCCAGAAGCCCCCTCTCTGACTTGGCCTGGCTGCCCACCCAGGTTTTAGGTCCACAGTGGTAATCAGCCTCTCTCAGATCCTGTGGCAAAAGTGCCCAACTGTCAGACCCAGGGCTCTTGGAGTCTTGTTCCCTTGGCAACAAGTCTCACCATGGAGACCACAGCCCCATCCTTGCCCTCCCTGCAAGCTCCCTCTCCACAGACCTTCCGTATTCAACACCTAGTCCTAGGAGCAGTGTAGGAACTAAGGAAAGCTTCAAGGAGGCCCTTCCTCAGGCTGAGGACTTTGAGGCACAGCCAGGAAGAGAGGCAAAGGGAACTCCCATTTTTTGTGTCTACTCTATGCTTAGCAAGGTTCTGAGGGGTCTACATATGTGGCCTCATTTAGGTTGAAAGTCAGACACTCACCCTATTTTATGTAAGTGGAAACTGAGGCTCAAGGAGACAAGATGGACCAGCTCAAAGTCTCACAGCTGGTCAGTCTTGGATCGAGACCTGAATCCAGGGTTTCTGAAGCCCTGCTTTCCCTGCAGCTCCCCCTGCACCCACCCCCCCATACACACACTGTCAAGACACAGCCTCCAGCCTCAGTCTGGGGAGGGTTAGGTAGGTGGGTGAATCCCCTTTGCTCTAGGCCTCTGCTGGGAGCAGGAGCAGCAGTCCTTTGAGTTCTGGGCTGGCCTCTGGCAGCAGCAGTGGAGGAACTGCACTATTTTAAGCCAGGGCCGACGGGCCCCATGTGGGCACAGGGAGGGTGGCCTCGGGCCCTTGGCCAGCTTCCCGGAAGTCACCACGGCCTCCCTCCTCTCCCCTGAGCAGCTTTCTGAGGCAGTCACTTCCCTACAAACAGGAAGGAGGCTCTCAGGCCGAGACCTCCAGCCCCAGCTTCCTCCTCTTACACCCCCACCCCCGCAGTCTTAGCTAATACATGGGGAGACCCACCAGCTCCAGGCCCTGATCAGTGTCCATTATCTGGGCTGTCTCTTAGCAGGTGGGTGGGAGGGGGTCTGGACTTCTGCTGCTTGGGCTGTCCCGGTTCACCCATTACAAGTCTAAGGCCTTCACTTGCCCAGGATCCTCCCCCACAGCCTGATTTCTCCTATACATTCCCATTGAGGCTGGCCACTCTGAGCCAGAAAGAAGAGCAGAGGTATCCCCAGACTTGGTCCCACTCAAGGACCTTAGGGAGAGACAAACTGGGACATTCCCAGAGAAAGGGGCAAAAACTGATAGACACATTGACTGTGGCGGAGACAAAAGCAGAGAGAGACAGCTGCAAAGGGCTGGGGCCAAGAGGGCAGTGGGGTGTCTCTGAGTGGTTGCTCCTGACCACCTCCTAGTACAGGCTCTGTCTCAGGGCTGTGGGGGCCCACCGGCTGCATGGCTGAAGTGGAATGTGGGGAGCAAGGCTGGGTCACCCCTTGAGGGCCAAGCGTGTGCACTGTAAGATAAACTACCCCAGGAAGGGGGCCCCAGCTGCGGCTGCATGCTCCAGGAGCGTGGCGGAGAGGCCCGGGCCCAAGGCTGGAGCCCCAGCCCTGCCAGACACCCATCTCCTGCATCTCCTCCTGAGGGTCTCCACCAGGCCTCACAGTCTGGAAGGTCTCAGGACCCTCAGCCTAGCCCTTGAGGGCATGCAGATTGCCATTCATAGAAGAGCGGGGCGCCCTGGGAACACCACCAGCCACAGAGTCTTACTTCTCCAGCTCTGGCTGCAGCCCTGGCTCAGGTGAGGCAGCTGGGGGCAGGGGTGGTCTCTAAGCCGACCATGCAGAGCAGGCCTCCAGCACAGGGGCCCTGTCATGGAGCAGCTCAGCAGGACTGTGATTTGTCCCCATGTGGCTTTGCACACTCGTGCACATGTGTGAGCCTATGTGCACATGTCCATGTGCTTACATTTCCACGTGTTGCCAGGAGCCCCACTCTGCCTCCACAAGTCCTTGCTCTCAGGCTAGAAAAGTAGCCCCCAGAGGCACCTGGTCTCTCCCACCCTCACCAGGTGGTCCAGCCCCGAGAGCCATGAGGCAGAGGGAGAAGAGCAAGCAGGTCTTTTGCCGTCCCCCGGCCCCCCTCCCCACACTGCAGCTGAGGCTCCCGCCGGCCACGGCCTTGACCCGGCACTATGGACTTCTCTGACATTGGCATCGGATCTGAACATCTGGCAGCAGGCTGATAAGGGGTGCAGCGGAAACTGCCTCTGCTGCTGCCAGCAGCCCCACCCCCTCCACTGCCCTGCAAGGGGTCTTCACGTCCACACTCTCTCTCTTTCCAGCTCAGGGCCCCTGCCCCTCTCATTCTCTGCTTCAGCCAATCTCTCTCTCTCTCTCTCTCTCTCTCTCTCTCTCTCTCTCCCTCCCTCCTCTCTCTCTCTCTCTCTCTCTCTCTCCCATTTCTTGTCTCATTCCTTCTCAACCCCCCCATTCCTCTCTTCTCTGTCTCTCTGTCTCTGTCTCTGGCCATCTCTGCATCTGTTACGCTGTCAATGGGTCTCCCTTTTCTCATTTTCTGCCTCATTCTTTCCATGGCTTCTCTCTTTTTCTGTCTTTCTTTCTACACTGTACCCCAACCCCAGCGTGATGGTTCTTTCTCTTCTCCATTTCAGTTTCTGGGTCTCTGGTTTGTTTGTTCCTTGTTCCACCTCCAGGAAATAGGACTGGCACTTTGGGAAAGTCCCCACTTAGAAGGAGATCCTGGGCTTTGTTTGCCTGAGGAGGGAGGGAGGAGGGAGCCTGGTTCAGGACTACACCCCTTCTCCTTCCCCTCTGGGTGGGTCTCATGGCCTGGGACCACCTGGGCTGGAGCTGGAAGGAAAGGACAAATAGGCCACCCAGGGGCCCCAGCAGAGTGGAGAGGATGCTGTGTCTGAAAGCCCAGGTTCTGGACTCCCACTGCCTAGATTTGAATCCTGATTCCATCACACCCTTGTTCTGTGACTTTGGGAAGATGCCTCATCTCTCTGAGCCTGAGTTTCCTTATCTCTCAAATACTGTTCATGGAAGGTGAGGGGAAAATACTACCTACCTCCCAGGATGGTAGAGAGGTGACTGACCACAGGTGTGGAAAGGTTAATAGGGAACGAAGCAAATAAGAAGCACTTTAGTGTTAGGGCCTTGCACTCCCAGCATGCCTCATCCAGTAAGGGTGAGGGCAGAGGGGGCAGCACAGAGGAAGAGGATGTCAGTAAACATCCAGGGTGATTGGGGTGAGGAAAACCCAGCCCGAGTGGTGGAAAGTAACAGTTGACTGCATATAGAGAAGGCGGCAGGACAGGAGAACAGGCAGCAGAATTCTACACCCTCAGGCAGCATGTGGATACAGCGGCAAGCAGTCATTCAACAGACACTCGCTGATGCTGGCTCTTTGATGGCTGCTGTGGACTCAGAAATAAATCAGCCCTGAGCCTTTCCTTGAGGGTTCCCCAGGCTGGGGTGAGTCATTCTATCACAGAAGGGCAAACAGTGTTCAGGATGATGTTGCAATCTCAGACTCAACACAGAGAGGGCCCCTAAGGACAGACCTACCAGTCCTTTGGTTGGTTGGTTTGTGTTTTGCCAACATTTACTGAGCACATACAACATGTCAGGCAGCCACTGAGTTGTCTCATTTTGTCCTCATTATATGGAGAGGATGTGAGACCCAGGGAGAGAAAGTGACTGGTCCCAGGTCACACAGCTAGAACATGGAAGAATTGGGATTTAATATAGAGTCTCTGCCACTAGCGCCTCAGCAGTTCTTCTCCAGACTCAAGGCCTTATGAGGAGACTGGCAAAGCCAGGCTGGTTCTTTCCATGGTGCTGTGATGTTGAAAGACCCTGTTTGTCCTATTTAAGAAGGTGGGGAAATCACCTTTGCACCTCTTCTGATGGGATACTTTGTCAAGTAGTTTTAGAATGACTCAATATATCCATGATTTGTAAAAATTAAAAAAAATTTTTAACTTCATCCCCAAAACTTGACAAAGTATCCGATCAAAAGAGGTGCAAACGACCATGATTTTTTGTTGTTCAGTTTTGTTACACGTATATGATATATTGGTGATATAGGGTATTTGCTGGAATACTTCTTTTTTAAATGCAGAGGATGAGTGGTATTAATCCAGAAACAAAATCATTATATTAAAATGGGGAGACTAGTTAGGTTCAGTCATATGTGAGAGAAGTGTATCCTGTAAGAACTTCTATGGGTAAAAAAGACAATTATGAGGTCATGCACAATGGGGAATAAGTTGCAAACTATGTCATAGGTAGAATTAGAATATATTGAATCAGTAGAATCAGTCAGTTATGATTGTCAGAAAACGTATTGTCCTGTGTGTATTTTCACAATAAAAAAAGTCTTACCTATCGTGTTAATCATTTCACAATATATGTATATCAAATCATCATGCTATATGCCTTAAACTTATACAGTGACATATGTTAATTATTTCTCGGTAAAACTGGGAAAAAATGTTTTAAGTGGCACAATGAGGAAGACACATTAGGTTTTAAATATAGTTGGCTTTAGTTATACAGAAAAATCCCTCTCATCCCAAGCCAGATAAGTGAGGTGTTCTACGTGATTTGCCTATTTCCTCAAATGAAGGGAGTTGTGTGTGGATTCTCCCATGGTCCCCCTGTGCCCCTCCCCACCACCTTGAACAAGAGGCTGGGAGGTAAATCCTCTGAGGGCAGAGACTTCTTTCCTTTACTTCCCTTTCCTCCAGTGCCTGGACCAGTGTCTGGCACCTAGTGTGCCCTCAGTGACTGTGAGATGAATGGAGGAATGCACAAAAGAATGAGTCATGCATGGGAGGGGTGCAGAGCAGAGCAATTGGGCCCTCCGAGACCAAGACGTGTGTAGGCCTGGAGATTGGATAGGGACACCCTCAGCTGCATGGGGAGGCCTGGCCTAGAAAAAAACCCCTTCCCTCCGCCCTGCCCTAAATTTCCTGGTCTAGCTACCCACTTGGCCTACCCTGGGGCCACTGTAGCCAACCACCTGGCTCTGGAGGCAGTCTAAGCCCAGCCTCAACTTTCCCAGCTGCATCAGCAGTCCTCAGTGGATGGTGATGTTCAGAGAAGCCAACGTGGTATGCACACATGGGGAGGTGTTTATTCAGCTCACCTGCTTGCCTTCTGTCCCCCTCTTCCTTCCTTCACCTTCTGGAAGAGTAAAAAGACCAGGCCAAAGCTGCAGGGCCACCTGGTCAAGTCATCCATGCCCCTGCCTCCACGCCAGCCCGACCTGACTCCACTCCATGTCTGGGACAGGCCGGACCCCGCTCGCTGGGCCAGGCCCCAGGGAGGTAGCCATTCAAAGGGAGAGAGGCCGGGCTGCAGGCTGGGTGGGGGAGCTGCCCATAAATCAGGCCCCACTCCCACCCAGTCGCTAACAAGCGGGGCTGCCTACCCGCCTACGTGGGGTCCCTGCCTCTGGGCTGCCACAGCAGCCTGGAACAGCCAGCTGGCCAAGGCCTCCTTGAGTGCCTTGGCCTCCGCCCCCATCCGCAGCCCCGAGATAGATAGGGGTATTTTTTTTTTCTTTTAGGAGAAGAAAAAAAATAGACCTAAATGAAGAGAAACACCAACAAAGAAGGAGAGAGGCCTGCAGAGTCACGTGGGGGCAGAGACCAATTGGGCCTCCGGTGGCCCCCCCACCCAGGGCGGGGAGGAGGAGGAGGACGGACGGACAGGGCCAGCCTACTGTCCGCCTGCCGCCAGCCGTGGCGTGAAGGAGCTCCCGTGTGCCCACAGTCGCCACTGCCCCACCTGGGCTGCTGGAGCTTCCGCTAGGACCCCTGGTGCCCAGTGTCCACCCTCATCCAGCGTGAGAGCTCGCCTTCCGCTCCGTAAGTGAGGGCCTGGGCCCAGGCCTCTAATGGCCAGCCTCCCTCCTCAGTGCCTCCCTGCGGCCTGGGCCGGCCACTGCCTGCTCTGCTGAGTGACTGGTGCCCGCTACTCTGGGCAGGGAAGGGGCCAGGGATCTCCCCAGACCTGCCCTCCCACCATGCTTCTGCCTCTTTTCTCCTGGGTGGCTGATGGGAGGAGCTAGGCCTATGGGGACAGGCCCTACAGGGGTCTGTGAGTGTCCTGCTGTCTATGGTTGCCCGGGTGTCCACAGGACTGTGTTGGCCCAAGCCTTGTAGTCTGTGAGTATGTCTGTGGTCCCTGGGTCCGTCTTTGGGTCTCCCTGAGAGTCTGTGCTGTCTCCATGGATGTCTCTGAGTCTCTGTGTAGATTCATGCATCTGTCTCCAGTATCCATCTGTCAGTCCTGGTTCTGTGGCTGGGCCAGGTCTGTGTTTGCTTCCCTGGGTAGGTGGGTGAGGGGCTGTGATTCCCCACATGTTGAGCTGGAACCTGGGGCTGTGAGGGGTGGGTGCCATGAAGCCTGAAGGGTCAACCTAAGGGCTTCCAACCAGTGATAGTGGAACCTCTGGGAGAGGGGATCCAGGTGGAGGGGGCAGGGGAGAACGGGCTCAGAGCCCAGCCGCCACCCCACCTGGGTCCCCAGCCCAGACTTGTGCTTACACTGCCTGGGTCTTCCTCAACAATGTCCGGGAGACCCCCGTGGGCTCCACCCTAGAGAAGCTGACTGGGGGTTCCTCAGCCCAGCCCTCCCCCTCAGTCCCCTTCACTGCGCTGCAGAGGTGGTGCTGCTCCTGTTTTCCACTTTCTGAGGGCCCTTCCCTGACGGTTCAGAGGCAGTAGCGCCAGCCCTCCAGCTCCTGCAGATACTCTTGTTTCTCAGGGGCTTGGGGTGGGGGGGGTGGGGGTGGGGCACCTGCAATAACTCTCTTTCCTCCCTCCTCACCGAGATTGTTTCATGAACTTTCACGGAAACCACAGAACCCCTTCTGTAGGGCCGATCTTTTCCATTTTATATATGGAGAAACTGAGGCTCAGAGAAGCGAAGTGACCTGCCGGGCTTGCATCGCAAGTCAGCCGCAGATTCTGCCCTTCATTCCGCTGAGTGAGCGAGATGGGACGTGGTCTGCGCGGGGTCTCGGGGCCTCGGCTCGCAGGACCAAGGCGCCAGCTCCAACCAAAGCCAGAGGCCTCGGGGTAGAGGCCCAGACGAAGCTGACCGCACCCAAGGGTCCGAGCCTTCAGCCTTCAGATTTGAGCCTTTCGGTCTCTGCGTCGATGTGAATGCATAATTGTGGTATTTCCCGGCTCGAAGATCGCGGCTTTTTGGCTTTGCTGTTCTCAACACTCTCTCGGACCCTAGGCGCCCCGAGGGGCAGCGGCAGGAGCAGGATGCGAGCAGGCGCCTTCCTCTCTCGGGTCTCAATTTTTTCATTTGAAAAATGAGAGTGACCGAGTAGACGTCCCCCAGCCCAGAGCAATGGCTCAGCCCGTCCCGGCTCGACCCGAGGACCCCTCTGTCCCGGGGCTGCGGGGCACTCTCTCTTGCCCTGCCCCCAGCCCAGGTGAGAGCGCAGAACGGGAGGGGAGAGGGATTTCTCCTGTCCCTGGGCTCTGTTCTCCGAGCTCCCGCGCCTTCTGTGGCTGGCTTTGGGTCCTCACCAGACTTCGGAAAATTCGCAGGGTGGGATTAGGACGACTCCCATTTCCAGCCAAGCAAACTGAAGCTCAAGGAGGAGAAAGAGCTTGTCCCAGGTCTCCCAACTGGACGCTCTGTGCTTTGCCAAACGCCACTTCGGTTCATCCGCACGACCACCCTTAAGGAAGTCCAGTCATCATTCCCACTTTACAGATGAGGAAACTGAGGACCACAGAGGGGAGGAGATTTGCTTAAAAATCCAATGAGGAAATGTGCCTGGGCCGGGGGAGAACCCAGTTTCTACCCTTGAACCCATACCTTGGCCACGGCCCCCCACGTTCGCCCTACCTACTTTCTACGCTGTCAAACGGCCAGCGCCCCCAGCGTGGCCCTCGCCAAGACTAAGCTGGATTTGCAAATAGGGACTGGCCTCCTTTCACCGCAGGCGGGTGGCCCGAGGCTCCCAGGCGCCTAGCACCTGCTCGGATTCCGGGGTGCCCGGGCTCTGGGAGCCGGGATGGGGATGTGGGGCGACAGGGTGAGGGGAAAGGCATGAACCCGTCTAGGGGGCGGCGGAGGGCGCGGGCCCGGCCGCCGCCCCCGGATACCGAACGCGCTGATATGGAGGGGACGGCCCCTGAACCCGGCGCAGTGGGTTCGCGCAGCAAGCACTGGCGGCGGAGGGGCCCGGGTCCCAGGTGCGCCTCAGAGCGGCCCTGGAGGCGGCGGGGGCGGGGAGGCGGGGTGGGGGAGCGCCGGGGCCCCGCGCCGCCAGCCCCGAGCCCCCGCCTCCTCGCCCCCGGCCCGAGCGGCCGTCATCGCGGGCGGGCGGCGCTGCGCCCGGGTGCGGCTCATCGCCGGCAGCGGCGGCGACGCGGCCAGGCGGTGCGGGGCTCGCGCTGGCGGGACGCGGGGCGCTGCTGCTCCCAGGAGCCGCCAGGTGGGCACCGGGCGGGCCGTAGCCGCCGTCGCGCCCCTTCGCGCTGCCCCGGCCCAGGCTCTGCGCGCTTCCCTTCTGGGGACTTCGACTCTCCGCCCGAGGTCGCTCCCCCCGCCTCGGGCTCGGCCTCTCTCTCGGGGGCCCGCGGGGTCTCCGCCCGAGGTCTCAGCGACTCGCGCCCCGCTAGCGGCTCCACGCCCTGCGCCCGCTGTCCCCGCTGCGCCCTCCTCGCCGGCTCTCCGCCCGATGTCTCGGTCTCGGCGGCACGGACTCGTTGGCACGGCCTCGGTCGGTCTCGGTCTCGGTGGCTGCCGCCCGCGGGCTTTGTCTCTCCCGGCCTGGGGGCCCGGCGGCTCCGCGTTTTCGGGCTCTCTGCACGGGCGCCGTCGTTCTCCGCCTCTCTCAGCTCGAGCCCATGTCCGGGTCCGACTCTGCCGGGCCGCGCCTCTGAGCTCGGGGCCCGGGTCCGACCGATTTCCGTGCGTCTTGCCGTCCCCGACCCCCTGGCCGGGCACCTCCGTCTCTCCAGGTTTTCTCTCAGTGTCTCTGTCACGCTCTCTGCCTGGGTATCTCCCAGATTTCTCTTGTCTCTCCGGTGTCTCGGTCTGTCTCTCCGTCTATCACTGTGTCTCTCCCAGGTTTTCTCTTTGGGCCTCTGTCTGACAGTGTCTCTGATCTCTCTATCTCTCTCTTTCGTTCCCTCTCTCCCCCCGCTCCCCACTCTCTACCATCTCCCTAGCTCTCCGTCGTTCTCATCTCCCCCAGGTTTTCTCTGACTGGGCATCAATGTTTCTCTGTCACTCTCGGATTTTCGTTGTCTCTGTCGCCCCGGGGAACTCTCTCCGTTAAGCAGCGTCGGTCGGTGTCTCTCGCTCTCTTTTCTGCCCATCTCTCGGTCTCTCTCAGACTCTGCCTCTGTCTCCCTCATCCCTGTCCGATACCCAGAACGCTTGGGCCCCACTCCGACCGGGTTCGTTGGCATCACCCCGGCGGGCGAGACAATCTCGTTTTCTCAGAATCGGGGTTTTGTTCTCAAACGAACGAATCCGGATCAAAGCGCATTTAATCCGAGAGTCCCAGATCGGACGCGGCGGGGGGCCGCTCAGGAGGAGCCCCTGGGAGGGTTGGGGAGCGCGCGGGGCGGAAGTGTGGGGACAGGGTCAGCAAGGGCCCGGCAGGGGAGCTGCTCCAGGCACGCGTGCTGCGGGCTGCTCAGGGCGCTCTAATAGGTGGCCTGCAACGGGCGCCCTCGACCACTGGCGCTGTGGTGGGGACCGGGGGCCGGGCCCATAAGGAGGGCACCCTGGGGCGCGCGGCCGCGGTGGTGCAGGACCCGCCGGACCCAGGTCCGCGGCGCTGCCAGTCGCAGTCCCGCCCGCGATGAGCCTCTCCTCCCTCCACAGGCGGACGCCGCGGGCATGGACTATTCATACGACGAGGACCTGGACGAGCTGTGCCCCGTCTGTGGGGACAAGGTGTCCGGCTACCACTACGGGCTGCTCACATGCGAGAGTTGCAAGGTGAGCGGGCAGCTGGCCGGCAAGGGACCGGCGTGGAAGGCTGGCGAGCAGCCGGCGGGAAGCGGCGGAAAGCCCTGCTGGGAAGTGCAGGGAAGGGGAGACGGGGCCTGTCCCCTCCCGTGCTGACTCCCCTCTCCCCCAGGGCTTCTTCAAGCGCACGGTGCAGAACAACAAGCACTACACGTGCACCGAGAGCCAGAGCTGCAAGATCGACAAGACGCAGCGCAAGCGCTGTCCCTTCTGCCGCTTCCAGAAGTGCCTGACAGTGGGGATGCGCCTGGAAGGTGCGCACGCCGCTCCTCCTACCCCTGACCTCTGATGGCGAGGGGGCAGGGGGTGGGGGTGGGAGAAGGCGTGAGGGGAGGGTACCATAGGTCTTCTTAAAGTTTCTGGGGCCAGGCGATTAGCCCCTCATGTGACATTAGGGCCCTGATCTCTATGGGGGAGGGGTGAGAACTGATGTCGGTCTGGGTGAAGGGATGCATGCAGGACCAGCTTGGGATGGCTTGAGAAGCATCTAAAAGTGAACCTCAGAGAGATGACCCTCTCCCCAGCCCTGTAGGCAGGGCAGCACAGGGCAGAGCCCCCCAGAGCTCCTCCCTCTGCCAGGAGTTCTGTCACACCCCCACTGACATCCCATACCAACCAGAGCCAAGGTTTTCAATACCTTTACTGGAGTTCAAGTCCCAGTGCCACCACTTACAGGCTGGGTGACATTGGGCAAGTTCCTTAACCTCTCTGAGCTGCAGACTCCCCATCTGAAAGATGGGCCTAAGAGTAACGCCTTCCTCCTTGAGTTAGTGAGAGAATTGTATGAAAAGCTCCTAGCATGGTGCCTGGAATGTAGAAAATGCTCAACAGGTTAGCTATTACTGTTATTCTTATTTATGTTATTATCTGTCCAGCATCACTGTGCAGCCTGCACTCACTCAGACCACCCATCTGTTCATCTGTCCATCCATCCACAAGATTCACTCAGTTATTCACTCAGCAGGTTTTAGCCAGGCCCTAGAGGGCTGGGTAATGGAGAAAAATCGCCCCCAGAGGACCCAGGCCCATCCTTGTCTCCCCACCCCCACCCCTAGCTCTCTGTCCGGAGGGGAGGAAAACGTTTTAGCAGGAAAAACTCAAACTCTTTGAGGGTGGACAGTCATAGGCTTCCACCCCGCTGGCCCCAGCCGGGCTGTGTGCCGAGCAGGCAGCTGTTGGTTAAAGTTTTTAAACAAAGTAGAAGGCCCCTGGTGGCTCTGAGAACTGCAGGCCACAAGTCCTGTCACCTAGAGGAAGGGCCCCTGATGGAAGGGGGATATCCTGTCCTGTCCAGAGAGCCCATGTGCCCAGCACCAGGTCCTGAGGGGCTCAGAAGAACTGGTTGTTGTGAGCTGCAGAAACCCCTCGCGGGGCCTGAGGGAGTGAAGCAGGGCTGCCCACCCCCATGGCAGGAAGGTTGGCTGCATGGGCCCCGGAGACACGTCCCTTGCTGAGCACCGCCCTCTTCCTCCTCCTCTCTCCCTTCTCCTGGAGCCCAGGGTGGGGTCCTGTCTGAGCAGGGGCTGGGGCCACACTTCGGCTGCAGAGACACACCTGTTGGGTCCGGCTGGTGACACATTCTTGGCCAGGTGGAGGGACATCTGGTCAGCAAGGGAGGTGGTCCCTTCCTGCCAGCATAGAGCCCCAGTCAGCCCTAAACTCAGCTTCAGATTTGAAGGCAGCGGCAAAAACCCGAGTCATTTTGAAACAGGGATTCAACAGAGTCAGGCAGTCAGTCAAGAAGCAGCTGGACACTGGGGACCCACCTGTGAACAAGGCTGACCAGAGCCCACTTCCTGTCACCATCTCAGGCCCTATGCTGGGCACCTGAACCCCTGCTGAGCCCCCAGAAGCTCTCAGCCTGGGTCCATGGTACAGTAGCACTCAGCAGGACGAGAGTGGGCAAGAGACAGGACATCCGGGACAAGAACAGTGGCTGCTACCTGGGTGAATCCAGGAACACTTTGGGTGTTTAGTAGGCATGAGAGAAGGAAAGGGTTTGAGGCAGAAAGAATACCAGAGGCAGGGTGGAGGAAGTGCCAAGCAGAGGAGCAGAGAGAGTAAGGTGGAGTGGAAAGAACACAGGGTCTCATGGTGGGCGGCGGGGGGATGATGGAGAGGTGAACAGGGCCTTGAACGCCGGGTTAGGGAGATTGACTTCCTCTGAATGCCAGGTTAAGGGCACTGGAGGAGCCATGAGAGGTACTGAGCTGGAGAGTGACCCAGTCAGATCGGTTTGGGGTAGTATGGCGGGTGGCCTGGAGCCGGTGAGCCTACCCCTCTGCCTCTGCCCACAGCCGTGCGCGCTGACCGCATGCGGGGCGGCCGGAACAAGTTTGGGCCCATGTACAAGCGGGACCGGGCCCTGAAGCAACAGAAGAAGGCACAGATTCGAGCCAATGGCTTCAAGCTGGAGACAGGCCCCCCAGTGGGGGTGCCCCCGCCGCCCCCTCCCCCGCCGGACTACATGCTGCCCCCTGGCCTGCATGCACCTGAGCCCAAGGGCCTGGCCTCTGGTCCACCTGCTGGGCCACTGGGCGACTTTGGGGCCCCAGCGCTGCCTATGGCTGTGCCCAGCGCCCACGGGCCACTGGCTGGCTACCTCTATCCTGCCTTCCCTGGCCGCGCCATCAAGTCTGAGTACCCGGAGCCCTACGCCAGCCCCCCACAGCCCGGGCCGCACTACGGCTACCCAGAGCCCTTCTCCGGAGGGCCTGGTGTGCCCGAGCTCATCCTGCAGCTGCTGCAGCTGGAGCCAGACGAGGACCAGGTACGGGCGCGCATCGTGGGCTGCCTGCAGGAACCGGCCAAAGGCCGCCCCGACCAGCCTGCACCCTTCAGCCTCCTGTGCAGGATGGCTGACCAGACCTTCATCTCCATCGTGGACTGGGCACGCAGGTGCATGGTCTTCAAAGAGCTGGAGGTGAGTCCCTCCTCCCACCTGGCTGGCCGCTGGTTCTGGGGTGTCGCCTCAGCTGCCCAAGTCTCAGTCTTGGCCACCCCTTGGGTGGGGCTCTCCTGCCCACTGGCTTCAGGCCCTGTCCGGGGACAGGGAGGCCACACTGGGGACATGAGGAGTGTTTCTGGTCCATCACAGCCTTCCTTGTCCCTGTCCCGCCTCCTCACTCACCCCTCCCTCTTTCTCCTTCTCTGTTCCCTGAGTGTCTATCTCTCATGGCCTCTGGTTCTTTCACCTCTGCCTCTGTCTCTTTCTGTTGTCTCTCTTCCTGGTGTGCTATCTCTCTGCTTCCCTGTCTCTCTCTAGGCCCTTCAGTCTTTGTCTCTTTCTCTCCCAGTCTGAGTCTCTGTCGACATTTATCTTTCTTTCTCTGAGACCCTGGGCTCTCGCAAAGGACTAGCTCAGTCCTTGGGAGGCTGTCTCTGGTTGCCCCAGCCCAGTGTCAGGAAGAGGGTCCAAGCCATCCTGTCCTCTCATTTGGAGAGGCCACCACTCCCTGCTAGCCTCAGGTATCACAGAAGGGGTCTTAGTATCTCAGAGTTTGGGATGCTTCTCCTTCCCAGCTAAGGTGAAAGATCTTACTGTCCCTGCATGTCTCATGCACGATCGTTAGTCCCACGTGTAAATGTGTGTGTCTGTGTGTGCAGGGAGTGCTAGGTGGGAGGGTAAGTGGGGGATTGCAGGACCCGCCCCTCATCTTCCAAATGCCTCGGCTGTAAGGCCTTCCATTCCCCTGGGTTGAGGTACCTGCGGCTAAAGTAAGCAGGAAAGCAGCAGGAGAAACTAAGGACAGACAAGGAAGAACTTCCCATTCACCCTGCCTAGTGGTTTGAAGCACCTGAAGACTGGGAGCTGCCCCTCTAGTGCCCTGGCTCCCTATGATCAGGGTTTCTGCCAACTTCAGAGGCCCCCCCTCCCCCAAGCCTGGCCAAGCCCATCCTCCCT
Source organism: Hyperoodon ampullatus (assembly GCF_949752795.1). Taxonomy (NCBI): domain Eukaryota; kingdom Metazoa; phylum Chordata; class Mammalia; order Artiodactyla; family Ziphiidae; genus Hyperoodon; species Hyperoodon ampullatus. The sequence continues at coordinate 10,982,861 of NC_136919.1, forward strand.
GGCCTAGACGGAGACATGATAGGCCTTTAGTTCAGGCCTATTGATGTTTGCCTTTCCCAGGTCAGTCCCCTTGGCTGTTCTGGGACTGGGTGTAAACAGCAGGGCCTGTTGCCCTCCCTGCTTGGGGCCACTGCAGCCTTGAGCTGCACTGTCAGTGCTGACGCCACTCAGGCCTGGGCTTCCTCCAGGGACATGTGGCCGGATGGGCCAGGGGTACTGTCTGCAGGGTCTGGGCTGGGCATGGGGGTCAGGGGGGATAAGATGAAGCCTGGGCACTGTGAACCCTCGAGGCATCATGGAGCTGGGCGCCTGGGTTGCTCTGGGGCCCAGAGCAACCAAGCATTGGCTGTAACGCCTTCTGCTTCTACTGTGGAGGGCCTGTCGTGGCTGAGGTCTGGGGATGTGCCGGGTGTCTGTCATGGGGAGGGACTTCTCACCCCTGCCCCCTCTCTAGGCTGACCTCATGGGTAGAACAAGAGGCAGGGCCTCAACCAATCCCAGGTGCCTTCCACTCGTGGCTGGAGGCCCTGGTATGGGAGGAGGATCCCAAGACCCTTCGGTTGGTTGCCAGCTTTCCCTCCAGGCTTCCCATGAGCCCCCAGTTCAGAGGGGAGGAGGAGCAGAGCATTCCTGGCCTTCCAGAATCCTGGATCCAGGGGCAGGGCACTTCCTCTGGCCGCCTTCCTGGTCTCTCGGGGTTTTTCACGCAGGATGGGAAGGGCTTTTGTCCAAGCTTAGCTGAGTGTTTTTTCCTGCTTCTGGTTTCTCTGTGGTCCAAACCTTCCTGCTTCCCCTTCCCAGAGTCTCTGAATCAAGCCCAGGAATATATGAACCATCGTTACCAGCCTCTGTAAAGGAGCCTTGCAGATAAGTACCAGCCCAGCCCTTAGAGGGCCTCTCACCAGCCATGTGGAGCTTCTTTCCCACTGGTCCAATAAGCGCTGGGCTGATGTCTATTTGCAAAGCCAGAGGTAGGGAAGCAGAAAAGTGTGAGGGGAGCTGAGTGACTGTTCTCTCTCTTTTAAAAAAAATATTTATTTATTTATTTATTTGGTTACAGCAGGTCTTCGTTGCAGCAGGTGGGCTCCTTAGTTGCAGCACATGGGCTCTTTAGTTGTGGCATGCGAACTCTTAGCTGCGGCGTGCATGTGGCATCTAGTTCCCTGACCAGGGATCGAACCCGGGCCCCCTGTGTTGGGAGCATGGAGTCCTATCCACTGTGCCACCAGGGAAGTCCCTGTTCTCTCTTTTGACTGACCATTCATTCCTCACCTCCGGGCAGGACACAGCAGACAGCAGAGGGGGCTCCCTAGCTCTGAGAGTGGGGTAGCCCTTGGCCTGTGCATAGGGACACTGAAATGAATTGGACCCAGGAGGTTGCCAGGCTAGAGGAAGAGACAGACATGCACATAGGTAATGCCAACACAGGGTGCCCGGGGCTCTGACAGCAGTAGAAAGGGGCCAAGGGAGGCCAGCAGGAGAGCAAATGGCTCTGTGTTAGAAAGTCAGGGAAGGTTTCTTTGATCTACACCTCTCCAGAAAGCAGTCTGAGAAGGTTAAGGGCGTTCTGGCAAAGGGGACAGCAGAAGACCCAGAAGTGTGAAAAGGTACCATGTGTCAGGGAGTCCCAGGTGGTCTTATGAGGCAGGGCTGGAGAGGTAGGCAGAGTCGGAAGCAGAGCTTGGACCAAGAGTAGGTCCTTTGGCAGTGGGTGACGGACAGCCTGCCTGGGAAGGGCAGGCTCCCACCACAGAGCCTGAGCTCTCCCCAGAGGCTTGCTCAGCCCTCTGTGATGCTGATGATGTCTTGCTGTCCAGGGGAGAGACTGGGGTCTTTGCTGAGCTGATATTGGGGCTCCAGATGCCCTTTGGGGTTGTCCTCCTCCAGCCTCTTTCCCAGCTTGGATGTCCCTCTGCCTCCAATTTTTTGGGGGGAGGTGGGGCAGGCCGTGCGGCACGCGGGGTCCTAGTTCCCTGACCAGGGGTCAAACCTGTGCCCCCTGCAGTGGAAGCACAGTGTCTTAACCACTGGACTGCCAGGGAAGTCCCTCTGTCTCCATTTTTCCACCTCATGCAATCACGGTGTGTTAGATCTGACATGGTGCAGAGGTTAGTAACATACACCAGAATCAGAGAGGCCCGTGTTCAAGTTCCATATCTGCCACTTATCTGGTGCGAGACTTTGGGCAAGTGACTTTACTTCTCTGGGCCTCAGTTGTCCCTATCTGTAAAAAAGGGGGAGTTGAAATAGTAGCCACCTCTTAGGGTTGTTGGAAGGGCTTAGTGAGCTAGGGAAGGTAAAGAATTTAGCACAGGGTGCAGCGCCCAGGAAGTGTTCAGTGAGTGGGGGCAGTGGCTCCCTCCCTCGCTGGGCCCCTCTGCAGCGGTACCATTGAATCTAACCTTGCAGGTGGTAGACAGGTCTGGCCAGGAAGAGGGAGAAAAGATACATCGTGTCCACGCTCCTCTGAGCACTAGAGCTCTGGGAGAAGACGGGGGCCCACCTTGCCCTGGGCTTCCAAAGCAGCTTCATACCTGCAAGGTAGCAGAAACTCACCTGTACATACTGCTCAGTGGGGGCAGGGTGTAGGCCCAGGCAGGCAGCCTCTGTGCACAGTCCCCGGGAAGGACAGCTGGGAGGATGCAAGACAGGAATCAGGGAGGTGGAGGCGAGGGCCAAGAGTGCCTAATGACCCATCTTGACATCAGTTCACCCTTGACATCCAGCTCCGAGGCCCCCTATTGGCAACAGATTTAACTGCTTAGATATATGGTTTCATGTAAGTGGCAGTAACTCTGTCAGTCCTGGACTGACAAATGACAGCCCGCCAACCACTCGGCCGGGACAGCGCTGTGGCCAGCCCGCGGCTTGTCAGCCACTGGAGAATTACAGAGCCCACTGGCCTTCGACCGCCAGACTGATCAGACCCCAGGGGGCTCCGGAGGGGGGCCTGCTGGGAAGGAGGTCATCTCAGCACGCATAAATACCCCGTCTCCGAGGCAGGCTGCAAAGTGTCAAGGCTCCAGGAAGATTTGTGGCAGACCGGCAGGAGGGGTGGGCGGCTGGTGGGCCCAGCAGACAGGCCAGGCTGATGAGGGACCCCGGGGCCAGGACTGCACATGTCCTTGTTCTCGGGGTGGCAGGGCAGACTGAGGGTAGAGGAAGAACCTTTTGCTTAGGGAAAAGCCCACGGAAGGTGAAAACCAACCCTCTTTGGTTAAGTGAGCCTCTTAGCCACCTGCTTTCCCATGGAGAGGGGCTGGCAGCTAGGGCCCTCTGGTTTTCTTTTAAATAAAAAGGGGAGTGTGTGTGTGTGCCTGTGTGTCTGTGTGTCTTTGTGTCTGTGTGTCTGTGTGTGTGTTCATCTGTGTGGGGAGTGTTTGGAGTTTGGTGTCTTTATGTGTCCATCTAGGGGAAGAGCTAGTAAAGAGTCTGGAAGGCACGATAGCTTGGCTGGTGGGGAGGGGAACCCAGGCCAGGGCAGAGTCCCCAGAATAGCTGACCATGGGTTCCCAGAACCCTTCACGACTGACACTGCTGTGCTCATATATTTTCCCTAACCAAAAGAGAGAGGATTTATTTTTTTTCCATTTCTCAGAATAGGAAATCAGGGCAGGAGAGGGTGTGTGACTAAGTGGGAATCAGAGGGCACAGGGCACCAAAGCCCAGCCACCGTAGTGCATCTCTCTGCCCTGCACCCCTATCAGCCCCGTGGGCAGGGCTGCCCCCACTCCCGGGGTCTGAGGTCTGGGTACAGAGTCTGCTCCCAGGGCTTGGCCAGCCGGGTCACTGTGACCCCTTCTGCTTTCTGCCCAAAGCTCAGTCAGCTTATCTCCTAATTCTCCCCCTTATCTCTTGCGCTTCCACCTCCCCACCCCCTGTTCCTTTAATTCAGGCACAAGGGTGTCTGCTCCCTAGGGCCCCAATGGGTGGGGGGCAGAACCCAGCCCTGCACGTCCTCCCTCCCCCTCTGCCTCCGCCTGGGTTGCCCAAAGTGGGCCAGTGCGACTCCCGGACCAGGCACCTCCTGCTTGGGCTCCAGGAGTGCCAGCCCCCCCGCCCCCCAAGAAGAGCAGCCCAGGCGGGTGGTCTGTGCAGAGCCCAGCTCCCTGCGGTTACCTGAGGGGAGCCTCTGCTTCCTCATCTGTAATGGGCAGGGCTGAGGAGTGTCGGGGCGTGCTGGGAACGGGGGCTGGTCTAGGTGCTCACTGAGCCTTGCCTCCCTCCTTGGAAGCTGTGATGGGGAGGCTCTCTGGGGACCGGCCACTTCCTGAGGCGCGATAAGGCGAGGTGTCTTTGCGATGCATCCTTGCCTGGTTCTCAGTCTCTCCCGGCCCCTCCCATCCAGGGCTACCTGTGGCTGAGCCTCGGGTCCCCCTGGTTGGGCTTCCTGTTCTGACAGTAATGGGGCTCTAGGACGGACCTTCTGCTGGGAGATGGAGGGGGAGGTATGGGTTCTTGACACGGAGGGGAGGGGAGGAGGGGAGGGTGGGAGGCCGGGGACTCAGAGCAGGATAGAGACAGACTCTTCCTCTTGTTCTCAGCCACACAGGCTGGGGAAGGGCTGAGCAGGCGAGGCCTGGAGGAAGCCTGACTGTGTGTCCAGCCGCTCACTTTGCTCTTTGTCCACTTTTCTCTCCCTTTGTCTGTCTGCGGACAGGCCCCAGGGCCACTCCCAGGAGAGGAGCAGAGCAGAGGGGAGGAGGGGGCTTCTAGCCCCCGAGAAGAGAGAGCCGTTGGTCAGGCCTGGGCCAGTTCCTTTTCAGGCCAGGGGCTGCCTGGGCTACTCTTCTCTCCAGGTTGGGGGTTGTTCCTCCCAGACCCCACAGGTGTCAGGGAAGACAGTGGCATGAATGGTGCCATCAGATGCTGCAGGTGCCATGTCCAGAGGATGGGGAGGGCTTCGTAGGTGAGGTAGTGATCCTGCCGTGAACTCTAGGGTGGCAAGGGTGGGTCTTCCTGCACACCTAGTGTCAAGAGCAGAGATGAACTAGACAGAGCCGTGTGACCTTGGGTAAGTTACTTGACCTCTCTGAGCTCAGTGTCCTCTCTCCATGGATTGGGGATAACACTAGTACCAACTACAAAGGCTTGTGGAGCTGCAGCACAGTGACTGTCAGCTAACGTGATTTGCATCCACTGTAGGGCATGGCCCAGGAAGGTGCCTGGGGGGTGCCCGTTGGGTCGATGGCAGCTGGCTGATGAGCCACGGATGCCGAAAGGAACTGGAGTCTGCACTGTGTCCTCCTAGGGTGACACGCTGCACCCAGCGCAGTTCTGAACACCCAGGAGTGTTCAGTATTTGTCACTATGGAGAGTTGTGGATGGAGAATGCCAGCCGTGGCCCTGGCCTGACTCTGCTTCTCTGTGACCTCAGGAGAGTCCCGTGCCCTCACTGGGTGGCAGATTCTTCATGTGGAAATAGGAGTTTAGGCCAGGAGATCCCTAAGGGCCCTTCTGGCTCTGGCAGCCCATGGTCCTGAGTCCCACTTGTCACTGTCACGAGGGTCTACTCTTGCCATGCTAGAATGTGGCGATCCCTCAGACTGGAGGAGAGTCCCTGCCCTCACACTGAGTGCCCCTCAGTGCAGCCTGGGGATTCAGAATCGGCTCCGTGTGCCCTTCTATTCCTGCTTCTGATGTAGACCGTTGCCAGCCACCTGCTCATTCCGTGGGCCGGACCTCCTCTCTTCCCATGAACTTCAAAGCTCTGCACAAGACTGCGAGGAAGCCCTCTGTTTTCTCTACGTGGCTCCTTTTTGAGTGATTCAGGCTGCTGGAGATGTGACCACAGGCCAAATGGGCACAAGGAAAAATTAATACAAATCTTCCCTCGCATTTAAAGGAATCCTTCACAAAGCACTTCCGTGGACATTATTCCGTAACATTTATTGAGGGCTTAATATGTGCCAGACCGCCTTCTAATACTTTGCCCACTTTCCAGATGAGAAAACTGAGGCCCAGAAAGGTTACAGAACTTGCTTAAGGTCATACAACTTGTAAGAGGCAGAGCCGGGGCCTGAGCACCTCCGTTGGACCCTCTTATTATTTTGCTAGACCCCTGCCACACTTGGATGAAGAAGACACATGGGTAAACTGGACACAGAGGTTGGGCAGCTTGCCCAGGTCACATACGCAGTTGAGCTGCTGAACTCAGAGCTGGGAGGAGGAGGGGCGAGGAGACGGTCCCCAGCTGGACCGTGGCTGGACCCTGGACCCCTGTGTGCCTCTTCCTTGCAGGTGGCCGACCAGATGACACTACTGCAGAACTGCTGGAGTGAGCTGCTGGTGTTCGACCACATCTACCGTCAGATCCAACATGGCAAGGAGGGCAGCATCCTGCTGGTCACTGGGCAGGAGGTGACCAGACCCTACTGCGCCCTGTCCTGACCCCCCACCACACATTTCCAGAATTCTGGGCCCAGAAGAGGTCCCAGGCCTCTCCAGGGCTGGCCCTGGGCACCACTGAATATCAGCCCTTTCCCCAGGTTCATGGGATACCCACCAGCCCGACCTCCCTCTGATCAGCCCTAGCTTCGACCTTGAGAGGAACCAGGCCCTGGGAGCCCTGCTCTTGGGGAAGCAGCTCAGGGATGCGGGGAGGGTCAGGGAGGCTCTTGGAGGACGTGATGGTGGCGCTGGGTAGTGAAAGAATAAATAAGGTCTGGTCAGGTAGTGACGGGGTGGAGGGGCAATCCAGACGCGCAGAGGAGGTAGCACGGGCCAGGCTGAGAGAGGCAGGTTAGGACTGCTGAGCTGCCGGGGGCTGCCGGTGTGCTGGGACATGGGTTTGGGAGGCAGGTGCCCTGTGGGGGCTGGGTTGAGGTGAGAGATAAGGCTGGAGGTGTGGCTGGGGGCTGGGATGGGCAAGACCTTGCAGGTTCTAAATCCTGAATGATAGATGGAAGGATGGATGGATGGATGGATGGATGGATGGATGGATGGATGGATGGATGAATGGGTGGGCAAAGGGGTCTGTGCCCCAAAGAGCTCAGAGTCAGAATTTGGGCACTCTTAGAGCAGGGAATTAGGGGCATGAGGATGGGAGGCAGGTGGGGTGGCTCCTGGAATCAAACAGGGAGCATCAGAAGAGTTTTAAGTGGGGAAGGGCACAGCCAAGTTGTATATGAGGAAGCACATGGAGGGGGCAAGATGGGGGGTGAGGAGGAAATGAAGGCAGCCACCCACTGCTCAGAACACTGGGGACCTGGGAGGGCACAATTCAAGGAGGAGGGGAGAGGAGGTGTGGGGGAAATGGAGGGAAGTAGGGAGAAGGAAAGGGAGGTTGATGCCCAGGGTCTAGCCTGGTGGAGGGAGCATCACTCCTGGGGGGGATACAGGAGGAGTGGGTTTCATAGGTGCTTTTGGGGAGAGAGACTGGAGACTGAGGCCCTGCTCCCCACCCCCTGCCTCCAACCCTTTGTCCTCATCCTCTGTTCTCACCTGGGTGTCTCAGGCCATCCAGGGCCAGCGGAATGCTGGTTGCAAGGATGTAACTTTGAGGCCACCTGGGAGAGCACATGAAGGAGTCTGAGGTGTGAGTGTCAGCCCCTGTCAACACGTGGGCGGAAGTCTCCGAGGTTGTGGGACAGTCCTGTGTGTGCGTGTGTGTGTGTGTTTGTGTGTGCTCCTGTATTATTGTGCAAACATCTCCACACACGTAAGTGGGTGGGTGTTGAGATCTGCCCGTCACCATGTCAGTGGGAACATATACACAGGCATGTCTGTCTGTGTTACCCTGTGGTGTGACCCTACAAGGGTGTGCGTGTGTGTGTGTTCACGTCCTGAAGCGGGTGGACAAGGCTGTGAGTGTGTCCCTCCATGTGTGTGAACGTGAGCTGAGGTGTGGCCACATCTGCAGTCCAGGTGTCCATGTGTGGGCCCCGGGTGGTCATGTGGCCGCATCCACGCGGATCCAGGCACGGCTGCCCCGCCCCCCACCCAGCGCGACGTGGTGCGCACTGCAGACACCACACAAAACACAAAAGCTGCTTGTACCACTGGGCCTGGCGGCGGCTCTTTGTGCATGAAGGACCCTTCAGCTCTCCCTCTGCACACACCTGCCTGGTGTCGGCTCTGCTGCGCGGGGGCCCTCAGCTCTGGACAGGGCAGTGGGAGCAGAGCTGGGGGCCTGAGGAGGTGCCGCTGGCTCAGCTCCAAGGCTGGGCACCCCTGACCCCCAACTTCCGACCAGTGCCTCCTATCCACACCCTCCCCTCGTGTCCCTGACCCCTGCCCTCTGCCCATCCAGGTGGAGCTGACCATGGTGGCCGCCCAGGCAGGCTCCCTGCTTCACAGCCTGGTGCTTCGGGCGCAGGAGCTGGTGCTGCAGCTGCACGCGCTGCAGCTGGACCGCCAGGAGTTCGTCTGCCTCAAGTTCCTCATCCTCTTCAGCCTCGGTGAGTGGGCTGAGCGCGGCCTGGCCTGAGGGTAGGGGGACGGGCTGGCAAGGAGACCCTGAGGTGGGGCTCTCCGATGGGGGCCTCTCTTAGTGAATAAAGGGGACCTGGCCCAGGGCCTGCTTCCTCTCTGGGCCTGAGTTTCTTTGTTTGGAAGGACAGAGGGCCAGGATAATGTCTAAGACTCGCCCTTGATGGGACAAGGAACCCTCCTGAGGATGTGGTAGATTCCCAGCTGACAGCCCTAGAAAAGTGCCGACGCCACCCCAGAAAATGCCCGTGTGATTTCAGGAGCTTCTGATCCCTGGCTCCCATCCTGAGGTCCCTGTGTTTCCTAATTCCCCGCTCGAAGGGTGTCTGAATTCTGACTCTGAGGTCTTTGGGGCCCAGACCCCTTTGCCCATTCATTCATTCATTCACTCATTCAAAAAAGACCCCAAATCCCTGTCTTCAAGGAGCTGACCTTCCACTGGGGAGAGAGACAATAAGCATAATATGATGAGTAAAATGTATAAATTAGTGAAATGATTCGTAAAATGTATAGCCTGGAAGATTTCGGTAAGTGCTAGGGAGGAAAACAAAGCAGGGCAGGAGCAGAGGGCCAGCCCAGCCCCCAGCTCGCCTGGCTCCCCAAGTGTCTGGTGTCTCCCTCCCTTTGCCCTCCTGACCCCGGCCCAGCCTGTGCCGCTCAGGTCTCCACCCTCCCTCTGAGCTCTCATCAGGTCAGCCTCCTTTTGTCCTCCTTCACCCAGCAAGCATGTCCCGTGCCCTCCCTGTGCCCAGCAATGCTGCGTTCACAGAGGTTTTCCCTGCTCTCAGGCGGCTCCCAGTCTGGGAGAGGCCTCCAGCCAGTGCCATCAGGGCTGAGACAGAGAGATGGGGAACCCAGAACGGGGAGCAAGGGATCTGCCGGGAAGGCTTCCTGAAAGGACATCTGAGCAGGGTCTTGAAGGATGAGTAGGAGTTTGTTGGGGGGGGATAAATCTTTTAGCAGAGGTGTAGATGGGATGGAAGGTTGGAACAGAGGGTCGTGAATGCCTTGTCACCTGGGGAGGGGGCAGGATCGAGACGCTGTCTTTGTGGCAAATGGCATCACAGCCACAGTCTGGCAAGGGTGTGCCTGCTCAAGAGTGGGGGCAGCTGGGGAAGCAGTGGGTAAAACAGCTGGGAGGGGGTGATTAGTGACGTACTGACTGGGGGAAGCCCTGTGTTCAGGCCGTGGCTGTATAACTTGGTGCCTGGGCTGGGCCTCCTGACTCTGCTGGCACAGCAGGTTGGTAGCTGGAGGGCGTATCGGCAAGGCTGCAGGGGTTGGTAGGGGTCGAGCATGCTGGGGGGTGAGGGCTGAATCTCAGGCAGCCAGTTAGGAGCCTGAAGCCCTTGGTAGGGCCTCAGGGACCCGAGCCAGGCTGGCTGCAGCTGGGGAAGCCCCCTTCCTTCTCTGCCTGCAGTGGTACCCTTCTCCCAATCTCAGTTTCACCAGAGCCACGGATGTGTGTGGTTTGGGGTGTGCAGGCTCCAGGGGTCATGTGCGTGTCTGTGCCTTCGTTTTCGCGCATGTATAGGATGTGAACTTTTATGGGCTAGTGGGATTTTATGTGTCATGTGGTGTGAACAATCTGTATATGGCTGAGTGGTGACTGGGGAGATGTGGAGATGTGAGGTATTTGAGGGGCGTGCTTGGGACACATTGTATTGTAGTGTGGATTCTGTGGTGGTTTGTGAGGTGATAGTTCTTGACCTGACCGTCGTCAAGAGGCCACTAGGAGGTCTTGGGGAGGGTGGGGCTGCCAGACACCAGGTTCCTTGGCCAGGGCTCCATCTTGGTGCCCCCTGCAGAGCAGGGACCTCGTCTTGGCTCTCCAGGCCACCCAGGGCCTGAGGCACATGCCTGCAGCCCTCAGCCCCTCTTCCTACCAAAGCCCCAGCACTGGGGACTGCCAGGCCCGGCACAGCCTTGGCCTCCACCAGGTGATAAATCCAGGATTCCTCCTTCTATGGGGTGTAGGGAGGACATCAAGGCTGAGCCCAGCCCTCTTCTCCTGGGTCCAGGCAAGGGGCTGTGCTCAGAACCATGAGTGCACAGCCTCTCCTGCACGCCAGGCTTCATCCTGGTTTCCAGAGGAGGCAGTTGGGGCCGGGAGACCAGGAGTGTCCACAGTGCTTGGCTGGAACAGGCTGGAGCGGGTGGGACGGAGGAGTGAGAGTGTGCACGTGTGTGTACACATGCGAGGCAGGGTGGAGCAGTGGTTAGGAAAGGGGACTAGCGATGGACCACCTGGATTCTAAATCTAGACTCTCTCTCTGTTTGTGGGCCCTTGAGCAAGTCACTCCCATCTCTGAGCCTCTATTTCCCCATCTGTAAAATGAACATCGTAATCATCTTTAACTTGCTATGAGATTTAATGAGAAAATTCCCCAAAATGTTCAGTGCGTGGCCTGGCCCCTCAGCGTATGCATCAGTATTGTTTCTATCATAGCCATCATTAAGTTCACGAGTAAATGAACAAGTTAGTGAATGAAGTGAAGGAAGGAACGAGTCTCTCTCCATCTTTATTGCACACTGTGTGTCTGGCACAGTGCCTTGTCTTTGGGGACAGTGACCCTCAGGGTGGGGGCCAGAAACTCTAGTGGTATTGGGGCTGTGAGGGGAGAAGACCTGGGACCCAGGCCTGTCCGAGCTCGTAGGTGTGCGGTGAGAGGAGCCCAGGGGAGCCACAGGGGCCTCTGGCTGACAGGTTCCAGGTGTGGAGAGGAGCCTGGGCAGTCCAGTGTGATCAGGGCTGGGCCAAAGAGAAGAAGACAACTATGCCTAGGATATCAGGGAAGTCTGCTTGGAGGAGGGGCCTCTGAGCTGGGCGTTGTAGTATGAGCAGGAGTGTTCTGGGTGAAACAAAGCAAGCAGCAGCAAGGGCATTCCAGACTGAAGGAACAGCTTGTGCACAGGGATGGGTGATCCTGAAAGTCTGGAAGTACCTGTGGGGCAGGGAGAGGGTGAGGAGGAGGCTGGAGAGGTGGGCAGGGGCTGAGCTGTGCAAGGCCTTGAATGCCAGGCCAGTACGTTGAAGCTTCCCTTGGGGAGGATTTTCAGCAGGGAGAAACATGATCAAGTTTGCATTTTGGCAAGGTCCTTCCAACTGCAGCATGGGAAAAGGATGGCAGGTGGCAACCCAGAGCCCTGCAAGAGGCTAGACGTGGGGCTGGGGTGAAGTGGATAAATTTGGGCAAGACGAGGGGGAAGATTTGCCCAGAGTCTGGAAGGTGGGAGGGGGCTACTCCCATGATCCCACCCAGACCACCAGAGCTGGGTCCCCAAGGGAACTGGGGTGCAGAATGGGGTGGCCACTTGCCCCTAGTCCTCCAGCTGGCATGCTGGGCATCACCCCGGGGCAGCGCCTCCCTGGGCTGCTTCAGCCTGAACTTGTGTGACGGCTGCCCCCCAACCCCTCCGCCCTTCAGCCCGCTCAGCGCCTCCTTCTTGCCTGCCTCCACAGAAGGGTGCCATTTGGTGTCTAAATAGCCGGCTCAGGCAGGCACGAAGGCAGGTAAGGAGGTTTAATTAAAATTAGTGCCTCTCTCCTGGCAATCACGGTGTTTATGAAGATGGGCCCGGCTGGCATTGTTCCGCAGAGGACTTAATAGAAGCTTAATGGATTGACCTAACATTCGATTTCCTGACTTGCATTGAGGCGGCGGCAGCAGCATTCCCTTAAGCGTTTGCAATTTACCCACTGCTCGTGCCAACAAAAGGCGGCCTGAATAGCAGCCCCACTCGAGGGGCCATTGTGCGCGGGGGCGCCTGCCTGAGTCACCGCTATTGGGACAACATTCTTTACGCCTTGCTGGAATGAAAGGATTATTCAAATATTCAATTAAACCGTGAAAAGGGGGCTTTTCTGAGAACCTGGGGGCCCCCGGCTCCGCAGAGCTAGCGGGCTGCTCTTGGGGGTGGGGTTGCCGTCTCCCAGCCCCCTCCTACCTCCCACCCCCCGGATTGCTGGGAGCTGAGCAGGCCCGGCTCCAGCCCGCGATGGCTCAAGGCCCAGAGCTGGGCAGATGAGGCCCAGTTCTTCGGTGCCCTGAGAGGAGGAGATTAATTTGCCCCCGTTTTGCAGATGACGGGAAACTGAGGCTCAGACTGGGGAAGGGACTTGCCCCGGGTCACCTAGCTGGTGGTGGAGCTGGGGTTTGAGCCCCTGACGCACGAAGGGGGCGTCTCCAGGTTTGTGTGTCTAAGGAAGGAAGGGTGTGGTGTCCCGAGGGATGCTGGCTCTGTCACATCCAGCATCCCAGAGAATCTTCACGACAGTCCCGTTAGAGGTAGGCTGGGAGAAGGGGCGTGACTTGACCACGTTCCTCTCCAAGAGGGCGTCCAGAGTAACCTTCCTGGGGAAACCAAGGACCCCAGGCTTGGTGGCCCTTGGACAGGACTCCTGAGTTGGATGGAACATAAAGTCATCACGTCATCTAATCCCCCAGGGACCAGGGTCCAGGCTTGACCCCGCATCCAGGCCTGACCCCGCCTCTGCTTACCCATAGTGCTTTGGAGCCAGAGAGATCTAGGTTTGAATACCTGCTCTGGTGTCTGTTGTGTGCTCCAGGCCTGCCCCACTGTCGCTGTGCACGGAAGACGCCCTTTCCTTCCTGCCTGGGTGTCTGTGGGGATTAAGTGATGGCGGGGGTGGGGTGGGGAAGGTGCAGCAGGTGCCGGGGAAACGGCTCTCCTGTCTTGTACTGTAGTGGCCAGGGCTCAATTAGTGACCGTGCTTCCCGCCCCCAGCCCTGTAGCCCACCTTGTGGGGGCGGTGGGGGTCTCCAGCCTCCTGAGAGCTGCAGGACCCGTAGAGCTGCTAGGAGGGAGGTGTCCCTGAAAGCTGTCCTTGTTCCGCACCTCCCCACCCTGCACTCCGCCCTGCTGTCCCTGTCACACTGCTGCTGGGAACAGTAAATCCTGGTAAAGCCGAGGCTCTGGTTGGTCCTCCCCAGCCCCCTCCCACTCCTGCCTCTACTGCAGCATCTTATCCCGTCCTCCCCGCACCCTCACCTGTTTCTTCTGGGCCCTTTTACTGCTGTGTGGCCTTGAGCTGGTCCCTACCCTTCTCTGGACCCCCAGCCTCCTATTGTAAATTATCAGAAGACAAGTAGGAGAACTGCCCTGGGGATGGTGGGGACGGAAGGTAGATTGGGATGGAAAGGGATGGGGCAAGTAAGAACCTCTTGCCCCCAGGAGATGCTAATTAGGTGGGGAGACTTCTCATGACCTTTGAGTTTATTTGGAGAGGGCCAGGCTAGGGAACAGGGCTGCTAGGTACAGTTGGACAGGTTGTTTACTGAACAAGGGCACCTAGTCAGGGGAAAGGTAGAGGCTGAAATCCAGCCTGCATGCCCCTCACCAAGCTGTCTTTCTGTGGACATGGGGGACCTTCTTTCTAATTGGCACCAGGTGCCTTAGGGGCTAATGGTGATCCCGGGGAGGCCAGGAAGAATATGACCCTGGCTCACTTACTGAATGAGGTGAGGGGGATGGGGACGAGGATGGGGGGAGGCCCCGATCCTGCCATACGCCCTGGGTCCAGCTTGGGTTTCCCTAAATCCGACTTTGGACAACACAGGCCTCGGCGGGCATGCTGGGGGCGGCTGGGGATCAGGGTTGCCAGGAGCGTCCAGCCCTCCTGACGCAGTGGGTGTTAAGAGGGATTAGAAGGGCCAAGGGCTGTGCATGCTGGGCTCCGGACTCCCCCGCAGCAGCAGGGCTGGGGGTGATGCGAACGCAAGGGAGGTGGATGGATGAACATCTTCTGAACCGCTGGACGACGCATCCCAGGCCTGGCGGGGCTCGGAGCGGGGGATGGGGACAGGTTCTGTGGATTCCTGCTGACTTTCAGCCCCTAGGCAGGGCACCAGCTGGAGATGCTGCCCAGGAGCTGAAAAAAGCCTGCAAGCAGTGATGAGGACTCCTGTGACAGGACACTGGCCCTCCATGGGCACCCCTGGGGGCCAGGCACCTGTGCAGTGCCCTGGCACCTGAGCTCCCCCCGCTGCAAGGTGGGCACGGCCCCTTTTGTAGCGGAGGAAGGCCTTCAGGTCGGGAGAGGACAGGACACAGGCCACCGATTCTAAATGGTGGGGCTGGGATTTGAACAACCATCCACTTCACGCTAAAGACACAATTTTTATTTCTTCACTGGACCTCCAGGACAGGGGATGCATTAATCACACTCCTCTGTCCCTGGTACAAATGATCATTGGTCCACGCAGAGCCACCCACCCGCCTCTCCCTCCCATCACCAACCGTCCCCTTTACGTTTAACTCGGCTCTTCTTGTTTGTCTCTGTTCTTACACAAGGTGCATGCTTTGTGCGCTAGTGTTTTTAATTTAAGTAGGCGGCTTTACCTTAGAGATCTCATTCTGGATCTCGCTTTTTTGTTTTTTATTCTCATTTTTTGTTTTTTTTCCCCTCAGCCCCATGCTTTTAATGGATGCTTTTCTCCATCCATTTGCTCAGTACTGTGTCTGCTCCATTACTTCTGTCTACTGCACAGGACTCCCGGGGATGCAGCCACCACCTGGCCATCCAGGCCACCTCCCCATCACCGTAAATATTGTTGCAGTGAACGTCCACGACCCCATGAGAAAATCTCCTTGGGTTACCAGAGCCTCTTGATTGGTCAGAGCATGGACCAGAGGAGTGCCTGTCACACCCTAGAACGGGGGGTGGGACCCCTCCACTCACAGTGCACCTCTCTGGTGATGGTGCCGATGGGCGATAGTGATGATGGTGGCGGGGTGGTGATGCTGATGGTGCCTACCCCGAGGATGATGGCAACAGGATGGTTTTGACCATGGGGCTGGGGATGGTGTTGTTCCTGGACGTGGTGAGAGTAGGAGTAATAATAACACTAACACACTGAGTCTTATGAAGCACCGGACACTGTTCTTCTGAGCACTTCCTACATATCAACTCCCTTAATTCTCACAACAATCTTGTGAAGTAGGCACTACTGCCACCCTGTTTTGCAGATGAAGGAATTAAGAGGTTAAATAACGTGTCCAGGGATACACCCGGTGAGGTTGGCGATGGTCTTGGTGATGACGGTGGGGTTGATGACAATGGCAGCAGTGGTGGTGACAGGCGCTTGTGGCTGGTGGTCACTGGTGGCCGTGTGCGTGATAACCGCAGGCCTGTTAGTGTCAGTGACTGCTGCTGATGGTGGTGTTCAGCCAAGGTGGTGATGGTGATGGTGATCATGGTGGTGACGGGAATGACGGTGGTTTGATTGTTGATGGCAGCAGTGACCATGTGTGTGAAAACCAGGGATGCTGGCATCGGTGACTGATGCTGGTGGCAGTGTTCATCAACAACGGTAATGGCGCCATGGTGGTGACGGGGAGATTGTGGTTCGTTGTTGTTGGTGGCAGTGCCCATGTCTTTGGTGATCATAGGGATGTTGGCGTTGCTGATGCCAGTGACGGTGCTGATGATGTGATGGGGCTGGTGAACGGCTCCTCCCTTTGCAGATGTGAAGTTCCTGAATAACCACAGCCTGGTGAAGGACGCTCAGGAGAAGGCCAATGCCGCCCTGCTCGATTACACCCTGTGCCACTACCCGCACTGCGGAGACAAGTTCCAGCAGCTGCTGCTGTGCCTGGTGGAGGTGCGGGCGCTGAGCATGCAGGCCAAGGAATACCTGTACCACAAGCACCTGGGCAACGAGATGCCCCGAAACAACTTGCTCATCGAGATGCTGCAGGCCAAGCAGACTTGAGCTTGGGCCAGTGACGGGGGGAAGGGGGGCCGGGGCCGGGGGAGGGGCCGCAGCACCCCTGTGGTCTCCAGATGGTTTATTTGATTATGCTGACCCAGGACCCCACCACGTAGGCCCCTGCCCCTGAGCTCTCTGAAGCCCTGCGTTTGGGAAGGTGGGTGAAGGTGGGCAGGGCCTGGCTGAGGTGGGGTCGTCTCCACAAGCCACTGGCACTTGCCTGCCACTCAGAGTGCCCCAGGGAGGTGGCTGCTAACCACTCCCTCCCTCCCCCTGCTCCCAGCTGTCTGTCCTGGAGTCTGGCGCACAGGCCCAGGGAGGAGGTTCGGCTTCCCTGGTGGGCCTCCATGTCCCTTGAGTCAGAGGTCATCCCTTCCCCCTCTCCTGGAAACAGAGGCAGAGAGAAGTTGAGCGGACATCAACTCGGTGGGGAGGGGGCTGGAGGAGAGGACCTCCAGGACTCCCTCCCGGAGCCCAGGAGGGAAGCCCTCTGTTTTGTAAACTAGGGATAACAGAGTTTGCAAAATTAGGCAAGGGACTGTTGGGCCCTAGAGGACCCTGGGAGACTGGTTAGGACCCAGAGACCTCCTCCCTAAACCTTCTATCCCGTCTGACGTCTGCAGGGGAGAATTTTGACATGTTATCTGCAAAGAATTTTGCTGCAATCATCTTTCTAACCCTCTCCCGGCAGAGGAGAAGTTTGGCACAATCAAAGTTCTAGCCCCACCCACGGTTGGCCCTCCAGGCTGGTATTTATCTGCAAAGCTGTAGTCAAGAAGTTTTTTGTTTGTTTGTTTTCATTTTATTTGTTTTTTAATTTAGATACTCCTTGAAAGGTGTGTATGTGGAGGGGCAGGGGACAGATTTGAGGTCTGGGACTGGGGATTAGCACCAAGACCAGCCCATGGATTCTTCCCAAACACCCTCAAACCAAGTACCCCATGGGTGGTGCTGGGCCATTATTTCTGAGCCCTCACTCCAATCCAGAGGAGAGCTTGCCCCCCACACCCCCACCCCAGCCCACTAGAGGACCGGCAGCCTGGCCTGTGGTGGGGCTCAGAGTCTCTGTGGGTGGGAATCTGGGTGATCGTGGGGAGGATGTATGGGTCTCCAGATCAGGGACATTGCTGATGAGCCGTCTTTCACTGGCCCCTCCCATTGGGTTCCTTACTGTACACCCTTGAAGCTGGGCCTCAACTCCCTGGCCTCAACTCCTGTCCTGTGTCCTAAAAGACACTCTCCAGGGCCAGACACAGGGCGGGGCCTCAGCTGTCCTCTGTCGCCGGGCTGGGCATCCAACTGTCTGTCCTGCTTTCATGTTGCCGTTGCAGCTTGCGCTGAGCTCGCCCAGCTGGAGATGACTGGGCATCCCCGCCCCCTCCTTCGACCACCCTGTCTCAGTCCTCCCCCCTGAAACGTGTACCCCTGGCCAGGCTGGCGACTCCCAGCCCCCAAATGAGAAGTGCCCTTAAGGCCCCCACAGTGCCCGCAGCCCTGGAATAAATTTTGCAGTTAGTTTCCAGCTACCTTTGCCTATCTACATTCTAGGGCCCAAGGAGAGCCTCCTAAGTGGGTTTGGGCTGTCTAGGGCGGGGCCGAGCGCCGAATGGGACGAAGGCAACACCTAGGTAACTTTTGGTTCCGAACTCCTCGGGGGAGGCAGGATGGGGTGTGAGGGCCAAGGTGGGGGATACCAGGCACTGCTGGGGGGCCTTTGGGCCCCACCTCATCCCTGGGGCCCTGCCAACCCTGGGAGGCCTGGGAGATGCTTGGGCTTTCTGGGGACTCAGCCTCACTGCCACCCTGGCGTGCATCTCAGCTGCCATCTTGGGCAGAAGGGAACAGTCATTTAATGAGCATCTACTGTGTGCCATCCATCACTTCGCTGTCCCTGCAGTAGCCTGTGAGGCAGGGGTTATAATCCAGAAGAGGCACTTGGCAAGGGCCCTTAGTCGGCCATCTGCTGGGGCAGATTCAAACCTGGATCCACCTGACTTCAGGGCACTGGTCCTTTCCTCTCCGTCCTCCGGTGGCACACCCACAGGCCCCAGGCCTGGCTGGCCCCTCTCACTTGCTTGGTGGCAGCAGTGAGCACAGCCAACTCTGAGGACTGCTTCCTCTGCTCCAGGTGCCCTTCCAGGACTTCGCCTGCCTTGTCCACTGGTCTTGTCCCAGCTGCTCTTCGCAGCCGCTTTGGTAGGTGGCAGCCCCAGATTACAGATAAGGAAACTAAGGTGAAGTGTCCTGTCCAAGGTCACACACTGAGAAGGGCCAACCAGGATGCAAACTTTCATCCCCCTGACACACCTTGACCAACCTGACTAGTTTATCTCCAGAGCCACTCCTGCTCCTCTGTTCAAAGTAGAAAAAGGCATCCCTTCTAGGGCGAGGCAGCCCCAGGCACACAGCTTGGCAGTGGCTTAGGCAAAGGGAAAAAGCCTCCCTTTCCCTCTGGCAGCTCCAGAAGCAGACACCCTGGTTCCTGCCCCTGGGGACTGTTCAGTCTTGTAGGAGGAGATTACCTTAATCAGATTGTTATCTGATGCGATGCATCATGTAACTGCACAAGATAAGGAAGTGATTGATTCTGCTCCTGGGGGGACATAGCCCACGTGTCATCCAAACTGGGTTTTGAAGGACGTCCAGGGGTTCACCAGCTAGATAAGAGTCGGGGTCAGTCCAGGCAGAGGAAGCAGTGTGAGCAGAGGGATGGAGGGCTGTCAACCAGCAGTGTTTGGGGACCTAAGAGGAGTTATTTTGGCTGAAGAGTGAAGACAGTGTGTTGAGGGAGAGGAAGAGTATGGAGCAGGGGGTGGGGAGACTGGAAAGGACTCCTTGGTCCCCAACCCTGACCGCCCGCCCCCCGTCCATATGATTAGTCTGGGAGGAGGCAGGGCCCTCTGGTGGTGAGGGGAAGGAGTCAGAGGACACTGCAGGTGCAGAGAGCAGGGGCCACCAAGTGCCCAGCCCAGTTCAGTGCCACCTTCCTGCTGCTCCTCCAGACCCCGGCCCCTCCACTCCTGCCCCACAGTAGCGGGCAGTGGGCTTTGCCTAACCTGCCGGGGCTGAGCACCCTGGTGGGTGAACCTCAGCAGTGGTGCCCAGCCTGCCCCTCCTGCCCGGGGGTACTGCTGCATCTTCCCCGAGCAGGCAGGAACTACGCTCCTCCCCACGGAGGCCTGCTGTCTTTTCTCGCTGCTTGGGGCCTTCAAGGCCTTAAACTCGCCTCCACTGTGCGCACAGTCCCCTGCACACCCTCCTCTGGCAACAGCTGACTTCTCCTGAGTGCCTGGGTCTGCCGGGCACTTGGACTAATACACAGGACAGCCTCATGTCACCTGCGGAGTGGGCCAGATGTCCCCCATTCTGCAGACGATGGACTGGGCTTCCAGAAGTTCAACAGCAGCCCCCATGCCCAGAATGAAATACCCAGACTCCTGTGCTGTGTGGTGGGTTAACTACACCCCACATAGATTTTGTCCCAGACTCAATGCAGGTGGGGCCCAGGGTGAAAGTGACCCTGAGGCCGTAGAGGGATCTGGGAGCAGCTTGTACCTTGATGGGTCTCTGGGCTTCTTCTCATGCAGCCCTGCTCCACCTCCACTCACTTGCATCTGGAGCGGCTACCTCTCCTCCCTCCCCCCAGGGAGGCTGCTCTGACGCTCCTCAGCTGTGCCACGTCCTCTGGCAGCACTGGAGCCAGGCTGAGGTTAGCAGGACGGTGTTAACAGCCTCTGCACCCTAAGTCCCAGGCCCTGGGCCTCTCCCTCGCCTGGCCCGTACCTTGGGGCCCATCCTGGTGCCAAGCCCTAACACATCACTACTGCTGCTCACCTTAGCTCTGCAACCGGCTCTACCCAAGAGGAGACCGGGACTCAGAGAAGAATCTTGCTCGAGGCCACAGAATCAGTGGTGTCAGGACCTGGTCCCGTAGCCAGATTCTGAGTTGGGGTCCTCTCGCAGCATGACACGTCAGACCTGAAGCCGTTCCACCTGCCCTGGTGCCTCCTCCGAGCAGTCTGCCTGGATGGCTCCCACTCACAGCAACTGCCACCCCCTGACCTCTATGTTACCCAGCCGGGGAGACCCAGGTATGAGTCGTGGAGAGCTTCTCTGAGCCTCAATTTTCTTTTCTGTACAAGAGAGGTGATGGTGGTCTCAGGGCTGAGGTAAGGACCTGCAGCTCTAAGGCAGTACAAGGCTTAGCACCAGCCAGGTACACAGTAGGTGCTAGTAAGTGTTGGCCGCACCTGCCCTGATGGTGAAGCTGGGTCTGTCTTGAGTCCCAAAGCCAAAGTGGCAGCTTCACTTGTCCCTCCCTCCTCCCAGGGAGACTGGCATCCTGTCCCCCTCCGCAGGCCAGGGTGACCCCCAGAGAAGGAAAGGTCACTACAGTACCATTTATTACCAGAGACATCACGGGGCTGTCAGAACTTCAGGGCAGGAGGGGAGGGACAGTCACAGGCAGAAAGCTGAGGACAGAGCTGTGGGACCTGGCAGCGTCAGCGGGAGCACCAGGGCCAGGGGCTCCACTGGAAGGAGAGAGAGGCTGAGGCCCCTGGGAGTGGGTAGTGGTCTAGATGCTGCGTCTGTCCCTCAGGGGCCTCCGGTTGGGCCTTTCAGAGGTCCCCAGGTAGAGCTGGGAGGAAAGTTCCCATGTAATGTCTCTAGAAACCTGGGAGGAAAGTACACCCTTTGGGCTGGGCTGGCAGAGAACCAAAATGGGGACCCACCCTCCCAAGATGGGGACGGGGCTGGGAACTGGGGCTAAGGGAAGACCTGGGGTAGGATTCTGGCCTGGGTGACCCTGGCAGTCTCCCTCTCCGAGCCTCAGTTTCTCCATCCGGAGAACACCTGCAATGCCGGGGATGGGGGGAGTGGGGAGTTGGGGGGCGCCATGGACTTTCCGGAGGGAGGGGCGGGGCCAGGCCTGTGAGGGACACACAGCTGGCAGCCTTCACTCCCCGGCTCTTCTTGCTAGGGCCACCTGAGTGGGTCGCCTGGGGGGCGGGGGGCCTAGGGCATCGGAGGGCAGGACGGGTTGGGTGTTCCTCCGAGGCCAAGGTGGAAGCGGCTCCGTTGCTACGAGCGGCCTTAGCAACGCACCCATTCAGCGGAGACAAAGGCGCTGTCGCTTGAGTGCAGAGGCGCCCCTGCGGCTCTCTTGTTCCCACAGACGCTGCGCCTGCAGGGGCGGGGGCGGGGGCGGGGGCGGGGTGGCTGGAAGCCGAGGTGGGGGGGTGGGGGTTGCCGCTCGGCCCCTTCGGAACGCCCACAGCCTGCAGGGAGCCTGCGCCCTCCAGGCAGGCCTGCAGGAGCCGCCTCCAGCCCATTTTGCAGAAGGGGAAGCTGAGACTCAGAAGGACTGGGACACCTGCCAGAGGTGGAGGCCAGCTGGGGGTCTGGGGTCATACAGACCTGGGTTCAAATGTGCCTACGCTAACCCCTCACTTTCCTCATCTGCGCGGGCGGGGGCCCTGACCCCAGCTCTGCCACTGACCCTGGCTGGTCAGGGCTCCCCTCTATGCCTCAGCTTCCTCATCTGCACAGTGGGAGGGCGACAGCACCCCCGTTTCCCCAGGTCACCACATGAAAGGAGTCAGCAGATGGCTGGGTTTAGCACAGAGCTCAGCCCTGGTCAGAGCTCCATAGGCAGGCCTCTTGCTCTGGTGGGAAAGAATCCCTTGTTGGAGGGCTGGGCAGTGCTAAACTCGCCCCTCATAGGCTTGTCTCTGGTTTAAGACTGTGGGAACCCAGGCCCAGAGAGGCTGGCAGCGACCAGGGTCCCTGAGGCTCCCCTCGGGCCAGGCCGAGCTCTCCTTGAGCGGGGCCTCGGTGGTCCCGGCCCTGCCCTGCTACCCACAGGCGCCCCCATCACGCCCCCGTCAGCTGTCCAGCTGGGGAAACTGAGGTCTTGGGAAAGCACTTGCCCCTTACCGGGTTTGGAAGCCTCTCAGACCACCAGGCCCGGAGCCCTGAGGTGGGGAGGCGGGGAGGCTGGGCTTGGGGCGCCGGAGAGGTGGGAATGCAGAGAGGAAGGCAGCTTCTTGCTCCGGGGCCCTCCCGGCAGCGCCGGCCTGGGAAGGGGTCCCAGACTCACTCCCTAAGTAAGCCTCTCCCCAGAGCACTGCATTGTCACTGACAGCCCACGGGGCGCTAATGGGGGACTTTCAGGCACCAGCAAGGAGCGGAGTGAGGGGAAGAGCCCCTCAAATTGTGGGAGGTCGGCTGTGGTTGCTTCTCAAATCACTTCCATTCCGGTACAGTGGGGCTGAGGGGGTGTCGGGACGCCAAAGGGAAAAGGGGAACCCCCTGAGGTGGGAGCTACACCTGAAGCCCTGAATGCGGTCAGCTGCGCGGCCTGAGGACAGAGGAGGTCTGTCGGGGGGGTGGGGCCCGACTCCTGCTCCCCTTGCTCTGGGGGCCCTCGGCTACCCTGGTGATGACTCTTCCACCCCCAGTGGCCTTGGCATTCAAGTTCTGCCAGCGGCTCCCAGCCCCCTTCAGCCTGGTAAATGAGGGACAGGCCCTCTGGATCCCCAGGGGAAGCCCCACCCCAGGCCCGCCCTGGTCCCTGTGGTTTCCCTAACCCTGCCGGTCACACTTGCTAGCCCCTCGGCAGAGTCCTGCCACCCCTGTCCCAGCCTCACCAGTCTCTCGGGTTCTGCAATGGAGGAGAAGGCTGTGGGGATCCTGGGGCCGTGCGTCCCTAGTAGGGGGAAAACACTCGATCAGGTGAACTTGCAGGAGGCTGAGGTAGGAAGCTCTCTCTCTGCTCCCCCCACCCTGGACAGGGACCTCATTATCAAAGACCCTAAGAATCCACTCAAAAGTTTACCTCATAGATTAGCGATGAAGACACTAAGGCCCAGAGAGGGAAAGTAACTTGCCCAAGGGCACACAGCAGGGGAAGTAGGAGCTGGGATTTAAATTCCTGGCCCGACCCTTAAGTCATTCAACCCATGCCCTATCTCAGGGCCCTGAACCTCATCCACCTACCTGCCTTTGGGAACCCTCCACATCCCTTCTGCATGGAAACCCAGGGAAAGTGACCCTGGGCAAGCTCTGCCTCTGGGCTGGGCACCAGGGACCCTTGTTCCCTGGTGGTGGTGATGGGAGGACAGGAGCCTTTTCTAAGCCATCCCCTAGGTCCTGCAGTTGTGGAATTCCCCAGGCCTCAGTCTCCTTGTCTTTAAGATGGGCTAATGGAATCTGCCGTGGCCCTCCTAGCTCAGCCCGAGCACTGGGGAGACCGACGCACCAGGTGGCACTCGGATTGGAGGGTGGTGTGGTCTTACCTCTAAGAACCAGGTGTCTTCAGGGTGGAGCCAAGACTACTGGGTTGTCACGGGCCACCTCCCAGGGACGTGAGGGCCTAGGGTGGAACCCCGGGGCCCGCGGGACAGGAGAGAGCCTGAAAGGAAAGGGCGTCAGCGCTGGGATCCGGCCGTAGGTGGGACCTCCCACCCTCCCACCCCACGGACCCCCCACCTGCCCACTGTGAATGCCTCCGCTGCCTTCTCAGTCATCCTCTGCAGGGCGCTCTGGACCTGGAGGATGGGGCCAGGCTCAGGGCTGGGACCTTCTCCTGACCTCCACAGGCCAGTCGCAGAGCCCCCTGCAAGTGAGCCCTGCCCGCCTCCACCCACATCCCACCCTCCAGCAGCTAGTATCCCCTGACTTACTTCCCCGTGTTGTAGGCTGCATAGACCAGGAAGATGTACGGCACCCTGGGGACAGACCCAGGGTGAGGGTGGGTGTCACTACCTGGGAGTCTCATCCCCTTTCCCCCGGTGTCTGGCCTGGCACCGCAGCAGAGATACCTCCAGAGACATTTAGAGACACAGGAGGATGAACACAAATCCTGCCCTGCCCCCCAGTCCGCGATGGGGAGCAGGCAGTTGTGGCATTCTATGGCAAAGAGAACCAGGAGGGGCCTTGCCCCGCTGGACCCCCTGCCTTCAGTCTCTGGTCAGGAGGCAGCGTCTCTGCCCTCTATCCCTCCAAGCCGCACCCCCCTGACCTGCCCCATCCTCACACCCTCACCATGTTGCAGGGGTGGGGGATGGGAGAGGCGACACCTTCCTGAAGCTCCAAGGCTAAATCAGGTCCAGGGACAGCAGACCCAGGTGGCATTCTGACTGTATCTCTAGCTGAGTGCCTCTCTGAGCCTCTGTCTCTTCATCTGGAAAGTGGGGAGGAGGGCAGGACTTGCTTCTGGCTGTGTGTGAAGGACTCAGCGCAGTGGCTGAGTCATAGCTGGCTCCTTCCCACACATGCGAGGACCACGACGGCCTCGCCGCTCACAAAGCACCAGCATACTTGGGGGGACCCTCACAGCAGCTCCATGGTTGGTGGTGGGGGGGATTCATTCTCCCCATTTGATGGAGAGGGACCCTGGGGCCCAGGGTAGGAGGCAGAGCAAAAGTGTGACTCAGCGGGTAGCATGTGGAGCCTAGGACTTCCTCAGGGTCCACCTGGACAATGTAACAGTTCCTCCCCAAGAGGACACAGGTGAGGGGACATGGGGTTCCTTGAGGCCCTCTAGTTTCCCAGGGCTGAGAGCTGGAGCCCCAGAGCTTGACTACTCCCCCTGGCTCCCAGGCACCAACTGGGTTGCTACCAGCCTCTACTCTGCCCCTAAGACAGACTCTGGGCCTCGCAGCCCCCCACACCCAGCCTGTGCTCTCTCCAAAGCCCCTGCACAGCCTCCCCCATCCTGTCTCCTTTTACTCACTCCTCACACTCCAACCCAACCACACCAGCACCTGCCTAACGTCCTCCAAGGCTCCCTAGTACCCCTGGGGTGAAGCCTGAGCTCCTCACAACAGCTCTAGGGACCCTGCACAGTCTGGCCCCCATGTTCCCTCCTGTCCCCTTTCTCACCAGCTCCCCCAACCCCATGTCTCCCTCCATCTGATCCCACTGTGCTCCCCTGGCTTAAAACATTCTTCCCCCTCTCTCCACACAGCGTTCAGGTATTAGCTGAGAATCACTGCCTCCAGGGAGTGCCCATTCTGCCTCCCCATACGGCCCCGACTGCCCCTTAACCTTTCAGCCTCAATCGTGCCCGCTGTGGTTGTGTGATTTTGGTGTCTGTCTGTCCCTCAGGCTGAGACCCCCAAGGGTGTGTTCCTCGATCTTGAGTTCCACCACTTTCCCCAGGATGCAGCCCAGCACAGGGGAGGCGCCGGGGAAGTACGTGCTGAATGGCCGAATGACACAAATGTGCTCACGTTCACGGCGCTCCTGATGTGTGCCAGGTGTTATGCTTTGCCCTTTGCAAATATCTTCCCAGTGGAACCCCACAACGGTCCCACGAGGTGGAGAATATGATCCCCCCCTTTATATGGATGTGGAAACTGAGGCCTGTCTCAACTTGTGCAGGCCTCCCAACGACACTCTCAGGCAGGGTAGGTGTGAGCTACAGCTAGTTGCAGAAGTGAGGCTCTGCTCTTCCACCACAAAACCTGGCACAGGCGCCAGACGGAAACAAGTCACCAAGAGTGAATGAATGAGTCAGCGCAGATTTCAGTCCCTCCAGCCCCAGGCCTGCTCCCTGGTCACCTTGGGCACGTCCTGCCCAGCTTATGCCCAAGACAGAGTGAGAGAGGGACGGGGCTGGAGGTGGGGCAGGGAGAGAAAGACATGGAGAGACAGCAGGTGTGAGGGAAGAGAGAGGAGAGGGAAAGGCCAGGCCTGGGCAGGGAAGCAGCCGGGAGGGACGCAGAGAACGCGGCTCTGAGCCTAACTTGGGGACCTGCCTCGAGACAGTCACAGGAACATCAGAGTGGGCCCAGGTCTCATGCCTTCTGACCCCCCTCATAAGGCAGCCTCTCCCCTCCTTTACCAGACCTGAAGGTCTGAGGCTGGCTGGGAGGGGGCAAGAGAGGTGACACTCAGAGAGAGGGAGAAGCAGGGTAAGGGACCAAGAGACAGGGGGTCAGAGCCCAACAGAAGGGGTGATGTAGAGAGAGGCTCAGGAGAAGCCAGGTGGGTCCATGCCAGAGGAGGCGGGGACAGGGACAGGAGCCTGTGACAGAGCCTGAAAGACAGAGAAAGAATCCCAGGGAAAACTCAGAGACAGAGACGAAGTAATGAGACACCGGGAGAGGAAAGGACCTGCCCTGAGAGGGAGGCAGACAGCGTGGTGATGGTGGCTCTGGCTCCCTGGCTGCAGCCCTGCCCACCTGAGGGCCACAGGCAGGGAAGGAGCTGGAGTGGTTGCCATAGCAACAGGATGCTGCTGCCCTCGCCACTCTGAGGCAGGGTGGAGAGACCTGGGTAGGGTCCCTCTGCTAAGTGGGCTGAGGTGGAATTCCAGCCCGCGGAGCTCTGGGAGTGCAGGGCTTGGAGGAAGGGCTTCTCTGTGTCCATCTCTGTCCCCAGCTGCTCAGGCCCCGCCAGGTCTCTGGGAGCCGTGCTTCTTTAGGAAGAGCGTTGGAACCCCAGTTTTTCTTTGCTCTCCCGGCCCCTCTCTGGGCACAACCTCCATTCTCCCTGAGCAGTCTGCACACCCCATCTCCCACCGCCCCTGTTCTTTCCCCTCTCCATTCCCATGCCTGCCTGGCAGAGAGTGGCGAGTCCCCAGGGCCCAGGGGAGAAGACAACATGGACCAGGACCCTGGAGACCCTTTGCACCCTCTCTTCTTCCTGCCTCATCCCTCCCTTAACACTTCACTCCCTGGTCTTGGGCATCGTCTGCCTCCCCGACTCATGTCACCTCCACAAGAACAGGGCATTTTGCAGCCTCCTTTGCTGCTGTGTCCCTGGCGCCTAGCACAGTGCCTGGCCTCTAGCGGACATTCAAAAAACCTCGCAGGGATGGATGAATAACTAACTGGATGAGGGTGCCCCTCCTGACCCCAGCTCCCCACCCCCACTCCCAGCCTCAGCAGCTCTTCCAGGAACCAAGCCCCTCTGCGGTCAAAGCTGAATATCCTGATGGCTGAGAACACAGACTCTGAACTTGGGCCCCATGCTGCTCCTTCCTACTGTGAGGCCTCGGGCAGATGACTTCATGGAATCTGTTTCCCCGTTTGTAAGGCCTGTTCAGAGATATGAATATGATCCTGGTCCAGGACTCAGAGCACTTAGGCATCCATCAGCAGGAAGCCCAGCTCTGGGACACAGGGACCCTGGACAGAGTTTGCACTTGATTTCCCAAGCTTGTCTTTGTCCATCCGTGGGCCACCTCACTTCTCAGCCCTGAGAGGGACCTGGGCTCGGCAGAGCTGGGAGTGGGGAGTGCAGACAACAGGAAGAGGTGCTGGGGGGTACAAGGGAGGCTGAGGGGCAGGGCAGGGGCGGATTGGGCCCTCCTTGGACCGACCTCCCTCCCAGCACTCAGCTCCCAGGGCTGTGGCTGTTTGTGTCTGTACCTGGGTCCCCCATAGATCTGCAAACCCCCTGAAGACAAGGGCTTAGTCTGACCCATCTCTGTGGCTCCAGGACACAGGACCTGAAAGGCACACAGGGGGGTTCCTGCGGTCCCACGTTACTGCTTCATTTATGTGGGTCATGTCCTTCCAGCCAAAACCTTTTCTGAACTGCTGTCCTCACTGATGGAGCAGCTCATGCTGCCCCACAGTAGGCCATCCACAGACCCCAAGGGGAGAGGTCCCTGGTGTCCTGTACCCCCATCCCCGGCTTCCTGCCGAGGCCGGAAGTGGCTCTAGCACAGCCTGGGGACTGGAGCTTCTGCTGCGCCCTTGAGCGTCAGGGCACAAGGCATCTTAGCCACCCCCTTTCTGGGCCTCAGATTCTTCAACTGCCAAATGGGCCCCCAAATCCTCCCTGAGATACTGCTCTTTGATTGGAGGTTTGTTCCCACTCTCCCCCTCACCCCCCCTCCCCTTGACAGTGTCCCCGAGGCTGCTGGTGACTCCCATGACAGAGAGGACACTCCCTCCCCAGCCCCCTGACAAACCAGCCACACCCTCTGAGCTCCAGTGCATGGCGGAGCCCTGGTCCCACACGGCCCAGGGCCTGGAAGGAATTGAGGCCCACGGCGGCGTAGGCCCAGGCTGGGCTGAGGTGCACCAACATGCTGACCAGCCAGGTCAGGCCCAGGATGGGCAGCAGGACCAACACTGGCTTCACCTTGGGCCTGCAGGACAGCAGGCTGGACTGAGGGAGGCCAGGGGGCCAGGGGGCTCCCCACAGGGTTCTGGGGAGGGCAGCCCCTGGAAAGTGCCTGGAGAGGGGCCGGAGCAGCAGACTGGGGACTTAGGCTCAGGACTTAGGTGTAGCTGGAACTTTCGGCTGGACCTGGTGGCCCCTTCTCAGACACCCAGAGTGGCATGAAGTAGGGGTAATGGCACTGGGGAGATAGGGTCCCAGTCCCAAGCCTGGCTCAAAGGAAGGGAGTTGCAGCTGTCCAGGGGGAGGGCTGAGGCCTGGACAGTGGGTCCAGGGGGCATGGAGTCTGGAAGGGGACCCCTGGGGCTGCCTGGATTTTCAGGCTCCACTGGCTTGGGCTGCCCTGCCCTTGGCAGAGGGGTGGTGGTGAGGAGGAAGGCTGGGGGGGGTGGGGGTGGTGCCTGCTTCAGCAGGATATGGTCCTGGAGAGTGATGGGGATTCTTGGCAGGGGTAGAGACCTAGATTCTCACCCTGAACCTGAACTTCTAGGGACTGCCTGACTTGGGGGTCTCCTCTACCTTGTCGCCACCAGACCATCAGTGCTTTCTGCAGAAGGTGAGTCCCCAGGACAGTGGCTGGTGTCCACATCCCACGTCACATACACACAGGCTCAATTACCATCCGCACAGGTAACACGCATGGGCACAGACTTCCACACGCCCACATGCATGAGCATGTGTGCACACGCAGCACAGACACATTGCAGACATATGCCCATTTATAGCCTTGCACTCATAAGCACACGTGGCCACACCTGGCTCCCCACTTCTTCTTGACTCCCCCAGTCTGGGGTCTCACCACTTCTGGATCGGGATCTGCTGCTGCACACAGGGCTGCGGGCTCAGCGTGCGGGCACGGTGGCGGGCCCTGGACACGGTGACAATCACCACACGGACCAGGATGCAGGTATTGGCCTGGAGATCTGGTGTCAGTGGGGGCACCCTCCCCCTTCCCCGACACATCCCTCCCCTGCAGGGTCCCCAGGCCTCCCCGCTCACGGTCAGCACGGTCAGCATGGGCCCCACAAAAGCCCAGATGGCGTCTGTGTGCACATTGAGCCAGCAGTGCCCAGTGGCCACGTAGTCATGTGGGGACACTGCCAGGGTGATGGCCACGAGGGCCACAGGCACGCCTAGGGGAAGAAGAGGTGACCTCAGGGCCGTGTCTCTCGGGAGCCAGCCCCCGTCCAGAGCTGCATCCTCCAGCTGTCCCATAGTAGTGGGTGTACTGGCGGCACTGGGAGATCCAGGGAGTGGGGTTGGGTGGGCCTGATATTTTGGGTGGCACTGGAGCCCCGAGTAGCTGGGGAGCGGAAGAGCTGAGATTGAGTCGAGGCCTTAGGGCTGAGAATCAAGAGTTGGAAACTGGCGATTGGCGTGGGGTTAGCTGGCTTCAGATTAGGGAGGCAGTGCGGGGGGCTGGGAGCTGAGGCAGTTGAAGTGGAGGAGGATTAAGAATTGGAGCTGGGTAGAGTTGGAGGTCGACGGAACTGAGTTTGTGTCAGACACGGGCGCTGGCCACTGGGTGGCGCTGGGTGCCGGTGGAGGAGGGTGTTGGGCGGTGGGTGTTGGACACAACAGAGGCCACGCGAGGCAGGGTGGAGGGGAACAGAGCAAGAGTGGGGAGCAGAGGGGCCTCACCCCAGCCTGTGGCGTAGCAGCGTGGCTTCCTGGGGCCCGGGCGCATGCTCACAGCCACCACCTTGCTGCACAGCGGCAGCCCTTCCGCCAACATCCAGGAGAAGGCGACCAAAAAGAGGAGGTGCATCACTGCTGTGACGGCCACACACACCACCTGTGTGGGAGGGTGGGGGGGGTCCCCACGGAGGCCGGTCATGGGTGCGGTCCACCCTGGGTCCCCTGTCTGTGCCTGGCGTTGCCAGCGCAAAGCAGTATGAGCGGGTAGGGTCTCGGGGCAGCGCCCTGGGCCCAGCTCCAACATTCTGGGTCTTTCCTCTCTAGGCCATACTCCTCCCCGGAAATGGAGCCAAGTGAGGATATGGGGGGCAACCCAGAAAAGGCTGAAGGTGCTTTCCCAGGCCCCCCTGAGCTCACAAGCCCACCCCGCTGGCCGCCCACCTTGTTGGCCTTTGCCCACTCGCTGGCCACGAGGAAGCCCTCGGCGGAGGCCAGGGAGAAGGTGAGTTTCTTGTGGACTGTGGCTCGTTCTGACTGGGGGACCCCGGGCAGGCAGAGGAGTTGGTTAGCAAGGACCCCCACCACCACCTGCGTCCTGGTGAACCAGCCAGTGAAGGAGGAAAGGGCGGCTCCACAGGGGCTTCTTGGACCGAGGATGGACACCCACCCGAGGAGGGACGTGGAGGCCCACGAGGGGCGGGGCGGGCCCAGGGTGGCAGGCAAGGTGGTGAGCTTGCCTCACCCGGCCACCAGGAAGAGCAAGAAGGTGGTGATGAGGGCACAGGACACACCGCAGCCCACAGACGAGAGCGTCCTCAGCAGGGACCCCCCCGTCGGGGCATCTCTGTGGGAGGGACAGAGACCCCGAAGGACAGCAGCCCCACCAACGCCCTGGCCCGACGGGACACTCACCCGTCCCGCCCGGCAGCTCCCAGGCTCCTCAACCACCTTCTCTGCCGTGAAGCAGGGATGGCCAGGCCTGCACACAGCAACTTGATCATGATCATTTGCATGTCCTCTCCTGCTGGAGAGGGGCCCAGCTTTCACGGACTCCTCAGATACCGAGAAGCACTAGACTGGAAGTGACCACCAACACGCCCATGGGGAGGAGGGATGGTATGTGACAACCACCCACTGAGGGGGAACAGGGAGCTGGCACGGATTACTCATGATGTGTCCGATGTCCATGCTGTTTTTACAGGGAAAATGCATTCGGTAGCGTGTTTTTCTAGCGTGCTCCCAACAGGCCAAGTGACCACAGCATTCCTGGGCTCAGACACCATCTCACTCAACCTTAGTCCCCTTCTGGCCCAGCGAGCCCACCTTGTTTGGCCTCCTCCTGGAATTCGGCATCCCTCCAAGGCTGTAAATGCTAATGCCTCTCAGGGGCCTGTCTTTAGTCGTGACTCCTTTTACTTCTAACCTCACCTTGGCCATGGCTTTACCTACTGGATCTTGGGGCCAGCTGAGACCCCTCCCGCCCTGAGCACCGGACCACAGACCCACAAACCCGTTGCCCACCTGTGCCTCCTGAGACGAGTCCCTCATCTCCTGGTGGCCCAGGTCACCCCTCCTCCTCAGCCAGTCTCCCTCATCTCCCCACTGCTCCCTGGCCCAGGGCCCCTGCCCTCTCCTAGGCCAGGCCCTCAGCCCCCGAACTGCTTCTCCCCCCTGGCCCCCACCTCAGCCTCACTCCCCGCACCAGCGGCCTCCCTCATGTAAATCTAAAGCCTGCTTCACACTCTTCCACATCTGCCCTCTGCTACAGGACCACAATCCAAGCGCGTGGGCCTGGCCTTCCAGGCCTGTGCGATCTGACCCATGCCTACCTTGTTCACTGCCATCCCCCGACCCCGGGCATCGCACTGGAAGCCCCAGACACATTGCAGTTCTAGGACGTAACTCGTCTGCCATTTCTAGCCTCCTTGCCTTTGCTCAGATGGCCCTCTGCTTGGAATGCCTTTCTGTTCAACTCCTGTGCATCCTTTAAAACTTGGTTCTGACATCACCTTCCCCTGCCCCACTGCCCCCTCCCCAGCACTCACCTGGACGTCGTACACCTGCAACAGGACGGCAAAGTTGGCGCTGTGGTTGCAGAAGCAGGCGGTTGAGTCCTGGTACAGAGCGGCCACGGAGCAGCCAGTGGTGGCCCAGGAGCCCCCTGAGTCTGGGCTTGGGGTGAGTAGTGAACAGAGGGCTCTTGAGATGGGCTGGACATGGGGCTGGGGGACAGGTGGCAAGCAGGGGAAAGCCTCTCCCCAGAGCCTGGGGTCCCTCAGTGCCCTGCCTCTAACCAGCTATATGACCTTGGCCAAGTCACTGCCCCTCCCTGGGTCTCAGTTTTTCATCTATAAAATGTACTTTTCTCAGGAATGGTAGGAGGATGGGGCTGATACCAATGATCACCATTGATTAACTGTGTTAATTACTAAGCAACAGCGATTGATGTTCATTCCCTCATCAACTCTACCACCCATTCCACACATGAGTCTCTTCCTAGGTACCCCACAGAGTAGGCTTGCATACCTACTATGATAGGGAGCTCACTACCTCCTGGGTAACAGGCTCTCCTGCCCCAGCTTGTCCCCAGTTGAGTGGGGCTTGGAACCACCCCTGCAAGGAAGTTGGTGAATGGAGGCCAAAAACATGCTTGAGTCCTGCCTCATCCTCAAGTAGAACGGACGTTTTTTTTTAATTTTTTTAATTTTTTTTGGGGGGGGGGCATACTGCAGGGTATGCGGACCTTAGTTCCCCAACCAGGGATGGAACCTGGCTCCCTGCAGTGGAAGTGCGGCTCTTAACCACTGGACCACCAGGTAAGTCCCTGGATGTCTTTTTTTTTTCAAGTGCCTTATTTAAAGAACTTGGGGGACTTCCTTGGTGGTCCAGTGGTAGAGAATCAGCCTTACAACACAGGGGACGCAGGTTTGATCCCTGGTCAGGGAACTAAGATCCCACATGCTGCGGGGCAACTAAGCCCGTGTGCCACAACTACTGAGCTTGCGTGCCTCGGCTAGAGAGCCCACATGCCACAAACTACAGAGCCCACACCCTCCGGAGCCTGAGCACCACAACTAGAGAAGAGAAAACCCGCACGCCACAACTAGAGAGAAGCCCATGCACCACAACAACGATCCCGCATGCCTCAACTAAGACCCGATGCAGCCAAAAATAAATAAAATTTAAAAATTAAAAAAAATAATAAAGAAAGAACTTGGAAACCCACCTGATGCTGAAGTTCCAGAAGGCACAGACAGGCTCCACCAGCTTCGGAGGGAAGGCCTAAGGGCAGCCAACAGGGACAGGGCAGGTGTGTGAGCACATGTGGGCAAGGAGAGAGACCAGACGATGCAGGGGGATGTGGAGGCCTCCTGCGTTTGAGGGACCAGGGGGTTGCCCAGCATGGGTCGTGGGTGCAGGGACTGGAGAAGAATGCCTGCAGGGCGGCAGAAGGAAGGTGAAGTGAGTAGAGTTTCAGGCTGGCATTAATGGTTAATATTGAAATCCTAGGAACAAGCTAACAAGCTAACAAGCTAACAAACCACTGTGAGTCTTCCCTCCAGGATGCTCTGCCTAGTAAGAACACACAGGTCTCTATCTACTGTTGGGGAAAGAGCTCGCCATATATATATATATATATATATATATATATATATATATATATATATATATATATTTTTAACATCTTTATTGGAGTATAATTGCTTCACAATGGTGTGTTAGCTTCTGCTGTATAACAAAGTGAATCAGCTATACGTATAAATATATCCCCATATCTCCTCCCTCTTGCGTCTCCCTCCCACCCTCCCTATCCCACCCCTCTAGGTGGTCACGAAGCACCGAGCTGATCTCCCTGTGCTATGCGGCTGCTTCCCACTAGCTATCTATTTTACGTTTGGTAGTGTATATATGTCAGTGCTACTCTCTCACTTCGTCCCAGCTTACCCTTCCCCCTCCCCGTGTCCTCAAGTCCATTCTCTACGTCTGTGTGTTTACTCCTGTCCTGCCCCTAGGTTCTTCAGAACCATTTTATTTTTTGGTTAGATTCCATATATATGTGTTAGCATACGGTATATGTTTTTCTCTTTCTGACTTACTTCACTCTGTATGACAGACTCTAGGTCCATCCACCTCACTACAAATAACTCAGTTTCTTTTCTTTTTATGGCTGAGTAGTATTCCATTGTATATATGTGCCACATCTTCTTTATCCATTCATCTGTCGATGGACACTTAGGTTGCTTCCATGTCCTGACTACTGTAAATAGAGCTGCAATGAACATTATGGTACATGACTCTTTTTGAATTATGGTTTTCTCAGGGTATATGTCCAGTAGTGGGATTGCTGGGTCGTATGGTAGCTCTAGTTTTAGTTTTTTTTTTTTTTTTTTTTTTTTTGCGGTACGCGGGCCTCTCACTGCTGTGGCCCCTCCCGTTGCGGAGCACAGGCTCCGGACGCACAGGCTCAGCGGCCATGGCTCACGGGCCCAGCCGCTCCGCGGCATGTGGGATCCTCCCGGACCGGGGCACGAACCCGTGTCCCCCTCGTCGGCAGGCGGACTCTCAAGCACTGCGCCACCAGGGAAGCCCTAGTTTTAGTTTTTTAAGGAACCTCCATACTGTTCTCCATAGTGGCTGTATCAGTTTACATTCCCACCAATAGTGCAAGAGGGTTCCCTTTTCTCCACACCCTCTCCAGCATCGCCATATGTTTTTCAGTATAGGAAAAAGCTGCCTGACACTCTGCATAGTAGGAGCCCATTTATGGTTAAAAAAAAAAAAAAAAGGTTCTATGTAATTGTGAAAACACATGCACAAAAGGTCTGGAATCAAACACACAGCTAACTTAACAATAGTTAGGTCTCAGTTTGAATGTGTTATAATGAACATGTTAGTTCTTTTGTAATGAACAATGACAACACTATGGACTTTATAAGATGTCATCAAGCAGAAAGAAGGTGGCAGGTGGTACCTGTCCCAGACCAAGCAGGGAGGCAGCCTGAGCTCAGGGCTTGGGTTATTTGTCCCGACTGGGGAGGGTAACAGCAACGTCACCTCACTAGAATATGATACTTTGTGTTTTGCAAAGTATTTTCATGTCCTTTATTGTTGTTGATATTCATAGCAACCTAGGGGACGGGTATAAATTTATGTAATTTCAGATGAGGAAGATGAGCCTCAGAGAGGGGAATTAATCTGTTCGAGGTCACACAGCAGTGAGCTTAGACTGGGTTGTGACTTGGTCAACTCCATGCTCTTTCCACACTCTGTGACGATGCCTCCAGAGAACATATTATTCCTTGGGTTGGCTGAATTATTACCACATGTATTCATTCACTCATAATATCTTTCCTGGGTCTCAGGTACTATGTTAGGTGCTGGAACACAAAGAAAACCTACTGTTTGCTTTTAAAATGGATGATTGTTACACCACTGGTAGCATTTTCAAGTGGTACAAACTGAAATATCAGTGCAGCTTATACACTCAGAAGCCACAAAACTGTTGGTGCCCAGTAGCTCCATACCTGGCCATATATCCCCAGGAGACAGTCACCAGAATAAAAACATATTATAAGTGAGGATTTTCACAGGGTTAGGCAGGGTTAATTGTAATAGAAAAAACTCTGCAGATACTCTGGATGCATGGAGGAGAAGGGGTCAAGTTCATTTTGGACCATCCCCTGGGAAGGGGGTGGGCGGTTCTGGACTTGGCCACAGTCAAGGCCTACGCATTGCTAGGATCAAGCAGCAAGTGAGAAAGGACAGGATGGCAAAGGGACATCTGTGACAGAGACAATGCAGAAAACACCTGTGGGGAAAATGAAAAACACAAATGTTTACATGGCTCAACTGAAAGAGCAAGGGCTTTGATTTTTCAAAAGGGAAAAAAAAAAAAATATATATATATATATATATATATATATATATATTATGTACCCAGAAAAAGGCTGAAGGGAAACACATGGAAAAGTTTAGGGCAGCTATCTCTGAGTAATAGGATTTGTCTTCTTTATCCTTTTCTACATTTTCCAAATTTGCAACAATGAGCAATCCCTTACTTTTATTTATTTTTCATTTTAATGTATTTTAATTCATATAATTAATATATAAATACAATCTCAGAAGTTAGTTTTTTGAAAATATAAACAAAATTGGTAAACTTCTAGCTAAACTGATCAAGAATGAAAAGGCAAACATCATTATAAATCCTACATATGTTAAAAGGATAATAAGTGACTATTATGAACAACTTCCTGCTAGAATTGAACAACCTAGATGAAAGGAACAAATTCCTTAAAGGGCACAAATTACTAAAACCATCTCAAGAAGATATGAAACACCCCAAACAATCCTATATCAGTTTAAGAAATAACTCATACTTTAAAAACTTCCCACAAAGAAAACACCAGGCCCGAAAGACTTCACTGGTCTTCACTGGCCTATCAAGCATTTAAGGAAGAAATAATACCAATTCTGCAAAACTCTCTTAGGAAACAGAGGAGGAGAGAACTCCCAACACATTTTATGAGATTAGCATTATCCTGACACCAAAACCAGAGGAAGACAGTATAAGAAAACTACAGAACATATTACATATTCAGGAATATAAACACAAAAATCCTTAACAAATATTAGCAAATTGAATCCAGCAATATATACAAAGGATAATACACCATAACCAAGTGGAGTTTATCCCAGGAATCCAAGGCTGGTTTGACATTTGAAAATCAATCAGTGCAATTTACTATATTAATAGAATAAAAGAGAAAACCATATGATCCTATCAATGTGGAAGAAACATTTGGCAAAATTCAATAGCCATTCATGATAAAAATTCTCAGCAAAGCAGGAAGAAAAGAGAACTTAATCTGACAAGGGGCATCTACAAAAAGCCCACAGCTAGCATCACATTTAATGGTTCAAGACTGAATACTCTCCCCTCTAAAGTTAGGAACAAGACAAAGCTATTTGGTCTCGTCACTCCTATTTAATGCTGAACTAGAGGTCCTAGCCACTGTACCAAGGAAGGAAAATCGGAAAAAAAAAAAAAAAAAAAGACATGGATTGGAAAGGAGAAAACAAAACTGTCTTCATTTGCAGACAACATGATCAGGGATGTAGAAGATCCTAAGAACTCTATAAGAGAGCTACCAGAAGTACTAAGTGAGTCTAACAAGGCTACAGGATACAATCTCATTATATAAAAATCAATTGTATTACTATATACTTGCAATGAACAATTTAAAATTGAATTAAGAAAATAATACCATTTACAAAAAAGGGTATATCTAACAAAATACCTTGAAGACCTGTACCCTGACAACTGTATATCACTGCTGAGAGAAATTCAAGAAAACCTAAATAAACAGAGGGATATACCTTGATTAAGGATTGGAAGATTCATTGTTAATATGCCAGTTCATCATCTTATTTCAATTTGAGAGATTTAATGCAATCCCAATCAAAATCCCAGCAGGTGTTTCCATAGACATTAACAAGCTGATTCTAGAATTTATATGGCAATGTGAACACCCTAGGCTAGCCAAAGCAATTTTGAAAAGGGAGAACAATGTTGGAGGACTTACACAACCTGATTTCAAGGCTTACCATACAGATACATTAATCACGACACTATAGGGTTAGTGTATAGATCTCTGGAACAGAATAGAGAGCCCAGAAACAGACTTACACATATATGGACAATTGATTTTCAACAAAGGTGATAATTCAATGAGAGAAAGAATAATCTTTTCAACAAATGATATTGGAATGGGATGTCTATATGGAAAAATAATGAACTTCAACCCCTACCCAACATAATACACATAAATGAATTGAAATAAATCATAGACATAAATGTAAAGGTTAAAATGATAAACTTCTTTGAGAATATCTTTGTGGCCTTGGGATAAGCAAGATTTCCTAGATAGGATGCAAAAAGCATAAACCATGCAGGATAAAAACTGATAAACCAGACTTTATCACATTCAAAACTTATCTTCCAAAGACACTGTCAAGAAAGTGAAAAGCAATCCAGAGACTAGAAGATATTATTCACAAAACATATAGCTGACAAAGGACTTGTATTCAAAATATATAAAGAATTCTTACAGTTCAATGATAAGACAAATAATTTAAAAATTGGGGAAGAACAAAGCTGGAGGCATCATGCTTACTGATTTCAAACTATATTACAAAGCTATAGAAATTAAAACAGTATGGTATTGGCATTAAAAACAGACACATAGATCAATGGAACAGAATAGAGAGCCCAGAAATAAATCTATGCATATATGATGAATTAATTTATAGCAAAGGAGGCAAGAACATACAACGGGGAAAGAACAGTCTCTTCAATAAATGATGTTGGGAAAACTGGACAGCTGCAGGCAAAAGAATGAAACTTGACTACCATCTTACACCATACACAAAAATTAACTCATTATGGACTAAAGATTTGAACTTAAGGTATGAAACCATAAAAATTTTAGAAGAAAATATAGGTGATAAGCTCCTTGACGTAGTAGAAACAAACAAACAAACAAAACAAAAAACCCAAACCATCCAATTAAAAAATGGGCAGAAGATCTGAATAAGCATTTCTCCAAAGAAGACACACAAATGGCCAACCGGTACATGAAAAGATGCTCAGCATCACTAAACATCAGAGAAATGCAAATCAAAACCACAGTGATGGGGAGGGTGGGAGGGAGGGAGATGCATGAGGGAAGGGATGTGGGAACAGATATATATGTATGACTGATTCACTTTGTTATAAAGCAGAAACTAATAAAAAATTAAAAAAAAAAACCACAGTGAGATATTACCTCACACCTGTTAGGATGGTTATTATCAAAAAGACAAGAAATAACAAGTGTTGGAGAGGATGTGGAGAAATGGGGACCCTCATACACTGTTGGTAGGAATGTAAGTTGGTGCAGCTGCTATGGAAAACAGTATGGAGTTTCCTCCAAAAATTAAAAATAGAAGTACCATACGATCCAGCAATTCCACTTCTAGGTATCTATCCAAAGAAAATGAAAATACTAACTCAGAAAAGTTATATGCACCCCCATGTTCATGGCTATTTACAATAGCAAAGATATGGAAACAACCTAAGTGTCCACTGATGAATGAATGGATAAAGAAATTGTGGTGTATAATAACGGAATGTTACTCAACCATAAAAAGAATGAAATTTTGCCATTTGCAACAACGTGGATGGAGCTCAATGGCATTATGCTAAGTGAAATAAGTCAGAGAAAGAAAAATACTGTATGATCTCACTTATATGGGGACTCTAAAAAAAAAATCAAGCTCATAAATGCAGAGAACAGATTGGTGGTTGCCAGTGGTGGTGGGGTGGGGGCAGGGAGAAAAAGAGTGAGGGGAGTACAAAGATAAAATTTAAAAAGAGAGGATCTATATGGCTTATGTGCAGAAATGTCAGTAATCAGAAAAGCAAACAGCAGACTAATGCAAACATTTTGGGAAAAAAAGAATAAAGAGCATTTCCTATTAAAAAAACAACAACAGCCAGTGGCTCATCTCGAAATTTATTTAATTAAAAAAATGAGAATTGGGGAAAAGATTTGAACTTATATTTAACAAAGGAAGATATATGAATGCGCAATAGTGTAGAAAACGATGCTGAAAATCATTGGTCTTGAAGGAATTGCAACTTAGAACCACAGTGAGACATCAGTACACAACCATTATAATGAACGATATTAAAAAGGCAGTTAAGGATGTTAGCAAAGGTATGGAACACTGCAGTGCTCACACACTGCTAGTGGAAATGTAAGATAGTACACGACTTTGGAAAACAGTTGGACAGTCTCTTAGGAAGTTAATGTATACATATGCTTATCATACAACCCAGAAAGTCCCCTTTTAGGTATTCACCCAGTAGAAAGAAATCATATGTCCACAAAAAGGCTGTATATGAGTGTTCATAGTGGATCTATTCATAGCAGCTCAAACTGGAGACAACTCAAATCTCCATCAACAAGCAAATGGAGGGTCTTCCCTGGTGGCGCAGTGGTTAAGAATCCACCTGCCAATGCAGGGGACACGGGTTGGAGCCCTGGTCAGGGAAGATCCCACATGCCGCAGAGCCACTAAGCCCGTGCCTGAGCTCTAGAGACCGTGAGCCACAACTACTGAGCCCGTGCGCCACAGCTACTGAAGCCTGCGCACCTAGAGCCCGTGCTCCACAACAAGAGAAGCCACCACAATGAGAAGCCCACACAATGCAAGGAAGAGTAGCCCCCGCTCGCCACAACTAGGGAACTCTCGCGAGCAGCAACCAAGACCCAACGCAGCCAATAAATAAATAAAATAAAATAAATTAAATTAATAAAAAAACAAGTAAAAAGAAAAACAAATTATGGTCTATCCATATAACGGAATTCTACATAGCACTAATGAGGAGTGAATTACTGAAACAGGCAAGAACGTAGATGATACTCAAAAATACCACCTGAGCAAAAGAAGCCAGACCATGGCACACACTATATGGTTCCATTTATATGAAGCTTTAGGAAAGACAGACAATCTAGAGTCACAGAAAACAGAGCAGTGATTTCCTGGGTCAGAGTGGGGAAGGCTGATGGGGAAGGGGCACAAAGAAGCCTTTTGGGAAGGTGGAAAAGTTCTATATCTTGATTGGGGCAGTGATACAGGAGTATATACACTGGTCAAAACTCATCAAGCTATACACTTAAAATGGATGTTTTAGTATATGTAGATTTATATACCTTAATGAAATTGATTTTTAAGAAGTCTTGAGATGATATACAAAAGATATAAGCTATGGGGTGTGTGTGTCCAGGATTGGTGGTTTTGAGCAAAGGAGACTTTAGCTTTCTCTGAAATGCTCTAAAGCTTCAAAAACAAGAAGGAATTTGTGTATTACATATAATGAATTAAATGACATATCTTGGTGATCTTGTCTTGTCAATTTACAGCAAAATACCTCATTCTTTACATAACCTCAGCTGATATTCCATTTTATAGCTCTGTAAGGCTAAGTAATCCCCTACTGATGGACATTTAGGTTATTTTTATGCTTATGAAGCATACTGCAGTGCAGGTCTCTCATATCTCCCTGTATTATCTGATGGGAACCACCAGTTTTTCAAGTCATGCAGACCTATAATGAAATCCCAGCTCTGCCACTTATAAGCTGGTGCCAGGCACAGCACCTCTTCCAAGCTCACTTTTGTGGAATGGGCAGTTGGAAGATTAAATGAATGCTGCTTATTTAAGGCACCCGCCATAAAGTAAGTGTGCAGTGCACTACTGCCCTTCCCCCTCTCTCGAGGACAATGGGATGGCTTGTGGATGAGTATTTTTCTTGAACATTTTAGACGTTGGTTGTCCAGTGAACAAATACTGGGATGTAGCGGGGGGCACCAAACCAGGATAACTGTACCAGGTGGCTGTTTCCCAGAAGCATCGCCCAGTACCTGCGCCCAGTGTTGCAGGTGAAAGGTCACAGCCGTGTTGGCCTCCCCGGTTTCATCCCACACCTCAGATGAGATGATTGCTGACCCCACCTGGGTGCTTAGGGACCTGTGGGGAGAAAGGGAGCTTTTAAGGGCACCAGGTATCTGTGGGGGAGAGGTCATACATGGCTGGGGTCATGTCATCCAGGCCCCTGCAGAACAGATGATACCCTCTGTGGAAAAGTCCTGTGCTGGGAATTAGGGCAGCTGGGTTCCATTCTTTCTGGTAATTTGAGTAAGCCCTGTTCCCTCCCTGAGAGTCAGCACTGAAGCCAGGACCCAGGCAGGAGCTGAGCCATGTTCCCACCAGCCCATCTTTGGCAGGCCCAGAAATCTGTGTGTGTCAGGGGGGAGCAGGTTTGGCCCTGGGCTGCCAAGGGCAGATATGCCTAACAGAATGGGGGCTCTGGGAGGGGATGGAGGCCTAGCCTTCCCTGGTGAGGGGATCCAGGCCCTCAGCTGCCTGCTGGGTGGGACCCACTCACCTCTGCATTCTGCTTGCCTCTTCAGAGGTGTCAGGGGCCCGGGGCTCTCTGCCAGGGGACCCCAGGGTGTACTGGAAGACACCTGAGCTGAACCAGCTGTGGATCTTGGTGACTCCAGAGAGGCCTGGATGA
This sequence comes from Hyperoodon ampullatus, assembly GCF_949752795.1. Classification (NCBI taxonomy): domain Eukaryota; kingdom Metazoa; phylum Chordata; class Mammalia; order Artiodactyla; family Ziphiidae; genus Hyperoodon; species Hyperoodon ampullatus. The sequence goes on from NC_136919.1 coordinate 11,024,930, forward strand.
ATAGAAGGAGGCCTAAGACCTGCCCAGTGACTGAGCAAGCACCACAGGTTGGTCCTGAGGGAAATGCTCTGCCCACCTTACACATAGGGAAACTGAGTCTCATAGAGGTTAAATGACTTCCCGAAGATCACACAGTTAATAAGTGGCAGAGCCAGAATTTTAACCAGCCCTAGTTGATATGCTTAACCTGCCAGCTCCAAAGCCCTTTGCCCCTTATCCTAATCCTCCACCCCTGGGTGGCACCGAGGGAAAATGTGTGGTTGAGGGGAGGAGACTAAGTGAACACCTGCCATGTGGTAGGAGCTTTAAGCTTATAACAACCCGAGGCGAGTAGTAGTAATATGGCTTTACAGATGAGGAGACAGTTCTGAAAGGTGAGGTGACTTATTCAAAATAGCAGAGCTAGCAACTGTGAGGGCTGAGGTTTGACCCAGACCCCAACAGGACCCCACCACCCCTCTCCCTCACCCACCTTTCCTGAGGAACCGCCTCACTTCAGCAGCAGGGATGAGGGTGTGGCCAGGCCCCTCTGGATGCCCACTGGGCATCGTGAACACTTGGCCCTCCGTGCTGGTCTCTCTCAAGTGTAGGCTCCGCAACTCCAGGCCTGGGAGCAAATGGGGCTCAGGGGCTGGACCTCAGGAGGGAGGTCTTTCTGCTGGGCTGGCCCTGCTGGCAGGGTCTGCTTCCCGTCTCCCTGCCACACACCTAGGAGGCCACCATTCCTGCACAGAGAGGTTCAGCAACTTACCCAAGGTAAGTCTGACTTCTCCAAGCCAGGGGGAGGGGGTCACTGAGAAGGGGGAGTCTCTGGGGGATGGGACATGAATATCAATGAGCTGCCAGAAGCCACTGGGCACCTGAAGGACCCAAGTTTTGCCTGAAGTTCCAGCGTAAGTGCTCCCCCACTCAATCTACAAACATTCACTGAGTGTGCCCTTGGGTCTGAACCTGAGATGCAGAAATGACTCAGAAATAGCCCTGGCACTCAGAGGACTTCAGGTGGTATTATGTAATTACCATAGAGGTGATAAAAGATATGTTCAAAACACCGGGGCAGCAGGAGAGAGGAACTGTCGGGAGAGAGCTAGAACTGGGGAGCCTTCCTAGCAGAGCTGGTGCTCAAGCAGGGTTCTGAAGGATGTATGCGAGTTTGCTAGGAGACCGAGAGAGAAAGAGTATTCTGGATGGAGGGCACAGCATGGGCAAAGGCAGGAAAGAGAATGGAGGATCTGTGGGAGTCCGAGAACTCCCAGTGACCAGGGCTGAGGAGGATGTGTGAGCCCAGGCCCCATCCGGAGCCCAGATGTGTGGCACAGGTGGCGGGCAGGCTCACCGGCATGGTGGTGCTGGATGTGCGCTCGGGCAGCTCAGAGGTCAGCATGGTGCTCAGCAGGGGCGCCAGGCGCTGCTCGCTTGCCACCAGGGCCCTGGGTCCACCCACCACCTGGGAGGAGGCCGCAACTCAGCCCTCTCTCAGACACCACACCCCACAGCTGCCTGCCCTGACCACTGTGGTTAACAGGATCTCAATGATCTGTGAGGTGGCCTGCAGGCTCCAGACCCTCAGTGGCTCTGCAGGGCCTCCAGGATCAAGTCCTGGCTCCTCAGCTGACACTTGAGGCCCTGCCTGATGAGCCTTCTCTGGCTTCTCCAATGCTCTCCTAAGCCACGTCATCCTCTAGTCAAGCTGAAGGCCTCACAGTGCTCTCTGCCTGCTGGCAGGTTGTTTGCCAACCAGGGTCCACTCTGAAGGCAGGGCCGTGCCTCCTGCTTCTTTGGTCTGGCTCAGTGTTAGATCCCTAACAGGTGCTCAAGTTTTAGGTTCCAAAAAGGAAACCATGCGGTGTGAGGACAGAGCAGGGAGGGGGAACGTGCACTAATGGGACACCTCCTCTGTGGTGGGCAAGTCACCTGATAGACGCCTACTCCTCTCCATCGCCTAAGCAAGGCAGGTATGATCATCCCCATTTTCCAGGGAAGAAAACTGAGGTTCAGAGTCCAGTTTTCCCCAGTCTGTCACGGTGTCTCAGATCCCCAGTAAAATGTGGGCTTACACATCCCCTAGGATGGGGAGCATCACCTGGACAGGTGAACATTCCACTGAACCAGCCTCCTGTGCTGTGCCATCCCCACCCCACCCCCAAGCCCAGGTTTGAATTCTGTCCTGAAGTCACAGGGGGACCATGTCTGCCTCTTAAGCCCCAGAGCCTTTCAGGCAATGTTCACGACCCCTCGTTTTCTCCCTCTCTGGGCTGATGACTCCCAGGCCTACAGCCACTTCTGCCACGATGAGATTTCCAACACCCTCACCATCTGTCTCTTCTGTTCTCCATGGCTGAACACTCAGCAGAGAGGGCCTCCTACTTAAGGTGGTCGGCGGACTGTTGGATGTGGGAGGCCCTTATTGACTAGTGGCTCTTAATTTTTAACCGCAGAAGTTGTTCAAGAGCAGTTGTATGCAGAAGTTCAACTTATAAAACAGACAGAAGGGCTTCTCCTGATGGATGGAGAGATGGAGCTCAGAGATGGGGGCTGACTCGCCCGTGGCTACACAGTCGGTGGCAAGGTAGGAACCAGGGCCCAGGCCCCTGCCCCACCGAGCCCTGCCAGCCTCACCTCGCTGACTGACAGCCACGCACCAGCCAGCTGCTCCTCCAGGACCAGGCTGGCCACAGACACGATGGCCTGGCCCAGCTGCTCCCAGGGCCCTGTCATGGGCTCTGGCTCCCATGTCCCAAGCGCTGCCACTCTTTTCAGGAAGTGCATGACAGCCAGCAGCGCAGCTGGCCCCAGTGGAGCTGTCTCCTTTGTCAGGACTCTCTTCAGGATTCCCAGGAAGCTGGAGGCCTCGGCCAGGGACAGGTCTCCGTGGGCTTCAGAGAGAGGGTCAGGGAGGAGCTGTGGAGCAGAAGAGCTGCTGACTGCTGGTCTGACTGTCTCAAGGGGACCCCCCGCAAGGGGCTATACTTGGCCTCTGCCAGTCTTCTTGGGGGGTGTGGGTCTAACTAGTCACAAGCCCCCAGCTCTCAGAGGCTCCAGAATAGGGGGCATGAACAACCTTAATTCCTGCACACACATTAGGTGGGTGTCCCCTTTACAGGTGAGGACACTGAGATGCAGGGATGCCACCCATAGTGCCCCCAGACCCTCCAGCCCCCTGGGAGGGGGCTCACCACAATGGCATTGGCCAAGGCATTGACTTGGCTGATAACATCCTGGCCAGACCATGACTGGGCGTCCTGCAGCTGCTGGTAGGTCTCTGCAAAGGAGTGGATGCCAGACTGAGCCCTGGGCAACATCCTCTGCAGAGGTGCCCCATCCCCTATGTGCTGCTCGGGGAAGAAGAGCACACTGATGGCTGTGTGTCTGGAGACTTAGGTGTCCTGGTTGGGGAAACTGAAGCAAAGAATGGCAAAATCACCTGCTCGAGGTGACTCCCACACAGCTGGGATTCACCCCCAGTTCCGTATGGCCCCATTGTCTGTGGTCTAGACTCCGTGGAGGCCCCCAAAACTCTGAGAAGATTCTGAATTCCCAGGCTGTGCCAACTGCTCCCCCTCAGCCTACACTGGTCCATAACCAGCGTCCCCTTCAGCAGAGCCCAAGGCATAGCCGGACAGGGCGCACCTGGCCGGTAGCAGCAGAGGAAGGGCAGAGGCTGCAGGCAAAACAGAAAGCCCTCGGTGCGGGGTCCGGGGTCCTACGTAGGGCACTCCTCTGAGGGCACTGGCTAGGGTGGGTGAGGTGTCAGGGCCGCATCCTGGCATCCCATCGGTCCCTGTGACCCACAGCCCGTTCGGGCCTTGAAGGCGCCTGGACACTTGAGGGGGTGCCAGGACGCGCGGTCCCGGAGTTAGGGGCGACGTGGGAACCTGGGAGAGAAGTGCTGCAGCCAACACTGGGAGGAGCAAGGTCGCCAGGGGGCGAGCCCATTCAGGCTGCTGGGACTGGGCGGACGCCCGAGGTACTGGAGGCCTGGAGAGGGCGTGGCCAGAGGTGGGCGCGGCCCGGTTGGCAAGAGGTGGGCTGGGTCCCCCAGTCGGAAGGGAAGCGGATGGGAGCCAGGAGGTTGGGGGTGGAGCCAAAAGGTGGGCGGGGCCTGACAAACAGGAGGCTGGGCGGGCCGTACCCAGACAGAGAAGCCGCACCCGCACCGGCGGTAGCAGCGAGGGTGTGACGTCCAGGGCGCCCAGATCCCAGCGGAAGAGCAGGCCGCCGGGGGTGCGGCGCGCAGGCCCGTGCCCGGTGCAGCTGCGCGGGGCTCAGCGCCCGGGCCCACAGATGGAAGTCGGTGAGGTTGCCGCTGAAGGCGTCACGCGCCTAGAAGTCGCCGCCCAGAGAGTCCTGGTCTTGGCCCAAAACGAGGATGCCGCCAGGTGGCAGTGGGTGGCCCGCGCCAAGGCCCCGCGCCCCAGCGGGTCGGCGAACAGCGACCAGTGCCAGCAGAGCTGCTCCCACGTGGCGCACACGTGGTGCCAGCGGCCATCCGCGCGAAGGCAGCGGGGAAAGGCGCGTGGTGCCCGCGCACCGCGAGCGCCGCGTGCACGGCGCCGCCCGGCTCGGCGAAGGCGCACAGCTGCAGCGCGTTGGCCAGCGCGGGTACAGCCAGGGAGGAGAGTGCGGCCGCGTCGGATGAGGCGGCGTTCCACTGCACGTGCACGCCCGCTGTCAGCGTCCCGAGCGCCGGCAGAGGCGTCCGAAGCCACGCCGCCCGGCCCGCGGTCCTCTCGCCGAACATTAGTGCGGCCGCGGTGCGCGCGCCTGCGGGGACACACGGGCCTCGACCTCAGTTTCCCCAGCTGCGCACACCGTCCTGCTTCTGACGGCCCTTTGGCGCAGCTTGTAGGGCCCCTTCTGGGCTTCTGGTTCCTCCCTCCCTCTGGAAGGAAGAAATGGGGCTCCAGTGCCCGTGCCCAGGGGTCAACCTTCTACTTTCAGTCCAGGACAAGGGAACCTGAGAGGCGATGTGGACTTCCTCTGGGGTCAGTCCACAAGGACTGTCACGGTGGACTGCCATCTCCCAGCCCCCTCCCCCCAGCCCCCACTTCCCAGGCCCCGGCCCACACTCACGCCTCTGCGGGGGTCTTTGCAGAGGGGCCTCTCTTTTGCCTACCCAGATGGGGTCAGGCAGCCGCGGAGCGAGGACCGCATCTGGGTGCCGCAGTACTACGTGGCCAAACTACTGCTCACAGGACTCTTGGGCCTCCCACCAGCTCAGCCGCTGCCCTGGGAACTTGCATACCTCATCTGCAGTCTCCACTACCTCTCCAGGGGCCACTGGAGCTGCAGGGCGAGAGGAGGGTCAATGTGGGAGAAGTGTGTGGGCATCTGACCCTTGCAGGGTGAGTAGGGTAGGCAGGGCCAAGGACACTGAGCTTGGGAGTCATTTGGGGCTGGATGGGGCTGGACCCTAGCTATGCTCTATGACCTAGCAAGTTTTGTCCCCTTGCTGAGCCTGTTTTGTCATCTGTATAGTGGCAGGAATGAGATGGACATGAGTGATGCTTTCAGCCCAGGGCCTGTTATAGGGATGCTGAACTAAATGGCGCCTCCTCCCTTCCTCTGCATTCGAGGCCAGTGTAGCACATGGGCCCCGGGCTGGCTGAACTGGGGGCAGGCAGAGCCTCTCTGTGGCATCCCTCATACCAACCTGTGACCCAAGGGTTCCTTGATTCACCTGGGGAGTTGGAAGGGGTCCCAGAGAGACTCCTTATCTGAGAGAGAAGAAGAGAGGTGGGGTCTGAGTCAGGTCCCCACGCCCATATGTACAGTTATTGAATGCCTACTGTGTGCTCCAGTGGGGTGCAGTGGAGGCTGCAGGCCCTGCAGTCAGACCTGGGTTCACCCAGAGTGTGATCTTGGGCAGGTCACTTCATTGCCCTGAGCCTGTTTCCTAGCATCCGGTGGATGTTTTTATTTCTATGTCAGGGGCTTAGCTTGTGTAACCTTTGCGGTTACCTCATGATGTGAGGTGGCCACTTGGAACCCTAGCAGCTTTGAGTCCCCTTGGCCTCCTCCCCTGCACCCCCCTGCCTCCCAGAAGTTCAGGTACCAGGAGGGCAAGGAGGCAGTAGCACCAGGGGGCCATTCTGGATCCAGCAGGGGCAGGCGAGGAACAGCAGGAATCACAGGCGTGGCCAGTGTGGACTGGGGAAGGAAAAAAGCACAGGAAAGCAGCTCACTGTCCTGCCTGGCTTGCTATGCTACCCACTCTGTCATCTCGCCCCTTGTTTGGCTCCCAGACCCCACTGGGCTGGAAGCCCAGGATGGGATGGCCCACCCAGCGGGGATGACATTTACTGCACAAAGGGATGGTCTCCAGGAGCCTCTTCCAAGACCGCAGATGGGAAACACTGTAGCCCTGGTGAGCTGACAGGGGCTTGGGGGTGGGGAGGAGGGCAGCAGCTGTCCACGGGCCAGAGAGTGGTGGAAACAAAGTGCAGGGTCTCCTGGGGTGTGAGGGGAGGGAGGGAGAGCGAGCTCTGGGCCCTGTAGGCTTCCTCATGTCCTTTGGGCTTCTCAGTCTGGCATTCAAGGTTCTGCTCTATCAGGCCTCTGCTGAGCTCTCTGGCCTCACCAGTGCCACCATTCCCCCATGCAGCCACCTTTTCCCTTGCTCCCTAAGCTGCTCCCGTTTCCCCAGGCAGTATCCCTTGTCCAGACCTTTGGCCATGCTGTCCCTCCTGCCTAGACTGGCCTCCCACTCCCTCAGAGGCACCACCTACAAGATCAGCTTGTGATCACTTCATCGCAAGTTTCAGTCTGAAACTTCACTTCAGACCTGCCACTGCCAGGCGCCGTAGTAAGCTGAGGAGACCCTAATCACACGTGATTTGGAGGTTGCTCTTGGCAGCCTGGGGGGCTTCAGGCCAGCAAGAGCCCTGGCCAGGCACAAATGGGTCTCAGAAAACACTGGAAGTAAAGTAACGCCCCGCTGTGTCCCACCATTCAGCCACATGCCACCTGGAGGTCTGGAGCCATCACCAATGATAATTCATACCCTTTCTCCTTTCCCAGATAAAGTCTATAAGTGTGAAAATCAAACAGATCCCAGCACGGGAGGACACAGAGGTTCACACATTTTGGACTCTGAAAAGCACCAATTTATTGTCACTTTCTCCCGTTTTAAACAGTACTTGCGTCCACCAGGCCCCACCCCCAACCCCAAGTCAGTGGGGAATTATAAGAGGCTGGTCCAGGGCGCACAGTGTGGGCTCACTGCTGACGACCCCAGCTTTCCGTTCACGTCTGCCCGTGTTTGCCCCCAGAGACTCCTTGGCACCCACCTTCCTTGCTCGCCAAACACTCGTTGGCGTTCAAGAGAGATGCGAAGTTTGGTCGTGCCACTGCACGTCCCTTCTCCACAAGGCACCAGTGGGGAATCCCTCGTAGGCTGATGGGCCACGGGGCAGAGGGCTCCCCTTCACCCGCACTGATCCCTCCCCTGTTCACAGCCCAAGTCCTCACCGGCTTCGCCTGGCCTGGTGGCTGTGATCGGCTCAACCTCTGCGGTGTGTTTCAGGGACCGAATCCGGCAGCTGCATCTGCGTGCTTTCCGCCTGGCAGCTGTCCTTGAGACCGACGGGTGCGGGGCGGTGCTAGGAGACCCCGCCCCTCGGCCCCAGCCCGCCAGCGCGCAAGGGACTGGGCAGGCGCGGGCCAGCAGGTGACACGTGAGTCCGCGGGGGAGGAGGGGGTCTTCAGTCTCTGGACGAGACCTGCGTCACACATCTCCCCACAACGCACAGGTAAAGTCACCCTATTAGAAGGGGCACCTTGTGAGCCTCGGATCCCAGATAAGTTTGTGGAAACCGAAGGATCCTTGAACTCCCTAGTCCTTCCTCAGGCCGGGATGAGGAGGGCACACCCAGCATCTAGCCTGCTACGTGCGTGCCCTGAGCTGGTCCCCTACAGGCCCCATCGGCTTTCCCTTCAACCCGATGTGAGGAGGGGCTGTCATGCCCGTTTTCCAGATGAGGACTGAGGGCTTTCATCCCGAGTTAGACGGCTGGCCAGTGGCAGAGCCCGGCCTTGAACCCGGGCTCTGGGTCTTCATCTAGGTCATTCAGAAGGTAACACGAGGGGAGTTCCCTGTTGGTCCAGTGGTTAGGACTCTGAGCTTTCACTGCCGGGTTCAATCCCTGGTGGGGGAACTAAGATCCCACAAGCCGTGGGGACCAAAATAAAGGTAACACGTGAGGGGGGAGAGGCCCTGTTTGGAGGAAAGGGAGTAGGATTTTGGCTTCTGGGGTGGGGTCGGGGGGTGGCAGTGCAGAGGGAGGAGCCCCCACATCCCGGCATGGGAGGTGTGCAGCTGGGTCCAGAGGTAGCTGTGCTGCCTTGGTGGCAGGGATTCCTGCTGGGGAGGGAGGTCAGACATCCAAGTTCATCTTGACACAGGAGCCACCTTGCATAATTTCTCTGAGCTCCTGTTTCCCCGTCTGTAACATGTGGATGATAAATAGTACACAACTCATGGGGCTGCTGTGCAATTTAAATGACTTTGACTTAATATGTACAAAGCCCATGGCTTGTACCTGGTGCCTGGCACACAGTTCACTTAGCATTCCTGTCAAAACTTAATTTACGCTTAATAGCCAGCCGGCAACACAATGGCTTATTGTTTTCTTTTTTCTTTTTTTCCAATTTTTAAAAATTGTGGTTAAATACACAACATAAAATTTACCATCTTTTGATTTTTTTTTTTTTAAAGAAAGAGAAGGGGAATCAAAGTGGATGATACATGGGCGTTCAGTGTACTCTTCTTTCAGCTTTTCTCCAGGTTTGAGAATTTTCAAAATAAAAACTGGGATATAAGAGGTCCCCACTTGGGGCAAAGCTCTGAGCATTTCCCGGGTTCCTGGGCCAGCAAGATGCACGCAGGACTTGGCTCTCTGGTGTCTGTGACCTGCTTACCCATACCCACCCAGCCCAGTCTGGAGCCAGCGGGAAGGAAAGCGGGGGACTCCGTCCCTTGCTCTGCCTGGCCCTGGGTGGGCCCTTCCACACTTGCACCATCTCCTTCAAGAGAGGGATTCTTGGGGCCGAGGTCTACATGTGTGCAAACTGAGCCCGGAGAGAAGTCAGGACTCACTTAAGGTCACACAGCAAGGGTGTGGATCCCAGGTCTGCCTCCTAAGCCAGGCTCTTTCTCTCTGTCGGTGGGTGGGCTTTGTGTCGACTCCAACTCTCCCAGCCACTTTCTTATGCCTTCTGGCGCTCCTTGCCTACTTGTCCCATCCCAAATCTCTCCCCTGTAACCTAAGTTATGACCTTCCCATCCTTGGCAACACCCCTGCCTCTGGGGCCCCCATCCCACTCCTTCCCTTCCTTGGGGTCACATTTCCCAGGAGTCACTCCTGGAGATGGCCAAGTACTATGAGGGTGTGGGTGTGCTCCATGGATTCTGAGCAGTTGGGACTGTTTGGGGCTGTGACTCTGCCTAATCTCGCTTCCCCAGAGCCTGGGTACTATCTTACTGGCAGCCAGGGGCCATTCATCGGCGTTATGGGCAGGTGGCTCTGACAGGCCCCTTGTCTCCATAGACAAGGCCCGGAGGCCGGGGGTGAATGATAGCCATTGAGGCCCTTGAGCTCATTGTCCATGTAGATGGTGGGGGGATGGCGGGGGGTGGGCAGGGGCGATGAGGACAGCCAGGGTCCTTCCTTCTTCCTGGGGCCTGGCCCTGTGCCAGACCCTCAGCCAAACTGTCCATAGTCCAGGGCTAAGAATATTGGAAGGAGGAAGCCAGCAGCCGGCATGTTTTCACTTTGGGGTTACCACAGACCCCACAGAACTGGGATTTGGCCATCAACCAACTTTAATGTGACCCGGGCGAGTCTCTCTGCTTCATGTCTTCTTGCACCAAATGTGGAGAATCACTCCTTCCTTTCAGGGACATAGAAGGTGGCTGTGAGAAGAGCTGGGTGAGTACTGGGGTTGGGGGAGCCCCAAAACCTGGGCCTATTGTCATTTTTCTCTGGGGAGGATGGGCTTCTGCTCTACAGACCAAGTCCCTTCCCCTTTCCCGACCCCTGCCTACTCTGGGTCCTGAGAAACCCGGTCAGGCCCAGAACCAGCCGTGCCTCCCCTCTTACCTGCCCCAACCCCTGCTCCACTGGGCAGTCGGAGCAGGCTCTCTAAAATTTCCATCCCCTGCTCAAAACCCTTCTGTGGCTCCCTGATGCTCCAGGAGAAGGTCCAACCTTGGGCACATGGCTAACGTGACCCATCTCTGCCCTCCTTCCTCCCTCGCTGTGCCTCTTCCCCTTCACTCAGTGGCCCAGCCTGTGACCAGACTGAACATTTTGCCGTTCTCACCCCCGGGCCTTTGCACGTGCTATTCCCTCTCCCCAAGACTAGGCAGGAGTACCCCACCTCCAAGTCCTTTTTGGCTCATTTTTACATATCCTTCAGGTGTCCACTTAGACCTTCTAGGATTCTTTCCCTGCATCCTAAACTGTTTCAGGAGCCCCCAGATCCCTACAAAAGCCAGGGAACTGTCTGCCTTCCCCCTACGCCCCCAGCACCCGGGAAAAGCTTGACAGAGCGAGCACTTTGTGTTTGTTGAAGGATGAAGGAATGATCCCACAGATCTAGACACACCCAGACAGACACCTTGTGACCCTAAGGTTTGCATGTGAGTGTGTGCCCGGTGGTTGGTGTAGGGGGCAGTGGGAAGAGGACTTGGCTTAATGGCTCCCAAGGCCTGACAATCACACCACCAGTTGTGGCCACACAATTGGTGAAACAACTATTTAGTGCCAACCTGTTTAGGGCCCTCCTCAGCCAGTGCACAAAGAGATGCCCCTCTTTCCCCCTCCCCACCTGGCGCCACCTGGCGCTGGGGCAGCTGGGAGGCGGAGGCAGCTGATGTAGTGGCCTTGAGCTCGAAGTCAGACTCCCTCCCGAATCCCACCCCCCACTCCAGGCCCCTCTCTGCCACCAACCAGCACAGGGACGTGAATGGCCACATGTCTCTGCTCTTGGTCTTGACTTCCCTCTTCTGTAAAGCGGGGCTCCTCACTCCACGTTAGAGAGAGCAATCAGGAACGTCTGTGACACACATGGCCTGGAGCCTGGACACAGTGAGCGCTCTATTTGTATTAGGAGGAAACCCAGAGCCAGGGGAGAAGTGACCTGTGGTCATGGAGCAAGTCCAATGGCACAGCTTGTCTGCTCTGCTTTCTTCGAACTGCCCACCCCACCCATCTCTTTTCTCCAGGCTTAAACATGTTTTTACCTCTACCTGATGTGACAGTGAATAGCTAGTATGTTCAAGGTTTCTCCTGGGGGCGATGAAATGTTCTAAAATTGATTGTGGTGCTGGTTGCACAACTCTGTGAATGTGCTAAAAACAATTAAGCTGGGTGCTTTATTTATTTATAAATATCTATTTAGTTGCATCAGGTCTTAGTTGCGGCACGTGAACTCTTAGTTGCGGCATGCACGTGGGATCTAGTTCCCTGACCAGGGATCAAACCTGGGCCCCCTGCATTGGGAGCGTGGAGTCTTCTCCACTGCACCACCAGGGGAGTCCCTTGAGTTGGGTACTTTAAATGAGTGAATTGTATGCTATGTGAATTATATCTCAATAAAGTTGTTATTTTTTTTTTAAAGAGCAATACTGTACAAGAAAAAGTGCTGGGCTTGGAGATGGAGGCTCTGCCTGTTAGTAGCTGCACAAACTTCTTGAGCCCAGTTCCCTCATTGGTGACTCGGATCCTGTTCCACACCCTGCCTTCCTCCCAGGAACTTGTAAGATCAGATGGGAAAGTTGAGTTGTAATATGACCAGAGGTAATACCAGTACCAGTATGGTTTCTATAAAAATGGGTTTCTTACTCCAGATATTGACTGGATAAAGAAATGAACATATACTTCACCAAAGAGGAAATACAAAGTGAAAATACATGGGGAAAAGTGTTCCTCCTCAGTTGTAATCAAAGGAATAGAAACAGTAGCAGCTTTAAGGTATCATTTTAGGATACCAATTTTGGTAAAAACCTTTAAAAAGTGGTAATATACTCTGTGCAGGTGCAGTTATGGTAAAATCAATACATCCAGGTACTGTGACATAATATAAAATAGCATAATCCTCTTGGAAATCAATAAAGCAATATATAAGAGCAGAAATAAAGAGTAATATATTAACCAAAAATGTTAACATCTTTGATTCAAGTAATTCCACTGTATGGGATTTATGTTTGGGAGGCGCCCACCTAAATGAACATGAAGATGTTCATCACAATATTATACATAATATTGAAAACATTGGAAGCTTACTATGTCCAATAAATACATTATGGCTTATCCACTTAAAGAAATACTATTAAACCATTAAGAATGAGAATTATAAAAACAACATAGTGATAAGGAAACTGCAAATGACCTAACAGTAAAAGAAAAAAGTAGGAAGCAAAAAGTATGTGTGATATAATTGTAACTAAGTACAACTATATGTAGACTGTGGCACATACTGTTGGTGACCAACACAAAATTTGTTCCTTTGTCCTTCTCCTTTGTCCTCAAAATACTTGCTTTCTCAGCTTCACTTGAGCTGTGGTAGCCATGTTACCAGTAAGATATAAACCAAAGTCTCCCGGAGGAATTCAGGGAAATATGTTGCTTTACTGATAAATGGGATTCTCACAGCTTTCACCATCCCCTCCCTCTATCCTCATTCTGCCTTGAATTTAGGCAAGACGCCTGGAGCCGCAGCAGCCTTATTGTGGCAGTGAGGCAGCAAGCATGTTAAAAGGCAACCTATCAAGGATGATGGAGCAGCAAGATTGAAAGACCCTGTGTCCATGACATCATTGTGCTGCCTCCCAACCTGGAAACAACCTGCTGCCAGTCTTTTGGTATCCAATGAAAATAACCCCCCATTTTATTTAAAGTATTGTTGTTAGCTGCTGCTGAGAGCATTACTAACTGTTACATGGACAAAGACTTGAAAATACAGTGGATGGTGTACAAGATTTGAAGTTGGACAGACTGGGGTTCCAATCCTATTTCTCCCACTCTGTTATTGTGTGATTTCAGGCAAGCCATTTCCCCTGTGAGCCTCAGTTTCCTCAGCTGTAAGATGGATCTAATGACACCCACCTGTTGGGCTTTTCTTTTTTTTTGAAAAAAAAATCTTATTTATTTATTTGGCTGTGTGGGTCTTAGTTGCAGGATCTTTTAGCTGCAGCATGTGAACTCTTAGTTGTGACATGTGGGGTCTAGTTCCCTGACCAGGGATTGAACCCAGGCCCCCTGCATTGGGAGCTCAGAGTCTTAGCCACTAGACCACCAGGGTAGTCCCCCACCTGTTGGGCTTTTCAGGGATGGAATGACATGATGGACTTCGAAGTGCTTAGGTAACAGTAAAGTGGCATTCAGGTTTAGTCTCATCAAACTAAAAGTCAGAGGTAAAACAAAAAGGAAGGAGCTAGTGTGTTAGAGGAGGGGAACTGGTTATGAAATTTTTTTTCCCTTTTTTTGTCTCAAATCTTCAAGGCTGCTCTGGCTCTCTCTCCTCCTGTCGGTGACCCCAGCTTGGCATGGAAGGGTCTGGATCCAAGCCAAAGGGCTGTTTCTTGGTCCTGTGTGGAGGCGGCGGTAGGTGGAGCTCGAGGCTCTCCGCTGAGCTGGGCCGGGGAGTGGGACTCTTCACCTGGCCCTGGCTGGCGGATGGGCGCTGGGGAGGCTAGGCATCAGCGTCTGTGACTCGAGGTAAAAATAATCAGGGAAGGACAGCTGCTTCCTTGTCAGCAACCAAGAGGGAAATAAAGCTCATGTCCCCTCCAGCGAAAACCTGCTCTCCGGGTCCCCTGGCTCCTGCCACCAACTGCTCGATGTCTGTGTGCCAATCCAATTTGAATGCCTGCGAGTCACCCCAGAGAGGGCTTATTTTAACTTCATCAAGTGCAGAGAAAAACATCCAGGCTGGAGTGTGGGAGGGGAGGAGTAGCTGCTTGGGGGCTGCAGCAGGGGATGGGATCCGGGGGCTGCTGCCCCTCCAGTGGTTGGACCTGGGGTCCCGGACTCCTAATCTGCTTCAGCCAAGGCTCGGTGAGCACCCCGTGCGTGTTCCCCGAGCACCCCGTGCGTGTTCCCCGAAATCGGGAGGATAACGTCCCAACCCCTTGGCCCCGCTCAGAAAGTCCTTTCCGATGTCCTCAACCTCTCCTATCCCCTCTCTTCTCCAAAACCCTCCTCCAGGCTGTCCCAGGCTCTCCACGAAGGCCCAGACAGCCTGTTCTCTCATGTCTGCATGCCTTTGCACTCACCCTGCCTTCTCTTTGTTTCTTTGCCTGGTGGATGTCTATAAATTCTGGAAAGTTCCTAGTCGTGCTTCAAGACTCAGTGTCACTGGCTGCTTCCCCACCCCTCCGGGCAGAGTGAGTTGTTCTCCCTGGATCCCCACAGGATTTTGTACGTCCCTGTTTTCACAAGTAAGTGGGGGGTCTCCCTCCCTTCCTTCTCTATCCTTCTATCCCTCTCTCCTACCCTGCTGCCAACAAACGCACTGAACCCTACTCTACACCGGGCCCTGTGCTGGGTGTCCAGGACAGATGTGAACCCCAGCCGGTCCCTGCAGCACGAGGATAGGTGAGTCTCTGGCCTCGGGGAGAGCACAGCAACAAAGCTGCCCAGAAACAGCTGCCTCCAAAGGACAAAGTGAGGAATCACGTTTGTTTATGTTTCTGTTTTCCTCCTTTATTTTTTAATCAAGGAATGTGCGCAAGAGACGTTTCTGACTGCGACTCCAGTTACAAGAGACTTAACATTTTTAGCTCATTCATTTATTGTTTTTCTGTGCATGTAGTGCTTTAATAATGAAAATAACAAGAAATGTTTCAATAATAAAAATGAAAATAATGACAATAATTTAAAAATTAATGTTGACCTTTTTGCCGGGCTTAGTCTCTAGGACCTGCCTCCCCAGGAGGTCATTTTAGTTTGCCTGCACCCTTAAGAGAATAGAGCACAGTGTTCAAGGTAGCCAGAGCCGGGGACAGAGAACCAGGGCTTTTGGACACTGCCGCCTCCCTGTCCCCGAGTGGGAACAGGGGTGGTTGTTGAGCCCCTGGCCCACCTGGGATCCCCACCTCTGTCCCTGGGTTGTGGGGTCAGTAGTGCAGGGGCAGGGCTCTGGCCTGGGTGGAGGTTGTTTGTTTTGCATGTTTGGTAATTTGGAAACTCTGAAAGTTGAATTGTTCCTTAGGCCACATTAGAATATGCCGGCATCAAGGAGGCTGTGCCAGCATGTCCCAGGCTGAGTCTCTGGCTGGGTGTGGTAGGAGCTGTGGAGGTGGGCCTCTTGGAGGAGGATGGGTAGACGAGGTGAGAGGAAGAAGAGGGAATTCTAGGTGTGCAGGACTGGGAGGGAGGGAGTGAAGACAGGACTAGAGACAGAAATGGGGGAATCAGCAGGGAGGCTCAAGAGGTAAAGCAAGTTACCCGAGGGCACACAGCTGGAGTAGCTGAGATGGGCTTTGACCTCGGCTCTGTCTGACTTTAACACTTACACTCATCTCCCTCTTGATCCCACACGCTGGCCTCCAGATGGACTTTCTTGAGAGAGGTCAGACTGACCCCAGTGGGCTCCTGCATGGTCCTGCTCCTGAGAGGTCAGACAGGGAAGCCCCTTCTGTTAAGACTGAAATCCTGCAGAGTGGAGTGGAGAGTGCCCAGCTGGGAGTCAGGCAAACTGGGGTTCACCATACACTAGCTGTAGAGGACACCTGTCACTTCCTAGGTGCCTAGCACACCCACTTCTTTTGAGGAATGCTCCTCCCCCACCATTCATGTGATTCTACTCTGGCTGTCCTCAAAAGCAAACTAACAAGCAACATTAAGCACACCAAGAGTGGGCCTGGGACATGGTTTGGCCATTCCTCTAGTCATAACTATGTGACCCTAGCTGTGCCATTCAGAGTTCACTAGATGCCTTGTGAGTGAGAAGAGCAGGGGTCCTGACTCTGGAGTTTCTGAGTTGGATAGATGTGATAGGTGGTCACGTATCATGGGGTTAAGTTTGGCTGCATATAACAAAAACTCCAAATAAAAGTGGGTTAAACATGCAATAGTTTGGGGGGTTTTTATTTGCATGTAAAAGAAGTCCGATGGTGGTCAGTTCAGGGCTCATATGACTGGCACTGGCATCCAGCCTCACCCTATGGCCCCAAATGGCAGCCAGAGCTCCTGCCATTACACACATAGTTCTAGGCAACAGGAAGGCAGAAAGGGGAGAAGGGTAAAAGAGGTGCTCCTTTCAGCTGAGTCAGCTTGCCTCCCTATAGTCAAGCTTCCCAGAATTACTATAGAATATTTCTATTTACATGTCACTGGTTGCAAGGGAGTTCGAGAAAGCTCATTTATCACCTGGGCACTTTGCTGCTTCAAATAAGACCAAGCTTCTGTTTCTGCCACAGGCTACATTTTCTGTCCTACCTATATGCAGTGGGAGGGAATAAAGCCAGCTGAGAGGAGGGCACTCATGAAATAGGAGACAGAGTGAGGGAGAACCAGAGTGCGGTGGGCAGAGGGAGAGAGAGAAAGAGGGAGCGACAGGAAGAAAAAGAGGGAGAGAGAAAAAGAGGGAGAGACAGGAAGAGATGCAGGTACAGAGAGGCAGGGGGAGACGAGGACCTCACTGAGTCCCCGAGCAGAAGGGTGCCTGAAGCCAGCCCCACCCCTCGACCTTCAGGTTGCATGGATCAGCACACGCTTCCTTTTCTCCAGCCAGGTTGAATTAGGCTTCTGTCACTTGTAACTGGAAAAGTGTGCTGACTGACCTTGGACAAGGATTTGCACCACCTTTGAGCCTTGATTTTTCCTTCCAAGAAATGAGGGTCCTATTGCCCACCAGGTGGAGCCGTGACAAGGACTAATTGTGATAATACCTGCCCAGTGCCAGGCAGGGAGCCCTGCCCAGCAGCCTGGCGGCCTGAAGGCTCTGCTCTTCCTCCTGTTACTTCCTCCTGTCCAGCTCCAGGGATTCTACTCCACGATTGCTGGGGGTTTACATGGAACTTACTCCAGGTCTGACCTGGGAGTCTGGCCAGGCTTGGGGGAGTTTTCTGGACACCTGAGTAGTGGGGTGGAAACTGAAGAAGCCCCCAAATAGAGAGAAGAGTGGAGGGAGAGCTGGAGAAATTCCTGGAACAGAGAAAGCTACTGCCACCTTGTCGTAGGGGGCTGTGGCCATGGGCACAAGCAGAGGGGCTAAGGCCCCTCACCTAAGTTGGTCTGAAACTTGGGGTGGGACCCTCACCTTGGTGGTGCCTGGGTGCTGGGCAATGGAGAATCAATTTTCAGCTTGGACACTGTGGTCAACTCTGCCCAGGACCCCCACTTCTGGGACCAGCACCCGATCTGGGGAGCCCACCTTCTATGATCAGTCCCTGTGGTGTTGGGAGGGGCTGGCTCCGCCCCATTCTCCATGGGTGGTGTATTTGTTTTCTATTATAGTCATGGCAAATTACCACAAATTTAGCAGCTTGAAGCAACACAGATCAATCAGCTCACAATTCTGTAGATCAGAAATCAGGTTGGCTCCGTTAGTTCCTCTGCTCTGGGTCTCAGAAGGGAGAAATCAAGGTGTCGGCAGGGTTGCCTACCTTTCTGGAGGTGCCGAGGGTATACTGTTTGTAAGCCCATTCGGGCTGTTGGCCAGATTCTGTTCCTATGGTTGTAGGACTGAGGTCCCCATGTCCTTGCTGGCTGTCATTCAGGGGCTGGTCCTTGTCTTACAGGCTGCCTGCATTTCTCTTCATGCTTTTCATGTAGCCCCCTCCAGCGAGGCAGGTCAAATCCCTCTCCTGCTTCATGTCTCTCCAACTTCCCTTTCTGCCACATTTCTTTGTCCTCCTCTTCTGCCTTCCTCTACTGCTTCTAAGGGCTTGTTTGATTATACTGGGCCACCTAGATAATCAGTGTAACCTTATTTTAATGTCAGCTGATTAGTAACCTTAATTATATCGGCAGATTCCACATATCAAGGTGAGGGGAAGGGGAGATTTTAAAGATTATTTTAAAAAATTTAAAGTGGTTTACATGATTGTAGAGGCTTGGTAAATCCAACATCTGCAGGGCAGGCCAGCAGACTGGAGACCCAGGAAAGAGATGTAGTTCAAGTCCAAAGGTGATCTACTGGCAGAATTCCTTCTTGCTCTGGGGAGGTCAGTCTTTTGTTCTATTAAGGCCTTCACATGATTGGATGAGACCCACCCGCATGACAGAGGGTAATCTGCTTTACTCAAAGCCCACTAATTTAAATGTTAATCTCATCCCAAAACACCTTTACAGAAACATCCAGAATAATGTTTAACCAAACATCTGGGCACTGTGGCCCAGCCAAGTTGACGCATAAAATCAACCATCACATAGTACTTAAGTTAGTGTTTCGTTGAATAACCAAGGATGGAAATCAGGAGAGGAGGCACCTTTAGAATTCTGCCTTCCACATGTGGGTATGTAGCCCAGGCTTACCCAGTCAGGGTATTTCATCTCCTGGCCACGGAGAGTCATTCTAGAGTGGGCACACGAGACAGGTGGTCTTCTACTGGAATTGCTGGGAAAATCATTCTCTTCCAACTGGGGAAGCCAAACCAGAGGAATGGTGGCCATCTCTGCCACAATTTAGAGAAAAGTCAAGTGAAAGCAAAGCCAGCCCAGAAGGGAGCAAATCCAAGAACAGGAAAGAGTTCTTTTTTTTTTTTTTTTTTTTTTTTTTTTTTTTTTTTGCGGTAGGCGGGCCTCTCACTGTTGTGGCCTCTCCCCTTGCGGAGCACAGGCTCCGGAGCACAGGCTCAGTGGCCATGGCTCACGGGCCTAGCCGCTCTGCGGCATGTGGGATCTTCCCAGACCGGGGCACGAACCCGTGTCCCCTGCATCGGCAGGCGGACTCTCAACCACTGCGCCACCAGGGAAGCCCCAGGAAAGAGTTCTTGAGGTCGTCCTCTGTGTACCGGAATCCAGCCAGCTCTGAAGCCAGCACTGACCCATTGTGCTAAAAACCAATTCTCCAAAGGCCAGTTCAATTTAAAATGATTGTCACTTACAAAATGGGCAATTTGCCAAATGAATCAAAAGTATCTATTAAAAATTATTTCTTTTAACTAGGGTTTAGAAGCAAGTCCATGACTTCTGCTGCAGAGAGCTACTCACCCTTAGAAAATCGGTGCCTGGTACTCTTGCTGGACCCTAGTAGAGACTGATGACCACAGGACATCGTGTAGCTATGAGATCTGAGCTGTCCCTCGTGAGCTGGTGTTTTCTGATCCTCCAAATCATAAGGTCAGTGGGCCCAGCAGCACTTCATCCTATGGTGAAAATAGTACATTGGAGTTTGGGCCCAGCCAGGTCCAGAGAACAGAAGTTATGTGACTGTAGCCTCAATGTCACTTTGGTCCATTGCAGATGCCTCTCCCTCAACTCACACCTCAGGCCTCAACTCTGAGCCTGCTGCCTCCCTCTTATAAGGACCCCTGTGATTACACTGGGCCCACCTAGATAATCCAGGATGATCTTCCTATTCAAGAGCCTTAACTTAATTGAATCTGCGAAGTCCCTTTTACCATGTAAGGTAACATCTTCACAGGTTGCAAGGACTGGGCCATCAACATCTTTGGGGGGCCATTATTTAGCCTACGGCATCTACCAATGATGCGGGCATTCACCCATTGGTTCCATTCATCCATTCCAATGGCTCAGTGATCAGCCAGAGCCTTGCTGGAGCTGGTAAGAGCCCCCATCCTCAGATGCCCCGCCCCCACCCCCTAGAGCCTCCAGCTGCAGCTCCACCCCACGTGACCCCATGCCTCGTCCACTGGCTTTCTCAGGACGTGGGCACACACGTGCAGGTCACTTTGGGCTTATTTCTCTCTGAGCTGGAGAATGAAATAAATACAGTCTGCTTCTGATCCAGCAACACTCACAGAGAATAACATCTGTTATGTGCCTGGCACTTCACTGGCTTTTTGCCAACCCATGGGGTGGGCTCCTCTCTCCTTTATGGGCATGGAAGGCTCAGAGAGGCCAAGTGGCTTGCCCAAGGTCACACAGAGTGGAAGTGGCAGGTAGGATCTGAGGTCGAGGGGACTCCATATCCCACCTGTTCCCCCTTCGTGAAGCCATAGACAGGCCTCAAGGATGGCGGCCTCTCCTCGTGTCTGAGTCATTTTTCCCTTGGCCCCCAAATTTCGAGTTCTAGCTCAGTTCTCTCTGAGTTCAGCTGGAGTCGGCTGGTGGCTCTTGGGAACAGAAGACATTAGGCTTTCTGTGGTGGGGGCCCCTGGCCACCCGGCCCCCAAACTGCTGTCACCTTTTAATAGATTTCTTGGGGAACGAGTAATTTGTTGCTGGTGCGGGCTCAGCATTCAGCAGGAAGTCCCTGCAGGCCTGGAAGGTCAGTGTGGAGCGACTCAAAGGCGATGCTGGAGGAGGATGCCGGGTCAGTGCTGGCCTCTGAGCACAGCCGCGCTGCCAATTACTGCCCGGTCTGCTTCCTGCCACGGACGCGCCCAGGGCCAGGGCTTTGAACACTGGCAGGGAGGCCAGCTTCCAGTAAACAACCCAGGGCAGTGGGCAGATTGACAGCAGAAATGTAGGAGGCCGGCTGGCTGGCCAGTGGTGCTGCTCACTGCTTCTGCTGGCAGATGGACAGGACCACAGTCCCCCTGGGGTCCCCACGGTCAGGGGACCGGGGGCAGTCAGCATGTCTGGGCCTCACTGCTGGGTAGAGAGCCTCCTGCCATGTCCAGTGGGGTTTCTAGGCCATCGTTTCTGGGCTGCAGAAGATGATTTTCTTTCTGGGTGGGGGAATGAGCTTGGTCTGGGTCCCCTTCTTGGTCACCAGCCTGGGAGTAGGGATTTGGGGAGAGAACCCACAGAGGGACATCAGTGTCCTGCCTCTTTCCCCCCCGGGAAAGCCTTGGAAATATTCTGGGGGCAATGGTGGCACTGCCAGGCTTTCCACCACCATTTTATTTGGCAGTTAAAGGAGGTGTGCTTGCTGCATGATTTCGTTTGTGTGACATTCTGGAATTTTGAGATATTAGAAAGTGGTTGCCTTTATGAGGGGTTGACTGGAGGACACACGAGGGATCTTTCTGGGGTTGGTGGAAATGTTCTGTAATTCGGTTGGGTGCTGATTACACCTTTATTGAAACCCACCCAACTGTATCCTTCAAATCTGTTCATTTTACTGTATGCAAACTCTACCTCAACCAGAAAAGAAATAAGATAAAGAAGAAAAAAGGGGATACAGAGGCCTGGAGAACCTGGGGACAGACAAACAGACACACACACACACACACACTTGCAGGCACAAGTGCTTTTCCCTCCTAAAATCAGGACATTTATTCCCTGCCTTTTCCTTTCCTCAGTGAAGTTATGAAAGAACACACAGGTTTTCTTCATCTTTGTACTATAACTAATATCTTTCCGCATGCAAGGAGTAAATGAATGGGATGTGAAGTGAGATGCCCGAGCGGGCTGGTGCCCTGTTCCTAAGCTCAAGTCAACTGGCCCTGGGCCCCTGGAGTGGGGCCATTAATTAAAGCACCGGCTGTTGTTGCTCCAAGAGAAATAACTCCGAATGTCCACCCAGCCCCCGCCGCTTCACTTGCTGTCCGCTGACCTCCTTCAAGTCCCCCCTGGGTCCAGAGGTGAGTGGCTGTTTCTGTGGCCCAGAGGGCTGGATGGACCCAGCAAGCGCTCCACTCCATGCCTGGAATATGTCATTGTGCCAGAAAGCAAAGATGATCTCAAACTGGTGGGGAGCCCATTTGAAACGGCTCCAACGGCTACATTTGGGACAACTGGAGATCAAAATGGTTAATAACAAGAATGGATCATAATGCATAAAATTGAAAAAATATCCTTGATTAAAAAAAAAAGGGGCTTCCCTGGTGGCGCAGTGGTTGAGAGTCCACCTGCTGATGCAGGGGACACGGGTTCGTGCCCCAGTCTGGGAAGATCCCACATGCCACGGAGTGGCTGGGCCCGTGAGCCATGGCCGCTGCGCCTGCGCGTCCGGAGCCTGTGCTCCGCAACAGGAGAGGCCACAACAGTGAGAGGCCTGCATGCCGCAAAAAAAAAAAAAAAAAAGAGATTACCTTATTTAAAAAAAAAAAAAAAAGACCCAGAGAAGTCAGGTTAAGGGAAAGCTCTTCCTTAGAAGAGTGCCAGCTGAGGAGGAGTAATAGAAACAGAAAACGGCATCTTATAATCAACATTGTAAAAATGGATTTGGGTAAAATTCATCAGTGGGTGACCATGCCATTGGCTCAGAGACCATTGGGAATAGGCTGTGTGCACAGTCTTAAAGAATCACCTGCAAATTACTTTTTAATTACAAAGAGAAAATGTTAGCTTTACAAATAGAGAAACCCGGCAGACCCCACCTTACCCAAATGATTAAACTTAACACCCCTAATAATGGGACAAGCCAATATCCGTGCCCCCTGATGTGGTGCCCCAAGAAAGGACACATCACTTATGAGGACCTCCTGCCAAAAATGCTTACCTTCCAAAATCATCAGACCAGTCCACATTGAAGACAATTCTTCAGGATGGGCCTGGCCTCTTCATGAAAGACATAAAACAAGGCTGGAGACTCTTCCAGCTTGAAGGAGGCTAAAGAGTCATGGAGATTGAATTCAGTGGGGCTCCCTGACTGGATCCTGATCACAAAAATCATAAAGGTGATATTGGGGAGATTTACATGTGGACAGAGTATTAGGTAATAATCCTGAACCCATTTTACATTTCCAGAATGTGACAATTGTATTGTGGTTTTGTAGGAGAATGCCCTGGTTATTAGGGGACTTTCGCTGGAGTATTTACCAGGCAACTAAATTCAGTGTGTGGTCCTTGATGAGATCCTGGATCACAAGAATCATAAAGGTTTTATTGGGATAATTGGGGGAATTTGAAAGTGGAGTGAATATTAGATAGTAATACTGAATCCTTATATTGGTATTGTGTTTATGTAGGAGAATGTCCTTGTTTTCAGGAGATTCGTCCTCTAGCATTTAGGGTGGAGTGTTGTGTGACTTTCAATCGATTCAGTGGAGAGAGAGAGAAAGAGAGAGAGGGAGGGAGGGAGGATGGTTCATTGTACTACTCTTGCAACTTTCTGAAGACTTGAAAAACCTCAAAATATTAAAAAAGCTGAGAAAAAATAATGCATAGATAATTTTAAAAAAAAGCAGAGGCTCAAAGAGGAAAATAAGAATGACCTGATAACCTACCAGCAAGGAATTATGCCTATTATTAATATGATTGGCTTTTTTACATACATAATGTACACCCACATACATTATAAAGTTGGAACCTTATGTATTCTGCCTGTTTCTCACCCTCCATCGTAAACTATTTAGCCATTCACCTGTTGTTTGATATTAAAGCAGTTTCCGGATTTTCATTATAATATAGAATCTATTATAATATGCAATGTATATAATCCATTATCCAATATATATCCAATATATAGTTCACTGTAAAGTCCAATATAGTCTATCATAAATAATGTTACAGTGAACATCTTCACACACCTGTCTTTGTCTGAGGATAGAGCCATAGAGGGGAATTTTTTTCTTTTTTAAATTTATTTTTATTTTTGGCTGTGTTGGGTCTTCGTTGCTGTGCGTGGACTTTCTCTAGTTGTGGCGAGCAGGGGCTACTCTTCGTTGTGGTGCGCGGGCTTCTCATTGTGATGGCTTCTCTTGTTGCGGAGCCTGGGCTCTAGGTGCATGGGCTTCAGTAGCTGTGGCACATGGGCTCAGTAGCTGTGGCTCACAGGCTCCAGAGCGCAGGCTCAGTAGTTGTGGCGCATGGGCTTAGTTGCTCCGAGGCATGTGGGATCTTCCTGGACCAGGGATCGAACCCATGTCCCCTGCATTGGCAGGCGGATTCTTAACTACTGTGCCACCAGGGAAGTCCCTAGAGGGGAATTTTTGAGTTAAATATTCTGAGCTTTTTCAAGGATCTTGAACTACTTTTTAAAAAACAGCTTTATTGGGGTATATTTGATATACAAAAAACTACACTGCTTAGCATGAGAGCTGCCCTCATAACAAATTTTGAAGTGCACAATATGGTGTTGTTAAACCAGGTACTCTGTTGTACGGGATCTTGAACTATCTTGGCCAATGGCTTTGCAGAAAGTTTGTACCACTTTACACTCCCACAAGCAAATGTGAAAGTGCTCATCTTGTCACATCATCGGTAACACTGAGCATTATTATTAGAAAAAATATCTTTGCTTGATTTGATGGTCCCCTGGACGAGTTTCCGTCCTCGTCTTGCTGGGCTGCTGGGACTTGGGCCATTCTCCCTCCGTCTCCAGCCCCCCTCCCCATCTTGGCGGCTATGACATCATTCTCCCCAGTCCCTGCCTGCCTCTCAGCCTGCTGCTTCTCTCCATCCTTTGCCCACCCCTCATCCTTACCTGCATGACGAACATTACCGTTCCTGGCCTCTGTCCCTGGCTCCCTTCTCTCCCTCTGCCCACTGTCCTGAAGCATCTCATTCACACTCGGGACTTACACGGCCTTCTCCCTGCTGTCCTGCACCGCTCTCCCCAGCCCAGACCTCCAGTGCAGCATATCCCACAGGGACCCGTGTGGACCTTCCCACCACCATCCATTCCTGCCACCCGAGTCAGACCCCCAAGAACATCAACTCCTCCTTTTCCCTGCTCCTCAAATCTAACCTCTGACCACATCCTGTTTGACCTTCTGTAATATTTCTTGAGTAACACCGCCCTCGTTCAGACCCTCTTTCCCTCCTCCCTGGTCCATGTCTGTAGTTCCCTCCTGGATTGCCTGTTTCCAGAGTCTCCCTGTCCATTCCATCCTTGGCCAGCTGCCAGGTTGATTTTCACAACACACTGATGTGAGGTCCTGCCTGCCTTGGTCCCTGCCGAGTTTCCAGCTTCCCACTCCCTCCCATTTAATGCTGTCCAACATGCTTCCACGTGTCTGCTCAGACTCTCCTTCTGGAGCACCCATTCTCTCCTGCAACTCCAGCCAGCCAACTCCTGCTCATCTTTTTAGTTTTGTTTACAATCCCATGTTTTCTTAAAAGCTCCCCTTGGGGAGCTGTCCTCTTTCTCGCCTTTGAGCCTCTTGGTACCCCGTGCAATTTCCATCAGAACCTCTGGTCCTTTAGCTTTCTTACATTTATTCCTGTATCCATTTCCCTTGAGGGCAGAGTCTTTGTGTTCCTGAGCCCAGCACAGTGCCAGACACAGAACTGGAGTTTGTTTAAAGGATGCCTGGATGAATGAATGAATGAATGAATGAATGGGATAGCATTTGCCTCACTGTGGGAGGGCGTGGCAGGTCTAGCCCATGGTGAAGATGTGGAGCTAGATGTGCCTGGGAGGCATCCAGTGTCCATATTCAGAGGCTTGGCTTGAGGAAGCATCTGTCAGCTGTGGTCCAGCAACCTTCAGGGCACCTTGTTTTGGGTGACATACTCTGCTCAAACTCCCTTTGTCAAGTGGGAATCCCATTCTTCCAAGAGAGGTCACATTGCTTCTCTGCCTACACGCCTCCCATGGCTCCCCAGTGCCCTCTGGACAGGCCCAGATTCTGAGCCAGCCTACAAAGCCCTTCATAATGGGACGAATTCTCTTGATTTCCTTGTGACTTGCATGCGTCCCAGATGGGAAGAAGGGAAGGATGCCCATTCTTGCTCACCATTAGCTGGGTGGGCAAACTCATGGCTCATCTCATCTGCTGGGGTTAAGTAGTTAAACTCCCACCTCAGGCCCCACTTGCAATGATTGTGGTTCAGTGGGTCTCGGCAGGGTCCCAGAATCTGCTCAGTGCCCCAGGAGAGTCTGGAGAGGGTGGGGGGAATTCACATTCGATGCTGCCATGTGTCTGCCATGCCCTCCCACTGGAGCTGTGTTTCTGTGGCCTGTGCAGTAACACTTGGCACTTGGATGTTGTGCCAGCGCCCTGGAGCCGGGAGCAGCTGCTCTAATTCATGCAAAGGAAGGCGCCCAGGTTTGCCCTGTCTATTTATAGCTTACTTATGAAGAAGGAAAAACAAGGGCCCAGTTGCCTTAGCAACTGGGAGCATCATGGGCTGCTTTCCCTGCAATGGGAAGATGGCCAAGTCTCCTTGTGGGGGGCACCCCCGGATGTGTGTGTATCCTGATAGAGGATGGGGGTGAGCCTTCCAGGGCCCATCCCACGCTGGGCTCCTAGCAGCCTGCAGGTTGGGGGAGGGTGCTTGCCAGGGCCTTGGAAAATCCAGGCTGGAGCAGGGGCCATGCACAGCTGAACCCTCCATATGGGATGCACCCTCTGGTCTCCTGGCCTCAGTGCTAACTCCTGTCCTCCGGGTGTCTACCCTGCTGCCTCAGGCTCTCTTGGGAGCCATTTCCTGGCTGTGCTCTGGTATGTGCCACTTAGGGCACTTAGCACAGTGAACTGGAGGTGCAGTTCCCAGACCAGCGCCCCTCAAGACTATGATGTGGCACAGAGCCTGGCACCAAGGAAGGGTTTAATAAGTACTGAATGAATGAATGGATGAATGAATGAATGAATAAAATGCTTTACAGTTTACATTGCATGTTCTTACTTGGTATGCCCAAGGCAAGAGAAACATTGTAATGTGCTCTCATTTTGTAGAAGAGGAAACAGATGAGAGATGAAGAGACCAGCCTCCAATCACACAGCTGGGAACTAGCTGAGTTTGCCTTGCTTTTGTTCTGGCAAACCCCCGGGAACATAGGAGCTTGGGTTCCAGCTGGACTATAATTGCCAGGGGTCAGGGAAGTGGAGCTGTGTCTGGCCTGGGGCTGGGAGGCACGTGGTTTGAACTGTGGCTCTGCCACTTAGCTGTGTGCCATTTATCAC
This sequence comes from Hyperoodon ampullatus, assembly GCF_949752795.1. Taxonomy (NCBI): domain Eukaryota; kingdom Metazoa; phylum Chordata; class Mammalia; order Artiodactyla; family Ziphiidae; genus Hyperoodon; species Hyperoodon ampullatus. The sequence goes on from NC_136919.1 coordinate 11,051,805, forward strand.
CTTGAGCCAGTGACTTCACTTCTCTGGGCCTCAGTTGCCTCATCTGTAAAGTGGGGCAGTGATACTTGGTCTTCAGGGACTGCCAGCTCCCTGAGGGCAGCACTGTGTCTGTCTCTTGATCATCTGTTTTCTGTGTTGGCACATTCTAGGTGCTTAGGGTGACCATGAGGCCCTGTATATAAAGTGGTTAGAACAGGTTGTGGGGGGCATGCAGGGAATGTTGGTTGTTACTATATTATTAGGAAACTGAGACCCAGAGAGTCTGATGGCTCCCCTGAGGTCACACAGCCAGATCCAGAGCAGAAGTGGTAGCTTTACTAGTCAGTCAGTTTTGGTGGCACTGCCAGGGATTAAGTGGGACTGTGTCCAGGCCCAGGTTCTAGACTGGGCTGCAGTCCAGGGAGCTGCAGTCCCAGGGGGCAGCAGTCATGTTGGACAGGGAGGCCGAAGCAGGGTCTCTGGGTGCTGGAGATCTAGGGCTGCCCTCCCTACAGCCCTGACCCAGGCTGAGTGGAGTTTCTAGGGCCTTGGACTGCGCGCCTCAGGGGCCTGGAAGCTCTCTGTCGCCCTCTGCTGACTCCAGCTGCCTCTGCTGGGCCACCTCTAGAAGCCACAAGACAGACAGTGCCACCACCTCAGCTCATCTGGGTGTGAAAACCATACCAAAGAGACCCAGTTAGGAAGAGAAATGCCCCGGGACAAACTGAGATCACAAATCATTTCCACATCCTTCCCTGGCTCCTCCAGCTGGACACAGACGCCTTGCCACTGTCCTCTGGGGGGCTGCAGGCTGCTGTGCTTCCCTTTGCTGCAGCCGCATCAGATTCATCACTGTTTCCTGAAAACAAATCGCTGTCAGGGCTTTTTGTTTGGTTTTGTTTGCTCCATACCCCAGGACTTCGCTTGTGTGTCCGTCCCTCCTGTCTTCTCACCCCACGAGCTCACACTCTGTCCTTCTGAGCCTCTTGGCTTCTGCAGCAACCCTCCTCCACCCAGCCTTGGCATACCAGGCTGTGAGTCTTTCTGGGGTCTTCTCTCCTCCCTCGGACTGTGAACTCATGAGGTGTATTCATTTCTTAGAGCTGCTGTAACAAAGTACCACAAACTGGGTGGCTTAAATAACAGAAACAACAGAAACATTGTCAGGAATTCCCTGGCAGTCCAGTGGTTAGGACTTCGCACTTTCACCGCTGAGGGCCCAGGTTCAGTCCCTGGTTGGGGAACTAAGATGCTGCAAGCTGCACAGCATGGCAAAAAAAAAAAAAAGAAAAGAAAAAAAAAAGAAACTTATTGTCTCACAGTTATGAAGGCTAGAAGTCTGAAAGCAAGGTGTTGGTGTTGGCAGGGTAGGTTCCTTCTGAGGGCTGTTCCAGGCCTCTGGCCTAGCTTCTGGTAGTTTGCTGCCAATCTCTGACATTCCTTGCCTTAATCTCTGCTGTCACGTTCACGTGGTGTTCTCCCTGTGTGAACGTCTGTCTGTAAATTTCCCCTTTGAAAAGGACCTCAATGGTGCTGGATTAAGATCTACCCTAATGACCTCATTTTCACTTGATTACCTCTGTCAAGGCCCTATCTTCAAATAAGGTCACATCCTGAGGTACTGGGGTTTAGGACTTCAACATGTCAGCTTTGGAGGGGGGGACACAATTCAGTCCACAACATGAGGAGAGGAACTCCATCTGGTTCACCTGTGTGTTCATTCCCTCAAAGCTGAGCCCAGAGCAGGCATGAGTGTGATGAACATTGTGAAAGCAGCCCTTCATTCTATCGTTCTTTACTGACCCTCACGGCATCTGGGGCATGTTGAATTATGACCTGTCCTGTCTAGGTCTTATGGAGTCGAGCCTCTCTCATCAGGAAGTGGACATCTCTAGAACAGAGCCCGTCTTTTTACTTTTCACATTCACCAAAGCAGCAACTTGGTGACACTGGAGACACTCAAACCTCTTCATCAGTAGATTCCTGTGGGGGTGGGTGGTGAGGCCTCGTTTTCCTATGTCGCACAGAAGACCCAGAGAAGTAATGAAAAGGAATTGAACCTTTGACAAATATTTATTGAACACGTAGTTGTGACAGGCACGGTTCTGGGTGATTGGGATGCCATTCATTCATTCATTCATTCATTCCTAGAAACAAGCTTGACACATAGTAGGTGCTGAGCAAATAATTTCATTACATAATTGAATCATTTAAATATTTGCTGAGTGAATAAATTAATTCAGCCCACAATTATTGCTGCTGTGATCTACTTCTATGTAAGTTTGAGCAAGTTACTTTACGTCAATGAACCTTAATTTCCATCAGTAAAGTGAGCTGAATTACATAGCTACCTTTGAGGCTTGTTGGCAGGATGAAATGAATGTGCCATTAACAATAATAGCTATTTATGGAGAAGTTCTACATGCCAGGATAAATGCTCTCCACATACAATTTTCTTTTTTTCTTTTTAAATTTAATTAATTAATTTATTTTTGGCTGTGTTGGGTCTTCGCTGCTGTGCGTGGGCTTTCCCTAGTTGTGGTGAGCAGGGGCTACTCTTCGTTGCGGTGCGCGGGCTTCTCATTGTGGTGGCTTCTCTTGTTGCAGAGCACGGGCTCTAGGCGCGCAGGCTTCAGTAGTTGTGGTGCACGGGCTTAGTTGCTCTGTGGCATGTGGGATCTTCCTGGACCAGGGATCAAACCCGTATCCCATGCACTGGCAGGTGGATTCTTAACCACTGCGCCACCAGGGAAGTCCTCCACATACAATTTTCAATTTTCACAGCAGCTTTTTAAAAAGTGAAATTAACATAACAAAAATTTCACCATTTCAAAATGCGCAGGGCAGTGGCTTTTAGTATATTCACAATGTTGTGTGACCATTACAACTACCTAATTTCAGAACATTTTCATCATCCCCAAAAGAGACTCTGTATCCATTAGTCACTCCCCTTTCTTTCCTTCCCCCCAATCTCCCAATAACCACTAATCTACTTTCTGGCTGTATGGATTGGTTTAGTAAGGACATTTCATAGAAATGGAACCATACTATTTGTGGCTTTTTGTGCCTGGCTTCTTTCACTTAGCACAGTGTTCTAAGTTCATCCCTGTTGTAGCATGTGTCAATGCTTCATTCCTTTTTACGGCTGAATGGTATTCTGTTGCATGGATGTACCACATTTTGCTTATCCATTCCTCAAGTTGATGGACATTTGGGTTGTTTCCATTATTTGGCTATTATGAGTAATGCTGCTATAAATATTTGTGTACAGGTTTTTATGAACAACTGTTTCCAATTCTCTTCGGTATATAGGTAAGAGACAATTGCTGGGTCTATGTTTAATTTTGGGAGGAACTGCCAAATTATTTTCTGGAGCAGCTGCACCATTTCACATTCCCAGCAGCCACGTATGAGGGTTCCAGTTTCTCCACATCCCAGCCAACACTTGTTATTTTCTGTCTTTTTGATTATAGCCATCTTCGTGGGTGTGCAATGGTATTGCACTGTGGTTTTGATTTGCATGTCTCTAACGACTAATGATGTTGAACAGCTTTTTTTACAGGCTTCTTGTTCATTTCACAGCAGCCTTTTGAGGCAGCTATTATACCCATTTGACAGCAGAGGAAACAAAATCAGACAGTTGAGAGGACTTGCTCATTGCAAGGAGGTGGTGGAGCTGTGCCTGGAACTTCATTGTCTCTGTCTCTGAAGCTCCATGTAGTCGAATTAGCAGTAGAAACCGCTCTGGTCTGGTGGGCAGGAGGCCTGGTCTCTGGTGTGCCCACCTTGGGTAAGTCCTTTCCCCCCCGCTTCTCCGGGTGTCAGTTTCTCCTCCTCGCCACTTGGGGCGCTATACTCCAAACATCTCCAGGCTCCTCTAGGAGCCCCTAACTCGAAGATCCATCACCCTAGCGCGGAGTTTCCTCCGCTCCTTCAGCCCTAGGTCGCCGGCGGCACCGGAAGTGCTTGGCTCTTTTCGTTTGCTCCCGCCCCCGGCCCGGAAGTACTTTTTCGGGAAGATGGCGGCTGTGTCAGTGTATGAGCCACCGGTTGGAGGTTTCTCTTTCGAAAACTGCCGCAGGTATGGTCATGTCCCGGGCCGGGTTCAGGGCGGGAGTGGGAATGCGGTGCCGGGGTCAGAGTTGGGTTGCTGTCTGAGCCGGGAAGTCTGAACGAATGGTGGAGGGCGGGACCCGCGGCCCGCGGCACTTGTGACTCAGGGGAATTAGGGCCTGAGCGTGTTTCTCCTGAGGCCGGGTCGGCTTTTCCACTTCCCCAGCGCACCGGGACACCCTGCATTTCCGGGGTGGTGGTGCGGACCCTCTCAGACGCTGCTTTCGCAAAAAAGCGGGACAGTATAGTCCTGCTGTTGGGAGGAGCCAGTGAAACAGATGCGCTTGAAAGCAAATACTAATAGTTTTTCCTTCTCCCGAGTTCCCTATTAGAAACTCTTTGTGCCAGTGCGGCGCAATGTGGTGCCTTTCAACGCTTTATTCTCTCATTTGCTCTCAGAAATGCCATCTTGGAAGCCGATTTTGCAAAGAAAGGATCCAGGCTTCCAATGGCCCGGAAAACTGGGACAACTATCGCAGGGGTGGTCTATAAGGTAAGCCGGGACAGGCTGAGAGCAGCAGTGTCAGCTAATTTCAGGAACCAGGCCCCTTGGCCTCTTTTACTTCTCTGGGCTGTGTGAGGAAGGGCACACCTTACAGAGTACTACATCAGGAAAAGCTCCTTTAGGAGAGACTATGTCAGTTTTGTGCACTTATCGGCAGTTTATATTCTTTGCTCACTCTGCAGTTTTCGACAGGAAGCCAGTTTTCTGTCTTAAGTTACTACTTTAGGAAGCAGGATGATGTAGTGGGAGAAAACAAAAATGTTTAACCATTTAGCTTTTTTGCTGCCTCTAACTTTGGGCAGGTCCCTTTCCTTCTCACAACCTCACTTTCTAATCCATCAGGTGGACATAATAACTCCTGATTTAAATTGTTGTAAGGGTCAAAAGAGATAACTGGTTATTGTTGTTAAAGGTAAAGAGTGACATCTTTTAAAAAGAATTTGGCAGACGTGGCTATTTTAATGGAAAGGTTTCTGCGTCTTAATCCAGACTTTTCTGATATTGGCTCTGTGATTTGTAAGGAATTCAGTGAATCTCTGAGCCTCATTTGAAAACAGGAATGATAGTTCCTACTGCCTACTGAGGGTTCAACCAATAATGTTTATTAATAAGCTTTTTGTTGAATGCCGAAAGTATAGCACAATATTTCAGTGCGAGGCGGGGTGGTTGGGGGAGCAGGGGATGGTCAACATTGTTTTTCCTAAACTAGAGTAGAGAACTGTGGTTTGTATGTGTGAAGTTGTTTTAAAGTATATATTTCTTAAAAATAGGATGGCATAGTTCTTGGAGCAGATACAAGGGCAACTGAAGGAATGGTTGTTGCTGACAAGAACTGTTCAAAAATACACTTCATATCTCCTAACATTTAGTAAGTATTGATTAGTTTGAATAACTCATTTTTAAACATGTCAGGGGTAAAATTGAATTTACTCTTTCTCTCTAAAACCTGTTGTTCAGCCTGTATTTTCTTTCTGTCTCCCTTAAATGGCATTTCCATCCATCTGAGCTAGCCATCCTCAAGTCCTCTTTTTTATTTTAAAAAATATGTATTTATTTATTTATTTGGCTGTGCTGGGTCTTAGTTGTGGCACCCTGACGCATGCGGGATCTTTAGCTGCAGCGTGCGGGATCTTTTAGTTGTGGCATGCAGGCTCATAGTTTCGGCATGCGGGATCTAGTTTCCTGACCAGGGATCAAACCCAGGCCCCCTGCATTGGGAGCACAGAGTCTTAACTGCTGGACCACCAGGGAAGTCCCTCAAGTCCTCCTTTTGCTTTAGTCTTCAGTTCATTTGGTACCCAGTTCTGCCTTCTGTGTGCCTTTTGAATCCACTCCCTTCTCTCCTTCCCTCTACTAAGGCCTTAGCTCGGATTCTTTTTTCTCAGCTGGATTATTGCAGTTGTCATTTAAATGGTCTCTCTGCCTTTGGCCTTTTCTTTATCTGTATTGTTCACGCTTCTGTCATATTGGGTTTTGTAAAACACAGATCAAATTATGTCCCTTTCCTGTTTAAAAACTTTTCAAGAGATTTTTCACATTTCCACACTGCTTTCAGGATAAAATTGAAACTCTAGCATGATATTCAAGGTCTTGTACAATTTCACAGAAAGCTTATCTTTTCATCCTATTTAGCTGCTATCACTCTATGTTCCAGTTATACCTGGGCTGTCCCTATTTCCCTCATGTCCCTGTTCTCCGCATGTCCAAGCTGTTTTACCCTTGCTTTTGCTAGCCCGTCTGCTTAGAAATGCCCTTTCTTCTTCTCTGTATAGTGTTTTTATTCTTTCCTTCCAAATTCAGCTCAAATGAAACCTCTTCTCAAAGATCAGAGTTAACAGCTCTCTCCTCCAATTTCCTACAGCATTTTCTACCTGTGCTACTATATTGTATTATATGTCTGCTCCACTCAAGTTTGAAATCAAGTGCTATTACTGTGTCATATTTTCTTTATTCTCAGCACTTTGGAATGACTGGTATCTAGTACTAAATACTTGGTAAATGTAAATTGCAAGGCTTTTAACATTCCTTGCTCTTTTGTACAACTTGGATATTTTCTAGGATCAGTAAAATGCACACTCTGTTCAGAACATAGAAACTAATGATCTGAAATATTCCACTGGGCTACAGAAAATATATTTGCATATAATTAGATGTGCATTCTTAATTTTATGTTTATTTAAGCTTGGTTAGAGCAGTTACAGTGCAGGTATACTCCAAAACATCTCTCTGTGTCCCTGAACTTTGTGGAAGTTTTCCAAGAAGCTCCACTTCTAATTGAGCCCTTTGGTAATTGAATTTCAGCTACGTTTCTAATTGTATTTTTTAGTTGTTGTGGTGCTGGGACAGCTGCGGACACAGACATGACAACCCAGCTCATTTCTTCCAACTTGGAGCTCCACTCTCTTTCCACTGGCCGCCTTCCCAGAGTTGTGACGGCCAATCGGATGCTGAAGCAGATGCTTTTCAGGTAAGGTTCCAGGATGGGGATTTCTGTAGTATTTTTTTCTCATGTCTTAAGATTTTCAGCCAAGGGAAGCCTGGAAGCTCGAGAAAAGGCATTAAGAAATACACATTTTATTCCAGAAATCAATTGTTACTAAAAAGACACTTTAATTTCATAAGGCTTTTGATAATGTATTTGAATTTATGGGGTCTGGGTTTTTTGTTTTTTTTTTTCTTTTCAATGAATGAATCACATGTGACCAATTGAGTCATTTCCTGAGGCTTAGGGTATTGCTGGATAAAAAAACCTTTTTTGTTCATAGTAAGAAAGAGCTGGAAGAAACCTTTGAGTTCTTCTTGTGAACACACACAAGCACAAATGATGGTTTTTTTCTCCCTTTTTTAGGGGCAAGATAACAGTGAAATGAAAAGTGATTATTTGTAGTTGGCTATAAGTGGGTAGAATAGCGTTACTATTAACCAACATTTACTTGTTTGTGCCAGGCCCTGTGCTGAGTGCTTTATGCATGATCTCACTTTATCCCTTTAACTCTGAGATAGGGGCTATTAACATCTCTAATTTATAAGTGAACAAACTGAGGCTTAAAGAGGTGCATTCGTTTGCCTCACCTGACGTTCACTCCCTGCTGACTCCCAGAGTTCCTCTTAGCAGTTCTGTTTCTCTTTAGTCCTTAACGACCACATCATCACCTTGTGTTTGTATAGGTCCAGACAGTTTTCACATTTTAAGTCCATTTTCTCATTTGCCCCTCGTAAAGAGAAGAGAAGCAATGTAGTATAGTGGAAATAGCCTGGACATTTAGTCTTGGGTTGGAATCCTGGCTTCTCCTTTTGTGACCTACCTTAGCGTTAACAGATTCTCTCCTCTTTCCTTCCTTATAGAATGTGTATCGTGATACCTTTTTAAAATTTTTTAAAAAGTTGGTCAGAGGCCTTTATTCTGGTCCTCATCATTCATTAAGCAACCTACACAAGACATTTTCTTTATCTCTGTCCCAAGTGGTAGCAGCTGCATCCAGGCCTGTGAGAGTTAAAGGGGAGCAGGAACAGAAGGCAAAGCTTGTAAGCTGGCAGCTCACAGGCCGTATTCAGCTTGTAAAGAAATTTCATTTGGCTCACATAGTGTTTTAAAAAAAATAGTGGCAAATAATTATAAATTGGGAGCTTTGAATTTAAAATATGGATTTTCAGCTTCTGATAAAAGCTCATAAAGCGGGCGGTATGTGGGACTGAGTGGCCGTTGTTGCCTTTGGAAGTGGGAGCATGTGTTCTGGCCTGTCAGTCCTTGTGTGGCTCACTTCTCTGTTTCCTGCCTGGCCCTTGCCTTCCTGTGAATTTGCAGGTCTTCGTCTACAAGTGTTGCGTGGCCCCTGGGCTCTCAGGAAGTGGATATGAGGTTTAGTATAGCTGTGCAGCAAGGCCAGTAGAACAGTTCCCATTTTACAGCAGAGGATACCAGGGTTTATGAGTCATATGGGCAGGAAGCCTAGTCCATATCTACCCAATTCCTACTCTGGCTGTACTGAGCCTTTATGTCAGGATTTCCATTTATTTATGTACATAATCATTATCCTAATCCTGGAGAATTATCACCTATCAAATAAATTCTTCCAGTGCAGTGTGAGAACTTGTTAAAGCACATCTGTTGTCAAGATAACTGAAGACATTTGTGATTTTGATTTTAAATGTAAAGCTCCCTCTGGTGGTTTGTGTGGTACATTACATTTAAAACGATTTTTAAACGTAAAATTGCAGTAAATATTTCAAGATTGCTTGCAGTGTCATTTAACATTTAGCTAAATCTAGCAGATGTTTCTGTTAATCTCTTTAGAATGTTTCAGAAATTCTAAATTCTCTTTTTTCAGTGTTTTATTATCTTTAGTTTAACATACTTTGTAAAAGTTAAATTTTATCAAAGTTTTGAGAAGAACACAAAAATTTAAACCAGGTTAGTTATGGTTCTTTATGTCTTTTGACATTTTTGTTGAGTTACGTAAAGTGGGTCACTAGTATAAGAGAAAAAAGCATAGGATTTGACTTTAGAACTTTGTTTCAGATCCTGTCTACAGTGCTTACATTTGTGTAACTTTGGGCTGTTCACCTCACCCTTCTTATCCTCAGTTTCTTCCTCAGTAAAATGGGGATAATAGTTGTGTCTCTCTAACTTTTGGGGAGGAAATGAATAAAGAAACAAGGCTTATGCAGTGCCTAGTACAGGGCCTGATACATAGTTAGATCCTCATTCAGAGGCTGAAAAAAGAATACAAGGTGTACTCTTGCTGTTTTCTTCCCCCTGAATAATCTATTTCCTTGTATGTGAATAAGTGAGAAAAGAGGATTTGATAAACAGAAGTGGGTGTCTTTTTCCTTACTTAAGCAGTACTTTTATTTTACTTCTGTGGTGGCTATAGGTAGAAGATATCTGTGATACTTGTTCCTTCTGCGCATGGAGCCTTCTTGTTGAGTCTAGCAGAAATCTTTGATATACTATTCTGTATTCTGGAAACTATTTGAATATGTAGAGGCTTTAAAATTTTATTTTATTGTAATTTTTTTCCTTACAAAAGTACTATATATTCATTGTAGAAAATTCTGAAAATACTGTAAAGCTCAAAGAAAAAATAGGCGAGAATCACATTTTGGCTGGTTGTATATACTCCTAGACTTTTAAATTTATTTATTCGTTCGTTCATTCACTTGATCATCCCTTCCTCCCTTCCTTCAGTATTATAAGTGCATGTTCACAGTAAAAAAGCTAGAAGATATAGATAAAAAAAATAGAAATTATCTGAATTTCTACCACCCATAAGCAGTCGGTGCTAACAGATTATGGTACACTCTTCAGGGTTTTTCCTATGTTTAACAATACATATTTTGTTCTGTAAAAATGGGATCATAGTTGTGCTTTCTATCCCATATTGTAACCTAATCTTTTCACCTACCAGTGCCTCTTCAATAGTTTCCATGTTGGAGTATTTCAAAAAGAAAACCTTTTTATAAATTATTATAAAAGTAATGTACGATCATTGTAAAAAATTCAGACACTATAGAAATGTGAAAAGAAGCAAGTAGATTTCAGCTGACACTCTGCCACTTAAGCACATACACTGTGAATCTTTGAGATCTATTTTCTTAGACCTTTTATACTAGGCACGTATACTCATGCATGTATTTGCAAAAATGGAATCCTGCTATATGTGTTGTTTTGTAACTGACCCTGTTCACATAACAGTATATTGTGAACATTGTTCCCATCAGTAGACGAGCTCGGCATCCAGAGATTTTACCTTGAGCCCGTGGAGGACTTCTGGAGACCTGTAACTCTCCTGAAATAGAGAAAAATTTGTGTGTGTACACTTGTTACGGGCGAGGGTTCCACAATTTTAATCATTTTTTCCGTGGGGTCTGTGCCCCCAAAAGTTTAAGAACCATAGATCGGTATCCTAATTTTTGTTGGATCACAGTAATCTATTTTATTAACCAATTTTTGAAGATTAACAATATTGCTTACTTTAAGGTGTTTAAGGTATTGTAAGGTATTCTGCCGATCCTTTGGAATATAGAATCTTTAGGTACTTGTGTTATTAATTCTTTAAGTTATATTCTAAAATAAATTCCTAGAAGTAGAATTACTGGGTCAAAGGTAGGCACATTTAACATTTTAATATATATTGCCAAAATTGTCCTTGAGTAAGATTACCATCGGTAGTACATGAAAAATGCAGCATGGTTTTTAACGATTGTGTAGTGTTCCATTGTATAGCTGTATTAGTTTAGCTAATTCTGACTGTTTCCACTTTTTTAGCATCATAAACAGTTACCACAAAAAACATTCTTATGCATTCATTTCTGCGTATTTGTTCTTTTATATCAATAGAATTAGATTCCTGGAAACAGAATTTCTGGATCCATTTTTAAGGATTTCATTGACTTGCCAAAATATCTTAGACTCTTCTAAAGGCATCAAACAGATTATGTTTTAGCTTGGAAGGGAACTAGCTGGTTATTAATTGACTTTAACTAAACAGCGTGTTTGGCAGGCAGTTGATATAGTGGATCAAGCACTGGGCTGGGGTGGGAGTGGTGGATCTGGTGATTCTGGCTTCTCATCCCAGAGCGCTGGGATCTAGTCTTGACCCTTCTGCTAGCTCATGCGGCTAGGGACCAGTTTCTTCCCTTGTCTGGGCCTCTGTTCCCTCTTGAGGCTGCTTTTATTTTTTATTTTTTATTTTTTTTTATTTTTTTATTTTTATTTTTTGCTTTATCACAAATTTAATCAGTTATATGTATACATATGTTCCCATATCCCCTCCCTTTTGCGTCTCCCTCCCACCCTCCCTATCCCACCCCTCCAGGCGGTCACAAAGCACCGAGCTGATCTCCCTGTGCTATGCGGCTGCTTCCCACTAGCTATCTACCTTACGTTTGGTAGTGTATATATGTCCATGCCGCTCTTTCACTTTGTCACAGCTTACCCTTCCCCCTCCCCATATCCTCAAGTCCATTCTCTAGTAGGTCTGTGTCTTTATTCCTGTCTTACCCCTATGTTCTTCATGACCTTTTTTTTTCTTAAATTCCATATATATGTGTCAGCATACAGTATTTGTCTTTCTCTTTCTGACTTACTTCACTCTGTATTGAGGCTGCTTTTAAAATCCTTTCCTGCTCTTTATTTTTTCACTTATAAATGGAAGATTTGAAATAATAAATTGGTAATCAAGGGACACGGGAAATATTGGACTCGACCTAGAGTGCTTTCTGATGGGTAGCTATATCTCAGACAGTCTAAAGTTATGACTTTGATTGGTTCTTGTGTTATTTATATCAGTTTTAATGATTGTATCATTAGGCAAATTCAGCATGTGTTGGTTTCATTTTTCTTCCCAGAGAGCTAAAGGCTCGCAGTGGAGAACTTTAAATCCAGCATGTTTATCTAGCATAGCAGTTCTAATGGTAAAAAATTGAACGAGATACAAGGAAAGCAATCTGTAGAAGCGAAAACCAACTAAGTAGAGGGTCCAAAGGAACAAATACGTGCAGAATTAAACAGGTGGGGGTGAGGCGGAAAATGTATTCTTGCCCATGTTCTGAGAGATACAGTTTTAAACTGTGGGCAGGAGCAATGGGTTTTATATAGGCTGTCATGGAGTTACTTCATTCACTTCCCTGCATGATGAAATACTTCTTTCTTTTACTCAGTATGAGCTCATATCTGTCATAATTTTGTGGATTTATTCAAGGGAAAGGTGTTTTTTGTTTTTTTGTTTTTTTTGCGGTACACGGGCCTCTCACTGTTGTGGCCTCTCCCATTGTGGAGCACAGGCTCCGGACAGGCTGGCTCAGCGGCCATGGCTCACGGGCCCAGCCGCTCCGCGGCATGTGGCATCTTCCCGGACCAGGGCACGAACCCGTGTCCCCTGCATCGGCAGGCGGACTCTCAACCACTGCGCCACCAGGGAAGCCCGAGGGGAAAGGTGTTTTGACATTAGCTATTTTCCTGTGAGGCTATGGTGAGGTTGATAATTTGAACAGCTTTAGTTTAGCAACAACTCACTGTTGACTTGGAAGGGAGCTTATCTGCTAAACACAGAGAGGTATGATGGGAGGGGTGCTGATGACCTTTGGAGTAAGCCAAGCTTGGCTCTGAGGCTTAAAAATGTCTTTGGGTTGGTTTTCTCTTCTCTACAATGAGAATTATAGTGTCTTCTTTTGAAGGGAGTTGTGAGACTAAGATTATGTAAGGCACATGGAATGCCTCACACAATTTACAGTTTTTATTGGCTGATAGTAGATGTTCAAGTATGTTCGCTCAATTCCCTATTTTTTCCCCTTCAAAACAGTAATTATTTAATGAAGCAGTAGTAGTGTAAGAAAAGCTTTTTATTGTCTGACTTCAGATACAACTTTCGGTTAAGTTATAGTGATGCAATATAGACTCATTTTTGTTTTTTCTTATGCATACTCTGATCACCAGGTATCAAGGTTACATTGGTGCAGCCCTAGTTTTGGGGGGAGTAGATGTTACTGGACCTCACCTCTACAGCATCTATCCTCATGGATCAACTGATAAGTTGCCTTATGTCACCATGGGTGAGTGTAATGTTTCCCTGATGTTTCAGAATCGTCTTATTTACTAAGGTGGTCTCTTAAAGTCGGTTTATTTCCTGATAGAGGACGCAGTGCAGTACAGTGCTTTGATTCCTTCTACAAGTATTATTGAGTTCCTCCTAGGGATTAGGTCCTGTTTTATGTGCTTGGGATATAGCAGTGAACAAAATTTAGATAAAGATTCTTGCCTGCAGGAAGTTTATTTTTTAGTGGGGGTGGACAGACCATAACAGCAACAATTATAAATATATTTATATGTTAGAGATAAATAGTAGGAGAAAAAAATAATGCAGGTGATATTATACTTCAGTTATGCAAGATATTACCTTTGTGGGAAACTGAGTCAAGAGTGTACAAAAATGTGATGTATTATTTCTAACATCTGCATGTGAATTTACAATTATCTCAAAACAAAAAGCTAAAAAATATTAATGCAGTGCAAGGGGACTTGAGAAGGTTAAAGTAGGTTCATGAAGAAGGTGAGGTCTGAGTGGATGGGCCTCCCGGGCAGAGGGAAGGCTAGAGTGGAGGCCTCACTGGGGGAATAGGCCTGGTACAAGCAGAGATTTTTTTTTTTTAAGTTAGAGTGACCAGAGTTCCCCTTTGCCGCTTAATCTCTGAGGGATCCTGGGCATATAATTCCTCTCTGAACCTTGATTTCCTTACTTGTGAAATGGTATCAGTAATACCTACCATGCATACCAGGTTATTTATAATGATTAGAAATAATGTGTATAAAGCATCTGGTCCAGTGCCTGGCCTATAAATAGTAGCTACACTTTTTAGATCAGCCTTGTACATTTGTATTTTAGCTCTAAATGCTAGATAAGAGTACTTTTTTTAAAATGACTAAAAAAAGTGATAAAATTATATTTAGAAGAGTTGGGAGTTTTGAATTTAACTTTCATGCTAAATTTCTGAGTGAAGTTGCATATGTCCAGGGACTTCCCTGGTGGTCCAGTGGTTAAGACTTCACCTTCCAGTGCAGCGGTGCGGGTTCTATCCCTGGTCAGGGAGCTAAGATCCCACATGCCTCGCAGCCAAAAAACAAAAACAGAAAACAGAAACAATACTGTAACAGATTGAATGAAGACTTTAAAAATGGTCCATATCAAAAATAAATCTTTAAAAAAAAGAAAGAAATTGCATTTGTCCAGTAACTTGAACAGGTCATTTGTAGCTGGCGTTTTTCCAGCTGTTGTTTTCCTTTTGCATTTTTTGTCTTGGTATCTTGGCTCTGCAGAGCCAGGGATAATGGCTGCCTTGAATAGTTTGGAAATTCCTAGCTTGAGACTTTGCTCTTCCATTCCATGTAATACACAAGCCTCATAAGATTTGTATGCAACAGATGTTCCATGTTTGTGAGAAGAATGATTTGTCCCCAGATACCGTATGGAATAATTATTTTAAAATGAAGATACTTAACTTTAGAATTGCTCTGAATTGCTTTGTTCCATTTTATTTGTTATTTCCATCAAAGTACTGTTTTTATTTTCCCCCGTTTGATGCCTTTAAATGGTAGTAAAGGTAGAATAGCCTTTTCTATTAAGTAGTTTCATTTCTTCTTTTTTTTATTTAAAAAAAATTACACACTTGCAGGAAAGTAACAAAAATGTACAATGAATAGTCATATATACACTTTACTCGTCTTTGTCAATTGTTAACATTTTACCACATTTTTGCTCACTCTCTCATACATTATTGTTATTTTTTGGTGTATGGAACCATTCGAGAGTAAATAGTGGACACCATAACCCTCTATCTCAAAATCCTTTAGGATGTTCTCTTACATCACCTTGATAAAATCATCAAAATCAGGAAATTTAATATTGATACAAAGCCTTTTCATTTTTAAGATGGAAAAATTTAATTGGTTTCTGTTGCTTTTGAACTGTAGTAATTTGTCTTATGAGCATAATCCTGAATTTAGGAAAAGTTGTTAAAAGTGAGTAAAGCAGATTTGTGTCTGCTCATTTCATTCCTGCAACTCCACTTTGTGCTCTGTCCTGGCTGACAGTGATCTTGCTTCCCTCCAAGTCCAATGTGAGTCCAGGGTGATGGCTCCACAGCTTTGATTTTATGGCATACTTCTGCTCAGAAATCATCACTCTCCACAGTCTGGTTTTGCTTTCATAAGAGATAAAGAAGATTAAGAAGAGCAAGACATCAGTAACACCTGATTTTAGATACACAAGTAAGTTGTTACTTTGAGGTTTAGTTTGTTTGTTCATCTGTTCATTTATCAACTATTTCTTGAGTGCCTTCTGTGTAAAAGCACTGTAGCAGGCTCCACAGAGAGAGGTTGAATGTCTGGATCCTTAACCTCAACATATTCCCAGTGTAATCGGGGAGATAGCTGTATAAACTGACAAGGGCAGTAGGTACAAAGGCCATTGGAGGCCCAAGGGAGAAAGGGTCTAAACTCAGGGAAAGCTTCACTTCACTTGAGCTGAATCTTCAAAGAAGGATAAGTTAGTTTCATTCATTTATCAGATATTTATTTAGCATCTGCTATGTGCTAGGCACTGGGAATATAGTGGTCAACACAGCACCTATCCTCAGAACTTATAGCCTCTGCGGGAGATAGGAATTAAGTAAATACACATTAATCTAAAAGAATGCACTGTGCTAAGTGCCCTGGAGGAAAAAAACAGTAATAAGAGAGAATACAGGAAGGAGCATGTGGATAATGGGTGTTTGGGAAGTCCTTACTGGGCAAGTGACATGAAAACATTTTCTAATGAAAGTAATTTATGAACATGACAAAACATTCAAGTGGGGAAAAAAATTACATGAAAAGTAAGTCTCTTTCATATTTCCCCAAAGTAATCACTATTAAGGGTTTATTGCGTTTTTTCTCAGAAAATGTTTTATGATCCACCTATATATATCTCTGTCATCTGTCATCTATCTGTCTATCCCTGTTAAAAATACATAGCTGAGGTCATGCTGTAGATACTGTTCCATTACTGTTAACTTGTTTTGAAGAAGTTTTTGTATCAGTGCTTGTAGATCTACATCAAACCTACAACACCACCTTCATAGAATTGTATTACATGTCTCTACCATGATTTAGTGACCCATTCTCCTATTGATGAGTATATGTCTTGGTGTACTTGTGTAAGTACATCTGACAAATTGCTAGTAGTGGAGTTCTGAATTAGGGTGTGTTCATGTATTGCTCAGAATTCTCTGTTGTAATCATTAGAATTGCTGGATGATTTAGGAAAGGAGGAATTTTTATTTTTTAAAGGATAATAGGTGGCTCACAGAATAGCTGGGAGGGCAAGAACTGGGTTTGGGGCCAAGAACAGTTTCAGAAATAATGCTGCAGAATGGGCCATTGCAGGCAAAGGCAGAATGCTGCAGACCACACTGCTGGCCCAGCTGGCACAGACCCTGGCTCTCTGCTCACTCTGCTGCCCTGGCTGCCTCATCTGGAACTGAGGCTTTCTGCCATCTCATTCACTGTCCGAGAGTTCCTTATAGGGAAGGGTGGTCACTGTCCGAGATTCCTTATAGGGAAGGGTGGGTGCTTGGTTGGTGATGATTGGTGAGGCTCAGTCATCCGTTTATAAGGTGGGGGGGGGTTCCCCAGACATAGAAAGGAAGTATAGCTACTGGGCAGCCCCCAAAAGTGACAGATGGCTGGTCATACAGTGCATTTTACCTTTTGAGAGCTGTTGCCAAATTGCCCTCCAAAAAGATTGTACTAGTTTGTATTCCACCAAGAGAATATGAGAATGCTTTTCTCTTATAAACTCTCCTACTTTGGATATTCTTGCCAGTCTGGTAGGTGAAAGATGGGGAAAAGTAACACTTAAGCTGAGACCTGAATGATAAGTAGGAATTAGCCACCCTACTCCCTACCCGCAAGGGAAAGACTTTTCAGGCCCTGCAGTGCACAAGGGACCAGTATGGTCAAAGAACTGAAAGGCCAGAGTTTGCTGGATGGGTGAGGCAAGTGCAGTGGGTGGGGGGAGTGTTCCATGCCGGGGGCACAGCAGAAGAGGTGGAGCGATGAAGATGTACTGACGTTCAGGAGGGTGGGGCAGAGGCAAGGCTGGAAAGCTGGGCCGGAGAGAGTCCCGACGGTACAGGCCGAGTTGTTTGATTTTGTCCTGGAGGTTCCCATCTACTCTTTTCAAGCCAGGGGATGATAGGATAAGATTCGCTTGTTAGAGCAGCCTGACAGCTGTCGGAAGGAGGATTGGCATGTGGGAAGTCTAGAGGCAGAGAGGGAGATTACATCTGGCCAGAAATGTTGAATATGTGCATGGGTCCAGTGGCACAGGGATGGCCACGGTCGTCACAGAGCGCACTCAGAAGCCAGCCAGCCATTAGGCCCCGTGCCGGGTCTCTGACCGTCCTCTCCTGTCTTCCTCAGTGCCAGTTCCTTCCTGGCTCTTGACCACAGTGTTGCAGTAACTCCTCCACCGGGGTCATCTTCCTTCCAGTCTGGCTTTATACTTTTTCTTCTTCCTCCTCCACACGTACCTTAGGTGTTAGTGGCAACAGCCCCCTTGCCTTCCTCTGAACTGCCTTTCACACCCCACTGCTGCTGTGCTGCCGTCTTTCAGAAATGCGTTTTCTGCCTGGAGTGTTCCTACTCATCATCCAAGGTCTAGCCCAGAAGCCGTTCCCTCGTGACTGCCCCAGGCTGTTAGCAAGTCCCTCTCCGGTAATTTGGTGTGCAGCTTGATTCCAGGATTTCAACCGTGTCCAGACTACTTTCCCCAGCTCTTGTCCTTCCTGCCCCTGCAAGACTCTGAGATCTCTGTCAGTAGAATCTGTCTCACTCCCAGAGTCTCACGGAGTCCTGTGTGACTCAGTGAATATTTGATGGTGAATTAATTTTTTGATTCTCTAACTTGCTTGTGCCAAAGCATGTGTAAAACCTAGTGTTAGAAACCTTAACTGCTGTTTATTGTTTGTGAACAGTTTACAGTACCCCTGGAGTAGAGTTGGTTTAGATTGTGTTCCATTTGTGTGGCTCCAGTTGAGCCGTAAGGGAACAGCACAAAGCACTGCATATGTGATCGGTCTTTTTTTTTTTTTAAGCTTAGTATTATTTTAAATTTAAAGCGTATTTGGAAGTGTCTCTGTGCCAGTGTCTGCTGGTGCCAGCACATTATTTTCAGTTAAAATTCTGTGCAAGGGATGCTATCATTACCTACTTATTGTTGAGAAACCTGAAACTTAGATTTACTAACCTGCCCATTGCTGCCCTGCCTGTAAGCAGCAAAGCTGGGATTTGTCTTTCAGCTCAAGCAAGCCTGAGCTCATCACAGCTGCTTTGATTTTATCATCTTACAGATGTTCCTTCATTAAGCTATTAAGTCCTGCTCCTGAATACTAAAAATATTTATACAAATTCCCAAGGGGCATTTATTTGTTTGGGATATTTTTGACTGTTCTTTGTGTGGATTTTCTTTCCTGCGTATTAAAAACAGTATTTACTGAAACAGCTTTATAGTATCAAAGGAAATTTTAAAAAATTATACACAATTCTACCACCCGAAGACAACATGAATTTTATATTTCGTTTCTTTCTGATCCAAGTCCGTTGTGAAGAGGCACCTTTTATCGGCGAATGTGAAATAAAATACAGTTTTTGTGCTGTCCTGGTTTTGCCTTTGCCATTCTTTTAGTTTCTTTTGGCCATTGTTCACTTTTGAGTAGGGCTTGATGCCTCTCCCTGCTGTGCGAGGTGTGCAGCGCTGCCTTTCCTCCTGATGGAGTTCTGGCTTCCGTGGAGGTGATGGTGGTTTTTCTTTCTTCCCTTTTTTTTTTTTTTTTTTTGAGGGAATGGGGAGCTGGATATTGAGAGAACCCCAGAAGTGCCAAAATTTGGTGGTTTTGTTTTAATTCATGTGACTTATTTTGGGTGAGCTACAAACCAAACCTCCAACTATAGATAAAATAGAAGGCCCTCCTAACTGAAATGTGCCCCCAGAACGTTAACATTCCTTGTGGGATTGAGGCTTTCCGTAAGTGTGGTGTAAGTGAGAAAATGAATATTTCATGTAAATTCTCATGTTTTAGTGAAAGTAGGAGTTTTTTATTATGAGAAATAAAAATACAACTTTGTAATGAATCTTTTCTTTTTCCTGAGTGATTTGACAGTAAGAGCTGGAAGCTACAAATTACCTGTAAGACAAGGGTGTCTACATTTTGTCTACCCATGGGCCTGTATTGGCGACTAGCCAGGCGCCTGAAGGCTACTCTTAATTTACATCGAATAGAAGACACCTGTCTTGTCTTGCGCATCTCTAACATGCTGGCACAGCTCCTTGAGCGCCTTCGCTGAGGGCTTACCTCCCCGAGGGTTTGCTTAAGAGAAGAGTATATCAAACTCCTCGTGGTGTGGCCCTCGGACAGTTTCTGTCCTAAAACCTTTTTTGTGAACGGGGTGTTGGCCATAATGATAGCAGCGTTCGTCCAGCAGCTTGCCAGCTGCAGCGCCAGCAGCTGTTGTGAGACACTTGACTGATTTATTCTTTGCACCGCTGTGAAGTGGGTACTATCATCCCTGTCTTGGGGGTGAGGAAATTGAGGCTCAGAGAGGTATGCTGAGGTCACACAGCCTGGAGGTGCATGATCTGGCATGAGAACCCTGGTCTCTGACTTTTCCCCCTGGGCTTTGTTATTGCTGTGAGTAGTGTGTGGCATGTGGTCCAGACCAAATGTGTTTTGGTCCATTCTCAAAAAAGAAGAAAGGACCCCTTAGGTTTCATTTAATTATTTATTTTTTAAGAAAATAATTTGTAAGAGACTGCAGGTGATTGATTAGTGTGATTGTGGAAAACCAGGCAAGATTTTTGACTTTTCTTTATTAAGAAAGGGAAAAGGGTTATGGTTTTTTTTTTAATAGACAAAATATGGGTTCTTTTAATTCTCAGATTAATTAGCTTATTCTTTTAACTTGCCAGCTTTTCTTTATTAAGCAAACTGAAGTACTGTCAGGAGAAGCTTGGGGACCATCTTTTGCTGTTAGTTTGGCAATGTTCCTTGTAGCTGCATTGGCAACATATATAAAATTTTTATTTTGCCCACTTATTCACATAGAGAATTAATATGAATGAAATTTAAAGCACGACATTCCTGGAAATGAGGCCCTTGGACAATTTAGGAATACTAACTTAAGGAATAAACATTGATATGCACCATTAGGGAAGACTTTGGGTCACTGCCAGGGCCGTCCAGGTAAAATTCTATCTCTAGATAAACTGGTTATACAATTTCCTAATTACTGGAATGTACCTCTTAAGTCCCAGTTTACAGAGCCCCCTAGCAATTAAAAAGATTCGGGACAGAGTAGTAAACATACCAGATGTCTCACCTTGTGGGCAAAGAAGAGTCTTAGAATTAAGTTGGAACTTAGGAACATCAGTAGGGAATTCAGACCTGCCATTTCTCCATATTTTTACACTAAAGTGCAACCTTTGTGCAGACGTTTTGTTATCTCCACATGACTCGATTTGAAAAATTGTCCTGTGCTGTATCAAATCAGTGTACTATAAGATGGCAAATATTTCTTCCACATTCATTTTCAATTCTGAAATCAGATGTGAACTCAGCAGCACTGTATTTAGTTTATAGGCCCACGTAGAAGCCTTCTCAGAGGGCACATGACCTTGTAGCTCTAGTGTTGCTGAA
The DNA here is from genome assembly GCF_949752795.1 of Hyperoodon ampullatus. NCBI lineage: Eukaryota > Metazoa > Chordata > Mammalia > Artiodactyla > Ziphiidae > Hyperoodon > Hyperoodon ampullatus. Next base: position 11,072,632 of record NC_136919.1, read on the forward strand.
AATCCTTTTTCCTGAGCTGGAAATTCTTTTTCCTGACTAGTGTGGGCCGGGTGACTGTGCAGGCATTCTGTAAGCATGGGTCTCCATCAGGACTGAAGCGAGTCTTGTCCCCTGCTCTCTGTGGGTCAAGGACTATGTGCTGGCGGGAACCCCATCCTGGTGGGAGCTTTGTCTGTACAGCCGGTGACCATCCAGAGCCTAGAATGCTAGAGAAAGAGATGGAAGCCCTGGCTTCAGTCACAGCCCTGATTGACCAGAGCTAGTCATCACCTAACCTCTCTGAACCTCAAACCCCTCATTTCTAAAAAGAAAATGATTTTTTTTGACTTGAAGGTCACTGGGTTATTGGGATGCTGCCATGTCACGTGTGTGAACACGCTCTGTAAAGCACTGTGTGCTTTTCCCCTGCATATGTTGCTCTGGAGTCGTTTTTAATTTTCTGAAGTAGGGTGGGATAGTGAAAAGAGCTGGTCTTTGTAGTCATACTGGGTTCAGATCTAAGTCCAACATTTATTAGTTGTTTGACTGTGAGTGTTGATTTCTCCTTCAGGAAAATGGGGGTTAGAGGATCTGTTCCATGGGTAATGTGTGAGGATTAAGTGAGATAACCACATGTAAAAATCTTTGTGTGTAGAACATCATTGATGTTTGATGCATGGTGTTTTGATAATTTTAGTGCTAACACATTCTCTGTGTGCAGTTCTGTGTACTGAGATTTTTCTGGCAGTTTTTCCTGCTTTGATTAATATATTTAAGATGAATTTCAGAAGATTTAAAATGTGCGATGCATGGATTTTATATCTTAAAATTTGTACCACTATGGAATGCCAGGAATTAAGCAGCTGGGAACCAAAAGCCCATGAAAGTTGGGTTATGCATCTGGATTCCTGGTTGTTGCAATGGTGGTACTAAGCCAATAGATGGTGCCATTATGTTAGGAGATGAGAAAATATTTACTTCTGCAATTCATCATGTTGTTTCAGGGAATGTAATAGAGCCAGTCCTTGCTGGTTCTTTATCTGTTCTAATTAGAGTAGACTTTGTTCTTGATTCTGTGTAGAAAATATTAAATGTCTCTTGTAGGTAAAATAGTGAGATATTGAACTAATGTTAGGGTGCTCTTCCTCTTGTTTTTTCTGCTCTGACGTTTCACCATGAAGTCTTTTCTGATTTGAGTTCAGTCCTTATCCTATAACCAAATAAAAGCCCTTGCTAGGAGTACATTTCAGAACTTAAATGCAGTGCGCACAGTTTTAAGTCCTTTGCTTTTTAAACCCCATTTCAGAGAGAGTGGGGTTAATTAGTTCATCTTTACCTGCTCTTGTTTCAGAATTGGCTCTACTACAAAAAGTGCCTTTACATTCTCGTAACCTAGTGCTTGATGATCTTTTACTTTCTTGTTGGACAGACCAAGTGGAAAGTCATTTTATATATCAGAAGACTTTTTGTGTGGAGGTCATGTAACTAGGGATTTGTTGGCAACCAGATCTGCCATTACTAGCTGTGTGTTTTTCATTAGGTTCCTTTATCCCTCTGATCTTAGTTTTTTTTGTTTTGTTTTTTTTGCATCTATAAAGTGGAGATAATACCATCTAGTCCACAGATGAATAAAGTGAAAAAATATATGTAACAGTGTTTTGCACATTTTTCCAGTAAATAGGATTTATTATTGTTTGCACAAGGCTCTATGGACAAGATAAACCTTTACTTACAATTAAGACTAAGTGTGTTTTTATAAGTTATTAAACTCTGTGGTCCTTTGTCCTAGAGGGTTCTAAGGGACAGGAAAACTTGGAAAAGGCCTGCAAAGGGCTTAACTTGCAGTTTGGGAAGCTATTTTGAAATGCGGGCCAGAGTAAAGGGTGCCTTTGAAAGACCTGTCAGCTCTAACTGCCTCGAACTCCTGCAGCGGGAGAGAGAAGTGTGTGTGCCCTGTGCTCTGCAGTGCTGAGTGAGAGCTTGTTTCCTGGTGGGGCCTGATGACTGTGGGAGCCCGATGATTAGGAGAGGTAATTTTAAGGTAATTTTCATCCTCCGTCTTATCCTTTACACATAAGGTTAGGTGACTCCTCTGTTTGAAGGAGAACAGTTTTCTGTTCTCATACCTTGTGGCATTTCATTAAAATACATTAATAAAACACAGCCTTTCACTTTCTAGGCCTGAATGCCCCAAATGTTAGTCTTTTCTTAAGAATAAGCGTTTATAACCTGTCAGGTCAATGAGACGTTGCAGTTGCAATTATAAGAAAAATCCCTGTTCCCTTCGAGTGGTGTTTTACATTATTTACATAGAGTAAAATTTAACTCCTTTTTGACTACATTACATTTAGAAAAGGAACTGCAGTTTTTGAGAAATCAGTTTCTGAATGAAATGTTGTTGGATGCTTTAAAATCTATTTCTTAGCATATTAAATGGAATATATATATATATATATTTTTTTCATTGGGAATAAAATGACATTGAGGTACATTTGCTGATGAAAAGGAAGCATTCTTTCCCCTCACGAGGGGTTTAAATGTAATACTCAGTGCTTACTCAGGAGTGAAAACATCAAATTAAACGGCTTATGCTGACAAAGGACAAATCTGGATTTCAGCAACCCATGCAAGATTGTCTGATTGCTTGGCCTGCCTCTCCTCCAAGCTTTTGGCCAAGACTTACAATGAAATGCATGCGTACATTTAAACCATTTCAAGTCAGTGTCTGGGTTTTCCCAAGCTCTAAGAGGAGTTCCACTGCTCTCTAGTGGCTGAATGTGGTCCCCCGGCACCAACATTGTTTTATTTTCATGAATCAGCTCTTCACACATTGGCAGTATTGGCCTCCAGAGCAGGCACCAACACCAGGAGACCAGACCTTGTAGACAGAAACAGAGTGAAAAATGATCCCCATCCATGGGTCTGTGGAGAGCATCAAATTTTGTCCAGGATGAGTGGCCAGTTGACTAACAATGAGCAAGTGTGAGTAAGCACGCTGTCAGTGAGAGCTGACACTGATGGATGAGAAAGTTCTTGGTGTTACTCTTTTATCGCTGCATACATCTTACACCTTGGCAGGCCACGGTGGCAAACAGGTCCTTCCTTGGGTGCTTAAAATGGACCACTTCTTAGCAGAAGGAGCAGCTCTTTTCCTGAAAAGATCTGGTTGAATTGATTTGGGGGAAAAGCAGTTAGAAATCCATTTCCTGCCGCCTCTCAGAGCTTCATGACTTTGAGAGAAGAAATTTTAAAGATCTGCATTTCTGTTAAAGTTGCCAACCCTGAGACTTGTTGAGAATGATTGTATAAAAGAGCCCCTGGAGGACGGGGACCTTGTGTTAGGGTATTTGTAACAGCTAACTTTTATTGAGCTTTTACTATGTGCCAGGCATTCTGTTTTACATGTGCCGTCTCATTCAGGTCTCAGCCGACCTATGAGGAAGACGCATTCTATCATCTTCCCCTTTGTGCGGGGAGGCGGTCAGGGCAGTAGGGCTGCTGTCCTGTAGTTTCTGGGGCACCATTCACCTTGTGCTTCCTGTGGTGGTGCCGCCTGGAGCAGCTTGGCAGTCATGCAGGGCTGGGAGGGCCTCAATGGTGTGCTGTGGGAAAACAGGCAGGAAGCTCAGAGCTGTGCCACATCTTTTGCATCCGTGTTCCAGAGCCTGCCGCCCAGTGGGCACCTGGGATGGTTGGTTTGAAAGGATGAGTGGAGAGTTGCCCTTCTGAAAGGTGCATGGGCTAAAGAGCCACAAGACCTAGATTTGTTTTGTTTGTTTTTGTTTTTTTTTTTGTTTTTGCGGTACACGGGCCTCTCACTGTTGTGGCCTCTCCCATTGCGGAGCACAGGCTCCGGACGCACAGGCTCAGCGGCCATGGCCCATGGGCCCAGCCACTCCGCGGCATGTGGGATCTTCCCGGACCAAGGCACGAACCCATGTCCCCTGCATCGGCAGGTGGATTCTCAATCACTGCGCCACCAGGGAAGCCCCAACAAGACCTAGATTTGAATCTTGGCTCCCCTTATTGCCTTTAAATCAGCTGAGCCTCAGTTTCTGTGTCTGTAAAATGAGGAAATACCTGCACCACATGAATTAGGGTCTGGGACCGATAAGGTCCTAAGGGTAAATATTTTCCCTTCCTCATTGTGAGAATTTGTGAACCTAGACCTTATTAGAAAAAGCAGATTTCTACCTGCTGGCTTTCAGATCCTTCCTAGAGCTTGACTTAGAGCAGCATGTTTTAGAAAATTATTTGTCTTTTATAGTTTCTTCAGCATGTCTGATAAAATAGGTTCTAGAATTGCCAAGTTTGATTTCATACTTGAGTGAACCCTGACATGTATAAAAATTAACATGTTTCATGTTTTTAAAAAAATCCCACTATCCTTAAGCCATATTAATGGGGGTATTTTTAAAAAATATATAGAGCAAGTAAAAGCAATATCTTAGTAAAATTTTCTTGCTACATTTCAAATTTTGTCCTGAGTTGGATTGTTCTCTGAGAAAAAGTTAGGATTCAAATTGAACTACTAATACTAATGCTGATAAACTAAAATCAGAAACACTCTCAGAGGGTTTAGAAAATGGAGACTAATTTCACTGTTTTATTTTATTTTTTTTTGAATGGGGCTATTTAAAAATAAATGCTTAGATACTTGAGTGGCATTGCTAAATAGTGAATGGCATCTGTTTAATCATTTAAAACATTTAACTGAAATCCCAGTCTCATTTGAATTTCCAAGCAAAACAACACAAATTAACTGTATCCAGATGTGTGGAAATCATTCTGCTGTAATCTGAGCAAAAAGTAAGTTGGAAAGCATGCTTTTGGGGGTGGAGAGTTAAGAAAATAGAGCTGCTTCCATGCTAATCTTAATTTCAAGCATTTGGCTTTGTAATTTAAGAGGCAGCACATGGAACAGAAGCAGTGTTGGACACTTTAAATTTAGGATGATCGGGGCTCACATTCCCAGATTTTCTAATCACTAGCTATGTGATCTGGGCAAGTTCCTTATCTCCAAAATTCAGTCTTCCCTCCTGTGAAATGGGACTGCACTTACCTGCCATGTCTGAGGAGCAGACAAAACTCACGTGACTGCTTTGAAATTTCATAAAACACCACGTGGACTGTGTCTGTTGTGGTCTGTTTAGTAGTTTGTTTGCCACATAGTATACTTCTGGATAAGTGAGATCTGGCTTGGCGCTGATATGCTCAAAGGACTTCATTGTTAAGATGATTTTATCTCTTTTTAAAAAATTTTGGTTCCTGTCCTAAGGAAGCCCTCCTAAGGACTGTGGTAGAGAGACATGGTGTGTTTATTTGGGATGATTGACTGCTGTTGTTCCTTGGGACTGTTGACGCATGCGTGGGTTGACCTTCAGGCCCCTGTGTACAGATTTCAGGACTAAGCTGCCTGCTGCTGCTGTTACACAGCAAGACTGTGACAGCTGGCAAGGTCTTGGTCTTTTGGCTTTTTTTTTTTTTTTTAATCCCTTAACAAAGTTGAATTCTTATTTTCTCTAAGTGTATATCTTAAAAAATTGTAAGTAATGCATTGTCCTTGAAAAAAAATAAGAAAACACAAGTAAACAAAAGAATATAGCACCACCCAGAAATGAGCATAATTTAAAAAAATTTTCTTCCAGGTGTGTATAATATGTATTATATAAACATATCTGTTAATTTTGCTTGGGAACATGTTTTTCCCTCAGTAAATATTATATCATGGACATTGCCAAAAAATATTATGTTTAATCACCATGTATATAGTATTTGTTTATTTTCCCTATCTCCTGATTGTTGGTATTGGACCTTTACATTTACCTCCAGTTTTTCATACTGTTGCTGTTGTTATTTTTGCTTTTTTCTAATCTAAACAGCGATCATAATGTCATTTGGGTACTTATCCATTTATTTCTTTAGAATATGTTTCTAGCAGAATTGCGGGTTTGGTGGGTATGTATAGCTTTATGTTTTCTGATTGATGTTTCTAAATTGTGTGTTAGAAAAGTTCTATCCATTTGTGCTTCTACAGGAATGTTAGATTGCCCTTTTTACTACATCTTTGTCAGCACTGGGTATTATTCTTTTTAATTTTTGCTAATCTAAAAGCCAAAAAATGGCTATTTAGTTTCAATTTATATTTCTTACTAGTGAACTTGAGCAGTGTCTCTAAATGTGTAGAGGCCTCTGCTCTTTTTCTTTTCTGTAAACTGCTGTGTCCTCTTCTCTCTTGGTGTATTGATGTTATTTATCTGTGAGCTCTTTTTACTTATTAATGCCCTGTGTGTTGCACATATTTCTCTGAGTTTCAGGGCCTATATTTTACATTGTTTACAGGTGTTAGTCTTTTTTTTTTTTTAAAGCCAGTCACCTATTATTAATAAGACAGATACTTCATTTTAAAAGCATGGCTGGTCACAATTACTGAGCCTGTGCGTCTGGAGCCTGTGCTCCGCAACGAGAGGCCGCGATAGTGAGAGGCCTGCGCACCGCGATGAAGAGTGGCCCCTGCTTGCCACAACTAGAGAAATCCCACGCACAGAAATGAAGACCCAATACAGCAAAAATAAATAAATAAACTAATAAACTCCTACCCCCAACATATTTAAAAAAAAAAAAAAAAGCATGGCTGGAGATGTGACCCTTGTGGCATTTATGCCTGAGCCCTCTTCTCCTGGAGGTGTGCAGTGTGGGCGCCCCGTGGAGTCATCTTGAAAGTCTGCGGGTGAGTCAGGCCCTGGCATTCAGAGATGGGGAGCAAGACCGTGCTTTCTGGGACTCACAGGGGCGTCTGTTGAATTCTTTTAATAAGCATCAAACCTGGACAGCCAGGGTAAGGCAGTGCCCACCCAGGTGGCTGCAGTGGATCAGGGGGTTGCAGAGCAGTTTCTGTCCCCCGTGGATGAAAGAGGGCTAAGTTGCGTACCCTTCCCCCCATCCCTGTCTCTCCCCACAGCCTGCGTGCTGGGAGGTTTGGGAGTTGGTGGTTGAGCAGGTGGGTGTGTGTGGATGGCGTGGGCGAGCTTGGGGAAGGACAGTGGGTGCAGAGGCAAGTCAGTGGGTAACTAGGTAGCCGTCACAGTGTCATGCACACCCTCTCTCTAAATGCTGGTCACTGACTTGTACCTCGTATTTCTGTTTTGAAGAGCTTTGTTCTGGAAGCTGGCTTCCAGTAACTGTGGGTGGGCTGAAAAAGGCAGACTTGGTGGAGGTTGCTAAGGAGCAGCTACCTGGAAACTACTGATGAGACAGAGCTTTGGTAGAAAAATGCAGAAATCCAAGGAGGGCGTTTCATTCCTGTGATATCACAGAGTTCAGGCCAGACTAGGATGTATAATAGGACATGGTTTTGTGGGTTTAAAGCCTTCTTTTCTTTTGAAAATGGACTTGCTTTACATTTGAGTTTGTCTTATATTCATCCCGGTATGATAAATTAGGTAATAAATGTTCTTTTACACTTTATCAAGGCATTTATTGCTGTCGTCACTCCTTCAGGGCCACCTCCGTTTCCCCAGCTCCCCCATTTGAACAGTTGTACTCAAACCAGCCCAGCCTAATGTAGCAAATTCTATTTAGTGCTCACTGTGTGCCAGAGACTGCTAGGTATGGCGGATGCAGCTGTGAAGGGATGGACAGTTGGCAGAGATGAGAGTGATAAACTCTGATGGGGGTGTGGTGGTCAAGGAAAGCTTCTAGGAGAAGTCATCTCGCAGTTGGGGTTGGATGGGTGCCTCGGAGTTCTGTGGACTGTCAAGGGGGCAGAGGGAATAGCACGTGCCAAGGTGGGATAGGCTTGAAATGGTCTGGGCATTTAGGAAATTCTTGTCAGTTTAGTGTTGGTAGAGTGTCAAGTGTGTGTGTACATTGGGGAGGAGGAGGGGCTGAGCGAGCCAGAGACCTGGTTGTGGAAAGTCATGCATGTCTGCTCTGAACTATGTTGTGGCCTGTAGAACTTTCTGTTTGAGAGAGTGGCATAGGGTCACACCTGAGACAGGAATCCTGCCCTGTGCTTGTTAGTCCTGTAATCCTAGACAAGAAGCTTTATCACTTCCCTGGGGTGCTGTGAGGATGCCCAAATGACAACATACGCTGTGTGGCCCACGGTGGGTGCTCAGACAGAATGCTCCTGTTCTTCCCTCTTGGCTTCCTCCTCTCTACTGTGAGAGAGATTGAGGGCAGGTCTCACACCCCTTGCTCTTAGAGCTCATCCTGCATTTGTGGAAAGCATATTCCCTCTGACATCCATTTCCTTCACCTGACACGCCCACGGTCTAAAGCAGAGGCCCCTATACCCGGTACACTGTCCCCTGGCTTTTCTGTTTGTTTATTCCTTAATGGGAAACCAGGCCGTTCTGACTGATTTTCTAAGGTGGCCTTGTTTTTGGAATAAAAAATCAGGGTAAATCCTGCAGAGGATTTTTGCCTTGGTTTTGGGTATGAGAGTGCCAGGTTAATAGGTTGATGCTGAAATCATGGAATGTCTGTGGGCATTATTATGGTTTATGGGGAAAATGGGATATAATATTTAAACATTTTGTGAGTCAAATGGCTGCTGTATTACTATGGAATTTGATGATTTATTATATATAGTTTTAAGTGGCATTGAAATAAAATCTGGGAAACTTGAATTGAAATTATTTAAAAAGACCTGTCTCATTGAGTTTACCATCTTTTTTCTTTTTAATGGCAAACTCCTTGTTCCTTCCCCCGGTTGCCTTGCCTTGAAATTATGTGAGGATTTGCATGTCGTTCTCTTGCCATTTTGGGCGTTTGCAGTCATATTTGAAATTCTGTCTTCTCTTTTCTAAGCAGCAGACACACATTCAGAGTTTCCTAGAAACCTGTTGACAAAGTCAATTGCACTCCATTTCCTAGCACTTCTGTGGACTTCTGAAAAGGGGGCGCCAAAGTCCTCCTTTCCTAAAAATGCTAGGAGCAGGAGCTAATTTGCAAGTGATTTAGAAATTGTTTTTAATGTTGAATTTCCCCTTTTCAAGTTTATTTGGAGTCCGCTTATCTTTGATCTCAGGGGAAGCAGAATCAGGCAGTTTAGCAAGCTCCTGTTTTCCTGAAAACTTCTCAACTCTGTGCACGTGCCATGTGTACACCTGCATGTGTGTGTGTGTGTGTGTGTGTAAGTTGGTGTGTGTGTTTTGGGGGGTTGTGATGTAAATGGGGAAGCAGAAACACAGTGTAATAGGGGTCCCTGTGTCCTTTCTATGTTTACCTCTCCTACACCTTCCACTCTAAAAAAAAAAAAATCACTGTGATGAGAAACATCACTACATTGATAGACACTTTTTGTTCTAAGGATTTAGATTTAGCATGTACTTCCACTTACGGAAATTTTTTCTGCGGTGTTGTTTCTCATGAAAAAAAGCTTTTGATAAAGGAAGAATTATTATATTAGGAGGGAAATATTTTTCATTTCTTAAAGTATTAGGTGAAGCTAAGTAGAAGGAAATATATGTGCCTGGGAAAAATTAGAGTAAAATTAATTTACTGTGAAACTGCCAAAGAAAGGATGGCCCAGGAGAAAATACAGGCTAGTAGTCTTTAGGGAAAGATGTCTTTAAGGTAAGTTGTGTTTCCCCTTTTACAGTAATTGATTACAGTTTTCCACAAAATTATTAGCTCTTAGGTAAGTAGCCGTCCTTCCCCTGTCCTTTTCTAATGTGTATTTCTGGCCTCTGGTGCGTTTACCCTTGGGCTCTTTGCAGAGGTATTCTTGGGCCAGGTTGGAAAAGAAGTATTTTTTTTCCTGAGGTTTCCTTATTTGCAATTTTCTTGTTTCTTCATGACAGTTGTCCTTTGTTTTCCATACAAAACCAGCTCGTTTTTTACTACGAAGTCTGAGACTGGTTCTCACCAATGCCTTAAAACAGGTTGCTTTCCCCCCTTGATCCCTGAAACTCAGAGTAAATGTGTAAGTCACAAAACATTGGTGAACTCTGACTCTATTTCCAGATTTTCCAGGACACATAAACTATGAAATTCCAAGGTTTGATTTTGGTGAATTTGTGTATATATATCTAGTTTTATTTGGGTACACTAGTTTTATATCTGTTTAATTTCTGTTTCCTTTCTAAAGGGCTTTTAATATCTCTTTAGGTTCCCTTTTTTTTTTTTTTTTGTGGAGAAAAAATTGTGAGAGGGGAAAATGGGGTTGCCTTTTGCTCCCAAAGCTTAAATGAATAGTCATTGCCCGTAATGCCGTCTACGCTCGTAGCTTCCCACTGCTTTAGATGTGATGTATCCGGTGCTGTGAAGGTAATGATCCTCAACCACAGCAATATTCCCTAACAGGAGTATCTGTCATATTCATTGGGATTACCATGTTCATTGATTTGTGTCTGTAAATCTGCTGTTTCTACCCTTTAAATTTGATCTATAATTGGACCTCCTTAAATGGTTCAGATAAGGTAGTCTGTATTTTCTCAATGCAGCGATGCTGTCAGCTTCTCCTTTTTCATTATACATTCAGCAGACTTGATAAAATCAGCAGGACACCTCATTTGAAACTGTTTAATCGCTGCCTTTTTCCTTTGCTAAACCATTGAGGTGGTCAAGCGATGTACACAAATCATTTTAAATAGAAAATATGGTTTTCTCTGTGACCCAGCTAAATAGATAGTGTTATGCAAAACAAGTTAAAAAGTAATAAATGCCAAAAAAATCTTCTAATTGGAGTAAAAAATTGTGGGCAACTCTATCCTCTCTCCAAAAGTAGAGTATCCTAAAATATTGCCAGGACCCTGTAAAGACAAGATGATGGTTTTCTAAAGATTCTCTGAACAAAGCAAGTTTCTGAACAAAGCAAGTTTAAATTTTCATAGTTCTGAGCTGCCTTTTATATCCATTCAAAGGGAGCCCACACTTATTTGTAATGCCTTTACATCCTACTTTTGTAGGGAGAAATTTGCTGTCTGTTAATATCTATGCAGCATAACCTTTCAGCCATTTGCTATTGTGATAATAAATTTTTGTTTCTTTGTCATTTTGTCTACTCAGCTGTTACTCCTCAATGTACGAACTAAAAATAATAGCTCCAAATAAATGCCACATAATAAAGTGTTTTACAGTTGTAGCTGGAATAACCTGGTGGCCGTAGCTCACAGTCCTATTACCATTGCTGGTGCTGTAGTTTCTTCCCCGTGTGTCAAGGTGACTCTACCAGGGCCAGCTCATTAAAACAATCTATTCTTTCTAACTGGCTTGGTATTTAGCTCTATACCCAGCAGCCTGCCAAGGCACAGCTTTGGAGCACAAGAGTCACAGCACAGGATATATGAAATTGTGTGGCATTCACTTTTTGAACAAATACAAATTATCCATAACCTCATTTTCATGCTTCAGGATTTTATTGTGAATAATATGCAGTTACTCCTGTCAATAGTAGAAGTAGGGCCAGTTGCAGGTTTACCCGAGATAGTGGTAAGTGTGACTCCAGGTTTTTGAAGAGCAGTGTTTACCTGGTTTTTGTGGCCCTATAGTATTAATATTTACACTGTACGTGAATGTGACATTGGGTGTGTTTTGCCATTTTTGCTGCCCCGAGGTAAACTTGAGATGGAGAAGCTGGGAGTTGGTAAATATGCTAAAAATGCATCTTTTTTCCTACAGGTTCTGGCTCCTTAGCAGCAATGGCCGTGTTTGAAGATAAATTTAGGCCAGATATGGAGGTATGTAAGTTCCTACAGTTTTATTCTCTTTCACATTATCTTTCTAGTTGTATGTTGGACATTTACAAATTGATTGCTGATCCCTCCAAAGTTTGAACTGCTGTTAGTTGGAATGCTCTTTGGCACAGGTACTATGTTTGCTGAGAAGACTGGTTACTTGGGAAAGCTTCATTTTGGAGTGGCCTTGCTATGCCCTCCCTCAGGCTTGAGGAGCCTGCACTGTTCAGCTTTTTGCTCTGGCCTTTGGGCTGTCTGGGAATCTGCTTGGCTGTAAATGCTGCTGCAATGTAGCATGTTTTCTTTTGCGTTATCACAATATCTCAAAATGACAGGTTTTTTGTTTTTTCACTAAGAATAGAGAAACTATGTATGTCTTTGCATGTCACACAGACCTGGCCTGAAAATGCGGGCAGATTGAAAAATCCCTATAGGTTGTTCTGCATTTGGCAGAAGATGGGGACAATACCATGTGTGTAGTGGCCTATTATCAGAGCATGATGTATGTATCTGGTGTCTCACATATATTTATAAGAGATTCTTTTATTATATTTTCTTTGGTAGTGGGGAGGGTGGTATCTTCTGAATGACATTCCACCTGTGTCTGCTTTAATGATAGATGTACCTCCATTAAGCAACCCCCTAGACCCCAAAATCTCCAAGAACAAGCCACAGGTCTTTCATTGTCGTTTTGAAAGGAGTGTTCAGTATGCTTGGATACTTTATGGTACCATGTTATTCCTCCACTGTGCTTTATCCTTGCTGCTGAACTAGCGTGTAGGCACATTACGTCCTGAAGGCAGCCCTCATCATCTGCCCTTATTTTTTTGATAGATGTTAATTTTTTCATGGGTAGTATCAGCTTGTTTTCAACAGTTATTAGGCTGTTTATGAGTGGTTTACCCTATTCCTTAATATGTAGGTTTCTGCTCTTCCTGCTTTTGCAGTAGTGTTTTGTGTAGATACCAGCGGGTGTTTCTGGGAATTACTTTTTGACAATGCTTTATGCCTAATCATCTTTGGAAAAGATTGCATGTTAAAAATTTTTGTTCTTCTCTAGCTCATTGTCATTAGAGCATCAAGTGTCATTGGAGCCCTGAAGCTCTCTGATCTTCAGGTTTGGGCCAAGTGCCAGGAGAGCAGAGAATGTAGGGTCGTGGATGCTGCTCAGCCAGGACAGGGGTCTCCTGCCAGAAGCCACTACACCCTTGGTATTTGAGGATAGCACATGTAAGGGACTTGGTCACTGATGGCTAGTTTTCTCCCCTTTCTTGAATTATCTGCAGGAATTAAAACGTGTGACTAAAGATAGAATTTAGCTAGGTGTTTTGTACTAGAAACAATGGTCTTGCTCCAATTAAGAATAGTAAACAGGTCCACGTATCAGCTGTAAATGAGATTAGAATTCTCCTCATTTCTCAGTGTGAACATTTATTCCCATATCAGCATTATTTTCTGTTTGGGGTTCTTAAGTACAGAGGAAAAATAAGATATACTAGGTCACTTAAAAAGAAAAATTAAAAACGATCTTCCAGTTTTCAAACTAAAGGAGAGGAATTTCCTAATGCTCCACAAATCCATTAGAACTAATGCAGGTATAGAGAGAAAGACTCTGATGATTTTCATTTAGAAAATCACCTCAGTAGTGTCAGGCCCTCCTTTAAACCACATTAATCTTTTCAAATTTTCTTGAAAGCTGTGTCTGTTTCCAATTGATTGGGACTTCCATATGTTAAAGAAAAATGAGAATTGCATAAAAAGTTGAAAGCATGGGGTATATTAAAAGTGATTTTAACACTGCTAAAGTAATTTTATATTATTTAGAGTTTGGATTTGAAATGATTCAAAGGCCATGAATTTAATATTGCTGATTTTTTAGGGAAGCAAAGGGGAATGTGAATCATCCCTTCAGTAAAATTTCTGATATTATCAGTCTGAAGAGTTGTGTTCCTTAGATCAATTTTATCTACAGTTCAGACCACTTATTGTTTTGTGTTAGCTGCGAGACCTTGAAACAGGTTGACTAAATTCCCATTTCAGATTGTTAATTAAATTTACAATTTCAGGTGAGTGGTTTTTATTCACTGAACTTATTAACACTTGACACAGACTGACAGTCAACAAAAGTCACTTTATTAAGGAGAAGGTAGTACTTCTCCAGTGAAGTGAGTTTAAAAGTAAATAGAAGGCAAAGGTAATACTTTTAAAAATCTAAAGGGATATTAATAGATACTAAAATTATTGTGAAGACCAAGCAACTAACTGCTGGCCACCCTGCTTTCTTCTGGTGAAGATTAAGTGATGTGGTTTCAGTGGAAGGCCGAGACTGCTTAGGAAAGTTGAGAGAACCCTGTGTTAGTGACTTTGCTGTGAAAGAGAATTCATCCAGGGTGTCATTTCTGGCTCTGCATTTGCATAGAGCTCATGGAAACGTTTGGTTTCAAATTTCCAAACTCTATTTTTCTTCTTTCCAGGGAGGCTTTTTGTCTTTCTGTGGCAAGAAGCCCTCCATAACTGTTCTTTCTTGCCTATTTTGAGACTGAAGGGTTGGATGACTGAGTCTGCTTATTTCCCTTCAGTAGGGGAAAGGGTTCTGGATGTGTCTCAAACAAACCCAGGAGAACATTTCTGCCTCTCAGGTCTTGCATGGATCGCCAGGACAGTAACTGCTGCTCACTTCATAGAGAATTTCATGGGGAGGGGAAGTTTCAGGCTATCATAATTACAAATCGTTTGCCAAACAGTGACTTTTAGGCCAGACTCACGAAACAAAGTCTTGGCTTTATTGTTAGAACAAATAAATTAGGAAAAGCCCATAGTCTTTTTTCTTTTTTTTTTAAACTGCAAACCTGTGCCTTGGACAGTGCTGGGCCTAGACTGTAGTATTTATGGAATGAAAGTCCCTGCCTCCTTAAAAACCTTTAATGTTTTCTCATTGTCTTCGGCTGCACAGTCTGGTATGGTAGCCACCAACCACATGTAGCTGTTGAGCACTTGAGTGTAGCTAGTCTGAATTGAGAGGTGCTGCAAGTAGAAAACACATCCTAGATTTCAGAGACTGGGTACAAAAGATTTAAAAACATATCTCATTAGTAATACGGTTACATGTTGAAACAATACTATTTTAAGTATATTGGGTTAAATAAAAATATTATTAAATTTTTTCACCTATTTTTACTTTTTTATACGTGGCTACTAGAGAATTTAAAACTACATATGTGGTTCACATATTTCTATTGGACAGGGCTAGTCTTGAACTTGTCATTTGCACACTACATTTAAGGATTCTGCCATGTCTGGATGCCACCTCTACTTTTTCTTGAAAATGTTCTTTTACATCAGCTCACTGTTTTATAAATTGAGTTATCATTTACATAAAATAAAATGCACAGATCTGAAGTGTATAGTGCGATAGATTCTGGCATTTGTAATTACCCAAGTAACCGTCAGTCAGATCAAGACAGAACATTTCCTTCACTGCAGAAGTTCAACTTTCCAGTCAGTTCCCTTTCCTCTCTTCCATACAGCCACTCTAGTTCACCTATTTAATTTAAATTTATTTTTAAAATACAGTTTGTATCTATGAAATCCTGGGTTTGATGTGATGGTTATTTTTCCCCCCAAGACATGAAAATGAGTACATACTATTAATATAAATAAAAAATGTATTCATGTATCACCATCATGTAAGCCCAGGGGTATGAATATTAAACTTTAGGAAACATAGGTCTGCATTCCTGCTCCACTTCAGCCCTTCTCACCTGCTTGCTGTTCTTTGAATACAGTGTGTACTTGCTTGCTGTCGAATCCTGCTCGCTGCCGGTGCCTGCCAGCAATGCTCTCACCTGCTTCCTCATTTATTTGTGTTCCCGTACTGCATTGTACATACCTGTCCCATTGTTTTATGGCTGTTTTCAGGGGCATCTCCGCTACTTGCCGAGAGAGGGGAGACCCTTGAGGGCAGGGACCATGAAATCATCTCTCCTCTTCATCTCCTGATGTTCAGTACATGTTTGTAGAGTTGAGACAGGATAACCCAGAGCTAAAGCAAAATCTGAGTCATCAAAAACCACCTGGGAAATGGAGGGGACTTTCTCTTCTTCCCATCTGGAAAGTGCTGAACTTCTTTTTTTTTTTTTTGAGATAACAGAAGAAGATAACTAGTACATTTCTCAAATAATACACAGTATTGGGCCAGAGTCAACAAAGCAAACGCCCCATTGAGTACACGGCCGAAATGAAGATGGGCCAAAGGGCAGATGCTCATTGGGAAATTACAGGCCAAAAAGCAGAACAGTGAAACCTAGCTGGGATTCATAAATGCCTAAGATGAGCTTCTGCCTTTTGAAGTCATCTGAACCAGTGATTTGCTTCAGGTAAAAGCTCTGACTCAAGGTTTCAGAGAAACTGCCAGCTAACTGTGTGAGTTTAAGGCCCATTAAAAAATCTTTTAAAATTCTCATCCAGTTGTGGCCCTAACATTGCCTGTCCCAGTCTTGGGATGCTCATTTTCTTGTTTTTCTCCTTGCTGTTAGCCTGGAAGTTCTCTGAGGGCAGGAACTGTGCTTATTCGTTTCTATTTCGTCACACCTAAAATGGTGCATTGTATAGGTAGTCAGCCAGTATTTGTTGAATGAGTGGATAAAAAGGTGTCAGAAGCAACCTTTCTTAGTTGGTCCCAGAATTTACCTTCCTTTGAAACAGTTTGATAACTGTTTAGTGTTCACCTTTAGTGTTCATAGTACTCAGATTGATAAAAATGAAGGCATTAAAAATTGTATTACTGCTGATAAATCTCATGCTTTGTTTTTATCAGCAAAGGTGCTTATTTGGACACTGTACGTATGTATTAGCAGAATAGTGGATTTTGAAATGTGTGAGTTGACCTAATGACAAGGGGTCAGTTGTATTAGAGGGTTTTTTGGTGATGATGAATTGTGTGGAGCCATTCCCCTAGAATTTTTTTTTTTTCCTATTGTTAAGGCTGGCATAAGAACTAAGCCCCTTATCCTAGTTATTATCCACAGGCTAGCTGGACAGGAAATTAGTGATAAACACACTGTGGCCTTCTGAGTCCATTTTCCAGTTAAGTATGAGGAATTTGACCATTGTACCTGGAAATATGGTGTTAGCTTCGTGCAAGTATGTATCTTGAAAATTGCTGAAATAAAAACTTTTATTTTAGGGTGGGGAGGGTTAAGGAAATGAATCTGATAGCTTAGGTTAGTTTTCCTTCCATGCTATTTCTTTGTAAGAAGGAATGTTTCCATTTGGCCCAGTGAGAAATTTAAACTCTTGAAGATTATAATTCATAAAAATGGGTAGAAGATTAATATTTAGTCTGTCAAGATCAGTACTGTCCCCTCTTTGCACTAATTGTCAGAAAGCGTGTGAGGGCTGCTGAAGGGTAGCGGTGTGCGGCAGGACCCTTACATCACAGGGAGATGATTCAAAGGCAAACTGTCCTGCACCCTCTGGTATCGACTTGCAAATTAGCATCTGGAATCTAATTAAACAAGCTTAATGAAAGTAGCAGCTGAATACTGCTGGAAAAGACAATCAGCTTTTTTCCCCTCTCTGATACATATTCTGTACTATTGAAGTTGGTCAACAAACACATCATGTGAGCACAGTTAAAAAAATTAGCATTTATTTGAAGAATAGAAACTGTTTTTCATTCTGTTACGCATTTGGCATGCTTCGGCGTCCCATGAGAGCCATGCCACAGCAGATACTGCACAATATTTATAAATCCATGACAGGCAATAATAGCAACTTGAAAAATTCTTTTGCTAGAATCTCAAGTTGAGAGCTGCCAAAAGCTGAGAGGATCAGATCTGCAGTGGCAGCTGCTGTGCCCTACAGTTAGAATTCTAGACTTTGAAGATGCTCAACTTAAAGAAATGAAGACTGCAGGCTTAGCCAATTTTTGCAGGTTTCTAGAGCTCTGGCTCTTTGCCTTTTGAAGATGAGTTGCTGAAGCTTCTACCACTGCCTGAGGCGTGCTAACACCAGCAGGATCTTTTTTTCCCCCCAGTCTTAGTGTGTCTTCAGTTTTAAGTAGCACATGCTTAGTCAGTGCCAACTGTGATGGTCCTTTTTCTGGTCACAATACCGAGGGATGAGCTCTTACCCTATAGCCTTTAGAGAGAAGCTGTAAAGATAGATGGTGACGTATACAAGTGCCACTTCAGCTGTCTGATTTATGGAGTCATATTTCATCACTTGGCAAGTGCTGGCCTCTAGAGAAGCCCTTATTGCTAAAGATGTGAGCAGCTATCGCCCTAAAGGCTTGTGTTTACCTCACAAACGTGATGCCAAACACGTAACTATGGAGGAAACAGAATTAATCTGTCATTTCAGGCAGCTATAGATCCACTTTATATAACGAAAGAGTTGATACCAATATGGTATTCTATAGCAAATTTTAGAAGTGACTGTAGTTTTTTGTTTGTTTAAGTCTAATAGTAGAAAGACACTGAAGTTTCAGATTTATTTGTGCCATGCAGATGGACAGTAGTGTAAGAGATCTGCATTATTTTGATTAAAAAAAAAGAGTCTATTCAGTTTGGCACATAGACTGGTCCCAAGGGGAAGCATAGAGCATGAGTTCAATGTGGTCAGATGGAAAAGGGCACACAGGAGCTTAGGAGCTAGAGGATTGGGCTGTGAGTGAGTTTCCACTGTACGCATGGCACGACCGTGGGCAAGCCACGGCCCGGCACTGTTCATCCAGAAGACGGGGATCCAGAGACCTGCCTGTGGGTTGCTGTCAGGATTATATGTGGTCTGTAAAGCACTTCATATGATGGCTCACACAAAATTGGCTCTAAAATATGACAGCTGTTTCTATTTTTTAGTAATCCAGTAGTAGGATACAAACATCACATAGCAACGACTAACATGATTATTTGTACTTGTGTCAGGCTTGATGATATAGATAGATATGATTTTTTTTTAATTTTATATTTTATTTATTTATTTTTGGCTGCGTTGGGTCTTCGTTGCTGCACGCAGGCTTTCTCTAGTTGCGGCGAGCAGGGGCTACCCTTCGTTGCGGTGCGCGGCCTTCTCATTGTGGTGGCTTCTCCTGTTGCGGAGCACGGGCTCTGGGTTCGTGGGCTCAGTAGTTGTGGCGCGCAGGCTTAGTTGCTCTGCGGCATGTGGGATCTTCTGGACCAGGGCTCGAACCCACGTCCCCTGCATTGGCAGGAGGCTTCTTAACCATTGCGCCACCAGGGAAGTCCTAGGTATGATTCTTCTTTCTTATCTGAAAGCTTAAAATCAGAGACAGGCCTAGCTAGTGGTCATGACAGTAGAAGAAGCCTGTTTAACACATAGCACAGGCTATGGAAATATTTGCCTTTTTGTTATGGGGAGAAGGTATTGAAAACACAGCAGTCATACTAGCTGATGCTTTTTGAGTGCTTATGCTGTGCCAAGCTCTTTTCTAACAGCTTTGTCTGCATCATCTTATTTACTTTTCAACAATCGTGTGGGGTCTGTACTTTGTTATCCCTGTTTTGTCGAGAAGAAACATAGGGTGTAGGGAGGTCACATATCTTACCCGAGGTCCCACAGCCGGGCAGTGATGGGATCGTGGTTTGAACCCTCGTCAGTCTGGCCCTCCGATGTGATCAATCACCCTGCTCTTCTGCCTCTTTGCTAGGCCTCTAGTTCTTTGACAACAGAGTGGGGAAGACATCTTATTCCAGGTGAGCAGAGGTGTGGGCTGCTTGGGCTATTCCTTTTCTCTGATGAGGTCTTATGAAGATGGCACGAAGCCAGACGAATGTCAGAGGAGGTGTATAAACCTCTTGGGTGAGCTCAGTGACTGGAAGGAACCCAGGGATGGAAAGATGCAAAGTTAGAAATACAGAGATATTGGGAAATATAAGTAAGTCATTTGGCTATGGAAGGTTTTTTTTCTTCTTCTCTTTGAATTCATCAGAATTTATTTTCATCTTTTAACTGTCCTCCCCGCAAATATCCTGAGGTTGTTTTTTCCCTCAGAGTTTTCAGATATTTACAGGGGAGCTGTTTTTCTCTATATAGCTAATGTTCAGATGGCATAGCCTTCTTCAAATTTAGTAATGAGACCAATAAGCCTTTAAATATTGGTGAATGGCATTTGTCCATTTGAGGCAAATCATGAGTAACTTGAACCAAAAATAAATAAATAAGCAAGACTATCATATTTGAATAATGAGGTGTTCTTTTTACCCCAACTGCCAAAACTTTTTAATCTTCGTCAACAATTGTTCTGTCCTCCGTCTTATTTAGGTTGCATCTGTGCGACTCAGCTCAGGAGCCCTGACAAGCGGCATATGAATTCTGTATTCATTAGTGATCTTGATCCAAATGCCTCTGTCCCTGCCACGGGGGCTCAGGTGTGGAAGCTGCTGGCTAATCCCACCAGCTGACATTCAGAGGTTTAATGACTCCATAGGAAGGTGACCACTTGCTGGGAGGTTTGCTGGTGGAACCCACACAGCAGACAATGGAGATCAAGGAGGATGATCAGTGTTTAGCCGAGCACCTTCCTGCGTGACTTGAACCCTGCTAGCATCAAACAGAGTTTTAAGTAAATGCAAAATTAAAAACAAAAAAACAAGACAAAATCTTGCCCTCGATAGCTATCATAAACAGTGATTTTCCTGCCTGTATTGATATTGATGGTGTTTAAGACTGTTTTTCTTGTAGCAGTTTAATAGGTGTCAGCTTGATAAGCTGAACTTGACTCGCTTTTCCAGAGTTTTAGATTTTAAGGTTATGTTTGTCTGGTACTACATCTGTTTAGGTATCTTGTATATCTGGGAAAAAATATATATACTTAAAGCCAAAATTAATTCTTATGAAATGTTCCTAAGAATCTATGCTGACATTTTTGTTTCTTGTGATCTCTAGCTTTAAAAAAATTACTATCAGAATGTGAATTATTTGATTGATGGGTGACATGTCACTAGATGTTTTGACTTTTTTTTAGGCCCTCTGTTCTAAAAATGTTGGATGCCTTATTATTTTAATAACAGCTTCATTGAGATATAGTTTACATGCATACAGCTCACTGACTTTAAGTGTGTAATTCTGTGGTTTTTAGTATATTCACAGAGCTGTGCAGCTATCACCATAATCCATTTTAGACCATTTTCATCCCCCTCAAAAGAAATGCCATATCCATTAGCAGTCACTTCCCATTTCCCCTCAGCCCTCCCAGCCCTAGGTAACAGCTCATCTACTTTCTGTCTCTACAGATATGCGTGTTCTGGACATTTCATACAATAGGAATCATACAATATGTTGTGACTGGCTTCTTTAATTTACAGTATTTTCGTAATATTTCGTCCTTGTAGCATGTATTGATACTTCATTTTTTATGGTTGAATAGTATTCCATTGTATGAATTTATCACATTTTATTTACCCATTCATTAGTTAATGGACATTTGGATTGTTTTCACTTTTTGACCATTATGAATAGTGCTGCTGTGAACATTTGTGTACAGGTTTTTGTGTGGACATATATTGTCATTTCTCTTGGGTATATATATACCTAGGAGTAGAATTGCTGAGTCATTTGGTAACTCTCTATGTTTAACTTTTTGAGGAACTGCCAGACCAGTTTACAAAGTGGCTGGGTCACTAATAGTGTATAAAGATTTTAGTCTCTGCACACCCTTGCCAACATTTATCATTTGGCTTTTTGATTATAGCCATCCTGGTGGGTGTGAGTTGGTGTCTCATTGTCTTAACTGATGGATTCCTTATTGGTTAAGAACTAATGCAACTACAGAAATGTTTAAATGTAACTATTGAAACATTTGACACACTTCTTTATGCACTGGATTTGGGCAGTAATTGGGATGGTTGTGTGTTTAACTATTGGAAGGTCCCTTTAAGAGGCTCTCCCTGAGGCTGTTTCTGTCATTTGCTTTTGGTCCTAATTCCTGCTTATTGGTTTTCCTTAAGACCTGAAACATTAGACATAGTAAAGTGTGTCTTTTTTGTTAGATCAAAAATGTATTAATTTTTCCCCAGTAATTTTCTCTCGTTGTATTTAACGTTAAAAAAAGTTTTTAGGGCTTCCCTGGTGGCACAGTGGTTGTGAATCTGCCTGCCAATGCAGGGGACACGGGTTCGAGCCCTGGTCTGGGAAGATCCCACATGCCGCGGAGCAACTGGGCCCGTGAGCCACAATTACTGAGCCTGCGCGTCTGGAGCCTGTGCTCCGCAACAACAGAGGCCACGATAGTGAGAGGCCTGTGCACTGCGATGAAGAGTGGCCCCTGCTTGCCACAACTAGAGAAAGCCCATGCACAGAAATGGAAGACCCAACACAGCCATAAATAAATCAATAAATACATACATACATTAAAAAAAAAAAGTTTTTAGAGGTGTCAGAACCCAAAGATATAATCCCTGGGGCCCTGTATAGAATTATTCCTGGTAGTGATTTCCAGTGGAGTTAAAGACTTAATTTTAGAAATGAACAGATACTGAAGTTGGCCTTACGGTTCAGTGAGTGATTTGGAGAATTACCATTCAACCTTTAGAATAGATAATAAGACACTGTTGATGTTTTAAAGCTTCTCACCAGCATCAGATGTTTTGAGTTGTCCCCTTTTGAAAGAGTGAGTTTGTTCTCCTGAATTTGAACCCACTGGTGGGCCAGCTTTGGAGAAGCAGAAAAGGACTTCTTGAGTTAAGTTTACTCCCTTGGATCTTCTTGCTCACATTTTCATTTTGTGGTGTTTTGTAAGGCAGATGCAAGTTTTCTCTGCTGTTTCACATGATGATTCAAGAGCAGGACTTTGCTCCCTACCATACAGAGTTTGGAATGTCACAGGTACATAATTGCTTCTCTCCCTTTGGATTCCTTCTCTTCCTTGACTTAGAAATGGCCACTTGGGGCCAGGCCTCTGGAATTCAAGAATCAACAAATCTAAGGGAATTGACCCTCTGTAAAATTTGAAGTTCTCCATTTGGAATTCTTTGAAGAGTAATGAGAACACTGCAAATGGTATGCTGCCATAGTTATTGACTCTGAAAACTCGTTGATTTTTCCACCAAAAATATTTCTGTGCAAAAATTTTTCCAGGTCTTCTGCCCTGCTGTGTATATACTGAATTTCATTTTCTTATATAATCATTAATATGTAATCAGTGAGCAGGTGCTAATTGGGTACCAGCTGAATGCATACACTTGGTGCTGTAATTCAGAGGTAGTATTGAAAGAGACCATTCTGTATGACAGTGGAAATTCCTTAAACAGCTATGGGCAAAGTAGCTTGAAAACAAGGGATAGGTGATTATTTATGATGCATTTCTTTGGAGCAGGTGTTCCATTTGAGATGTTTTTGCTTTACATATTTACTATAACTGAAAGGTAGGGGAAAATATACTATATAGGAGAACTATTTCACAAAGTATGTTGCTTGCTGCACCTGTGGCAAGGATCCAGCAGACAGAATGTAACTTCTTTGTGACCAGAGACCCTTGAATCAGAGAGAGAGGTAAGAGCTAGGGATAATGCTGGATAGAAATAAATGTTTGGTGACTTCCAACTATACAGGTGGAATTAAAAGGAAGATGTTATTGCTGATATATTCGGCATCATGATATCAAAGAGAAAAATAGACTTCTTTATCTCATATCAAATTGAATTGCCTTTGCTAACTTGGGACTCAGGGACATAATTTAAGGTACTAAAAAATGCTTCCTTTATGTAGGTTGTCTTTTTTGTTACTCAAGCCAAGCCAAGATTTGGAATGTCATAGCTCCTTGGGAAAAGAAATAAGAGAAGCTCTTTTATTACTTACTGATTTCATTCCATTCTAGAAATCTTATTTTGTAAAAATTTTGAATCATAAAAACATTGAGCGATGGCTTTCAGGAGAAGATGGGAACCCACACCCTCCACCCCAGCTGCTTGAATTTCACTGTCAGAAGTGAGGCTCTGTGTCTCAAATCCAGGAGGTCATCTGTGGGTAGAGACTTGCAAGCTCTTGAACAATGGATTTCTACTTTTCTTGTGTATAGGTTAGAGAAATATAAGAAATGAAATATAGGACTGAGTGTTGCTGGATGGTAGCTTAGAATCTTATAAGTTTTGCCTTGGCAGGTAATTTGGCATAAATTGTTAATGTAAATCTGGTTTAGTGGTGAAGACGTTATTTTAGTAAAAAAGATAAACTGCTGATTAATTCAGCATAGAACTCAATTACAAATTGAAAGTGTCTCTGCGGGACTCCCGGACCCTAAAGACAGCAGATGTTGAATTGATACTCCAGCATATTTCACAGTGGTATGAAATATTAACATGGTTTATTATACTTGTGTGGTGTGCGATGTTAGAAAGGGGGAGGTAGTGGGCATGTGGGTGTGCAAAGCAGCCACACATTATACATTCTCTAATGTACACTGAAGTGTGATTAAGGATTTGGGGGAAGTTTTGTCTTATTTTTAAAAAATCAAATAGCTCTGTGGAAAAATTAAGTTTAAAATAACATTTGGGGCTAAATATTTAAATGTACCTATGTATGTTTACATTGTACATGTAAATGAACACTAAAAATGGTAAACTTACTGACACAGGATATTTAAATGTTAAATGGGACCACTGCCTACAAGAGTAGGGGAACTTGAGGGCTTGAACTGTATTTTAATGAGTTAATTGTAAGCTTTCATGGGCTGGAACGTTTTCATGGGCTGCTGTACTGTTTTTACCTTCTGATCTAAAACATATGGTAATTTTAAAATGCCCCTATAATTTTCACAGGCAGAGAAGTTTCATTTCTAGCCAAAAAAAAAAAAAGCTTTTATAAGGTTTTCATATATCTGCAACAACTCAAGGGGGGAAAAGTCAGCAAATTTTATGTATCGGAAGACCTGAATAAATGGAACTGCCAATATTTGAAGGGGTTGGCAATTCTTAAGAGGTATGAGAAAGTTGGCTTAGATGAGATATTTCAAAGCCATTACTACTATTATGACAGTTATTTTTTTTGCATCTCAGCCTGTATCAAGTCTAGGTTTTGCTAACCAAAGTAAAAACAGTTCCAGAAATAGCCAAATGATTACAGGAAGAACAAATGTACCTTGGATACCTCTGCTGTTTTGAAGGCCTTTTTAAAAAGGTGCTTTCTCAAAGACTTCTGAGACACATAAAAGTTGGCAAAGGCAAAAGAGCAGTGGGCAAAGAAACCAGAAGTTTCTTGGTACCTACACCACCGGAAGAACATCTTCTATATCCCCATTAGAGTCGCCATTAAGGCTTCTGTAAACTATTGAGAGATGGTGGTCATTCTGAGATGTGAAGGGTGGCCTTGAGATCCATTCACCTGAGTTCTGTTTATCTCCAACCAGGTGCCAAGGTCTGTGATTATGAGGCAGGGCCCTTTCTTTTTTTTTTTTTTTTTTTTTTTTTTTTTGCGATACATGGGCCTCTCACTGTTGTGGCCTCTCCCATTGCAGAGCACAGGCTCCGGACACGCAGACTCAGCGGCCATGGCTCACGGGCCCAGCTGCTCCTCAGCATGTGGGATCTTCCCGGACCGGGGCACGAGCCCATGTCCCCTGCATCGGCAGGCGGACTCTCAACCACTGCACCACCAGGGAAGCCCCAGGGCCCTTTCTTAGTGACATTTACAGCCTAGTGGGGTGGTGGACAGGCCCACAAACAGTACTGAAAGTACGAGAATGGTGCATATAAGGGGGGTGTAGTGGTCACGATCAGAGGAATTGGTGAAATCTGTCTGGGGAACTTTAAGGTGGCCTCAAAGAGTATGTGACTCCTCACTTGAAATTCTTTTTGTCTTGGGGTTTGAGGAAGGGGTGGGGTAGGGAGACTGAAGAGGAGAGGAAGCTATTCCAGAAGAGGGGCATCACCACATACAAAGGTGTGAGGACTCCTGCTCTAACTTTCTCTCAGTTGTGTAATCCTGGAAGTTTGGGCAGCTGAACATGTTTGGAAATAGGAAAACAAAACTCCAGACAGTGTCTAAAGTTGTCTGAGTGGTCATTTCCCGATTCAGTGTGGGCTTTTAATTAGCATCCTCTCTTCAGTGTGGGATAAGGCCGCGCTTAGCATCCCTGTCCCTGCGTGTGAATATTAGTTTAGAAAGCTGCCACGTTCCATTAGAGGTGGTTGTGTTTTGGCAGTGGGTGCAGGAGCTGTGTAGACTTTTCAAATGTCCTTTGAGATTTACGTTACAATGTAATTGGGAGATGCTGGTACTTAGTGTGTTGTGCATGGCAGAATGTGAGATTACCTGCTGTAATGAGACCCCAGCAGCATACCTCAGGAAGGTAGTTAAAGTTTTAACCTTAACAGATAATGTTACTTGCTGGTTTCTGTGAGGTAATTTATACCACTCTCCCCTAACCCTGAAATTGTGCAGAAACAAAAATTTTTTTAAATGATATGAAGTTGTGCTAAATAGATATTTTAAAATTCTACCTAGTAGTACAGATTTTTGAAAATATTTGCAATGAACATTGTATCTGTAGAACACAATCACACTTATAGTCGTTGTCACCCTGTCATAATGTTGGACTATGTTTTTTTCTAAAATCAGACTGTGGTGATATTGGAATGCTGAAAAGACTTAAGGACTCATTAACTTTGATTCCTTGACAAATATATTAGTTTCTTTTAACTCAGATAAATTGAATTGGGGTGGTAGAGGAATAAGAACAGGGCATGATGGAAAGTGTATGCATGGACTTGGAAGAGGTTTAGGTTGAAGATTGATTTTTGCTTCTTCTGTAACACCTGTAGCCCCAGTTTTTAAAATATAAAACTCATTTGTAAAACGGGCTTAAAGTCAGTACCTGAAGGAATTGTTAGGAGGACCATATTTGTAAATTGCAGTCAGGCTTAACAAAGTTTGCTCTCTTATCCTCTGACTACTTCTTGCCCCAAAATGTTAAAAGAAAATTAAAATGCCTTTTCTTGGTCTGTTTCAGTTAAGATTTACAATCAACAAATGGCCTGATGGGAAAATTAAGTTAAATGGTATCTTTTTTATTGACATACAAGGTGGTTAAAAAACAATTTGACTCACTCTGTTTGCTGAGAGGTTTTATGCATGTTTTTTTTTTTTTTTTTTTTGCGGTACACGGGCCTCTCACCCTCTCCCGTTGTGGAGCACAGGCTCCGGACACACAGGCTCAGTGGCCATGGCTCACGGGCCTAGCCGCTCCTCGGCATGTGGGATCTTCCTGGACCGGGGCATGAACCTGTGTCCCCTGCATCAGCAGGTGGATTCTCAACCACTGTGCCACCAGGGAAGCGCTATGCATGTATTTTAAGGAGATATAAACATTTGAATGTAGTACTGATACAGTGAATTTGATAGGCTTTTTGCTTTGGGATTTGATGAATGTACATTCTGTATAAGAAAAATTTATCCAGATGTTCTTAACAAGCCAGATGAATGATGGAATGATAGAGTACCATTATTTAAGCAATATGTTTGCAACTTTGAAGAATTTCAGAGGTACTTTAAAAAGATAAACCCATGAGTGATTAACCAGTTATATCTAAGGACTAGACAAGTATCATTACTGTTTTTGGATGCTAATTGTTTGGAGGTTCTGCTGTCTTGAGTGAAAAATCCATGGGCTCTGGAGTTAGACAAAACTATGTTGAATCTCAGGCCTTCTAGCTGTTGGCCATATGACTTTGAGTTAGTCATTTTCCCTCTCTGCGCCTTGGTTTCCTGGATTTGTAAAATGGACGTAAGGGGTAGTACCTACCTTAAAGGGTTATTTGGAAGAGTAAGTGGAAGAATGTACTCAGCACAGTGCCTGCAAACAGTAAATGTAAGTTCTCTTTTCTCCTCCTTTTAGAATAGAATTTCTAGTGAAGTATAATAAGTGAAAATGTGCTACTTAGTACACTTCTTATTGACATGGCAGTGAAGTTTATGGAAGATGCGCATGTGAACAGTTTTATGGCGTCATTTTGAATTTTATTTGCAGTATAATTGCTTGTTTCATAATTGATTTCCTTTGAACTAGAGGTCGAAAAAACAAAGTACTGAGTTGTTATCGGTTGCCCACTGCATTGGTAGTTCTGAAAGGGTTAAGCTTTTGATAACCGTTTGTGTTAAGTTAGAAAGAGGGGTAGAATCCAATCAGGTTAGCATTCATCATGGGTTTCCTGCATACCAGGCACTGTGCTAGCAGCTTCTCCTGTGCAAAGAGTCTTTTAATCCTCATAACTGCCCTGGTGCTAGATGGTTTTAGGACTTTTTTGCAGATGAGGAAATTGGGACTTAAAAATGTTGAGTGACTTTACCACCGGGGTAACATAGCTGTAAGTAACAAGACTAGATTCATACCTGGATCTCCTGGATCTTAATTCTCTTGCCTCTGCCTCTGCCCTCCTCCTCCCCAGCCCCCATCACCATGATCAATATGGCAGATATATCCATTGGCTCCAGAAGTTTCCTTATGCCCTTTTGGAAGGCTCCCTCTTCCCCCCAAGAACCTTAAGTAGCAGTGTATCTGAAGGCCATGTGTGCCTGGGGTCCCAGGAAAAGGTGGTTGGCAGAGGCCTCATGGAACAGTATCTGAGTTGGTAGCACCTCATGATCGGGCTCACCTGCCCCATCCTGTCTCTGCTTGTCTGCTTTACTTAGGCCTGTCTGCTTCTGCTTCCTCAGAACTGTACCTTGCACATGGCCAAACCCTCATGACCATGAATCTCCCTTAGAGCTTCCTTCTTTACAGTCTTTTGGCTCTTGCCCCCGTAGGTAACTACTCCCTTATACTCTTTCTACCACACTCAGAGGCCAGACAGGAGTATTTTGAGAGCCTTGCCACCAGTGAAGTGTCATTTACAGGTTGGTTCCAGCCCAGGTCATTTTTTCCAGAACAACCTCAGTATACTTTCATTGGCTCTGCCTTTATCTTGTGCCTTTTTGGTGACACCCTTCAGAGTTCCTGCTGCAGAATATATAATTAAGTTAATCATTGTCTCCCATCAACCCGCCAGAAAAACAGCTGCCAAGAAGTTACAAAAGGCCTTTCTCTGAAGGCTGAGTTTGTTTAGAGTTTGGTCAGTGTCCATGACTGATGCTGACAGTCCAGGTGGCACTCTCTGCTTCTCCCTCTCCTGCACTCCCCCATGCCTGCTGCTTCCTCTTCTCCCACATTCACCTCCCAGTCCTGCTGTTGGTCCTCCCCTGCCAGCCCAGGCCCACCATCACCACCAGCACTCGCTGGGAGTACTATCATCTCCTGCTTTCCTGTCGCCTGCCTTTGGCCTCTCCTCCCCCACTGCTTCCAGGCTGCAGTTTCAAAAAGCACACATCTAACTACATCATTTGCCAGCTTAAAATTTTCCACGTCTTCCCACTAGTGTGAAGGGTCAGCTCTCTGGATGGCCTGTGAGGCTCTCTGGGATTCAACCATGCTGAACTAGCTACCTGACCACACCCTTTCTCCTTCTTATTTTCCTACCTTTATTCCTGCCATCACTTCTGCGCCTTGGCTTGGCTGCCATTTACATGAGTGCCAAGACTCAGCCCAGTCTTGATCACCCGAGCCCCGTGAGACCTCTGTACGCTCGCAGTTCCATTGTCAGCCTTGCCTCTTAAGGACTCTTACCATATTGTACTTGTTTCCCTCTGGACTCTACACTCTTTGTGGGCAGGATCTGCGTCTGTTCAGGCCTTATTGCCAGTGTTGGGCATAGTGTCCATGGAGTGTATTAGTGTCAGAGCAGAGCAGTAGTAAATGTTCGCTGAACTAAGCTGACCTGTACATTTGCTTCAGGGGTTTTGCATCATGTGAAATTTGCCTCATTTTGAGCCATCTTCAAATGCCCTAGAACAGGGGTGCTCTGTACTTCCTTGGATCTCCTTCCAGTCCTTCCTGATCCCTGTGGGGCTGCAGAAGCAGGATCATACAGTGTAACAGCCCCTGTGGCCTTCCCACGCACCCTACACTCGGCACAGGTTTCCTACCCTACAGGCTCTGGAGGTAGATAGGCTCGATGTGAATGTGGCTCTTTTTTACCCTTGTTGTGACCAATTTACTTCATTTCTTCCTCCCACTCTTCTCAGGCGATAGCCCTTGCAACATCTCCAGGAGTTTATCGGCAGAGTTATCACTGACCGCATTGTTTTATGGAGAGAGAGAAATATTATTAAGATCTTATTACTACCTGGGGCGGCTTGGTTTTCATTCGGAGGATTGTTGAACATATTTCTCACTCGTTCTTTAAACCCAGTCTTTCTTGTTTTTTGTTTTTTTCTCTGATTATATTTGATTCAGTGCAGCCTTGGAAATATATATTTGTATACACATATGCTGTGAATGCTGATTTCTTCTCCTTGTGGAAAGCAATATGTTCCCGTCTCTCTTGGTCCTTTTCCCTCTGGAAGCCTAGGTGTTTTTCCTTCCATTCGCTGTCTCAGAATCGAGCAAAACCTCTTGCCCACAACCTTTTTTCCTGTGGTAGGATAGGAAGACATAGGCTTTGGTGGTGCCAGGCACTAACTTGGCACAGATCCCTGAGTCCCACTTACAGCCGTGTGCCTTGATTGCACCAGCCAACCATTCTTGCCCCTCAGTTTCCTCTGTGGTACAGGTGGAGATATTGAGGATTAAATAAGTAACATAAGTGTTTGGCTCAGACCCAGGGATGTGGTGGGTGTCCATGTTAGTTCTCTCACATCCTTACCTCTTTCCTTCTACCCTTGAACTTGCTGCCAATTCTCTTTGTAAAGTCTGTGTGTCAGGGGCATTCCCTTCCCTTTATTCCTCCCAACAGCCCTTGGACAGAGGCATTATCCCCATTCTGATGGCCCCCTGCGGCTCAGAGAGAGTTAAGCACTGTGTTCATTAGTGACCCAGTTCTTCCAGGCTTCTCTTATTCTGGGATGGCCTTTCCTGGCCCATTGTGGTTGTGCAGCCTTTCACATCTCTCCTAGCCCGGGTTGTGCTCAGGCTTTTGCATCATTCAGTGATCTGGGACAGGCCAAGTTGGCAGGGACTTGGTTGGCAGTTCCTTGAATATGAACTCCCCTTCCCGTCCCGGCTGAAAACCTCTTAAATCACTCCTGCACCCTCAGCCGGCTTGTCCTTCATTATTTGCATCATCCAGATCTTGGATGCCACAAAAGCTTCTGAGGGAAGAAATGGCGGCACCATCTAGACCTTAAAGACACAGTCAGTAACTCACTCCCCATTCTGGACACACTTAGCACCAGCTTCAGCTCAGTTACACCTGACAATTCAGGTGTTTACACAGGCAGACTGTGTTAACCCAAACAGCTCAAGCCGAAAACAAAACTCAGACACCTTTGCTTTTGTCACACAGTCCACTCTGAAAAAAAAAATTAACTTTTTCCACTGTAAAATATGTGGCTATACAGGGGATACATCAGGTCTGTTGCATGGTACAGGAAGCACACTGCTTTTGGGGGGACTGTTTTAAACACTTTTTTGAGCTGTTTAAATTTTATTCAACCATCAGCCATGAATGACTCCTTCAGGCCACATCAGTGGCATAGTCAGAACCTCAGCTTGTCAACAGGCCACTGCAGAACATTGTGTTTAAACCTCTTCCTTTCGTGTGTTTAACTGTCTTTGAATGCTCTTGCTCCCTGGTCCCCAGTTGGGACTGGTGCAGTTAGGGAATTAGCCCATTTTGGTATCGATCTGTTTCATAATTAATTTCATGCTTTAGTTTGGCAAAGCCGTGAATGCATTTGAAGTTGATGTTTCATTTTTTTCATTTGTCGACATTCATGCCAAGCACTGTGCTAGCTGCCTGGGATGGAAATGGCATGATTTTGGTCCTCTTTTTAGAGTCCAGACTCTTGTCACACCCAGACTTTAATCTGTTCTGCTGCAGATCATCAGAGCAATAGCTTTTTTTTTTTGCTGTTTCAAATCAGAATGACAAAAGATTATGCAGATTTTTTCCAAGATGAATTTGGACTGCTTCAATTCTTATTGAGTAAGATCGTTAATTTTTAGTAAAGGAGCAAACTGAACTAAATGGTCCTTGTAGATTTAACTGCAAATAGGAAAATTGGTGAAAATTGTGGGAGAGTTCAGCTATGATGCCACCCACATCCTTATTCCCCTCGAGCAAAGGTAGGAGAGCCGCTGTCCCCTGACTCTTGCCTTGACGGTGGGACAGAAAGCAAAGGGGTGCCTCTGAAATGCCCTGAAAAACAGTAGAGCCAGGGGAGCCCCCTTCTTTATGAAGAAGGCTGAATATTTCTTTTTCAACCACCTTAACGTTAGCGCCTCAGCCACATAAATGGAATGTATTTTCCAGCAAATAACCAATTTTATTTTAACTTTTAAAAAAAATTTTAGTTACAAATCTATTGTTTCAGATGACTTGCCATATATGTGTATTTTCAGATTCCAAAGCTGTATTTAAAATAGTATGTTAGGTTTTTAGTCAAATGCATATTGAATATTTTGCCTGTCCCCAATGTAAGTAAAGCACTGTTCAGAAAGCAGAACTGAACAGTAGAATGTCGAGGGTTTATTTAAAGAGTGTTAATTTGATGCTGAACTGTCCAGGGTGCCCATTGTCTGGAGCACCTACATTTTACTCTGGTGACATTCCCAATCTAAAAATCACTTAAGTGAGAAGAGAAATTTGATTGTAGCTGTAGACAAGAATAATGTGGAAAAGTTTCTTTGCAGCACTATTTTGGACCTGCACCATAGCGGATGCTGAGGTAATCTGTCAGTTTGTGAGTGTCTACAAAATGCAACTCTCTAGATAACAGGTTTAAAGTAAAGATTTAATACAGTCTCCATCTCCTATGATGTCGCAGTGACAGTTTAAAACTCATTCTCTAAATCTCAGCAGACTTTATAGCTAGCAGTGGGCCAATATAAAGTTTAATAGCATTACAACACATAAATCATCTTTTAAAGATGCTACTAGTAGCTGCAATATTAAATGCAGACAATCACCTGTGTTATAAATAATTTATCAAACACCGTTTCAGATTAGCCTTCCATGCTGAGTTATTTATTTTAGCCTTTTCTGTACGATTCCTAAGGCACTTTTTGAAAGATCCATTACTGGTCAGTTTAATGAACTTGGGGGTCTGTTTTGTCCCCTCAAGCACTTGGGTACAGCTGTGGTGACCATTACATGGCCGACATGGACCTCCTTTTGCCTTTTACAAGTGCTGCCCATTTGTCATGTAGCGGTAAATGGAGCTGCGCATTGGAGTCCAGGGACACATTGTGCGATGCGGTGATGGAGACAAACAGATAGCTCTGTGAAGTGCTGCTTGTCACAGCTGACTTGTAGTGCAGTAGTACATCACTCTTACTGTAATCTCATTTAAGAAGCAGGGGCGGCCCGGGGGACTGATATTCCCAGTTAGTTTGGTCTTCGTAGCCATAAAGCAGGAAGTGCTCCTTTTATATTCTCTGAACTTTTAGGGAGTGTGCTTTTTGCTTGGATTAATTATTATAGGAACTTCTCCACAGCACTGTGTGAAGATCTGTCAGCAGGTTTGTTTGGACCTCCTTCTCCTGGCCTGGGGTTTGGTACAGGCAGTCACTCCTTAGAGATAAATTGTGTTTCTAGGAGCCCTCTGGATTGCTGTATTAAATAAGTTACCATTTTTTTAAGTAATAGCTATATGCCAGACCCTATAGTAGGTGCTTTCTATACTGCATTTCTGTATTACAGAGGAAGAGCGTGAACTCAGAGAGGTGAAATGACTTGCCCAAGGTTGCACAGCAGTTAGTAAGTAGGAAACTGGAGATTCAAACCCAGTCTGTCTGCCTCCACATCTGCCAGATGACCTTGAACCTGGGTTGCCCAATTAACTTTCGAGCACCAGGATCATGGTGATCTTTTGGCTGAGCAGCTCAAAGTAAAAGGAAGCTGCCATTGGCGTGGAGAGCCTTTTTTTTTTTTATTTTAATAGCCTGGATGAGTCTGGCTGCTCTGTCTACACATTGAATCCAAGTTCCCTTGTGACTAGTAACGTAAATCCATGAGCAGCTGGCCAGGGGAGGATGCTGGCCCGGCAGTGGGAGAGAGCCTTACAGCTGGGGTCACAGGCTCTGCAGGGCCCTCGTCAGAGCCCCTCTGTAGCAGCTGTCCCCAGGCGGATGCTGCTCAGAACTTATTAGGTCACTTTGCCTCTTCCAGAAAAGGGGAGATGCAATTTCCTCATGAAGAATGAATCCTAAAGGAAGAAACAATGCTTCTGCATTTATTGTGAGCCAGAAACAGATAAAAATGTGGTGTTTTCCCCACCTCTTGCTTTTAGTTTGTGGTTTTTCTCAGTAGTTTTCCTAAATATTTGGTAGCACGTGTTAAAGACAAGACTTGTTTAATTGTGAAATTCACTATAAAGAAAACACAGTATGAATATGCCCAGTAGCATATTTGCATATGTGTCTAGAATTCTGGGTATGGAAATACTGTGGTAAAAGACCATATTTGTCATATGATATAATTCCTGGCACATAGTAGGTGTCTGTAAATATTTGTTGAAGACATTAACTATGTAAGTAATGGGCAGACAAAAGAGCCTTGGTAATGTTCACTCTGTTTGCCTTTTGAGGGTTTTTGGTGGAGGTGAGGAATATGTGAAATAAGACTTTGGATCTTAATATTGATCTCTGCCATATCACATTGTAGAAATGTTTAAGTGGTGGTCTGTGGGCAGTTTGGGAAACAGTGCTTCCCCCTGCCATGGAAATGACCATCAGAGGGACTGCTAGCTGGCTCAAAGAGAAGTTGGCAACCACCATCTTTCTCTTAAACTTGCTCAGGTTCTGAAGATCCTTGCTGATGGGGGAATGACACCCTGAATCAAGGGACTGCTGTCCACTGTCCCCAACTTGCTCAGGAGCCCCCAGCTCAGAGCTGAGACAGATTACTTATGAGCTGGGGTGGTGCTGTGGCATTCTGGCTCTGGAGCCCAGTGGGCCTGTTTTGACTGTTTATTAGCTATGTGACCTTGGGCAAGTCATTGACACTCTTTCAGCCTTAGTTTCTGACAGTACCAACCTCAGAAGATGGTTAATGGCAGGGGTAAAAATGATGATGATCATCAAAGTGCCTAACTCAGTACTTGGCACATTATAGTAGGTGCTTAATAAAATGTAAGCTTCATTCCATTTCATAACATCTTCAGTCCTGTGTGTATGAGAGGTGGGTAGGACTGGGGAAAGAAAATCAGAGACTTGTGATATTTCCTTCCTTAATGAATTATCTTCCCTGGAATTGGGGGGTGGTGGTGGGAGGAATTTAAAAGGTATATTTCTCCAATTTTTAAAAGCATTACACTTAAATAATAGCACACATGATAATTTTATGAGTAACTCAGGCTATATGTAATATATTTTACACATTTTAAAGTTTTATAAGTTTATCTACTCACATTAAAGAATATTTGCAAAATAGAGGAAGATTCACCTGTAGGCTCAGCACTGTCAGCATCCTGGTATCAGTGGATTGTAATGGATTGATGTCAGATATGCATGCCTGATATAATGTGTATATTTCAGTTTCTTGTAAGTCTTCCCTCATCTCCGTCCCCAAATATAAAATAATTTGGGAAATTTAAATCTGCAGTACGACATGCTGCCAGTAGCATTTGTGACATCCACTTGATACTATTGGCTGGCTCAGGGCATCAGCAGCAGTGATGAGAAAAGCAGTGATGACAAAGCAAAATAATAAAACAGCAGAGAAGAGAAGAGGAGATGTAGGTCAGGAGCAGAGGTATAAGCAAGATGCTCTGATACACAGGATGCCGTCCCCCGCCCCCCGGGTTATTTATTAACAGACGCAAGTTGGAATGGTTTTGCATTTGTTAAGTTAGTGGTTGGTTTTTGCCCTCTCTATGGTAGCAGCAGCAGCGGCAGCAGCGGCAGCGGCCGTCTCCTGCTCTAAGATGCTTTATTTGCTACCACCTTCACTGGTTTCTGGTAAGGCTTTTGGCCTCCATAGGCTTGGGAATCCCAGGAGAGAACTTCTGATTAGAGGATCATGTTTGAATGAATTCTGTGGGGCTGTATGTGCACCAGAGGATAACTGGTTCCGTTGACCCCACATAGGTGCCACTCAGGAGGTGGAAAAAGCTGGTGGGATAAAGGTCAGAATAACCCCCCCAGCCCCTGCTGCTGGGTTGCTGAGGATCCCATTTCCAGCAGGGCCTTCTCTATCCTTCTCTGAGTCTGAAGAGGGCGCTCATGTCACTGGAATCCCACTTATTGGCTTAGGGCAGGCAGAGGAGCAAGAGCTCTGAGAGATCTCTCCCACCTTCTCAGGGCTTGAAGACAGTGGACCTGCTCTTTGATCTCAGGCTGGAATTTTGGGCAGGGCATCCGTGTTTCTCCAAGGATGTTACTTGGATGAGCTCTTTACTTCAGCTTGCATGTTTATGGACTCTCATGCCCTGGTGTACGGGGAAGGTGGGCTACAGCTCAAGTTAAAGTCTCTTCTTTGGGAGATGGGTTCATTTTTTGTCCTTGTGACGTAGAGAGCTTGAACTTGGTGTTCCCCAGGTCCTGCCCTGCTGCCTCTGGCGCCTGCCTTCTGTTTTACTGCCCTGTTTTCTGAGTGCCTGGTGTGCAACCTGTCCTTCAGCCCTCCCTGAAGCTTTACGGACCCCAGCCAGTGTTCTCACAGCTCCTTCTCAGTTATCCGTTAGCCCTTATTACACTGCATTGTAGTTAACCTGAGTCTGATGCTTCTTGGTAAGAAATAAATTAATCTACTTTTCCACCAGTAATTGTTGGAGACTTAGACTTGCTCTTAAAAGAAAAGTAAGAGTGATTCAAAGAAAGGAATCACTTCAGTGAACATGCAGACTCATTAGTGGGAGGGGATAGATTCTTGTCGGCAAGAGGTCCCACCCTTGGCTCTGCCAACATTTCCCCAGGGCTGTGTTTTGGTGTTAGTTTTTCCCCATGATACTGACTTTCTTCATTACGTTACCAGGAAGCAGATTCCAGCCATTTTTGGACATTTTTGATCAGGGGCCTGCAGACTGCACCCCATGAGCCAAATCAAGCCCAGCACCCATTTTTGTTTTACGAAGTTTTATTGGCACAAGCCACGCCCACTTGTTCGCATATTGTCTGTGGCTGTTTTGTGCTACCATGACTGAGTAGTTATGACGGAGACTGTGTATCTGCAAAGTCTAAGATATTTACTACCTGGCCCTTTGTTAAAAGTTTCCCAACCCGTTTTAGATGATAAATTGCCCTGTCAGCCCACAGTTCTCAGTTATGTGGTGAGCATCTGACGTGAAGCAGTTTGTTTAAGAGGGAGTGTGTGCATAAAGGGCTTGAAAGGCCTGGGTCTCTCACTTACCAGCTGAGAAACCGTGGGCAGATATGGAGGTACTTTGAGACCCTTCCTTCGTTTATAAAACAGGCACTGAAAACAATGCCTACCTCACAGGTTGGCTTTCTTCTTTTTTCCTTTTCCTTTTCCCTTACTGCTTGTGAAAGCACTCTGTGGACATCAGAACAGGCCCTCCATTTGACTGTGGACACTATTGTTGCTCTTTTCTTTCTCAGGAGGAGGATGCCAAGAAACTGGTGAGTGAAGCCATAGCAGCTGGCATCTTCAATGACCTGGGGTCTGGAAGCAACATTGACCTCTGTGTCATCAGCAAGAGCAAGCTGGATTTTCTCCGCCCGTACTCAGTGCCTAATAAGAAGGGGACCAGGTAAGTGAAGGAGATTCTTCCTGTGGCCACCCTTGATATATTCATGGCATCTGGACAGGGTTTTCTTGATTCTTACCCACGTTAAGTAAAGCCAGAGGCCCCAAGCCAGCTTTATTCAACAGACCTTTGAATCATTATTTTTTTTATGATTGTGGGCTGCTGTCAGGTGTAGAAAAGTGATACAATTTGTAAAATGTTGAGGGGAGAGGTTGAGTGGAAAGACTCCTAGACTGGGGATTGCGGGGAGAGCTTTGAATCACGTGCTGTCCTTTCTCTAGTCTCTTAAAGATGCCTCTGAATTCCGTATGAAATTCTGTGAGAAGGTACATTCACCAGGGCATCCAACCCGTAGCTTTTCCTCAGAGTGGTTTTCATTCCCTAGATGGTTATCAACCATTGGTTAAGAGTCTCTGAAAGTTAGCCTTGGGAGCTAACTGTTGCTTCCTGCTCTGGAGGGAGCCATGCCATTTAGCCCATGGCACATGCCGAGCAGGCACTGCTCTCCGTGGTGCAGTCCGGCTCAGAGTCGGGGGCAAGCTTCTAGTTGATTTGCTGGCGGAGCTGGAAGATGTCCAGCCCTGGTGGCAGGTGAGCTGCTCATCAGCAGTCCTGTATGGCCGTCCAGCTGCCTGACCTCTTCCTGGAGGCTGACCTGCTCAAAATGTGGCTTCTGAGCTCTGCTGCAGCTGTCTTCATCTGAATGTATATAGCAGCATTTATAAACAGCCCCAAGCTCCGCTGGAGGAGAGCAAGCACGTCACCTTCCACGGTGCTGCTTTAACTTCCACCGCAAGTACTCAACTCCAAGTCAGGAGTAATTCACAAGGAACAGATAGAACATTGAGAACCAGCAGGTATTCACCGCAGTGTGCGCTCAGCGTTGTGAAGACGGGTTCACGATGGGTTAGGGCAGCACAGCAGCAAAGAGCTCTGGCTCGGGGTGGGGACCTGTCATGGCCTGGCGTGGTGACTTTGGGCACCTGTCTTGGAAATGATGGAGCTAGACTAGGTGATCGCTAATGAGCCCATGGAATTCTCGGGCCCTAGGTGGGGAGGGAAGCAACCTTTCAGGCCTGGGGCTGTGTTGGACCTGGCCTTGCACGTTCCCATTGGCTCCTCTGCAGCCCTGTTTTGCAACCCACTGTTGCTTCAGGTAGAAGCCCTCCCTTCGTGCTGCTGAAATGGGTGCTGTAAGCCAGGATGGCGAGGAGGCTCTTGTGTCCACACCTCCCACAGACGTTGTGGTTCAGATGAGTCAGGCGCACAGAAGTCACATGGGGCTCTGGCTCCCAGGCCACAGGCTGCCACGGGTCCATCCAGTGTGGGGGAAGGAACAGCGTTTTCACACCAGCAGGGGAGGGGCGGGGCACATCTTTTACAGGTGCTGCTGCTCAGATCCTTTCAGAGAACTTTGTGGGGACTGTGGGAAGGTTTCGCAGAAATAAAGGCCAGCTTTTCTTGGCTGTGCCTACTCCTGGTTTTGTACAGAGCTCTGTTGTGTCGCCCTCTTCGAGCACAAGCTCCCATTTGAGAGGCTGGCTTTTCAGGGAGCACGTAGTCATGGCACCGCCAGCAGCCTCCTCTTAGTCCATGTCGGGTTGACAGAAATAGTGTCCCAGCTGGGGACAGATGAGAGACAGCTGGACTTGTGCTGCTGTTTGACAGTGTTGTAATTCCTGGCCCCACTGTAAAATCAGCCGTTCAGATTTTTATCTTCTAGACTGCCTTGTGCTCAGAGAAACCTCTGTCAGATTCACCTTGAGAAGGGTGGTGTTGGGTGTGTCCTCGTGCTGATCTACCATATCCCTGTGGGGACAGTTAACTCTCCCTTCTTGAGTCTCGAGAGTGTGGTCAAAAGCGACAAGCCCAGGGCTTCCCTGGTGGTGCAGTGGTTGAGAGTCCACCTGCCGATGCAGGGGACACGGGTTCGTGCCCCGGTCCGGGAAGGTCCCACATGCCGTGGAGTGGCTGGGCCCGTGAGCCATGGCTGCTGGGCCTGCGCGTCCGGAGCCTGTGCTCCACAACAGGAGAGGCCACAACAGTGAGGCCCGTGTACCACAAAAAAAAAAAAAAAAAAAAAAAAAAGTGACAAGCCCAGAGTCTGGCTGCGGGTCATTTTTATACTGTTTATGCTTCCAAATATTTTTAAAGTGTTTAAGGTAACAGTTATGTCATTCTTGTTACTATTCAAGAGAGTGGCCATGGCAGCTTAATGAAAGGATTCGCTTCCTCCTGGTTACTGAAAGGTACTTTAGGGAGGTTGAAGCTTAAAGGCAGAGGCCCAAATGCTTTCCAGCATCTTCTGGGGATAGTGAGGTGGGGAAGGAGATTTGAATGTCCACCTAGTGCCAGGTTCTCTATATTATCTCTTTTCATGTGCATCATGTCTACCAGGTATCCCCATTTTGTAGCACTTGAAAGCCAAGGAAAGTGAACCTTGGGGGAGCTGAATCCTCCCAAGGTCGCAGAACTGGGAGTCAGGAGAGCCAGGATTCCAGTCCAGGCCTGCTCGCTGCCTGCATACTTGTCCCTCTCTCCAGCCCTCCATCAGGCCCCTTGGGGGGATCCTAACTCTCTGCATTTGTTTTTCTCTCATTAGGTTTGGCCGGTACAAGTGTGAGAAAGGGACCACTGCAGTCCTCACTGAAAAAGTCACTACCCTGGAAATTGAGGTGCTGGAAGAAACAGTCCAAACAATGGACACTTCCTGAATGGTGTTGGTGGATGTCTGGTTATTGCTCCAGAAGACTGGGGGCAATGGAGGCTCTCCCTGTAAGACATTCGGCCAGTGTTTGCTGAATGAACCCAATAAAAAATGAAAACCAAGTTAAGTGGTTGAAGTCTCGGGGCTCTGTGGTTTTTTGGGCTGCTAAGGCCCATCGACCTGGCCTCCCCTTCAGGATGTTAATCCCTCCCTGAATACTACTCTGCGTTCAGGTGGGTGTAAGAGCAGTTTAACCCTTCTAAAAACAGACGAGGCCTCATTTTTGTTGCAGGAAGTCAGACTGGGTTGCTCTGATTCTTCAGTTGAACATGTATTATATGCAGCCCTTGTGCTAACTTACTTTCTCTTTGTTCAGGGTAGTCCCAGGTTTTTGTTTTTGTTTTTTTAGGAT
This sequence comes from Hyperoodon ampullatus, assembly GCF_949752795.1. Lineage (NCBI taxonomy): Eukaryota > Metazoa > Chordata > Mammalia > Artiodactyla > Ziphiidae > Hyperoodon > Hyperoodon ampullatus. The sequence goes on from NC_136919.1 coordinate 11,113,109, forward strand.
GAGTGCAGCACAGCCTTTTACCCCAGCAGCCAAGTAGGAAAGAAATAGAGATGATCACTTCTGAGTACCAAGAAAAAGCAGGTAGGTGGACAGTTTTGCTTTGCTATAGCTGCATGAACCTGGGTGAACTCCACTTTGGCCAGTTTCACAAAGTCAAAAGAATGCTTTGGGCCTTACTATCTGTAATAATTAGGATATGATCGTTTCTCAGACACTCAAGCCTGGTGAATGGTTGAAATTGTATACCTCCAGAGGGTCCGAGTAGTAGGCAGAATTGTTCTCATGGTGTCGAAAGTGGATGGCATGCAGAAAGCAAGTTCATCTGTGTCCAACGCTGATACTGCCAAGGGAGACACACACAGTAGGGATTCTGAGAGCCGTAAGCAGACTATTTGCAAAAAATTTGTCTGGAATCAGAAAAACTTTCAGTGGTGAGTGCCTGACTGTCCCCCAGAGCGAGCATGGCTGGGGGGACAAGAGAAAGAGGCCTGGTGCCATGGTCTTCCAGAGTGAGCCCACTCTTGGGCCAGCCTCCCTCGTTAAACTGCCAGGAGTGGGTGGGGAGAAAAATGGAATTATTTAGGATAGCAACTTGGCTGACGATTTATCAAAATTATCTGGGGAGCTTAAAAAAATTCCCAGATTACTTAGAATGTCTGGGCCCTGAGAAATTGTGTTTTTAAAGGAGGCTCTAGAAATCGTGCTGTGGTGTGAAGCTGTTTTTAAAATTACCCATGAATCGTACTCATTCACAGAAGGAACCCCTCTTACCCCATTTTATTTCAACCATGGAGAATGAGTACAAAGCAGAGGCTGCATCTGAAGAAAATTTCTCAAACCCGACAGTGTTACAGTAGAACAGAGTTCACACGTGGAAACAGCGCAGTGGCCCAGCCCAAATTCTTTATCCCCAGGGAGGCCTGGTCAGAGCTCCTGACCAGGACACCAGTGGGGCGGACAGGCATGTACTCTTTCTGGAGGGCTGAACTGTCACTAAGTCGTGGGTGACAACTTAGACCATTTGAGGATTAACTTGAGCGTAAAAACAAAATTCAAACTATTTCCTTCAGAGCTTGAGTTTTCCTTAAGTTCACATTTATAAATTAGTCTTCACAGTTAATCCTATTTGGGAACGAGAAATAAATGAACACATTTCTGGTTTCCTACAAATAATACAGTTGTACATTAACTCTTGACTTACATGGTCCATGGACTTCAGCTTTGTGAAGGGGTGAGTGGCTACCATTTTTGGATCATCTGCAATGTACTGCAAGGTAACTTACATTATTTTATTTCAGATTCTGTCAGCAACCCTGAAGGTAGATGTTATTAGTCCCATTTTACAGATGAGGCAACAGGCTCAGAGAGGCTAAGAAACTTGCCCAGGGTCATGCTAGGAAGGTGCAGAACCAGAACTTGTACAGAGAATAGCCTGAGGGCAAAGCCCGCGTATTTTTCGTATCCTGTGCTTCCTTCTCGTGGAGGAAAACACTTAACACTGATCATTAAATGAACTGCCAGCATTCAAGCAGGTGAGGTGCCTAGTACTAGCAGGTGTTCAGGAGAGGATGGCTGAGCCGGGCTGCACAGAAAACACTCATGGCTTCAAATACTGTTGCCTCTGTACCAGATGCTGGGTTCGCCTCATCGTCATCCATCAAGTTATAAACGTAGATAAAAATATTCGGAAGATCTCCACTCTACTTAAAAAATTATTTCCACTTTCTCCCCTTACAACAGAGTAAATTAATAAGCACACAGCTTGATTGTTTGAAAAGATTCTAAGAGCTAAACCAAACTTACTACTAACCATTTTAAAAGGCTCACTACAAATCACACAGTCTCCTGGATTCTCCTGTTAGTTCAAACCTTGACAGGTCACTGAAGGAATTATCCGAAAGATTCACATTACAATCCAGATATAAGAGGTGCCTCAGTGGCTCACTGAACCATCCACCCTTGTTAACAACCCAGCTGAGACCGTTCACAACAGTTTAAAGAAAGGACTTTCAAATTTGACCACCAGTAACACGTGACCAGTGCCCCTCCCCCCCAGCAGCCCTGTATTCAGCATCTGCTGTAAAGCCCGGCCCCTCTTTGGGGAACCTGCTGAATGAACCCTCTTGTCTTAGTTGGTCTCGGCTACCAGGTGGCCACTTTGGAGAGAAGACTCAGGTAAGGCAGAGCGGTGTGGCTTCTGAGAAGGCGCGCTGCATCCACGCTCAGGTGCTCGAAGTCCACACGTGCATCTGTTTGGCAACCTGGTGCACGTAGCTGATGTCGGGTCTCTGGTTGGGGTCGGGGTGGATGCACATACTGACCAATTCTCGTAACTGCAAGGGAGAGAATGATACGTATTGTTCGTAAGCAGCCTTGTGGAGGCTCTGCATTAACTCATGAACCCTCAGGGCAACTAGAAGATGAGGAATGGCGCTCAAGACAGGTGAGTGGTGGGCGAGTAGTCACAGTCACCTGGGGAGAGCAGGACCAGCACCAGGCCTGTCTGGCCCCAGAGGCCATGCTTGGAGACCCCGAGCGGTACCTCCAAATAATTTTGAACTTTCAGCTGCCTACATACACTGCTGGCTAAATCTGTGTACAGTGTGTGTGTCTGCTGTCAGTCATGCAGATGCCCAAACCAGAGGACAAAACTCAAGGCAAGGGCTTATTGATCATAATAAATGTATTAACATGCAGCAGAGCTGCAGTCTGCCTACCCCCTGGCCTCTTCATTGTGCTCATGAAAGACGGAGCTTTTAATTATACAGACACTGAAGGCTGCTCCTGCCTTGGGGTGGGGGAGGGGCACCTTGCTCCTCTGATCACCTCCATTCTTCTGATAGTCAGAGTGCCAATTATTTTAATGGTAATTAAAATAATGACCTTAAAAAGCCTACATCTTAACTTGCATCACTGGGCTCACTGCAATTTTTTCATTTAAATACCTGCTGCTGGAGGGGCTGGCCAGGGCCGCAGCAGGGAGAGGGGAGATCCTGACTAAGGGGGCTCATGGGGACTCTGCGGCCATGGTCAGCAAGTCTGGGTCATGCGGAGGCCCGGGCTACGGTGCACACTCCCTGTTTCACTCCTGAGGTGTTGTAGGCTGAGGGGCCTGGGGTTCCTCCCCCAGGAGACACTCCAAACTGCCTGCTGCCTTTCTGGGGATTTCACTGCTTTATAAACACCGGGAAGCCCCTGGGCAGATGCAGCTGCGCCTGCAGCCGGCTTGGACACTCCTGGAGTCTGAGGTTGCCCACGATGAGACCATACTCTTCAGAACCTTACAGTATTCAGGGGAAGGTAGCTGTGGTTGGCCTCTGACAGGTTAAATTGCCCAAGAAAACCACATTAAGGTAAAGTCTCTGACCGAAATTGCTCATTTGTAAACCACACAGTTGGCAATAAGTGCATGTTTGAAAAGTTCAGAAGAGAAAGTGTCTTATTTCCATTTCTAAGAGGACATATAACTTCAAAAGTGAGGTGTGCCAAGGAGCTCCAGTGCTAAGAATTAGCACCTCCAGAAGTTGCACATAACCGGTGAAAGCCAGGTGCTCTGGGGAGTAGGAGCTCTGGACGCTGAAGGACTGACTTGGGAGGGCTGAGGGCTTTATGTGGATTCATTCATTTCAGCTTCATAGCCATGAGGCAGAGGTTATGGTTCCCATTTATAGATGGGGAAACTGAGGCACAGAGAAGTTGTCATTTGCTCCAAGTGGCATGGCTCCAAGCTTCCTAACAAATTCCAACAAACAAAATTCCAAATTCAAACAAAAGATGGGGAGGAAAAACCAAATGCAACTATTAACTTGGTGAAGAGCTCTAACTAGTTTTTCCTTAACTGCCAACTTCCACTCCGGAGCGTAAGTACTTCCTCCAAAGGTACTCATAAGAACTCCATAGGAATGTGCACTCCTGACCCTCACTCTGGCTGCTGGGAGTCCGCAGAGCCGCAGGCATGGCACTGGGAGCAGAGGGTGCCAGGAGAAGGGTGGCTGATGACCTTTCTAGCTGGCCTGCCAGGATACAGGGTTAGCGCACACTGGGGCACCTGGTTGCTACAGCTTGGCCGGCCCAGACCCAGGGCCCTGGTGGGCAAGGGCTGCTCCTTCCAGAGCTTTCAGGATTGTGAAGTGAGCAGCATGGACGGCTCCTCACTCTGGCTGGACGACTGGCTATAGAGGAGGGGCAGGTGCCCTCAAGAAACAGGATAGCGCAGTGGCTAGGTGCAGGCCATCTGGGTCAGACCCTGCCTTCACCACGAGCAAGTTATGTGACTTGGGCAAGTTACTTAACCAGTCTGTATCTCAGTTTCCTTCCTGGTAAAATGGCATTAGTGGGGTGGGGTAGGGGGGGATTCAACACAGTAAATCATAAATATGAGTTGTTATTATTATGAGGCAGTGGCCTGTGGTCCTGCAGGGTGGGCCCATGGAGGACTCAGACTCCCGATCACAGCCACTAGCATTGACCTTGAAAAAAAATAACCCACATTGAGCATTTACTCTGAGCCAGGCCCTGTGCTACAGCCAGATGATGATGGTTGTAAATGCATTGCCTTAATCCTTAATCTAGTGAGGTAGATTCCAGGATTAATCCCATTTTACAGATGAGGAAACTGAGAGTTCAGTGACTTGCCCAAGACTAGTGAGGGGAGTGTGTAAACCTATGCATCTGTTTACACTCTTAACCACGCTGTGCTGTAAGCCTGTCATCTCATCCTCACTTTTTATCCGTGAAGGCAAAATATTAGGCCTGTTTTCAAGCTGAGGGAACTGAGGCAGATGATGCTCTCCCACAACCTCACCTGTCACAGCCTGATGGCCAGACCTGTCAGGCTGTCCTGCTCTCAGTGTAAAATGTTGAAAATAAAAGGCCAAGGGGTCTGACCTAGGTCTGTGGTGACAAGGAGACCAGGCTGCTTGCTTTGGTTCCCTGTCATGGGAGCGGAGTGGCCGCCAGCAGTGGTGTGGGGCCGGCCAGGCCCTGCCACCCCCTGCGTCTGGCTCCTGTTGCTGGATGCCAGGAGCCCGTCTCCGGGCCCCGCAGCAGCGAGCCTCCCACTCGAGCGCTGGGTTGGGAGCCAAACGGGCAGGAGGGTGCTGACGGGGCAGCTCCTGCTGGTTCCTGCCAGTGGGTGGCCTGCAGCCCTGTCGGGGGGCCCACACTGAGGTCCCTGAGACCTCCGGTAAAATCAGTCTGCTTGTTTCCCCTTCTGAGTCACTTCCCCAAAAATCTTCCTTCTCGGCTCTGTTAAGTGAACCCAAGCTCAGCCCCACAGCCCTGGGATCTTGGAGCTGCCCCTCCTCAAGCCCTGCGGGTCGCCTGGAGCTCACCAGGCCCAGCCCTGGCGGCAGCAAACTCACCTTCTCAGAGTAATGTTCTCCAGGGAGAGGCGGGTAGTCACACTGCTCAATCTTCTGGCAGAGGGAGAAGAGGTTCATCTTATCTCCATAGAAGGGGCTCTGAAGAGCTGCCATCTGCAAGGAGAGGGGGATGAGAGAGGAGTTTTCAGTCTTGAGGTCCAGGGCAAAAGGGGCTGCTCCAGATGGGGGGGTGGTGCTTCCGGGTCCTCACCGCAGCGGCTGTCCAGCAAGACTCCCCCATGTCCTGAGGAAGCTGGGGTTCAACAGAAAGTGGCAGTTTTTACACGATTCTTGTTATATAAGCAAATTAAACGGGACAAAAGTTTCAGTGACAAAACTGTAAAGTCAGTGAAGAAGGGGCAGCTGAGTCCTGAGGGCCAGCCATGAGCAGGCGCACGCCTGGCCTCTGGTTGCCTCATGTAAAATGGACGCAGCTCCACCTGCAGGGCTGTGGTGAGGCTTGGCTGGCACAGGAGGCATCACGACCTGAGCGGACATCATCTGGCTCCATCCCGAAAGCAGGCCCTCTGCTGGGGGACCGTGGAGGCCCCAACGGGTTCTCACCCAGTCAGGGAACTACCCGGACTTCCCACCCCACCATTCAGAGCACAACGGGGGGGTGTCTTCAATGGGCACACAGGAGCCGTGGGCTGCCCGTGAGGCCGCCCAGCACGGCGCCCGCCAGCCCCATCTGCTGATGACTCCGTAATGGGATTCAAGCGCTGCCTGTCACTCCCGCTCACTGCTGCCTGCCTCCAAGTGATGGCCCGACACCTCCTGCTAATGAAGTGCCGTTGGGTAATTGTGCCCGCCTGTCCGTTTGGCCCTGGTTCCCTTCAAGGAGCCGGGCTGCCAGGGCCACTCGGCACAGACTCCACAGCCGGGGCCTGTGGGACACCTGAGGAATCCTCACTCCCCTTCAGGCTCCGGGAGGTGGGTGGGCGAACCCTGTCTCTGGGCTCGGGGAACCCGTGGTAGCCCATCAGCTTTAGTTTCCTGGTCTGCCCCCACGCTCTGTTCACCCCTGTGGACAGGTGAGGTGATCCCAAGAGCAAGAGCAGGGCTTGCCTCCTTCAGAAGAGCACAGGGCTCTTCAGAGCCCAGGCAGTGTCCTTGGGCTTCCAGATGGCCTTGGGAGAGGCCGTGTGGCCTGGAGACTTGGGGGTTTCCTCTGACCCAGGTCAGGAGTCTGCCCCGGGCAACACCTGTGGGCCAGGTACCTGGGCCCTGACTGACTGCTTTCACATGGGTGTCTCCTCCCCCTGACCAGGGGCTTGGGCCCCTCTGAGGAGGGCTGGGAACCCGCCTGGACCGTGAAACCCACCCCTGCAGGAAGGCTGCAGGGAGTGGCCCTGGCACTTGGCCGGGCAGGATGAGTATGCAGAGGCTCTGCCCTCTGTGGGCTCAGGCAGCCCGACTGAACTGGCTTTACCATCTAGCATGCAAAATGGCAGCACTTGGGTGATGTATTTCCAATAATTAAAATGAGAACCTCGGGTGCAAAGGGTTAATTGGGCAGTTTCAAAAGGACATCTGTTGCTACAGTAGAGAGCAGCTGAGGCTCCCGGGCAGTCATTCGGGGTGACGTAGTGCCCTTCAAGTCACGGCAGGAGGATTAAGATGGATTTTCCTGGAAAGCGTGTCTGTTCAGAGTAGAAAGGATGTCGGCCCCACTAACACGGGCTCTGGTTTTTCACATGTCTGACCTGGGAGAGGGACTGGGTGATCCTTTCAACAAGCCAGCCTGATCTGATTTGCACAAAACTTGCTGTGTGGGACTCCAAAAGAGCCCCAGAACATCAAGGCATGAGCCCCGTATCTGCCGTTCCCTTCAGAGAATCTCTCCATCCTTCCTGGCACCTTCCCCACACTGTTTCAGAAAAGCTCTCTGAACAGGGTCAGCAGCGAGCTATGCCAGAGGAGCCCTCTCTGCCTCCCTGGCTCCCAGTGGCTTCTGCATCCATAAATGCAGATTCTAGCCGAAGCAGCGTCCCTGCCTGCTGCCCTCCAGCTGCCGGCCGCGGGCCTTCCACCCAGATCAGAGCACTGGGCTGTGAAGGAACCTCTGGGGCTCCTTGAGACACTGGGATTAGAATGGTTACCCCGACGGCGAGATCTCCTCTACCGGCGACCACCCACCTCTGACTGGCTGAAGCAGAGGAGGAATTGCTGTCTGGGGCCTCGTTAGAGCTGCCAAAGCCGTGGCTCTCAGCGCTGCTCCTCAAACGCAGAACTTTTCCTGCCTGGCGTTACTGGGATGACACATAGCCGGGGAAATGGGAGTGTGTGGCGACTTGCCCCCACTGGGAGGGCTCAGGGAAACTGGTGTGTGATTTAAGATGTCAGAAGGAGAAGGGGATTCTGACTCAAGAGTGGACAGCGACTGCCTTTGACCCTGGCCCTGTCAGGGCCTCGGACATCCATCTCATCACCAGTATCTCCCGAGCTCTTCCGGGAGTGAAGGTTGAACCCAGAGGCTAGTTGCCAAGCAGTCTGCAGCCCTGCTTCCCCACGAGGTAGGGGGAATCCAGACCATTCTCTGGCTCAAGCCAGAATTCCAAAGCAGGATTCCATACAAAGCACAGCTGAACCTGTCCCCTGGCCCACTTTCTTGCTGGTCTCAGCCTCCTCAGGCTGAGGCTGCTGTAAGAAGGCCCCCCACTGAGGATCCTGATTCCTTCTGCTCTGTGCTCAGAGCTGAGCTCCCATATAAAAATAAGTAAATCCTGCAGAGCCCAGGCAGCCTGCTGAGCGCCTCCACGGGGTGTGCCGGGTAATGAAAATAAAGCGCCAGGTCTTCCAACAGGCCGAGCTTGGGCATCCCTGCTGGGAGCTCCTGGAGGGGCCACTGAAGTTGCTGGGGGATCCTCACAACCAGGCCTTCCCCTCAAAGGGGCTCTGAGCAGAGGCCCTGCATCTCTTTCTCCACCAGCCAAATAGTGAACAGAATCACCCTGGTTACCAGGGAACCCGGGGCAACCAGATCCCCCTGGCTGTGCTCCTTCCATCAGCAAGCAGACACTGGACTCTCTGTCTGGTTCTAGTCCATCTCCCTTCCCAGATACGAGCATCCCAAGGGTGAGTGGCACCTAGCCTGCAAGTGACCACCCCTCTAACCTCTTCCAGCCTGACACTGCTAATCAGGGAGACATTGGACCGAGTGGGGTGAAGGACAGGACCCGGATGGTACCAGCCCTGCCCCAGCTGGGTGCCCACCACGCATGCCCCACCAAATGCCACTGAGCTGCAGGCCAGACACTCACCTCGTACAGCAAACAGCCCAGAGACCAGATGTCAGACTTGAAGTTGTAGCCGTTCTCATGGATCCTCTCTGGTGACATGTAGTATGGTGTCCCCACTGAAACACAGCAAAAGGATGGGTGCTTATCCTCTGTGCAGGGGCAGCACAGGAGGGAGAGGTGGGGAGGGTGAGGGCTGGGGAGAGGCCTGGGGAGAGGCCTGGCCTCAGCCTCACCAGGGTCCTGGGCAGCCCCCTCGCTCTCTCTTCCTGTCCCCTCCTCTGTCAAATGAGAGGGCTGGGACAGACTGGAGCTTCCCACGCTGGGAGGGCCCTAAAAGCCCCTGGAGATAGGGACCCACCCAGACCTGACAATCGGTCTGGGGGCTGAGCGGCTCAAGACGTGTTTCTGCCAACTACCCGGGGGGAGTGGGACACAGTGGCCAGGCTCTGGGAAGCAACGGACCAAAATATCCTCTAAGGTGACTGTTTGAATCCCAGAAGAGTCCAGATAAGGCTCTCAACAGTGAAAACAACCACTGTGAATGTGGACCAACCATGGTGTGTGTGTTAGCCCATTTTACAGATGGGGAAACCAAGGCTCCAAAAAGTGGCAGGACTGAGGTTCAAACACAGATCTTCAGGCTCCAGAAACTGAACTCTTAGCCACCACCCTTGGCTGCTAGCACCAATCAGCAGGTCCAGACTTGGGGTTGCCTGAGATTTCTTAGCCAGAATAGAAAAGATACTAACCATTAAAGAAAAGATTGATTAACTGGACTTCATTAAAATTAGGAACTTCACCAAAAAAACATTCAGAGTTAAAAGTGCAAGCCACAGAGTGGGAGAAAATCGTCTCAAAACATATACCCAACAATGGCCTCATATACAGAATATATATTAAAACTTCTATAAATCAATATACAAAAGACAAACATCCCCCTCCCTCAAATTAGCAAAAGACTTGAAGGGGTATTTCACGAAGGAGAATATCCAAATGGCCAATAAGCACATGAAACGATATTGTGTTTCTCATTACTCATCAGGGCAATGCAAATTAATAGCACAGTGAGGTACTACCTACCACCTACCCACCTGAACGGTTAAAGTTAAAAAGACTGAGATAAACCAAGGTGGTGACGTGCGGAGCAACTGGAACCCTCACGCATTGCTGACGGGGCCATAAAATGGCACGATCACTTTGGAAAACCATCTGACAGCATCTACTACAGCTGAACACTGCCTACACTACAACCCAGCAATTCCACTCCTAGGTACACGCCCAAGAGAAATGAGCGCTCTGTCCATCAAGAGACATGATCAAAAACGTGCAGAGTGGCTTTATTCGTAATAGCCAGAAGCTGGAAACAAATGGTAATCACCAGTAGAAGATACAAACTGATAATGTGGTCTGTTCACACAATGGAATACTAAACAGCAACGAACAAGAGCAAATCTCAGGTACGTGCTACAAAATGGATCAACTGCACAGACACAATGTTGAGGGAAAGTAGCCAGGCACAAAAGAGCACCCACTATTTGATTTCATTTTTATCAAAAACAGGAAAAATTACTTTATGGGGGAAGTGATCGGGAAAGGGCTTGAGAGAGCTTTACTGTATGTATATCATGTCTCAATTAAAAAGCAGAGGAGTCACACTTGAATATCTGGAGCTGGGCAAAGATGGGAGGATTTCCTGACAGGTGGTGAGCTCCCCATCACCAGAGGCGTGCAAGCTGCAGCAGAGGGGCTGAATTGGCATGGCCGAGGAGGGGCCGAGGAATCTGGATTTGTAACCACAGATTTGTAACCTGAGATTCTGATATCAGTCCATTTGGAGAATGACTGTTCTGGAGGCTTTAGGACCAGATTTTAAAGGTTGCTACACAGAGGACATTTTCACTGGCCTGGAGTCACCATGTGAATGTGACAGTGGCTGCTGCTGTTTTGGCCAGAGTCTGTGAAGGGAGCTGGAGTCCAGCGTGGCGGAGGCTGAGCCTGAGATGTGGGCTGATGACCCTAGGAAGGAGGGATGTCCAGCGCCACATGTGGGAACACAGGGGACCCTGGGAGGGGAAGAGGGCTTTTTTTTTTTTTTTTTTTTTTTTTTGCGGTACGCGGGCCTCTCGCTGCTGTGGACTCTCCCGCTGCGGAACACAGGCTCCGGACGCGCAGGCTCAGCGGCCATGGCCCACGGGCCCAGCCGCTCCGCGGCACATGGGATCCCCCCAGACCGGGGCACCAACCCACGTCCCCTGCATCAGCAGGCGGACTCCCAACCACTGCGCCACCAGGGAAGCCCGGGGAAGAGGCCTTTTGATGAGCTAGACTAGGAAAGTGACGGGTGCCCCAAACCAGGGGCCCAGACTTCAGGCTGTCATGGGCCAAAGATGTTTCAGAGCAACTTATGTTTGCCAAGTAAAGGTGTTTAAATAAAACACAAAATCCCAACTACCATTTCGTGTCACTACTACTCAGTTTAACACTAGAACAAGTATTTGGGTTGGCCAATAAGTTTGTTTGGGTTTTTCCATAAGATCTTACAGAAAACCCAAATGAACTTTTTGGCCAACCCAAATAGAGACTCCATCTCAAGATCAAGGACAGTACTTCACATTGAAAAAGTTTAGCTGTTTGAAAACTTTATCATCTTCTTGCTTTTCTCATCTCATTGGAGATGGGTGAGAAATTCTATCACGCCTGACTTGTAGAGGCTGTGAACAGTGTTGGAAACCCACGCTCCTGGCATGAGCACGCTGGCGGCAGGACCTTGTTACCAAAGCGTCCCAGTGCCCTGCCCAGGGCTGGGTCATAGCAGGCACCTTCTAAGCATCTACTCACTGAATCAATGAACCCATCTGCATGTTATTAGATAGTATGTATCAGAGTTAACACTTTTTTTCTTGTGGTCTAACACACTATTTACTGAACTGATGTCTGCCCAAGAGGGACTACCTGATTAGTGCTTTAGCAGGGTACCAAGCATCCTTTGATGGCAATAATCCCAGGAGAGCAGACATCACTTAAAAACATGTTTTGCGAACTGTGTCATCCTATATGCATACTTTATGGCTGAAATCAGGGGGCTAATTGCTATTCAGCAGAAAGAGCTGTCAGTCGCCACATGAACCCATGTGGCATTCTATAAGCAAACTGCGACTTCCAGTAGCAACCCCTTGTATATTTCAGCCACAAGGGAGCAAAATGAAAATGAACGGGCAAGTGTGAAATGGATGGCTTGTCACAGCCAAACCCCAGGATGAAATCCAAACAGTTCTCACTTAACAGCGGGAACCTCAGACCAAACTATAAGTGTTTCTAGCACTCAGGGTGCTGTGGGGGGACGTGCCTACGAGGTGAGAACAGTCTCCTGCAGAGAACAACCGCAGGGGGCTGATGGGGTGCAGAGACAGCGGAGGAGGGGCGGAGGTCAGAGGCCCCGTCCTCAGTGAGGGACAGCAGTGCCCACCGTCTGTCTGGCTGCACCACATCCTTAAGACCCCTGGCCAGCCCCTGCCCCCGACCTGGCCAGGCTGGGAGTGTGGGCTGGCCCTGACACCTCTCACCACCCTCAGTCTTATCCTCTGCTCATTCTAGATGAGTGGCCAGGCTTTGGTTTAGGGCTGCCTTGGCCAGGCCCATCCGAAAATGAAGTCTCTGAGCAGCTGTCCCCCCTGCTCCAACCCCGGCTCTGTGCCTCTGCCTCCTGGTGAGTTCCTCAAGGTCAAGTTAAACTGCCCCCTCCCCTGGCCACAGAGAGCTAGCTGCTTGGTGAGGTCTGGACATTTGGTTTGTTCCCCTGTCCCTCTGCTGGGCCTCCAGATCCCTGCCTCAGCCCTGCTTGGGGTAAAAGCCTGGGGGCATCCTGCTCCCCCTTGGTCTGTGCTCTGCCTCATCAGAGGGGTTCTCAACTTGTGCTAGAGGCATACAAAGCTGCAGGGGGCGAACACAGCACCTCGTCCTGTTTTGCCAGCTTTCCCTGGGAATAAGCCTGTAAAACCCGATTTTTATACCAACAGGAAGTGCTCAAACATTATAAAGGATAATGCACAACCTGCATGAGTTTTAAAGAGAAAAATGAGAGACTTCAAAGAAGTTCCAGGCTTGCAGCAGGCCCTGGAGGATGTGACCCTGAACCCCGGGGGAGCGGTGATTCTGGGGGAGAGAGGCAGAAGCTGGCACGGGATGGAGCCTCCACAGACAGTGGCCCTGAAGGCCCGGCTCCCTGTCCTGCCCGGGGGTGGGGTGGGGGGTGCCCCCGTGGGCCCTTCCAGCCGGCAAAGCAGCAGCACAGTCCCACGGAGATGCTCAGACGCAGAGCTCAGACGCAGAGCGAACACAGCCAGGGTCTCAAATCCCCTTCCAGCATCTCCCCCGTCAGACCTGCAGGCTCCCAGCCCCGCCCCCAGCCTCCCCTCCGGGGATGGAGCTCTGCATATGAAAGAGGAGCCTAACAAACCCTGACCTTCCCCGAGTCTTCACCTGGAACTCCCAGATTTCAAACCGGGCAGATATCAGAGGAGAACTTGGGACCTCAAAGCAGAGGCTGATTAAAGGGCCCCGCTTCCCAAGATGCGCCACTCCTGTCAAAACAAACTCTGCCGTGTTTTGAAATGCTCACGGTGTTTGAAACATGTTCATTAGATATGAAAAAGGCAAAGATTTCACAGGAAGGAGAGGCTGCCTCTGTGGGCTGCGCTTCTTCCCCGAATGGTGGTTTTGAAAATGGCTGGGAAACGGGGTGTGGGTGCTGACATGCATCCGCTGGGCGGGCCAGGAGGCCTGGGTACCATCCTGACGGCAAAGGAGTTGCACCCCAGCCAGGTCTGAACCCACTGCAACCACTGGTGAGCAGAGAACTGAACCGCTGTCTCAGCCTCGTCTCCCCACCGGTGGAACACGGGGTGAACTCATGGTCCTCGGGGTCCTCTCTGCCACACTTCAGAGCCTCGGTCTCCCTCTCTGGAAAATGGGGATAGTTCAACCTCCTGGCACACAGACATGCAGGCAGAAGGGCTCTGGGGAGGCTCTGCTGCTACCACAGACCCCGAGGGGGTGGAGGTGGGGGTGAGGGAGGTGGACCGAGGAAAGGAGGGCTGGGGGTGGCCAGGAGGGCAGAACGAAGGCGCAGGTGAGGACCTGATTCCTCCTCTGTGCTGCGCGAGACCCCGGCCCATGAAACTCCCTCGCCGCTGCCCCCAACGCCAATCAGGCCTCACATCCTGAGGGGGCTCCCCTCCCATCTGGCCCTCTGGCCGCTGCCCTAGCAGCTCGGCCTCACCTGGACGACTAGTGGCTTAGCCCCCTGCTGTCCTGCCCATTCCCACCCGTCCTACACCCCAAGGCAGGGGCCATGTCCCCGTCCCTAAAGCCGACTGGCTCCTCCATCCCTCAAGAGAGAAAAGCCGGGTCCTCAGCCTGGCATTCGAGGCCTCTCCAAACTCTCCCCACTCCTCCCAACGCTGGCTCTCTGGGCAGCAACACACACACACGCACACCCCTACAGGCTCACCTGTGCCACCACTTGTTATCAAGTTCTCCTTAAATTAATTACCAGCTGACCCCATGCCAGGCTACACTTGGCCCTCTGGAGAAGCAGCGATGTTGAAAAAACATTGCACTTTTATCAGCGTTGACTTGATTCCAGATTATTATATCTGCCTATTTTTAGTTCCCACATGGAACACCTCTAACAGATGTGAGTCAGGTAGCACGATTCTGCGATTCTACGCAGGACCCTGTGTTTTCCAGGTATCAGGGGCTCATCCAAGGTGGCTCAGGGAGCCTCGGACGGAAACCCTGGCGTGGCCATGCCTCGCCCGCCACGTGGCTCTGGCTGGAGCACCACCCACCTGGCATCACAAAGGTGCTTGCCTCACTGCACCTGGAATTCCTTCCCTGTTAACCGGCTGTGATGATTCCCACCCCCAGGGCGGCTGGAGCACTAAACAAGGTACCACCTGGGACATGACTATTAGAACAGTGCTTCGCTGGTGGTGAAGACGCTAAATGGATTCCCCTCCAGGCTGTAAGCTCCAGAGGGCAGGGGCCGTCCGGGTGAGCTGCCCAAACCTCTGAGTGAGTGAATGAACAAGCTGTGGTTTGCATCCTAGGCCCGGGTCGATTCCTCACTGGCCATCCCCTTGAGCCCTTCCCTTCCCTCCCTGCCACCAGCTCATCTTGTTCTAATGGTTTGTGTCCCTGAAAATGCCAGGGATGTGGCAGACAAGCCAGGAGCCACTCACCAGCCACAGGAGATCTCCCCCCGCCAGGTGTCAGCGCTTAGAACCTGGGCTCCACCTACTGAAGCAGGTTTTCTGGGCCAGTTGTTCCCAGGTGTCCTGGGCTGCCAGGACAAAGCAGGAGGTCGCCAGGGACACATCTGCATGACGCTCTGAGCCCACACTGATGGGGCCCCCGGGGCGCCTGGCCGTGGGCACACTCACGGGGGCGCTGTTGTGACAGGAGAGGCTCAATCCTCCTTCCCTGTGGCCCAGGACAAGCCCCAGGTCCCACAGGGCCCACAGCTATGAGGTTGGGTGGGCTTCCCCCCAGGGCACTGTGTCCCCACCCAGAGAGCTCACTGGGCCCCAAGCCCACTTCCGGGCCGGTGCCGTGGAGAGCTGCTGACCCCCCAAGGGCTCCAGTCCCTGCCTGCCCAGGGACCACAGGGATGTGGTAGCACCTCTCTGAGCCTCAGTTCCGTCATCTGTCAAATGAAGATACAAGCCTTATGGGGATAACGTTTTAAGAAGCAACATGTTTTTCAAACATCCTTTAAGCCTTGTCTTCTTTGTTAACCCACCTCCTTGGCGAGTTTAGTGACCATAGAAAACGGAAGTAAAGGGCAGCCCTGGGATGGGGTGAGGCAGCTCCAGGCCCCCAGTGGACCCCGGGCTCCTCAAGCACAGCCGAGTCACAGAGCCCAGCACTGTGCCTGCACACAGTGGGCCCGCAGGAGACGGTTCCGCCTGCCCTCACCCAACACCACCCTGGGACTGTCGGTCTCCCCAGCAGTCTGGCCGGGGCTCAGCGGCCTGGGCAAGCCAGCATGCCCTGACCGCAGGTACCTGACAGGGGTTCCCCCATCCCCCCGAGAGGCAGTGTGGGGCCCTGCACCGGCCTGGGTGTGAGCCTGCCTCACCTCCCACCCCTGATCCCAGCCCGAGGCCGCTCTCTCTCCTCTGCGGAGCGGGAAGGGCCTTGCTCTCCCAGCCCCACAATTTGTCTTGCAGCTGCTGCCGTTGCTTGGAGCGAGACTCTTGCTTGTAGCTTGTGAGCTGTGTGTAGGCAAATCTTTCATTTTTCTTTCATTATGCCGGCGTGTACTGTCACTTAATTTTTATGTATGCAATCCTTCCTGACAAATATGATCTGCTGCCTGGTAATTCGTCTGACGCTTATTCTGTTCCGCGCTCTAATTACGGCTCCTATTCCTGACACCGAAGCAGCCGCTCTGCCACCGCTGGGTACCGCACCTGTCAGCCCGGCCATGGCATGACTAATGCCCTTTCATGCCAGTCTCGTGTTAGCAAATACAGAGGCGGGGAGGGGGCTGGGGGAGGAGGAGGCAGGAGGAGATGGGATGTGCATAAGCCCCGACGTGGGTCAGCAGCCTCCGGAGACAAGGTGGCTGCCGGGGCAACGTGGCTGCCACCAGGGCATCCCCACATAGTAGGTGCGCAGAGGTGCAACGGATGCATAATTCCTACCCACGCACAGGGTCTGGAGGAGCCTCCGCCCCCAAGTCCTTCCCGCGTCACGACGCAACTGCGATTAGTTCAACCTCCTGCGCCACCAAACGTGTGCACAAGACTTAGCTGGGTGCAGAACCTCGCTATGGAAAGGGGCTCTTTCTCCTGTGTCCTGGAGACCTCGGGCCCTGGGCTGTGGCTCTGCACTGTGGCCGTCATGGGGCCTGGCCCTCGGTTCTCGGTTCTGGCAGCAGGGCCTTGCCGAGCCCGTGCCTCTCAGCTCGGTGGGCAAACGGCCCCAGGAGGGCTCCTTCCACCCACCACGCGGCCCGTCAGCCACTCAGAGGCCTCGAGAAGAGCCAGGCTTACCCGGGCGGCCTTTTCCCAAGTTCCAATTCCTTCTCATTAATATAATAAGTGCACCAGTCCAAGTCAATAAACTCACACTGTCAGACGAGCCCGAATTTCTGCCCGTTCCTAATGATGTGATCTTAACCAGCTCTGACGAGTGCCGCAGTCTCTTCCCCAGCGGGACGGAGGAGGGCTGGGGCCTGACTGACAGGGGACAGGAGGCAGTGGCTTTAACTCTGCTCTTTGACGGTTCCCCTTGAATTTCTGGCCTTTTGAAGCTCTTAAACCAGAGGGGTAAACGGTCCCAAACTGACAAGACACACTGACTTTCCCAAAGAGAAGGGTCTGAGGGGAGTGGGAAAGACACAGTTTCCTCCCAGGAACGGGGAGTTGGTGGCTGAGTTCCCGAGGGAGATCCTTCCAGGACCCCTGAGCCTGGTCCCCTGGAAGAAGCATGGGCCCTGCACCAGGAGGCCTGCATTTGGGTCCTGGCTCTGCTGCCACACGACTCAGAAGAATCACTCAAGTTCCTTGGGTTTTAGATTCCTCGTCAGCACAAAGGAAGGATCCCACAGACCCTCACATCTGTTTGAGGCATGAATGAAGTGTCGAGAACTCACGGGTTGGCGGGTCCTTGAACATCCTTTCATTCTGACCTAACGGAAGAGCCATGACACGCCAGCTGCTAAGGAGGCTGGGCCAGGGGTCCTCCGGGGTCAGATGGGGACGAGGGTTTCAAAACAACCAGATGCACGCACACTCACACACACACACTCATACACACACACACACACACACACACGTTCCCAGCTGGGAGCTGCTGATCTCTGAGTTAGCGTGTTTCTCCAGATTGTATGCTACACCCTGAGAGCCTCCAGCCATCAGGACCTGTATGAACAGTGACAGTTTCCACCAGGAAAGTGTGTCTTCCAGAAAGCACCTCCGTTGTCACCAGAAGACGCTGTGTGTCTCCCGGCATGCCCCAGGCTCTCGGGGACAGGGAGACACGAGATGCACTGGCTGGGCCGTGGAGCGCAGGGCAGATGAGTGCAGAACAGAGTGGCTTTCAAGGGGCCAGGCCTGTGGACACGGCAGCGCACAGGGAGGTGAACCTCGGGCGCCGTCCCCTCAAACGCCACCCCAAAGAGCCAGGAATTGCTCAGAGAAAGGGGAGGTGCCCCTACACCCCTCCCCATCATGAAACGTTCCCCCACGGCCCTGGTCATAGCACATAGGGGACCCTACTTCTGTGTTCCACTGGGGACTTTGCTGGTTTCTAATTCAATGTCATTCTAATTAAACGTAAAATTCTCCATGGGTCCAAGTTTTGCATTCACTCACGTATCTGGATTCCGAAGCTGGGCAGTGCTTAACGTGACCCAAAATACACATGTGACCTCCAAGTCTCTTCCGGCGTCCAGCCCTCAGCGCTCCGGCACTCCTGGGATGGTGCCTGCCCACTGAGCTTAGCATTCAAGGCCCCGCCCGCCTTCCTTGCCACCCAAGGTCCCTCGACCCTGATCACCTCATCCCTTCCCCGATGTCCCACCAGCTCCTATTCACTCCCCACCGCTCAGCTAGAAAGTCACCTCTACCGGGGGAGCACTTGGCCGCCACAGCTTTGAAACTGCCTGTTTAAAAGCCCAAAACGGGAACAGCCCAAACGTCCCCCAGCAGGAGGAACAGCCCGCATGGGTGAATGAAGTGTTGAGAACTCATGGGTTGGCGGGTCCTTGAACATCCTTTCATTCTGACCTAACACAAGAACCACGACGCACCAGCTGCTAAGGAGGCCGGGCCAGGGGTCCTCCGGGGTCAGATGGGGACGAGGGTTTCAAAACAACCAGACGCACACACTCACACACGATGGGATACCACGCAGCAGCGAGAAAGGCGGAGTGGCTGCCGGTGCGACCACAGAACCACATCTCCCCACCCCCTAGAGCGTGAGCGCGTGAGGATGCAGGGGAGCCCCATCCCTGGCTCCTCGGGGCCTTGGATTACTCCCCTCTGGTCACTGTTCTGAAGAAGAATGTCTGGGGTTCAACAAGGCACTTTGCTGCGCTAACCAACCAAAGGCACCATGGGGACTGGGTCCGCATCTCCCCATGTCATCCAGGACCCTGCCGGGGGTTGGGCGTGGACGGGCCCCTTACCTAGGGAGTGGGCCGCGGTGGTCTCGGAGCTGAAGAAGCGGCCCAGGCCGAGGTCACCGAGCTTCACTATACCCGTGGCTGTAATGAACACGTTGGCAGGCTTGATGTCTGCAGGGGAAGGACAGGGGTTGGTGTGGGATCAGAGGTGGGGATGGCTGGGGCGGGGCAGGACGGAGGAGGAGGTCTGGGGGTGGATGGAGGGGAGGGCCCTTCAGGTGATGGGGGCTCAGCCGCCAGTCTTTCTCCCTCAGGGCGAGGCCCCAGCCCTGCCTCTGCCCAGCTGTGGACCCTGAGAAACGTAGCCTCAATTTCCTCATCTGTGAAATGGGTCTAACTTCACTATGTCACAGGGCTGCTGTGAGGTCTAGGAGGGCAGGGATTTTTGTGCTCGTTTCCTCTTTTACAGCTAGAGCAGGCACTCTGAGAAAATGTGTGTAACAGATGAAGGAGGCGCTCAGGGAGGTAACCTGTGCTGTTCCCCAGTGAATAGGGCAGTGCCTCGCATACAGCAGACACTGATAAATGCAGGTGGAATGAATGTATGGAGGAATCAGTGAAGTCATCTATGTGACTCCTTCCAGCAGGCTCTTTCCTCACAGTTCAGGATGATGTCAACTTTCAGAAACACTTACCTCCTCTGCCCAGCCAACTCCTACTAAGGCTTCAAAGCCCATATTAAAGTTCCCTTTTCCAGGATGCTTTCCTTGCCCTCCCAGGCAGAGCTGGTGGCAATACTGGAACTGGCCATGACTCCGTCACCTCCCTCCCAGTCTCTCCACCCAATCCTTGCTGCGACCCCTCTGTGCTGGCTCCAGGCTGGAGTTGGGGGCTGGAGAGTATGTGCTGAGCATGGTCCCTGTCCTTGGGGTCCATGTAACTACATGGTATTTGGTGCTCCCACCATCGGGGGGGCCCATGACAGGGGCAAGAGCCACGAGGCACGGGTGTACATTTGAGCCTGGGGCCTCACACGCCCATTCTCTGACCCCGTAAGGACAGGTGAGATGCTGGACACCCACCGGATGGGGAATACAAAGTGGCCCAACTTCCACATGGCTGTCCCTTGAGGAGCCTGGAGCCGAGGGGAAAGCTGCGTCCTGGGGTCCAGCCTCCCTGCTGGCTCTGGGACCCGAGGCCCCGGTGGGCCGGCACGTACCTCGGTGCATCACCCGGCGGGAGTGCATGTGTTCCACGGCGCTGCACAGCTGCACAAAGTACTTCCACACTGTCCTCTCGGGAATGAGCCGCTTCTGCTTCTTGAAATACTGCAGTGGGGGAGACAGACACATGGACAGGCCTGGGTGATGGGCCGAGAGGGAGGGCAGCTGTAGGGTACTGGCCCCGTCCTATCCCCAGTGGTCATCTGTCCGCCGCCAGCACCAGCATTGGGCTCCCTGAGGGCAGGGCAGACCTTACCCAAAGCGGATGCCCTGGACGGCTTTGCTGAAGGAATGCCTAGACCACATCTTTTTTTTTTTTTTTTTTTTTTAATATTTATTTATTTAGGCTGTGCCGGGTCTTAGTTGTGGCACGCAGGATCTTGGCTCCGGCATGCATATGGGATCTAGTTTCCTGACCAAGGATTGAACCTGAGCCCCCTGCATTGGGAGTGCGAAGTCTTTCCCACTGGACCACCAGGGAAGCCCCCCAGACCACATTTTGAAGGCTACCCTCAATCACCCTTTCCCTGGAATCTGACACGCATCCATCTCCTCCCACTGCCCGACAGGGATTTCCTTGCAGGAGTGATTGGTGTGGACTCTCTGCCCCGGCCCTGGTCTGGCCCAGGATGGGGGCACCCAAGACATGCTTGGTGGTTAAATCACAGCTCCCCTGCTTGGAGCGAGCAAACCTCAGCATACACAACCATTAACAAGTATGGCAAGAACCTCAAGGAAGTGGGCTTGACATTCTCAAATGGACCCCCTCAGTTTCGACAGGCAAAACCTACTTTGTTGCCTGGAAAATCATACATAATGCTCCAGAAAAAAAACAAACCAAAAAACCAAAAGCCACCCAGGCTGCACTGAGGGAGCTGTAAGTAACCAAAGGTCCTGGAAGAAGTAAACTGGGAACATGCCCTTGTTCACTGCTCAGATCAGCATCCCTCTGGGGGACCTCCTGTGAGCCAGGCCTGTGTGGGTCGGGGGGCACGACTCACACACCCATACCTTGGAACCAGGGTTTTGTTCACTTCAGAGCAACCATCTTTTTCCAAAGCAGCCAGGGGAGAAGCCTTGGCCCCTTTGTCAGGGCAGCTGAGCTGGCACAGGGAAGACGGGGACCCAGGACACACTCCCAGCCTGGGATGGGGCATGGGGTAGAACGCGGGACCCGAGCTAACCTCTGCTAGGCACATGTCACATGCAGTGTCTGTGCTGGGCCCCACACAGGGATGACTGCACCCATCTCACAGATGAGGAAACTGAGGGCCACATGGGAGCTAGTAAGGGGCAGAGTCACAACAGCTCAACGCCAGGCCTTCCACTCAGGAAACCCAAGTTCTTAACCCACTTCTAAGGACACCAGTAGCCACCTGATGAAGGATCAAGGTCAGAGAGGTTCAGGAACTTGCCCAGGGTCACCCAGCAGGGGCAGCAGAGCTGGGATTGGATGTGGGCACCTCCAACACTGGGACAGTCACAGCGGAAAGCCCCTGGCCTGGCACTACAGCCCCAAGAAGCTCCATTCTCGGAGGAGGCCTCATGTGTGATCTGCCCCAGGCTCCTGGCATGGACCCCCCAGCACAGGACCCCCATCCCTCCCGGGCCACCCCAGACCTCTGCGGTGGGCCGGGCTGGGGTGTTATTTATGCCATGATGTTAGCTAATCCTCATTAGAGCATTTAAGTGAGGACGTGCACGGCTGTGAGCCGTGACTTTCTAAATGTCACGTCCTATTGGTGTGTGTGACATTTAGCAGGAAGGCACAGAGTCTCTGGTGGGTTCTGGGGTGGCAGCAGCTCCCCGCTTCACCATCCATCGTAAATAATGCCGGCACCATGGCCCTGGTGGTGTTGCTTGGCCCCTGAGGCTGGGGACCCTAGGGACTCAGGGTCTGCTGGCCAGTGGCCTCCCAGGCCAGACTTTGGTATGGCCCCAGACTGAGCCCTGGCAAGGCCCCTGTTCCCCTCAAAACCCAGAGGTGGCTAGAAAGTGGGAAAGGCCAGAGAAACTGAGCTGCTACCAGGCCCCAGGCACTGTGCTGGGTGCATTACAGACAGGGAAACTGAGGAACAGGGACCCATCCAAGGTCATCCAGCAGGTGTATCTGACTCTGGGCCCAGGGTCTTTCTACTGCCCTGCCCTGCCTGTCCCGCCTGCTGGGGACAGTGCCCAGCCAGGCTCTGCAGGTGAAGGGCCACAGCAGGGGCAACAGGCTCAGGGAGGGGCAGGGCAGGGCAGGGTGAGGGGCCCCGTGACCGAGGGAGGGGAGGTGCCAGGCCAGGTGAGGAGGAGGGCTCCCGGGACAGGAGGGCCTGAGGTGCCCGGAAGCCGGGCCACTGCCCCAGAAACCCAGGGGGTGAGTGACCGACTTGAACCCTGAGCCAGGGTTGGCCCCAGGGGAGCCTGGGAAGGGGCACGTGGTGAAGGGAAGGCACCCCACCCCAGGCCAGGCACAAAGGGTGCTGGACACCCACGTGCCTCCCTCCTGTCTCTGCTGGCTGGAAGGAGCTTGCATCCGGGTCCCGCAGTTCCCACACAGCCATCCCCTCTGAGGCCCCTGGGACAGGGGTGGAAACTGAGGTTCAGGGAGGGGAGGGATTTGTGGTTTGCCCAGCATCCCCTACCCCACTGGCTGCCTCCAGCCCCACTCCATGCACTGAGAGGCTGTGAGGGGGTCTGCGGTCCACTGGGGCGGACAGGGTGCGGCACCCTCACCACAGGCCACATTGCAGGGTCTTTCCTCCCGCTGTTCTCCCCCCAGCCCCACCCCTCCCTCCACTGGGCATCCAGTCCTTCTTCCAGAACACAAAGCTGATGATGTTTACTCTGCGCCTCAGGAAGCTTCTTGCTGACCTCGGGGCACGGTTCCGAATCCTAGGCCTGCACGCGAGGCCCTGGTTGGTCTGACCACACCCTCCGCCTCACGCTCTCCAGCGCTCCCCTTGCCCAGCGCTCTCATGGACCAAAGTGCTTTGTGGCCCCCTGGGTTTCCATCCCTCTGGGCTCTGGCACAAGCTGTTCTGCCTCTGGGCTGCGGGTATCCCCTCACGGGTCTCTGCTCATGTGTCACCTCCTCCAGGAAGCCTTCCCTGGCTCCCACAGACCCTGAACTTGGCTTGTTCATGGCAGCTCATGACCACTCGTTCACAGCCCTGCCCTCCCATTAGAACGTGAGCTCCCTGAGGGCACTGCCCCACCAGCAGCACCCCTAGGTCTCAGCATGGGGGGTGGGCACACGGTGGGTGCTGGATGCATGCGAGTTCTGTGAGAGAATGACATGGGAAGGAGAAACAAAGTGGGGCGGGGGTGGGGGGGAGAGGAAGAAGTCAGACGTGATATAGCACATCTGTTTCCACCAGGGATCTGTGTGGAGATTAACATCCCTGCAAATGCATTAATATGTCAACGAAAATATAAAAACAGGTGATAACAGCTCAAGTAATGCCGCTTCCCAGAGACGCCCGTATTCCTAGGAGCCAAATTTCAGAAGAGCAGGCGCCGAGCAATTAACTGCTCAATCCCCAGCGCCTGGTGGGAAAGGCAGAGAAGCCATGTCTGGCCCCGTTTGCAAGTGTGGCTGAGAGCAGGGTGTGGGCTTCAACGTGGCCCAGCCTGGCTCACGGACAGACTGGGCTCCTGGGAGGGAGGCGACGCAACCCCACGACAGCGGTCTGTGGATGAGGGTCTAGCCAGCAGGGGAGTGAGAACCATGAGGAAGGAGCAATGAGTGAAGCTGAGAGCTCAGGCCCAGGGGTCCCATTTAGAGGCTGTGCTGCCTCAAGCAGGTTACTAAACCTCTCTGAGCTTTGCTATCTAAGGACAATGTGGACTTGGTGAGTGATGCATGTGCTCAGCAGGGCTGTGGCCCACGGTAGGTGCCCATCACGCGGGGACCAGTGATGGTCCCCAAGTGCAGACTCAGGCAGACCTGGTCCTGGGCCCAAGGAGGTGGGGCAGGGGGGCGGGGCAGTTTGGCGACTGCTTGTGGGACTTGGCAAGTTGCCCAACCTCTCCGAGACCCCCAGCCTCAGCCATTATATGGGAAGGAAGATGCCTCTCCAGGGCTGGAGGGGCCTCAGGAAGGTCACCTGGGGGATGATGTCCACTGCAGGGCCCTAGGCCAGGAAGTAGAGACCTGGGCCAGAGGCACTGGTCTATCCCCATGTGCGGGATCCTCAGGCAAGTCTTTCAGCCTCTCTGGGCTCCGTCTTGCCTTCTATAAAATGAGCCAGTTGGCCCCACAAGACACTTTCCCAGATTCCACGAGCTGGGGTCCGACCTACATGGGGTTCTGTCCCCATCCCTCTGTAAGGCAGAAGTGGCCCACGAGCCACTGTCCATAGCTGGCCTTCTCCCAGCAAGTGGGGACGGGCCCAAGAGGGGCCACAGCTGAGGCCTGTGAGCATCGGCAAGTGGGGCTGAGTGTCCCTGAGCGGCCACCTCTGCCTGAGGCCAGGGCAGTGAGGAACTCGGTCCGAGGAGGGGCCACCTGACCCAGGCGGCCCCAGACCCGACCCCCGCACCAGGCCCCCTCACCTTGATCATCTGCGAGAGGTCGCCCGCGTCCGCCAGCTCCAGCACGATGTTCAGCTCGTTGTCCTCAATGAAGGAGTCCAAGTACTTGATGATGTTTGGATGGTTCAGTTGCTGTCCGAAGAGAGAAAAAGAGGGAGCAGGGAGCCCCTGAGAGCCGGGACAGCGGGAGAGGTGGGGGATCTGGGGGGAAAGGCCTGCGCTCGGGACTCAGGCAGACCTGGGTGACACTGGGAAAGCCACTTTGCATCCCCGAGCCTCAGTTTCCTCCTCTGCAGAATGAACATAATGTTTTGGAGAGAAGTTGTGAAGATTACAGGGGCTGATACCCTTGAAATGTCTAACGTGGTGACTGCACAGAGCTAAGACTCACTAGACACTTGTGGAAATGACCCTCCTCTTCCTCCTTTCCCTCCTCCTCCTCATCACCACCCAGGCCGCTCTAGGGCAGGGCCAGGCCCCCACTGCTCCGTCGCTGCACTCCGTAGAGCACTTAGAAGTGTCCGTCTTCTTCCTTCTTCCTTCCCGCTTCCTCAATTTCTGACCCACTCTTTTTTTTTTTTTTAATTTATTTATTTATTTTTGGCTGCGTTGGGTCTTTGTTTCTGTGCGAGGGCTTTCTCTAGTTGTGGAGAGCGGGGGCCACTCTTCATCGCGGTGTGCGGGCCTCTCACTATCGCGGCCTCTCTTGTTGCGGAGCACAGGCTCCACAGGGAAGCCCCTGACCCACTCTTTGTGAAATCTTGAAAAAAAAAAAAAAATCATTCCTGGTGTGAGAGCTGCCCTGAGTGTGGTGCTCAGTGCCAGAGCCCTGCCTCTGGCCCGATCACCGTCGCCCGTGTGTCCTCCAGACAGGACAGCACCCCACTGACTGGAAGTCAGCCCCTGCCTGGCTAACAGGAGCCCCTGGCAACTGCTTATAACTGAAACTGTTTACACCAAAATGATTCCAGGATCTGGGGAAGGCACAGGGGATGCAAATATTCTGCCACAGTATGGTCGCCTGCCCACAGGGGCCCCCCTCCAGAGGCCACTTGAAAGCACATTTTCCCAAAGGCCCAGAAGGTTGCTGGGTGAGGGACGTGCATCTACGCTGCATGCCACCCTGCACCCAGTCTTGGATTCTGAAATGAGGGGCACGTCGGCAGTCACCACACAGCCACACATCCGCCTCTTGCTCTCTCCCTACGCCAGCCCTGGAGGCCCCCACAGGGCTCGCCTTCCTGCCCCACGCCGGGCAGCCTCTCACAGGTCCTGGCACGAGCAGTATGAATGATGTCGCCCAGTGGCCCGTCCGAGGACCGTGTTTCCCTCTGTTTTGTAGGAAACACCTCATGCCCTGGCACATCCTGTTGACTTCCACGGGCAGGCCGGGGAGGTGGGTCAAGTTCCGGAAAGGGGCTGGCTTTGGGACAGAGGTTATAACCATGGCAACGAGGGCTGCCTCTGACCGGACTCTACATGGAGTCCTTCCAATGCACCTTCTCACTAATTCCACCGCCTCTGAAGACACAGCACTGCTGTCATCACCCCCTTTGACAAATGAGGAAACTGAGGCCCCAAGCGGTCAGCAGCCTGCCCACAGCCCCACAGCTAGTGAGCAAGGGGTGGGTCTGCCTCCGAAGCCCACGGCCGACTGCACTTGGCGGCACTGCAGCCTGGGGGAGGGTCAGAACGCCCTCCCCCAGGCAGGCCGGGTTCACGCCACCTGGGGTGGCCTCACCAAAGGGGCTGTGGTCACACACTTCTGCGCCCAGGAACCGAACAGGCTGGCTCAGTGTGCACCCGCATACAGTTCCTCACTCGTGTGAGCAGTACACATGTTCTTGACCACAAGTGGGGAGACAGGGGTGGGTGATCATGACAGCCGTTCCCCAGGGCTGGGTCATCGGTTCCCAGCATCACAACCAGGTCCCGAAGTTGACCATTTCGTAAAACTTTAAAAATGTTATTTAAAGGGTATTTTTGGACCTGCGATAGCTACAAGCCTCCCGCCTCCAGCCTTGCCCCCGGGACCCATCGTAGCCAGGGGCCACCCCAGCGAGCGCTCCCATCTGGCCACGGCCCCTTGCTCGCAGCCACTACAGGGCCCCCCTCTTGTTCCCGTGTTCAAGACTCACATCCTGAGTGTGGCATTCAAGGCCACTACAATCTGCCCCCCTCCTTCCACACTGAATCTTAAGCCTGGGGAATAGGGCGGGATCCCCAGGAGAGAGCAGCCCTTAGACCAGGCTTGGTCTAGTCCAGAAAGTTCCGTCATCTCTGACTCTCAGGAGGCCAGTGGGGAAGCCAGCGGGGGGTGGACAGGAATGACTACAGACACCACCACCATCCGTCGCCTTAGATGGGCCCCCGCATGTCTGTCCTTCACACGACCCTGTCCAGTCAGTCCAGCTCTGGCTGAACCAAGGACTTGCGCCCACAGAGGAGCGGGCACACCAGCTACCCCCTGGGGAGACTCATCCCCAACTGTGCCTCCTCCTTGTGGGAGACCTGGTAAGAACCCAACAGGCTGACAACTCAGGGGCCCTGGGCCCCTCCAGCAGCCAGGACCCAGGGCCGTGTGCTTGGCTGTTAATTCTACCCAGTGCCCCAGGCTGGCTTTGCTGAGTCTCCCCAACAGAGAGCATCTCCTGGTGGGAGTAAGAGGATGGGAGAGAAGAAGAGAGAACACACTGTGGCTGAATATTCAGATGTGCGTGTCACCACGTGGAAATACAAGAATATGAGACTGAGAGGAAAGACAGGATGAGACAGAGAGGGAGACAGAGACAGACAAACTGAAGTTCACCCCAACGCCCACCCTCGCTCCTTCCCCAGTAGCCTGGTCCACGGGACGCCACATCCAGGATCCACGTGGGACAAGGACAGCCAGTCTGGGGGCGGCATGAGAACTGGGCAGAGGTGAGGCGGGGTCCCTGCCAGGCCACAAGAAAACAAACAAGCTGCTGTCCCCCCCAGGTATGTCATTTCTGAATCTAACGGGCTGAGGGCTGCGATGGACATGATGTGGCCCAGACTGGCCCAAGGAAGTGAGGGACCCCCCGCTCGGCCCAGGGCACTCACCTTCAGGAGGCCGATCTCCTTGACACAGTCCTGCCGGGCCTTGGCGTCCATCATCTCAAATATCTTGGGTGAGAGGAAACAGAGAAAAAGTGGTTAAAACCCAGCACCCCCAGAGGGGGCACGAGGTCCAGGACCCCCAGTCCGGGTTCTCCCACCTCCTTGCCAAGGGAACCTTGTAAGGACAACAGTACGGATTACTGGGTGCTCACCATGTGCCAGGTGCTGTGCTGACCAATTTCCACCAAATCATCACAGCAACTCCCTTGAGGCAGGAGTTACTGTCACCGACTTACAGAGGAGGAGACTGAGGTCCAGAGAAGTCCAGTGACTCGCTGAGGTCATGCACTGGTAAGTGGCAGGAAACACGCTTGGAGCCTCAGTCTTCACGTCTGTAAATGGGGCCAACAGCCTGACCTCACAGGACAGTCATGTGGACCAAGTAAGAAGAGGGGGTACAGCATGTGCCCCCGGACCCCCAGCCCCCCTAGTGTTCACTGTGTGGGTCCTCCCAGCATATTCTAACTTACAGGAACAAACAGGAGGGCACCAGTGCAGCAGCCCCACCACAGAACCCATCCTGGCACTAAAAACCAACACCAAGACAACCCAGGTAAGCCCTTCCTTGGCAGACAAAGAGCAGAACACAGGCCTTTTCTGAACCGAGGAGCCCATCTCTCCTCCGGCCATCAGAGGCCTCACATGCAGCTCACAGATCAACAAGGAGGCAATCACGCTGGCCGGCTCCAGGCGGGGGGTCTTTGTCTTGTCTCCCCACCTCGTGACTGTGTCTCAGCTACCTTCTCTCTCCTGGGCCTCCTCTGCCCAGGCTGTTAATCTCATTCTTTAAGGTAAATGAGCAAATAGAGGGACCCTGGAAGCTCTGCTGGAGGATTCGAGACCGTTTTCTGCAGCAAAGCAGCGTTCAGACGGGCTCAGGGGCTCTCATGGAAAAGCTTCCTGCCTGGGCTTTGCTGCCTAAAGCCCATCTGTCCGACCCCACTCCTCTGTTCAGGAGGGACTCAGAGGTTGGGTAGGGCACTCAAGCCCAGAGCTGACCACACAGCGTCAGTGGCCGCAGATCTGAGTCTCAGCTCCCTCCGTCCCTGGTGAGTTATCCACGTGTCTGCAGTTTTCCTCCTCTGGGAGGATGATAATCCCTACCCACAGGGCTGCTGTCAAAGTTCTGTGAGCTCCAGCATGATCTAGTATACAGCAGGTGCTCGGCACATGCTCATTCTTCTTTTCCTTTATGGCTTACAGTGAGCTTCCACAAAGACAAGCCGCCCTGACTCTCCCACAGCCCCGTGAGTGAGATGGGTACTAGTTGCCCTCATTTACAGAGGAAGGGGGAGGGGAAGGGAGAGGGAGAGAGGGGGGGAGGGGGAGGGGAGGGGAGGGGAGGGAAGGGAAGGGGAGGGAAGGGAAGGGAAGGGAAGGGAAGGGAAGGGAAGGGAAAGGAAGGGAAGGGAAGGGAAGAGGCGGGACTAGACCAGAGCCACAGTGTTCGGACACAAGCCACTCCTGCCATGTGGTCTTGACCCCACGGGGCTGTGGGCTCACCTGCACCTTCTTCAGAGCCACTGTCTTCCTGTCCAGCAGGCAGGTGGCCTTGTACACCTCGCTGAACTGCCCTCGGCCGATCTTCTTCTCGATCTGGAAGTCAGCCAGCGAGCAGCGAAAAGACAGGGCGTTCGGGTGCCTCTGGAGGGGAGGGACAGAGAGCATCGGTGACCGGCCAGGCAGAGTGGAGGGCCAGGAGCCGTGGGGGGGGGCGGGGGGCTGCTGCCCCTTCCTGAGCCCCAGCAGCGCCCCTACAAGGTGAAGGAGGGACCCTGGTTGCCAAGCCCACTATCAGGGCCCCCCCTGCCCCCTGGCGCTCCCCACACCGGCTCCATTTGAGGCCAAGGACCCCGCCCTGCAGATGGGATCTCTTCCACAGCATTTATCACCACCCCTCAGTATGTGATCACTTTTTCCTTTGCTCATTTCTGTCTCCGCCCCCTGAAGGCTGGCTCTGTGGGCCAGCGCGTTGCCTGCCTTTGTCACTCCTGAATCCTTTCTGTCCCGGTGGAGCCGGGCAGCAGAGTAGGTGCAATAAATGTCTAAGGAAGCAACTCACCGAAGTCACACAACCACGGGGAGGCCCTGTGGGCCCTCCACGTGCAACCTCAACCCTAACCCTGCAAGGCATCCTAAAAGCGGCAACTTCCCTTCCCGGGGTAGCCAGTCCCATCACAGAGACGAGAACACGAAGGTTAAACTTGCAGCCTGACACTCTGAGCCCATTTTGTGGATACACTGCCTCCTTTATGGCAACGTGAAGAATCTGGAGACTTCGTGATGACTCTCCAGGGGCCAGCATTGAAAGCCATGATTAAGCTGTAGGACCTGCCCAGGGATGGAGCCAACAGGTGAGGCAGCAGTGGCCAGGTACCTCCCCCCACCGCCAACACACACACAAACACACCTGCAGAGGAACTCTCGGGAAGAGAAGAGGAGGGGGCGCCAACGCTGGGCCCTGGGAGGGGGAGGCGGGGAGAGAATGCCCCACGTCGGCCTGGCGGGATGCGCCCTCCCTCCTGCTGCTCTCAGGCGGGGGATCACTGACACTGGGGACCCTCCCCAGCTGGATGGTGGCATGAAGAAAGGGTCTCTGTTGTTGCCAGATGACTTCCATATAGTACGTGTGCAGAAATGTGTGTAGGGTTCAGTCTGGGGCGCAGGGGCCGGGGCAAGGAACCCTGGAAGCCCCACTGCAGCAAGAATAAGCCGCTGAATTTTCTGAAGTGAAAAATGTCTCCTCCAGCCTTGGGCCAGATCATCTGAGAGTGTGGAAGGTCAAGTATTTCACTGGGCTGTGTTCCGGAATTCTACCTACTAGGAATGCCAACAATAGACCAGTGGGCCCTGGAAGAGCCTTGGGAACCCTGACAGTGGAGCCCATCAGCCTGGGTCGCTGGCTGGTGATCTTGGCGGTTACACAAGCCACCCTGTGCCTCGGTCTCCTCGTCTATAAGGGGGAAGTAGGGTGGCCGTGAGGGTCCCATGAGATCGCTGAGCCCTGCACACAGTAGGTGCTTAGTGGTTGCAGTCATGTGACTGGCAGGCGTGGGCAGGGCAGGAGTGAGGAAGCCGGGGGGGCCCCCGAGCAGCTACCCACCACCTCTGCACCTGCCGAGGCTCGGCCGTGGGCCAAGGAGACCCTAACGGGCACCCTCTTGCCAGGAGTGAGAAATGGAACTCAGCCTCGCAGCCCGCAATCCCGCTGCCTCCTTCCCTCAGCAAGATGACAGCTGGGCCCACCCCGACTCTGAAGCCTCCAGGACTTCAGAGATTTGAAGATGCTCCACCCGGGGACCCGAGCTGGAGGGAGGGCTGGCAGAGGAAGAAGACAATGCTCTTACCCAGCACCTGCTGGTCTCTGTCAGGTAAGTTCTTTAGTCACAGCAACTGACCTACCTGTACACTGCGTGTCCACCTAAGACGAGCAAGCATGCATTTACTGAGCACGGACTACATGCCAGGCACCGTGCAGAATGCTTCCCAGGACCCTGTGAGCGGACATCATCGCAATCTCCATTTCAGGAAACCGAGAGGAGGCTCGGAGGCGAGGCTCCAGACCCCACCATGAGTAACGGTGGGGATTTGAACCCGGGGCTGGGTACTCCGGAGCCTTCACCCTTCACCTATACCCTTCACCCTGTGCTGTGTGGCCTCCCAACTCAGATGCCACTTCTGCGTTTCCTCTGAGACCCTGTGACTAGCCAGGCCTACACTTCCTGCTTCAGCCACCTGAGTCCCAACCATCCCCCCACCATGGGCCTCACCAAGTGGGTCCCTGTCTTAGTCCCCTTTCTCTGACCCACTCGAAGCAAGTGCTCAGGGCATGTTTGTCAAATGACACAACGAAATGCATCCAAAACAGCCTGGTGCAGAAGGGACTCTGTGACCCAGCCACTGTCACTTCTATGGGTGCAGCTGAAATCACACACCCTAGAAAAAGGCAGCTTTCTTGGCACTTGGAGGGGTCACACGTGGTCATGAAAATAACAACGACAAGCTTTCGTGTATGAGGCACCTACTATGAGCCCGTTGCTGTACTAGATGCTCAGACAGGTCTCAGGACTAAAGTCTCCTAACGGCCTTGTAAGACAAGACTTATTAATCCCACTTTATGAATAAGGACACTGAGGCACAGGCAGTGGGGAGCTGGGACTTGAACTCCCTGACGACAGAGACCCAGCTGCGCTGCCAGGTGCCATGGGGCAGTGAAGAGTCTGGGGGATGTGCTCACTAAAGATCCTGGCTCTGCCAACATGGGGCTGCTTCCCTCCATGGCGAGTGGTCACAGTCCCCAGCGCTCTCCACCCACCCCAAGGATGTTCCCCAGAGGCCACGCGGCCCAGCTCCACAGCCACTGGAAGCTCCCAGAGGATGCGGGTGACTTCCCAGCCACCATCGCTAAGACTCCCCTGCACATCTGCATATGCGATGACCCAGATTTGCATTTCCTGTCACAGCCCATTCGACCTAATTAGAGGAAAGCTCTGAGGAGGGGCCAGGTTACCCGGGCAGCAGCACAGGATGAGGGGGCTCAGGGGCCTCCGCTGCCCTTACAGGGGTTAGGACCGGGCCCTGTCCCCAGAGGGGCCTCTGCTCAGGTGGGGGTCATCGCGGGACACAGGGCTCCTGGGCGCAGCCGCCTGAGCCAGCAGAGTCCTGACCCCGATTCAACTCAGGGGCTCGGAGTAGAGAAAAGCTGAACTGAGCTCTTGCCCCCGAAGGCCAGGCCTCTCCCTGCCGCCACCCACCTCCTGGCTGGGCCCTGGCAAGTTCCGCTCTTGTTCCTGCATCCGAGAGAGGTCATCCATGATGGGGGCTGTTAGAAACACCAGCCCAGGATTTCCCGGAGGATTCCAGGAGAAGAGGGTCTGGGGAGCTCTAAACTGCTGGGCAAACGCGGGGCTGGCCCCGAACAACTCCCCTGATGGTGGCTCCAACACGTGCTCC
Organism: Hyperoodon ampullatus; assembly: GCF_949752795.1. Taxonomy (NCBI): domain Eukaryota; kingdom Metazoa; phylum Chordata; class Mammalia; order Artiodactyla; family Ziphiidae; genus Hyperoodon; species Hyperoodon ampullatus. The sequence continues at coordinate 11,145,687 of NC_136919.1, forward strand.
TGACGGCCTTTCTGAAAATGGCCCATGTAATGCTTACTGTCCCCTGTTACGTCTGGGACTCCACGCTGCCTCCCGGGGAAAGTAAACACAATCCCTGGGCCCAGGATGGCAGAGAGGTGACGGCCACTCTGGCTCTGTCAGTTGAGACACTGACACCGGGGCCTGGAGGCCTGGGTTCAAGTCCTCGCTCTGCCACTTCCCGGTGAGCCCTCTGGGCCTCGGTTTCCTCATCTGGCCAACTGAGATAATCAGCGCCCCCTCCAGAGGGTTGTTGGGGGTTAAATAACTTAGAGTGAACACTTAGAAGAGGGCCCAGCACTTAGGAAATGCCGCATGTTTGTTGCTATTGTAACTATTGGGTTGGCAGTGTAGAATGTCTGGAGAACGGCAGCACCTATTTCCCAGGGGCTGGGGGTGAGCTGAGGCGGGGTGTGCCCGGCCCGGCAGGAGCCTGGCCCAGGGACCAAGCACAGGGAGCTGTCAGCTGTCACTATCATCACCCCCGTCCGCACCCCACCAAGGGTCTGTGCCGGGCATATTTCTAGCCCCAGGCTCTTTAGCTATAAAAACTAAAATGAATGTTTCTTCTTCTTCTTTTTTTTTTTTGGCTGCGCTGCGTGGCCTGTGGGATCTTAGTTCCCTGAAAAGGGTTCGAACCCAGGCCACAGCAGTGAAAGCGTGGGGTCCCAGCCACTGGACCACCGGGGAATTCCCTGAAATGAATTTTAAAATACAAGAATAAGATCAACGACATCGGGCTTCCCTGGTGGCGCAGTGGTTGAGAGTCCACCTGCTGATGCAGGGGACACGGGTTCGTGCCCCGGTCTGGGAAGATCCCACATGCCGCGGAGCGGCTGGGCCCGTGAGCCATGGCCGCTGAGCCTGCGCGTCCGGAGCCTGTGCTCCGCAACGGGAGAGGCCACAGCAGTGAGAGGCCCGCGTACCGCAAAAAAAAAAAAGATCAACGACATCCCATTTCCTTAACACCCCTGATGCTGGGTACCATGTTGGATGTTTAAAGTACACCATCTCACTTAGGTCTCCCCAGCCCCATTTCACGTATGAGGAAACTGAGGCTCAGAGGTCATTTACCCAACATCCTCTGGCTACAGGAAAGTGGTGAGGTGGATGTACCTGCAGCTTCTGACTTAACTGACCTCGTGCCAGTCACCCAGGGCCTGTGCCAGACAACAGGCTCGCCTCCCTTTCTAGGCTGCACTGTGGGCACCAGAGGCCATTTCTGACCTACTCATCCCCCTTCCCCAGGGTGGGAGCCCCTTAGTTCTCCCGAAAAGGTAGAAGAGATGGGGTGGAGGGGCAGGGAGGAGGTGGCAGTAGGCCTGGGGAGGACTCACGCTCTCAGAGAGGAGGAGCCTCTGGGAGCAACTCCCTGGGCAGCAGGAGGAATCTGTTGGGATCAGGAGTTAAGGACACGGCCGAGGTCCTGAGTCACCTCCAGCCCCAATCCTACCCTCCCAAGAAATGGGAGGACACGACCAGACATACAGCAGGGGGAGGGAGTGTCTTGGACCACCCCAGAAAGCTCGGAGAGACCCAGCTCTCTTCCCCAAGTCAGATCAAATTAGGCCACAAATGCCCCCCACCCTGCGCTAATTTGAGTTAAAAATGTTTGAACCACAATAAGCCTCAGCCATGGACAAATCCTTTTTTTTTTTTCAAACAGGAGCATAAAATTACATGTTAAAAGAATAAAAATGCATTCGCCCAATTAATTTTCTGAAATCTCATTAAAAAATTTAGCCTGACTAAGTCAGACTTCTGACCTGAATTTTAATCATCTTTACACTGGATGGGTCTTTTTTCCCTGATATTTGCAATGCATCATTAATTTTAAGGCAACCGTTTCTATGATTTTAAAAAGCACGCTTCATCAGAATGACATTTCCTGTAAACGAGTTTCACCTTTAAAGACATCTGACATCGTGTGCAGGGAACTTCTCATGGATGCGGTACATGTGTGTATAGCAATGTGCTTTAGATCCGTGTGGCACGAATGAAGGGTGCGACTTACAAAGAGTCCGTATTGTCAGACTCTTTACGAGGCCAGCCCCACTCAGCTCTTCACGATCTGGCTAATTCTGTCCCCGAAGCCAGTCTCCCCTCCTGCAGCCCTCGTGGCAAGAAAATGCTCTGCGGGGCCACAGGGCCTGGATCCACCCCTGGCTCTGGTCTCTGCCCCTCAACAGCAAAAAGGACACGTTACCACTCATCTCGGTTTCCTCCCCTGCAAAATGGAGCTCTGAATAAGGTCTCCTTCTCTTGAGTCGGTAGGGGGACGAAATCAGGTAACTGCCAGGCATCGTAATGTAGGTACAACCCCCACTGTGACTGTCTCGGCTTGGAAGTCTGTCTACACTCAGCTTTGTGCCATCAGCTCAGGGGAGTAGTGAGCAAGACGCCTGAACATGGGAGACGCCTGATGACAAAACCTAAGGTCATCTCAGTTGTGGTGGCTCTCCCAGGACGAGCCTCACTAACCAAGCTCAGAGAAAGCTGAGCTTAAACACATGGATGAGAGAATCTGGAACCAGCTCCAATGACTAACAAGCAAAGACTTGAAGGGAAACAAACCATAAAGAGCATCGGCCCCCATGCCAGCAGGCTGGCCACGTCCTCTACCTCCCTCTCCCGAATCCCTTCAGTTACCAAGGGCAGTTGGATTTTCCCCCTGGAAGTCTCTGGAGTCTTCCCTCCCTGTGTCGGGCCCATTTAAGGCCAAAGCATCATGTGACCTCCTATTTTCACCTAACTTGTGCCTCGGGGCCCCAGCTACCAGTGACCGAAAACCCAAGCCCCTTGTCAGTTTAAACCCCAAATGGGCTCCCCATTTGCTACAGATTCAATTCAATTCAAATGGCAGTGTGGATTCCAGGCCTTTCATAAACACCAGCTGTTACCTTTTCTAAACCCAGGTATTTAAATACTTATCCAACCTGACTGGTCCCGCACCTTCAGGTCTGGCTCTTTCCTCGTCTGGAACATCCTCCTCTCCCTGTTTTGCCCCAAACTCCTGATCATTGTCAGCCCACGTGTCATCTTCTTTCTAGAGAGAGCGTTCCTTGTCAACCCTGATGCCCCGGGCAGAACAAGCCACCCCATCCTCTGGGCTCCCCCTGCATCGGTCCATCCCTCCCTGGGAGCCTCACCTCTGCACCATCTTTATTTACTTATGTGTAGGGCTCGCCAGCAGACCCAAGGCAGAAACGAGACAAGCACTTGCTGAATTTACAACACTTAGCAAACACTTCTTGAATTTTAATGGCCGTTAATATTTGGTCATTAAATCTTATCTAACTATCATCATTGTTTTGGGAAAATTTTCATAAAGATTTTGGTGCAGTGCAGAACTAATGACAGCTGTCTCCATCCCCGGCAAAGTTATGCACATTCCTCTGTCTCTGAACAGTGCCGAATATAACTGAACTTGGCACGTCCCAAGCAGGTTTGCAAAGACTTTCCAGATGGAAGACACATTAGCCAGGGCTTTCTCAGACAAGAACACCTTTCTCCTTCTTGGAAATTCATGTGTTTCTTAGTGGGTCAGCTGAGCCCTGTGTTTCTTTCCTGATGAAAATGCTCTGAAGCAAATTGGTAAAATCATAAACCATGGGGGCATTTTAAGCTCTTTTTCTCAACTCCACTCATTCATTCATTAGAAACCTCAATAAAAGCGAGCATGTTCAGCTTTCCCAAGTATATATGAATTTCACATACGATTCAACCCAGTTCAGCAAACATATTTTCATAGGCTGACAGCACCCAGAGCTAGAAAGTTCCTTGAAATGAACAAACCACTAGCCTTGGACACAGATGGTTAACAAAAACCAGAGTTTGAGTATTCGCTAAATTGTTCTTTCTACACTGGGGGTATTTCCAGCCCTGGGCTCTTCAGCTGTGAAAACCAAAATGATTTTTAAAATATAAGAATAAGATCGGGCCTCCCTGGTGGCGCAGTGGTTGAGAGTCCGCCTGCCGATGCAGGGGATACGGGTTCGTGCCCCGGTCTGGGAGGATCCCATATGCCGCGGAGCGGCTGGGCCCGTGAGCCATGGCCGCTGAGCCTGCGCATCCGGAGCCTGTGCTCCGCAACGGGAGAGGCCACAACAGTGAGAGGCCCGTGTACCGCAAAAAAAAAAAAAAAAAAAAAAAAAAAAAGAATAAGATCAATGACATACCATTTCCTTAACACCAACAATGCTAGGTACTATGTTGGGTGTTTAAAATATACCATCTCACTTTCTTCATGGCCCCATTTTACAGAAGAGGAAACTGAGACTCAGAGAGGTCATTTACCCAATGTCACCTGGCTGGTGAGGGATGGAATTGGGAACCAAACCCAGACTGGTCCAGAGCACAGCATTCTGCCATCATGCAGCCCAGCTCTTTTCTCTCAGGGTGATTTCAGGGAAACAGCAGTGCCTCCTGCCATAAAGGAAAATGCCTGTGCCGTCACTTTGAGGTGTTTCTATGTCCTGAAAACAGGCAAGGTTCCAGCCGTGATCTCTCCCCAGACAGTGTTTAAATACCAGTGCTCTATGAGACGAGGAGAGAGAAAGCGCCTGACTGTTTTCATTCCAGCCCTGACCTGCAGCAGCCCCAGCGTCAATGCGGCTGTGACCCAGTTCTGCAGACCCGGCCAGATGCTGGCGAACCAGGGGCATCTTTCCCGCCAGCCGCTAGCCAACGCTGAGTAATCGTATCTAATTACACTTAACTATGTCATTATCCACTCCAACACGTGAGAGGGGACACCCAGAAGATGCCACTGCCACGGCAGCCCGCCACCTCCTCGCCTTGTTTGTGACATAATTACGGGACTCTCTGCTCTGCCAAATGAGGCTGTAATTAACCCTAATTGCTCAAAATGCAACTGGCTAATTCTGGGAGATTAATCAAGGGGGACTCAATTGTTAGTGAATGACTTAATATGACAAATTGCTACATTACCCGAGGAAGCCCCACTGCCCCCAGCCGTCGGGGACGTGTCCTGGTGGACCCTGGACCAGCAGTGTCTATGGGCTTCCCAGCTTTCTCCCCAAACTCCACCTAGGAAATGGGCCCCTGCATCCCAGCCAGGAACTGGAATGGGGAGGATGAATAGCATAGATGCCTCTGGACCCCCTGTGCGTGTGTGCGTGCACATACACAGTTTCTCCTACTTAACATGTCACCTCTGTGTGAATCTACAGATGTGCCCCTTCCCTTGGGCTGATGCAGCGTCACACCAGGAAGCACAGTTTGATGACAGCTCAGGCGCAGGAGAAGGATTTCAGACTCACCTGCCTCCTTGGCCAGGCACCTTTGGGCAGTGTAGAACCTGTACAACTGTACATGGCAACCCTGCCCAAGCAGGTCAAACACCAGTCCACCTGAAGTCCTCCAACAGGACTAGGCAGTTAGAAGCTCTGACAATCCTTCCATGGCTCAGGAAGGTGGCTGACTCTGAGTCTCCTCCTGACTTAGGTCTCACAGGCCTGGGACACAAGCCAACCCTGGACAATTACTTTTCATCATTCCAGGCTGCCCACAGGATGCTACAGCACCTGGCCCTGGCCAATCTGCCCAGCCAAGCTCTCTGTCCCCTCCAGTTCTTTGCAAGCTACTTCCTCCAGGAGGCCTCTCTGGTCCCCTAGTTCAGACCACGTTCCTTGCTGGAGTTCCACTGATGCCCCAGTTTCTTCTGCTTTCTTTCTTGTCTTTCTCTCCTGTGAGGCTGTGTGCTCCCTAAGACCAGACCTGGGTCTGTTCACACACGGCGCTGTCCTGGGTGGTGCACTCCATGAATCTGCAGTTCATGAACTTGGCAGGCGAAGCCCCACCCCAGAGCCTTCTGTCCAGGAAGGGAGGCAGACCCAGGAGCCAGTGCCCCAGCGGGTGCGATCACGGCCATGACCTAGTGCCTGTGCGCAGGTGTGGAGACAGCACAGAGCAGGGAGTGCCTTGGAACAAGAAGCCTCCCCAGAAGCAGCGGCATTTGGACTGAGGCCTGGAGGCGTCAAGGAGGGCACCCCAAACCCAGGGAACGGCATGTGCAAAGGCATGGGGCGTGCGAGCAGCTCACAACCCCAGAAGCCACTTTCCGAAAAGCTGCCAAAGGCTGCCTGGCTCTCCGAGAGGGTGGGGCCAGTGTAAGGAAACCAGCATCCCTGAAGCCCTGCGGGTCCTAGACAAAGAGGCTAAAGAGGGCCAGAACAGAACGCAGCTGAGACCAGAAAGGAGGCAGACCAGCTCAGAGCCAGGAAGCACTTTCCGACCCCAAGCGCACCCCGGCCACTCGCTTGCGCCCCTCACTCTCCTTGGGGCCTCCACGACTCCCTCTATGTCTGTCCTTCTAACCAGTGCTGATCCCTCTGAGATAAAGCTGTTCCATTCACATGGAAACCCCAGGGACAGGACCAGGGCCTGGCACCCCAGCCCAGAGTGTGGAACAGCGAGGCACCTGTGAGCGTTGCTGGCTGGGATGGAGGGCAGAATGGTTGGGGAGTGACTCTGCCCCCATCACTGGAAGCATTCCAGGTACCTGGGGGCTGCCCAGGGGCATCCTTCCGTGGCCGGGACAAAGAAGCCTCAGGGATCTGTGTTCCTCCAAGACTGTCCAGTGCACTGCAGATGAAGGAGGAGGGCTTACCTGTGGGTCGGGAGGGTGCGTGGGCCCCGGGGTGTGGCAGAGGTTGTTCGGGCTCCCTCCATGGGGCAGGTGGCTAGGCTGTCCTGCCATCCTGCATGCCAGCCTCACGAGGACACGGGCTGCAACAGAAAAGAAGGGCTTTCTTACACACAGGCCTGTGCACTTTCTCTTCTCGATGGCCCTCGGATCGAGAAAGTAATTTCACTTGTCCCATTTTACAGATGCGCAGACTGAGGTGCCAAGCTGTTAGGTAACTTGCCCTTGGTTATCCTGCTTGGAAGTGACAGAACTAGCTCGACGGCCCACGTGACACACCTCCCTCCATTACGCTGTCCCGACTAGGTTGCTAGGGCCAACCCCGTTGGAGAGAGGGGAACACAGATTCTGTGCAGGGAAAAGTCTAAAGGTGCCCCCACCATCCAGCAAGGGAGGCGCCAGATTCAATGCCACGTGTGCCAGACTCCAAAGCCTGTTCTTGCCCCGTCACTGTCCTCCGTGCCTCACCCCCATACAAACCCAGGTTGGCAGCCTAGTGGCCAGAAGAGAGAGGCCTTGAGTCAGACTGCAAGTAGCAGCTGCAGGAAGGACCCCACATGCCCGTCCTTGCTGGGACCTGGTGCACCAGACACTGGGAAGGCCGAGGCCACAGGTCCTACTCAAGTCCTGCACAAACCTCCAGGCAGGGGCAGAGCCCTCTGCACAGGGAGCAGCCCCCTCAACCTCCAGGGCTTGGGCTGCCACATCAGAGGCCCCCAGGAGAGTCAAGGATGCCACTCACCAGCTGCCATAGTAACTGCAGGAGCTGTCCTGATTAATTGCCCACCATGTGCCCAGGCCTGAGCTCAGGGCCATCTCAGTATCACTCCCAAGATCGCTTCCACTGCTGGTGTCACAGGCAGCCTCTGCTGGCCTCCCCAGCAGACCAGCACCTCCAGGGCAGGACCCAGGCTCAGGCACACGAAGACGCTGTATGGCTAGCGGTGCTCCTGGACGCAAGAGGGAAAGCGCTCCTCCCCGGAGGAAAGCCCTCCGTTCACCCACAAGCATTTCTACAACACCTAAACCTCGGTGTCCAGGGCCAGGCCTGGGCTCCCCCAGGATGCCTGGAAGACATGGGGTGCAGGGCGGGCATGTGGCGAGGGCCCCCTAATCAGGCTGCTGTTCCTTCCACCAGACCCCGCCCTGGCATTCCCACGGGCGCCTCTCACTTGACCCTCCCCAAACAGACCCCCAAAGGGCTGGCCAGGCTATCAGAGCAGCTTCGTCTATACCCTCTGGAGCGCTGGAGTCCCTAGGAATCAATGACCCGGGGGCGAGTGTGCAAGCCAGTTCCCCTGCCTCCGTTCAGGACGCTCTGGGGGTAAGTCACTCCAGAGACCCGAGCGGGATAGTGATTTGGTTTGAGATCACACCCTGCTTGTCTGCCTCCCCGACTCCCTCACGGTGTCCCCCCTACGGTCTCGTCTCAGGGTCTGCTTCTGGAGAGCCCAACCCAGGACATCGCCTTCCTCTCTAGACGGACTCTGCCTCTCGCCACCTGTAAGTCACCTGGTCATCTGCGCCCACAGCCATCCCCACTGGCCAAAGCCCAAGCTGATAGACGTCACCTGGTCCAGTGGGTGGGCAGGTCCTGCTGCGTGAACCGGGTGATCCGGGCAGTGGGAAAGGAACCCACACCAATGGGGCTGTTATGGTCAGTGCCGTTGAGATCTGGTCACAGATCACACTTCCTTCCTCCCCACTGTAGCTCTTTCTGGTAGTTGATGGGCCAGCCCTCCCAGGCTTAGAGATGTCTACGACACCTGTCAGAGTTTGGCCACCAAGCCCTGAATCGCCTGCTGAGCTGGACCTTCAGCCTCCCGCCTCTGCCCTTGAAGGCACCCCGAGCCTCTCTAGAACCTGCACACTGGCGCCCAGCACCCATCCTTCCTCTATGTCCTCAGGGCAGGCCCAGCTCCTCCCTCACACCCCTTTCTTCAGCATTTTGGGGGTAAAACTGCTCTCTAGCATACAAAGTAGATGGCAGAAAGCAAGGACACATGGAGCAGGGGCACGGTCTGCAGATGGCACCCGCCTCAGCCTAGCAGGGAGCCCCTGGTGGCTGAGAGCAACCCGTCAAACCCAGCCCGGCCTGTGCTGTTTCCTGCCTGTGCAATTGCCAGTTTTGATTCTCACGCAGGCATCTTATGTGCTTCATCCTAATGTGTACATATAAAGAGGTAGATCTCTTGCTGTCATCTCTTTGCTCTTATCTCAAAGGGGTGTCATGTGGAGGGTATTCAGGGGTGTGCCTGTACTTCTGAGGCCTCTCCCCAGCCCCATACTCCCACCTCTGCCCCAGCCCAGGCCTCGCCTCCGCCTGGACTCCTGGGTCTCCACCAGTGCCTGGTGCCCTTTCCACCAAGCCCTCCTCCTCCAGATGGGCCACCAAGGTGGCTTCCTGCAATGCAGATGGGGCCATAGCACCTCCCCACCATCTGCGCCCGAGCTGCCGCACTGGAGTGCACACACCCCGGGTGACACAGTGAGGACCTGGGTACGAAAAGCCCCAGGATAAACAGATAAACACAAGCAGCTTCCCAAGGCTGCGCTGTTACTCAGGAGGGAAATGTGTGCAGCAATAAACCGGATACAGAGGGAACAAAATGTAAAATGCGCATGAATTTTAAGATAAAACCGGAGACTCCTGCAGGCTCTGTAGCTGCTTCGGGCTGCAACCCCAGACCCCTCGGGGTGATATGTTCACCGTCCTCTGCCCTTAGGGAGACCTCCGGGGGAAGGCTGGAGGAGAACTGTCTTGAGCAAAAAGGTTCTGTCTTTATCTGAAAGGCACCTGTGGCCCAAAGACCAGGCCCACGCGTGACTGGCTCACCTGCCCACCTGCCCACAGACCACGCGGGCTGGAAACCATGGTGCATCCATCTCTGGCTCCAACGTCCCGCCTCACCCAGCCTCCTAGGGCCAGCAGGCCTGGGTTTGTATCTCGACCCTGTCACTCCCCAGCTGGGACCTTGGGCAAGTCACACTGGGCAGAGACCTAGGAGGTATTTGCGAATGTCATTCCCCACGTCCCCACGAGGCGATCTAGCATCTGCACCCAGAGGCGGTCTGCAGGCTCTCAGGAGCTCACCTTGCTCCTCACACAGGGCCCCAGGAGCAAAGTAAGGGGCCCTGGCCTCACCAGAAATAACAGTAATAATGATGGTAAGCCAACAACTGTGTGTCCTTATTATGCTGGGCCCTTTCTTTATACATTTCACCTCTGTTAGCCCATCTCACTAACACCACCTCCACGAGACAGCTTCTGTTACTGTTCCACTTTACAGATGAGGAAACTGAGGCACAGGGAGGTTGAGAGATTTGCCCAGATCACACGGATCACAGGTGGCGAAGCCAGGACTCAAACCTGTGATGGCACCTTTGCCCATAACCCCTGCACTGCACCCCTCACAGGCTCTTACCAGCAATACATCACTTCCTTTCCAGTGGCTCCCCAAGGAACAAGCCCCCTCCACTCAAGAATGGGGCAGTGCTGAGTGGGTAGGGGTGATCTCAGGGCCGGTGGGCCACGAGGAGCCATTCCCCCCACAGGGGGCCCAGAGCCCGCTCCCTTCGGGATGGCAGCGAGCAGATGCAGCACTGCTGTCCACACGCCTGGTGGGCCAACCCCCTGGGGTAAACTGCTGTGCCTAAGAGCAGTTCTGCCTGGAACCTAATAGAACCGGCTATACCTCATGTCCCCGTGAGGAGGAAGGGCCTTTGCTCCAGGAAAGGAGTCTGCAAGTCACAGCCCACCCTCGCACCCTGCCCCCCAGAGAGGGCCAGATAAAGGGCAAGGAGGCAGAGGGGGAAGGAAGGGGGAGGAGAGAGGGAGGAGGAGGGAGGAAGGAAGTGAAGGTTCTCTGAGGCGTCCAGTGGCCAGATCCCTTCCACTTAGCCGGGGCTGTTGACAGACCCATTTTACAGACGGGGAATCAGGCTCAGAGGGGGGAGACTCAAGGTCGTGTCGTGAGTAGGATACAGAGGGCAGATCTGAACCCAGCTCTGATTCCAATGCGCCTCCCAGGTCCAAGACAGCCACTGCCTCTTGAGGCTCTCCAGGGTGTTGGATTTCAGAGGATTTGTATTCAGTTTGTCTACACCCTGACAGAAACCCAACCCCTTTACCCTGGACATTCCTGCCAGAAACTCCTTCTTAGGGGGTTCAGATGCAGAAAGACCAAGGCAAAGGGATCTGAAGGGATGAGACACGGAGAGCAGGGAAAAGCCCGGGAAAAGCCCCTCCGTGCACAGGGCACCTCCTGTGCCCTGCGGCTCCTGCCAAGTTGCAGAACAATGGGGCCCAGGCTGCCAAGCCCAAGTCAGGGGCCAAAAATCCGTGGAATGTGAGACCTGGAGCCCCAGGCCACACGGAGCGCCACCTCAAAGAGGGCCTTTCTTCTGCCGGGAGCAAGAGCCCTGCATTTCCAGGGCGCTGGCGTGGCAGAGTCTGCTTCCCAACCTGGGTTCCACACATGTGCCTGTCTACTGGGCAGCCGGGGACTGGATGAGGATGAGCCCCAGGGTAAGGCCGAGGGTCTGTTTGGGAGCCTGACTTGCCTGGGTTCAAATCCTGGCCCAGCTTCCTTTAACCACGCAGTGTGTCAGTTTCCTCATCTGGAAAATGGGGCTAACAGTAAGATCTACCTTTCAGGGTCATTGAGAATTAAATGTGTTAACAGATGTAAACTCCTCAGGACAGAGCCTGGCACATGTGAAGGGCCCTCTGAGGCTTTAGCTGTTACCAGCGTCATGACCAACGACCATCCCTGGGCAGTGGAGGAGGAACTGACTCCATGTGACAGACACGGGAACTGGGGCTCAAAGAGGGGCAGGGACTTGCCCAGGGTCACACAGCTGGTAAAAGATAGAGCTGGGGCTGCTGGACCCCCAGATCATGCTCTGTCTACCACACTGCACGGCCTCTTTGGAATGGCTCTGGAGCAAATACCCTCCTCGTCACTTACGAGATCTGGGGCTGCCTTTGCAAAGCCCCCCGACATGCTCCTCCCACCCTGGCCTTCGGCAAGCCTCTTACTAACGTGGGGTGTGTCCCAGGGAGACGTGGGGGCTTGGGTTTAATCCAGGCACTTCCTGGAAGCGAGCGGCTCCCACACCAGGCTGGGCTCTGAGGCTTCCCGAGACGCCTTTCTGGCCACGACTTTCACCTGGGGCACTTGCTTCCCAATTTCTAAAACATCGTCTAGGGGAAAGTCACATTCCTCCTTTGTCTCCTGCCAGATACCACACTTCGTGGAGGCTGGTGGTTCACTGAGGCCTTACCCTCCCAGTAAAAGATGACCCAAGACACCACAAGGCTCAGGCCAAAGACCCAGCTTGGGGCAGGTTTGGGGGCCTGAGTGGATAGGGTCGTATGGGTGCAAGTATCTTTCTACACCTCACCTTGCCCCCCAGCCCTGAGGTGGAAGCAGCGAGTGTCTGCCTGCCCTTTTCTGCATGCTGTATGTGCATGTATGCGTGTACGGTCAGGCCACAAGGCTTTGAGCCCAGCCATGCTCTCGGTCTGTCCACTGGGGTAGGGGCGTCACTGCCCCTGGTTTGGGTGGGGCTGGTAAAGGCCCACGTGGCTCCCAGGCTGACAGGGAGAATCACAAAGACAACCTTGGAGACTCAGCTTCGGCTGGACGCCGGACCCTGTGCCGTTTCTCTGGGGAAGGCCCCTTTTCAGTCCTTCCTGCTCAATGAACAGCTTCACACGTTGTTTTCCCAAAGGAGGAAACCATCCTGGTGACCTCACACCCTCCTACACACACGGAATGAGTGACCCAACGCCAGTGCAGGCACCAGGGGCTATCTCTGTTTGTCCAGCAGGCTCCTGGCAACAGAAGCTTAGGATAGATGCCCACTGCTGGGGGCCTTCAGCCAGCCGGGAGAGAAGTGCCACAGACCAGTACAGCCCAGCACACCCCTACACAGATGGAGCTCTGAGGCCCAGCAGGAGACCGCGCAGCTCACAGGCTGGCCACCGGTGAGGTCAAGGCCGGACCAGCTTCAGCATCAGCCAACATCCACAGCAACACCTCCCCTGAGCTGAGTAATCTGACATCTCCCAAGAAACCCAAGCGGTGCCATCACCCCCCTTTTGCAGATGAGGAAACCAAGGCTCCAAGGGAAAACGTGACTTGCCAAAGTCAGTCCACACAGAGGAGAGAGCTACCATTTGAACCTGCTCCTCAGACCAGGGAGCCTGTGAGTAACGAGAGAAAGGGACGCCACCGACTTCGTGTCCCCAACACGAGGCCTGGGCAGTAAGGAACGCCCCACCCACGCAGACCGGCTGTAACGACAGCGCATCGCTAGCGGAGCCCGCACTGTGGGTGCGCCAGGCACGCGCCAAGGGCCGTGCACGCCTCGTTCCACCTCACAGCCACCCTAAGTGGGGGGCCGCTATAATCCATGTAGTGCAGAGGAGGAAATGAAAGTTCAGACTGGTTAAGCAACGGGCCCAAGGTCACACAGCAGGCAGTAGGCAGAACTGACACTTGAAACCACATCTGCCTGACTCCCGTAGTCCATACGTCCTCGGACAGTGAGGGACTGAGTGAACGAATGAATGAACGAATGAATTCTGGCCCAGAGGTGTGGCTCTGGCTACGGTGTCCTTCCCCCACCCCGGCCCCCCTTCCCTTCTGGTCTTGGGATAAGCAGACGTTGCCCATTCATCACTTGACAGGAAGCAGCTCGATCTGAGGCCAGAGTCACGGGGGCCTTGGGAGCTGGAGGGGATGAGCCACAGATGGCGTCTGGTTTCCTGACTGGGCCTGGGCGCCTCACCCCCCCACCCCCACCAAAGCCACACTTGCCACTCAGATTCCGCAGCTCCACGACCAGCAGGAGCCTGGCTTCTCTGAGACACGGGACCACGTGCAGCCCCGGGAAGGGCGGTGCAGCCTGTGCAGAGAGGTCCCTGAGCCCCCTCCTCAGGGCAGCGGGGCCTCTCACGGGGTGGGTCTGCAGAACCCGGAGGCCAGCGGCGGAGGGGCAATGCAGCACCCACCCAGCTCACCTCCCCGGCACCCTACCCCATCCTTTTCTTCCAGCTCCCCACTCCTCACCCACCGCCCACCCCCATCTCTCTCCAGCCTAGGGCCTCCCTCCAGAGCTCCAGACGCCAACCACCGAAAGTTCCAGGCACTGAACACTCACCTGCCCTTCCCTGGGTCTTCATCTCAGCGACGGGTCTCCTGTCTGCCCAGGAACCCGGCAGGAACGCGGGCTCCTCCTCCGGACGCCTCGCCCTCCCTCATAGCCCACACCTGGTCTTCATCCAGGGCTGCTGGTTCTTTCCCCAAACAAGTCTCCACTTACCCAGAGCCCCTGCCCTCTGCTGGCCTGGCCCCTTCTCGGTGGGCTCCCTGTAGTTGCCTCCTGCCTGATGACCTGACCTCCAGCCCACCAAAGGAGGGTCTCCCCTCCAAGACACAAATCCCAACCTGCTTCTCCCCACCCAAAACCTCGCAGAAAAAGGCCCACACGCCTGAGCAAGGCATCCCAAACTCTGTGCAGCTGGCGCTGGCCCGCCCTCCTTAAAGCCTACCCCGCCCCAGGCCCCTGCACGTGAGGGCCTCCCCTTCCCAACCACACAGCACCCTGGACCTTCCAGGCCCTTCCACACACCAGCCTCTGCCTGGAACCTATGACCTCTCACGGGGTAAAGTCTCCCTCCTGCGTCAGGACCAGGTCCTGGGTCGTAATCAGGCTCCGCACTTCTCGTGGAATCCTGGGAAAGTCCCGCCCCCTACCTCATCCATAAAGAGGAAACAGCTGGACCCCGCAGGGTGGACGCAGTCGGGTGGTACCAAGCACCCTGCAATCTCCCAGTCAGTGGAGGGGGGCTCCTCCACCTTCCTGATGCCCCAAGCAAGAAACATCTGCCTCCACGCTCAGGATTCCCAAGGTCTCAGAGCAGGAAGAGATCACCAGGCAATTCAAAACACATCACACCCACACTGCAGGGCTTCCCTGAGCCTTTTTACAACTGAGGCGGCTCCAGATCACCTTTCACTTTCTCCTTCTCGGGTAATAAATCCCAATTCTGGACGAAAAAAAATGTAGGAGCTGTAAACATCTCTCAGTTCAAGGAGCAATGAGGCATTTGGTTTCTACCCAGGAGGGCCTTTGGCTCCAGGACCTGGTGAAGGAAGATCTGCTGAGTGCTTGCTCTGCACTAGGGAGCGACACGCAGCACCTCGGCACACTCCTCCGCAGTGTCTGCGCTGCCCTCTTACAGGTGAGGAAACGTAGGTGCCGAGAGGTTAAGCGACTTGCCAAGCCCTCGCCGCTGGTAAACGGCACGCACCCGTGTTAGAACCCAGATCTGACTCTCTCCGAAGTCTGGGTTTTAATCTCATCTGCCTGGGGACATCCTTGGAGACCACTATGGAGCTGGGGGAAGCTGGGGGGTCTCACTCTGCGAGGAGCCTCAGACCCCTTAGGTAGGTCCACCATCCCAAGGACCCCTGCCCTCCAGGGAAATGAACTTGCTCTTTCCTCAAGGCCTTGGCGGGCTCTGCCTCCCTTGCCTGGAATGAACTGCCTCCTGGCAAACCTGGATCCTCCTTCCAGGCCCAACCCAGGGCACCCACTCTAGGCAGCCTTCCTGGACTCCTCTAGTCAGTTACTCCCAGGTTCCACTGACCTGGTCTCTGTGCCATCACTGCCTGAACACGTCTTCTTCTCCCTCAAATGGAGATTTCCTCAAGGGCAGAGACCAAATCACTCTCCTTGTGGCCCCAGCAGGCCGCAGAGGGAGGGTGACCCAGTACGTAAACACCAGAAGCCAGGAGGGAGAAGCCTGGGGAGCGCAGAAGTTCCTCTTCTCCCATATCCTGTCTCAGACCAGGCTCCTGCCCTGCCAACCAACAGCCGAAGGGGGAAACCCAGCAGAGCAGCCCTCAGGCAGATGGAGGCTCAGGGTTTGTAAAAAGCTCGCCCCGGGCCCAGGAGGACATCCATAATGCCACCAGTGGCCTCTACACAGGGGAAGTTCTTCAACCCCTGGCCTCCCCTAATTTCGTCTCCTGCTCTCTTTTTAAGGTTTGAAAGGGTGGCTATTCCTGGCAAGAGAAACTTCTGTGGAGAACTCACTGCTCAGACATCAGGAAGGGGCCCAGGTAGCCAAAACCCACGCGGGAGACATAAGAATTCCTTTTCCTGCTTCCCTTGTAACCTCGGGAGTTCTGGCAAAGCCCGGGATCACCCAGCGTGAAACTTCGCCCCATTAACCTGGGCAGTGACAAAGGTCATGCCAGGCTGATGGCACTGGCCCACTGGCAGCTCCCACCAGGTGGGTGGTCAAGGGGGCAACGGTGGCAGAGGTGCAGCCAAGGTCAGGTGCTCTGTGAGCCCAGGCCCCGGAGGTCTCCAGGGTCTGCCTCCCTGTCACTTGCTAGGCATACCCTCAAGAGCAAAGACAGTAGCCCTAGGTGGCAGGGAAGGGTGAGGGGCTCCCCACAGCAGAGGCAGGACAAAGGCCGGTACCTTGCAAAGTGGCTTCTGAGAAGCTCCGGGGAAGGTCTTGGCTCAGGGTTGAAGTAGATGTGAGCACGGTACCGGGACCTCTGGGGATCTGGGTGGCCTCCCCGTGCCAGGGCTGGTGAAGGAGGAGAGGCCAGCCCTGTCTCCGTATGGGACTTCCCCTGCCCAAGACTCCCGTCCCCGGCCACTGCCAAAAGGAAACTCCCCCACCATGAGCTGCTCCAAAAATAGCTCTGGCTGCCACCTCTGTGGTGAAAGGAACTTGTCACTGCCACCAGGGAGCCCACTGCTCACCAGGGACTGGAATCTGATGGCAGTGGCCATGGGTCAGTCTTGGAGAGAGCGCAAGTGTGCCGGAAGCCAGGGGGCTTGGAACGCAATCACAGTCCACTCCGGGATTGCCCAGCCCTGCTCCCCCATTTTACCCTCCAGGAAACTGCGGCAGAAGGGCAAGAGACTGGCCCAGGGCCATGGGCACAGCAGTGGCAGTGCCTGGCCAGGACCCGGCCTCCTAAACCCACCCCATACCCACATGGTCAAAGGAACTTGCCCTGCAGGCTCTACCAACCCCTCACCCCCACCCCAGAACCCAGAACACTGACAGCAGACGCCGAGGTCCAACCAGCCTGGGAGGGATGAGGGGTCCTTCCCTCACCCACAGTGCTCCATTCCCACCCGCCCCCATGGGGGCCAGCCAACGCTAAGAATCATAAATGTTCTTGCTGTCCCTTTAAAAGCTTAACCCTTTCTAATCTCTCTTTTGTGAGCTGAACCAAAAATATTTGTTGCCTAAGAGATGAGAGCCTTGGTAGGCAGCAGCCCTGGGTTCAAGTCCTGGCTCTGGCGCGCCCCAGCTATATGGGCCCCAGAGTTCTCGCAGGTAAAACTGGGACACAAATAGTATGCATCGCCCCGGGCTGTGGAGGGCTCCATAACATCAGGGGCCTCAAAAGTGCTTAGCCCCAGGCCTGACCCAGAATAGAGCCCCAATCACTGGAGTTACCGTTGATTATTCATCCTTATTCTGGCCCCGTGCTCTCCCACACCAGGCTGTGGATCCAGGATCTGAGTGTTCCCACCTTCCCTTCCTTCTACGCATCCTTCCAGCTGCCATCTCCGTTGAGGGCCTGTGCTGACCATGAGTGACCCCAAGATCGCATGGATGGAAACCCCCTTGCTCTTACGGGGTCACAGGAGAGAACCCAGAAACACAGGGACAGATAACCACAAGCCAGAAAAGAGCATGAAAAGTGTCCCCAAGAAAAGGACTGAGAGACCCTCACTTCGTGACCCAGGCAAGATCACGGACAGCTTCTTACAAGAGCTGGAGTCTGGGGTAGCCTGGAAGAATAAGCGGGGTTAGCAGCAGAGGGTCGGGAATCCCAGCCGAGAACACAGTGGGGTCAAAGGCACGGAGGCTGGCGGGCCTGCGGGCATGTGGGAGAAGGCAGGGACGCCTCCAGGCCAGCCCCAGCCCTCCATCTCCGAAAAGAGCTCCCGTGGTCGGAACGTGCCTTCCTCTCCAGAACGAGAGCCAGCTCCACCCTGGGCAAACCCCCCCAACACACACCCCGCGCCCCAGCTGCAGCTCGACCGCCGGGACTGACGAGGGCATATGGCAGCTGAGGCCCCAGAGGACACACGGAGCCAGATCCCGGCACCGGGACTCGGCCACCTGCCAGCACACCTTCCCCGCCAGCCGGGCCCAACTGTCGGGCATATGCCAGGTGCCGGCCCCTGGGTGACTGCGCCCAGGCCCCGGCTCACAGGGCACCCCTGGAGGACCGTCCTCCACGACCCGGCGAGGTGGGCGGCATCAGCCTGCACACACAGCAGAGGCTCCAGACAGGCCGGTCAGGCCCCCAAGTTGGGCACTTTCTGCCTAACCATTGTTTTTCTTCTGCTTCTGGCCTCCTTTCTGCTGAGAGGAATTCCCTCCAGGGCTCCCATCTAGGACACGGTAGCACCCAGGGAAAACACAGATTCCTGGAGCCTTCCTCTTCCTCCTGGGCCAGGATGGCAAGAACCTTCCCGAAGTTTCCCTTGGCTCTGATCAGCCTCCATGCCCGTGGGCACACACGCACTGCCAGTCACTCCCTGCCTGTCCACCTGGGACACAGAAGAGAGGGTGGATCTGTGCTGAGGGGCACAGACAGGCTCCCAGTCCCATCAGTGCCCAGACTCTCAGGACCTCCTGGGTCACCGGGAGCCTCCAGCACGACCTCCATGCAGCTCAGAGCGGCTCGGTCTGTGGGTGACAGTGTCTCCTCCACCTAGTCCTGCCGCCCCACGTGGAGTTACGGGCCAGCACACTATCTCAGCTTCCAGGGCCACACCACAGTGGCCCTGGACCTTCCTGTGTCACATTCCCCACAGGATCCTCGTGGACCCCACATCGGGCCTGGGAAATTATGAGGTCATTTTTAACCCCTTGAGGGTGAATCCCGCTCTGAGCCACGGCATGTGGCATGGTGGCTCAGGACTCACAGGGTCTGGGACTCTCAAAGGGCCGCATGGCCTTGGGAAAGTCATGGCCTGTCTCTGGGTCTTGGTTTTGCCACCTACAACATGGGTGGGTCGGGCTCTGCAGTCTTGGGAGGGCTCTTCTTGTGCCGACACTTTTTATGAGGCTAATGGAGAATTTGCAACTCGCTGGCGTGCCCTGAAACTGAGCTCCAGGAGCCTGTTATCTAATCCTGTGCTCATGTCTGGGAGGAAAACCAGACCTTCTGGGTCTGGAATTGCTAAGGGACACTCTCTCTGACCTTGGAAGATTTTGTGAGCCTCCCAACCCCTGCACACTGCCCTCCCCACTCGCAACAAGCCACAGCCATATGGGGGGATGGCTCAGAGGCCTCCCAGCTCCCAGACACACAGCCATGGAAGTGGCGATGTGTACACAGTGGGGTCCACACACAGAGCACCCCTTAAGTGCCAGATGCAGGGCCAGATCCTTGAGGGGTGTTGGCAGCTCATGTGCTTACAAAATGACCCTGCAAGGCAGACAGTGCGTCCATTTGACAGATGAGGAAAGTGAGGCTAGTGAGGTCACGTGACTCGCTGGAGGTGTCCCAGCTGGACAGAGGCAGAGCCTGGATGGAAATGTAGGTCTGAGTCCTCGTGGTCGTGGGGGAACCAGACCCAAGTGCTTCACTGTGTTGCAGAATCAAAGTAGGGGCCATTGATTCCAACTTGGGCCAATCAAGGGGGCTGCAGGGAGGTAACGGCACTGGATCTGGGACCCAAGGGCCAGGAAGTGAGGTAAGGCAGCCCAGCACAGGCTCTGGAGTCTGACGTTCAAATCCTGCACTGCCTCTGTCCAGCCGCAGGAGCTCGGGTCAGGCCTGTAGCCATGTCTCTGCAGTTCCCTCCTCTGTAAACAGGGGGCTGTGTAGGACCGACCTCGTGGGGTTGGTTATGAGGACCGTGTGGAGGGTATGCCGGCGGAATGCCAGCAGCTCAGGACTATCAGGACTAGGTATACACAAGAGCTCAATCAATGTGGCTGTTGCTACTATTATGATTACCGTTATCACCATTAAAAACCAGTGCTGGGCTTCCCTGGTGGCGCAGTGGTTGAGAATCTGCCTGCCAATGCAGGGAACACAGGTTCGAGCCCTGGTCTGGGAAGATCCCACATGCCGCGGAGCAACTAGGCCCGTGAGCCACAACTACTGAGCCTGCACGTCTGGAGCCTGTGCTCCGCAACAAGAGAGGCTGCGATAGTGAGAGGCCCGCGCACCGCGATGAAGAGTGGCCCCCGCTCGCCGCAACTAGAGAAAGCCCTTGCACAGAAACGAAGACTCAACGCAGCCAAAAATAAATAAATAAATAATAAAAATAAAGGAATTCCCTTAAAAAAAAAACAAAAAAAACCAGTGCTCATTCAACAGCGATATCCCTGCAACAAATATTTCTGGCAACCCACTCTGCGAACCATTTGTCACAATAAGGCCGGTCCTCCTTCCCCAGGGGACCCCAGTCTCGTGGCCAACCAGGCCCCTGGGCCTGTGAATGTGGCAGGAGGGGCCCACGGCCTCTGGGGATCTCCCCCTTTCAGGGAGGATAGGAGAGGCCACACTGGCTCCTGCTGCATTCTCCCAGAAGCTGGAAGTGATGGCAAAGCATTTTACAAAGTTACCAGGACGATGAACCTGAGCCATCCCCCTCCCCCCACTGCCTCAATAAAATAAATCTTGGCCAGTGCTGGCTGGCGAGAGACACATATTTACATGACGATCGTGCCTCATGATCACAGGGCTCGTGATTCCAGCAAGCAGCGTGTGGCAGGGATGACAGTGGTCCTAGGAGACTCACTATTTTCCGGCGACTTTTATTGTCCATTATACCCCAGCGTTTACAGGGCTCTGCTCCGGGCCTGGCAGGAATATTGCACATGGTGGGGCTGGCAGGCCTTAATATTCCAGTCTCAGTGTTGCGGATCAGTTTTCGCATCTCATCCATGCCACCCCCCGAGTCTTTGTGTGATACTGAGACCCCAGGCAGCTCCAGGGGCCCTGGAGGGAGAGGGTTGAGGGGTCTAGAAGCACTGGTAGCCCCACCCAAGCCATCTGCTTGGTTCCAGTCTGCTGTCCCAGGCCAGCGGACACTGCTAATTCTGTGGCCCTCCTTGGGCATAGGAGGGGGCTGTACAAAGCAGAGGGGTGCACATGGAGCCGCGACTAATGGCTTGCGGGGGCTGCTTGCTAAATTCTCAGGGACTTTGTGAGACAGTTATCATGTTGGTTGCTTGCAATCAGGCACCGTAGGAATACTTACACCCTGGAAATTGGCAAATGCTACAAATCAAGGCTTTGTACAAATCCCTCTCCCTCCCACCCCGCCACCTCTCTGCCCAGGGACCTGTTTGTTAAACACCAGCATAGCCCAGGGAGGGGGTGACCCAGCAGGCCCTCGTGAGCACCTGGAAGGACACGCGGACTTAAGAGTCAGGTGTGAATCCTGACTTCCTCACATACCACTTGTGTGTGAACTTAGGTAAGTTACTTCACTTTCTGATCCTCAGATTTCTTATCTGTAAAAGGGTGACACACCTAAACTCCCAGGTTGTTGTGAGGATTACAGCACCTCATGGCAAGTTCCCTGGGTGATGCTTGATATATAGCAGGTGCTTAATAAATGATACCAACTGTCATTCAATAATGCAACACTTACTGAGCACCTACTCTGTACCAGACACTGTCTGAGTGATAGGGATACGGAAATGCCACAGGGAATGACAAATATCAAATCCTTCACATGTGGACAGTTCTTGATTGTCTGCAGAGGGATTGTTACCCACACCATCTTACGAAGCCTCATGACAACTCTGATAGGTGGGCACAGCAGGAATGGTGCCCAATTTTGAGATGAGGAAATGGGGGCTCAGGGCTGGGCATGACTTGCCCGAGGCCCCTGCCAGGGCCTATCAAGATAGGGCTCAGCTCCAAGTCCACTCCAGGCCCACCATGGCACCCATCTCTGAATTCCCAGGCCCAGCCGGGCTGGCCCCCCTGACGGTGCCAGGAGAACCCAGGGCAAGGGGACCCCGGGTCTAGGATCCTCAGTTCCAGTCTTGGCTCCAAGGCTTCCCTGCTCTGGGTCCTTCCCCTCCTGGGCCCTCAGCTCCCCGTCAGAAGGCTGAGAGGGCTGCGCTCAGGATGCTGTTGGCCCTGGTGGGTGAGGGTCTGCCTCTAGGCTTCCCGGCTTGGCCAAATGTCCCTCTGTCCCCCCAGAGCCAGGGAGGCCTTGGGCATATAAACATCTCCCGAGCCCCAGTCAGAGCCCAGGAGAGCCAGGGCCTCTTAAGCAGGAAGGAAGAGGGCCGTGAGCTGGGGCTCCCATCCCCCTATTCTGGGCTTGCCATCTCACCCTGCTGGCGGGGCGCACCCACCCATTTCACAGATGAGGAGACTGAAGCTCAGAGAGGGGTGGTGTCACCAGCCTGGGAGCAAGATTCATCTCCTAGGCTGGCAGCTTCCAGAGCTCGTGGCTGCAGTGCCCACCAAGCCCCTCGGTTCTGACACCTTGGGGGCCTGCAGATGAGACAGTCCTGGCCACCCAGCCTCAGCCCAGAGTGGTCGAGGAGCGTTTCGCTGAAACAGGAGAGCAAGAAAAGTACTGGCAACTCTGATGACTCAAATAACCTTTGAAACTAGGAGGTGGGCGGAAGTGGGCAGCATTTCTGATGGGTTTCACCTCACTTCCTAGAAGGATGCATCACCAGCTTTAGTTTAGTCAGCACTCACCCGACCGTCAACGCAGACCTGTGCTCTGGGCGGCACGTCTCAGCTCGCTTGTCTCCAAAGAAATTACAGGCTGGTAGGTGGGGGTCACCCAGCCTGTGTGTGGGGGGAACTCTTCTCATTTTACAGATGGGGAAACTGAGGCCCAGAAAGAGGGCGGGGGTTGGTTCAGGGATGCACAACAGGGACCTAAGTCTTCAAACTCCTTTGCCAAAAGGTTAATTTTTCTCTTTGGGGAGATAGAAAAGGAGACTCTCTAGAGCTTTCAAAGGGAAAAGGGAAGAAAAAAGAACTAGCAGCTGAAAGGAATTGCAACAAGGCCCCCAGCCAGCCCGAAGAGGTTTCCGAAATTCTGTACAGTCTGAATTCTTACCAGCTGAGGGGTCACGCGATTTCCTCTGCAGAAGGCAGAGTTGAAACAGTCTGACTGAGGGAGGGGGTCAGGGGGAGGAGAGGAATGTCCACAAGACTAGGAATCGTGAGTTTCCGTCTGGCTGCTCTGATGACTTTCTGGGTGACCACGGTCGAGTCCCTTGCCCTCTCCGGGCCTCAGTTTACCCTGATTTATTTACTATGCACCAAGCCTTGCTCTAATGCACTTAAGTGAGGTTAACCTACTTACCCCTTATATAACACAGCTGGGTTCGAAGCCAGCTAGCGTGGCTCCAGAACCCACACTCCAACCACTGAGCCACAAGGCCCTCCAGCCTGCAGCAGGCATATCTCCAGAGTCCTTCCTGCCCTCGGGGGCTTTGCCCATCTGTGGCTTGGATGCCGGCAGCAGGTTTCTAAAGACACTAAACCATTCTCCTTAAGTCGCCTGCTTCTCTGAGCTGCTACCTTATCCGTGAACTCTGATTCCTTCACTTTGTTCAGCAGCCTTTATAACTATTTTAGCTTGGGAGACCCTCGGGAAACTCCCAGGTCACGGCAGCCAACGACCCACCTCTTTGAGCCTCGCTGGGAGCCGAGAGTCCAAGCAGGAATGGACGACCCTGCTCTGATGTCCATTTTGGAGTTTTACACTCAGGTCGGCCTCTGGGACTGCAGGAGGGAGACTGCCATTCAGGCATCCAAGAAAGAGAGAAAAAAACATCTATTCATAGCCAGACAGAACCTGCTCTATGGAAATCACGCTACCGACGCGACAAGCAGCCCAGCTGTGCAAGAGATTCCCAAAGAGCCTGACCTGGGAACATCCACGTGGAAGGCTCAAAGGCTTGGGTGGTCACCAAGCTTATAAAATCTGCCTGGATGCTCAACCATGAAATTCCTGAGGGCATAAGGTTCTGACCCAAAACCTGGGCTTGTCTTCCAAAACAAAATTCTTCAGACAACGGACATTTTTTGGCTTCAACAAACAGACTGCTGATCTGTTTCACTCTGATCTCTAGAGTAAGGAACACTCATGGTGAGAACATGCTCCCACCCCATGCCACGCATTGTGCCACGTGTTTGGGTCCACCCGGTCATTCCCAAGGGTGGGTGTTACTATCTCCATTTTGCAGATGGGGAGACTGAGGCTCAGAGAGGTGCTGACTCCCACAGCTGGGAGACGGCAAAGGTGGGGTTTGAAATCTGGTGCCGGTCTGGAGCGTAGGGGGCTGGGGATGAATCCCAGTGGAGCCTGCTGTCTGCATCACGACGGGGAGCTCCAGCCAGACATAGAAGCACAGGGAGAGTTCTGTGGGGCGGGTGCATGCGGAGTCTCGGACCCTAGACGCACACAGGCTTCCCTCCACACGTGGGAAGAATCCCTGCAGAGGGACGGGTTGGGAGGGTTGGCCCAACAGCAATTAAAATCACCCCGTCGAGGCTGCCTCAGTCCCGCCTTTCCAAAGACACTGGAATCCACTAACTGGGAATGCTGAGCTGAGCACCCAGAAAATCTCCCACGCTGCGTTCGTATCATTGCATCAATGGCAGGTGATCATTAAACACACGTGCAGTCGCTGCCACGCCACTGTTTTATTCCCGGGAACGGGAGAAACCTTGAATCCACTCATCTGAGGTCTCACGTCTCACCAGAGACCTCAGAGAAAACCCCGAAGAATCCACCAGTCTACTTCCTATACTTGAAAGCAGGAAGACAGGAAACTGAGGCTCAGAGCAGAGAAGTGACGTGTCCAAGGACATCAAACCGTTTGTTCAATCGACCAACACATACTGGGACCAGTCTCCGTCCTCAGTGGGGTCCCTTGTTTAGAGAGAGACAGGAGTCTCATAAGCCGACACCTACAACCCCATGTGATGGCTGCTTTGTACACCCAGGGTGTGGAAACACAGGGAAAGCTCTGTGCAGTCCGCCTGTGGAGGCGGGGGTGTTTCCTCGTAATAGGAAGTTGCTCTGAGCTGAGGAGCAGGGGGAGGCCGCTCCCGGCAGAAGGCACGGCCTGTGCAAACGCCTGGAGGCTAGGCGAGCCCAGCATCAGCTGCCGGATAGAGGCGCTAAGGACAGCAGTGGCCTCAGGTCTGCAGAGGGGAGGGACCGAACATCTGCACACAGAGCTGGTAAGGGGTGCAAAGCCAGGGCCAGAACTCGGGTTTCCAACTCCCCTTCCAGGGCTCTTTTGCACACTCTGCCTCCTGTGGTACCAAATCTAGGTATGATTTTACTCAATGGGTTACGTGATGAATTAAAGCCCCAGTCACAGTTGAGCGGCATCCAGCCTCCACCTCTGCTACGTGCACACTGACCTCCCCACCCCTTCCCTGGTCATCCCAGGTAACTGTCCACGGACAGGAGGAAGGAAATGCCTACAGAGTCTCCCTCTCAAGAGACCCTGCTGGGGCCCTATCTCAGGAGGGCCATAAAGTTTACATTCTGGGCTCCAAGACACTCTCTCCTATTTGGTATTTATTGAGCATCGACTGTGTGCCAGCCTCCGTGCTGGCACGGAGGTGGTTACAACCTCTAACTCCCTCAGAGATCCCCTAATCCTGACATGGGCAGAAGTCCCTACTCCTGTCACCCAGGAGAGAAGAGGTGAGGCTCCGAGAGGCCTGGGACTTGCTTGCTCAAGATCACTGGGCCAGGAGGGGTCGGGCTGGGACGCTCCCCCGGAAACGTCTGGGTACAGGGCCTTTGCCAAAAGAGATAAGGGTCCCTGGGGAAATAGAAGAGCCTGGATCCCTCCTTCCCGCCCTGCAGGCTGCCCTTTACCCACAAAGCAGGCAGAGGCTGCACTGGCAGGCGCCACCCAAAAGGGCGGGGCACTGTCATGATGGGGAGGGGCCGCTCTTCCAGCTCAGGGAGCACAGCCAGGGTTGGCGGCTCACGCAGGGAGAGGAGAGGCTCTCGGCTCTAAGCTGCCCAGGCCGGTGCCACCGAAGGACTAAGTGCTTGTGGCCAGTGAGGCTAGGACGCAGAGTGCGGACACTGGGGTCAGCGACCCCCTGGCCGGGTCACCTCCCGAGTCTCTGAGTCTATTCAGAGGGGGTGACACGACCCGGCCCTGGCTATGGTGACAGCTCTCCCTCCCTGGACCGGGGTCCTTGTGCGCATCCGTCTCCTCTTTGGGAATGTTGGTGGGGCCCCTGGGTACCCTAGTTAACCCAAGCCAAATGGCTGCAGACACTCCGAAGTATTAAGGCTCAGCTACGCCCTATCCAGACAGGGCTGCCTCCTTACCCCTCAGGTCCCTGTACCAGGTTGAACAGCTTCCCTACAAAACTCACGTCTACCTGGAACCCGGAAATGTGGCCTTATCTGGAAATAGGGTCTTTGCAGATGGAATCAAATTAAGATAAGGTCATACAGGATTAGGGTGGCCTTAATCCAATGGCTGGCATCTTTAAAAGCAGAGGGAAACTTGAACTCAGAGACGCACAGGGAGAAGGCCATGTGACAACAGAGACAGAGATTGTAGCGATGTGTCTACAAGCCAGGGAACGCCAAGGACTGCTGGTAACCACCAGAAGCCAGGAGTGAGGCATGGAACAGACTGGCCCTCAGAGCCTCCAGGAGGAACCAACCCTGCCAACACCTTGATTTTGGACTTCTGGCCTCCAGGACTGTGAGAGGATACATTTCTGTTGTTTTAGCCCACCCCGTTTGTGCTGATTTGTTATGGCAGCCCTAGGAAACGAATACACTCCCCACCCCGGCCCACCAACCCCAGCACAGCTGGCTTTCACGTGCAGCCGCAGTTTCCCAGGTTCTCCAAGCACTGCAGACTTATCAAAGACTTCCTCAGCCTCAACTTCTGTTTTGGGTGCTGCAGAGGAAGTAAATCAGTGGTTCCCAGGTCTGGGGATTTCATAGGCCTGTAAAGTGTCCCCAAATTCTGAAGACAGACATAAGGTTGCCAACGTTTTCTGACATCTAAATACAATTTCTATCTGTGATCACCATCCTGCATAAAAGAAGGACACCCGACACAAGAAAGTAGCTGATGCCAGGCCTGTCCTTAAGTTTTCTCATGGCACCATGGATCAGCGAGAATGTCACACAGTTTGGGAACCAAACTCCAGCCGCTGTGCCCTGCTGGGTGACCTTTTTCAATCCTCGCCAAGGAGAAGGGAGGCTAGCCTCCTCCACTCTCCTCTGAGTACAAAACGGAGGTTTTCTCCATCTCAGAAACTTGACAAGTATATTCCAGTTAACCTGTGGGTAACTCCAGTTAATCCCCTCTGAGGACTGGGTGATCTCCCAGCCCGAGGGAGGCATTCCAGGCCAGTCAATGAGAGAGGATCAAGAGGAAAAGAAAATAAAAAGGAAAAGGAGGCGGGAGAGGGAGAGAGAAGCACTGGCTCTTCTTGTGAAAAGAAAATCAAATTGTGAAATTATGCAACAAGCAGACATCACGGTCCGCATGACTCCAGCCCTCTTCAAAGACACCTCGTAAACCCACGCCCGGCCTCGGAGGGAGAGGCCAGATGCCTGGCGCTGTGGGGAGGAGCTTTCGAAACATCTGGCCCTGGCGGCCTGATGACCCAATGGAAGCCAGTCACCCTGTGCTCCGTGACCGCTGCACCCGTGTCTGCCTCGTGGTGACCAGAGGTGTGCCGGCAGAGCCGCCGGGGATAAAAAAGCTGTCTGAGTTCAAGGAATGTTTCTTTTCCAGTAACTCGAGAGTGCTAATCCCATCTCAGAGATGCCCCCCAACACTGGGGAAACTCTGGCCTGGCCGTGCCGGGGTGGCCTCACCGGGACAGTCTCAAGAACCTCAGATGATAAGGCCGGACGCCCTCGCCTTCCAGGGCTGGAGTCCATCTCCCCCTCCCTCCCCTTCTGCACGCCCAGGCCAGGGGCAGGGTGGGCCCCAGTTCTCAGGAAGCCAGGAAACACACTCTTTTCTGGGCTAAATGCCCAGATTCCTTGAGCAGTCATAGGACACGCTTTTTCTGAGCTGATCCAAAGCCACAGGCACGGACTGGAAGCTTCTTTGGGCGGCATGAACCTGCAGGGACCCAGGCGCACCTGGAATTCCAGGCTGAAGGCCGGTCAGCGAGAGAGGCCCCAGCTAGCCCCGGACGGGCAGGGGCTCCATCCTTCCCTGGTGGGTGACTGAGGGCACAGAGCTGTGCTCTTGTGGGCCTCTGTTTCCTTTCCAAGAAAACGAGGTTCCTTCATTCCGTCATCATTTGCCAGGCTTTTCTTGAGAGGCTCGTGGAGCCAAGCACTGTCTGCAGCACAAGGCAGAGGGGGCCTTGTCCCTCCAGAGGTGTGTGGTCAAGAGGTGGATCCAGACATGGCAGCAAACAGACACGGTCATTTCTGACACAATAAGTGCTACGAGGGAAATGCAGCTGAGGAGTGGGCCGGCGGGTACAAATAAGGCTTCACGGGGTCGCTGGGACAATGAAATCAGATGGTGCGGCAAATTGCTTGGCAAATAATCAGCACTCAACAGATAAGTGGGGTGCTCCCTTCCTCCCACCGCACAGGTGGGGCAACTGAAGCCAGAAAGAGAAGGGCTGGAGCAGGCTGTCTAAGGACTGGGGTGCCTTGGGGGCCTTACTGCCTCACATTTCCCGGGCAGCCAAGAGAGGCCCCACCGGCCCCACCTGACCCTGCTGGACTCCCTGCTTTTTCTTGGTGGGAAAGCCTCTGATATCGTGCCCCAGGCCAGACCACTGAAAAAGTCTATCCTTCTAAATCATCACGCCCCCGGCCAGCCCACAACAACCACCCGTTCTCCACCAGCAAGACTGTTCCAGCAGGTGAATGTCCTCCCTGAATTTAAATCTGGGGTCCTTCGCCTATTTGCTAGGAAATCTTGGCCAACTTTCATCACCTCTCTGAGCCTCACTTTTCATGATCTGAAAACGGGGAGCCCTCCCTAAAAAGCTTGCTTGACATGTTCAATAAGATCGTGGAAGCAAAGTGCCCAGGGTGTGCCTGGCACACAGGAGGCCCACCTGCCCTGCCTCCACCGGCACCAAGGGAAGGGGGAGTGTGGACCTGGTCTGGGCCGCCGGGTCCAGCCCTAGGGGAGCTTGGCATCAGGAGGGAAAGGCTAAGTAGAGGGGCTGGCGCTCTAACCGGAGTGGAGGGTCAGATGCGTGTGAAGACCAGCCCCGCGCCTTCTTTGCCGGGTGTCTTGGCCACGATCC
This sequence comes from Hyperoodon ampullatus, assembly GCF_949752795.1. Taxonomy (NCBI): domain Eukaryota; kingdom Metazoa; phylum Chordata; class Mammalia; order Artiodactyla; family Ziphiidae; genus Hyperoodon; species Hyperoodon ampullatus. The sequence continues at coordinate 11,174,676 of NC_136919.1, forward strand.
TCACCTCTCTGAGTCTCAGTCTCCCCGGCAGAAAAATGGGTTCTGGTGATGATGAAACGAGACCTCACCCAGGTATGTGAAGACACCCAGGCAGTATCTGGCACATTAGTCCGCTCGCCCTCATTCATCCATTCTAAAATGTCTGGTTGCATCCCAAGTGGGTGTTGGACCCTGTGGGGGGCCAGGGTGGGAGGGGTGCGGCCCAGCCCCTTGTTGGTGGGCAGACCCGTCTCCTCCAGAACCACCCTGGCTGTGAGAGGGGGCACAAAGGGGCTCCTGGGCTAAGCTAGGCTCACCCTCTGTGGGATACGATGACCGGACAGATCCTGGGAACAGCCGGCTGCCCCCCTGGGTGCCAATGACCCCATAACACGGCCTCACACCAAACCTGACACTGTGGGCCCCTCGCTGCGTGCCACACAACAGCTGTAAGACAGGCCAACGACCGGGAAGGCCAGGGGAACCTCTGACCCCAGCCCGCTCCCCCCAACACTCCGCAACAACGTGCCACAGACAAACATGAAAGCTCAGAGCTGCTCGTCTGAACAGCTTCCCTTCCGACTCCTCCAGACCAACCAACCAACCAATCAGTCGATCGATAAGGCGAGAATCGGAATTCAATCATGGTGACAATACAATGGGCTCCCCGGGAAGCGAGTCAGAAAACCGGGGCTCTTGCAGATTAATGAGACTGCCTGGAAATCGGGGAAAATAAATGTATTCCCCGGGGCGGACGCACTCCCATTAACTCCGGCTTCTCATCCCAAGAAAACAACAAGCAGAAATTCAGATTTAGGGAAAATAACACATCCCTGGCACTTTTTTTTCCCTTCGCAAAGCGGCTACTGTGAGCTTTACATATTTTATCATTTATTCGCACGTTGTCCCCAGCAAGTTGGTAGGCGCCGGCCTTGTTTTTCACAAGAAAGCTGCGAGGGAGGCTGAGGATGTGGAGGTGAGGGGCCTCCCACCCCGACACCCAGCTGACAAAGGGCTGGGGCGGTGGGTGGGAGAAAGCCAAAGGTTCTTTTTGGGTGGCATTTCAGCCTCAGGCAGCTGAGAGGCTCTGGGGGAGTCCACAACGACAACCACACCAGCCTCCCGGACTGAACACTCTCCATAACACCAAACTGTTCGCCACACACGCCACCAAAAACGCCATCCTGGCCACACCTCCCTCCCTTATCAACCTTCAAGGCTTCCAGATAGTCATCACTCTAGAGCGCAGCATCCAAGGCCTCCTTCCTCTTGACCTCAATCCCAGCTGACACCGGTGACACCGGATGACACCGGTCATCCACCACATCAGCTCCACAGAGCCTCTTACTGTTTCCTGCAACTCACTGCTTCACACCTCTGCCCCCTGCACATCCTGTGCCCTCCACCTAGCTCCCCCCTCCCCCCACCTGGCTAACCCCTACTGATCCCTCAGGTGCTTCCAGGGGAGACAGATCTGGGTTCAACTCCTTGCTGTGTGATCTTGGATAAGCCACTTCACGTCTCTGGGCCTTGAGTTTACTTATAAAATGAAGCCCTAGGGGACTTCCCCGGTGGTCCAGTGGTTAAGAATCCACCCTTCCACTGCAGGGGGTGTGGGTTCGATCCCTGGTCAGGGAACTAAGATCCCACATGCCGCTCGGCCAAAAAAAAAAAAAAAAAAATGAAGCCCTGTAAAGGTGAAAACTAGAAGATGATGGCACATGTAAACCCCTGATGGATGCTCTGTTAAAAAGGAAATAATAGCAGTAGGAGGACGAGTTGTTTAAAAAAGATAGCTGATAATTCTATATAAATAATTCCATACTGTTAAGAGAAAAGAGCTGGCAGTTGTGGAGGAGGCACCGGGCATGGGGCATGGAGGCTCCACCCCAGCCAGGCCTTTCCCCTCTGAACACACCCCAGCCACACACAAGTCCCCTGCTCACAATGAGCCACTGGGGAGTCAACAGCCCCTTCAGTCTCTTGCAGGAATTCCTTGTTGCTTCCTGATTCTTCTTGTTCCCCCCCTCACTCTTAGTCTGATCCTATGCGCCTTGGCCTCACTCCATCCCCACCCCCACCCCAAGTCCAGGCATCAAGTCAAAGGGCAAAGAGCTCATCACCCCTTCTTTACTGATGAGGACACTGAGACGGGCCCGTCAGGAATCACTCCCGACGTCCTGAAGCAGTTTAAGCCACAGCGGAATATTCTTTCAACCTGCAGCCTCGACTTCGCTCCCTGACACAGGGGTCTCCAGGTAGGAGCCCAGACTGCCGACACTGGGCCCCTCCTCATCTCTGCTCCAGGCTGCTCATCTCTCCCCCACTCACCCAGGCCAGCCCCCATCCCCTCTCATCCACCCTGACACCTGCAGCGCCCTCCCACACCACCACCCCCAGCTTCCACACAGGCCACACATGTGCTTCAGGGAGCCACTCCCCAACTCAAGACCCTTCCAAACACCCATCACCCATAGGATCAAACTCTGGATCATCATAGGATCATAGAATCATCACCCATAGGATCAAAACCTGGATCATCACAGGATCATAGGATCATCACCCATAGGATCAAACCCTGGATCATCACAGGATCATAGAATCATCACCCATAGGATCAAACCCTGGATCACCACTGGATCACAGGATCATCACCCATAGCATCAAACTCTTAAGGAATCACCTGTAGCAGTCCCATAAGGTGTGTGAGTCATGATATTCCTCCCCTTGGAACAGGTTCTATCCCTCCAGCCAACCCATTTGCCCCCAACAGAGGCCTGGGCTTTGGACACAGTGTCTAAGTCTCCGAGGTTCAGCTGTCTCCATGATAACGACGCCTGAGGAACAAACAGAGGGTGCATCACTCCTTCCCCCTCATCACTGTCACCAAGGCCTTCACGGGGCCAGGCCCTGGGCTGGGCCTTGGGACCACAGAGGAAAGTTGGCTTGTCCCAGCCCTGGAGAGGCTCCAAGTCCAGGGGACTGACCCATCAGTGGGCCCAAGGGATAGGGGCACGCCAAGAGGGTAAGCACAGGGGGCTGTGGGGCTCAAAGCAGAGTCCTAAGTAGTATCCTGAGGTCAGAGGAGACTCCAGGAGGTGGTGAGGTTTGAGAAGCAAGAGGAAAGGCATTACAGCCCAAGAGAGCCTCGAGTTCAGCACAGCACAGGGATGGGGCCCGTCTGGTGGAGAAGGGGTGCAGCTGGCCTGGACATTTCTGAATGCCAATCTGCCCACCTATGGGCTCTGGGTTCCCTGATTGTTACCTCCTTGGCCACCCCTCACCACAGTCCCATGAGGAACTTCATTTCAAAGACGAAGAAACTGAGGCTTGGAAAGGTTATTTATTCAAAGGCAGCCAGCAAATTAGTGACATGGAGGGGAGGGTCTTGGTTTAAATATGTGGGCACCTAAATCTCACCCCTAGAAGTTTAAATATGTGTTTTTAAAAACATTCACTATAGGGCTTCCCTGGTGGCGCAGTGGTTGAGAGTCCGCCTGCCGATGCAGGGGATGCGGGTTCGTGCCCCGGTCTGGGAGGATCCCACGTGCCGCGGAGTGGCTGGGCCCGTGAGCCATGGCCGCTGAGCCTGCGCGTCCGGAGCCTGTGCTCTGCAGCGGGAGTGGCCACAGCAGTGAGAGGCCCGCGTACCGCAAAAAACAAACAAACAAACAAACAAAAAAACATTCACTATAAGAGAATCCCAATTAACAGTTCTTTCAGAGATGGCAGAGCCTTCATCTTTCCTTCCTTCCGGTATTTGTGGAATTCCCAGCGTGTGTCGGGCACACAGTCTCGCCCTCCCCAAGTTTACAATGTGATGAAGCACACAACTAACTCATAATGAGAACAATGACCCCTGGGGTCAGAGCTCAGGTTAAGAATTGTATTAGAGCTTCCCTGGTGGCGCAGTGGTTGAGACACACGGGTTCGTGCCCCGGTCCGGGAGGATCCCACATGCCGTGGAGCGGCTGGGCCCGTGAGCCATGGCTGCTGAGCCTGTGTGTCCGGAGCCTGTGCTCTGCAATGGGAGAGGCCACAACAGTGAGAGGCCTGCGTACCGCAAAAAAAAAAAAAAAGAATTGTATTAACTTGAGTCTGGTCCCTCTCAGACCTCCTCTCTTCATTCTTGTGCACACAGCAGACATTGCTAATCAATCCCAAAGCCTTCTCAACATGTCCTCTCAGGCAGCCATTACCAATCTATCAGAACTGGCACTGGAGGTGACAATTATTGCCACCCCTGTTGCCAAGGGGCACACAGGACGTTAGGCAGAGTGAGTAGAGAAAGTCCCTCCCCACTTCCCTCCTCCATTCTCAGGGGCCCAGATGCCTGAACTCCCACCATCAGATAGTGGTCAGCACTGCCCTCAGCCAGTATCATTGTATAACAGCAAAGACCCCTAGAGGCTGGCTCAGTCGTGTGGAATCAGGGGCTGAAGCAGGCGCAGGCTGGTGATGGGCATCTGCACTTGGGAGTCCTCGCTCTGCTACTTCTATCACCTCTTGGAGGGGCACAGCTGTTCTCCAGAGGGCGGCCCGGGAAAATGAACAACCCCCAGAGCTACCACGTATGAAATACATGATCTGAAGCAAGTTTCTGAGCTTCTGTTTCATCTGAAAATGGAGCCAATGACACCCATTTCCCATGACATACCCAAAGCGGCTGGCACAGGGTCAGGCATATGTGACGACCCCATAACTGCTGGGTCCCCCTCCTTCCCTTCCTCTGAACTCAAGGTGTGGGTTCAGGGTGACAAGCCCTTTCCTTATGCGTTGGGGGTAGGAGCCGTCCAGGTCCTGTCCACTCTCCTCCGAGAGGTGTCCCAGTGTGGCCTGCTGCCCCCTTCCTCCTTGGCCCAGTTTCTTAGGACCCAAGGAACCATCCATTTGTAAGAGTTTGGTTTCTCTCTCTCTCCTTTTTTCTTTCCTTTCCCCTCTAAGCAGAACTGCTTGGCGGCTGCTCCTGACTCTGTCCCCAAGGCAGTTCCTAAGGGCCCATGTTGTCCCGCAGAAGTGATGGCGGTAATTCCGTTAATGGGAAGCAAGACGAATGGTACCTGGTGCCCAAAGTGTACGAAGCGAGCCGGAATTGGAGGAAAGTGTTGCCAGAACACACCCTCCTTTGGGGCCTTATTAGGTCTTGAAAGAGCTGCTGCACTCTCTAAAACCTGCTTTTGCCAGCAGAAGCTTCATTTTACAAATATACAACAACACAAAAACCCGTAAATGGGAAGAAAACCCTGAAGATTACTCTCCCTTGCTGCAGCGAGGCGGCGAGCTGCCACTCAGAGCTGAAGTCTTTAGCCTCGTCGACTCTGGGTTTAAATAAATGGGACTGAATGCCAGCTCACCATTTTGTGAACACAGAACACGGATGTTTCTTTGCCGTTTAAGGGCTGTTTGCCCATGGTGGGATGGGACAGCTTTGGGAAGCTTTTCTTTTAAAAGGCTTGTTTGTCCCAGATGCTATAAAACCCTATGGCCCTTTCATCAGTCCCAGGAGGAATCCCTGACACAGCTCTCTTCCCCCAAGTCACACCCCCAGGCCCTCATAACACACCATCATCTCTCCCGGCTTCTCCTGCCCTGAGAATCAGTGGCATCTCAAAAGCAACTTCACTGCAGAAGGGGCGTCCGTTTCCACAATGACCCAAAGGGCTCACCCCTCCCAGTTGGGGGTCAAGCTGCCAAATTGTTTCGGGGGCTTCAGTGTGTCCAAATGCAAAATGTGGGTGGAGGCTGAAGCTGGGACGGACATAGCCAAGGCAAGTGACAGGCAGAGCAAGTGGACATGAAGTCAGGCTGCCCGGGGCTGTGTGACCTTGGCGAGCCGTGGAACTCCTCTAGGCCTCGGCCTCCTCATCCATAACACAGGGCTAACCCCACCCATCTCCCAGCCCTGGAACAAGGAGTAAATGCAATCCCAGCTCAGTGGGAAATGGTCACTTCCCAGGCCACTCTAAGCACTGATGGTCTTTCTGTTCTCAGCACACCCTCCCATAGCACCCAGACACATAGTAGGCCATTCACACTAGAGCAGACTGGTTTAGGGCATGTGCTCTGAGAGCCAAAGGCCTGGGTTCAAATCCTGGCTCAGCCACAGACACCCCGTGTGTCCTTGGGCAAAGAACTCAGCCTCCCTTCCCTCGTCTGTAAAATGGGACTAATGGAACCTGCATCACAGGGTCACTGAGGGGAGTCAGTGCCATAATACATGGCCAGGGCCTTCCTGGGGTGGCCCCGGGGGCCAGCAGCCCTGAGAGGGAGTGGTTGAGAGTCCTGGGGGAGCCTGAGGAAAACTCCCACCTCCTAACAGGGAAAACCACTTTCTCAAATACATTGGAGGCAAAGCAACCCAACGAGGCCATCTCGGGGCCCCCTGGGAGAGCCGGGACCTTGAACAACAGGCAGCATGTTAAATCCCCAACGACAACCTTCCCAGGGAGTTAAGAGACTTCGGGGAGCCTCACTCCATGAGGCAGATTGGGGACACCAAGCCGCCCCACATCACAGCCCCTGGTCATCTGTCTCTAACACCTGGACCAGTGACACTGAACCTACTTCCCCATTTCTTGTTTCCGGTTGGTCTCCCCACAGGAGTGCCAGCTCCATTCTGTCTCTTTTGTTCATTATGGATCAGTGGGATCAATGAATGACCAAGCAAAGCAAGGAAGGGATGAACTCCCTGGGGAGGGCGGTTCTGGGCTGAGTGATTTCCAGCGTGTCCCAGCGTGGAGAGGCGTTCCTGAGTGTCACAGGTGCCACCACGCTGCAGTCCTCGCCCCACAGGGTCATGAATTATCAATACGATAATGGCCACCCACTGCTGAATGCCTATTATGTACACGCTTACCTCACTGGATCATGAAAACTCCCCCAGAGACAGGAACTGAAATTACCCCTTGCTTTGCAATAAGAAAACTGAGGCCCCAGTGCGAAGAGACAAGCTAAGGAGACACAGTGAGCGAGAGGCAGAAGTGTGACTTGCATCCAGGTGTGTCTGACCCACCATCTCCCTCCTTCCTCTCTGATCCGAAGAGTAGCCCCAGGGCTGGCTGGATCTTGGAGGAGGAAAGCTGGAGTTGGAGCCTCGGGACCGCTCCCTGCCAAGAAGGGTGACTGCCCAGAGGCAGGAGCCGGCAGACAGCAGAGGCTGCGGTCCAGCTCCCTTCCCATTCCACGCACACGCAGCGGTGGGGGAAGTGGCTCAGCTCGGCAGTAACCCCAGCCATCCAGCCACGCCTGGGAGTCTTTGAAGAGCAGTGGCTTTGGGGATCACCCGGGCCTGGGTTCAAATTTCAGTTTTCCAACCATGTGGCTTATGGCTTTGGACCGATGGCTTCATTCTCTGAATTTCAGGTATCCTCATCTGGAAAATGGGGTCAGTCTAAAATTGTTGCAAGGGTTAACCAAGGGAACACAGGTAAAGCACTTGGTCAGATCGCTGGTGCAGAGTAGGTACTAAATGATAAGCATTAGTTAACTTTCCCAAGGCTCCCTCATCCATGTTTTTGGGAATGGCCAGACATGTACATCCTGTGGCTGCCTGGCTCCCCAGTTCCAGGGCTGGGAACAGCGTGGGTGGCTGGTGGAATCCGAGTGCCCAGCCCTCTCTGATCTCCAGGGCACCACCTGCTTGGCGTTGTTCCCGAGGAAACAGGTCAGCAACCTTATCATTCAATTTCTGACCCTTATCACTCAGGAAGTCGGAGGGGATGGCTTTGTCAACACAATAACATCCGGCAACAACGTAAGGGATTAAAGCAGGGAGGGCATTTCCAAGGAGGCCCATGAGCACGGTGTGTCCTCTGCACGAGACGCCCAGGGTGAGGAGGGAGGCCAGCGGGCCACCTGATAGCGGTCACATTCCGGGCCAGCGGTCTGTAGACGGTACCTCACAGCAGAACTTTCCCTTCCAATAAGACTGGTCTCAACCGCATGTCGAGACCCGATACCGGGACCTTGCTCTTTTTGAAGGGCTGTAGTTCTCCCAGCAGGGGCAGCTTCATGGGCAAGTGGTCAGCATCGGCACATGTGGCCCTGTCCTCAGGAGGGAGCCCCTTGCTTGGAGTTTCATGCTCTGTGTGCACTCTCTTGAAAGTCTTCACCTTATCTCTGAACTTGTGTTTTCTAAGCGAAGTTGGTGGAACAATGGTGCATGTGCTGGGGGTGTGGAGTCTCAGCTCACGAGTGGTCCTGCCTTGCCCAGGGCGGGTCTCAGCTGCCCACCCCCCTGCTCCCAGCAACCTCTGCTGTTCTCCACCCTTGGCAAGGGCCTGGCTGCAGACATGGCGAGGGCTGGGGTCAGGTGTGCCTGCCCACCAAGCCACAGGGTGGGGCCGTGGGCACCTGCGAGGGTCTGTACTCACCCTGTGAGTGTCCCTGTGCCCAAGGGATCATGGGCACAATAACAAATTAAAAAGTCACGACAGGTGGGGAGAGAGACTGTGAAGGGAAGGAAGAAGATTTCTTCCTGCTTTTTGAACAGGGGACCTATATTTTCATTTTGTACTGGGCCCCCCAAATTACGTGGCTGGCCCTGCCTTCCATTTATTTATTGATCCTTGGGGACACCCCTGCGCCTCTGCAGAGCTAGAAGACACCGCTCTCGGGTCTGAGGCCATCACTGCCTAAGAAGCTTCTCAGAACAAGGCCCCCCCACCCCCTACCCACCCTGCCTGCCAGGCTTGTTCTTTGAACCCCTATCATTGGTCACTTATTGCTGTCTTGTGGGCCAGGCCTGGTTTTCCGGTGCTGGGGATGGGACGGTAAGCCAGATCACAGAGCACTGATGGGAACAGGCAGGAATGCTGGTAGCATAGCCAGGTGGAGGGAGCCGGTCCCACAGAGCAGCCGGGAGGGCGAGGTGGGAAGAGCTGCCTCTTGAAAGCAGGGACGTGGGGGTCGGCTCTGGGAGACAGGCCGGAGCTCCTCCATCAGTAAGGCAGGGCCACCCTGACTCACCTCCCGGGGCTGTCGGAGACTGAAGGGGCTATCGTGCCTGAGGGGTGTCTCCAGCCTGCCGGGGCAGGTACGGCAGAGAGAAGGGACGGCACAGGCCCAGGACACTAATGCAGGACAGTCAGCAGCAGACTCCCCACATGACTGGAAAGCCAACAATGAAAAAACAAATCGGAGGGGCAGCACCGCCATATCCTGAGCCCCTACCACATGCCAGGCACCTGGCTAAGGTGGCTGGATCTCACCATCGGCCCCCTCCCGGGGTAGATATTTATTCCTGTGGTTTCTATTCCCACTTGACCTTTTACAAACATCACCTTACTTTCTGTGGTTTAAAAAGTCCAGTTGGTACCGAGCACGGGGTCAACCATGCTTTTCTGATATGACTCGTCACGGATAGAGAAGAATTCACGCTGACTAAGAGCTCAGCCTGCACAGTTGGGCCAACCTGGGTGTGATCTTGGACCACCCCCCAGCTGTGGGTTCTGGGGCAGATCTGACCTGCCCTGGGCCTCAGTTTCCCATTTGTAACTTGGGGTTAACAGGAGTCCCATCCTGGAGGGGTTGCTGTGATGAGTAAGTGAGGTGACGTCAGTGAAGGATGCAGCACACAGCCAGTGCTACTGCCGTGAACCCCCAAAACATCCAATGAGAAACCCGAGCATCGCGTGGCACTCCCCGGGACCGTGCGAGTCTGCTCCCTCCTTCTTAGCATCTGTCACAACTCTGCACCGAGACTGCTCTCTCCCCCCATTGTCATGTCACATCAGTCCATAAATATTTAAACAACATGTCATCAGATTATTATAACATATGATCTATAGCACTGATGTGCGGCAGTTCTGTGCATTTGGGCTTCGTTTTCAGAATATCGAGACATAAAATATTTATATATTTAGCCAACCACGAGATCTCACATTCTGTCTCAAAATGCTGGGTGGTGGCAAGACGCTGAACTGAGAGGCAACGTTTGAAGGGGATGCCTTGTTCTCACGTCGGTTCCTGGGGCATCTGGATTGTTTCTGGTTCATTCCGGGGACGTCACTGTGTGGCCTGTGAACGGTGGCTGGCCGGGTTTATCGCAAGCGGAGGGCCGGGACTAAAAAAAACCCCGTAAGATGGGGCAAGAGTTCAAATCACTTGGGCTCTGTCATTTTCCTTTCTGTATCTCCATAGATCTGCGCATAGTAGGTGCTCTTAAACGTCCACTGGAAAATAAGTTAATTCACCTGCAGCCCACAGCACCACCCAATGGGTTGGCATCCAGCAGGGATTCAGTCACATTTGCGCCCCTGTTTCATTCCATCCCCATTGCCCAGCACCAGGCCTGGCCCGGAGTGGGATCAAGTGAATGTTGCTGGATGAACGGCAATTGAAGGAATAAACACGTGACCAGATAAGTCACTTAATTAGCTAATAAATGAATGCGGGATAATGACTCTGGTCATGTCTGCTGGTCGGAATTATACTGTGTAAGACCCTCCTCCAGAGAAACAAAGGTTCTCCAGTAACCTGTAGTGGGTAGGCAAAGGGGTTTCCTGGGTAATTAAATATCTCGATTGCTAACATTAGCACATCACAGTGACCATATGTTCTGGAATTTTCAGTACTATGCAATTTCAAAGATGCCACCCCCTAAGCCATTCGAGCATCCAGGAACTTCTCACACACCAGCGACCAAACAGCTTCTTCCAAAACTGCCTCTCCTGTCCCCAAATGTCACTAAAATGCTTTTACAGACCACTGCTGTTTTGGGTGTTTGGAAACAGTGGTCATCATGCGTCCAACCTAGAGATGATCGACGTTCTGACGTCCTGGGAGGTCACAAACGTATCCGCAAATTAAAGTTATTAGCTTAGAGTAAAAGTATTTTCTTTGTGTGTTCCCCAAATGCCATGCTGTCACCGTCAAGAGCTGGCATGCCCCACCTTTGTCCCCAGCCTCTGCATAAAATTCCAGTCCTCATTTCCTCTTGGGTTGGCTGAGGCTGGCATTTAAAACAAACACAAAAGGCCACTAAAATTCCTGAGGGAGACGAACAAAGGAAATGCACACACACTGAGTCAGGCACGCCAAGTCCATGCTTGAGATCCCGGTGTAACTAAATCCGGCTGGACTTGGCTGGACCCACCAAATGCATAGGGTGGGCTCCCTGTCTGTCTGCCGTGTGCTGCCCCGTGGTCCTGCCACCTGGGCACCCACCCTGGTGGCCCACCAAGGCCACAGCAGCTAGGGAATCATTTCCTCTTTCAACCCAGGATTCCCTGTTTTCTGGTCTGGGGCAGAATCTGGATTCTTGCTCATTTGCTGCATAGCAAATGCCTGTGCCCAGAGGTGGCTTGGGAGACTTAACCCCTTCCTCTTCCCTGAGCAGCCCCCCAAAGATATGCCCTCTAAAAAATAAGCATGGTTTATAGACAATGCAGCTTTAAGACACGGCACCCACCAAATCCTACCCAAAGCCCCTCCTCTACAGACTTCAGGAGGCACCTCTGCAGAAAAGGGGCAAAGGAGGGAGACCCCTGTAACTCTGGGAGGTAACCTCCACGTTTAGGTTCCTCCTACTTGGAATAATCCAAGGGTGAGTCTTTCTCTAAGAAACCTTCTCTGCACAGGGGAGGGTCAGTCAGGCACAACTCAGCCTTTTGCTGGCCACTGGGAGGAATAAGGAGGGGGTGCTTGCAGCCAGTCAAGTTTGCCACCAGCTTCAGTAAAGTCCATATAAACATTCTTCAAGGATCCTGTCACTTACCCACTTAAAATTTTCCACTCATTCAACAACTATTAATTGAGCACCTATGTGTCAGGCACGGTACTGGACACTGAGGTACAGCTGTGGTCCACAGGCCAACTCTTACCCTCATGGAGCTCACATTCCAGTCTGGGAGGCAGATAACAAACACACGATGTCAGGGATGGATAAGGGCCCTGAAGAAAAATAAAGCTGGGCCAGGGAATGGGGAGTGAAGGATGTGGGATTAATTTTGACAGAGTGGGGATGGTGGGGTCTCTTCGGAGAAGTGACTTTTGCAGTGTCCCTATGAAGGCTAGGAGCAAGTCACGGGAATATTAGGAGGAAAAGGATTTCAGGGAGCCGGGACAGCAAGTACAAAGGCCCTGAGGTGGGAGTACGCTTGGCATGTTTGAGGAAAGGTAAGGAGGCCGGGGCGGAGTGAGTGAGGGGGAGACTGCTGAAAAGTAAGGCTGCAGAAGTAGCAGGGGCCCCACTGCTCTTGCAATAAAGACCAAAGCTCACAGATCCTGGTGGGCCTTGGCAGCCTCCTCTCCCACTATTTGCCCCCTTGGTTCATACTCTTCCTTCCAGCTGCCTAGGAGGCCCTCTCCCAGGCCCTGGGCCTGGCCTGGCCACCAATGAGAGCCCACACAACGGGCACTTCCAGAGGGCAGCCTTCAGACCAGACCCCAGGACACAGGTTTCTCACAACACTAAGGCTTATGGTGATTAGCACCATATAGCCTGGATTCTTTATGTCTGTTTCTCTGTCCGTTAAATGGGCATAATGGTACCTGTGTCGCAGAACTGCGGGAGGATGAAGTGAGTTAATCCATGTAAAGGGTTAGAACAGAATGTAACATGTGGTGAGTGCCTGGTACAAAGGCGCTATTGAAGGGTCCAAAGGCTGAGAATGTGGTAGGAAGTTCCTGGCTTCGCCCTGCTTGGGGTCTGCCTGCAGCACAGGACCGCAGTCTGGCTCCCAGCTTCCCATCCCACGGCCCCACCTACCCACTCACCCTGTGGGCTACCTGCCCTTCACCCCAGCCTTCTCAGGCCTCCAGGCCTCCAGCACCTTGCCTGGCAAATCTCATGTCTCCCTCAAGGCTGGGGAGTCCCTCCCTCCTGGAAGCCCTCCCACTTCCCCAGAGAGTGAGTCCCAAAGGGTGTCTGCTGCAAACTGTTCACAAGCACCTAAACGGGGTCATGACACAACTTCTGCAGCTACCAGGTGGTGGGTGGGACCATTAGAGGGTCTCTGTGCCAGCTCCCAGCATAATGCCTGACTCAGAATGTCGACGTATTTCTTGAGTGAATGAGTGGACAGATGACCACATAGCAGCCAGCAAGGGCATATCTGGTGAACAGAATGGAGTGCACTTAACCCAAACAACAGTGAATGGTCTGTGTTTCCGCACTGAACTGTTCACCCACGTTCTGGGCCCAGGTGCCATGAACCCGAGCCTTGGCCTGAAAGTTGGGAGAAGGATCTGATTTCAGCCACAGAACAGCCACAGCCTGCGTGGGAGACCTTAGGCTGGTCGCAGTCTTTCTGTGGGCCTCATTCTCCCTATCTGTAAAGTGGGAGGCTTTTAAGCTTTTATTTTTAAGCATCAGAAACTTTTCTTTTTTTTTTTAATTTATTTTTTATTTTTGGCTGTGTTGGGTCTTTCTTGCTGTGCGCGGGCTTTCTCTAGTTGTGGTGAGCGGGGACTACTCTTTGTCACGGTGCACGGGCTTCTCGTTGCAGTGGCTTCTCTTATTGAGGAGCACAGGCTCTAGGCGCGCTGGCTTCAGTAGTTGTGGCTCATGGGCTCTAGAGCGCAGGCTCAGTAGCTGTGGCGCACGGGCTTAGTTGCTCCGCGGCATGTGGGATCTTCCCGGACCAGGGCTCGAACGTGTGTCCGCTGCATTGGCAGGCGGGTTCTTAACCACTGCGCCATCAGGGAAGCCCAGAAACTTTTCTTTCTTTTTTTTTTTTTAAAAGGTCAGACTTTATTTTATTACCCAGATTCTATTTTTATTTCCTGGTAATTATAATTATTATTATTTTTTTAAAGAAGTTGTTGGCGGTAGGAGTTTATTAATTAACTAATTTATTTTTGCTGTGTTGGGTCTTCGTTTCTGTGCAAGGGCTTTCTCTAGTGTGGCAAGCGGGGGCCACTCTTCATCGTGGTGCGCGGGCCTCTCACTGTCGCGGCCTCTCTTGTTATGGAGCACAGGCTCCAGACGCACAGGCTCAGTAGCTGTGGCTCACGGGCCTTGTTCCACGGCATGTGGGATCCTCCTCCCAGACCAGGGATCGAACCTGTGTCCCCTGCATTAGCAGGCAGATTCTCAACCACTGCGCCACCAGGGAAGCCCCAGAAACTTTTCTTATAAAAAATTTTTTTTCCAAATAAAATTAGCCATTTTAAAGTAAAAATTAAGGGGCATTTAGTACATTCCCAATGTTGTGTAACCACAACCTCTACCTGGTTCCAAAACATTTTCATCATCCCAGAAGGAAACCCTGTACCCATTAAGCAGCTTCTCCCCATTCTCCCCTCCCCCACACCCCTGATAACCACCAATCTCCTTTCTGTCTCTAAGGATTTACAGATTCTGAACATTTCGTATACGAACCTTTCTTAAAATGACACCTGAGCAAAACCTCCTTATATAAAACAGGAAAGAGGAGAAGGGCCGAGGCTGAAGACAGTAGGTTTATCTCTTCCCCTCCCCCTTCAGGGAGCTGACATCCCCCATCCTTAGTGGCCTTTCTGGGAAGGCTCTGATCCCAGACCCTTTCTTTTCAGAGTTCTAATCCTAAACTTGGGTTTCTAAGGCAAATCACCCCAAACGGTGCCCGAGAATCAAGGGCCTTGAGCCTGGCGTTACTGGCCCACTTGCCAGATGAGGAAGTAGAGGCTGGGCCCACATGAAGCCCTAGCCTGAGCTGACAGCTGGGGAGGTGCTGGATTCAAAGATCTCCAGAGCCCGCTGATGCTCTCCCCTCACCACACACACCAAGGCGGGGTCTCAGATGTGAAGAGCTGGCCAAAAGCCCACAGAAGCTACCTCACAAGGGCAGCCAGTCCCGGGGGACAAAGATCACTCCTCTCCCTCAGGGAAGACAAACCAGCCTGAGGGAGCCCCAGTAGCTTAGGGGGCGCCAAACACGCACAGACTCCCTCAGCCCTCGCTGTGCAGACTCTCTGTGAGGACCCTGTCGGTGGAGAGGGCCACCTGCTCACTTCCAACCAAGAACCGCCTGCCCCCGGCCCAGGTCTGCGACAGCCGCTCCATCAGCACAGACCTCTGATGGGGCCAGTGCTGTGTAAATAATTAACAAAACATCTGCCTTGCTTAATAACACACCATGGCTGACACAGCTCTCGGGGCCTCCCGAGACCCTTCAACTCCAAGAGGATGCACCAAAAACTTATAAGGCTCACGTTCCTCTCCGTGGGGCTGGCGGGGGGGCAGGGTAGACAGGAAAGCAAAATACTGATTTCTAAACATTTCCCTGAGATGCCCAGGGCTACCCTGACATTTAAATCTTGCCTCTTGGGATTTCCCTGGTGGCGCAGTGGTTAAGAATCCGCCTGCCAATGAAGGGGACATGGGTTTGAGCCCTGGTCTGGAAAGATCCCACATGCTGTGGAGCCACTAAGCCCGTGCGCCGCGACTACTGAGCCCACGTGCCACAACTACTGAAGCCTGCGCGCCTAGAGCCCGTGCTCCGCAACGAAGAGTTCAGTTCCAACGGCCTGAGTAGCTCCCACTTGCTGCAGCTAGAGAATGCCCCTGAGCAGCAATGAAGACCCAATGCAGCCAAAAATAAATAAATAAATTTATTAAAAAAAAAAAAATCCTGCCTCTTTCCAAATTGTCATTGTCTCCTCCAGTCTATTTTGAGGGTCATGGTCATAGAAAAGTGCTTCAGGGGCACCTACCTGGAGGGGCCCCCAACACCCCCTTTTAACCTTGTTTCGGGCCTCAAGATACAAGGGCACTGAAAATGCTCCTGACAAAGAGAAGACCTTCCCAGCCCTGTGACCCTCGGTAATTAAATAGTTCCTAGTCTCTCATCAAGCTCTTATGAGGTGTTACCCACATGCTGAGCATTTTGTATGCATTATTTTATTTAGTTCTTCCCTCACGCTTTATGAGGTCATAATACTGCTCCTGTTTTCTGGATGAGGAAACAGGCTCCCAGAGGTGAATGACTTTTTCACAAGTGGCAGGTCTGGGCCTCCCACCTCACTCATTTGGGTTGTGGGTGAGTGCCTTCCCCTCTCTGGGCCTCAGTTTCCGTCCTGTAAAATGGGCATGCAGCTCTTCTCTGGATGGTGAGCCTACCGAATCCCTCATTTGCAGCTTGGACTGATCAGAGCTGAGGGTGGTTTATATAGTAACTCTGTCCCTTTGCAGGTCTCTTCCCGACAATCCCCAATTTCAAAGACTTTGGGGACAATGAGGAAAAGAGAGGGCAGGCCTTGGGGAAAGGGGTCGAGTACAAATTCCACCTCCACTGCCCACGTGCTGTGATAACGGGCCTGAAGGACTAAACCCAGTGGCCTCAACTACAACTCAGGGACCTCGGAACATTCTCCTTAAACAGCTCTCGGCTCTCCGTTCACTAGGATCAAGCACTGCCCCCTCCCCCAGCGTAATTTTGAAGTGTGAGGGTTAAACAACTCCGGGAAACGCAGGCCCTGCAGGCTCTCATTGGCAGCCTCCCTCCCCCTTCCCTTGTCGGAATTCCTTCACACTCTATGGAATTCTTACATAAAGCCCCTTTTTCTTTTCTGTGAGGTCACCATCATGCAGATGTCTAAGAGAAAGAAAGACTGGCTCCACACGGATCAAGGCCGTTGGAACTGAATGCATTTCAGATCCCAGCTGGCCACCTTTCAATTCTGCAGGCCCCTCATCCAGCCTCCCCCACCCCCCAAAACAGAGCCAGCCACAGTGTTGAGTCAGGTTTGGGGTGCAGTGATCCTGCTGGTAGATGCCGAGAAGGCCTGGCTAGAAGACCCGGCCTTTGCCACCAGACCACCCGAGAAGTTGTCTGTGGAAAAATCCAGAATTGGAGACAACGGCAGAGGTTATGTATGAGGGTTTGTTTCCACACAAGTAAGTCTTGTTAGAGGGACAGATGTCAAAACGCTAGATCACTCTCCAAGTTCAAGTTCCCAAATTAAACGTCACAGGAAATTACACCACCAACTGATTTGCCCCAGTGTCAGCTCCTGTCTGAGGAGGCTGTTGGTCTATTTCAGTTTTGGCCAAAGGAAGGGGCTGTGTGTATGCCACCCAGCTCAGATAGGGATGGATGAAGCCACTGGCCTGACTTTTTTCTCTTTAAGTTAACATTTTCCCAAAAGGCTATCTTGTCACTACCCAAGAATCAGAAGTGAGAAAACAGGCAAATACCAAAAGCCACCAAGGGTCTTTGGCCAAGCGTGGCCATCCTTCACCTTTCAAAGCAAATTTACAGACACCCACGGGTGCCAGACCACCCAGACAACCCCTCACTCCACAAGCACCCTTTCCCCAGAGCTCCAAGTTCTGACCACCATCTGAGGCGATGGCCAAGGAAAGGCCCATGGCATGGGCAAAACAGTTTCCTAAGAATGATGTCAGCAAAAAAAAAAAAAAAAAAGAGAGAGAGAGATAAAAATGTAGAAACAAGGACTATTTTTACCTCCCCAAATCACAGGCCAGACGGGAGAGAAATCCATCAATGCCAGAAATGCGGCTGGGCCTTCGCACAAGATCTATTATTTCACACCTTAAATTAACGCATCTCAAAGCAATTTGCAAATGTTCATCAATTTGCAGAACATACTTGGAAGGGAGAGAAATACCTTTTCTTTTCAACACCAAAGGACGCTCGCAGGAGCACCCCACACCCAAAACCACACAGGTCTTCGCACACAACATTCCTTTCCAGTACAGTGTAGTATAAACCGTGATGTAAATGGAAATGAACGGGGAAAAGAGACAGGCACAGGACTGAAATGGTAAGTAAGTGACAAGAAGCCTACGTAGAAATGACGCTGTTGTCAGATATTCAGAATTGAGAGTCAGGCCCCGTGGAGGTAACTGGCCATCATCAGGGGTCAGGACGCCGGGTTCTTCCTGAGGGCAGTGTCCTAGGTTGCTTCCACCCCACACAAGCCTGGAGGTGCCAACCCGTATGCAATCTCAGATGACTCACCAGGGGCCTCCACTCTCCACCCTCTACCTCCCTGGCTTGGTCTGACCCAAGAAGGGGAAGGGAATATTCTTCTCTTTTTGGCAACTGTTTTTGACACTTCCCTTCTGAAACCAATTTTTGGCACTTTGAGAGGAAAGAAAAAATGTGAACTGTGGCCCTTTCTATCTGACAGAGGGGCAAGTGTGGACGAGGAAGGATGGTAGTGCCTTCAGGAAGACCTCTCCCAGAAGTCTGGAGCCCAGCAAAGAACCCAGCATGTCTTAATCCACAGCAGGACAAAGGCAGACAGCCCTGGTTTAAAGTTAAGAACTTCAACTCTGGAATCAGAGATGTGGGTTTGGCTCCTGACTTTGCCATTTGCCAGTTTATGACCCTGCCCAAGTTACTTAACTTCATCTTCCTCTCTGTAAGATCAGGATAACAACCCCGAACATTCGCACTGTGCCAGACACATGGTACACAGCCACTGTGACCTTCCAGGATCGGTGGAGAGACTATGGGCTCTGCTCAGTCAAGCCTGGGTTCAAATCCAAGATCAACCGTATATTATCATGTGATCTTCACGATTTAATCGCTCTGTGCCCTAGTGCCCTCACCTGTAAAAGGGGCATCATGATTGTTCCCATCTCATGATGTTGGTGAGTGGATTGAGTGAAATAAGGCAATTAAAGCTTTTAGTACCGTGCCTGGCACATGGAATACCCTCCATAAATGGTGGCCATTAGCCATGGTGCATAACTTTCATAAAATTGTGCACATTTCATCGCTTAGCCTCAGTTTTCTCATCTGTAAAATGGAGATAATAACCCCTACCTCACAGTGAAAATTAACTAAGTGTATGTACGTTTAAAGCACTCAGCACCCAGTCCGTGCACCTTCAGAAGGCAAATCCTGGTGCAATGGAAAGAGGATGGGCTTGAAGTCAGGCAGGTGACAGGATTCTGCTGCCACCTCCTCTCTGTGGTCCCAGGACACGGCTCGAACTCTCTGAGCCTTAATTTCCTTGTGTGTATAAACCCAGAAGCCACGCTCCACAGCCTGACTTTTGGGAGGACTGTGGCACCCAGAACAGTGCCCGGCACACAGTCGGTGCTCCATAAATGTGAATTCCCTTCCCCTGCTCCTTCCTTGCTTGAAGCCTCCAGAAGTGCCATCTGGCAAAGCCAGGAGCTCCGTTTCTTGAACCCTGAACGGCCCTCTACCCAGACCAACCTGGGCTGCTGCTTAAGTCTGAGACTTTATTTTGCGGAGGTAGAAACTACTTTTTAGTCATTTCCGAAGCAGACGGGACGGCAGAGGCTGACAAACCGCAGGGACCATTTTAAATCCTGGGCCTTTCTTCTGGGAAGTTAGGCAAGAACCTTCCCAAATGTTTGCCCGTGGGGCTCTCTGCCAGGGAGTGACTCATCCACAGCTCCCCACAGGCATATTTTATTTGGGGGTGGGGGATTGAGGGAGGGCCTGGCCTTACTGGGGGAGGGGAGGCAGCATTTCCAGCACACCCAGAGGTGGGTTTGGTTTTTTTTTTTCATTTTTTAGGACAAAAAAGAAAAAGAATGTGGGTCTTTTTTGTTTCCTTCCAGGTTTTGTTTGCTAAAAGAAGACATCCAAAGTTCACTCAGTAAGCTGCTGCGTGGGGAACAGGCGCTTTCAGCCGGCTCTGCATCCCTTTCAATGAAATTCTTCTTCCATTAACGCCACGGTTTTTAAAACGTCCCTCCAAGGTTCGCCTGCGCACACACTGAGCTCCTAAGACGACATGTTCCCCTCAGAAAGGCAAGCCAAATTTTGACAATCCAGAGGAACTAGGGAGCTCCAGAGATTCTAAAGTTTGCCTTAAAGCAATTCACACTTTCGACTGCAGAGATTTTCAACGTTTATAAAGCACACCAAAAACTGTCAGTTAAAACTTCAAGGACAGACCTCGGAAGACAGTGTCCCAAGCCTGCTGTGATCAATTTGTTACTGTCTTGGGGGCTCACACTTGGAGCCCAGGCTCGATACAAATAAATCAGATGAATATCTATCTACTTAGTAAGGCAGGCAGAGAGACATCCCCAGATACATAGACAAGTGTCCCTGGACCCCTGGTCTCCCCAGGGTCAGCCCCACCCTGGGCCTGGGGAAAGGGTTAAAATTCACCAGGGCCAGAGAGGGGCAAGAACAAAGCCAGGGGACACAGAAGAGTTTTTGGGAAAATTGAATACAGGTCCTCCAGTGCCAGGCCAAGAGGCTCCACCAGGCCCAGCGCAGCCCCAGCCCAGTCTGGAGCCCCATGGAGGGTCCGCCAGTGGTCCTGCCCAGGCCCGGCTGGGCTCTGCGATCTGACCTCTGGCCTCTCATTCACCAAAGAAAACCCAGCACCCACAGGGTGCCCACACCAGGCCTGCTTCTCTCCACGGGTTCCCCTGACATCCGGGGCAGCGGCGGGCACATCACGCAGTAGGCCTGGTGGGCGCAAAGGGGGGCCCTCAGCCTCCATAGCAAACATACTCGCATGCTCCTGTACACAAATTACACATTCACATCCACATGTGTACACTTTTGCCTTCAAGGGCTCATAAATACACACAAAAATCACTTGTGAACACTCCCACGTGTGCGCGCGCACACATACACCCAGAATCCACACATTCTCGGTCACAAAAATGAGATCCCACATGAAGCGCCTGGCACATAGTAAACACTCAATAAATGGCTAAGTGGGAGCCATGCCCGCTTGCCCCGCACTCACTCACACCAAACTCCACCACCCCACCACCCCGACGCTCCGAGGTGCACACGCACCAACTCGGCCACAGGCACGCGCACACTCCTGCGAACACACCAGGAGGGACAGATGGACACGCCGCCCACGCACGCTCGGACGCACGGCCGGGGACACACTCAGACTCGCACGCTCACGCGCGTCCCGACCTCCCGCGTGCACACCCGCCCGCTGTCCCCCGCGGAGCCTCGGGCGCGTGCGCGGGTACGCGCGCCCCGCTCGGCCCAAGAGTGGGTGACTGCCCCGCGGCCCGGCCTCCGCCCCTTCCCCGGCCCGCGCCGGCCCGATCCGGTCGGGCCCCGGCCCCAGGCCACTCACCGGCTCGCGGGCGGGCTCGGCTGCCGTAGGGAGGACCGGCGCACGGTCGGCGGGAGCGGTGGGTCCCACACGAGTTGGCGGCGCCGCAGCTGCACGCTCGTCCGCTGGGTTCCGCCGCCGCCTGCGCGGGCCCGCGCGCGCGCTCCCGCCCCTCCCCGCCGCGGGGCCGCGCCGCCCCCTGCGCTCGTGCGCGCTGCCGCCACGCAGGCTTGGGGGGCGCCCGGGCGGCGCCCTCACCGAAGCCGGATCCCCTCACTCTCCCAAGCCCACTTAGCCGAGGACCCCTCCCCATTTCAAAGCTGGGGAAACTGAGGCCCAGATCACACAGCGAGTCAGGTCCAGCATCTCCCCTTCTTCTCGGGCTCTAGACACTTAGGGTCTGCAGTCAGTCAACCCCGTGGACCCCTCCCACGCATCTTTGGATACCCATCACCGAACTTTGCTCCCGTCACAGCCCTGGAGATTCTGAAATCGGTTAATCAACAAGCGTTTATTTTGCGCCTGCTGAATGCGGGCACTGAAGTAGGCTCCAAGGGTATCTCGCTGTGGTGAAGGCACTTCTCTCTGCCCTCAGAGGGCCAACGTCTCCTCATCTGGAGCTCCCCACTTCCTGTACACCCTAAGACCACTAAGAATCAATGTGCAGAGGTTTCTGGAAGAAGTAAGACTCTGCTAATGAATGCTTAACACCCCCTCGAAGGAGACAGAGTCTGTATGGGTGCCCAAAGGCAGCAGCTCAGTTCCCTGCTTCACTTCCTAGGGGGACCCCACCCCCCAAAAGGGGACGCTCCTGGCCCAGACAGTTCCTGTTTCCACACTCGCTGCTTTTCCTCTACATGCAAAACTGTGCTGTGTCCCGCAGGAAGGCAGGAACCAGGGACTGATGCTGGCTGCCTGCCAGCTGTTCAGCTTGGTCACCGTGCTGGGCACAGGGGGATACCCACTGGGCCTGTTTGCCCAATGAATGGACATGTTTCAGCTGGCTCGGATCTCTGACAATCATGACACCAACTGAATACCCACTGTGTGCCAGGCTCATGGCTTCACACTCTGCCTGCCTGGTGCTGTTCAGTCCCACAGCCATTATTTGAAGGAGACTTTATGCTGCTTTTGTGCCCATTTTACAGATGGGGTAAATGAGGCCTAGAACTGAAGCTTAGAGAAACAAATTCTCTTGCCCAAAGTCACCCAGCTGGTAAGTGGTTGAGCTAGAAACTGGACCGCAGATGATCTGATTCCTGTGCCTGTGTGCTTAATCTAGGATGTGAACAGTATGGTTCTGTGCTGCTGATACAAGAAGGGGCAGATGGGGCAGCAGCCCATCCAGAGGAACCAGCCCTTCTACAAAGCGACAGGGATGAAATGGATCATTTTGCAAATTGGTTAGCCATTAGTTGGGGATCTGATTACAGCCTCACCTCACATGATATACTTCACAATAAATGCCAGATAGATTGAACAGTTAAATATAAAAAATAAACATTGCATAAAACAAGAGAAAGTAATAGAAGTTCTTAGATTGTGTGGCAGTCTTACTCGTAGGTGGGTGATATTGGCTATATTCGTGCAGGAAACATTCATTCATTCATTCATTCATTCACTCGACACATAGAGCACCTTCTATGGGTCAGATGCTAGTCTAGGCACTGGGTTATAGTCATGAACAAAATACAGCCCAGACTCTCTTGGGGCTTCAATCTGGGGGTGGGAGGTGGGGGAAAAGAAAAGTATCTGGCATGGCAAGGAAAATAGGTTTGGTGGAGAAAATAAAGCAAAGAGGGGGGAGGAAAGCACCCCAGGGGTGTTGGTTTTTGTTTTCTTTGCGGTACGCGGGCCTCTCGCTGTTGTGGCATCTCCCGTTGCGGAGCACAGGCTCTGGACGCGCAGGCCCAGCGGCCATGGCTCACGGGCCTAGCCACTCCACGGCATGTGGGATCTTCCCGGACCGAGGCATGAAGCCGCGTCCCCTGCATCGGCAGGCAGACTCTCAACCACTGCGCCACCAGGGAAGCCCCAACCGGGGGTGCTTTTTCATAGAGAGTGCTGGGAGAAGGCCTCTCTGAAGAGCTGACATTTGAACAGAGGGCTGTATGAGGGAGTGAGGGAAGAGGTCCTCTGTGTATAGGACAGGTTCGTGCTCCAAGAACCATTCTAGTACGCTACAGAGCAAGAACCTGAAATTCCTTTTTGAAGGAAACTTTGGGAGCAGCACCAGACCACTGAGGAAAGAAACACTGGGACACCCACGCATGTCTGTATAAGAATCTACCATTTGTACAGCCTGTTCCCAGCCTCACAGAGCCCCTGTAACAGGTACTCGCAGTGTCCTCATTTGCCATTTAGGAAACTGAGGCTCAGAGAGGTCAAGAAGTGTGCCACAGGTCACACAGCCAACCACCATCAGCAGAGATGGGTCTGGCTGCAGGCCAACTGTTGGCTGCTGCTGAGTGTTAGGGGACTGAAGAAGTCCTGGCCGCCTTCCCTCCCTCTGGGGCTATAATTCAGGAACAGGAGGGCCTAGGGCTGTAGGCTTCTAGAGACAGGAGGCTGCAGCAGCAGGACTTGAGGGGTTGGGGGGGAATCATCCCCACCCTGTTTTCCTGGCCTTCCTCTTCCTCACCTCCTACTTACTTCCCACTGGCCTGGTCCCAGCCCCTGGTGACATGCTGGGGGAAAAACCAGGTTAAACTCTGCCCAGAGACCCTCCAAGTGCCCCACACTACCCTCACTACCCCGGCCACGGCAGGGGTAGGTAGACAGAAATGGTACAATGCAACCTGAGCCCCACTCAACTTTTGTTTTTAACGCAAAGGATTTTTCTGTGAGTCCCCAAATGAGTCACTGTTAAGAGGTGCTTTGCAAACCGACTCCCAGAATTAGAATCAACGGCCCCCACACACACAATGCCTGACACTCCCTCCCACGGCGTTTGTGAATCTGGTCTAGGAGAAAGGCTCTCTGTTCACCCCCAAGGGTTTCAGGATTAAGCCTGTGTCGTTTCATTATCTCTCTGCATTAGGGGAAGAGAAACTACTCTTGCTGGGCGCCTTCTCCATGCCGGGCTCTGCATTCTCCCAGCATCCCTCAAGGTGGGGGTCAGGATTTCTGTTTTACAGATAAAGAAGCTGAGGCTCAGAGAAGGAAGCTGGTTTGGACCTGGGTTTACCCAAAGCTTATATTGTTGTCAGTATTTGGGGGGAGTGGTAGTGGGGGGAGAGGGAGCCATAAAGTACTAGGATCACACCAGGTTCTTTGAAGCCCCTTTGTCCAAAATGTCCTCTTGCCAGCTTCCCGATGGTGGGCATTTTGGGGGGATGGTCTGGGTTTTCCCAGGAACACTTGTTTGTTCTTATCGTCTGAGTGTGATTATTAATAGCACTCCTTTTCACTTCAAAAGTGTCTTGATTTATTTGATAAACTTTAGGGTCACCCTGTTTGCTTGCAAAGGTCACTGCATGGGGGGATTCAGATTTTACTTTATGAAATACAGGCCTCTTGTCTGCTGGGCTCCTCTCCACCTCCTGATGTCTGTCTGTGTATCTGACCAAGAGCTTTCACAAGAGTTTATGGGGATTTTCAGGAACAGCAACCCCAGCTGGCTGCGAAGGGAGTCAGGACTGCAGTCAGGGCTCCCTTCCACCCCAGCTCTGCCCTTCGCTCCCTCTGTGACCCTGGGGCAGTTTCTTGACTGGCAAAATGCGACCTTGACCTTTTAGGATTTCCCGTTGCTCAGTGCATGCTGGAAAACCAACTGAAAGTTTTGGTGAGGACTGGGAATGCAGGAAGCATCACTCCCCTCCATGAAATCATATGGCTGACTTTTTAAAATAGCAAACCTTATTTTTAGCTAGTTTAATTTTTTAAAGATTTATTTATTTATTTTGAATAAATAAATGCCCACAGTTGCCCACAGTTCAAAGTTCAAAGGTGCAGGAAAAAAATGGTGAAAATTTCCTTTCCACCCCGATCCCCAGCTACCTCCTTCTTTTCCCTGGAGGGAACGAGCGTTGCCAAGCACACTCTGCTCCCAGACAGTGTGTTTTTGTGTGTGTGTGTGTGTGTGTGTATATATATACATGTGTGTGTATTTTTTCTTCTCTTCTTTTTCATGCAAATGATAGCATCTGATCTACAATGCTATACAACTTGTGTTTCCTTCACTTCTTGGAGACTACTTCCTATCACTCCATAAAGAACTATTTCCTTGGGCTTCCTTGGTGGCACAGTGGTTGAGGATCTGCCTGCCGATGCAGGGGACATGGGTTCGTGCCCCAGTCTGGGAAGATCCCACATGCCGCAGAGTGGCTGGGCCCGTGAGCCATGGCCACTGAGCCTGTGCGTCCGGAGCCTGTGCTCCACAACAGGAGAGGCCACAACAGTGAGAGGCCCGCGTACGGCAAAAAAAAAAAAAAAAAAAAAAAGAACTGTTTCTTTTTCTATGACTGTATAATATTTCAAAATATTTGCATTTAATCCACGTTTAGCAAGAATCTTCGCTGTGTACTGTTCTAAGCACTGTGGGATATGACAGAACTTTCAGCCATGGTCCCTGCCCTCAGGGACTTACGGTCTGATTGGGAAACAAGAAAAACAGAAAACATTGGAGGGGCATAGAAGAGCAATTTCTCCAATGGCCCCGATGTTCATTTGTGAGGTTTGGCTTTGGGGCTAATTTTTCTTTTTTATTATTCTCAGCTCCAGAGGTGCGTTGGGTGGATGAAAGAGCCCAGACATGGGTTCTTTTGAAACTTGAAATCTCAGCTGTGTGCATTCAGGCAATCCACTTCTTCATTCTGAGCCTCAGTTTGCTCATCTGTAAAATGGGGACAGTCAATCTCTATCACAGGATGACAGGGGTCACATGAAATTGTATTCCTGAAAATGCTTGGTGAAGAGTTAAGTGCTGTGCTCCTAGGCTGGAAGATCTGGGGAAGCTAAGACGATGCTCTAAGGAATGGTACATTAAGTGCAAGGTGTCAGGGCTCTTCTGCCCAGAGGGAATCATCTTGTAAGATTTTCACGCTTTGCTGATCCTGTGATAACTGCTAAACAGTTATCTCCTCCAGCCTTTGGCAGCCTTAGTCGCCAACTTTGAGTCTGCTAGAGGCTTGACCTGGTAGACACCCCCACCCAGGAGGCCCCGGGATGTGGGAACAACACAAGTTAACTGTCTACAGTTAAGGTGGTGGTGGAGGGGGACTTTGGGGATTATCATTCCAGATGGGACTGGCTCAAGGGCATGCAGACAGGAAGAGGCAGAGATGCACCCAGTGATGTTGCTACATCCCTGCAGGTCCTGCCACCAAACCTCCAATACTTGGTGTTTCAATGAACAGATTCAAACCCTAACTCATAATGAGCACCAAGAACTGTGCCTTTCATGTATGTTCTCTTAACTGACCTCCTCCACTACAGTTTGAGGTAGTGATGCCCATTTGCCCATTTTGCAGATGAGCAAACTGAGACTCAGAGACTGTTGATACTAAATTAACAAAGGAGTGGGTGCTCTGTCAGTCCCTGCTAGGAACACTCAAAACCACTGCACCCCTATGTAAAAGGGTTGGCATTTGTGGCTGCCGAGAGGCATCAGATCTGGAGATGGGGTACTGTGGAAATGTTATTTTGGCCTCCAAAGAATTTTCATAAGCTCACAAAACACTGGGACTTTGGCCCTGCTTTGCTTTCTGGATGCCTGTTCTCTCCTGATATTGAGCTGAGTGAGACTGTCTGGCTGTGGCTTCTTTTCTCTCCTCCCTGGAGGAGGGGTGGTGATGGATCCTCCTGGGCCTTGTGCAGCTGCCCGGAGCCTGACACAGGGGAGACATGAGATTCATGGTGTGACTGGAAGTTCTTGCGTGCCCAGGACAGTTCTGGTCTATGCCTACTGTCTCAGCATCAGTGGTAGTGTCCCCTTTCACTCTCAAAAGTGTCCTGTATTGGACAATAAGTTATATGGCCACCCTGTTATTCATGTCAAATAAAACAATATCTTGCCAAGTGAATAAATAACTGATCATCTCAGTCGGGCACTGAGTCAAGCCCTTGTGTAGTCAACTCACTGGCTCTGTGTGTGACATGGGTGTCAATGTCTGGATGAGAGAGTTTACAGATGAGAAAACTAACATGGTTAACCAGTTTGTCTAAAACACAATTTAAGGGGGCATCTGATGGGTCCAGAATTCTGCTTTGAACTGAGTCAGCAGGGTCCCATGCTGGCCATATTCCTCTCCGAGGCATCCAGGTGTCTACCTGGCTTTGGGGGCCAAGTGAGGCGTCCAACTGCCCTTCCTGAAACTCCTGGGACATGGGGCTAAAGTGAGTCTCCTCTGGGCCTGAGGCCTCCCCTGTGCCCACCACGGGGCTGGATGATCTCAGAGCAGATGGAGGCTGGGAGACCTCTGGATTTAGGGCTGATGACACCACCCATCCATCGACCCCAGACACCCCAAATGAGGGAAGTGCTCTGAAGGAGGAGATGGGCCTTTGGTTGTTAGGTTCCCCAGCCCTGCCCCTGGCTTTCTGGGAATGGGTGTAATTTTTCCAGGCATCAGGACATGCCAGGATTGTGCTGGGGGCAAGGGGTGGAGGGACCAGATGGAGGCTGGTGGCTGGCAAAACGGGAACGGGAGCAAGGAGGAAGAGGGCAGCGGCAGGAATCAGAAAAGGCTTGATTAGGTTTCTCTGAGAAGGGGCTTGTACTGCCACTCCCTCCCCCCAGCCCCAAAGCAGCCCTCTGTGACAGAAGTGGGAGCAGAGAAGGTCTAACCCATCGTTGGGAAGGAAAATGCATTCTCCCTCATTCCGTGATAGTCTGAGGCACTTGGTCCAGGGTGGCCATTGCTGTTTTGGGGTGATTCCCCTGAGGCAGGGTGTATGGGTAGAGAGGTGCATCGGAGGAGAGGCAGTGAGTTCTGGGGGCTCCAGAACCCCTGAATAAGGAGCTGTGTTTGGGCACTGCTCAGCTCAGAGCTGCAGGCTTTGGGTTCTGAGCTGAGTTGCTCAGGCCAACCTGGGCAAGGTAGCCACTTTGACCCCACACGTTCTGCCTGAAGCCAGTTGCCAAATACCACAATCCAAGCTCTGCAATCAGCCCCCCAGAGCTGGGCTGGGGCCAAGGCCCTCGGCAAAAGCTCAGCCCTGGAGCCGATCAGACCAGGCTTCGAAGTCTGCTTTGCCACCTACTAGCAGCACAGCCCTGGAAGAAGCTACCTCACCAGCCAGAGCCTCAGTGTCCTCACTGGGAAACTTTCTCACCAGGTTAGGATGAGTTGAAGATACCAAGCCAGCTCCTGGCTGAAAAGAATATCAGTATCAACTGTTTATCAGGCTCAGAAACTAGCACTTTACATTTTACAATTGTCATTTCTTTTAATCATCCCAACAAGCCAGTGAGATGGGCCAGGTTACCTCCCTTTGCACAACTCATCCAGCTGGGTGTTTGCCTCAGTTTCTCTGCCTGACAAAACAGGCTCAAAGAGGTCACATGGCTCGCCCAAGCTCACACAGTGGGGAAATAGTGAAGCTGTAATTTATAAGTGATATGCAGATACATTTTACAGGCACAGCTAGCTCCAGGGTCTCATCTGTAAAATAAGCATAATGATACCATGAGTCACTTCCTACTTCCGGCAAATCCCATACTATATGCCTTTACTAGAAACAAAAAAAATCCCTTAGTAGTGTTTGCCAATTTCCATGGTGTAAAGTACTCCCAGCACAGCTGATTTAAACCTATCAACAACTGTTCTGGAATTCCCAAATATTTAACAACCTGCTCTTATTTAACAGTTAGCTCGCACCAGCCAGTGCAAACCAGCTTTCATACGTCACTGGGTCCTATTATCCCCACCTTAGGCCCTGTAAAGGGGTGGCCCTAGTCTCAGTGCTTTAAGGTTCCATTTTCCTTTGCTAGGAAAGAAGGAAGGCAGCCAGCCCATACTGAGTACCTACTGTGTGCCAGGAGCTATGGCACTGCATCCAAACCTAGAACTTCCTTTAATCTCTACAACAACCCTTCAATGATCCCCATTTAATAGGTGAGAAAACTGAGGCTCACAAAGGTAACATCTACTGGCCACGGTCACGCAGAAAGTAAATGGCAGATTGACATGTATACACTATTGATACTATGTATAAAATAGATGAGAACCTTCTGTAGAGCACAGGGAACTCTACTCAATGCTCTGTGGTGACCTAAATGGGAAGGAAATCCAAAAAAGAGGGGATGTATGTGTACGTATAGCTGATTCACTTTGCTGTACAGTAGAAACTCACACAACATGGTAAAGCAACTATACTCCAATAAAAAATGTTAAAAAAGAAAAAAAAACAGTAAATGGCAGAGTCAGTCTGCCTGACAAGACTCCACCTGAGTAGGCTGCGTCTTGGGAGCTCTGGGTCTGACATGAGCAAGTCCTGGCCCTTTCTGGGCTTCAGTTCCCCCATCTGTAAGAAGGAGTTGGACAAATCAATTTCTAACCATCCTTTCTGGACTAAATGAGTCATCATTTTAAGATTCCAAGAGCAGAGCTGGGTGAGGGTGAGGGCTTACATCCATGGAAATAACAAATCCCTAAAGGGAAGGGTTTTGCTTGTTAATGGGGGAGAGGTGTGCGGGAGGGGCGTATTTCCAACTGTGCCTGGGACCCGTGTACTTGGAGGTGGTGTGGTGCTGCAGAACCAGCCTGGATTTGAACTCCAGCACCTCCACTTCCTGGCTGTGTGACCGTGGGCTACTGGCTTCACCTCTCTGATGGGTCCTGCAAGTAGTCTTCCCTGTTGTTCTGGAAGCCTAAGGGGCCATGAAGGGTCCCCAGTGTGCAAACTTCTGCACCAGGTAGACATGGCAACGTCCCTCTACCTTCACAAACCATCACAACTCCTTTCCTTTTCTGGCCCTCATCTCCCCAAGTGGATTGAGCAAAAGCCAACCCTCTTTTCTCCCTGGCCTGGAAGCCCAGAGCAGCTGAAAGGGGATGGGAAAGCCTGAGGTTTCTCTTTCCAGCGTAGGCAGAAGCCAAGCCCCACCTCCCACCCCTCCCCACACACCCCCGTCTGGGCCCACCTCCCTCTGGCCTGCACCGGCTGGTTGGTCTTCTCAGATTTCTGAAAGCCTCTGTTCCCAGAGGAGGCATTAAGGCTGGAGGAATGCAGACCCGGGTGTGCCGCGCTGAGGGGGCTGTGAGGGAAGCTGTCTGGGGGAGAGCCGCCCCCCCCAGCCCCGCCAGCTGCATCCCAGCCCCCACCAGAGAGGAAGAGAGAGGAAGCGGAAAGGACAGCAGTACAGCAGGCTCTCAGAGGAGTCCAGGATTCTTGCATGGGGAGGGGTGGGGAGTCGGGAGGGCCCAGACTACTTGCAGAGTATGAAGGCACTGGTGAGTCTGGGGGGGTGCGATGACCGTGGACAGGGTCCCGGTGCAAGGGCGCTGTTGCTGAGGATGATGGAAGGGGAAGGATATTCTCTGAGCGATGATTGTTTTCTGAGCATCGTAAAGCTCTTTACCTGCAGAGCCCAGCTGCAACGGGGCCTTCCTGCTCCCAACCCAAGAGCAGGCTCAGCAGGGAGT
Organism: Hyperoodon ampullatus; assembly: GCF_949752795.1. Classification (NCBI taxonomy): domain Eukaryota; kingdom Metazoa; phylum Chordata; class Mammalia; order Artiodactyla; family Ziphiidae; genus Hyperoodon; species Hyperoodon ampullatus. The sequence goes on from NC_136919.1 coordinate 11,205,212, forward strand.
CACAGCCAAGAAGAAAACGAAGCAACTAACCAGCAAGCAAATGCATGAGATTAAAAAAAAAAAAAATCATCCAACTCAAATCCAATTCCCAAACCGCTGCAAAGAGGAGCAGCTCTTTACTGAAGTTCTTCTGGAACACTGGCAAGGGGAACTAAACTAATCAGCACGTCCTGCAGAAAAACGTCCTAAAGCCAGCGTGAGACCTCACGCCCTCTTCTCACGGTGCCTGCTCCTGCCTCACCTGCCCTCTGGAGCTCATTCTCCATTTCGGCCTCTCCTCTCATCGCCAGGGTCATAGATTCCAGTTTCCGTAGGACACACCAGGCTCATGGCTGTTTATTACTAATAGTGCCCTCCTTCCTTCCCACTCCCCACTCACTGACCTCCAGCTTCAGCAAAGGCCCTGCCGCTGAGCAGACTGGCAAGCAGAGGACACCCATAGAAGGCGAGGGAGGGAGTGAGACTCTTACCCGAAGTGTTCTCGTTTATTCTACACGATATCGACCTCGCCAATCAAGTCCACATTCTAGAGATGAGGAAATGAAGGCCCAGAACTTTACACTTGCTCAAAGTCAAAGATCCAGGACATCCCAAAATTGAGACTCAAACTTGGCTCTGCCTGAGTTCAAATCCCTCGGACGTTTCCCACGAGGTCAGGTAGCGTGGCAGGTCGGAGAGGATCAGCTTGGCACTCTCTTAATTTCCAAGGGAGAAATCAACAGGCTTCCTCATGCTGGCTAGGGAGACCCTGCAGGCCCAGAGAGGGTTTGTGCCTTACTCAACATCATACAGTACATAAGTAGCAGAGCTTGTGCTAGAACCAGGCCCCTTATTCCCAAAGCATCCCTGAGTTTTTCCTGAGCAGACAGGGGGCCTCAGTGACACTCTGGGGCCCTTGACTGAGCCTCTCCTCCTAGCCCACGCTTGTTGGACCCTCTCCCAGGAGAATGGAGCCAGACCCCAAGCAACACCGCTGCCCCAAGTAGATGTCATGGGCCTGGGATGAGAGGAGTGTACAGACCCTGGAAACTCCCAGGGCTGTGCCCATTCATCAGGGTCACAGGCATGGAATGCCACATCAGAAGTATCCTAAATGAAAAGAAAAAAAAGAAAGAAGTATCCTAACTGTGTCACCCAAACTTAGTTTGGTATTCAAGACCCTCTCTTCTCCCCACCCCCCACGTGCATCTTACGCTCCAGCCATATGGTTCTAGGCATACCCTGCTTTTTCTGGTCCTCAGGCCTTAGCATATGCTGTTCCCACTGATTGGAGTGCCCTTATTTCCCACATGTCTGAAGAATTCTTATCCATCAGGACCCCAATCAAATGTCCCTTCCCAGGGCATTCACAATCACACTGATGGGGCTTATGGATTGTTTACAGCCAGTGTCCTTTCTGATTGGCCAGTGACCATGCCAAGCAGGTTAAGTATTTAGACTCCCCTGCGAACTCTCCTTTCCACCTCCTGGCTGTATTGTGCAGCCCTCTGCTGCAGCCCTTGTCCCACTGGCTGGCTTGGTTCTGCCTCCTGCCTAGACCATGAGCTTCTGCAGGGCAGGAGCCATGACTGGTCCATCACGGTATCTCCCCAGGGCTACACCAGTACCCAGGCAGGTGTGCTAACAGTTTGGACACAGGGTCTGCTCTTGGAGCTGGAGAGGCACCAGGAAACCTTAAACAGCTCTCATTCTTGATGGGAAGCACTTCCTATGAGCTCACCCCTTCCATCTGATGAGTATTGGTCCCAGATGGAGAGACCAAAGCACAGTGAGATGAAGAAACTTAGCCAAGTAAGTGATAGGACTGGGATTTTGGGGGGAGGGTCAGGGGAAGTCACAGGGGTCAGCACATCTGGAGTGCAATGGATTAGCCTCACCCTGGGAAAGCCACCTTCATGACCATGGTATCTCTTCTGCCAGGTAAGTCGGGGACTGGGATTTGAACCCAGGTTTCAATCTACAGTCTCTGCTCTCTCCATGCAGTCTCTGAATCCCAGGCAGCCCTGTTTGGAGAAGGGCAATCTCAGCTTGGGGAACTCTGCCCCCACCTGCCAGACCCCTGCTCAGGAGAGTGAGTGAACGCAGACTTACTCCACCCACCTGCGGGGCCCCTGGCCGGGAGGGCCACATGAGATGGGTTGAACCTTTGCCCTCAGCCTCCCTTCTCAGGCCTCCAAGGGCAAGCCTGGTCTTTGGCTGCCCTTGGCAGCCATTCCAGATAAGGATACTAGGAAGCAGTTCTGCAAAAGATGTGGGACTTTCCAGGACAAACCAAAAAGAGAAGACACGAATGACCCTCCCACAGGGTCACATTAGCCCTGACCACTTAGGTCCTCTCTGCCCCAGATATCACCCACATGTCCGACTCTTTGTAACTCTCAAGGGGACTTGAAGGTGGCTTGGTGGAACCAGCCCCAAGCCTGGAGTCATGAGATCTGGGTTCAAATCTTGGCCCCAGGGCTGAACTTGCCCTGTGACCTTGGCAAGCCACTTGACCTTTTTGACCCTTGCTGGCTTTGTAAATAAAGGGATTGTTGGAAAAATTAAATGGAATAATAAGTACCAAGTGCCTAGCGTGGGGCTGAAGTTCCCTCTACAAATGGGGATTGAATTGGAGTCTGAAATGTCCCTGTTCCTCCAGAGAAAGTCCCTTGTTTCCTTCCCTGCCAGTCTTGGTAATCTACAAATTCTCCAGATATGATCAGCACGCCTCCTTGCCTTAACATAATCTGGTTTGACCTTCATGCTCCGTGGGTGGGGAAAGCACAGTCTCTGCTTTCCTCTTCTGTCCAGAGCCCTCTCCTTTTGACCCACCTAGGGAGGCCCTGGGCCTCTCTTAGATGAGATTATTGCTCCGAAGAAAGTCCCTGTACTATGAAAACCATAGAAATCGGAATCTTGTCACCTCCACCTCCAAGTGGTTTGAACTATTAATAATTTTTCAGAATTCGGCTGAGCTGCAAACCCAATATATGAGAGTTCCAATTTACTGAACACAAAAGTCATGCCTGAGGATTCACTGCTGGGTTCCTTTAAGTAGTCAGTTCTCCCGTGCTGTAAATGGGTCTCCCTTGATAGAATTTCAATCTACACACGACTTCTCAGATGCTTCCATGGAGCCAGATCAAGTTGGGTCTACCTGTTCGATGTTCTAGAAGTCACCTGAGCAGGCATTTCAACTGGAAGCTTCTACCCTGAGCTTCATAGATCACAAAGCCAGCTCACATCCAAAATCTCACCTATAACAGACAGCAGAAGCTTACTGCGTCCATTTTCCAGTCTGAGAAATGGAGGCCCACAGGGTAGAAGGGGTTCACCTCAATTGCTGTGTGGGGTTAGGGCTGATCAGGACTAGAGTGACTTTTCCCGGTGTCCCTGAGCACTCTCAAATCTTAAGGCAGAGTTTGTAACCTTTCCTTCCCTGGTGATTTCTCTCCTCCTGGCTCCCTGTAACCAACAATGTGAAGTCCCAGTTTCTGAGGACGACAGCCTCGTGTCCTGGCATCTACTGACTTCTCCAGCCCCACTTCCGGTGTTCCCTTTGTGTTCTAGCTTCACAGGACATCCTTCTGGTCCCTGCATGTGACTTAGAATTGTTGCCCATGTCAACCCCTCTGCCTCAAAGCTGCTGACGTGGATGGGGATGGCGGGATGACGTGGATGGGGATGGCAGATAAAAGTCATAAATGGGTGAGTGTGCACTAGGGCTGGACTAGGATGAAGCACCCGAGATGCTCAAGGTGCAAAATGTAAGGAGATGGTTCCTCAATAAGTTCAACATAGATTAGCATATGGCCCAGCAAATTCCACTCCTAGGTGTAAACCCAAAAGTACTGAAAACAGGGGTTCAAACAAAAACTTGTCCATGACTGTTTATAGCAGCAGTATTCACAATAGCACAAGGTGGAAAAAATTAAAATGTTCATCAACAGATGAGTGGGTAAGCAAAATGTGATACATCCACATAATGGAATATTATGTGGCCATGGCCATAAAAAGGAATAGAGTAGTGGTATATGCTACAACGTGGTTGAACCTTGAAAACTTTATGCTAAATAAAAGAAGCCAGTCACAAGTGGCCACATATTGTATGATCCCATTTATGTAAAATGTCCAGAATGGGGAAATCCATAGAGACAAAGAAAAAATTAGTGGTTGCAAGGGGCTGCACAATGGAGAAATGGGGAAAGATTACTAATAGATATGGGGTTCCCTTTTGGAGTGATGAGAATGTTCTGGAACTAGATAGTGGTGATGGTTCCACAACATTGTGAAGGTACTAAAAACCACTGAATTGTACGCTTTAAAATGGTTTTAATGGTAAATTGTATGCAAGGAAGAATCACTTGTGGGTGCCAACCTGTGCTTGCATGCCCCGAGGGTGACTGCCTTCTCACATTTTGTGCCCTGGTTGCCTCACTCTAACCCTGGTCCTGGTGTCCACAGCCTCCCCCATGGATGAGAGAATTCTGTTTGCATGTAACTTCTCCTCTGCCCACCACTTCCTTGGAGAATCCTTTCTTTTGGCAGTTCAGTTCATGGGCTGATGCAGAATCAGGACATTTGGTAAAAAGAGGCAGAGATAGAGAATTAAGAACGGGAATTGTTTGAGAACAGCCAAGAAATACTTAATGAAGAGAAGAAAAATTATAGAGAAAGGAAGTGGAGAGGGAAGAGACAACTCACCAGGCTCAGTATTTTAAACAGCTTTATTGAGATACAATTCTCATACCATACAACTTACCCATTCAAAGTGTACAACGCAGGGACTTCCCTGGTGGTGCAGTGGTTAAGAGTCTGCCTGCCAATGCAGGGGACACGGGTTCGAGCCCTGGTCCGGGAAGATCCCACAAGCCCAGAGCAGCTAAGCCTGCAAGCTACAACTACTGAAGCCCGCGCACCTAGAGCCTGTGCTCTGCAATAAGAGAAGCCACCGCAATGAGAAGCCCACTCACTGCCACAAAGAGTAGCCCCCGGTCACTGCAACTAGAGAAAGCCCACTCACAACAATGAAGACCCAACACAGCCAAAAATAAATAAGTAAATAAATAAATTTATAAAAAGCGTACAAGTCAGTGGTTTTGAGTATTCAAAGGGTACCAATTTCCGGTTATAAGAAGAGTAAATTCTGCGGATCTAAAGTACAGCATGGTGACTGTAGTTAATAATACTGTATTATATACTTGAAAGTTGCTAAGAGAATAGATCTTAAAATTTTTCACCACAAACACACACACATGATAACTAGGTGAAGTGATGTGTGTGTTAACTAACTTTGTTGTGGTAATCATTTCACAACATACACATATATCAAGTCATCTCATTGTACTTTAAACTTACATAATGTTATATGCCAATTATATCTCAGTAAAGCTGGAAATGAAACACATCTACAATCTGGTTTTTAGTATAGTCACAGATATGTAAACTTATCAGCACAGTCAATTTTAGGACATTTTTTAATCACCAAAAGAGAAACCATCCTCCCCTCCCCAAGCCCTTGGCCTCTGCATCAGGGACTCAGTGTTCATGCCTACAGGGATGAGGAATCTCTGGAAGGAGGGGGTGAGCCTAAACCAGGAAGCAGCATGACAGCAAAAGGCCCTGTGCAGTCATGGGTGGAGGGGTGTTTGGTTGGACCGCTGAAGAGAGCAACCTCACGGTCCCTAGAAAAGGCAAAAATTCACATGCCTAATGACCCAGCAATTCCACTCCTGATTGAAACCCTTGAGAGACTTTTGCATTTGTGCACAAGAAAACTAAGTAAGGGCATTGGCTGCAGCAGTTTGTGATAGGGCGGAAAAAAGGATACAACCTAAGTGTCCCTCAACAAGGAAAAGAATAACTATATTTTGAAACATGCACACAGTAGGCTATCCCATGACTGTGAAAATGAATGACTACATGTGCATGTTTCAACATGGACATGTTTTGAAACCATGATGTGGTATGAAAAAAATCAAGTTGTAAAAGAATGGATGTTGTCTGATGCCATATATGCAACTTTTTATCATACAAAAACAATCATATATAATTTTAACTTTTTATTTTGAAACAATTTCAGATTAGAGTTGAAAAATGGAACAAAGAATTTTTGTATACTTTCAGTTTCCCCAAATGTTAGCATTTTACCACGTTTACTTTATCATCCTCTCCCCCATTTAAAAAATATATATATATACATATACACGTGTATCTATACATATATATTTGTATGTATATCTGATTTATCATTCTTTCTCCTCCAATCTCACTTGGTGGGCGTATAGATATAGATATAGATATATACACACATACATATATACAAATACATACGTATGCATGTGAGAGGCATGTTTGTGTGTGTATATATACCCACATATACATAAGACATCATTTTTCTTTGAGCCATTTGGAAGTCAGGTTTATTGAGAAATGAGTTACATATGGTAGATTCATCCTTTCTAAGTATAGGCTTTGATGAGTCTTGGAAATTGAATACAGTCTTGTAACCACGACCGCAACTGAGATACAGAACACTTCCATTACCCCAAAAGTTCTGTGTGCCCCCTTGTAGTCAATCTTCACCCCATCTCCAAGTTCCTCGAAACCACTGATCTGGTTTCAGATCCTTTAGTTTTGTGTTTTCCAGCCCATTATGTAAGTGGAACCATAGAGTGTGAGTCTTTAATATCTGACTTTAATTATTATCATGCTTTTGAGATTTATCCATGTAGAGATTGTCCCATGTTTCAGTAGTTCATTGTGTTTAATTGCTGAGTGGTATTCCACTGTGGGAACGACCAAATTTTGCTTATCCATCCACCAGTTGTTGAGCATTTGGGTTGTTTCCAGTTTTTGACTATTATGAATAAAGCTGCTATGAATATTCATCTACAAGTCTTTGTATGGACATGTGTTTTTGTTTCTCTTGAGTAAATACCCAGGAGTAGGATCATTGGGTCATATAGTTAACTAAATGAAACCGCCAAACTATTTTCCAATGTGGTTGTACAACTGCAGGAATCTGTCAGCAATGTATGTTTTAGTTGCTCCACACCCTTACCAGAAGTTGATGTTGTCAGGATTTAAAATTTTAGCCATTCTGTAGGTGTGTAGTGCTGACTCACTGTGGCTCTAATTTGCACTGACTAATGAATAATGGTGTTGAGTATTTCATGCACTTATTTGCCACCCATCCATATGTCTTCTTTGGAGAAGTGGCTCTTCAAAGCTGTTGCTCATTTTATTATTGGGTCGTTTGTCTAACTTAAAAGAACTTTAAGGGAATTTCCTGGCTGCCAAGTGGTTAGGACTTGGCACTTTTCACTGCCAAGGGCCTGGGTTCAATCCCCTGGTTGGGGAACTAAGATCCCACAAGCTGTGCAACGTAGCCTAAAGAAACACACAAAGAAACAAATAAAAGAACATTAAAAATTTTAAATTCTGGATCCTAGTTCTTTTTTTTTTTAAATATTTATTTATTTATTTGGCTGTATCAGGTCTTAGTTGCAGCATGAGGAATCTTAGTTACAGCATGTGGGATCTAGTTCCCTGAACAGGGATTGAACCCGGGCCCCCTGCATTGGGAGCGTGGAGTCTTAACCACTGGACCACCAGGGAAGTCCCTGGATCCTAGTTCTTTATCAGACATTTGCTCCCAGTCTTTGGTTTGTCTCTTCATTTTCTTAACAGTGACTTTCATAAAGCAGAAGTTTTTCATTTTGAGGAAGTCCACTTTATCAATTTTTTGTTTTTTATGGTTTGTGTTATTTGCATCCTAACAAATCTTTATCTGTCAAGGTCACAAATATATTTTCCTATATTTTCTTCTATAGTTTTCATAGTATTATATTTTACATTAAGTCTAAGCTCCATTTTTGAATTAATTTTTATATCTTGTGAAAGGTAAAGGTTGAGGTTTTTTTTTTTAATAGATGTCTGATTGTTTCAGCATCATTTCTTGAAAAGTGAAAAGACTATTCTTTCTCCATTGCATTACCTTGGTCCCTTTGTCAAAAACCAATGACTGCATGTGTATGGATCTATTTCAGGACTTTCTATTCTGTCCCATTGATTCATAGGTCCAAACTTAGGCCACTATTACACTGTCTTTCTTACTGTTGCTTTATACTGTCTTGAAATAATGTAGAGTGAGTCCCTCAACTTCATTCTTCTTTTTCAAAGTTGTTTTGGCTATTCTAAGTCCTTTGCTTTTTTGTATATAGTTTAGAATCAGTTTGTTAGTATCTACAAAAAGCCCTCTGGGATTTTGATTGGGATTGTGTAGAGTCTATAAATAATTGAGGAAGAATTGACATCTTAAGGTATTGAGTCTTCTGATCCATGAACATGATATATTTCTCCATTGATTTAGTCACCTTTGTTTTCTCTTGGCCATGATTTTCAGTTTTCAATGTACAAATCTCACTTCATTAGATTTACCCTTAGTTTTTTCATGTTTTTTTAATGCTATTGTAAGTGGTATTAATTTTTAATTTTAATTTCAAAAAATTTATTCCTAGTACATAGGAATGAATTTGATTTTTGCATATCAGTCCTGTAGCCTGCAACCTTGATAAATTTACTTATTATTTCTGTTAGATTTTTAGTAGATTTGGGGGATTTTTCTACACAGATGACCATGTTGTCTATGAATAAGTAGAGTTTTAGTTATTCTTTTCCGATCTCTTTGCCATTTATTTGTTTATTTGTTTGTTGTTTTATTGGACAGGTTGGGACATTCAGTACAATGCTGGAAAGTGGTGACAGTGGATATCTTTGCATTGTTCCCAGTCTCAGGAGGAAAGCATTCAGTCTTTCACCATTAAGTATGGTGTTAGCTGCAGGTCTCTTTGTGGATGCTCTTCGTTAGGCTGTAGAAGTTCCCTTCTATTCCTAGTTTGCTGAGAATTTCTTTTTTCTATCATGAGTGGGTTTCAAATTTTGTCAAATGTTTTTTCTGCATCTATTAAGATGATAATATGTTTTTTTTTTCTAAATCTGTTGATATGATGAATTATCTTGATTGATTATTTAGTGTTAAACCAAACTTATGTTCCTGAGATAAACCCCACTTGGTCTTGATGCATTATTCTTTTTAGATATTGCTGGATTTTATTTTCTAATATTTAGTTAAAGATTTCTGTACCTATTTTCATGAGAGATATAGGTTTATAGTTACCTGTCTTATGTCTTTGTCATGTTTTGGTTATCAGAGTAATTCTGAACTCAGAGAATTAGTTGAGAGGTACCCTCCCCTTCTATTTTCTGAAAGAGTTTATGTATAATATTTTTTTCTTAAGTTAATTTAACTTGGAGAATTTACCAGTGAAGTGAAATTCACTGTGAATTTCCAGTGAAGTGAAATTCCAGTGAAGTCCTGGAATTTTTTTTTTTTTTGCGGTACGCGGGCCTCTCGCTGTTCTGGCCTCTCCCATTGCGGAGCACAGGCTCCAGACGCGCAGGCTCAGCAGCCATGGCTCACGGGCCTAGCCGCTCCGTGGCATGTGGGATCTTCCCGAACCCGCGTCCCCTGCATCGGCAGGCGGACTCTCAACCACTGCGCCACCAGGGAAGCCCCCTGGAATTTTTTTCATGGGAAATATTTTATTAGCCATTAATTCCTATTCCTTAATAGATATAGAACTATTTGGGTTATCCATTTTTTCCTGAGTGTGCTTTGATAGTTTGTGTCTTTCAAGGAATTTGCTTGTTTCATTTTTTTCTTTCTTTTTTTTTTTTTTTGGCCACACCGCGTGGCTTGTGGGATCTTAGTTTCCCAGCCAGGGATCGAACTCGGGGAGCTGGCAATTAAAGCAGCGAGTCTTAACCACTGGACAGCCAGGGAATTCCCTTCCCTGTTTCATTTAAGTTGTCAAATTTATGGCCATAAAGTTGGGTGTAAACATTCCCTTACAGCTTTTTAATGTTCCTAGGATCTGCAGGGATGTTCCTTTTCATTTTTGATATTGGTAATTTGTGTCTTCATTTTTTTCCTGTTCAGTCTGGCTAGAGATTTATCAATTTTGTTGACATTTTCAAAGAACGAGCTTATGGTTTCATTTATTTTCTCTTTTGTTTTTCTGTTTTCTATTCACCGATTTCTACTCTTACCTGTATTATTTTAAAATTTCTGCTTGCTTTGGGTTTAATTTGCTCGGCGTTGTTTAGTTTCTTAAGCTAGGAGCTTAGATAATTAGTTTTGGAACAGTCTTCTTTTTTAAATATATCATTTAATACTATAAGTTTTCCTCTATTATAATGCTTTAGCTTCATCACACAGACTTGGATATGTTGTGTTTTCATTGTCATTGAGTTCAAAATACTTTCTAATTTTCTTTGTGATTTCTTTCCACGTATTATTTACTGATGCATACAGGTATATTAAAAGTTAAAACAAAATCCATAGATGAAAATTATACACAACAACTTCCAGATGTGGCTTATCCCTGGGAGTGAGGGATAGATGGAAATGGGATAGGGAAAGTGGTAGATATTAACAGTGCTCACCAACATGTCAGTTCTTATCTTCTTCTAGCACATGAGAGGATTACACTTCACTGCTCCTTTGAAGTTGGACATAGACACATGACTTGCTTTAGCTAGTGAAACATGCACAGAACTGACTTATGCCACTGCCATTTGTAAACATTTAAGAGCAAATGTGTGAGTCTTCATGCTCCTTTTCCTACATGGTGAATCCTGAAGTCTCCTACTGAGATCACAGCATCATAAAATGGTGGGGCATTCATCAGCCTGGGTACCTGAATGACTACAGTGAATACAGCTCTCTCTAGTCAACCCTCATTGGACACAGAGAATGAGAGAGAAATAGACCTTTCTTATTTAAAGCTTCTGCGATTTGGGGATTGTTTGTTATTACTACATAACCTAGTCTTTCCTGACTAATATAGGGAGCTTTGATTGTATTTGTTACGTTTTGGTTTGGGTTTTTTACAAATCTGAAAATTCATTTTTTTTAACATGGGTAGTTGGTACATGAGTATTTGTTACAAAATTTTCTATAATTTCTGTACATTTCAAATATTTAATTTTCTAAAGAAAAGAAATATTAGAGGAAGAGAGGAAGTTGAAGAGGAAGAAGCAACTGGGGAGATGAGTTCCTTTGTTCTACAACCCACATTTTTCTCCATCTATCCCTTGGATTTGGTTGGGTAAATCAGGGGAGAGAGGCTTGACTGTTTCTCCAGCCGGATCATCATCTATGAACAGGTGCTCCTCACCCTACTTCTTTATACCACTTGTCACCATCTGGCACTTTACATATTTATTTGTATGTTTATTGTCCTTCATCCCTTAGAAGTAAACTCCTTAAGATCAGGGACTTTATTTCATAACATCAGTGCTTAGAACAATGCCCGACCCACAGAAGCAATTCAATACCTGTTTATTAAATGAACACATGCAAAAGGTTGCTTCCACTGGCCATCTCTGCTCAGAGAGGACAAAACTCCCTCTTCTTCCTGTTCCACGTTCCTTCTCACCTGCCCTTCCACCAAAGCAAACACACAGTGCAGTTGATAAAAGTGTAAGCATCTCTTTACTGAAAGGTTCAGATACAAGTTCCAAAACCATGTTTTGGTGTAAAGTGTGTGTGTGTGTGTGTGTGTGTGTGTGTGTGTGCGCCTGTCTGTCTGTCTGGGGATGGAATGAGGGGAACTGGGGGCTGTTCTCTTTGTGTAGCCATCTCCTTCTACTCCATTGTCTGCCCAGGTGGGAGTCTGGCTAAGAACATCCAGCGAAGCATGAAGGACAGTACCTTTACACCAAGACCCTCCCCACAGTCTCAGAAAGAAGCCTGGAGGTTGGCTTTCTCCAGCAGATGCAAGGAACATGGGCTTAGCTCCCAGGGATGTTGTAAGGACCTTTGGCAGCCCCTGCCCCAACACTCAGCTGCAGAAATTCCCTGGCCACCTGGGCACAGAGACGCTCTGGCTCCACCAACCCACGCAGAAGCCTCAACTCGTGTAATTAAACATAATGACACATGGTGCGAGCTCCCAGCATCTCATGCTCTAATGACACATCTGTTTCCCAGCTCATCTCGGGGGCCAGCGAGGCTCTAATTAGGTCTGGTGTCAGCAGGTGGGAGAGCCAAAAGGCGAGGGAGCAAGAAAACCCTGGCCTTAGAGTTCATCAACATATGTGCCAAGTCCAGTTAGGCTACTTTTTGACTGTGAGTCTTTGGGCAAGTCAGTTCATTTCTCCAAGCTTTCATTTTCTCATCTGTAAAATAGGGTTATAAATTTACACCACACAGGGCTGTTGTGAAGAGTGTGAGTCCTCTCCTTCAGGGAGGCTGCCAATTGGATTGGAGCTGGACCTGGTTGAGAATGGCCTGGGTCTTGGGGAGGGTCTTTGGATGCACGGGAAACCATCAAACCTCCAAAGGCCAATTTGGCCAAAGTTAGTTCTCCAAAGGCTCATTGAAGGACCACTGCCCCATATTACTAAGTTGACTGATTTTCCAAAAATCTGTTTAAGAAATATTCTTTTTATGTTCAATGTACATTTTTCTAATGGAACACCTAGCAGTGTTTCAAGGACTTTTCAATAAGGCCAAAGCTAAGGGTCATATTTACTCTTTCAGTGCATTTATTCTTCTTAAATAATACCCTATGAATAGCTTTTCATAGTATCACATGGAAATTTTTCATTAGAGACTGATTTTTTTTTAAATCCCTTAAAAAGTAGTTTTCTGTTTCATCAGCACTTTAGCATTTGGCAGATTCTTTTGTAGACTTTGCTAAATAGTTAACTCCACCAATTGTCCACATTTACTGCTTTGCTCAAAATATATTTCTTTTAATTATATTTTTCTATTTTGATTTCAACTTTTATTAAAATTATACATGCACTTTGTTCTGGATGCAGTCTCCTGTCTAATCTGCCTTTGCCCCCAATTCCCAACCACCAGAGGCAACTGCTTTTAGCAAGATACAGCAGTTACTTTTTCCTTTACTTTTATACTTCTAAATAACAGGCTCACATGGTTCTTTCTTTTTAAAAATTTTATATAAATTTATTGTTTACTATGACTTATTTTCTTTATTGAGTTAAATGTATAAAATAGCAATGTATATATAGAAGGATTTAACACATAATACATACAATTATCTTTAAAAAGTCAGGATGCAAGTTATGATAAAAAGTTCTTTTCTATCCCAAATGTAGGGTTATTTCTTTTTTTTAAAATAAAATTTATTTATTTATTTTTGGCTGCTTTAGGTCTTCCTTGCTGCGCGCGGGCTTTCTCTAGTTGCGGCAAGGGGTGGTCACTCTTCATTGCAGTACGCGGGCTTCTCACTGCAGTGGCTTCTCTTATTGCGGAGCACGGGCTCTAGGCGGGCGGGCTTCAGTAGGTGCAGCACGTGGGCTCCGTAGTTGTGGCTTGCAGGTCCTAGAGTGCAGGCTCAGTAGTTGTGGCACAGGGACTTAGTTGCTCCGTGGCACCTGGGATATTCCTGGATAGGGGATTGAACCTGTGTCTCCTGCATTGGCAGGTGGATTCATAACCACTGCGCCACCAGGGAAGTCCTAGTGTTATTTCTTGATTTCAGTTTTAGACATAATCTATTGTCTTCCTACTTTGGAAGATAAGAATTTTCTTCCCATACAATCCCTTTCCCTGCTTCTCCTGGTCCATCTTCCTTATATGATCATATTATACATTTTGGTTAGATAAATATTCTGAGTTTAGTTTGTGACAATGTAAATATTGTTGACAGCCCAGCCATGTAGAGTACTATGATTAGTACCGGATTCGTTTTTAGGGGAGAATGGTGTTTTGAAAATATGACCTCAGTGCTAGGTGTGCTCATTGCTGCTGAAGCACTGTTGCTCCCGGTCCTTCTCAGTGAACAGAGCTGAGAAAACACAAGCACACACACACTTTTTTTTTTTTTGTGGTACGCGGGCCTCTCACTGCTGTGGCCTCTCCCGTTGCGGAGCACAGGCTCCGGACGCGCAGGCTCAGCGGCCATGGCTCACGGGCCCAGCCGCTCCGCGGCATGTGGGATCTTCCCGGACCAGGGCACGAGCCCGTGTCCCCTGCATCGGCAGGCGGACTCTCAACCACTGCGCCACCAGGGAAGCCCCCCACACACACTTCAAACCATGTCTGTCACTCATAGGTCCACTGGTAGTCCAACGCGATGAGGTTCTTCAGGGTCCTCCCTTCCATACTTGTACCTCCCTTGTCCATGAGAAACCTGGCTCCTTTAATCCTCGGTGGGTTATTCATCTTCTCCATCCCCTGTATTGACCCGTGCTCTGAGCTACCAGGCTGCTGTCCCACCCAACTTTAACTCTGACCATAACGGCCACCATACCGCCCCATTAGGAACTGCCTTGTGAATTTCAACTGGATGAGATGAGGAAGGCACCCAGGCAGGAGGGGAAAAAAAAAAAAGGAAAGGGGGAGGGGAAGGAGGAGGGAGGGAAGGAGAGAAGATAGGCTGCCAGAGATGGTTTTTGAATAGCTGTAGATTTCAGGGATTTTCAGGAATATTCAGTTTGTCTCTATCCCACCTCCCTGATGCTGCCGTTGGAGGGACTTGGAATAAAGACAGGAGAGAGAAGAGGTGGCACCCCCAGCCTGAGCTGCAGCTCCCAGAGGTGGAGAGGGGTCTGGCTTCCCATGGCCCTCAGAGGCCTTGCCAATTCATCTCATACACATTGCTAGAAACGTTACAAATTAAAAACAAATTTTTTTTAAGTTGGGGTAAATTTGGTTAGCTCAATGAGTTGGTGATATGGCAAACTGATCCTTTGATGAACTAACTCAGTCATGGTGGAGGTTGAGGGGTGAAGGGTAGTGTCTACTCACAGACTCTGGGGTCCCCTGCATCTAAACCCAGAGTAGCTCTGCTCATTTGCATTAGAACTACTGAGCTCCTGAGTGATCTTTCTTAGGTTTAGAGAGAAAATTGAGCTTGGGTGCAAGCCCTGCTGTGCCTCCAGCTTGCTGTGACCCTGGGCCAGCCTCCTGCCTTCCCTGGGCTTCAGCTCTCCGACTGGCAAAGAAGAGATTAGGTTCTAAGTTCTGTGCATCTCTGCTTCAGGTGGGTGACACATATAGCTGGGGACCAGTAGAGTCCTCTTTGGCCGTCAGTTCCCAGGGCAAGGGAGACAGGAGCCACCTTCCCCATCCTCCCCAGAGAAACAGGTCAGCCAGCTGGGCCTGGGCCTGCAGCCAAGGGGAAGCTGAAGACAATGAGCTGGGTCACTGGGCGCTGGGGCAGGTTTATGCAACTTCCGCCCTGCGCCTGCAAACAAGACTTTGGCCCCAGACTTTGAGCTGGGCAGCCCTTCTCCTTCCCCCAGGACCCGGGCCACCCAGCTTAGGGAACAGGGCTGGGGAGGGGACAAGGTGCTTTCTTAGTCCCAAGGGCAGCCAGGTGGCTACTGGTCCCTTGAGGAGGGTCTCACCAAGAGGTGTCAGAACACCTGCCACAGGGAAAGTGGAGGAGGCTCCTTGTGACTGTGTGTGTGTGTGCACGTGGGCAGCTGCACCGTGCCTGTGGCTGTGGTCATCCCCACGGTCACCTGCATGGGAGCAATCCTGGAGGGTTGTCTGGCTGCTCGCGTGGGGGACAGGGATGAACGCAACAGCCTGCACGGTGTGAAGCCTATCCTGGTGTTTGAGGGCACCTTGGCAAGCTGATGTGTGTTTGTGTGTGTGTGTGTGAACTCTTTGCATGCACACATGTTATGGGACATGTAGCAGATTGCATACATATGAGATTGTGCATGTGGATATGATTCCCTGGGGGTTTGTGTAGGTGTGTGGCTGTGTGTGCTGATGAGCGCGCATGTGTGTGCAAATCCATGTATGTGTGTGCAAATCCATGTATGTGTGTGCATTGGGGGTGGGTGTGTCTGCCCATTGGGGTGCACATGTGTGCATGCACTTATGCATGTGTGAGTCCCCAGATTGCTGAGCCTGTGGCCTCTGTGGGAGTATGATGGTTTGTGGCCTTGTGTGGCCTCTTTGGTACCTGTGAGTGACGTGAAGTATAGATGCTCCTCCAAGTGCTGGTGCAGGACACGTGTCCCTTGGGCCTTGGTCCAGCTTCTCACATGCTTCAACCCTCTGGCTCCCCACAACCTGCCAATGATTCTGCAGACTTCCAGCAAGTCTCTGTCCCCTCACCACTGTCATGTGGATTCTCTCCACTCCTCTCATACTCCACCCTGATAAGCCACCTCCTCCTGCCGGCCTCCACGCTTCCTGCTGTCGCTGATCTCTGGGTGGTGGCAGCATCCCTAGTATAGTGTCTCGGCTCTTCTACACTCGAGTAACTAGTCCCTGTATTAACTTCCTTCTATTGAGAACTTAGAGTGTTTCAGTTTTCCTGAGGAGACTCTGTCTGATACATTTGTCACCCCCATTGCGGGTCTCCTTGGACCAGGCCCTCTCTGCACACTTTCCATGTGTTCATGTATTTAATCATATTGCACTAAGCCTAGGTTAGGTACTGTTACCCCACTCTACAGAAGAGGAAGTAGGGGGTACGGAGAGGGGAAGCATCTGCCTGAGGTCATGCAGCTCATGAGGGGCAGAGCTGGGGCTCCAAGTCAGGAGGTTCAAACCCAGGGCCCACGCCTTGACCACTGCACAGTACTGCCTCACTTGCCATCAGCCATCGTGACTGCCAGGGGACCGCTCAGCCTCAGAGCCCTGCCCCGATGGTGCACAATGGCCTCTGTGACTTCCCTGTCTAGCCCCAAACGCCCTGCAACAGTCCTCAGAGATACAACAGGATGGTGTCTCCCACATGTTCTCTTCTCCAAGCTGAAGACCCCAGGGTCTGGGGAGGGCCAGGAGGTGATTTCAGGCCCTTCCCCTCCAGGCACACTCCCAGGTCTTCCTCCAGGGTCCTGGGAAGGCTTCCTGCTCTGGTGTCTCTTCCCGTCCAGCCTTTCCCTCCACGCTGCCCCTGGACACTCCCAGGACCCTCGATGACTCACCCGCACAGCACTTTCACTTCCTCCTTCTCTGCAAGAGGCTTTTGACCTGCCGCAGCTGCAGCAAGGAGGCCTCCTCACTGGGGGTTTGAAAGGCCATGAAGGGTGTCCGTGGGCCCAGGCCTGAGGGGCTGGACTGCTGCCTCTGCTGAGGGCAGGGTGGTGGGAGACTTCCTGGGCCTCCTGGCCAGACACTGACCTGAGCTGGACTCTGTCCAAATGGTCAGTCACCCCCAGCACCTATGCAGGCTGGCACACGGGGAGGTCAACTTAGTATTTTTTTTTAAATTATTTATTTATTTATATATTTTGGCTACGCCACGCGGCATATGGGATCTTACTCCCCTGACCAGGGATCAAACCCACGCCCCCTGCTGTGGAAGTGCGGAGTCTTAACCACCAGTGAAGTTCCCATCCTAGCATTTTGAAGCTGGAATGATGCCACTCATATTCATTGATGAATTGGAGGGACCCATCTTCATTCATTCGTTCATTCCCTCATTTAACAAATCCATCCTAGCCTCCTGTGTACCAAGCAGGCTCCAGCGGACAAAGAACCCAAGGCTTGGTCTCTGCCCGTGAGGAGCTCACAGTTGGCAGGGTGGTGGGTGGGGTTGGCCGGGGGGCAGATCCATAAACAGAAACCCCAACTCAGTAGGAAAGCCTTGGAGCTATTTCTGAGATCTCTTCACACAGTTTACCAGAAATGTTTACACCGAAATGCTTCCTGATTACAACCTGGCTTCCTTTCTCCCCTTAGAGCACACGATAGCTCCCAGCTACTCCAGCGAGCAGGCAAGGGCAAGGCTGAAAGTTCAGCTTCCTTAGCATCTCAGCCCAGCCTCCTGGCGGCAGGTGCGCTGTCCTACTCTGGGGGCAACATTCACATTCTAGTCTAAGTGGATGGCACCCGGTGAAATGACCCAGTTGTGCAGTTACGCCCTTGGCTCGGCCATTGTCTGACTGTGTGATCTCAAGGACGTTGGTCATCTTCTCTGAGTCTTGGTTTACTCATCTGTAAAATGAAGCTATTGATAGAACCACGGCATTGTGTTTCTTAAGAAGTCAGTAAATCATCCAGGCAGAGCACCTGGCACTCTAAACATGAAGCACTCAATAAATGCCTGCTGTGACAATGAACGCTACTATTTATGATGAGGGTCTGTGAGTACCTGATCCTGCATGCTTGCGAGTGTGTGCGTGTGTGTCTAGGGGGTGATCGGGGAAGGCTTCCCAGAGGAGGTGACATTGGTGTTGGGTGTTAAAGGAAAAAGTGGGGAAAAGCATTCCAAGCAAAGAGGAAAGGGCAGACGTGGTTGGGGAGTGAGGAGGCTTTGGGGGAATCCCAAGAGTGGCCTGAGGTGTTCTCCAGCTTCTGGGCTGAGTTAGGGCTGGGCCTGAGCTCCCCAGGCCCCAAGGCCGCAGGCTGGCTGAGGGCCCCTGTTGTGTCTGGGTGGGCGGGGGCTGCCCCGGCTTGGTGTCTGAGGTGCTGGCAGCAGTTTCAGGCCTCTCACCTTTCTGCCCCCTCCCGTTTCCAGGCCCCCACTTCCTTCCTCTGCACAGACCGCAGAAGCCCTTCAGAGGAAGCTGCTACTTATTTTAGCAGTGATCCCTGGACCCTCCCACCCACAGCTGCCCCTGCGCCCGGGCCCCTTTAGAGGCACCAAGTTATTCTCTGAGCCTCAGCTCAGAGCACTCAGGGGTGAGGAATATTCTACCGGCTTCCCCTCAGCTGAACCAGCCTGATCTTGGAGCTGGGAGACACGACTCAAGCCCAGCCCTGACACTAACTTACAGTACGCTTTCCAAGTTCATCTTCCAAGCCCCCATGTCCCCATCTGTGCTACAGGATCTGACACTAGGCAGGAACTGACCTCTGGGCAGAGAATGGGGTGGGGTAGGGGTGGATGTACCGCGAGCCGGCCAACGGAAAGGCCTGAGAGAGTGTCTTGGGGAAGATCAGATTTGGGGGACCTGAAGCTTTGAAAAGTACTTTGAAAGTTCACCTTTAATAAAAAGAAAAGAATCACAGATACAAATTTACTTATGTAAGTGAATTTTTATTTAGAAAGAACCAGTGCAACCGAGGAACCATGAAGCTTCAGCTTTTCCAGCATAGTGGCAAAACTGCCTCTGGGGGCTTCCCTGGTAGCGCAGTGGTTGAGAGTCTGCCTGCTGATGCAGGGGACATGGGTTCGTGCCCCGGTCCGGGAAGATCCCACATGCCGCGGAGCAGCTGGGCCCGTGAGCCATGGCCACTGAGCCTGCGCGTTCAGAGCCTGTGCTCTGCAATGGGAGAGGCCACAACAGCGAGAGGTCCGCGTAACGCAAAAAAAAAAAAAAAAAAAAAAAAAAACTGCCTCTGGACAGGACCCCCAAAGTCCTCGGGAGACAATGGGGAAACTGAGGCAAAGGGAGAGGGCGTCACCAGCCCAATGGAGTCACACAGTTGGTGAGCGGCAGACTGGGATTTGAACCCAGATTTGTTAAAAATCAATGCCCATGTTTTACCCACTACCCTCGTAGCCTCATTACCCTCGTGAGGAGGGCATTAGGGAGGAGGGAAGAGTGATGGACAGACGGGGAGCCAAGGCAGCGCAGCACAGAGAGGACACACGCTCTGCCCCTTTTCTAGCTGTGTGACCCTTCCTGAGCCTCGGTGTCCTCATCGTAAAATGGCGTGATGTAGGGCAATGGTGGCCACTGGCAGCAGCTGGCACATGGCAGTTCTGGTTCTCCTTCCATTCAGGGCTTCTAAGTTCATTCCAAACCACGCTGATGATAGTAAAGGCTGACACTTACCTAGCGCTTACCTCGTACCAGGCACTGTTCTAAGTACAGTGTCTTAAACCCTCAGTCATCTAACCCTCACAACAATATGATGAAGTAGGTAAGATAATCAACCCCATGTTCCAGATGAGGAAACTGAGGCCTCAGATCCATGCTGGGCTCTGAGTTGGGCACCAGGACTACAGATGTGACACAGACGTGGTCTTTGTTCTTGAGGTGCCCAAAGCTGGTGGGGACAGAGGTGTCAGCATGTGTATTATTAGAACCCCAGGCGGATGCTGGTTTGGGGTCCCAGGAAAATCCTCAGGGAGCAGAGGGGAGGGAGGGATTCCTTTTGACCAGATGGCCTGGTGCAGAAGATGGCATTCAAGGAGAGCCCTGATGGATGCCTAGGGGAATTTTCCAGGTTGATCACAGTGGAAAGACGTTCCAGGCAGAGGGAAGAGCACATGCAAAGACAAGGAGGCAGAAGAGTGCTTGTGGGGAAGGGAAGGAACCAGGAGGTTACGGATCTGGGGGGTGCAGCCAGGAGTAGCACAGATGAGGCTAAAGAATTAGCTTTTTGACTTCTGCTTTCCTTCTTGGGTTCCACCCCCAAGCAGCAGGTTCAATATGGTGGAAGAAATGTCCGTGAGGGGCAGGCCTGCTGTGTGATGGTCAAGGGTAGGACATGGCCCCTCAGCCAGAGGAGTCAGTCCCTGACACCAGTCTATTGGATTGGCCCAAAAGTTCATTCGGGTTTTTCCATAACGTCTTATGGAAAAGCCTGAAAGAACTTTTGGGCCAATCCAATAGAATGGCCCTTTGCTGCCTGCCCTCCTGCTTTTCTAGCTTTGACAATTCAGGGGCCTTCGCCAGTCCTGCAGGGGAAGATGTGGGCCCCAGGGTCACCCCAATGACCAGCTTCTCTCCTCCCCAGTCAGAGAAAGCTCACGGACCTCCACATGTCCATCCATGTGTCTGTCCACACTCATGTCCATCTGTGAGTCCGTACTTGCAGTGCTTACCCAGAGCAGATGCTCTTCATGCACTGCCCGTATCCCCTTGGTCCACCTTTGAGGTCCCTGCTCCGCAGGGACGGTGTCCCCACCACAGAGGCAACTTCCCATCCCCAGCTCCCACATCTCCACTTCCCTGCCTGGAACTTTCTCTGGTACCACAGGAACCTGACCACCTTCTTGCAGGGCACTCAGAAATACCAGGGCTGGAAATGTCCCCAGAGGGAGCCCTCACCCAGTGAGGAACAGGACACTGACAAAGCGCTCCAGCTTGCCCACCACCAAGTCTAGGCACATTTCCTCAATCATCCTATGGGATCCCCCTGGGACTGAGCCCCAAGGACCCACCCAGTAACCTGTTCTCTTGCGTACTTCTACTTCCCGAGATCACTGTCTCCCAAACAATCCACCTGCACTCCTTGCCCACCCCCTGCCCCTCCCGTTCATCTGTTCACGTGTTTGCCCAGGCAGCACATGCTCACGGTGTCTGCTCTGCTGGATGCTTTGAGAGATGAAATGGGCACAGCCTTGCCCTCAGGGCCCACAGGCTTGTGCAGGCCGACGTGGCCTCCCGAGGGGTACTTCGGAGCACCACAACCCCCACAAGATGAGCTGGGGCAAGAGGAGAGCACTAAGCCACTTCCTCATCGACTCGTGGTTCCCCACCCTTGGCTTTCTCCTGCATGTAACTTTCCAAGGATGTTTCCAGCAGCCTGTGCCATGGCCGAAAGGAAGGAAGGAAGGAAGAACAATAGTTAACACTTGTACCCCCTGCACATGAGCTGCTCGACACATATTAAAATGCATTCATCTTCCCAGCAGCCCTAGGCAGTAGATACTCTTAATCCGAACACCATTTTACAGATGGGGTCTTGCCCAAAGTGGCTAGGTGATGAGGCGTTTCAATCCAGGCAGTCTGACCTCAGAGCCTGGGGTTTAGCATCTGTGCTTTACTGTTTGAAGAAGGAGGGAAGGCAGGAGGGGAATTGATTTGATGCAGAAGAAATGATTCGAATGCACATGAGGGTCTGGGACGAGAAGGCAGGTCAGCTTAGAATAACATGCCTGAACCCACACTTCCACACCAGCGTGCCATGTGTACACAAAGACAAGTCTATACAAGCATGTGTGTTTTGCCAATGCAGATGTATCACATAAGTGTGCAAATACACACATGCTTTACACACTCGGGGATGTGTTTATACATAGGTACATGCATCGGGGCGTCCAGAGGCTGCCACACAAACACACGTCTGCATGTGCAAACAGGCATCAGCACACGTGCATATGCACAGACAGATGCACACACGTGCACCGTACACCTTTATTTGCACCCATGAATGTCTCACCACCCATGGGCACACACACAGGTACCCGCATCTGTGGACCCCTGTGCACAATGACACACACAAATACAAATTAGTGGCCGGTTTGAATTCTTTGCTTAAAGAAAAGTTGTGACTGTATTAAAAATGTAGGACACATCAGCCAAATAATTAAAGTGAGGAGTGTGGCAGTGGGACTTCCCGCCACTCTCCTGGGGCCACCTGTGCTAGGCTGGGCTCAGCGTGGCTTCGTCCTGTGCATTTCAGGGAGAGGCACTTTATTGCAGTAATTTATCACCCCCATAAATGTGGCTCCTCTGTAACGTGGAATAATTTGGGAAGAAATATGTTTTCAAAATTAAAAATGCAGTCGGCATGTGCCCCGTCAGGTCTGCAGGGAGACGTCGCAGCAACTCCGGTAACTGCCCGTGTAGCTCTAATACCTACAACTTCCATTATTTAAAGTGTGATTATATTTTTCCTGCTTGGAGCTTTGTTAGCTATAAATAAAATATAAGGGTGAATTGTTGTGGGGCCTGGTAAGCACTTCCATTATTGGTACTTAAGGGGGCTTGGGGATGGAGGGAACGGGCAGGGGGTGGGGAAAAGAAGGGAGGCCATTTGCGGGGTACCGACTGGGCCCAGAAGCTGAGCTGTGGGTGTGGACAGGCCCAGTCCATTTTCTGGTCGAGAATCCTTTGAATCCAGAGCGACATGACCTCAGGAACCTCGGCTCTGTTGCCCGAGTCCACCTCCAAGCATAGCGGGAAAACCACCCACAGCAGTTGCTGTCTGCAACGTCTCCCTAAGGTCCTGCCCCCTCCTGGCCTCCCCAGGGAGTCCACAGTCATGGGACGCCCAGGGAGAAGGGGTTTGTAAGAGAAAGGGATTCATCAACTAGAAGATGTTTGCTTTTCCACAACCAGGAGTTGTTGGTTCCAATCGAGTCCAGAGCTGTGGCTGGGTGAGAAAGGGGGATTCACAAGGAGGCGTGTATATGGATGGGGGCGTGGGTTGCTGGCTTTGAGTCAGAGAGCTATTCCAGAGAGAGAGCCACTAGGAAGGGAAGGACGCTCTTCCAAGAACGACCAGATTGGAAAACATATATATTTGTTTTGTGAAAAAGAGAAAAGGAGCAAATCAGAGCTGGATGCAAAAGAAAACTGGAAATCATCTCTTTGCCCTTCCTCCTGTGTCTTGCATGTTTCTCTAAACCTGGAAGCTTGGATTGGTGTCCTGGCCCTGCCGGTTCATAGATACATGACCGGGGGCAAGTTTTTTTTCACTTCCTTGAGCCTCAGTTTGCTCATCTATAAATTGGGGATAACAGCGCCCATTTCCAGGGTTACCGTGGCAGTTAAAGAAGATAACATCTGTAGAGAGTTGGGATTGGCTCTTGCCGCACTCCAGGTGCTCAATCACGTTGATGAAATAAAGTCGAACAGGGGTCCAGCAATCATGCTCCTTGGTTTTTATCCAAATGAGTTGAAAATTTAGGTCCACACAAAAACCTGCAAGCAAATGTTTATAGCTGCTTTATTCATGATTGTCAAAACTTGGAAGCAACCAAGATGTCTTTCAATAAGTGAACGGATAAACAAACTGAAATGCGTTGTAGGAACGGGAAGTTATTGTTCAGTGGGGATGGAGTTTCAGTTCAGGAGAAGAAAAAAAGTTCGGGAGAGGGGTAGTGGGGATGGCTGCACAACTTAAGGCCAGGGAACTGTACACTTAAAAGTGGTTAAAATGGAAAACTTTTATTTTATGTATATTTTACTACCAAAAAAAAAAGAAGAGCTATTAAGCCATGAGAAGACTTGGAGGAAAAAAATGCATATTGCTAAATGAAAGAAGCCAGACTGAAAAGGCTACATACTGTATGATTCCAACCATATGACATTCTGGAAAATGCAAAACTGTGGAGACAGTAAAAAAGATCAGTGGTTGCCAGGGGTGGGGAGTGGGGGAGTGGAGGGAGGGATAAGTAGACGAAATACAGAGGATTTTTAGGGCAGTGAAACTATTCCACATGATACCATAATGGTGGATACATGTCATATCATGTTTTCCAGAACCCACAGAATGCACAACACAACCTTAGTTGATAATAATAATGTATTGATATTGGTGCATCAGTTGTAACAAATAAACCACAGTAACACAAGATAGGGAAAATGGGGGTTTATATACGAATTCTGTGTATTTTCTGTTTCTTTGTAAACCTAAAACTGCTCAGAAAATCAAAGTCTCTAAAAGCAAAACATTAAAACGAAACGTCTAGGGCTTCCCTGGTGGTGCAGTGGTTAAGAATCTGCCTGCCAATTCAGGGGACACAGGTTCAAGCCCTGGTCCGGGAAGATCCAACATGCCGCGGAGCAACTAAGCCCGTGCACCACAACTACTGAGCCTGTGCTCTAGAGCCCTTGAGCCACAACTTCTGAAGCCCGCGTGCCACAACTACTGAAGCCCGCGCGCCTAGAGCCCGTGCTCTGCAACAAGAGAAACTACCGCAGTGAGAAGCCAGCGCCCTCAACGTAGAGTAGCCCCCGCTCGCTGCAGCTAAAGAAAGCCCATGCAGCAATGAAGACCCAACGCAGACAAAAATAAATAAATAAATAAAAATAAAGTTCCCTTTAAAAAAAAAACAAAAGGTCTAAAAATTAATAATAAAAAACACTGGGCAGAGGTCAGCACTGGCCTTTTCCTTAGATGCCATAAAGAGCAGGGCTAAAAAAGAGTGGCTATATGTACATGTATAACTGATTCACTTTGCTGCACACCTGAAACTAACACAACATTGTTAATCAACTATACACCAATAAAAATTATTAAAAAAATAAAAGAGCAGGACTGGAAGGCATTTTAAGCAATTGTTCCCCTGGTGGTTTCCAAACACTTTTTTTTTTTTCCAAGCAAAAATGTATGGGGTTCCCAATATACTTAAAAAGTTTACTATGACCAGAGCAAACCGGATGGGACCAGAAAACAGGTTTGTACTGGCTCAAGCTACATGCTATGGGTTGGGGGGGCGCTCCCTGACCCTACCTGTCCACAGCTCCCCGGGTTGGCCTGCTTTAGCCCTGCTGGCTCAGCAGAATTTTTCTGAGCTACATAAACTGATGCAGCTGATTCAAACCTTTTGGAGCTGGCCCTAGTTGGTTGCATTTGTCCTAAACTAGCTCAAACCACCCTGAACTGGCTGAAATTAGGCCCAGATCTAGAGTCAAGGGGTGTGTCCCCAGACGGAGCCCCAAAGGGAAGAGAAGCTGAGATTCCATTTGGGAGATCAAACAGGGAGTCTGGATGGCTCAAGCTGGATCAGACCAGTGGAGACAGATGAGCACATTGCTGCTGAAGCTGGAGGGAGAGTGGGGGACACAGGCCTCTCGCCTCTGCCTCACCCTCTGGAGCACCTCCCTGGAGGCCCGGGGCTGGGAGGAACAGAGGCCGTTTGGGTTGAGCAATGGGGAGGGTCATGGGAGGTGGCGGAGGAGGAGACTCTCCTGAGGAGTTGGGAGGCGGGAGGGATGGGATGGGGCCCGAGGGAGGGAGCAGGTCTGTGTGCTGATGGGAAAGGACCAGTGAAGAGGGAGGGGCTGATGATGGAGGAGAGAGGAGACAACATGAGGATTCAAGTCCTTGAAAAGTTGAGAAGGAACAGGACCCAGAGCACAAGAGGCAAGATCGGTCTCTGAGAGGAGAGGGGACGTGGCCTTCGGGTTTCAGGAGTGAGGAAGTGAAGACGAAGGCAGATACAGCAGGTCCACGCGGTGGGGAGAGACTAGGAGCCGGTCATGGCTCCTGGCACCTGCTCTTTGAACCTATGTCTGGGGCAAGGTCATCTACTGAGAGCCAGAGGTGTGGCCGGGGTGGGGGGGTAAGTGTGAAAGAGAGAAGGTAGGAGGTGGTCACCCCGGAGAAGAGATACACAGAGGGCTCCGTGGGGCAGTTCGAAGCGCCCATCTGACGTCTGGGGTGGTGAATTTAGAGTGAAACCCGATTTAGAGTGAAACCAGGCAACTTGGCTGTGTGATTTTCTCCAGCAATATTTACTGGTGTGAGATGGCATGGGTGTCCGGAGTCACCAGGAGGATATGGTGATGTGGTGATGGGGCTGAGCAAGATGAGAAATGAAGCCAGGCGGGGGTCATTGGAGGGGAGCAGTGGGTAATGGGAAGGGAGCTGGGCTAATGGATCGGAAGGCTCCACGAAAATCTGGAAACTACTGTAGTGGTGGCACTTGAGCAAGGGGCTGGATGGCTAGGAGATGCGGGTTTGTGTGGGGTGTTCATAGGGTGGGAAATTGAGGCCACGCCAGGAAGGAGACTTTTCCAAAGTCACACAATTATTGGTAGCTGAGGAAGAAACTCCTAGCTCTTGGTCTCTTCCTAAGTCATTCACTCATTTATTCAATAAATTCCTGTCAACTGTTTGTATGCTTTAATAATTTCAATGCATGTGTACCTTGATTCTCAATGGACTGGTTGCAGCAGCCATTGTGGGTGCCCCACCTATATCCCCTAAGCACTTGCTGATGGTATATGACGCAGACACCTGCAGACACCTGTGATTTTCTGCCCTGGTGCTTCCTCTTTACCCTGCTGCAGAGTTGATTACCAGAGGCCAGAAGCACTGAGCTGTTCACACCTCGATGGGGGCGGCAGTCAGCCAAGGGTGCATAGCAGTGGGAAGATAAATACCCCAGCTTCCTTGCCCTTCGGGCAGGACAGCTCTAGGGCATGTTGTACTCTGTCAGTCTCCCAGGGAGACTGAGCCTCAGTTGCCCATAGTGGGAATCTTATTAATACACACTTTATTGCCTTTCCTTCTTCGTGTTCCTTCTCCATTTCCCTACTGCTGTTTCCTGGGATAAACTTTAAAATAAACTAGCTGCTTATACTCCATCCTTGTCTCAGGATTTGCTTCTGGGGACACCCAACCAAAGACAGTTGGTAATTCAAATGGTCCTAGGAACAGACTCTCAGGATGGGCTTCGGGAATGGAATCACTGACCAGCCAGATGGCAACAATGACCGTATTGTTGGTGGTGAGTGGAGTGGTGCTAACCCCTGGAGTGCTGTAGCCTCACCTTTGCTGAGACTCTCATCTTACTGGGTTAGAGGTGCAGGTGAAAGAGAAGGCGCTGATTTATCCAGTAGCTCTAGCACTTGAGAGATGAGGGGGCAATGGTAACTCAAAGGACTGCAGTTGTTTTGCAACTGCCATGACAGCCCTGAAGGAAGAAAATGACAGGCTCAAGTCAGCCCACTATCAACATGGGGCCCAGTGCGAAAGCCAGAAGTCTGCCAGGGCAGCACTTAAATAATAACCTTTTAATTCCTGAAGCTGGAGGGCAGACTGTGCTGAAAATCAAACCCAAGACCTAACTGAAATAGTAGTGGAGGAACACGGGGCTAAATTCACAGCCCCAATGAGTCTTCTAGGCTGATAGAAGAGCTGGTATAGAAAGGCTGGGACCCCGAGACCTGGAATGGGAACCTGAGCCCCAACGTCCCCTGAACCTCTGGATGGTAGAAATGTTTCCTCCTCTTTGCTACAGCCTCCCGGCAGTGGGAGGTAATGCAAAGGCCTCACCTGGGGTGGCTGCCTCTCAGAATGATGTGGATTCCTCCACGGCATCCCCTACTTCTCCTAATTGCTATGCAGACTGGTAACTAAAATCAGTTCTCAACATGGTCTGAGGGGGGTAAGCATTTCC
The DNA here is from genome assembly GCF_949752795.1 of Hyperoodon ampullatus. Taxonomy (NCBI): domain Eukaryota; kingdom Metazoa; phylum Chordata; class Mammalia; order Artiodactyla; family Ziphiidae; genus Hyperoodon; species Hyperoodon ampullatus. The sequence goes on from NC_136919.1 coordinate 11,233,015, forward strand.
TCTTTAGTAGGAGGAAACAACTTATCTACCAAAAGAATTGCAGGACCTGGCTCATGGGTAGAACACCCCTGGGAGGGGGTCTCGAAGGTTCTATATCAGGGCAGGAAGGATAGAAGGCTGGCTGGGGAGAGGACTGACAGGGGGCACAGTCTAATGGCGCAGGAGCCCTGAGCCACTCCTGACACTGCTGGGATGGCTCCATGAGGCTGAGACATGTAGACACGAGGCTTAGTTGGTCTACAGGGAGATGGAAATGACAAAACCACCTTGGCAGAGCCCTGGGGAAGGGGTCAGGAGGTCAGAGGGTGGACATGTGGGAATGGATGCATCATGTAAGACCAGAGAATCACCAACATGCCATCCTGGGGTGGACAGAGGCCACAGATGAGTGCCAGCTTAAGTCCATCTCACAGTGGGTCTAATGGGTCCACGGACCCTCCCATGGTCATCTCTCCAGTCCCTGAGTGTGTAATTGGTACGGATGTACCTAACAGTTGGTAGAACCCTCACTTGGCTCCCTGCCCTGTGGTGTAAAAGACTTCATAATAGGGAAGGTGGAGGGGAGGACCCTAAACTGCCCCCACCCCAGCCAAGATAGTAAATCAGAGCCAGGAATGGCAGAGATTAGCGCCACCCACAAAGATGGGAAGGATACAGGAGTGGTGGCTCCTATTGTATCCCCATTTGGTTCAGCAGTGGAGCCCCTGTAAAAACACAGTGGATCAGAGATGACAGTGAATCACCATAAACTCAAGAGCACAGTAGCCCCATCACAGGTGTTGCATCAGAACGTCATAACCGCTGGCACCTAGCGTGGCTATTGATCTGTAGAATGTTATTTTCCATCCCCACTGGAGAGGAGGGTCAGAAGCAGTTCATATTCACCTGGGCAGAGGGCAGTACATTTTCACTGATTTACCCCAGATGATGTTAACTCTCGTGCCCCCTGTCCCAGTGTCATCTGAAGGGATCTTGAGCACCTGAACTGGGGTGGTTTTGCACTGTGTCAACTTAATTAAGCAAAACTGCATTTCCCAGAATTTCTTTCACTGGGTAACTCTGGGGTAGTGGGTCACAGGACTTGCAGAGGGAGATTTGGAAGATGGAAGATTGGAAGATGGAAGTGAACAGCAGCCATGTTCATTTCACGCCTGGAAGGTGGGTGCACGGGATGGGGCGTTGGGGCAGCCCACGAGCGGCGTCGCTGAGCTGCTGACTCCCGGGGCGCCTGTCGAGGGCAGCAGCTGGGTCCATGGCTTCTCCGCCTCCTGCCTCTTCTGTGCGCCAGGCACTACCCCAGGTGCCGGGATGTGGCAAGATGGGCCAAGTTCCTGCTTTTTGTCATGCTTATAACTCTCTTGGACGTCAGTGAGGGGCCCAGAAAATGCTTCCCAAACGGGTTCTTCACAGCAAGGCTGTATCCTCAACCACTTCCCTGTACAGTGTGATCCCACTGTTGTGGTTACAACCGTCAAGGCCATTCATCTTCCCCTCTCTCTCTATTTCCATCTTTGTTTCTATCTCTCTCTTCTGGGTTTGTATGTGCAAAGAGAAGAGTCCAGAAGAACACACTCTGAATCATTAGCAGTGGTTATCTCTGAGAAGTAAAATTGGGAAGGAGAGTTTTCCTGTTTATTTTACATACAACCGAGGCAAAGAGAAATTATGTCATGTGCCCAGGATCACACAGCTGGTAAGCGGCAGAGCTGAGGCCTTGTGCCCCCTGCGGCTTACACAGCCCATTTCCTCCCTGGCTAGGCCGCGGTCCCCGGCCTCTCTCACCCCGTCCAGCCTCGCCTGGCCTCTAGATTCCCAACCCAGACTTTCCCCTGAAAGCCCCTTATGCCGTCACTGCCTTTGTCCTGGCTCTGTGGTGAAAGGACAGGACTAGAACTTGCCTCATGGCGGGGGAGGCGGTGGCGATGGCTGCAGAAGAGAAGTGACTTTCAACTTCTAGGAATCGGCTTTGACAATCAGATAGGGCAGAGGGCTGAGTCACGGGGCGGGCCCCACCAGCTGGGTTTTAATCAGGTCAGATGGTGGCAGGGGTGAGGGCGGGTGGAGGTGCAGAGTCTCCAGATCCACTTCCTCTCTCGGAGGCCCAGGCCCCTCGAGGCTACTTCTGCCTCATCGGTGGGCGGGACGTGCCCAGCACGTGTCAATCCAGGCCCGCTGGCGTGGCCTAAATGTAGGTCCTAGGACGTCAAAGCTTGAGAACCCAAAATGTCATTTTGCAGATGAGGATCCTGAGACCAAGTGAGGTCAGGAGACTTGCCTGAGGCCACACAGCAAGTCGAAGTCACAGATGGAACTCAAACCCGGGCTTCCCTAAAAGCCACCACTTGCCTCCAGAACAAGTGCTCTTCCCAAGTACCTGACTGCCGGCCGGGGGCACTGTCCTGCAGCCAGCTCCCCTGGGTGGGGAGGGGAGGGAATAGGGCACTGCATAAAGGATATTGTCAGATTAAATGTGCAAATGTGTCCACAATTGCCTAGAACATAGTAGATACTCAATAAATGTGGCTTTTGTTTTTGCTGTACAATGATTTCCTAACTGACTTTGGCAGAATCCTGGGCTCTCTAACCATATCTCAGCGATCCTGGGTGGGACGCGGTGGAGAAGGAGGCCGAGAAAATGGGGCTTGGGGCTCCCCGCCTTTCTTCTCCCTTCCCCCCACTGCCACTCACACATATCCCCTACAAACCAGAGTATTTCTATCTTTATCTGTCTTATGTTTTGGAGTTCTGCTTAATTTTTTTTTTTTTTTTTTTTTTTTTTTTTGCGGTACACGGGCCTCTCACTGTTGTGGCCTCTCCCGTTGCGGAGCACAGGCTCCGGACGCGCAGGCTCAGCGGCCATGGCTCACGGGCCCAGCCGCTCCGCGGCATGTGGGATGTTCCCGCACCAGGGCATGAACCCATGTCCCCTGAATCGGCAGGTGGACTCTCAACCACTGCGCCACCAGGAAAGCCCTGCTTAATTTTTTTTAATGGTTCTGCTAAAACTCTAGCAGTCCACCTCTGCCTTCAGGTTGCAAACATAGAGAGGACCTACTGGGATCACAGAGGAATAAGAATCACGGTGCTGTTTTAACATATGCATTTGTTAATTATGCATTTGACATACACATTAAGAAATATTACATTTGATTGTCGGTTTCCTGGGGCCACAGGAGACTGTGGCCGCATCTGTGGGTTCCCACTCAGTTGCTGTGGGCCACTTCCTTCCTGGCTAATGGAACCCTCTCAGTTTGGTTGACCACTGGACACTGCTATGACTCACAGAGCCCCTTCCTCACCGCGAGGAGGGAGGAGATGTTCTCGAATGAACCAGTCTCCGTGATTTCATCCCTCGTGCCAGTGATCAGTTAGAGCACAGGCGACAGGCCCGTGACATGACTTTGCTCATTAGACAGGAGGAGACATGTATGGGGGAGGAGGCTTCTGGGGAATGTGTCCCCTTTGATGAAAACCAAAAGACACATGAAGAAAAGCTGCTTCCTTCTCCTGCCTCTCCTCGTGGCTGCGTGAAGACATGACTCCTGCCCCTCCAGCAGCCATCTGAGACCTGAGGGGACAGGCCTGAGGAAACTGACCCCACTGCCCAGAGTGCCCGGACTCGTCAACTGTTGCTATGATAATGCCACAAAACAACCATCCCCCAAACTCAGTGAGTGACACCTCAAGGTCACGGGTCAGCAGGTTTACTGTGGTTCAGCTAATTCAGGCTGGGCTGGGCACTCCGCTGCAGGCTGCATTGGGTTCCGGTCTGTTCAGCACGTGTTTATTCTGGGGTCCGGGCTGAAGGGGCCACAGTGAGCAGAAGACAGCTCCTCTCCTGGCAGATCACAGGGACTTGAAGACAAAGCAACTTACACAAGCACTTTTATTAGAGACTTGGCTCACATTCCAACGGCCCAAGAGGACCACACCCAGCACAGCGGGTTGGGATATACACCCTGCCCGCCAGGGGAGAGGGGCCAGCAAATATCTGCTGACTGACACGCTCCAGCCCAGCACGGAGCCGTGGACCTGGGAGCAGCTCCGCCCCCCTTCATCTTTCTCATCTATGAGACAGGACATTCTGCCAGCAGAGTTGGGGTTTCTGCTGCTTGCAGATGGGAACGGCCAGCAGAAGCTGGGGTGCAGGGAGGGGCTGCAGGGCCTCATAAGGAGAATTAATCTTTAGAAAACATGGATTCTGGAGTAAGCAACAGGGCCTGAGCAAAAAGGAGCATTCCAGATTTGAAGCCCCCCTAATTCTACTATCCCAGTGAGGTGTGTGTCACACAAGGACAGGGAGAAAGCTGTCATGTGGTTTGAACTGAAAGAGCAGCTTCATCAACATCTGTATCACGTTGGGGCTTAAGCAACTCCACTGTAAGCACCTCCTGACTGAGCATAAAGCGATTTGTCACAGACCTAGGAGCTGCCTGGGCTTTGGGCTGGGAGGCTGCAATAGGGTCTGAGGCTGGGCCGAGGCCGAGGCAGGGTCTGGGTGGAGCAGACACTGAGTGCAGTGTCTCAGAGGCCAGCCGAGGTGCCCGCAGGGCCGGAGAGGTCCACGGCCCAGTGAGAGAGGCAGAGGCAACAGAGGCCAACACAGCCCAGTCAGGTTCATGGGCCCATGCAAGACTCCGCTGGGGAACAACCAGAACTATCTCATGGGGGTGGCAGATAGGGGGTTTGAGGTAGACTGGCATTCTGGGGGGAGGAGGTAGGCCGGGGACTGGGTGTGCATCTTCATGGGATATTTTTGCACCCATAGGCTGGTGAGACCGGGACAGCCTTAGGTCATTGGCTGAGGTTCCCAAGTTCAGCACCCACTCGGCTGCACCTCCAAATCTCCAGTGCCCAGCCCCCAGCCAGGAGACAACGGGGAACATTTGCTCTGTGGATGAAGAAAGAATAGCAACAACAACAAGAAACATAAAGCAAAGCTGCTTCTGTCCAGGGGCTGTGGAGGGTGTCCCAGGAGGCCTTTGGAGACACCTGAGTCGTTTGATGTCCTATAGACACGGGGGTTTCCTGCCTCCCTCCCTTCGATGTCTGGTACCCCCTAGCTGATTTCAGGCAGGGAAGCTGGGTGGCAAAGGCTGGTCCACAAGGAGCCCATCCAGACTAGCCATGAGGCTCAGCGACCAAAACGGTGGTCAAAGTTTGTGGTTTCAGTAGCTAAGCACGGGCACCCTGGTGTGTGTCCCAAATTAGTTATACGTGTGTGGTGAGTGGGGCTGGTGTGTCTCACTGAGCATGACCACAAGGCATCCGGGGACCACACTGGCAGTGGGGGAGGACGGTGATGGCAGGAGAGGAAAAAGGAGGAGAGGGTAGGCGGGTGAAGACCAGGGGAACTTCTGGGGCTTTAGGGAACTCAGATGTGTCATGGTCAATGTGACCAACAGGGCCTTGGGTACTCTACCCACATGATGTAACATAAGATCTTGCAACTGCCTTGCTGGGAGGGGTCGTTGTCACCATTTCACAGATGAGGAAGCTGAGGCTCCAAGTCAGGAAGTAGCTTGTGCTGGAATGAAGAGAATGGGGACCCACCAGCAGCTCAGATGACAATGGCCAAAGGACCAGGGGATTCAAGCTTGATTCAAGTCAAAACTGATCGCCAAGAGGGTCCACCTGGGCAGGCAGGTGTGGCGAGCATCCTTTGTGCTCCTCCAGTCTCCCCCCTCCCTTCTCTGAGACCTGCCCCACCCCCCTGCAGGGCAGAGTCCCACAGATCCTGTTAGTACCCCATCTCTCTGCTTCCCTGACAACAGCTGGCTGGACTAGGGCTGGAGGCTGACTCAAGCTGAGCCAATCAGCTTCTCTCTCTTGTGACTTTGGCATTGAGATTCAGAAATTCTGGGCTGCCTTTTTGACTGGTTATTTGAAATGAGTCATAAAGCTGAGTCGGGGGGCCATATTTGGCCACCTGTTCATAAAATAGCAGAGAAAAGACTCAATCATAGAGAGGCTGAAATGTGCTTATAAGACAGAGAGATGAGAGAGAGAGAGAAAGATGGGAGAGAGATAGCCATACAGGAGAGGTCATGAGACAAGGAGAGAGAGAAAAGAAAGTGAGACAGAAAGACAGTGAGAGGAAGAGAAAGGCAGACAGAGATGTGTTTGGGAGGAAAAAAATGAGGAGGCAAAAATGTAGAAAACCAGAAGTGTGTGGTATGATGGAAGGTGACGGGGGAGAGGGGTTTTCAAGACGGAACCATTCCTCAGCCTTCAGTGCTGCCAAGAGGGTGAGCGATGCAACCACTGGGCCAGGAGTGGGGCTGGAGGTGAGGGGTGAGGTCCTCGGGGGCAGCACTTCTCAAATTTTAATGTGCACAAAATCACCTAGGAGTCTTGTCAAACTTTGAGTTCCGATTCCTCAGGTCCAGAGTGGGACCAGAGATTCCACATTTCTAACAAGCTCCTAGGGGACGCTGATGCTGCTGGTCCTCGGACCACACTTTGAGTAGCAAGACCCTAGGGTGGTGGTTTTCACATTTGGCTGCATGGTAGCAACACCTGGGGAGCTTGACCAGCATGGAGCACACCTGGCACTAATTAAATCAGAATCTCCAGGGATGGGACCAAGGCACTGGGATGTTTTAAATTCCCACTGGTGATTCTACTGTGTAGCTGGGGTCAAGGACTCTTATTAAGGAGTCCAGAGCAAAAGCCGGTGGTTGTAGATAGCTCTTCCTGTTGAATTCTTACATGTATATTATTATTATGTTTATATTATGTATATTTATTATTATCATTATTTAATACTATTGTTCTTAGCATTACTATTTATTGCAATGCATTGATTATCATCATCGATTATCATTATTACTGTTATTTTAAAAATAGGAAGTGCTGATGTTTATTGAAGGATTGCCCTGTACCAGGTACCATGCTATGTGGTTTGCACATGTTATTGTATGTCACAAATGAAGAGGTTCAGAGAGGTTAAGAGTCTTTCCCATGATGACACAGCTCATACGTGGTGCAGACAGTTTGCAATCTCAGATCTTCTGAATCAAAATTGTTATCCATTATTCTATAAAACTGTGTTTCTCAAATGTTCCTCATGATAAAGATGATCTGAGACACGTTAAAATACAGATTCCTAGGACCTTCCTCCTGAGAATTTGATTTATTAGCTCTGATTTAGTAACTCAGGTCTCTATATTTTGATCCCCAGGAGATTTTTATTACCAGGCAAACTTGAGAAACACTGCTATAATAATTAGTGATAGGGTTGTGGCATATTATTTTATTGTTGACAATTATTCATTCCCTTCCCTGTAAGAGGATTATAAGCCCCACCCTTGCCATGCCTCCTAGTAGGTGGGTAGAGTTCTCAGCACCACTGCCAGGCTCAGCTGTGTGAGTTTCTCTGACCTTCAGAAAGTGAGTGATGTGACACCCAAATGTCTAGCACAAGACTTGAACACAGTTGCATGGTTCACCTTGCTCTCTTGCCCTTTGCCCTCTGCCATGGGAATGACATATCCTAGGGAGGAAGTGATCCTTCTGCCTGGGTTACAGAACAAGGAGACACATGGATCAGGGCTAACCTGCAGTCCTTCTTGTGAGAAATAACAGTTTGTTGCTGTAAGCCTTTGAGATTGGGGGGGGGTTGTTTGTTACACAGCACAGCTGACTAATACAATATTTATTTATAATATTATATAATAATAGTGGCCTCTATTGAATGCTTTTATGTATGAAGCACTATATATATAAAAATGATCTCTATTCCTAGCAAAAATAAACTGCAAACTTAGGGATTATTATCTCCATTTTAGATATGAGGAAACTGAAGCTCAAAGAGGTGAGGTGACTGCCTAAAGCCACACTGCTAGGACTGGCAGAGCCACTGTCTGATTCCAAAGCTCTTCACCCCACAACTGAGCTTTCTTCCCTCTTCCCCTTTCCCTTCCCTCCCTTTCCCATCTCTCCCCTCAGCTTTCTGCCAGCATCGGTCCCAAGTGCAACCTGTTGGCAGGAACAGACATATGCAATGTCTAATTCACTTTAATTAAAATATATTTTAGTGGATTTTTTTTCCTGCAGCATAACTCATTTTGATGGGAACCCATTGGATTTTAATGGGAAACCTATTAGAGGAACATATTGTGATCTTTAATGAAGCTGGGCTGTGTGGAGAACCACCTACAGGTAATTAGAAGCCCTCCAGGCTCTTGGGGAATAAGGTGAAATGAACTTCGGTTTGTTTAAGACAATTAGTGCAGACAATGATCTGGGAACGAATTAAATGGTCCTTGATTAGGAGCAGCTGTGCAGGTGGCATCTTCCGGAAAATGGGACATGCAAGTGGGGCTTTTAAGAAAGAGTGATTATTAGTGCTTATCTGTTTGTATTGGCAGCCGGCACTTCCACCAGGCTGTCGATTTGATCAAGTGGTTCCCTCTCCCCACCCCGCCTCTCCACACTGCCTTCCCTCATTGGTACATGCTCCTTCTGGGTCTTCCAGGTGTCTCAAGGGACCTGCCTGCCTCTGGTGGCAGAGGGGTGCATCCACACTGGCAAGGCTGGGAGTCTCTACACTCCCACCAGGAAATGCTTCCACATTGATGGGCACTTCTGCACTGGTAGGACTGGGAACCTCTGTATTCTCAAGGATCACTGTTTCTACACTAGTTAGAATGGGGACTTCTAGGCTTATATGCATATATGTTTTTATATTTGAAGCTCTAAGAACCACTGTACTCTTAAGAAGAGGCATTGCCCCAGGTCTGGGATGGGCTCACCCCTGCTGGAACCCTTGGCAAATCCACATTGGGAGGAATAATAAATAGAGAAATGACCGTGCTAGGAACTTCTATACTGTAGAGATGAGCATGTTTCCCCTTTGCCCTGAATGAGAGCCTCTGCACGTGCAGGGAAGAATGGGAAGGCTGCCTGGAAGAAGAGACATCTAAATTGAGTCCTGGTGGGAGTTAGCAAGAGGGCACTGCTGTATTGATGAGAATAGAGGACACAGCTGTGGATGCTTCTACACCGATCAGAACAAAAGCATCTGCAGTGGTTGAGCTGGGAATGATCATCAGAAAGAACGGGTGAATCTGTACTGGCCGGGAAGCGTGCATCACACAAGTAGAGATGGGCATTTCTACCTGAGTAGCAATCCTAAATTTGCTAGAATGATGGACATGTCTGTGCTAGCAAGGATGGGCACTTCTATGCTGGCAGGGGTATGGTCCTAGAAAAGAATAAAGTTTTTGCACTGAGAGGGAGGGGATTCTCTTCACTGGTGAGAATGAGCACTTCTACACTGGTCTCTGATATTTCCTAACTCTTGACCAGTAAAACCAGAGTGATCCCTCTGACTTCCTCAGTCCCAGACCATTCCCTGAGCTTACGGTGTCTCAGCTCACAGCACAGAGGTCCTCTGCCCAGAGATGGAGGAGACAGACATGCTGTGGATGGCATGGGGCAGGAGAGGAAGCAGGACCACAAACTGTCTACTTGCCCAGGCACAAACTAGGAAGGGAAGAGCCCCCATCCTGGGAGATGCCCAGAGTGGATTCCAAGCAAACTTTCTGATACTCAGAAAGAGACCAGAGACGGTGGCAGCCAGGACCCCCCACCAATACCAAGCAGCTCTGAGCCCCTTCCCAATCCCCTCACAGCTCTAGCTTCTGGCAGAGGCTGCTGTGAGATTCCCTGTGCAACCCTGACACGGGGCTGTAGCTAAAACATTGGTCTGGCAGTTTTCCCTCTTTAAGTTGAAGTGTGATGTTGGCAGGCAGTGAGCTGTGGTGGCAGGCTGCCAGAGGGAGCATGTGTTGGAAATCCTTGTTCCACGTTGCAGCAATCTGGGGCTCCCCCACCCACAAACTGCTCCAGAGCCAGCCAGCCGTGGGGGCCGGAGCCTCCCACTGATGCAGAGCAGCCACTGAGATTAGGGGACGGTGAGGCAGAAAGGCTTAGAGAAACCAAGGAGAAAGATGTAAATAGAGAGAGTCAGAACTGAGATGGAGCCAGAGAAAGACATAGAAACAGAACCACAGTCAGAGACAGAGACACAGAGAGAGACAGAGAGACCGAAAGACAGAGAGTTCCAAGGAAAACAGAGAAGACAGAATTGAAAGAAGATAAGAAGCATGAGAGGTTGGATTAAAATGCCAGGTTGGGTCCAGCCCTATCTCCTCAAATCTCTAGTTAAAGCAGAAAAAATATATATGTATTGATGTAAATGTGTTCTATTGTAATAGTCGTATAAATCAAGAAAGAAAATCCTCAGTGAACTAGAAACTTTGTGGAATTCCAGAAAGATGGAAAGTAGACAGGCTTGGACTGACAGAGGAGCCCATAGCCTAAAACACATGAGGAGGGCATCACTGTGCAAGGAGGCAGGGGGTGGGGGATGGCTCCAGGAATGCTCCCAGCTCAGAGTCAACAGGACCTCAGGGTACCCAGAGCAGCAGGTGGACCTGGACAATCAGGAGACTGAGCAATTGAGAAGCTGCATTTAGAGCAGCCAGGCTGGCCCACCTCTGCCCAACTGCACCCCACTACTCCCCACCACCACCACCATTGCTCATGTGAGCAGCTGACAGCAAGGGAGTTTACCCACAAGCCAGAGCAGTGAGTGGATATATTTGGGTCTGAGGGTGAAGGACATGCCCTGGGGAATCCAATGACACACTAGGAAGTAGGAAGAAGACCAACATCTATCACATACCATTGGCGGAACTCCTTCACAGTGATGATCAGAGACAAGCTTTTGTGACTGAAACCATCCTTCAGAGACAGGCAAAAATGGATTTTCAAAGCAAAGGTGAGCAGAAAGCCAAGAATACCCAAGCATTTGAGGAAAATCAACACTCTGCAAGAGAGGCATCAAACTTAACAAAAAGAAGACCTAAGACCAAAGGGAATAGACTTAAGAGAGCCAACACAAACAAAAAGAAGACTTTAAAGTAGTATAATTACCATCCCTAGGGAGATTGGAGAAGATATCATACCCATAAATTGAGAACAGGCTGTTACTAAAATGACTCACTAAGAGATCTTGAAATTTTAAAATAATTGTTCAAATTTAAAACTCAGTAGGTTGGCTGAATAGTAGAATGAATATAGCCAAAGAGAAATTGGAATAAATTTAAATATATGCAACCCCTATGCCACTTCTAGGTGTATGCTCAGAGAAACTCTTATGTTTGTGTGTAAGGAAACATGTATGAGTGTTCACTGCAGAACTGTTTGTAATAGCAAAAAATTGGAAACAGCCAATAATCCAACAGACTGGATAAACATCTTGTGGTCTGGTCACATTATAGAATCCTATACAGCAGACAAAATGAATCATCTAGAGCTATATGTATCCAAAGGGATAAATTTCAGAAATATAATGCTGAGTGAAATAAAAAATCATGCAGAATGATAAATTGGTATAATACCTATTATATAAAGTTAAAACATGAATATAATAGTGTATATTTTTGATGCATTCACTATAACATGGATGATTATACTCCAATAAAATTTACATTAAAAAACATACATGAAAAGTGCGTATCCAAAGTACGTAAAGAACTCTTATGATGTGAGAGTTCTTTATATAGATTTTAACAAAAGATTTTAACAGAAATTCCACAAAAAATATATGAGAATGGAAATAGTTACATGAAAACATGCTCAGCTTCACTAGTCATTAGAGAAATACAAATTAAAATAATAATGAGGTACCGTTACATACTAAAGTTAAAAAGACTGGCAATACCAAGTGTTGGCAAGGATATAGAGCAACTGGAATTCTCATATACTGCTGGCAGGAATACAAAATGGCACAGACACTTTGGAGAACAGTATGTTAGCATCTTATAAAGTTAAATACACATTTAACATATAACATAGCAATTCGACTTCCAGTTATTTACCCAAGACTAATTAAAACATATATCCACACAAAGATTTGTACATAAATGTTCATAGTTGAATATTACTCAGAACAGACCCAAACAGGAAGTAATCTAAATGTTTATCAGCTGGGTAATGGATAAATGAATTATTGTATAGCCATACTTGAGAATACTACCCAGCAATAAAAAGTAATTAAACATTAAATAATGCATATAAAAACATGGCTGAATCTCAAAAATATTATGCTAAGTGAAAGAGACCAAACTTAAAAGACCATGCACTGTATAATTCAATTTATATGAAATTATAGAAAAGGCAAAGCTATGAGGACAGAAAGCAATTGTTGTCTAGGACCAGGGTTGGCAAAGAAGATCAACTGCAAAAGGGCACAAGGAGGGACTTCCCTGGTGGCGCAGTGGTTAAGAATCTGCCTGCCAGTGCAGGGGACACAGGTTTGAGCCCTGGTCCTGGAAGATCCCACATGCTGCGGAGCAACTAAGCCCATGCACCACAACTACTGAGCCTGTGCTCTAGGGCCCATGAGCCACATCTATTGAGCCTGCATGCCACAACTATTGAAGCCCGCTCACCTAGAGCCCAGAGTGGCTGTTAGCAGTTTACATTCCCAGCATCAGTGTAACAGTGTTCCCTTTTCTCCACGCCCTCTCCTGCATTTCTTGTTTTTACACTTTCTGAGGACGGTCATTCTGACTGGTGCAAAGTGATACCTCTTTATAGTGTTGATTTGCACTTCCTGCATGTCTGGTTGGCCAAAAAGGGCATCTTCAGCAAAGACAAGCCACCTCAATGAGAAGTCTGTGTACCTCAAGGAAGAATAACCCCCCCACGCCTCACCTAGAGAAAGCCCTGTGCGCAGCAACAAAGACCCAACACAGCCAAAAATAAATAAATAAATAAATTAATTAATTAATTTAGAAAAAAGGGGGGCACAAGGATACTTTTTGGGGTTATGGAATTGTTTTACATCTTGATTGTGATGGTGGTTACACAATTTCACACAAATTCCAAAATTTATCAAATGGCACACTTAAAATAAGTGAATTATATACTATAGAAATAATACCTTCATAAAAGGTATTTAAAAGTTATAAAGACCAAATTCAACATAACTGTTATCCTTAGACAATGAAGGAAGGGAATGGAATTGGTAAGAGAACAAAAAGAGCTTCAACCGTATTGGCAATGTTTTATTTCTTAAAAATATAAATATGAAAAAAATAAGGCAAAATTGTAATAACTGACAAAGTTGGGTGGTGTGTACCAGTATGTTTGTTGTATTATTAATTCTTTATACTTTTCTGTATTACTGAAATACTTCAAAGTTGTTTTCAAAAGAACAAATTAGTGGGAATTCCATGGTGGTCCAGTGGTTAGGATTCAGCACTTTCACTGACATGGCTCAGGTTCAATCCCTGGTTGGAAAAATGAGATCCTGCAAGCCATACAGCGTGAAAAGAAAGAAAGACAGACAGACAGAAAGAAAGAAAAAAAAGAAGGAAAGAAAGATGGAAAGAAAGAAAAGAACAAACCATTGAGTTAAAAATAAGCTGAGGGGGGCTTCCCTGGTGGTGCAGTGGTTGAGAGTCCACCTGCCGATGCAGGGGACATGCGTTCGTGCCCCAGTCCGGGAAGATCCTACATGCCGCGGAGTGGCTGGGCCCGTGAGCCATGGCTGCTGAGCCTGCGTGTCCAGAGCCTGTGCTCCACAATGGGAGAGGCCACAACAGTGAGAGGCCCGTGTACCGCAAAAAAAAAAAAAAAAAAAAAAAGCTGAGGGATTCTCTCAGACTGTTGTGCAAAATGACTGAGATAAAGACAATGAAAAACATAGTTAAATGACACAGACTAGATACAAAAGTTTCAACATTCATCCAATATTTTGTAGGTGTTCCGTAAGCAGGAGATGGAGAAAAGAAAGCAATTAATTAATCAATAAGAGAGCGTTTCCATTGAAGAACGGCAAGAGTCTTCAGGGTGAGAGGATCAATCAAGTGCTAAACAGATAAATGGAGGAGGCGGGTTCACCCCTTGGACACACCGTGGTAAAATTTCATGGAGAAACGTCTTAAAAGCTAAAGTTAGAGAGATAAAGAGAGAGAGAGAGAACTGCACATCCAATTGGCAAATAATTTCTCTTTGGAAGACAATGGAAAAAGAGATTCAAATTTCTGGAGAAAATTGTTTTGATCCTAAGATCCTATACCCAAACCAACTAGCCTTCAAGAGTGAGAGGAAAATGAAAATGTTTGGGACAGATGCTCTGAAAAAATTTATTATTCACAGAATCTGTGAAGGAACTACTCAAGATTGCACTGTCATAAAAGAAAACAAAAATGAACACAAGGCCAAAAAAGATATGGGATACAGGAAACACTGATTTTAAAAAAGAATAGTAGAGCAGAAGCAAGAAGAACTACAATCCTGAAGCCTGTGGAATGAAAACCACATTCACAGAAAGGTAGACAAGATGAAAAGGCAGAGGCTATGTACCAGATGAAGGAACAAGATAAAACCCCAGAAAAACAACTAAATGAAGTGGAGATAGGCAACCTGTCAGAAAAAGAATTCAGAATAATGATAGTGAAGATAATCCAGGACCTTGGAAAAAGAATGGAGGCAAAGATCGAGAAGATGCAAGAAATGTTTAACAAAGACCTAGAAGAATTAAAGAACAAACAAACAGAGATGAACAATACAATAACTGAAATGAAAACTACACTAGAAGGAATCAATAGCAGAATAACTGAAGCAGAAGAACGGATAAGTGACCTGGAAGACAGAATGGTGAAATTCACTGCTGTGGAACAGAATAAAGGAAAAAGAATGAAAAGAAATGAAGACAGCCTAAGAGACCTCGGGAAAACATTAAACGCAACAACATTCTCATTATAGGGGTCCCAGAAGGAGAAGAGAGAGCGAAAGGACCCGAAAAAATATTTGAAGAGATTATAGTCGAAAACTTCCCTAACATGGGAAAGGAAATAGCTACCCAAGTCCAGGAAGTGCAGAGAGTCCCATACAGGATAAACCCAAGGAGAAACATACTGAGACAAATAGTAATCAAATTGGCAAAAATTAAAGACAAAGAAAAATTATTGAAAGCAGCAAGGGAAAAATGACAAATAACGTACAAGGGAACTCCCATGAAGTTAACAGCTGATTTCTCAGGAGAAACTCTAGAAGCCAGAAGGGAGTGGCATGATATACTTAAAGTGATGAAAGGGAAGAACCTACAACCAAGACTACTCTACACGGCAAGGATCTCATTCAGATTCAATGGAGAAATCAAAAACTTTACAGACAAGCAAAAGCTCAGAGAATTCAGCACCACCAAACCAGCTCTACAACAAATGCTGAAGGAACTTCTCTAAGTGAGAAATACAAGAAAAGAAAAGGACCTACCAAAACAAACCCAAAACAATTAAGAAAATGGTAATAGGAACATGCATATCGATAACTACCTTAAACATGAATGGATTAAATGCTACAACCAAAAGACACAGTGTTGCTGAATGGATACAAAAACAAGATCCATCTATATGCCGTCTACAAGAGACCCACCTCAGACCTAGGGACACATACAGACTGAAAGTGAGGGGATGGAAAAAGTTATTCCATGCAAATGGAAATCAAAATAAAGCTGGAGGAGCAATACTCATATAAGATAAAATGCACTTTAAAATAAAGTATGTGACAAGAGACAAGGAAGAACACTACATAATGATCAAGGGATCAATCCAAGAAGAAGATATAACAATTATAAATATATATGCACCCAACATAGGAGCACCTCAATACATAAGGCAACTGCTAACAGCTATAAAAGAGGAAATCGACAGTAACACAGTAATAGTGAGGGATTTCAACACCTCACTTACACCAATGGACAGATCATCCAAGCAGAAAATTTATAAGGAAACACAAGCTTTAAATGACACAATAGACCAGATAGATTTAATTGATATTTATAGGACATTCCATCCAAAAACAGCAGATTACACTTTCTTCTCAAGTGCACACAGAACATTCTCCAGGATAGGTAACATCTTGGATCACAAATCAAGCCTCAGTAAATTTAAGAAAACTGAAATCATATCAAGCATTTTTTCTGACCACAATGCTATGAGATTAGAAATGGTTTACAGGGGAAAAAACGTAAAAAACACAACCACATGGAGGCTAAACAGTACGTTACTAAATAACCAAGAGATCACTGAAGAAATCAATGAGGAAATCAAAAAATACCTAGAGACAAAGGACAATGAAAACACGACGATCCAAAAACTATGGGATGCAGCAAAAGCAGTTCTAAGAGGGAAGTTTATAGCTATACAAGGCTACCTCAAGAAACAAGAAAAATCACAAATAAACAATTTCACGAATAAACAATCTAACCTTACACCTAAAGGAACTAGAGAAGAAGAACAAACAAAACCCAAAGTCAGCAGGAGGAAAGAAATCATAAAGATCAGAGCAGAAATAAATGAAATAGAAACAAAGAAAACAATAGCAAAGATCAATAAAACTAAAAGCTGGTTCTTTGAGAAGATAAAATTGATAAACCATTAGCCAGACTCATCAAGAAAAAGAGGGAGAAGACTCAAATCAGTAAAATTAGAAATGAAAAAGGAGAAGTTACAACAGACACTGCAGAAATACAAAGCATCCTAAGAGACTACTACAAGCAACTCTATGCCAATAAAATAGACAACCTGGAAGAAATGGACAAATTCTTAGAAAGGTATAACCTTCCAAGACTGAGCCAGGAAGAAATAGAAAATATGAACAGACCAATCACAAGTAATGAAATTGAAACTGTGATTAAAAATCTTCCAACAAACAAAAGTCCAGGACCAGATGGCTTCACAGGTGAATTCTATCAAACATTTAGAGAAGAGCTAACACCCATCCTTCTCAAACTCTTGCAAAAAATTGCAGAGGAAGGAACACTCCCAAACTCATTCTATGAGGCCACCATCACCCTGATACCAAAACCAGACAAAGACACTACAAAAAAAGAAAATTACAGACCAATATCACTGGTGAATATAGATGCAAAAATCCTCAACCCAATACTAGCAAGCAGAATCTAACAACATATTCAAAGGATAATACACCATGATCAAGTAGGATTTATCTCAGGAATGCAAGGATTCTTCAATATATGCAAATCAATCAATGTGATACACCATATTAACAAATTAAAGAAGAAAAACCATATGATCAACTCAATAGATGCAGTAAAAGCTTTTGACAGAACTTAACACCCATTTATTACAAAAACTCTCCAGAAAGTAGGCATAGAGGGAACCTACCTCAACATAATAAAGGCCGTATATGACAAACCCACAATAAACATCATTCTCAATGGTAAAAAACTGAAAGCATTTCCTCTAAAATCAGGAATAAGACAAGGATGTCCACTCTCACCACTATTATTCAGCATAGTTTTGGAAGTCCTAGCCATGGCAATCAGAGAAGAAAAAGAAATAAAAGGAATACAAATTGGAAAAGAAGAAGTAAAACTGTCACTGTTTGCAGATGACATGATACTATACATAGAGAATCCTAAAGATGCTACCAGAAAACTACTAGAGCTAATCAATGAATTTGGTAAAGTTGCAGGATACAAAATTAATGCACAGAAATCTCTTGCATTCCTATATACTAATGATGAAAAATCTGAAAGAGAAATTAAGGAAACACTTCCATTTACCATTGCAACAGAAAGAGTAAAATACCTAGGAATAAACCTACCTAGGGAGACAAAAGACCTCTATGCAGAAAACTATAAGACACTGATGAAAGAAATTAAAGATGATATCAACAGATGGAGGGATATGCCATATTCTTGGATTGAAAGGATCAATATTGTGAAAATGACTATACTACCCAAAGCAATCTACAGAGTCAATGCAATCCCTATCAAATTACCAATGGCATTTTTTACAGAACTAGAACAAAAAATCTTAAAATTTGTATGGAGACAAAAAAGACCCCGAAGAGCCAAAGCAGTCTTGAGGGAAAAAAAGTGGAGCTGGAGGAATCAGACTCCCTGACTTCAGACTATACTATAAAGCTACAGTAATCAAGACAATATGGTACTGGCACAAAAACAGCAATATAGATCAATGGAACAAGATAGAAAGCCCAGAAATAAACCCACGCACCTATGGTCAACTAATCTATGACAAAGGAGGCAAGGATATACAATGGAGAAAAGAAAGTCTCTTCAGTAGGTGGTGCTGCGAAAACTGGACAGCCACATGTAAAAGAATGAAATTAGAACACTCCCTAACACCATACACAAAACTAAACTCAAAATGGATTAGAGATCTAAATGTAAGACTGGACACTATAAAACTCCTAGAGGAAAACATAGGAAGCACACTGTTTGACATAAATCACAGCAAGATCATTTTTGATCCACCTCCTAGAGTAAAGGAAATAAAAACAAAAATAAACAAATGGGACATAATGAAACTTCAAAACATTTGCACAGCAAAGGAAACCGTAAACAAGATGAAAAGAAAACCCTCAGAAAGGGAGAAAATATTTGCAAACGAATCAACGGACAAAGGATTAATCTCCAAAATATATAAACAGCTCGTGCAGCTCAATACTAAAAACAAAAAAACAACCCAATCCAAAAATGGGCAGAAGAACTAAATAGACATTTCTCCAAAGAAGATATACAGATGGCCAAGAAGCACATTAAAAGCTGCTCAACATCACTAATTATTAGAGAAATGCAAATCAAAACTACTATGATGTATCACCTCATACCAGTTAGAATGGGCATCATCAGAAAATCTACAAACAAACAACAAATGCTGGAGAGGGTGTGGAGAAAAAGGAACCCTCTTGCACTGTTGGTGGGAATGTAAATTGATACAGTCACTATGGAGAACAGTATGGAGGTTCCTTAAAAAACTACAAATAGGGGGCTTCCCTGGTGGCACAGTGGTTGAGAGTCCGCCTGCCAATGCAGGGGACACAAGTTCGTGCCACAGTCTGGGAAGATCCCACATGCTGTGAAGCGGCTAGGCCCGTGAGCCATGGCCACTGAGCCTGCGTGTCCGGAGCCTGCGCTCCACAATGGGAGAGGCCACAACAGTGAGAGGCCCACGTACTGCAAAAAAAAACACACAAAAAAAACCCCTACAAATAGAATTACCATATGACCCAGAAATCCCACTACTGGGCATATACCCAGAGAAAACCATAATTCAAAAAGACACATGCACCCCAATGTTCATTGCAGCACTATTTACAATAGCCAGGTCATGGAAGCAACCTAAATGCCCATTGACAGATGAATGGATAAAGAAGATGTGGTACATAAATGCAATGGAATATTACCCAGCCATGTAAATGAACAAAATTGGATCATTTGTTGAGGCATGGATGGATCTATTGAATGTCATACAGAGTGAAGTAAGTCAGAAAGAGAAAATCAAATATCCTCTATTAACACATATAGGTGAAACCTAGAAAAATGGTACAGATGAACTGGTTTGCAAGGCAGAAATTGAGACACAGATGTAGAGAACAAACGTATGGACACCAAGTGGGGAAAGCGGTAGGGGGGTGGGGTGGTGGTGTGATGAATTGGGAGATTGGGATTGACATGTATACAGTGATATGTATAAAATTGACGACCAATAAGAACCTGCTGTATAAAAAAATAAATAAAATTCAAAAATTCCAAAAAAAAAAAAGAATGGACAAACAACAAGGTCTTACTGTTTAGCACAGGGAACTATATTCAATATCTTGTGATACACCATAATGGAAAAGAACATGAAAAAAGTAATGTATATATAGGTATATATATACCTGAAACTAACACAAATATATGTCAATAAAATTAAAAGTTTTTAAAGTAAAACAAAATAAAAAAGAATAGTAAAACTTTATGGCTAAGTCTAATTTTTAATAGATAATAAAATAGCAGCAGTGGCAATGGCAACAACCACCCAGGAACTAAAACCCCAGATGATCTCAATGTGGGGTGTATTCAGGGGTGGGGATGGGAAGTGAAAGTGTTCTTAACTTGTTCAAGGAGAGAGTGTAGATACTGAGGAACCCTAGACACATATAGAAAAATGTAAGTTTAAATATGAGTTAAACATTTAAGAGAAGGAGATTTCTCTTTCTGAGTAGGATGTAGTAGGCTATGGCAGGCCAAGCCTCTCACTACATTAACTAGGAATAAAAGAGATAAATTGCAAAATCGTATTATTAAAAATATCACAGAACTATGGTAATGAGGACTAGATGAACTAAAATCCAGAGGAGTAAGAGCCCTTCCCAGACGAGTTGGTCATCAGCCTTGAGAGAATTTTCCAATTCTAAGCTGGACCTGAGGATCTTATTTAGCTCAGGCTGAGGATCTACGTAAGGAAAGAGAAGAGAACAAAACTTTTGATGATCTTGTAGCACCAGTGGGATGGGTGGAATCTATAGGAGTACACAATGCAATGTGCCCACAGAACATTTTTTGAGTTCTGGGTTATGTGGGAGGATGAGTGGTTGAGCCCAAAACTTCTAAAAAGTGGAGTGAAATCTGTGCTTTAACAGTGCTTTATTGCACTAGAGGGAGGAGACTGCCACAAACACTGGTGCTCTCATCATCAAGAGGCTCAAAACTCCAAAGAGAAAAACTGAATCTCTCATAGTCATTTAGAGCTGAGGAGTCAAAAACATTCCAGTCTCTTAATCAAAAGTCGCCAGGGGTTTGGAAAAATCAGAGATAGGCTGAGGCTTACTAAAAGTGCAACTCAGCCCTAACCCAGCTCAATCCATCATTGTATTGAGTGATCAGTTCCCCCATTCTATCTGCCTAACAGAGGATTGGGGAAACCTTCATCTGGAACCTCTATGATTCTTTTATATACAATGTGTGGCATATTTTTAAAAAATTGCTAAACATGTATAAGGGCAGGGAAATGTGACCAATAATCAATTTTTTAAAATAGAAGCAAACACTCAGATAAATGAAATATTGGAATTATCAGACAAGGACTTAAAAACTATGAGTAATATGTTAAATTGAATCATGGGAAAGATGGACAAAATGAATGATAAGATGGAGAATTTCAAGATATTTGAAATTTATAAAAAACAATCAAATAAGCATTCTAAAACAAAATTATGAAAACGAAAATTAGAACTCATTAAATGGGCTTAACAGCAGTTTAGACACAGCTGAACAGGTAATTAGTGAAGTGGAAAATATGTCAGAAGAAAATATGCAGATAAGTCAGCAGCATGGAAAGAGGCAAAGATGGCAATATATAGAAAAGTGACAAAGAGCTATGGGATACAGCAAGAACAGGGAGTCTTCCTCTCTTTTCTCTGTTATAATTGTGTAATTGTTGTTCACAAAGCAGAGAAGAGTGGTAATGTGGCAGAAAAGGTATTTTGGAGAGATAATACCTGAGAATTTTTCAAAGCTAGAAAGGCAGTAACCCCAAAATACAGGAAGTTCAGCAAACTGCAAACATATAAAACCAAGAAAAACCACATCTGAGGGCATTATATGCAAAATATTGAAAACAAAAAAGAAAGATCATCTTAAAAGGGAAAAGAGACACTGAAGAGGAAGAGACATGTTACCACATTACCTTCAAAGAATTACAGTAAGACTTACAGCTGACTTTTCAATGGAAACCACAAAAGCCAGAGACAGTGGAATGAAATCCTTAAAATGTAGAAAGAAAAAATCTGGCAACATAGAATGTTATACACAACAAAAATAGCCTCCAAAACTGAAAGTGAGATAATGATATTTCATATAAATATAGGTTGCAAAATTCATTGTCAGCATATTGGTGCTATAAGAAATACTAAAGAAAAAATTTCAGACTACAGAAAGCTTTTTCAGATTAGGAAAATGAGCCCAGATGGACATATAGAACTGCAGGAACAAATGGAGAATGAAGAAAATAGATAAATATAAGGGTAAAAGCTGTTTATAACAGCAATGATACAAATGTGTTGTGGAGCTTATAAAATATATTAAAGTAAAATATATGACAATACTACAAAGGTCTGGAAGTGATAAATGGGGTTAAATTGCTGTAAGATGCTTGCATCCTTCAGAAAATGGTAAAAGGACCTGCAGCTGTGCGACAATATCAAATGGTCTAATATACATGTAACTGGAATTCTAGAAGTAGAAAAGAGAGAAAAATCAGGTCAGAAGAAATATTTGAAGAGATAATAACTGAGAATTTCCCAAAATTAATGAAAGACACCAAATCACAGATCCAAGAAGCTCAGAGCACACCAAGGAGATTACTTTTTTTTTTAAAGAGAGAGTTACAACATATTCAAACTGCTAAAAATTAAAGATAAAAAAAATCTTAAATCTTATAGGTGCCAGAGACAAAAGGCACATTGCATACAGAGGAACAAAGATGGGAATTAGAGCAGACTTCTCACAGAAACTACATAAGCAAAAGCCCTTAGAATGACATCAATAAGGTTTTAAAAGAAAAAAAAAAACATGTCAACCAAGAATTATCTACTTAATGAGAATATCTTTCAAAAATTTAGGAGAAATTAAAAATTTTAGATGAACAAAAACTGAGAAAATTCACAATCAGCAGATCCACACTAAAGACACGTTGGAAGATTTTTTTAGGTAGAAGGAATAAAATACCAGACAAGAGCTTGGATCTACACTAATAAATGAAGAACAAAGAAAATAGCATAAGTTAAATACAAAATTCAATGTATTGTGTGTTTATAGCATATAAAAAATAAAATGTATGACTAAATAGCACAATGGATGGGAGAGAGAAATTAGAAATGTACTGTTGTATGATCCTTACACTATGCATGAAACAGTATAATATTCAAAAGAAAAAAGAATCATAAACAAATATTGAATACTAATTAAAAATATGCATGCTAAAGTGCTTAAGGATGAGGTGTACTGATGCCTGAAACTTACCTTTAAAGACATAAAATATAAGATAGATTGATGATTTGGTATTAATATTGAAAAGCAAAGACCAACTATCACTGTTTGAAGGCAATAAGTGTAGAAAATCCAAGAGGGAAAATGATGAAAAGTTGTTATAAACTAGTAGGAGAATTTAGTAAAGAGTCTGGATATTAGAACAACATACAAAAATCAATAACTTTCCAAACCATTAGTACTAACAAATTATAACATTTTACACAGAAAATCTCACTCACAATAGTATCAAAAAGTATAGAGTACTCAGGAATAGACTTAATAAGAAAGGTGTCTAGCCTCTATAAAGAGAAGTGCCCAACTTTATTGATGTAAGTAAAAGAATACTTAAAGAAAGATGTACAGTGTTCCTGAAGGAGAAGATTTTTAAACCACAAAAATTCTGTTCTCCCCAGATTAATTTATAAATTCAATGCAATCCCAATTAAAATTCTAATGGAAAATTTCAAGCTGATTCTAAAGTTTATTGCAGGAGGCAACATATACAAGGAACCTTAAAAAGGGACTTTTTAAAGAGACTTCATGGGTCTTCCCTGGTGGCGCAGTGGTTGAGAGTCCACCTGCCGATGCAGGGGACACGGGTTCGTGCCCCAGTCCGGGAAGATCCTACATGCCACGGAGCGGCTAGGCCCGTGAGCCATGGCCGCTGAGCCTGCGTGTCCGGAGCCTGTGCTCCGCAACGGGAGAGGCCACAGCAGTGAGAGGCCCGTGTACCGCAAAAAAAAAAAAAAAGAGAGAATTCACTATAATCTATCCAAATGCAAAGTTATAGCTATGAAAGTTTTGCGGTACTGATGATGGAAGATATCAGTGGACCACCAAAACATATGGGATTAAAAAAATAACTATAGACACTTCCCTGGTGGTGCAGTGGTTAAGAATCCACCTGCCAACGCAGGGGACATGGGTTCAATCCCTGGTCCAGGAAGATCCCACATGCTGCAGGGCAACTAAGCCCATGCACCACAACTACTGAACCTGTGCTCTAGAGCCCACGAGCCACAACTACTGAGCCCACGTGCCACAACTAATGAAGCCTACACATCTAGAGCCAGTGTTCCACAACAAGAGAAGCCACTGCAATGAGAAGCCTGCACACTGCAATGAAGAGTAACCCCTGCTCAACGCAACTAGAGGAAGCCCGCGTGCAGCAACAAAGACCCAACACAACCAAAAATGAAAATAAAAAACTCTAAAAGTTTTAGGAAAAAATAGTAAAAGAATATTTTCATAATCTTATGGCAGGAAAACCTTCATTACAAAAAATAAAATAAAGTAAAAAGCAAACAGTACCTAAAAGGAAAATATAGACAGATATAGCAAAACATATATAAAATTTCTATATGTACCTTAAGAGCTAGACTACACAAAAGAATAACAAACGAATAACAAACGTTCCGTGGCCTACTCATTTTCCACCTGTGGCAGACATCATTAATCAATCTTAGAACAATTTCCTGTTGAAACTATACAAGGTTTTACAGTTCTCTCCAATAGAAGTCTTTGGGCAGACACTACCAGTCCATTATACTCAGCATAAAAGGTGAAACCCTTTGACACCCCAGTGATATACAATTCTTTCCTGTAGATGTGACCTATAGAGGTATTCATGAGCTTCCCAAGATAAAAAACTTTTGTCAGTACGAGATCATCCTGCTCCCTCAGAGCTCTCCTTGGTGCTGAAACTTGGTCTGAATTTCCCTGCGATGGATCCTGCCACTTCTCACGCTGCCACCATTGTTCATTAGGACCAAATTTCCCAGCGCTACCAGAGATGCACCTTGTAAACAAACAGGACCCAGACTATGCTAAGGGATGAGAAAAGAATAGTTTGAAAGTAAATAATTCTGAAAGGGGAGTGTTAGAATTTGTTATGAGGTAGGATCTAACAAGACCAGAACCCAGGCAATTGTGGGAGTCAGAATCAGAGAAGCTGTGATGAACATTAGAGCATCCTGTAAATCATGAGTGAAAGTGTGAGTAGGGGATGGGAATCCAATAATATCAACCTAGGTATCACACCTGGGACAGAGTGAAGATGGGGCAGGTCTTAGAGACAGGAAATCAGACCCAAGTTCAAGCAGTGGGAAGGGGGGGTTAGAAATAATTATATGGACATTGATTACATTCAAGTGGACAGACTCTTGCTGGCTAATTGATACTTTTTTTTTCATGGATACTTTTTTATCATGTGGCTCAAAGCCTCAACCCTCTAATCACATGGGTGGACTTTCTGGCATGGTCAGCCTCCATCCTGAGTCATCCCATTAGCATAAGCTTTCTAAGGGCCCACCACAAGTCACCTTCCTAGCATAAACTATCATGTGTGGTCTGAGGAGCCCATCATGAATAACAAAGATACTCCTATCACTCAGGAAATGCGAAGGATTTGGTGGTTACCTCCCGGGAACCAGAGATAAAGGCCAGCAAATTCTTTATTACACACTGCCCATACCTTCATAAATTGTCCCTATGTTTAGCTCTCCCCAGTTCACCCAATTTGAGGATGCTGTCTCTTTCCTGCTGGGACCCTGACTAGTACAAGTGAAACTAAAATTAAACACATCACTTCTAGCACTTCTTTTGACAAGAATTTAGTCACATGGCCATACCTAGTTGCAAAGGAGCATGGAAATATAGTCTCTAGGTGGGTGTGCATGTGCCCACCTACAACTCTGCTGTGATGGAAGAAAGAAAGGATGTGTTTGAGGGAATAAATGGTAGCCTGTCACACTGTCTAGGCATTTTTTTAAAAATAAATTTATTTATTTTTAGTTTTTCGCTGCGTCAGGTCTTCGTTGTGGTGCACGGGCTTCTTATTGCAGTGGCCTTTCTTGTTGCGGAGCACGGGCTCTAGGCTCGCAGGCTTCAGTACTTGTGGCATGTGGGCTCAGCAGTTGTGGCTTGTGGGCTCTCTAGAGCGCAAGCTCAGTAGTTGTGGCGCACAGGCTTAGTTGCTCTGTGGAATGTGGGATCTTCCCAGACCAGGACTCGAACCCGTGTTCCCTGCATTGGCAGGCGGATTCTTAACCACTGTGCCACCAGGGAAGTCCCTGTCTAGGCATTTTTAACATCTTAAAATCCTTTCCAATTTGATAGACAAAAGACGATATTTTGTCTTTTTTTTAAATTTATTTTATTGAAGTTAGAAAGGTATTTTGTCATTTTAATTTGCTTTTTTTTTTTTGCTCACTAAAAAGGAAGGCCACATTTTCACTTTTTACTGGCCATTTGCCTTTATTTTAATGTGATTTATCTTTTAGGTCTTTGGTCTACTTTTCCACTGACTTTTTAAAGAGTTTTACTGATCAAATGAGCTCTTTTAGGTTTAAAAATAATAACTCGGGCTTCCCTGGTGGCGCAGTGGTTGCAAGTCCGCCTGCCGATGCAGGGGACACGGGTTCGTGCCCCGGTCCGGGAAGATCCCACATGCCGCGGAGCGGCTGGGCCCGTGAGCCATGGCTGCTGAGCCTGCACGTCCAGAGACTGTGCTCCGCAACGGGAGAGGCCACAACAGTGAGAGGCCTGCGTACCGCAAAAAAAAAAAAAAAAAGTCCGCATGCCGCAAGTAAAACATCCCGCGTGCCGCAACTAAGACCTAGCGCAGCCAAATAAATAAATATTTTCTAAAAAATTACAAAAAAGACAAACTTCACTGAACCTCATGTTGGCCATGTCGGGCCACTTACTCCTGTTGACTCACAGGCACTTTGCCTTCATCTCTCTCCTCTAGTTCGCGTCTCCACATGGCAATTTTAATTTTATGTGCCATCACCTGGGAGTAGGCAAATTAAGCACACTGCTATGTTCTCAGAGAAATGACAAGTCTTCTTTGCCACAAGGTTCGAATCTCATGTTCAGATGGGCACAACGTGGGCACCTAACTTGCAGCCTGTTTCCCAAGCACAGGAGATTATCATCACGATAGAGGTCACTGAGTGTCGGCCCCCTTGGTGCGGGTTCTCAAACTGCCCGCTTCTGGAGAATTCTGGTTAGCCCAGTCATCAGGCTGTGATTCACAAAACACTACTCTAATGTCTTAGTTAGAGTTTCCCCCAAAACAGAGCCTGAGACAAGACTTGGGGACCAGAAGTTTAACTGTGAGGTCATACCAGGAGACTGAAGCAAGAGAGAAGGAGGAATGAGACAGGGGAGGAGGGAAGGCCAGGGAAAGGTGCACACTGGACCAGGCAAGCAATGGTCAGCCTGCTGGGGAATCTAACGAAAAGGGTAGAATACACCTGAAAACTGTCTCTCTAAAGGACGGT
The DNA here is from genome assembly GCF_949752795.1 of Hyperoodon ampullatus. Lineage (NCBI taxonomy): Eukaryota > Metazoa > Chordata > Mammalia > Artiodactyla > Ziphiidae > Hyperoodon > Hyperoodon ampullatus. The sequence continues at coordinate 11,260,168 of NC_136919.1, forward strand.
AAACAGAGGCATTTGTCCACTGGTTCCTCCCACACATTGGTTGAAAGTTGACCACAAGACTGTTAAGTCCCCTACATGACTTCCCAGCTGCCTTGGAAAAACCCTAAGTGGCCACCACTGCTGCAAGTGACATTAGAGGTGGCTCCAGAGGATATGGTGTGGGCCACAAATAGCATAAGCTAGTTTGCATTTTTTCAATATGTAAATGACTCAACCACATACTAAGAAAAAGGTACATGTTGTATTTTGGGGGGGATCATTCCCAAAGCTGCCGGGACCTCAGAAATATGGGCTGTGGGGGAAGGACTAGAAACTGGACCACACGGACGGTCTCCCTGTGGCAGAGTGAACCAAACTCAGATGGGGCGGTGGGACACAGAGTGTCATGGAGCTCTTGGCAGCAGCCCTGCCCGCAGGTGAGTCGAGGCTGCTGGTACAGCTCTCAAGGCTAGACAGGCTGACCGGAAGGTGACACCACCTTGTTCCTGACTGAGGACGGTTGGGGTAGGGGAGGGTGACAGGCCCCATCAGAACAAGGTATCCACAAGCACGCAAAGGGGCATAGACAAGGATGTTCATCTTAGTGGTGTTCGTTATAGAATTCAAAAAAAATAAGCTGGGGGCTTCCCTGGTGGCGCAGTGGTTGAGAGTCCGCCTGCCGATGCAGGGAATACGGGTTCGTGCCCCGGTCTGGGAAGATCCCACGTGCCGTGGAGCGGCTGGGCCCGTGAGCCATGGCCGCTGAGCCTGGGCGTCCGGAGCCTGTGCTCCGCAACGGGAGAGGCCACAGCAGTGAAAGGCCCATGTACCGCAAAAAAAATAATAAATAAATAAAAAAATAAGCTGGGCAATCCAAAGGCATTGATTAGAAATCATGGCACAACCATTAAAAATGAAGACAGGGCTTCCCTGGTGGCGCAGTGGTTGAGAGTCCGCCTGCCGATGCAGGGGACACGGGTTCGTGCCCCGGTCTGGGAAGATCCCACATGCCGCGGAGCGGCTAGGCCCGTGAGCCATGGCTGCTGGGCCTGCGCGTCCAGAGCCTGTGCTCCGCAACGGGAGAGGCCACAGCAGTGAGAAGCCCACGTAATGCAAAAAAAAAAAAAAAAAAAAAAATGAAGACAATTTGCAAGAAGTACAGCAGACAGAGGACGCCGTGAATTGTACAGAACGAAATCCAGACTGTGAGAACACTACAGGCCAAATGGGCAGCTTTCCTCAACACATAGATTTTAAGGAAAAGAACAAGATGAAGGGGGAAGCTGTAGATTAAAAGAATTTAGGCATATTGAATTTTTTAAAATGTCCAAATAAACTATTGTGTCTAAGTGTATCCACTAGAGTGATAAAACTACAAAGAAATGCAAAGGAGTAACTGACATAAAAATCAGGGTAGTGGCTCTTTTGCAGGGAAGGAAGCAGTTGTGACTGGGCAGGGCACCGGGAGGCATTTGGGAAGCTGGCTAAGTTCTCTTTCTTGAACCAAGTGGTGGCCACAAGGGTGTCTGTTTATTATTTCATTAAGCTATACAATGTGCTGTGCAGCTTCTATCTCTCTATTTTATCTTACAATAAAAAGGTTTTTACAAAAGAAGCTGTGTTTCCCTAAAAATAGGGAAAGTTGTTATAGGAGAATGTTAGATAACATGGGAAATGCTCACACATAACGTGAAAAGGCAGATTGAACTTATCAAGTGATGCCTTTTTGTAGATAGATGGATGGATGGATGGATGGATGGATGGATGGATAAATGATAGATGGTTAGATAGGTAGGTTGGTAGATAAGACAGATGAATAGACAGATGACAGATGGATAGATAGATAAATACGGTGAAAGAAATGATTATGGATGAAAATATACCAAAATATTGTTATTAGTTAATATCTAGACACGGGCTTTTTCTGACTTTTGTTTTCTTTCATGTTTCTGTACGATCTGAACCTTGTCCAGTGAATCTTTTTGCTTCCAAGGAATCTTTTAAATAAATACTACTTGTATTTAAAGGTGATTTAATTTTGGGGGGAAAGAAGAGAATAAGGCACATACAAGACACCAGGCCAACCCCAGGCCACCTGTCCCCGACCGGCCCTGCCCTCCTGCCCTTCCCCCCACTGACTCTGTGGTTCCAGCAGGCACAGCATTTCACAGAGGCCCACGTTTCTCGAGCCCTCACTCTGGGCCTCACCCTCTGGCGTTGGCTTCTTTATTCCTCTTGCCTACACTTGTCAGGAGCATCAGGTTGCTGGGAGGGTCCTGGAGAGAGCATGGAAGCTCTGGGCTACCCCCATCCCCATACCCTTATGCATCTCTTTCATTTGGCTGTTCTGAGGTTATAGCCTTTATGATAAACCAGAAAATGCAAGTAAAGTATTCTCCTGAGTTCTGTGAGCTGTTCTAGCAAATTATTGAACTGAAATAGGGGTCGTGAGACCACCAATTTATAGCCAGTCGGTGAGAAATACAGATGCATCTAGCATCGGAGGTGGGGGCAGTCTTGTCAGACCTTCAACTTGTGGGACCTGATGCTAATTCCAGGTAGGTAGTGTCAGAACTGAGTTTAATTGGGATTTCCCTGGTGGCAAAGTGGTTAAGACTCTGTGCTCCCAATGCAGGCGGCCCGGGTTTGATCCCTGGTCCGGGAAGTAGATCCCACATGCATGCCACAACGAAGAGTTCTCATGCCACAACTAAGGAGCCTGCCTGCCGCAACTAAGGAGCCTGTGATCCACAACTAAGGAGCCCACCTACTGCACTCAAGACCCCACGCAACCAAATAAATAAATAAATATTTTAAAAAAAGAATTGAGTTGAATTATTGGACACCAGTGGGTGTCTGGAGAACTGGAGAATTGGTTGGTGGGTTCAGAAAATACTACAGAATTCCCATGCCCATTTAGAGGATAAACAAACTGAGGCTCCAACAGATGAAAATAACTTGCCTGTTGTTCAAGACGTGGAAAGACCTAGCAGGAATTCACAACCGGGGCCGTCTGAATTCAAAAGTGGGTCCTTCATCCCTAATTTACACAACCCCACCCACAGGGACTCTTATTTGGTACATTTTGCCTGATTTTTTTCTTTTAAATTTTTTGTAATGGCATTTATAGTAGAAGACTCAGAGGAAAGAAACATGTGTGGCCAGGCTTTTTCACAAATATATCTATTCTTTCTAAAACATTGAAAAGGTCTTGGCATCCTAAACACTCCCCAAATGACATATTAGGAGGAAATCTTACATTTTTAAAGAAGCTCTTACTTTTCTGGTAGTGGTATTCATGTTGACTCAGGGAGAACACTGGAATCACACGAGGAAAAGATCCCAGTCCTCTAAGTGCACCTGCCCTGCAGGGGCGCCAGGCCCACTCAGCATGGATTGCTGCTGGGAGTCCAGCAGGGGGCTGGGAGTGTCTCTGAGGCTGGATGGGGGGCCCCAGATCTGGCGAGGAGACAGCCTCTGGCTGGCCTTGGTGAGACCAGGTCTGTCCCTAGACTCTGCCAAGGACATGGGGCTCTCCTGGGAGACTCAGCTCAGAATAGGTCATTGTCTGAGTGAGGGTCAGGGCCAGGAGGAAGCTCATGGGTCTTCTCCTAGGCTGCAGAGGCAGGTGGGGACTGGTGGGTGGGTGCAGGATTCTCACAGGAGCTGGAGATGCAGTAACCCCGCGTCGAGCTCATCCTCCTTCCTTGAATCTGCCCATCCTCCAGTCCCCCAGATGAGTGAAGAGCCCTGCCCAGAACCCCGCAAGATACTCAGGACACATCCTCCACTCCTCCCTCCTTGCTCTCCCACCATGTCCCACCCACTCCTCCCCCTACATCTCTCAAGTCCTCCCCCTTCTCTCCTGCCCAGAGCTGCTTTGCCTGCCCAGGCCGAATAGCTCATGGCTGTGGCTCTGTGATGGACAGCACGTGACACAGTGGGTGATCACTGCCTTCCAGGCTCTGTGCCGAGCCCTTTACTTGGATCAGCTCGCTGGATTCTCAAGCCCCCATGAGTTGGACGCCATTACTAACCTCACTTTACAGATGAGGAGACTGAGGCCCAGAGCTCTGTCAGTTGCCAACATGATGTCAGAGTCACATGTTCTAGTGAAGGCTAGAACCCAGGCAGCCTGGACCCAGAGCCCATGCACTTCACCCCATGCTCAGAGACTGAGAATGAAGGCTGTGGCATCAGACGCATCTGGGTTGCAAGCTGTGTGACCTTAGGAAATTCACTTCATCTCTCGAGTCCCGGTTTCTTCATCTATAAAACCAGGATACTGATCTTACCTTGAGTTGGGGTAAGGTGAAATAACACATATAAATCGATGGAAGTTCGCTATTATTTCATCACTGACAGCGTTCCTGCCTCCCGTCTCCTCTCCTGGGTCCCGCCCAGCAGGCTGAGTAATCTTTCTAAAATGCCATCTTGATCCCATTATTCCTTGATTAAAACCTTCCACATCTCTCCAAGGCTCCTCATTGCTTCAAGATACAATCCTCTCCCTTTACCCTGGAATTCAAGTGCTCCCTGCTCTGGCCTCTGATGTTCTTTCCCCAAATCCTCTCCTCCCCCAGCCCCTCCTGATCTGGACTCTCCCTCTCACGTCCCACGCTTCATCCCCCCGCCTTTTCCCTTACGTGCCAGACTCCTCACGCCCCTCCCTCTGCACAGCCTGTTCCAGCCTCCCCAGAACACATTTCCCCTCCATATTCTCTTGGCACTCTCTGGCTCAGACCTCAAGACTCAAGTTGAAGTTCACCACCTCTGTGGCTCCCTTTCTTTTCCTGGGTGAATTGGCCAACACTTTCCCCTCCACCCAGCCTTGTAACGCCTTTATTGTTACTCTTGCCATGTCTTATGGACTTGTGGTTTCTGTCTCTGCTACTAGAATATAAGCTCTTTGAGGCAGAGACCGTATGCAGATGAAGCATGCCTGGCTTGAGGTTGGGAGTCCCAAGTGGCCCTAATCCCAGGGTTCCGACCAGGCTTTCCATCTGTTTCCCTGGGGAGACAGAGAAGCACCTGCCCAGGGAGGATGCTCTGGCACCAAGGGTTAGGAGTGCCCCTCATTGGAAGACAGCTTTGGAGGGATGTGCCTAGCTCACAATGATCCCTTTCTCCCCAAACTTTTCTCCCACCAGAGGCAGACTTGGACATAGCTGATTAGACTACAGGTGGTGGCCCCAAATGGTCCGATCTCAGCCCAGAATCACATTCAAAGACACAAGAAGCAGCCATCCAATTGGATATTAGGAATTCCAGCCTGTACCTGAATTTCAAGAACATTAAAGGGGATCCAGGTTAGAGCTCACACTGCAGCTTCTCACCAACCCCTCTGTTCGCCCCAGTCTCTCACACTGCCTTTTCCACACCCAGTCCCCATGACGCCCCCTCCAGTTTCCTTCTCCTTCTTCTCCCTTCCTCCCAGTTCTTTATCATGTACATCAACTCAGCCTCTTGCCTCTCCTTCCTTCTCTCTGTTCCTGTCTCCTATATCCATTCTTCTGACTCTTCATGACTCAAGATCTGGGAACCAGGTTGGCAAATGGTGGATGGAGGGCAGGGGCAGGGGATGTAATGCACTTGACACTGGCACATTAATAAATACTGTCCCCAACATGTACACCAGAGACCAGGCATATTAGGGCCTGGCACTTCCTTCTATTATTCTCTTATTCCTGATACAAGTCTCACATGTGGTTTGAATAGTATTACCGTATTTATCCTCAGGACTCACCGCAAGCCTGTATCACCTGTCTTTTCCCACACGCTGTCAGTCTTTTATAGTTCAAAGCCCTTTTACATTCACTGTTTCCCTAGAACTCCATGGTAACCCAATGAGGGTGCTACTAGTATTGTCCCCATTTTACAGATGGAAAACTAAAGTTCACAGACACTAAATCACCTGCCCAAGGTGCCACCGGCAGAATTTGAACCCAGGCCTTCCTGAGTCCAGGGTAGAGCTCTTCAACACTGCTTTCCACTGTCTTTTAAATGAAATCCTCTCAACAGCTGATGCTGAGACCACCATCTTTATATTAAGATACACACACATGCACAATCACACCCACCCACATGGAAATGCACCCAGGTTTACACACACATACACTCCAACGTGAAAAATGACTTGCAGACACCCACTGGTGCATACATACACAGAACCCCACAGGGGTGAGGACACACACTTGGGTACACATGTCCGCATGCAAATGTACAGTCTCAGGCAACACACGTATATGCACCACTAGAAAGTTTCATTAGTATGGACGAGAGCGGGGCCAACCCCCCAGCTCCCCCTGTGGTCCTGTATCGCCTTTGATCACCCGCAGATCCCCCAGTGCCATGGCCCGCCCTGCCTGAGCCCCTCCACACCATCTTCCTCCTGTACGTTCTTTGTGCCACTTCCTGAACTCAGCTCTGTCACCAGACTCTGCTGGGACCTTGTTATTTTTACAGCTGCAGGGAGCAAACCCTTAGAGAGAAGGGAAGGCTTTGCTAAGAGGTCGGGTGCCTAAGGCTCTGAGTCTCTGCCAGCCTAGCCCCACGGGGCAAAGTTTCCCCAGCTCAGCTGAGATGAGGCTATGGTCAACCTGGACCAGCTCCAGTGTCTGCCACAGGGACCTTCCGTGGCAAGCTGGCTCAGTGCTCCTGCCAACTCTCCCCTCAGGGCTGGGGACACCCTGGGTTGGCTCTGGGCCTGGAAAGGTCCCTAGACCAGCAGCCAGGGGAAGGGGATTCTGCATCGGTGAGGGTGGAGGCAGATCCCTGGAGTCTCCCTGATTCATTTCCCCTTTGAGGGCAGAGAGCTTCAGGGCTCTGTCCATTTGTGTGGATCAGAGAAACTGCAGGGTGGTTCGTAGGACTAAGGGGCCCACCCAGGAGCCTGGAGGGGGGCAAGCTATTTCTGGGTGGGGATCTTTACAAGAGGGAAGGAGAGAGTGGGGGAGAAGGAGAGGGAGAGACTTGGGGCTTGGGGACAAAAGGAGGGAAGCAGAGTGTGTCTTATCATGGGTGGAGTCTCCTGTTGGATGCAGAGCCCAGGGAAGACCACCTCCTGAAGACACTTTCATCTTGCCACCTCGCACCCACCTCCATGACCCCTCACCCATCAGCCTGCCGAGACAGTAGAATGACTTTTTGGATTCATATTGATAACTTCTATTCCACTCAGGGCAATCAGTTTAGCCAAAGTGACATCCTTCCTAGCAGCCTGACGTCTGGCTGGAAAGACCCTCCCAGGGTCCCTTCCTTGCTCTCCCACCTCTGAGACACACACGCAGCCTCCTGGGTCCCAGAGCCTCTGCCAAGAGTTGTCTACAAAGTTGGACACCTCTGAGTCCTTGGCTGTCAAGGAGCGGCTCCCAGGACAGCCTGTGGGCACCTTTTCGGGCCCAGGGCCTGGGAGAGGTCTCTGAGAGCTCCCCCAATACACCCACCCTCTCTCTGCTGCAGAGAGGGAATGTTGCTGATTTCGGTGTAGAGACCTCATTATTTCGTTTTCCAGACCAGAAAGCCCCACACGTGGAGCCAATTCCCCATCCTGACAAAGGGCTAATGCCAGCCAGAATTGGGAAATTTGCTGAATACCCACTGGACACCACTGTTTCCATCACAGGGTTAATTAGTCCCCAGGAGCCTCAGCCAAGGGAGGCTGCTTGGGCTGGGAGTCCAGAGACCAGATGCTAAGTCTGCATCTGCTAGTGACTATCTGGGTGAGCTTCATTAGACAAGCCCCTTTTCTTCTCTGGGCTTCAGTTTTACCATCTGCAAAATGAGCAAGTGAACCTGGAACCCAAAGTCTTTTCCAACTGACTGGAACTTTCCATGACATTCTGTGATGCTGACATTCTGTGATGCTGACATTCTGTAACAGCCTACCACAGTCTAGGAGATCTAGGATGACGTTCTAAGTCATTCCATGACATTTACAGCCATCTACAGCATTCTAAGATGACATTGGAAGGCAGTCCTTGACATCCGATGACATTTACAACCATCTACAGCATTCCATGACACCTTTTGACATTTACAACAATTTATGACATTTACAAGAATTCACGATATCCTGTGACATTCTTTGACATTCCAGAGCATTTTACGACATTCCTTGACATTCAGCAGCACTCTATGGCATTCTAGCCACGATATTCTGTGACATTATGTGACACCCTAAATTTATATCATGTGGGTTTTTCTCTCTTCCAAGGGGTCTCCCTGACATAGCCAGAGAGACCGTATCTCCCCTCAAGACCCTCCTCAATTTTCCTCCTGCCCAAGATGCATGACCCCTGTGTGGTCAGAGGTCCTTGAACTGGGGCCTATAGAGCCAACTGGCCATTCCAGAATCCTGATCTGGGCTTTGGGGTTGCAGGGGACAATCTCTCCAGCAACAGTCATCTCCTCAGGGCGTTTTGCTCCCAAAGAAATCTTTCTCCCATCCCCCGCTGCCACCAGAATATTCCAACTAATGACCCCTTCCTTCAGGATAAGAGAGTCTCTTTGGCACAGTATTAAGCTTAAGCGTATAATAGCAGATATTTTAAAAACTTTGACCTATGGGAATGGCAATTTTATATGGTTCTACCTAACGGAGCTGAAAGGATGTGGGAATCAGACAGCCCCAGGGACAAATATCAGCGCTGCTATTTCTTAGCTGTGAAACTTTGGGCAACCTCATGTGACCTCACTTTCCTCATCCATAATTGGAGATAACAACTTCTTATTTAAGGGGTTGGTAGAGGATTCAATGAAATAATGCAGGTACAGAGTAAGGTCAAAGATCTGCACAGCATAAGAAGGCCTTGAAAACCTTCCTTCTCCTTTTTTCCTTCCCCTAGAACAAGAGTAAAATAGCTCACGCATGAGACGGCACAAGTTGAAAAAGAGAACCCAGGCTTTGGTCTTGGTCCAGCTACCTCCCCACTGTGTACTCCTGGGGTCTTTTCTGTGGACCTCAGTTTTCTCATCTGTTAAATGGGGTGGGAGACACTCAGATCAACTTGAGAACCTTCTGGCTCTGATGGTCTAGGCTTCTCTGGGGAGGGGAGGGTGACAGAACAGGGAATCCTGAAGTCTGGTGGGGTAAGCATGGGTAGCAGTGGGTCACCATAGTCTGTGAGGACAGGACACTGCAAAGTGGGAGAAGCAGGTCAGACCTGAAAAGTGCTTCTTTCTAACCATTGTGAGATTACAGTCTTGGTTATAATGCTGCTTCTCCACAGCGTTCTAGGAGAACGGCCCCAAGATCTCTGGCTGACTGGATGGACAGGTACCTCACCCGGTGAGCGGTACCGTCTCCAGCCCTCCAGGCCCCGAGGAGTGGGAACGACTCCGGCTGGTGTGCAAACCTTAAGAGACTGCGCCCCCTGGTGGCCAGGCGCTGTCGTTGCAGTACAGGGCTCCCAGTCCGGGGAGGTGACACTCGCTGACCAGTGCCTTGGTTTTGGCAAATTTCTTTCCAAGAGAATACTGGTAGCAGGGCTTGGAAAGAGGGTGACCCAAGTTGGGGCAAGCCTATAGGGCGGAAGGCTAGTAAGGACCCTTAAGTAACCTCTTCAACAGCACCTACTGTGTGCCAGGCAGCACGTTGGGCTCTCCAGCCCAGTGTTGAAAGTGAGGCATTGCTCTTCGAGGAGCTCACAGCTCAGCAGGCTGAGGACCTACTATGTGCCCAGTTCTTATCTCCTGGACTCCTCACAACACTCCTGGGAGGTGAGAATGATCGTTCCCATTTTACAGGTGAGGAAACCTAGGTCCAAGGCCACACAGCTCTAAGGGGCAGAGCTGGGATTCATTCTGAGGTCTGGATGATCCCCAAGCCGCCTATCGCATGACGTTTATGTAGTAGGAAGAGCCCACGCGCTGCCAGGCAAGCGACTCATCCCAGGTAGCCTCCTTCGGGAAATGGGGCCCGTGAGGTGCCTGGGGGTTCCACAGGGGGGAGGGAGTGTCCTGATGCCCACGCCCTGTGCCCAGTGGGACCTCCTCGCACAAGTGGGATGCCCCCCAGAGCCCGGGCATTGTTCTCATTGTCTCGGCCCTCGCTTTGTCTCAGGAACCTCCCGGGCTGGCTCCTCCCCTGGCGGAGATGGGGGCCAGCTGCCTGGAGAGCCGGGCCGCACCGGCTGCCCGCTGCCGCTCATTAGAGTCCTCACAAATGCCTCTCTCACGGGACTCCCCACCCCAGGGTCGGAGGGAGTTTGACACGAATCTACAAATAGCCGCTGTTTTGTTCCTTTGTTGGAAGGGAGGGGCAGGCAGAGGGGCTCCAGCTCCCCTTAATAACCTGCCCACGAAGAACAAAGCCTTTTCTCTGCATCCGCTCTGCTTCCGCAGCAGCGCCCGGGCCTCCTCAGCCCACTGAGATGGAGCCTGAATAGTGGTCCTGCTGGCGGAGGCAGGGCCTGGGTCCAGGCCTCCGAGCCGGAAGACCCAGGCCCCAGCCTGGCCTGCGGCAGTGCCCAAGGTGTAGTGAGGCCTGTGGGCGGGGCTCCGCGGAGGGAGGGGTCTGCCTGTGTCCCCTGACATCGTGTGTGATGTCACACCACGCGGCGCAACGGATGGAGTATGGGACTGCAAATCCTTGTGTGTGACTGTTTGTGGGCAGGTGACTGTGGGGTTTTGTGTCACTGAGCTGGGGACACTGCGTGGCTGTGTGCAGATGACACCATGAGTGAGTGAGCCTCACTACACACAGGTGACGCATCGTTGGTGTGTGTTGGTTTGACACGGGGTGATGGGGCTGACTCTACAGGTGACACTGTGTGTGACTCTGTATTGCTGACCCTGGAGGTGGGGCTAACTGTGCAGGTGACATCGCAAGTGGCATTGGGGAAAAACAACTGGGCCAGAGGTAAACACACCACACTTCTGCTGAAGCTTGTCCAGGGGAAAAGGGGGAAGAGTGGGACTTGGGAAGTGGTTAGGAGGGTCCCAGCTTCATCTGCAACGTTTGGGTTCATTTCTCGAAGGAAGAACATATGCATGTATTACTGTCTAATTTTAAAAAGATTTGAAGCAGATGTGACCAAAAAGTTATTTGTTATTAATCTAGGTGGTATAATTCTGAGTGATTATTGTACTGTTCTTTGGGTTTTTCTGAATTTTTAACCTCTCAAAATCATTAAAAGCAATACATGCTCATGCTGGAGTTTGTTATACACAAAAGTTAACACTGACTTCATGTCAGGCACTGTGCTACATGCTTTACATAGATTATCTCATTGAATATTTACTACAGTCCTGGAGGGAGGTACTCTTAGCATCCCCCATTTTATAGATGGGGAAACTGAGGCTCAGAGGCCCTCTGGCAGGTCTGCCAGCTCTCACCTCAACTTCCACGCCACATGGGATTTCAGGAAAGTTCAGAATCTCCCTCTGCTGGAGAACCCTGCCACTAAGAGGATGAGGCCTGTGTCCCATGTATTAGTTACCTGTGCTGCATAAAATACCATCCCCAAATGTAGTGGCTTAAAATAACAGTAATCATTTAATATCTCTCATGGTTTCTCTGAGTCAGGAATTTAGAGGTGGCTTGACTGGGCAGTTCTGGCTGAATGACTCCTGAGATTTCAGTAAGATGTTGGAGGGCTGCAGAATTTTGACTGGGGCTGAGGATCCCCTTCCAAGTTGGCTCACTCACATTTCTAACAAGCTGGCGAGGGCTGTGTTGCTGTCTATGTGGGCCCCTCCATGGGGCAACCTGAGCTTCCTCACAGCATGGTGACTGGGATCCAAGCGTGAGCATCCCAGGAGAATCAGGCAGAAGCTGTGTCATCTCTTATGACTTGGTCTTGAAGTCACATAACATCACTTCCACAGTATTCTATTGGCCACGGGGGTCAGGTCTGATTCAGTGTCAGGAAGGACTGTCAGGAACTGTGCAGGGTCTGAGATTTTACCCTACTTACAAGCTAAGAATCTAGCCTGCTCCTGCTTCTTTTTTTTTTTTTTTTTTTTTGCGGTACGTGGGCCTCTCACTGCTGTGGCCTCTCCCGTTGCGGAGCACAGGCTCCGGACACGCAGGCTCAGCGGCCATGGCTCACGGGCCCAGCCGCTCCGCGGCATCGGAGATCTTCCCGGACCGGGGCACGAACCCGTGTCCCCTGCATCGGCAGACGGACTCTCAACTACTGCGCCACCAGGGAAGCCCTGCTCCTGTTTCTTGATTGCTGGCAGAAGACATGAGGCTCCTGGGTCAGACTCAGAGGACAATTTATTACAACAATAGCAGTAGCCAGAGAATCAGCATTTTTTTTCACCCAATGCCCAGTTCCCACAGATCTACATGAAGAGGGCTAGAAATCACCTGCACACACAGTGGGTTGTATTGTAGGTGTGGACTCTGAGCTGAGGAAACCCAGGTCTTCTGTAATGGGCAGTAGCATGCCTGCCCTTTGCCATAGAGGGAGATATTTCTTCCTCTGTCTTCCAAGGAAGTTTGCCACACAAATATCCTTGACAAGAGACCCCAGAACAAACGACAGTCAGTGCCTTGCTCACAAGTCATATAAAATGTGAGAACTCTGTCTTAGTTTGGGCTGCCATAGCACAGTACCACAGACTGAGAGATGTAAACAACAGAAGTTTATTTCTCACAGTTCCAGAGACTAGAAAGTCCATGGTCAAGGTGTTGGCCAGTTTGGTTCCTTTTGAGAGTTCTTTTCTTGGCTTGTAGATGGCCACCTTCTCACTGTGTCCTCACATGGCAGAGAGACAGACAGATAGAGACACAGAGAGAAACAGAATGAGATCTCTTATAAGAGATCTCTATAAGGCCACCAGTCCTATGGGATTAGGGTTCCACCCTTATGACTTTGGCTAACCTTAATCCTTATCTCCCTATCTCCACATACAGTCACATTGTGGGTTAGGGATCTAACATATGAATTTTGGAGGGACACAATTCAGTCCATAGCAAGCTCCAGGAGAGTTGGTCCCACCAGGGACTAGCCAAGAAGGGGACCATGAGGGTCATCTCAGAGGCTGTGTACCACAGCCCATGTTTTGAGGTGGCATCCTCAGATGATCTCTTCCTGAGGCGAAAATGGGGAGTGGAGGCCATAGCCTCTTTGTTATTAATTATAGCATCCTTTCACTTACCCCCTTAACCCACTGCCATCCCTCCTCTAAACCAGGCCCCAAAAGGTGGAAACTGGGGCCCTCTTGTCTCCCTGCCTCATTGCCTTCCTGCCTTTCTCTCTCTGCTCTATCTTTGGGGTAGGATTTCCCCAATGTCACCTCCTCCTTCCCAACTCTAACCACATGGCTAAATTTTTAATTGATAAATAGGAACTACAGGTAGTTGACTATCATCTAGCTACAAAATCCTATTTTTGAATGTCTGACGTTGAACGTACCTTTCTCTTTTTACTTCTTCTCTAATGTTCCCAATTCCCCCCAGGCCAATGGATGTTCCCTGAGCAACTATTGCAAAGACCAGAATTTTATTTTTAAAGTACATTAATAATTTTCAAACTATTAAGCCCATTTACACACAGAATTGTTCAGAGGCACAAGTAGAATTATCTAACACATATTGTTGTAAATTTTGCTTTTCATATTAGAAAACATATTAGAGATTCTATATCAGTAATATACATCTACTGTATTCTTTTTTGATAGTGCTATAGTATTCCAGAGTTGTAGATATACCACAATTTATTCAACCATAATTCTTCTGAAGGACATTTAAGTTGTTTCAAATATTTTTGTATTACTGGCAATGCTGTAGGGAATAACCTGATCCTTGCATGCATGTGCTAGTAATTTTGTAGGATAAATTTTTACAGTGGAATTGCTGGCAGGTAGAATATACATACTTTTCATTTTGATAGATATTACTAAATTGCCCCCTTAATTAATTACAATTAATGTAAAATTAATTGACATTCCCTCTAACAGCATATGAATGTGCTCATTTCCCCACCCCACTCCATCACTGAATAACACCAGTTTTTTAGTTTAGTAAATCTGTTGGGCAAAAATGGTTTCCTCACATGTTTTAATTTTCATTGTTACTAATGAGCTCAAGTTTTCTTCATCTATTTACTGACCATTTGTAATATTTCTTTCTGAAATACTTGACCATATATCTAGCCCATTTTACTATTGGATTGCTGTTGTTTTCTTATTTGTTTGTGGGAACTCTTTATATATTGTAGATATTACTCTTTGTCTACAATTTAAATTACAGATACTTATTCCCAGTCAATTTATTTGTCTTTTAAATTACTTTGGTGCCTTTCACTGCATAAAGTATTTTATTTTTGTGAAGTTGGATCTGCTTATCATTTTCTTTATAACTCCTGGGTTTCATGTCTTTCTTGCACAAGTCTTTTATGGAGTAAAGATATTAACCCTTTCAGTAAGAAGGGGTCTTGCTCTCTGAATGTTGTCTGATGCTGCACCTGATTTGAGGTCCTGAGACTGCAGCCAAAGGAAGTCACCTCCCCCCAGCCTGGCATGGGGGAGGGGGCATCCCAGAGGGTAGCGATGGAGGCACTGAGGGCCCCCAGTGATGTTTGTTGAACAAAACAAGCTGAACTCTTGGGAGCTGGTCCCTTTGGAAGGGCATGGCTTCTTAAGAGGCCCCAAGGGGGACCCTGGGAGGAGCCACTTGTTGATCCTCAGCTACCTGGGAAACTGCAGGAGGAGCCCGTGCCTGCCACTGTCAGGCCTCCTTCCCGTTGTGGCTCTGCCAGCCCACATTCATAGCCACTCACAGTCATTCCCACTCCAAAACACCAAACACAGATGACATACACACGGCCATGCAGAAACACAATAAAAAATGCATACGTGTATACCCACATGGGCATCCATGCCACTCCCAGCCAGAGGAACTTTTCTAAAATGTAAATCAAATCATTTTCCTCTCTTGCTTAAGATCCTTCAAAGGCTCTCCCACACCCCACGCCAGATAAAGTCCCAACTCAGCCTCTTCTTGCACCATCTGGTCCCTGACCCCATTCCCAGCCTCAAGGCTCACCAGCTGCCCCCCTGCCCCATCCCATGCTCCCAGTTCTCTAGGTGTGCCAAGCCCTCTCCTTCCCCTGGGCCTCTGCACGTGCTGTTCTCTCTGCTTAAAAGCCTTTACCCCAATACTTCATCTACTGACTCCTCCCAAACTAGAGCTTCTCAAACTAACTGTGGGGTGCAACCAAGCTGGGTTTTTTTTTTTCACTTTCCATCCCATGATGGAGAGACGTTTTTGTAGAATACAATAAAATAAGTTACTTAAAAAAACTTAAAAACAGGGCTTCCTGGATGGCGCAGTGGTTGGGAGTCCCCCTGCCGATGCAGGGGACACGGGTTTTTGCCCCGGTCCGGGAGGATCCTGCATGCCGCGGAGCGGCTGGGCCCGTGAGCCATGGCCGCTGAGCCTGCGCGTCCGGAGCCTGTGCTCCGCAACGGGAGAGGCCTCAGCAGTGAGAGGCCCACGTACCGCCAAAACAAAACAAAACAAAACAAAACAAAAAACTTCAAAACAAAGTGAGGTATAACCACCTTGGAAAATAGTAGTTTTACATAAAGTTAAATAGTCACTTACCATATGACCCAGCAATCCCACTCCTAAATATGTACCCAAGAGAAATGAAAACCTATGTCCACACAAAACCTATATGATAATATTCACAGTGGTTTTATTTACAATCATTGTAAACTGGAAACAACTCAAATGTCCCTCAATGGTGAACAGATAAACTATGGTACATCTATGCACTGGAATACTATTCAGCAATAAAAAGGAAAGAACTATCGATACCCACAGTATGGGTGAATTTCAGATGCATTACGCTAAGTGAAAGAATCCAGACTCAAAAGGCTACATTCTGTATGATTCCATTTATATGACATTAAAGAAAAACAGAACTATGGTGACAGATCAGTGGTTGCCAGGGGCTGGGTTTTAGGGAGGGGAGGGCACTGATGATAAAGGATCATGAAGGAACTTTTGAGTGACGGAAATGTTCCGTATCTTGATTGAGGTGGTAGTTACATGACAGTGTTTGTCAAAATTCATAGAAGGATACATTCAAAAGGGTGTATTTTAGTGTATGTAAGTTACACTTCCAATAAATCTGACTTTTTAAAAAATGTAAATACAAACTCCATTTTCTTACTGTGGTAAAATCTACATAATGTAAAATTTATCCTTTGAACACTTTTCTAGTGTACAGTTGAGTAGCATTAAGTATTTTTGCATGTACAACCATGTTGCATAACCATCATCGCCCTCTATCTTCAGAACGTTTTTCATCTTACAAAACTGAAACTCTGTCCCCATTAGACAACAGCTCCCCATTCCTCCTCCCTCCAGCTCTTGGCAATCACCATTCTACTTCTTTCTCTATGAATTTGACTATTCTAGGTACCTCACATCAGTGGAATCAGACAGTATTGTCCTTTTGTGTCTGGCTTGTTTCACTTGGCATAACAATATTGTATCATGTGTCAGGATCTCCTTCCTTTTTAAGGCTGAATAATATTTCATTGTATGTATAGACCACATTTTGTTTACCCATTCATCCGTCAACAGATATTTTTGTTGTTTCTGCCTTTCGGCTATTGTGGATAGTCAGACTGTTACAAACATTGATGTACAAATACAAGCCCCATTTAAAAATGTATCAGATTCACCAGACATAAAATTACTCTGTCCATTTTCTCTCAGTTTCATTATCCATCTCCCTAGTCTGCCTTTTGAGTAGCAAAGCCAGCCTGGTCCCTGGGCTGGCTGGACTCTACCTTTCCTGAGCCCCCAGTCATCCCCCACAATCCCCTGGGTGTGTCACACCTGCTGGGATGGTCTGTTTGGGATCCAGAGCCTCCTGAGGTAAGACTAGGTCTGAGTCTCCTCTAGCTGCAGCCTTGAGGTTGGGGTCAGGCCCAGGCAAAGGGCTCAGAGAAACTGCAGCCAAGTGCAACACTCCTGTGTCTGGGGGCCAATGCAGGAGCAAGGCTTGAACTCGTATCTATCTGACTTCAGATCCATGCTGTTTGTTGTAAGGTACATGAGGTGACACTGGCCCTGAATTGGAGGCAGCGTTCGAGGCCTGCCCCTCTCTAGCTGTCATGCTCAGGACTCTTCCCGCTTGCAGGGACTTCTGCTCCCTTCCAAGCTCAAGATGGAATCACTCAGTCAAGGAGTACTAGTTGTTGCCCACCTTGTGTTGGCTCCTGAGCTGCGGGCTGGGCTACACAGGTGAGCCATGGACGATCATGGACGTTAATATGTGTATACACGTGTGCACTACATACATGTTTCCTAGGTATGGGGGTGTGAGTTGCAGATAACTCAAATTTTGATTTTTTGAAAGAACAATCATCTCCTTTCAAAGACTAGGGGTCAGGGAAGGTGGTTTTAAGGCATGTTAAGAATATAAATCTCATTCCTAGTGGTTGCCCTGGCACCTGAGCTTCCAGGGGACCATAGAGAGTTTTTTTTTAAAGGTGAAATATAGACACATGTCCACACTGATGTACGTGCTTACACATAAACACACAATACTATATGACTAACCCCAGACTGGCCCATAAATGCATGCTTAGATATACACGTAAACTCACAGACAACCACACATAATACAAAGGCCAATTGCCAATATTTATTATTTCCAGTGAACCAAGCACTGTGTTAAGTACTTTACGTATACTGCTACCTAATCCCTTTGCAAAAATCAGTCAGGATGAGCATTATAATTTTCACCCCCATTTTACAGGTGAGGAAAACAAGGCTCAGAGAGGTGAAGTGAATTGCTTAAGGTCACAGAGCTTGGAAGTGGTTGAACTGGGATTTGAATCCCAGTGGGTAAAAGTCCAAGGCCAGCGTGCACAATCATTAGACTGTTTGCTAACACACAGCTGCATATGTCACAAACCCATGAGTTCACACACAGATCACAGGTACTGAGTACACATTGACACACACCTATAGGCACACACATGCCCGTGGACCCCCACCTACAGCATACTTGTGTGCAAAGACACACACAGGCACATAAACACATAGTTGGTTCCCGGTAGGCTCACAGCCACACATTTTAATGTAGGCCACATGCAGCTGCACACGCTGAGTTTACTGACTTGAGTTTGTGCAGAGCTAAGTCCAGACTCAGATCTGGGTCCTCGCATAGATTTCCTCCCTGCCTGCCCCCTCTTAGCAGGTAGGAGCTCAGGGGTTGGGCAGTGCTGCGTTGAGCCCTGCCAGCTGGTGGCCCCGATCCTCTGAGGACGCCTCCCACTCCAATCCGCCAGGTAAGCAGAGCCACCCTTGGGGCCAGCTTCACAAAGCACCACCCCTGAGAGCCTCCCAGGAGCGGCTGGGCTCAGGAAACCTTCCAGCGGCTGCCACAGTGGCGCACCCCGGCCCCCGCCCACGCCTCCTGCTGCTTGCAGCTCCCTCTCCGGCCACAGGTGTGGATTATGGAGGCAATGACCCCCACCTCTCCTGCCTCATTTTCCATTCAGCCCCCAAGTCACCCCACGCCCCAGTGCACATGGGGCACAGAGCAGTGATACCTACCCCAGCTAGGAGTCAAGAAAGAGGGGTCTAAGCTGAGGTCTTAACCTGAAGGTGTAACAGGAATTAGCCGGTGAGTCGGAGTGGAGGAGAGCTTTAGCCAGAGGGCAGTATGTGCCAAGTCCCAGAAGTGAGAGAAAATGACACCTCTGGGGACTTGCAATTGATTTGTCATGCCCGAAGGGGGACAAAAAGGATTGCAGAGTGATCAAAAGCCTTGGTTATGGGGTGCTTTGAGTCTTATGAGAGTGAACCTTCCCAGGGTGGGTAGGGGTGAGCTCAGAACCACAAAGGCCTTGGGCAACTGCCAGAGTGGCCACTAATTTAGGCCACCAGAACACAGAGCACGGCCACTGATGCTCTCAGACCCAGAGCACTGACTCACTGTCCTGGGGCCACTTGGCAGCCCAGGGCTTGCCCAGCCAAGCCGGTGGCCATGTCTCACCCTCATGAGCCAGGCCAGTGACAGTTCTGGATGGATATTACTCTTCCCACTTTACAAGTGAGGAAACTGAGTCTTGCAGAGGCATCTTTTTAAAGCAAGAGATTGATCTGTCTAGAGCTGGCCATGAGGAGAAAGATCCCTCTGGGCATGGCCTGGAAGGACTGTTCTTTCATCTGGGAGGGGCGAGAGAGAATTAGTGGGGCTGGGAGGCCTGAGAACAGAGACAAAGACTGAGGCTGGATTCCCTTGGATGGGAGTGGGTCTCTGGTCTTTGGAGTGACCTCTAAGGCACTCCTTTGCTTTACTTCATGCCACTCCCAGCTTTAGCCCCCTCCCCGAGAGTCCGGAGACCACCACCACCCCCCCATTGCCATATAGACAGCCCCAAATAAATCTTTTTAAGAATCCTAGAAAATGCCATTAATTTGTATGGTTCCCAAGTAATTTCCCTGTGAAGTAGGTTTATGGCTGCAACTGTGGTGACTCCACCCCTAATGAGAGAGACCCTAAATCCCTCTCTGTCCAGCCTCCAGCTCAAGCTTTCTCCTGAGCCCTAGGTCCTTGGTCCTCAGGGGATCAATGTCCCCTGGCCATGAGAGAGTAAGTGCAGAATTAGGAGTTACACAGGCCAGAGTTTTCACCCCGATTCTGCCCCACGATCAGCTCTGTGACTTCAACAAGTCCCTTCCCCTCTCTGGACCCCAATTTCATCAACTGTAAGAATCGGGATGATTGTAACTATTTCATGGTAGTTTATTGCAATACTGTAGTGATGATTTAATGATAAAATGTATAGAAATGGCCAAGCACCATGCCTGGCTCTTAGTAAAGACTTTAAAATTGGATGGTGATTTTTAGGGGGCTCCATATTTTCTGTGTAAATCTAAATTCTGTAGCTCAGAATTCAAATCTCTTCTAAATCAGACCTCAGCCCAGCCCTTCAGACTTATCTTTCCCACAGAAAGCAGTGGGGCTCAGCAGTGAGGCTCAGGGGGCAGGAGGTTCTAGCTGTCCACTGGGCAGCACCCCCTTGGGGGAGAGGGGCTGGGACTGCTAAGGCAGCCTTATAACCTCTGCTAGTCTGAAAGGGCTCTGAGGTGGGGGATCTGAGCCTGTGTGTGGAGATGTCTGTGCCTCCATTTCAGGTGGCCTGCATGACACCTCTTCCCCTTTATCAGCTAGGGCTGCCACTATGTCCCACTGATCAAAGTTTTGGCCATGGTTGGAAGACAGGTGTGTGGCTGGGAGTGAATAAGACACTCCATTTCCCAGGGGCCCTGTTCTCAGTACTAAAAGACTCACAAATCAGGCTCTCACCAGCCTGAGCCCAAGATCACCTGTTTGATGATTGCCCTAGAGATATCCAAGGTGGACTCCCCACTCTGGTGAGAATGGAGAGTGGGAGGTCTTTAGTATCTGTGGAGGCAGCAGGGAAGAGGGGCTAGAGCAATAGCCAGATACTTGTAGATTCAGATCCCAGCTCTATTATTTGCTGTGTGCATGTGGACAAGATGCTCTCTGTCACTGATCTTCAATATTTGCATTTGTAAAATGGGAGAAATGGCATCTACATTGCAGACCCATTGGGCATATTATTTATTTACTTATTTATTATTTTTTACTTTTTGGCTGCATTGTGTCTTCGTTGCTGTGCGCAGCTTTCTCTAGTTGTGGCGAGCAGGGGCTATTCTTCGTTGAGGTGCACGGGCTTCTCATTGCGGTGGCTTCTCTTGTTGCGGAGCTCAGGCTCTAGGCTCGCGGGCTTCAGTAGTTGTGGCACACGGGGTCTAGAGCACAGGCTCAGTAGTTGTGGCGCACGGGCTCTAGAGAGCAGGCTCAGTAGTTGGGGCACATGGGCCTAGTTGCTCTGCAGCATGTGGGATCTTCCTGGACCTGGGATTGAACCCGTGCCCCCTGCACCGGCAGGTGGATTCCCAACGACTGCACCACAAGGGAAGCCCCCATTGGGCCTATTAAATGAGATGACATATGTACAACATTGGAATAGTGCCTGGCACATAGCCGACTTGATAAATGTCCTCTTCTCCCAGCTGTTAGCACTAGTACCCAGGACAGCTCCCCATCCTTGCCCTCTTGGCTGCTGTCCACGGTGCTGATAAAAGATTCCAGTCTCTTCCATTCTCTCCCCCTCGCTCCTCGTCCACTGTCCTCTGTGACATTCTCACAGGTCTTAGAGATCAAGGGTAGTGTTTTCACAATTTTCTCTCAAACCATTATCACCAGGCTTAAAACACAGTTGTAGAATGAAAGCTCTCATTCCCACAGTGGGAAGATGTGTGTCTTTTTCCTCCTGTACATCCCATTGAATGTCCATTGTGTTGGGTCCAAGAGCTCCAGCTTAATAAGTAGAATTATAATAAAAACAAGAACAAAGCACGAGACTGGTTGTTGACCATGGATTGTTAACCAAGACTTCTCATTACTCCAATCTCATAAACCACTGACCAGAAATCCAAACATTTTCAACAGCACCTAATAATTCTTGCCTCCTCTCTTCCTTCCCAGTCCTGATAATCTGTAGAAAGAAAGCACCAAGGTTCCCAAATCTCTGTTACTACCCATTTCTCCATTCAGGGGTGTGGTCAAAGCCATGATGATTCTCAGCGCATCTTCCAGCAGGGCGAGTCAGATACAGACAAAGCAAGAAAAGAGCACGGGATTTAGAGTAAGCCAGATCTGGGTTTGAGTCCTAGCTCTGTTACTCACTAACTCCATGACTTGGTAACTTCTCTGAGTCTCAGTTTTCTTTTCTTTTCTTTTTCTTTCTTTTTTTTTTTTTTTTTTTTGAGCCTCAGTTTTCTTATCTGTAAAGTGAAGTTAGTAACTGCACCTCCTCCATAGGGTTATTGGGAGGATCAAAGAAGATGCTGCTCCTAAAGTGTTTAGTAGTATCTCAATAAATGTTCCATTAATTGGTAACTATAATTACTTCAGGTATCTGACTCTGAGACTCAAAGAGGAGACACCGATCACCATGTGTCCCTTCCAGTAAAGTCAGCTTTAGACTCCTTAATGTTGGAGGCTGTCCTGGGGGCTTGGCTTTCCTCCCACTCCCATGGGCTGTTGTACATCCCAGAGCACCAGTTTACTCCTCTTTCTTTCCCTGTTCAGTATAACACCCCCACCTCCCCCCACACACATACTACCTGTCTTGTCAATTTTTTTTTTTGCGGTACGCGGGCCTCTCACTGTTGTGGCCTCTCCCGTTGTGGAGCACAGGCTCCGGACACGCAGGCTCAGCAGCCATGGCTCACGGGCCCAGTTGCTCCGTGGCATGTGGGATCTTCCCGGACCGGGGCACGAACCCGTGTCCCCTGCATCGGCAGGCAGACTCTCAACCACTGCACCACCAGGGAAACCCTCTTGTCAATTTTTATTTAGTACAAGTCCACCTCTTCGGAATCTCATACAGAGTTTGGTTAATATCTATTGGAGACAGGCAGGCAAACGTGGGTTTGAATCCTGGCTCAGCACATGCTAGATGTGGTACTTTAGACAAGTCACTTAGCCTCTCTAGCCTCAGATTCTTCATCTGTAAAATGGTGATGATAATTATCTCTTTCTCATGAGATTCTTACAAGGAGCAAAGGAGAAAATGCATTAAAGTTCTTAGCACAGATGCACATGGCACGTGCCGAATACCTATTAGCCATTATGGCTGTTCTTCTTGGTTTCCTGATTTTTGTTTCTGTCATTCTTTTCAAGGGATGCTCTGCTTTCTCCCTGACAAGTTAGAGAGTAGAGAGTCTTACCTCAAGCTCTTTGGAAGCAGAGTGAACACCTGTATTTGGAGCCCATCTTGTGTACTCTCATCTCTTCAGGAAAGACATGCATGGAGCACAGCCTGAGTCCTCTGGGACTTACTTGGGGTTGGGATCCTAAGTGGAATACTCAGCCTTTGTGGTTGTCTTTGTTATGCTGTGTGTGTATGCGTGCACACGTCAGATTGTGTGTATGTATATCTGTGAGTGTAGGAATAGGTGTGTCATGTGATTGTGTGTGACTTTTATTGAAGTGCACATGTAATTGGGTATGGAAGAACATGTGCAAATGAGAAATGGTTGTGTGTGTAAGGTTACGTGTATGTGTGTAACAGGGGTGCAGCTGTTGGATGTGATGCCAGCTCTTCAGCCATCTGCAGGCTTGAGGGGTCCTGGGCAATTCACAAGGTTGCCGGTTGCCAGCACCTGCCACTCTAAGCACAATCCCAAGCCTGTCGTTTTGGAATAGCACGCTTCAATGACTCACAATCCTGCTTACTCGGAATTTTTCATCATCCGACCTAAGTAGGGTATCATGAAAATATTTGCCAAACACATCAATGGTATACTGGGAGGATGGTTAGCTTTTTAAAGAAATTTTTCCGGTGCTTTAAAAATCACTCAGTTTGTACCCTCTTGTTTATAGTGAACACTTAATTACCCAAGATTCTTATCTGTTCATTAAAGCAATGCTCCTCAGGGACCGTGTCTTGACAATACAGGGTTAGTCATTAATTCGCATTAATTTGAAAGTAATAAAAATTTTGCAGAGTCCCATAATTCAGACTTTTCACTAATTCACGAACACCTTCCCCCCAATTATTCCAAATCAGGAAAGTTCTATTATTTAACAGCAATATATAGAATACTCAAGGGAAATAATTTCTATGTCACCATTTAGAATTCAATAACAATAACATAAGGTCTTCATCTGAATAGAGCTGAATTCTTCCAAGGCACTTAGCCACCTATTGTTTTCTCTGATTCTCATAACAGGTCGGGGTGATGATGCCTGTTTGTCGGAGGGAACGATGCTCACGATGGTGAAGTGAGCTGCAAGCCAGGCTCACAAAGTCAGTTAGTGAAGGCAGTCAGAATTAAATCCAAGGAGTCGCAGTGGACTCAGTTTCTCAAAACACAGTGAGTTGACCCCCTAAAAATTCAGAAGGAACTCTCACCCTTGACTGTGGGAGCAGGAAAGATGTAGTTCTCAGCAGTTTGTCATTTCATCTGCCCCAGGGCGTTGTTTCAGGAAATAGTAAGAAGCAGAAATTTTAGCAACAGGAAGGAATTCCTCAAAAACCTGTTTCTCTGTGCCTCCTTCCATTTTTTCTGCCTGTGTTCAGCCATCTCCTAAATACCTACTGTGTGCTGGCCTTGTGTTAAGGTCAAAGGCAGGCTCCCAAGTGGGTCTGTCAGCTGGACTCAAGGACCTCGCAGTCTAATGAGGGGAGGTGGAGACCTAAAAAGCAGTTATCCCAACCTAGCATGCCCTGGTGGGGGCAGGGCAGGCAGTTCAAGGGATCGTAGGGGTGTGGAGTCGGGGAAGGGGAGGGATAGGGAGTTGAGTTAGCCAGGCCAGGTGTCAGGGGCTTAACTGTGTTCCCCAGGAATTCATATTGAAATCCTAAGCCCCAACACCTCACAATGTGACTGTATTTGGAGACAGGGCCTTTGAAGAGGTAATGAAGGTAAAATGAGGTCCTAAGGATGGACACTAATCCAGTATGACTGGTGTCCTTATAAGAAGAGGAAATTAGGGCTTCCCTGGTGGCGCAGTGGTTGAGAGTCGGCCTGCCGTTGCAGGGGACATGGGTTCGTGCCCCGGTCCGGGAGGATCCCACATGCCGCGGAGCGGCTGGGCCCGTGAGCCATGGCCGCTGAGCCTGCGCGTCCGGAGCCTGTGCTCCGCAACGGGAGAGGCCGCAATAGTGAGAGGTCCACGTACCGTAAAAAAAAGAGGAAATTAGGACACAGACATGTACAGAGGGAAGACAACATGAAGACACAGGGAGAAGACAGCTGTTCACAAGCCAAGGAGAGAGGCCTGGAACAGTTCCTTCCCTTAACCCTGCCAACACTTGATCTTGGACTTCTAACTGCCAGAACCGTGAGAAAATACATCTCCGTTGATTAAGCCATCCAGTCTGTGATACTATGTTATGGCAGCCTGAGCAAACTAATACACGAGAACAGAATCTGGCATGTGAGGGGAGTTGCAAGTGCTCAGCTGGCTGTGGAGCACCCTCGGTGGGGGTAAGGGTAAGACTAGAGAAGGACTCCAGGATCAGAAGATGGGGGCACTGTGTATGCCAGGCTCAAGATTTTAGAGTTTTCCTAAAGTCCATGTGGTACCATGAAAATTTTTAAGCTAGAGAGAAATAGGTCTCTAACTATAAGTACCCAAAAGGGGGAAAAAAACCCAACAAGACCATAACAGAACAAAGAAATCTTAGGAGTGGCCCCCTGAGGCTTCTGGCTCATGGAGATAACTACAAAGAAGGCCTTGCAGCAGAGAGGGAAGGCCACAGGCTATGAAATCAAACAGATCTGGATTTGAATTTCAGTTCCACTATTTTGTTCATGCATTCATTGATTCACTTGGCTCACAAATATTTACTGAGCACCTACTATGTGTTCTAGGCACTGGGAATGTATCCGTGACTAAAATATGAAGCCCTCACCTTCAGAGAGCTTACATTCTGCCATACGCAATAAACAGATTCATCAGTAAATGTGTAATACGTCAGGCCGTGATAAGAGCTGTGGGGAGAACAAAGCAGGGAAAGGACACAGAGGGGAAGAGGGACACTTTTTTCAACCAGGTGGTCATTGGAGCAGAAACCTGGAGGAAGTGAGGGATTGCGTCATACGAAGATCTGGGCTATCTAAGAGTATCCCAGGCGGTGGGACCGAGGGGCAAAGTCTCGACAGGTGTGGCAGACAGACTCATAGCTGCTTTCCAACACTTCTAGAAATATGCAGAAGCCAAAGAGCCAAAGGCCACAGTTCCTGGACTGGGGTGCCTTGACCAGAGCGTCCTCAGGAGTGGTAAGGATGAAGGTCTAATCAGGTAGGCTGAGGAGTGAACGGAAGAGTAAGGGGCGGAAACAGCAGCTCCAGACCCCTCTTGCAAGACGTTTTGCTCAAAAAGAGATCAGCCAAATGGAGTGGTGCCTGGAGGAGGGTGCAGGGTCATGAGAAGGTTTTCTTCCAGGAGATATCACAACATGTTTGTGTGATGATGGGATGGATTGAGTGGAGCGGGAAACTGCTGGGTGACGTGGGGTGGCTCTGGGGCATTCCCATGCAGGCCCCTGCCTCACGAAGGAGCAGGGGCAGTGGGGAACACTCTGTGAGATCAGGGAAGGTGGAGAAAGTGCGAATTCACTGGTGCAAGAAGGTTGGAGGGCCTGGGGCAGGTAGATTCAACCTGGTGGTGCCCCGGAGCTGGCTTGGAAGAGCTGACGGTTACATTTTCAGGAACGTTTTGTGAGCTGGTTAGTAAACCATTGGCAGCTTGAAGTAGGCTACAGTGGAAACATTTACACCATGGAAATGGGCAAAGGCTACAAATCAATGCCTTCTTATCCAGAGAGCCATTGTTTAACGTTTTCCAACACATCCAATCCAAAGAGACGGTTCTCTTCCGATGGCCTCATGCTATCAGTGAGCCGGGAAAGCAAGACAGTGAGCTGAGCATGAGGAAGGGGGAAGGGCGTTAGAGATTTGAGGAGAAAGAGAGAGATGAATGACAGTCATCTTGGAGTCACGGAAAAGTCAGGTCGACCAGGAAACTCTTGGCTTGTACAGCAGTGCTGGGAGCCCACTCCCTAGCCTCATGCCCCTGGGCGATTCGCTTGGCCATTTTGAGCCTCACTTTACACATCTGTAAAAGTGGAGCTCTGATTCCAAGGTTATAGGAAGCATGAAGTGAGGTCAAGCACATACAGCATCTTGCCAGAGAAGGGGGCAATGTACTGGCTGAATGAGCTGTGTTCTGGATCTTGGGTTTGCAAAAGAAAGAAAGGCTGAGGACATCTCTTGCTTTTGGCTATTCAAGGAGGGGGCCTGATGCCCCTCCCCCAGCCAACTTCCATGGATTGGGATGGATGGAGTCCAGCTTCAGGCTCAGAACATATTACCCCAACTTCCCCTGATCTACATATTTATCACAATACTGCAACTGCATAATTTAAAGTGGGTGTTAAAAAATATTCCAATGTGTTATGTGATTTTTGCATTCCTGGGTGAAGAAGAATTGCTGCAAGAAAGTGGTTAATTATTTCAAAAGGCAAATTCCATGAAATGAAATAAAAATAGACTCCCTGTCCAGAGGGAAAGTGAGAAACAAAGGGGGAGACATGAGGAATGGTCCCCTCTAAAAAGAATGTGGATGTTTCAAGTAGTGAGTGAATACATGGGACGGAGGCAGACTCTGGGCACCTGTCATGTGGCCAGGAGAGAAGAGGACAGTGGGCAGAGAGGGTGCCAGCAGGGAGAACAGTGAGGAAGCTGTGATTGCTTGGGACATGGTGGCGCCCTCGACAAGGGAGAAGCGTGGTGGTGGAGTGAAGTGGTTGAGTCTGGCAAGCATTGTGTTGATAAGTATTGGTTAAACTCGAGGCATGGAGGTGAGGGAAGAGGTAAAGTGGACTTTTTATTTAAGGGAAGGGTGGACAGTGGTGCCTTTTGCTGGAGGTCTGGATGAAGTCCAATATAGAACCACAGTCTTCCCCATCTGAGTTCTGATCAAATTAAGAAATAAGGCCAAGTCTGATGAAGGCCAGCTGTCACCTTAGTTCCTGACGAAAGCATATTTGTGGGTGAGAGCCAAACAGACCTGCAAGCCGAGCCTCAGAATAAGGTCCATGTACCCCTGGGAGGTGCTGAACTGGGGAGCCTGCCCAGGAAGTTCTGGGGGCATAGAGGAGCAGAAGAGAAGTCCTGTCCCCTGTGGGCAGCTTGCTCCCAGGGATAAAAGGGAAGCCCTGAGCCCAGTTGATTCTTCCCAAACTCATCAATCAGAAAAGTTACTCTGCCTCCTCTGGGGCAGGAGGGTGAAGGGAGACAGGGAACCACGAGTTACGCTCACTAAGACACAAGGAAGGCGGCGCCTGGCATTACCCCAAAACACCTTGCACACAAATGGGGCAGCCAGAGAGACAAGCGGGCTTTGGGGAGGACAATGGATTCAGTGTTGGCTGCGGGGGACCCAGGTGCTATGCGACTGGTGGGTGGAGAAGTTTGCTTTGCCATAGGGTGCAGGAGTCTCAGGATTGAAGCTTCCCTCTCACTTGCTTCTAAATGATTTCTTGAGCAAAAGAGGAAGAAGTGGGAATTCCCTGGTGGTCCAGTGGTTAGGACTCAGCGCTTTCACTGAAAAAAAAAAAAGGAAGAAGGAGAAGCAGCTTTAGGACAAGTGGCAGGAACTTTGCATAAAGCCTCCGTCTCCTCTCTCCGTCGCTGCACTGAGGTTGGCTGTGTGTCGCTAACCCACCGGCTCCCTGCTTCTGATTCCTTCCTGCCTGCTTCTCCCAGTCCAGAGGAGTCTCCGGAGGTCTGTTGAATGAGTGGATCATTGCTGGAGAGGAAGAGGCGAGCCCTTCTCTCTACGGCAGCATGAAATTTCCTTCTGGAAACGGCTGAGTCTGTCACTGTACAAAGAGCCGCTTGCCCCCCACTGCAGGTAGCGGTGTGGGTTCATGTCTCAGTTTCTTCTCCAACTCAGACGTGGCCTCAGCCAGGTGAGTTAGATCAGCATTGTCGTGTGACGGGTGGCAAGTCCTGTGTCCTGATGCAATGAGATGGCAGAAATTGCTTTTATGAAAGGTCGCAGTGCTGTGAGCTGGCTGGCCTGGGAGGGTGCAGAAACCCTTCTTGGGGAACTCCGCTCCTTTATTAAGGAGGCACCCCCGTGAGCCCATTTGGTCAGGCAAGGCCTCTGGACCGGGCCCAGGGGGAGGAGGTCAGACAGTGAAGGGTCAAACGGCTCTGCCTGGAAAGGAGTTCAGAATTGCTCAGCGGCACTGAGAAGGAGGGGCTGGGGAAGAGAAGAGTCTAGAGGGGGCCCCCACTGTGATGGGGGGAGATGGCATAGGTGGGAGGTGGGAGGGTTTGGTGCCTGCCAGCAGGGACCACCTGACTTCCATGCAAAATTGCTTCCTCTACATGCAACAGCTTTGCATGGGTCACTCTTTGGGGAATGAAAGAAGACAGCTGGCAGCGCCAGGGCGCCTTGCTGTGCCCAGCAGCCTGGGGAGCCATGGCCCGTGAGGGAGCTGGGCACGAAAACATGGAGCCATTGGAGAAACAGGCTACAGTGTGGGCTTGAGACAAGCCCCACCCCCAAATAGAGTGAAGGAAAGTGACAAGGTGACCGTGAGGGGGCAGAGGCGGGAGGGGGGACTAGGTCCTGCTCTTCAAGGAGTCACGGTGGTCGTTTTGTCTAGATACTAAGGTTAAAGGTGACTCCAGGGTCCTGAAGGCCTCGGAGGCCCACGGGCAGCACTAATAATGAGTCACGTGCCCAACGGTTTAGGGTCACTGCTATGATGACATCGCTTCCGCTCACTGGCTTTCTGTCACGACTTTTTGAGTGTGAGAGAAAGGGTGGGCCTATCAGCCTGTGCCTGCAAGTGCCAGGGTGTGAGCAGGTGGCTCATGTGAGTGTCACATGTCATGTTTGTGACAGTGGAGAAAATGTTGTGTCTCACTGGCGTGGACGTAGACAAAGGACCAGATTGGTGGTGGACGGTGGGCAGGTTTGGCCATCTCGGGGGCTGGGCGGGACACTGCCTCCTCCAGCCCCTGCAGCCGGGCAGTGGTGAGAACGCCATGAGCTCACTGGCCCCACCGCAGGCCCGCAAAGAGACCAACACAGCCCTGCCCTGAGTGAGTGTGTTGGAGGTGCAGATCTGTAGAGACTATGCCTGGTCTGTGTTAAGAATTGTAAGAGGTGAGCCTGTGAGGGGTTTTGAGGTTGGGATCATGCTTTACCATGCTTGAGGTTAGTGCAAGTGGCTGTGTAAGGGGGGATGTGGTGTATTTGCGTTTGAGGGGGAATATATGTAGGTGGTGGATACACCTGTGTGCTTGAGGGGTCCACATTTGCATGTGTGATCACGTGTGTGTGTGTGTGTATGAGCATTGGTTGGGAAGGCAGGCGAGTATTTGGGTGTTTTCATCAAATGTTTGTGAATATCTGTAAGTGGGAGCGTGTGTGGTGTAATTGGAGGGACAGGCGTGTTCACATCTGTGTGTGTGTGTGTGTGTGTGTGTGTCAGTGCACCGGTGACCGTGCATTACTCACTGTGAGCCCTCTGTGCCTTAGTCTCCTGGTGGGTGAAATGGGGGTGGTGAGCACCCACCTCCCGGTTTGTTTCAAGGATCTGATGAGATCGTGTGTACAGAGACTTAGCAGAGTGTCTGGCACACAGTGGGACTCTACCAGCACTTGCTACTATTATTGCAAGTGTGGTTTGCATATGCGGATTAACATCTGCATGTGTGAGTGGGTGTGTGGATGTGAAGGGGTGGAGGTGCCCAGGTCTCAGGTGCGTGATTCCTGGCACGGGAAAATGGAAGACAGATGGATGGGAGACCCAAGGCCTGGGTGAGGCACTAGCTAAAGCCCGAGAGGCCAGACCCAGGCTCAGCTAGCGTCCCAAAGGCACTGAGCCCTTTCCTGCTGCCTCCTGGGAGGACCGAGGGCCTGGCCAGACAAGGGTTCAAGGGGCCACCCTGCCCTCCTGCCTCTGTACCTACCCAAAGATCTGACAGGAGGTAGTGGCTGAGACAGACCAGCCAAGGGACCAATCCCTTCCCTTGCAAACTGACAGCTGTGGCTCAATTAAAATCAACAGTTCACAGGTGTTCCTGGTAATGACTCATGCACGGAAAGCTCCACTCCCTTTAGGGCTCTTCTAAAAAATTTTAGAGCTCTTTAAATTTTATTCACCCCCAACATCAAACCCACGGAGGAAGTAATAAAAGAGGCTGGGGGAGGGGCACTGCACACACGTGTGTGCATGCACATGCTTGCTCACTCATAGACATATACAAGTACTAGCGCACACAGGCACACCCCTTTGCCACTCCCACACACATGGACCCAAACATCCACACACCGAGATGCACACTCAAACACACAAACACACTTTCCAACACGTGCCATCCAAATCCACACCCAAGCTCACAAAGCCCCTGAGTGACCCACACCTCAAACACACTCACCTGTATTGGTGTTCTCTCGCTATATAACAAATGCCCACAAACAGTTGCCTAAAACAATGCATATTTATTATCTCACAGTTTCTGTGAGTTGGGAGTCTGGCATGGCTTAACTCCAGGTCTCAGAAGGCAGCAGACAATGTGGCTGCTGGGCTGCATTCTCATCTGGAGGCTCAAGTGGGTGGAAATCCCTCTCCAAACTCATTCAGGTTGTTGGCAGAATGCATTTCTTTGCGACCTATGATGGATGGCCCCAGCTGTTTGCTGTCTGTTGGCTGAAAGCTGCCTGCAGCTCCTTGTCTCATGGGCTCCCTCAATGTGTCCACTTACCTCATCCATCCAGCACAGGTTTGTGTTAGCAAGATGGAACAGTGTGTGTGTGTGGTGTGTATTATGTGTATGTACCTAATCAAAGGAGCGACATCCCATTACCTTTGCCATGTTCTATTGGTTAGGAGAAAGTCAGAAGTCCCACTTCACTTGCTCACGTACACTTACCCACCCTGGATGCACACACTCAGAGATTACACACCACATAAGATCATCCACCAACCCCTTTACCAACCCTGTACACGCACACAGCCACATCCAGGCCACCTTGGAAGGTCCCACATAGGCTGGCCAGACAGATGAGCACTTTGCACTAAAGCCACCCTGGTGGCCAGATACCCTCAGAAACAAGAAGCAAACCCACTGCCCAGCACCTGCTCCCCATGTCACTGCCTCTTGTGGCCTGTTCTGGTTTCCTGGTTCCTGGTCCCACCTCTTCTCCACCCTCTGTTCATATTCCCAGCAACTGCACAGGCCTGATCCCTTGACTCCACCCCCAGATGGACACCCACCACCCCTCCCCCCAGCCTTGGACTTGTCACAGCCTAGACCCCACCCAGTGTGACTGGCAGTTCCTTTTCGAGTAAAATCCATGACACTTTTTAAAGTCCCAGCACTTGCACCATCCCTTCCAGCTTCATGTCAGCACAGATCATTTTTTTGGTGTCTTTGACGAGTCTATTCAATTGTCTGAAAATGTTGGTTAACAATGTAGAGCCCTATAGTACATCACTAGAGACCTCTCCAAAGGCTGATAGTGTGGGAGGAGATGACAGAGATTTTGCAGCCACAGGAACCTGGGCATCCTCGGGTGAATCACTTCTCTCTGAGCCTCAGTCCCCTTGTTTATAAAATGTGAATAAGAATTTTTCCTAATCAGTATCAATTAAAGCTAAGCCTGCACCTACCCCATGTCCAGCAACTCCACTTCTAAGTATCTCCCACAGAAATGCATACATGTTTCCATCAAAGCACAATTATAGAATGTCCATAGCACAGCTATTCATAACAGCCCAAACTGGAAACTACACAAACGTCCATCAGAATAGAATGGATTCCCTCTCTCTCCACCTTTTTTTTTTTTCCTGTACGTGGGCCTCTCACTGTTGTGGCCTCTCCCGTTGCAGAGCACAGGCTCCGAACGCACAGGCTCAGCGGCCATGGGTCACGGGCCCAGCCGCTCCGCGGCATGTGGGATCTTCCCGGACCGGGGCACGAACCCGTGTCCCCTGCATCGGCAGGCGGACTCTCAACCACTGCGCCACCAGGGAAGCCCTCTCTCTCCCCTTTTTCTCCTTCTCTTTCTCTTTCTCGATATACACACACACATACGTACTTTTTTTCTGAACTAACACAAGTACATTCTCTTTCATACCTTTTTCTTACTCAAAAAAATTTAATCCTGATTGAACATGGACTGTAGAATAGAAGGGGAAAAAAGACTAGATTGGATACACACATTGTGGTGTATTCACACAATACAGCAATGGAAAAGAACCATCTAGAATGGCAGGCGCCAGTGTGTATGTGTCTCGCAATATCAAGTGAAAGAAGCCTGACACAAAAGTGAACATACTTTGTGATTCCATTTATAGGAAGTTCAAAAAGGAGAAGAACCAATCTAGGGCATTAGAAGTGAGGGTAGTGACTACCCTTGGGGGAGACAGTGACTGGAAAGGGGACAAAACGGGGGCGGATCACATGGGTGTGTTCAATTTGTGAGAAGCCGCTGAGCTGTACACTTATTATTTGTGCAGTTTTCTGTATGGATGTGTTACAGCAACAAAAACTCTAAAATAAGAAAAGACTGATGCTGGATGCCTGAAGCGTGCCTGGTTCATAAGAGCCACCCCCGTTAGGATGAGCTCTTCCTTCTCTCGGAGAACATTCTCCTTCATGAGGGGGAGGGGAAAAACCAGAATGTTCTGTTTGCTGTTAGCATTATACTTGCACCCAGTAGTGAGTCTCTACCTCATGTTTCTCTCCCCAGACCCAACCCTGAACCTAAACCCTTTGGTTCTGTTCTAAACATTTTTCACAAGCTTTGGCCTTTCCCCCCAGCCTTCAGACCTTCAAATCCTCGTTCCTACCCTGTCGTGCTCCCCGGGATCCTCCTTAATTACTCTCCTCCTTCCGTCCTGGCTGGGCTGGGTAGCAGCGCCCGGGGTGTTCGCGCTGATGTCTTTGGCTGCCCCTCCCCTCCTTGCCTGGCCTTCACAGTCGGATTGTCAGCATTTCCTCTCTGCCATCTCATTCTGCAACTTCATAATCAGCCTCAGCTTCCCTGTGAATTCTTTGACATCCACTCTCCAAGGGAAGAGAAAGCCCAGGGAGCAGTCTGATCCAGGCGCTGCTGGAAAGCTGGCACAGCTGGGGACACCGGGCATCCTATTTGTGTGAGGACTCACCAGGCCTCCAGGGATACAACCCAGTAGTGACTTCAGAACTGACAGGTGGGCCCTGGTAAACCAGGACTCACACTT
This sequence comes from Hyperoodon ampullatus, assembly GCF_949752795.1. Classification (NCBI taxonomy): domain Eukaryota; kingdom Metazoa; phylum Chordata; class Mammalia; order Artiodactyla; family Ziphiidae; genus Hyperoodon; species Hyperoodon ampullatus. Next base: position 11,293,951 of record NC_136919.1, read on the forward strand.
TTGAATTAAAAACAGATTTTAATCTGTGCATCTCGGAGGCTGTCTGTGTCTCACTCTGTGGAACAAGAGATTTGTGGTCCTTGGTCTCTGGGGCAGGGTGACAGTGGCAACGAGAGGGAGCTAGGATCAACTGATATGGAACAGGAGTCAGAAAACCTTCTCTGTAATGAGCAGAGAGTAAATATCTGGGGCTTTGCAGGCAAAACAATCTGTAAATGAATGAGTGGGGTTGTGTTCAAATAAAACTGTATTGGACTTCCCTGGTGATGCAGTGGTTAAGAATCTGCCTGCCAATGCAGAGGACACGGGTTCAATCCCTGGTCCGGGAAGATCCCACGTGCCACGGAGCAACTAAGCCCGTGCGCCACGACTACTGAAGCCCGTGCACCTAGGGCCCGTGCTCCGCAACAAGTGAAGCCAACACAATGCGAAGCCCGCACACCTCAACGAAGACCCAATGCAGCCAAAAATAAATACAAATAAATAAATAAATTTTTAAAAAGAAAAAAAAAATCTAGCGGTAACAAAAAAACAAACAAACAAAAAAAACCAACTGTATTTCCAAGAGAGTACCTTCCTGGGTACCTTCAGGTTTTCCAGCTCTTTTTTTTTTTTTTTTTTGCAGTACGCGGGCCTCTCACTGTTGTGACCTCTCCCGTTGCGGAGCACAGTCTCCAGATGCACAGGCTCAGCGGTCATGGCCCATGGGCCCAGCTGCTCCGCGGCATGTGGGATTTTCCCGGACCGGGGCACGAACCCGTGTTCCCTGCATCAGCAGGCGGACGCTCAACCACTGCACCACCAGGGAAGCCCAGTTTTCCAGCTCTTGATACAGAAGATATGCAGCCTTTGAGAACTTCCTTGAGCCTCTTGGCTGTGAAAATGTCAGGCCCATATTCCCTTCGCAAGATTAACAAGATCATACCAACTGCTTGCTCCTTGTATTGAGGATTAATCTCAGATCTCCTCTTCCCTTTAACTACCCTGGGAAGGGATGCAGGTGGATTCCAAGTGTGAAATATTGGCCTTCACCAGGGTTCAGACCCATCACCCACCACAGGAATGACTCCCAAACAATGAATGGGCCCTAAGTCACCGAGACCACAGACAGGATTCATCCTGACTCCTTCCTGTCACTCATTCCCCATTGATTTCCTGCATCCCACACCTCTTCTTCCTGCTTTGTTACCCTTTAATGCAGGTCCTCATCACTTCTGTCCTGGAAAGCTGTAGTGGCCTCCACTGGTCCCTATCTACTTCTTCTTCTACATACCTATGAGAATAATCTTTCCTCATTCAGACGGTGCTATGCCTCCGAAACCTTCCATGGCTTCCCATGGCCTGTTTACAAAGCCCACATTCCTTAGTTTAGTCTAGTGGACACTTATTATTTGGCTTCCCAGCCTCTTCCCATTTCGGGGACCCCTGTCCTCTTTTGGAAACCTCCCCTTAATCTCGCGTTCCCAACACAAATGCACATTTCATCCAGAGGATTACGGCATAAGCAACTATATTAGGCAGCATGACCCCACCCTGAGCCACAGTTGATTGGCCCAGTGGTGGGCACGTGACTCAAGCTGGATCAATCAGAGGCTGTCCCTGGAATTTGGGCCCTGAAATGGATGAGAGGTCAGGCTCTTTGGACGGCTGAACCTTAGGATGCATAAACCTAAGAAGCCTTGCTGGCCATGCCCTGCCATGTGGACCCAGGAGAAGGAAAAGTCAGGTGTCAGAGAGAGCAGACAGAGAAGCACAGAGAGAAGTGGGGCCTGAGACAGAGCTCATTCCTGGGCTGGCTACTAGGGGCTTCAGGCCCTGGTTCTGTGTGCACCCATCCCTTGCCCTCAGGGAGCCAGCCAGGTCCTCCAACTCACCTTCACTTGGACTTGAGTCTCCCAGAGGTGCCTTCTGTTGCTAGCAGCCAAAAGTGAGATTCCAAATACGTAACAGTTGGACCGTGTGGCCCTAACAATCAGTGACATTGGCCCTGGAGTAGGGTCTCAAAGATTGCCTGGTAGTCAGGACATTAACCCTTTAGTTGCTTGAGGATGGAAAGATCCAGCTGTTCCAAGGAGAGCCAGGGTGGCCTGGTGTCAGAAGTGGCAGTGGTTGCTGTCCAGGGATTTGGGCCAGCAACTATTTACCAACCAAACAGAAGTGTTACAGTATCTGAAGAAAATGCCAGCAGAACAAACCAAACCAGTACAGCCAGACCCTTCACACTCAGACTCCCTCTATCTTAGTCAGCCTGAGTGGCCATAACAAAAGACTGTAAACTGGGTGCCTCAAACAACAGAAATTATTTTTTCTTTTTCTTTTTTTTTTTTTTTTTTGCGGTACGCGGGCCTCTCACTGCTGTGGCCTCTCCCGTTGCGGAGCACAGGCTACGGACGCGCAGCCCCAGCGGCCATGGCTCACGGGCCCAGCCGCTCCGCGGCATGTGGGATCCTCCCGGACCGGGTCACGAACCCATGTCCCCTGCATCAGCAGGCGGACTCTCAACCACTGCGCCGCCAGGGAAGCCCAGAAATTATTTTTTCACTGTTCCGGAGGCTGGGAAGCCCAAGATCAAGGTGCCAGTTGATTTGATTCCTCGCGAGAGCTCTCCTCCTGGCTTACAGATGGCCTTCTCACTGTGGCCTCATATAGCCAGGGAAGGGGAGGCGGGGAGGAGGGGAGGGGAGGGAGACGGAGAGAGCCCTCTGGTGTCTCTTCTTATAAAGACACTAATCCCTTTATGAGAGCCCCACCCTCATGACCTCATCTAACCTCAGTTACCACCCAGAGGCCCCACCTCCAAATACATTGGGGATAGGAATTTCAATATATGAATATTGGGGAGACACAAATATTCAGTCCATAACACCACCCTACCTTCAACATTCACTCAACAAACATTTATTGAGTGCCAGGTGCTAGGAATCAGTAGTTGGTCCCTGCCCTCTACTGATGGTCACCAATGGTCACCATTCTGTCAGCATGCCCCACAGCAGTCCCTTTCCTTTCTTCCCTGACCTCGTACCAGCCTCCAAAACTCCTCCTCCTCTCAGAAGACCTCTCAGAACCTCCCTCTGCCCCTTTTATTCCCATCACTCTTCATACTCCTCTCCCTGAATCTACTGGAATTCACTTTATATTCATGTCCTCTGGGTGTCTGTCTCTCCCACCCCTCACCCTAAACACACACAGGTCGAGAGCTTTCAGCGGATGGGGATGAGGTCAGGGTTATCTTCACCTCACAGAACAGCAGCCCTGAGCTGTGCACATAGCAGGGGCTTTGATTGCCCTCCTCATTGATTGCTGGTAATCCAGTTGTATTCTGCAGAGATGCTTTGCTGATGGGGTTTGGTGAGAAGCTGGAGCCAGTGGGATGACTGATAATTCTACAAAGCAAAGCTGATTGCTCTCTCCCCACCTGAAGCTTTTCACTGTTTTCCCCATCCATTCCTTTTGGATAAAGGTCAAGCCCTTTAACCTTAAGGGTCAGTAAGCTGCTTCCTGATCTGGGCCCTGTTTACAGATCCAGCTTCACCTGGAAATTCCAGTCACGCTGAACCACTAGCCGTTGCTCCCCTCTCTTGCCTCTGACCCTTTGCACATGCTATTGTCTGCCTGCATCAGTCTCCCCAGCAACCCTCTTCTTTCTTCTGGCTAACATGTAGCTTGCTCCAAGAAGTCATTCCTGAGGCCCTCCCACCCCCACTCCCAGAGACTGATCTGACGGTCCCCTAGGCACTCCCACAGGGCCCTGTACTTCTCTTGTTGTAACCTTTATCATGGTCATCGCCTATTTAATTGTCTGTAATCCTTGTAAGATCTATGTAGGCAGTAACTACCTCTGCCCAGCCTAACTTGGTACCCACAGGACCTGACAGTGCCTAAACCTTGCTATTCAAGTGTGGCAGCATTAGCAATCACCCATGCACTTGTTGGAAATGCGGCTCTTACTGGCCCTGCCCCAGTCCCCCAACCTACTCTATCACAATCTGTATTTTAACAAATACCAGGGAACTTGTGTGCACATGAAAGTTTGGGAAGCACTTATCTAGGTCAGTGATTCTCAAATCCTGGGGAATTTTTTTTTTTTTTTTTTTTTTTTTTGCGGTACACGGGCCTCTCACTGTTGTGGCCTCTCCCGTTGCAGAGCACAGGCTCCGGACGCGCAGGCTCAGCGGCCATGGCTCACGGGCCCAGCCGCTCCGCGACATGTGGGATCTTCCCGGACCGGGACACGAACCCATGTCCCCTGCATCGTCAGGCGGACTCTCAACCACTGTGCCACCAGGGAAGCCCAAATCCTGGGGAATTTAAAAAGCTGATGCCAGCGTCCCCTTGCCCTGAGATTCTGACATACTTGATCTGAGGGGGGCCTTGCACGTCTGGCCTGTTTAAAGCTCTTCCCGTGATCTAATATAGAGCAGGGCTTAAGAATCCCTGATCTGCTCAGTAAATACCCCTGAATGAATGAACTAACATCTAATGAGCATTTCATAGACTCCTCACAAAAACCCTGTGGTAATCCAGTTGTATTCTGCAGAGATGCTTTGCTGATGGGGTTTGGTGAGAAGTAGGAAATAATACTGTCCCCATTTCATAGATGAGGAAGGTAACGCTCAGGCAGGGGGGAAGAATTGCCAAAAGTAGTGGCAGAGTCCAAAGCCTGTGATCTTTGCCCTCCCCTGAGCTGCCTTCCAGGACAAGGACAAGGACAGTCCTCAGGAAGGAGACTCAGCTCCATCCTGCCTGTTCTCCCCGCACAGGCAGCAGCCCCTGTAGGCACATGGGAAAACAAGCCCCTGGGGGGGCACCAGGAGGCAAAAACACACATAAATAAAACTTGAACCTCAGTGCCCGCCGTGAAGATGAGGCATATATTTATAAAAACCACCAGAGCCACTGTTCCTCGGTTTCGTGTTTCATTTACGGCGAACACAAATAGCTTCAGCACGAATATCTGGGATCAAAACAGAGCTGCAGGTTCCGGAGCATCTGTGCTATAGGAGGTGCAGTATGCACTGAGATAATTTTAGCCAAATGTGTTATAAACAAGATCTGCAGAACCGCGCGGCGGGCTGAGTTTTGAAAACTTAGGATTCTAACTGTATAAATTGTTTGGAACGTTTAACATCTAGTCATTAAGCAGTCACCCCTTGCCCTTCGTTTTCAGTGAGAAGCTTGCAGTGCGTCAGCCTCCAGCTGACACCCCCTTCCCAGGTATTAAATAGGGGCCACTAGGCTGTGATACACACACACACAGGCATGAGCGCACACACCAGCTGGTCCAGACCATTGCTTGGAAGGCAAGAGCAGCACCGAGGCAAAACATCCGTTCACCGCTGTGCAGTAAAGAATGTTTCTCAGGGACTGAGGCCTTTTTTTTTTTTTTTCCTGTTGAATTTTTAAAGCAGTCTTACACCTCAGGTTCCAAACAGGCCCCTAGGATGTCGGGAGGGAGGAGGGGAGGCAGGGAGGGAAGAAGGAAGGCACAGGGATAGTTATACATCACGATGTAGTCTACACTACCTGACTAGGCAAGGGTATTGTTCCCCTTTTACAGGAGATAAAACTAAGGCTGAGAGAAGTGACATGCCCAAATCATAGAACTGTCAGGAAGCAAAGCTGGGATTTCAACACAAGGGGAAATTGTTTTTTTGTTGTTTTTTGGGGTTTTTTTTGCGGTACGCAGGCCTCTCACTGTTGTGGCCTCTCCCGTTGCGGAGCACAGGCTCCGGACACGCAGGCTCAGCGGCCACGGCTCACGGGCCCAGCCACTCCGCAGCATGTGGGATCTTCCCGGACCGGGGCACGAACCCGTGTCCCCTGCATCGGCAGGCGGACTCTCAACCACTGCGCCACCAGGGAAGCCCGGGAAATTGTTTAAATGGCAGCCAGATGGCAGACAGGGAGCCTTGAGCCCACTTGAGTCATTTCTTTTAGAATACCTGGAACCCTTCTTTTTCCTGTTAAACAACACTATGCCTACATAGTAACAAATGGTACAGAAGAGGCTGTGATAAAAAGCAAGTCTTCTACCTTTTCCACCCGACCCCAGTCACCCATCCCACCTGGGAAAAGCAACTTTTAAAAAAAATAGTTTGTCTTTCTGACTCTCTGGTGGGTAACTCGATATGTCTAGCTAATTTGCTTTTCTTTCTATTTCTTGGTTTATCATCTTTACACAATAGCAACCCCATGATCTGAAAGATGGGAACTTAGCTTCCTTAGTCTACCTCTTTTCCTCTTTTTCTTCCAATGTTTGGAACTTAAATAATGATTTTTAAATCTTCCAACTGTTAACCTTTGAAACTTTAAATGGTATGTAAATAATTTACTTTAAACCATTTCTTGTTCACTACTGTTAAACCATCATTTTTTTAAAGAATATTTCTTGACTCCCTACTTTGAAAGCAAGGACTTTGCACCCCTACCCTTTGTTCCTCCTTTCTTCCAGCTACACTCTTATTTTCACGTTGTCAAGGTTGCTAGTATTTATATTCTGATCTTCAGTCACAGCCAATACCTCTGTGCTTTGGCCACAGTTTGACTCTAAAACCTGAAATTCAAGAAAGAGCATTTATATTACTGTGACTGTGTAAATATTATCCATTAATGAGTCAAGTAATATCTTAGGATTCTATTTCTTCTCTTAAAATCCAGTGTCAGGACCTCTGGGTCACTGGTAGGAGACTTTTCCTAGCATCACAGTCAAACTGATTCTCTTTTCTAAGCTCTATCAAACACTCAAAACATTGCCACATTTTAGTTTGCTTTGTATTTGGACCATGACTTTCTTACAAATTTTTGCTTTTCCTGGAATGTTTAATTGCCTTATTTTCTTTCATACACTTTATTATATCTTCCTTTTTTTTTTTTTTTTTTCAAATTACTACTAGTCTATCAAATTTCCCATTTCCTCTTTCTGACCCATCCATTCTCCTTCTTCCTTCTGGACAGGTTGCTTTCTAACCCTGCAAACTCATGGTCATCCTGCTGCCTTGGGTAGGGCCCACTCTTCCTGAGTCTCATGTCTTCCTCTTTCTGGGTGTATTTATTTTTTATTGTTAGAATACATCCTAAAAAGGGGTACGTGGAATTATGAATTGTCGCGTGTCTAAAAAATCCTCTCCCTTGTGTTTGACTGACAATAAGTATGGATTTAGAATCTAAGTTGAGAATAATTTTCTTTCAGAATGTTAAAAGTATTTCTCCTTTGTCTTAGAATCCAGTGTTGCTGATGGAATGGCTAATGCTAGTCTGATTCCATTCTTATGTTGTTGGACTGCTTTTTCTCTCTGAAATTTTTAAAGATTTCTCCTTTACCTTGGTATTTCATGAATATGTGCCTAGGTATGGGTATTTTCTCATTCATTGTGCTAGGTACATTGTGGGTCCTCTCACTGTAAAGATTCTCTTTGGGAAATTCTCTATTTCTTTGGCTATTTCCTCCCTTCTGTTTTCTGTTCACTCTTTCTAGGGCTCAAGATGGTCCACATAGAACTCATCTTTATAATATAATATATATTATATATTATATAAATTAAACTCTTTGACTTTTTGCTCTGTATTCTGGAATGTATCTTCAACCTTATGTTCCAGGCTTTCTGGTGAAGTTTTTCTCTACAGTCATAATTTTAGTCCTTCAGAGTTATTTCTTGTCCTCTGATTATTCATTTTTTCATGACAACTTGACTTGGTTTCATGGCTATATTTTCTAACCTGAGTATATTAATGAAGGATCTTTACACATTCTCTTCCATTCTCTGAATTAGTTCTATTTCCTCCAGATCAATTCTTTTAAATAGTTGAGGACTTTATTTTTTTTAACTTTTTATTTTATATTGGTGTATAGCCGATTAACAATGTTGTGACAGTTTCAGGTGCACAGCAAAGTGACTCAGCCATACATATACATGTATCCATTCTCCCCCAAACTCCCTTCCCATTCGGGCTGCCACATAACACTGAGCAGGGTTCCCTGTACTATACAGTAGGTGCTTTTTGGTTATCCATCTTAAATATAGCAGTGTGTACATGTCGATCCCAAACTCCCTAACTATCCCTTCCTCCTACCTTTCCCTGCTGGTAAGCATAAGTTCATTCTCTAAGTCTATGGGTCTGTTTCTGTTTTGTAAACGAATTCATTTGTATCATTTCTGTTTAGATTCCGCATATAAGGGATATCATACGATATTTCTCTTTCTGTCTGAGTTACTTCACTCCGTATGACAATCTCTAGGTCCATCCATGTTGCTGCAAATGGCATTATTTCATTCTTTTTAATGGCTGAGTAATATTCCATTGTATATGTACCACATCTTCTTAATCCATTCCTCTGTCGATGGACATTTAGGTTGCTTCCACGTCTTGGCTATTGTAAACAGTGCTGCAATGAACTCCAGGTCAACTTTTCTGTTTAGCTTCATCTTTCTCTTTCATGATGCTGGTTCTCTTCATATGCCTGCTGCTCTTTGGGTGTCTGTTCATATTTATAAAAGGAATGGGTAACTGGGTTTCCTCTGCTGTCTTGTAAGGAGATTAGTTTTCTCTGAGGCCTCTCACCAACTGAAGATTTTGACTGTGTGGTCTGGTGGGGTAAGGTGGGGCATGTGACTTGTGGGCTTTGTTTTAAGGCAAATATGTTGAGAGCCAGCTGGAAGGCCCCCCAAATGTCAGAATGAGGAGACCTTCACTCTGGATCACCAAAATGCATACCAGGAGCTTTCCCAGACAACATGCTTACTCTTTTTATAAAAGAGCTTTCTGCTTTTCAGCCTGGGGTAAATGCTGCAGGCTACTTTCTACACAAGGTTAAAGACAGAGCTGGAGAGACACACAGCTGTAATCCCAGGTCCAGACCTACAGGTAATGCACTGCCTTCAGCACCTCTTCTGCCTTGACTCTAGGGCAGAATCTCTCCCTTGGCGTCCACTGCCACCTCCTCTGTAACCCTCTTGGAGTGTATTCTAGGCTGTGCCCATTCCATCCATCAGCCCACTCCCATCTGTTTTCTACCTTTCACACATTTGTTGAAATTCCTTGTTTCCAGAGAAAGATGGTGAACCCTCCCCCTCTCGACATTTGCTCCTGTGGACTTATTCTTTGTTTAACTTAACACTTAAATTTTCTCCTTTTATTTTTATTTTGTCAGGATAGGAGATGGGAGACAAAGGCATGGACCCAGTTGTGCATCTTGGAGTGGAAGAGCTGAATGCCTGGATTCTACCAGGAGTGACTGATGAGTACCATATTTTACAGGTTCTAAATATTAATGACTTTACATTAAAGTTATTTTGTATAATAAGATAATTTAATATTGTAAAGATTACATTAAGTAAATGACCACCCACCACAGTGATGATGCCTTTACACATTTGAAGTAGATTTCAGGTAGATTCCAACTGTAAAGGCTGTCAGGAACTACATTTACCAGGTAGCTTTCATTTCCTTAGCACATTGTTTCTCACAGTGACCCTGTGAAGCAGGCATCATGGCCCACCCTTTGCAGATGAGGGAACTGAAGCTCCGAGGAGTTGAGTTACTTGCTCATGACCACACAGTCAGGAAGCAGCACGCCCCAGAGAAGTTTCCGGGATTTAGCAAAGCTGAGATCAGGTGGAATCTGGAAGGAGAAACTCCAGTTTAAGAGAGAATGAACCCACAAATGGGAAAAAAATATTTGCAAATCATATATCTGATAAGGGATTTGTATTCAGAAGATATAAAGAATGCTTACAACTCAATAATAAAAAGACAAATTTAAAAAATTACAAATTGGGCAAAGGATCTGAATAGACATTTCTTCAGGGAAGATATACAATGGCCAATGTGTGAATTATATCTCAATAGAGATGTTTAAAAATAAGAGGAAAAACAGATGGGAAAAAAATGATGGAATGAAACCAGAATATCATCGTTTAATTTGTGGTGCAGTGCGAGGACAAAGCAGGAAGGACCCAGGCCAGCTGAGGTAGGGGTGGGGGACAAGTGAGACCGTATTAGGAGTAGGGGGGTAGGTGGCACAAGAAGGAAAAGAGACAAACAGGGCAGGTCAGTGAACATCTTTCACAGTGACTCCTGACCCTTTGGGTGGCTGCACCTGTTTTAAGGTGACAGTAATCCTGTGTTACGGGGCGTCGCCTCCTGCTGGGAAAGTTCCCCCTCCCCCTCCCCTCCCCTCCCCTACCCCTGTCCTCCCCCTGCCTTCCAATAACAGGCTCCACTTATAATAACAGTGAACATTAGTGGCAGGCACCGGTATAAAAAGCTCTTTTACGATCTTTTATGATAGAAAATTTAAAACATACATAAAAATAGGATGAACTCCCACGTCCTCATGCCCTAGCTTCAACAGCTATCGAAGTTTTGCTAATCTTGCTCCATGTATGCATCCCCCACCAGCATGTTCTAAACTCTCTACTTATACATAGATCATCTTGTTGAATTCTCACAACAAGCCCATGACGTCGATACTCTGATCATCCCCAATTTTTAGATGAGGAAACTGAGGCTCAGAGAGGTGAAGTCACTTACCCAAGGAAGTGGCAATGCTAGGATTTGAACCCAGGACCACATGATTCCAGACCCTGTGTGTTATATTAACCCCAGCTGTGTGCAAAAGAGGAGTAGAGAAGGATGCCCCCATCTCTCTGCAAGCAACCCTCAATCTCAACACTTCCTGCCAACTTGGACCCATCTTGGAATGAGTGTTGACCCAGGGAGGTTAAGTGCTGTCAGTGCCAGAGTAGAAATAGCAGAGTCAGAAGCAGGAGCTCTGCTATAGCTGACTCTGTGACCTTGGGTAAGTCACTGTCCCTCTCTTGACCTCAGGTCCCTCGTGTGTCAAATGGGAATAAGACTCCCTACCTCATAGAATTGTTGTCAGTTTTCACTGACACAAATAATAAAAATGCCCAGCATATAGTAGGTGCTCTACAAATAGTAGTCATTCATTATTTTTTTTAGCAGCAGGAAAGTCATATGGAAGAGAGGGTGGGCAGTACAATCTACAGGCTAGTCTAAGCTTGGGGTCTGGGGTGTCAGGCAAGCAGAAGGAGGGCCAAACCCATCTGGGGTATCCCTTTTTGGTTGGAGTGGAGCCTCTGTAGAAATCAGGAGCTTTTTCTCTACGTTTTCTTCTAGGAGTTTTATGGTTTCAGGTCTTTAATCCATTTCAAGTTCATTTTGTGACTGGTGGAAGGTAAGGGGTCTAGTTTCATTCTTTTGCATGTGAATATCCAGTTTCCCCAACACCATTTATTGAAGAGATTGTCTTTTCTTATTGAAGAAAAGTATGATTCTTGGCTCCCTTGTCAAATATTAGTTGACCACATATGTGTGTGTATGTTTCTGGGTGCTTGATTCTCTTCCATTGATCTATGTGTCTATTTTGATGCCAGTACCATACTGTTTTTGTTTTTGTTTTGTTTTTTTGTGGTATGCAGGCCTCTCACTGTTGTGGCCTCTCCCGTTGCGGAGCACAGTCTCCGGACGTGCAGGCTCAGCCGCCATGGCTCACGGGCCCAGCCACTCCGCGGCATGTGGGATCTTCCCAGGCCAGGGCACGAACCCATGTCCCCTGCATTGGCAGGCGGACTCTCAACCACTGCGCCACCAGAGAAGCCCCTACCATACTGTTTTGATTACAGCTTTGTAGTATAGTTTGAAATCAGGAAGTGTGATGCCTCCAGCTTTGTTCTTCTTTCTCAGGATTGCTTTTGGCTATTTGGGATCTTTTATGGTTCCACACAAATTTTGGGATTTTTTTCTATTTCCGTAAAAAATACCATTGGAATCTTGATAGGGATTGCATTGTATCTTTAGGTTGCTTTGGGTAGTATGGACATTTTTAACAATATTAATTCTTCCAATCCATGAACACAGGATATCTTTCCATGGGTGTCTTCAATTTCTTTCATCAATGTCTTACAGTTTTTATTATATAGATCTTTCACCTTTGTGGTCTAATTTATTCCTAAGCATTTTATTGTTTTTGATGCTCTTGTGAATGGGATTATTTTCTTTATTTTTCAGATAGCTCATTGTTAGTGTGTAGAAATGCAACTGATGTTTGTATGTTGTTTTTGTATCCTGCAACTCTACTGAATTTGTTTATTAGTTCTAACAATTTTTTTGGTGGAGTCTTTAGGGCTTTCTACACATCCCAATTGTTCTAAACATCCCATTTTAATGACGTGGAAACTGAGGCTCAGAGTAGTTAAAGAACATGTCCAGAGTCACAGCTAGAACTCATGGTCCTGACTCATTTCAAAGTCTGCCTAACTCCAAAGTCTTCCTAATGCAAGATATTGCCTCTGCTGTTCAGTCCTTGAAACAGTACGAAGGACTAGATGGTATAACACCCATTTTTGAGAAGTAACAGAAAAGGAGAAAGTTCAGATTATGCACCTCAACACCTGTAGCTTCTTCCCCATCTCAACTGCTCTGCCACTACCTGAACGCATATGTGATGAGTGGCTGTCTATACAGAGATTGGGAGTGACCCTGTGCATCTGTATATGCCCCTGGGTGTTTGTGTATCTGTGAACGTGTGGTGCATGTGTGCGTGCTCTCATTGTGGCGTGTGTTGATATGTGTCTGTATGATGTGTGTTGGGGGAGTGTCTGTGGCGTGGTTGGTATGTGTCTGTGTGATGTGTGTGGTGTGTGGCATGTGTTGGTATGTGTCTGTGTGATGTGTGACATGTGTTGGTATGTGTCTGTGTGATGTATGGGGGGAGTGTGTGTGGTGTGTGGCATGTGTTGGTGTGTGGGTGGTGTGATATGTGTGGAGATCTGTTTGTATGGGGTTGTGTGGGTCTTCAAGAAATGTTGTGCTGTGTTCATGTGAGGGAGAGAGGTGGGAGACGAGTGGCGCAGCGTGTGCTCCAGGAGAGGAGATCCAGCGACTGGTCTCGGGCGTGTTTTCCGTCCTCGAGCATCCCAGCATCTTGCTGACACTGATCTGGGTCTGGGAACATCCTTCCTGAATAAACATGATGTCATTTCCATTCCATTCAGCCTGCACTGGGACAGCTGCTGTCAGCATCACTGAGGGAAATGCCACCTCGGCCCTGACAGCTGCCACTTGGCACACTTTGTAGAGAGCTTCTCCGGGAAGAAAAAAACCAACCAGTCATGCAGATGCTATTTAAAGTATGTTGCATCTTGATGAGAAATGTAGAGGAAGCTAAAGTGTGCTGGAGGGATGGCTCAGGACCCTGGGCTGGGAGGAGGGGGAAACTTGGGTGCCCATATCACACAGGCTCTATGTATCTTGGGCTAAGTCTCACCCTACCTCCCATTTTACAGATGAGGAAACTGAGGCCTAGAAAGGGGAAGGGGCTTGCCAAAGATCGGAGAGCAAGTCAGAGTCACAGAACATGAGAGCTATAAGTCATGGTCAAAATTCCCAGTCTAACTCCCACATTGTACCAACGGGGAAACTTTGGCCCAGAAAAGACAAGCAGTTTGCCCAAGTTCATACAGCAAATCAATGGCAGAGCTGTGGCTAGAACCCAGCTCTCAGGCGTGAGTATTTGACCTTTGACTTGAACACACTGATCGTCTCTGTCTTGCATATAGTAGGAGCTAAACAAATATTTGTTAAATGAGATTTGCATTGCTTTGGATGGCTTAGAAATGCATTGGATTATTCTTTTCTCATCCCTGACTTTCACAACCAGGAATATCATGTGCCTGCTTTATCCAGCTACTCTGGAACCTCTAATATCCTGGAATTAGTTTCTACTGCAGCAGGAAGCATATAAGATGCTCCTGGTCAGGCTGGGGACCTCTCACTCTTTTAAGTTGGTGCCTTGAGTATTCAGCAAACCCAGGTTTGAGTCTGACACTTCCCTTACTTCTCCTCCTTATCCAAACTCCTAATAGTGACATTCAAGGTTTTTCACCACCTGATCTCTTTCCACCTTCCCATGCTCATCCCCATCTCTTCCCATTAACCAGTGATCCTGTAATTTCTCATTGTCCCTGAGTAAGCCATGTCCTTTCACACCTCCATACATGCTTTTCTCTGGAAAGACTTTTCTCTGCCTGTCAAACTCTTACTCATCCTTCAAGACCCTACTCTAATATCACAGAACAGGCAGAGTAGCTGATCTTGGGCTCACAGCCTCTTGGACATCCCTTGGTCATAAATCTTACCACAATGAGTTGAAGCTGATGATCTGACTCCCCTAAAAGATCAAGAGCAATCAAGGGCAAGAATAGAGACTGAGCGATGTCTGTATCCCCAACATCCAACTCAGAGCCTGAAATAAAAAATGTTCTGAAGAAGCGTTCATTGAATGAATGCCCTGCACAGTGACTTGCTGATAGGCCATGGCAGAAACCCTGGTTCAGAAGGCCAACCTGTCCCTGGAGAAGTGAAAGAAAGAATGGTACCAGCATGGCATTGAATTCCAGGCCAAATTAAGAAGTCACCCTCAAGCAATTCATAAAATTCAGCCAACTGTGTCTTTAAGATCTTAGCTCAGTCCTTTCTGGGCCACCCCTCCCACTGTCTGACAACTCCACTCTCACACCCAATCCTGCTACCTCACTGATACCTAAAGCATCCACCAGGCTTTCTTTCTCTTTGTGGCCTAAAGCTCTAAAATAACTTATTTCAAACTTAATCTCCAGAAAAATTCCATTACTCTCATTGAGACAGGCTGTCTTGGATGTTGGAAAAGCAATCTGACTCATAAAAATGTGTAAAGGAGTAGGATCTCATTCACCTTTCTTAGAGATCTCTGCAAAGAAGAAGAAAGGAGTTGAGAACTATTAGTAATAAAACAGAATTGGAAGTGAACTCAGGCAAGAAGCACTTTCCTAATGTTTACAAAAGCTTTTAATGGCAGAAATGTACACAATAGATTCTCTATGGTTCCTTTGTTTTTTCTATCACCCCGTCTAACTACTTTAGAATATTGCAGATATTGGCATCCTTCTGATAGACACCAGTCTCATTGATATGTAAAGTTCAGATAATCTTTGGAATCTTCAAAAGTGCTTACTTTTAACTTATGGAATACTTATTATCTTTCTTATTTTTCTTTTAACTTATTGAGAGTACAACGTAGGCAATGCTTTTGGACAAGGTAGGAAGAGAAATCTCTCCTCCTGCCTCTTTTTTTTTTTTTTTTTTTTTTTTTTTTTTTTTTTTTTTTTTTTTTTTTTGTGGTATGCGGGCCTCTCACTGTTGTGGCCTCTCCCGTTGCGGAGCACAGGCTCCGGATGCGCAGGCTCAGCAGCCATGGCTCACGGGCCCAGCCGCTCCGCGGCATATGGGATCCTCCCAGACCGGGGCACGAACCCGTATCCCCTGCATCGGCAGGCGGACTCTCAACCACTGCGCCACCAGGGAGGCCCCTCCTGCCTCTTTTGAAGTCAAATATCATGGTCACAAAAGGGCAGAATTAGGAGAAGACTAAAGAATATATTATGAGATTGAGGTTATAAAATATTTGTCAAAGTATCTCAGAATCAGGTTAGGACTCAGACGTCAGTCAGCTCCAACTATCAATGAATTCTCTGTAGATCTGTGAGTCAGACAGCCTCAGACTTAGGTCTCCCTAGGTCTCCCAAATGTGGGAGAGTGGATGAGCGGGAGGACCGATCCTATCATTTCTAATTAATAGAGTAAAGGAAGAGGTTGATGAACAGCCCTCTTAAAGAAGGGGTCAAAGGGTCATAGCTGGAGAAGAAAAGGAAACAACTTGAGTTGAGAACCTACATGATGCCATTTAAATATATGATCACAGTTATTACAACATCTCACTAAATAGGGTCAGCAATTTTCAAGGTGTGATTTGCAGATCCTAGACATCCCCAAGACTCTTTTGGAGTCTTTGCAAGTCAAACATTTTCATAGCAGTATTTGGAAGTTATTTGCCTCTCTTTCCTGCAGTTTGACATTAGTGCTGATGGTGAACAGGCAAAGGTGAATCAAGACAGTGTCATCAAGCTGTACTAATGATCATTATATTCTTTATCATCACACACTGCAGTATAAAAAATGTCCCTGATGAATCGGTAAAAATTACTAATATTATTAAGTTTCAACCCTGGAGTAAATATCTTTTTAGTATGCTGTGTAAAAAAATGGGAAGTACACAGGAAGCCCTTCTGCTGCATATTTCAATACAACATTTGTCTCAAGGAAAAGCACTGTGTGACCATTTGAATTGCGAGCTCAACTACCCACTTTTTTTTCATAGAATACCATTTTCACTGAAAGTTCTTTCACATGGTGTATAAATTTTGATTAATCGGACTTGGGCATTTGACAGACATTTCTTCAAAAATGAAAGAAGTGAGCCTGTCACTTCCAGGAAAACAACTCTTGGTGTTTGTTGCCAATGATAAAATTTGAGCTTTCAAGGGAAAACTGAGTTTGCTTCCTTACACTTAAAGACTAATGAGGTGTTATCAAGTATAATTTTTTGATATCATATATTGAGATGTGTCACTATTTGGAAGATATGCCTAGTACAGTCAACCAATATTTTCCAAATGATGCATGATATTACAAAATCATGTGTAGGTAAAAGATCCATTCAAAATGCAAGACAGGCCAATATGTTTTTATGAAACAGAATACAAAATGTTTACTGATATGATTCAGAGTCTACATTGCAACCAACCTTTTTAAAAAATATTTATTTATTTATTTTTAGCTGCGTTGGGTCTTCGCTGCTGTGGGCAGGGGCTACTCTTTGTCGCACTGCGTGAGCTTCTCATTCCAGTGGCTTCTCTTGTTGTGGAGCACAGGCTCTATGCGTGCGTGCTTCAGTAGTTGTGGCACACGGGCTTCGTTGCTCCATGGCATGTGGCGTCGTTCTGGACCAGGGCTGAAACCCGTGTCCCCTGCATTGGCTGGCAGATTCTTAACCACTGTGCCACCAGGGAAGTCCCTGCAACTAACCTTTTAAAAACTACTACTTGTCAAGTTTTGGTGTAGTATCAAAGAAGAATATCCATAATTATCTGAAAAGTCTATTAAAATACTCCTCCCTTTTTCAACTACATACCTGCATGAGATCAGATTTTTTTTCACATAATTCAACCAAAACAACATATCACAACAGACTGAATGCCAAAGCAAATATGAATCTAGTTTTCTTTTCTTTTTTTTATAGTGTTTATTTTTACTTGTTGACAGTTTGCTTTATCTATTTATTTATTTTTGGCTGTGTTGGGTCTTCGTTTCTGTGCGAGGGCTTTCTCTAGTTGTGGAGAGCGGGGGCCACTCTTCATCGCGGTGCGCGGGCCTCTCACTATCGCGGCCTGTCCTGTTGCGGAGCACAGGCTCCAGACGCGCAGGCTCAGTAATTTTGGCTCACGGGCCCAGTTGCTCCGCGGCATGCGGGACCTTCCCAGACCGGGGCACGAACCCGTGTCCCCTGCATCGGCAGGCAGACTCTCAACCGCTGCGCCACCAGGGAAGCCCTCTAGTTTTCTTCTATTAAGCCAAACATTAAAGAGACTTGCAAAATGTAAAAGAATGCCACTCTTTTAACAAACTTTTTGAAAATATACTTATTTTTCATAAAAATTTGCTATTTATGTTACTAGGTAATGGATTTTGTGTTGTTCTTTTTCAATAAATTAATGAATATTCTTAACTTTTTACTTTTAATGTTAATATAGTAAATATCAATAAATATAACTAACATAAATTAAAACTCTTCTTGTTTATAAAAACAATAATTTTTTAAGAGTGTAAAGGAATCCAGAGACCAAAATGAGATCCACTGCATAGAGTTATTATCTCCACTTTATAGAAGAGGAAACTGAGGTCCAGGGAGGTAAAGGGACTTCTCAACAGTCACCCAACTACTGGGTGATGAACCAAGATTTGAGCTCATCTGATTGCAAACTCCACATTCTTCGTCGTTCTCTACTTTATTGCCTTGACATTCAAAAAACATCTCAACAAGCGCAGGAATCCTGCTTTGCAGCTTTCAAAGAGCTTTTACTTTCGTTATCTGCTTTCATTATCACAACATCTTGGCAAGACTGGGATTATTTATATCTTCTCTGAACAGATAGGGATACTGAGGCTCAGAGCATTGTAATGACTTTGCCCAAGGCCCCAGCTGGAAGGTGCAGAGCTGTGATTTGAGCCAGGATTTTCCAATCATAGAATTTGCCTTCTTTTAACTACTCTCAGGTGAGCCAGTGTATGTGTCCATGTACACAGGTTCTCATACAGTCACTTGTTGGAAACACTTTGACTATTTGAAGTCATTCTGTGATATTTACTTTATTTTTATTGAAGTACAGTTGATTTACAACGTTGTGTTAATTTCTGCTGTAGAGCAGAGTGATTCAGTTAAACATATCTATATACATTCTTTTTAATATTCTTTTCCATTATGGTTTATCACAGGATATTGAATATAGTTCCCTGTGCTGTACAACAGGACGTTGCTGTTTATCCACCCTGTATATAATAGTTTGCATGTGATATTTACTTTAAAAGTACTTTATAATTTGGAATTAGGCTGGTTCAAGTTTCTCACATACGGAAAAGTGAGTACATTTGGAAGATGGGGGGAGATGATAAATGCCAGGATAAAACACCGTAACTATTTTTGTTCCCTAGAGCAATGCGTTGATTCATAACTACTCAAATAAATTAACTTTCTTACATTGAGTGATTCGTGTGCTGAAAGACAAAATTTTCATATCATTTATCTTAGTTTGGATTCCTCAAGACAATGATTTGGGTGCAAGTAATTTATTTGGGACATGATCCCAGGAAACGTGGTGAGGGGGTAGAGAGAGGGAAAGGAAAAAGCTGATAAAGGAAGGGTCCATTTATGTAGGGGTGACCACTGTGGGCAACTGGGTCTTAATCCCACTGAGGATCCTCAAGAGGCTGTATGGAACATGCATGCCTTAAAAGTGTCCAGCTGGGCTTCCCTGGTGGCGCAGTGGTTGAGAGTCCGCCTGCCGATGCAGGGGACATGGGTTCGTGCCCCGATCCGGGAAGATCCCACATGCCACGGAGCGGCTGGGCCTGTGAGCCATGGCCGCTGAGCCTGTGCGTCTGGAGCCTGTGCTCCGCCACGGGAGAGGCCACAACAGTGAGAGGCCCACATACCGCCAAAAAAAAAAAAAAAAAAAAAGTGTCCAGCTGAGGGACAAGGAAGCTGGAGTTTTGTTTTTTTGTGTTTTTTTTGTCTGCACCGTGCTGCATGTGGGATTTTAGTTCCCGGATCGGGGCACGAACCCATGTCCCCTGCAATGGAAGCATTGAGTCTTAACCACTGGACCACCAGGGAAATCCCAAGCTGGGGTATTTATCCACTAGTTCCCTTCCCTTGTTGTTGAGGATTTCTGCTAGGGCAGTAACTCTCCATCACTTGTGACTACCCACAGGTGGGCCGAGAATGACCAGAGATGCCCTCAGGTGGAGAGATAGAGTAGGCCCCCAGCTTGTAGGGAATTGTCTGCAGGTGACCTTGGGATAGGCTGATGGGACATGGGTAGGGCGCTGGCAGCATGTTCTTCATAGCCACACCGTTCATTCCTTTATTCAACAACTCCATATAGGAGCCTCCTCTGTGCCAGGTCCTGTCCTGGGCACTGGAGCTACAGAGGTGACTGACCACCTCAAGCCCCGCCGTCATGAAGTTGCACATGGGCAGGCTCTCATGACTGTACTTCATTGAAACAGAAGAGTAGATCATGCTGCTTTCACAATAGCAACAGATGTTGGTTGAGTTAATGGATAACAAACACTTTAGAAGCAGACTTTATTTAATTAATTAATTTATTTAAATGATGCTTCTGTGAGCCTGTGCCTGGGCATTTTGTTTAAAAGACACACTTGTAAAAGATTAAAGGTTCAATTGAAAAAGAAGAGCTCCAGGGAAAGGGTAGAAAGAATGCAAGAGATGGATATTTAGAGTGTGTCATGATACTAATGGCAGCTCTTTTTTTTTTTTTTTTGGTAGTTAGGGTAATATTCTTATAAATGTAAGAGAGGCTGATGATGACAATTGTATTGATAAAAGCAATAACTACAATTTTGCTGTCCCTGTTATGAGACACTTTGCACACATTTTGTCATTTAATTCACATAACAACCCTGATGGTTGGAAACTGTTAGCTCCATTTTACAGATGAGGAAACTGAGGCTCAGAGAGGTGCAGTAACTTGACCAAAGATATAGCAGCTTCAAACCAAAGTTGATCTAAATCCAAAGTCCTGACTCTTCCCCAGCCATGTGGTGAAGGAAAGAGTAAAGAAAGGAGAAGAAACGGGTACGAGTTGGGGAAGGGGGAGGAGGGGGGAAGAGGAAGGAGAAAAGGAGAGGCACAAGGCAGAAGAAGGAGAACCCGTGGGAACAGAGCCACCTGTTACCTAACAGTTGTCTTCATCTAAATTAGGAAAAGGCACCCCTCTGAGCCGTCACAGCCCTACAAGCTTGGCTGGGAGGAACACATTGTGTGTAAAGAAAATGATGCCTCTTTCTGTTGATGGATGAAACTCTTACCAAGGCATGCAGCTTGGCAAGCAGAATGAGGGCTGGATTTCAGACATTCTTTGTCCCTTGCTTGGTGATATTGAGGGAGGTGAATCAGAAGAGAAAAAAGGTCCAGTGTGAATGGGTTCAAGACAAGTAGGAGAGCTCCCAAGAGGGGTTGCCTTTGGAGGTCCCTCAAGTAGAATCATGAAGATGCTCAGTGTCCAGAAGTGACAGGAGAGCATGTGATGGAGAGAAACCTTCTCTCATCCACACTTCCATCTCCCATCCATCTTATTCGTCTACCCACCATCCACAAACTCACTTGTGCTTCCGTCTCCTTCCCACCATCGGTGCACCCATCCTTTCATTGTTCAGTCACTCCAAAAACCCTTGGAACCCACTCTGTGAAAATGTCTCAGTTGGATTCTGGGGGCCCAGAGGTGACTCAGTCAAGGTGCCTGCCCACCTTAAGTCTGAAGCGGGAGACAGAGGTAGTCAAGAATGCAAGTCCTCAGGGCCTTCAAAGAGATGCAAACAATAGACGTTACGAATCAAAGCAGGAAAATAAAGAGAGAGGATGAGAAGGGAAGGAGGAAGACAAAGAGAGAGAGAGAAAGAGAGGGGGAGCGAGAGAGAGACAGAGAGAGAGAGAGAGAGAGAGGGAGAGAGAGAGAGAGAGAGAGATCACAGTCTAAGAGGAACTGTGTGGAGACAGGAGGATATGGGAAAACTACATGGAGGAGGTAACATCTGGTCTAAGCTTTGAAGAATGGGTAGGATTTATTAGGGAAATGTAAATCAAAACCACAGTGAGATGCCACCTCACACCTATTATGATAGCTACTACTAAAAAAAACATACAGTAACAGGTGTTAGAGAGGATGTGGAGAAATTGGAACTCTTGTGCACTGTTTGTAGGAATGTAAAATGGCACGGTCACTGTGGGAAACAGTACAGAGGAGCCTCAAAATACTAAAAATAGAATTACCACATGATCCAGCAATTTCACTCAAATTAATTGAGAGCAGGGTCTCAAAAAGATATTTTTACACTCATGTTTATAGCAGGATTATTGACAACAGCCAAAAGGCAGAAGCAACCCAAGTGTCCACTGATGAATGAATGAATAAAAAACTACAATACCGTATACACATACAATGAAATAGTATTTAGCCTTAGAAAGGAAGAAAATCCTGATGCATGCTACAGCATGAGTGAATCTTGAGGACATTGTGCTAAGTGAAATCAGCCAGCCACAAAAGGACAAATACTGTATGAGTCCACTTATGTGAGGTACCTCGAGCAGTCAGATTCATAGAGACCGAAGGTAGAATGGTGGTTGTCAGGGAGGGGGGGAGGGGGAGGGGGCACAGTACGTTGTTTATGGGTATAGAGTTTTATTGTATTTTATTTTAGTTTATTTTTGCGGTACGCGGGCCTCTCACTGCTGTGGCCTCTCCCGTTGCGGAGCACAGGCTCCGGACGCGCAGGCTCAGCGGCCATGGCTCACGGGCCCAGCTGCTCCGCGGCGTGTGGGATCTTCCCGGACCGGGGCACGAACCCATGTCCCCTGCATCGGCAGGCGGACTCTCAACCACTGCGCCACCAGGGAAGCCCTAGAGTTTTAGATGTACAAGATGAAGAGAGTTTGGAAGCTTGATTGCACAACAATGTGAATGTATGTAATACTATTGGGCTGTACACTTAAAATGATTAAGACAGTAAATTTTATGTTATGTATATTTAACCATAATTTTAAAAAAAAAGAATGGGTAGGATTTAGACATATGGAGATAGGGAAGAAGAAAATTCTAGGCAGAGATAATGTTGAGAAAGCCCTGGAGGTGCAAGATGAAACCTGAAGGCAGAGAAACATTCATTTTACCTTCAGCATAGCCAAGAAGAAAGAGGCATGGCTAATGAGACGCAGCTTCCTCAAGGGCCTGGGCAGGTGGCAGAAAGGGGGCTTGGATGGAACTGACAAGGATGCAGGCACAGGAACATGTCTTGATAGAGGACATAGGACCCATCACTCCTTAGAGACCTCATAAGGTCTTGGAACTTTGACCAAGTCATCCCAGTTGTTTCCTGCAAGATGGAGATGGGGATACCTGCATCATGAGTCTGTTTGTGAATATCAAGGAAGATCATGGCTGGGAAACAGTTTCTTATGCTAGAAATTCCCAAAGAAGAATAGCTGTTGCTGTTATTATATAGCAGCTAAGTCCAAACCAGAAATTAGAGTCTGGTTGATTATGGAACTACTAAACTAGTCATCCTTAGCATGGGTTGACATCATGGAAGTTTTAGTATTGTGATTGTTGAATTAGAATAAATTATTTTGATGCCGAGGATCCTAGAAAAGAGAGAGTGGATGTTCAAAGACCTTGTAGCAAAAGGGATGGTTTTCAGCCCTCTATTAGTCAGTTATTGCTATAATAAATCTGTATAACAAACAGCCCCCAAACTCAATGGCAAGTAACAATAAGTATTTACTTTTAACTCATGAGCCTGTGGCTGTGCTAGCTCTGCTGGGCTCTCCTGTTGTTGGCTGGGTTTGGCTCCAGGCTGCAGGTCAAGTTTAAGTCTGCTCTGTGTGTTTCGTATTCTGGGAGCAGCAGCTACCCAGGGCATACTCCTCTCATGATGGATGGCTAAGACCAGGAGGCCAAGGAAACAACAGGAGTACCTTTAAATCTCTGCTGGCATCATGACTGCTAACTCTTCATTGGCTGAAGCATGTTACCAGGAGGCCCAACCCCAAAGCAAGCTGGAAAATACACCACCTGCTCTACTGGGAGGCACTGCAAAGTTGGATGGGAAAGGGTGTGACTGTGTATTTCACAGAAGCAATGAAGAGCTAGGAGCAATAATCCAGTCTTGGGCTTCCCTGGTGGCGCAGTGGTTGAGAGTCCGCCTGCCGATGCAGGGGACACAGGTTCGTGCCCCAGTCTGGGAGGATCCCACATGCCGCGGAGCGGCTGGGCCCGTGAGCTATGGCCGCTGAGCCTGTGCGTCCAGAGCCTGTGCTCCGCAACGGGAGAGGCCACAGCAGTGAGAGGCCCGCGTACAGCAAAAAAAAAAAAAAAAATCCAGTCTTCTCTAGGCCTCTATGCCAGAAGGATCAGCCGAAGAGACTGAAGGAACTGGGTTTGGGATAGATCCAATGAGGCCCCCAGCCCAGGTAATGCTGCTTCCGGGCCCAGCAGACAAAAAGTGACCCAGAGACCCAGAGATGGAGAAAGGAGAATCCTGCTCCCCTGCCCACAGCCCCCATTTCTCCTCCACAAACCAGAATGCAACTTGGCTATCTTGAGGACTCCTGGCAGCAGGGGACAGCAAAGGACATCTTGCTGTGCCTGACAGGGACCATGAGGGGTACCTGCAGCACAGGTGGCTGTTTCTCCCTTGCTGGCTGGTGAACGGCCATGTGGTGCCTGGAGTGGGAGGATGTGTTCTGAGCGCTTACCAGTCCTCCCATTGCTGGGGACAAACCAAACAGCTGGGGAGACTAGTGGCATGGCTGAAGTCTTGCAGGCGACTAGGCAGAGACCAGGACCAGTTGGGGACTGGGGGCTAATGTCAGTGGGGCAGCATTTGTATTTACAGGCTGGTGAAGTCTGGGGTGGCCAGGCTGCCACTACAGTTCTACTCTAAAGATAGTTATTTAAAAGAAAAAAAAATGCATATGCTCTTTGACCAAGCAGTGCCACTTTTAAATTTAACCTACAGAAATACAACAGTGACCGAAAATATGTGTATAGAGGGATGTTCATTGTACTATAGCTTGTAACTTGACAAGACTAGAGACAACTTAAACATCCTTCATTAGGGGGTTAAATTCATTCTGGGAATTCATCTAATGGGAGCTTAGGGCATGCCATCTTAGAAGGTCACAAACCTCAGGGACCACCATGGGGGTACCCAGGTGGAATTGTTTGCCCCAACTGCTTCCTTCCTTCCACTCAGGACCTGGGAACATAGCTCTAGACATGAGGTCAGCTCAGCCCGCCACTGCCTGGGTCCACCTGGGCTGTGGGAACTTCCATGGGGCACTCACAAGGGACCTGGAAACTGGGTGTAAAAGGCAGGGTCTTTCTCTGGTTTCCAGAAGGAAGTCTGGCCCTAGGCAGTGCCGTTGTGCCTCCAGTACTTATGCATGTGTGTTCAGTGGTAAAGAGCACGGGCTTTGGAACCAGACACCATATCAAGTCCTGACACTGGGCTCTGAAGAGACAGAGAAGAAGACCACACCCTCAAGACGTCCCCACAGTGCAGGGAGTCAGTCACGGACCCTGACAAGTCAGGGTGACAAGTGCTATGACAAGATATACAAGGGCAGCAGCCAGAGCCACAGGTCACTGAGTGCCCCCATGGGCTGGACCTAAATTGTTTCTTATGCTCCCAACAGCCTTGTGACACGTGTTCAGTAAAAGTTATCTTAACTGACCTGCATGTAACCAACTTACCAGGCTATTGGCTGCCCTCCAGTCCCAGGTCAGAAGACACTGATGCTGCCTACCAGAGCTGATGGCTCAAGCTTCTTCAGCATTCTTCACCTTATCCAAGCACTGCTCCCATTGGCTGAATCAGGAGAGTCTGATCCCCAGATGGTTTGGCCAATTTGTATTTATTGTTGTGATTATATAATTTAGCTAAATAAAACAAAAATCATGAAATCTGACTGCAAAAAAGAGAGAGAGAAAAAGTAATGTTTTGAGAAAAACTAAGTCCAATGCTTTGGAAATATGCAATAAAGATGAATTGCTAAAAATAAATCTGTTGATTTCGTGTGGGAGAGTTTCTGGGAGGGAGGGGATAATAACAATGTGGAATTACAAATTCAAATTGCTTCATAAGTGTCCTTGCATTCCATTTAAAAAGAAAAAAAGAACTGGATATTTTTAGTGCTGCTCTGTGGGTACAGGCAAAACAGACAAAACAGAACTCCAGCCAGAGGACTTGAACTCAAAGCAGTAGCTTTGGCCTATACTGATTGTTCTACGTTAGAACAAAATGTTTAAGGTATTTATGACTCCATTTTTAATAACTGCCTTTCTTAGCCAACGTTTTGATTATCTAAACAACTACTTGGACCAATCAGGTTACCTGAGAGTTTTCTACTGGACTATTATGCCCATTTTACAGGTAAGGAGAGTAAGGCTGAGAGAGACAAAGTGTCTTGTTCTAGGTCACACAGCCAAGAGGTGCTGGTATTGGAAACCAGGCTGAGTGGCTTCCCAGCCAGGATCCTCTGGTGGGCGAGTCTATTGAGTGTGAACTGGAAACTGAGTGTGAGGGTGTGGGTGTGAGAATGAGTGTGTGTGTGTATGCACATGCACATGTTTCTGACATGGGCTCAGTGCCATCCTGGCCCACCTGAAGTTTCCTTTTACTATTGTGCTCAGACACCAGCCCTGGTCCCGCCTGTGTGACCTCCATGAAGAGGCAGGTCTAGAAAACCCAAGGGAAGAGCCTAAGGGAGCTGGGCTCTGAGGAGCAGGCTTCCACATAAGCAATCAGGACACAGCCCAGAAAGGCCCCCAGCTTGCCTGTCCTCCTGGTCCAATGAAGGCAGAAGGTGGTCAGCCCTACGACCTCCTACACCCTAAGGAGGGGCCCAGCCATGTTGGCAATCTCGAACCCCACCCCCTCCTCAACCACGATGAGGCTGCCCACATGGGCCCACTGGGGACCAACACCTTCCCAGGGGGCAGCCTCACCCTTTCCCGAAGGCAGTGGGTGTAGCTTCTGTATGGGATACCTCCAGGCTCAAAGGACCCCAATTTGGAGCCCCTATACTCTGCTATTCTTCCTGAGAGCATGCAGGTCCCACGGCAAATTGGGATGGTGCAGGAAGAAAGCCAGGCAGGCTGGGCTGAACTCACCACTGTCCACTCAGGGAGGGCTGGGCAACGTGGGCATTTGTCCTCCCCAAGGCTGTCTTCTCATCTGTTAAATGGGGGTGGCAGCGCCCACCTTACGACAGGCAGGAAAGGCTCACACTCAGACTACCTAGGTCCAAACTCGTGTTCTGACACTTGCCAGCTGTGTAAGCTCGGACAGGTGACTTAACCGCCTTGTGCTTTAGTTTTTCTCCTTTATAAAGTGGGGATGATAACAGTACCAATCTATTGGGCAGTTGTGAACATAAAATGAATTAATACGTGTAAAAAACTTAGAATAAGGATGCAAGACACATAGAGCTATATCTGTCTGCTATTACCATCATTATAATAATTTTTAACCTTGTGGGTGAGCAGGAAATTAAATGGATCCAACATGATGCCCATAGGAGCCCAGGACATCTTGGCTACCCCTCCCAGCCTAGGGAGAAGGTGGGGAAGACACAGTGATGATAGACCTGGGAACAGCCCAGCCCCTGAATCAGCCTCTACTGTTTTTTCTAGGGCATAAATATCCTTCCCATGCTCTGTACTGTCTGCTGTGAGCTCATTCCATGTCTTCTCCCTCATTTAGTCTAATAGCAGACCTCAGAAGGATTCTCATTCCCATTTTCCAGGCGAGGTAACTGAGAAAGTTTCCAGGGTGTTTCACTGCCACCCAAAAGTTAGGATCCCAGAACATTCAAGTCAGAGAGACCCTGAGGGCTCATCCACCCCAGGGTTGGTTTCATCTCCCATGCAGCTGGGGCTGACTGGTCTCAGAGGCCTGCTTGAGAAGGATTTGGAAGCTAGATGGGACCTGAGACAGAAAATGCTCTGTGATTGATGAGTGATGTCTTCCACGGAGGCAGGCATGTTATGTGGAGATGTGCGCCCTTGGTCAACCTGTTCTCATCCATCCCCCCTACTTAGTGTATGGCTTAGAGATGGGAGACACTTGCCCATGGTCTCAAAGAAGACAGTGCACAGTGAAGACAGGCATTGCCCAGCCCAGAATCTGTCCCCTGCCTGGCACTGCGTCATTTCTGCTTTCTTGGGGAGATATTTACTTGGTGCTTCTACCATCTGTGGTCCTGGCTTCTAGGAATCAAGGAATTCAGAGTGGACTGAGGAGCCAGTGGGTGGCAGCCCCTGCCTCTGCTGCTGCTCCTGCCAGGTCCAGAGGCGTCTCGTGTGCCCCTGTGGGCTCCCACTCTGGAGGTATTTGTTATCCAGAAAATTCAGGAGCTGCCCTCAGGGAGACTTATGAAGAAAGCAGGTCTCTGATACACCATCCAGCTGTACTCATCACCCAGGGTCACTGGGTGACCCAACAGGGTTCCTCCCACCGTTGTACAAGCACGATGCAAATGTGTACAGCAGAAGATGCTGGCCAGGCAGCCAGAGCAAGCAGGAACACAGGAAATGCACATAAATGCACACACCCTTAAGCAAAGATTTGAAATTCATCTGTATACACAGATACATATATAGTCACAGATACTCAATAACAGAGAACCCAGAGAATATAAAGTAACAAATACCCACACACACCTACCACTCTGAGTTAACAAATGTAGATGATTCAACATTTTTGCTTTAGACATTTTTAATAAAAGAACAGGTGTTGAAGATTTTTAAATTGAAGCCCTTTTTTATACCCCTCTCCAGTACCATTCCCTTCCTTACACAGAAGCAACGACCACCAAGAATTTGGTATGCACCCTCACAGTCCTTTTTTTTTTTTTAATTTGGTTGCGCCAGGTCTTAGTTGCAGCAGGTGGGCTTCTTAGTTGTGGCATGTGAACTCTTGGTTGCAGCATGCATGTGGGATCTAGTTGCCTGACCAGGGATCAAACCCGGGCCCTGCGTTGGGAGCGTGGAGTCTTAACCACTTTGCCACCAGGGAAGTCCCACAGTCCGTTTTTTTAAATCCACAAATAATACATAATATGATTGTCTTTTAAATTTTTACATACGTGATGCCATATGTATTAATAATTCATTAATTCATCTCATTTATTTTTCTGTATGGTGTGAGATAGGGTCTAATTTTATTTTTTTTCCATTTGGAAATCTTCTCCAAACCCTAATTTTAAATAGTCCATCCTTTTCCCTCACAAATTTGTAATGCTTTTTTTTTTTTTGCGATATGAGGGCCTCTCACTGTTGTGACCTCTCCCGTTGCGGAGCACAGGCTCCGGACGCGCAGGCTCAGCGGCCATGGCTCATGGGCCCAGCCGCTCTGCGGCATGTGGGATCTTCCCGGACCGGGGCACGAACCCGTGTCCCCTGCATCGGAGACGGACTCTCACCCACTACACCACCAGGGAAACCCTGTAATGCTTTTTGATCATACACCAAGGTCCCATATAACTTGGGTCTGTTTCTGGACTCTCTTTTCAGTTCCATAGATTTATTTGTCTACCTCTGTGCTAATAACTAAGATGTGTTCATTATCAAAACTTTATAATAAATCGGGATTTTTAATGATTTATTTTTATTGAGGTAACATTGGTTTATAATGTTATATGTTTCATGTGTACAATGTTATATTGTATATTTGTTTCTGTATACCCAAAAGTGTGCTCACCCCCCAAAATTTAGTTTTCTCACAGTTGATCCTCTTCACCCATTTCACCCTCCCCCCCACCCCTTCTCCTCTAATAACCACTACTCTGTTCTCTGTATCCCTGTGTTGGTTTTTGTTTGGTTAGGTTTGTTCATTTATTTTTGTTTTTGTTTTTTTTTAACTCCACACATGAGTGAAGTCATATGGTATTTGTCTTTCTCCATCTGACTTATTTCACTTAGCATAATACCCTAAACGTCCATCCATTTTGTCACAAGTGGCAAGATTTCATCTTTTTTTTATGATTGAGTAGTATTCCACTGTATAGATATACCACACTTCTTTATCCATTCACCCGTTGATGGAAACTTAGGTTGCTTCCATATCTTGGCTATTGTAAATAGTGAAAATAGGGGTGCATATGTCTTTTCAAATTAGTGTTTTCCTATTCTTTGGACAAATACCCAGAAATGAGATAGCTGGATCATATGGTAGTTCTGCTCTTAATCTTATGAGGAATGTCCAGACTGTTTTCCATAGCAGCACCACCAGTTTACATTCCCACCAACAGTGCCTGCAGGGTCTGATTTCTCTACATCCTTGCCAGCACTTGTTGTTTCTTGCCTTTTTGATAACAGCCATTCTAAAAGGCATGAGGTGATATCTTACTGTGGTTTTGACTTGCATTTCCCTAATAATTAGTGATGTTGGACATCTTTTCATGTGTCTATTGGCCATCTGTGTGTCCAGTTCCTTTGCCTATTTTTTTATTGGGTTGTTTGGGTTTTGTTGTTGTTATTGTTGAGCTGTATAAGTTCTTCATATATTGTAGTTTGGATATTTACTCCTGGTCAAATATATCATTTGCAAATATCTTTTCTCATTCAGTAGGTTGTCTTTTCATTTTGTTGTTAGTTTGCTTTGCTGTGTAGAAGCTTTTTAGTTTGATGTAGTCCCATTTGTTTATTTTTGCTTTTGCTTCCCTTGCCTGAGGAGACATATCTAGAGAGATATTGCTAAGACCAATGTCAAAGAGCATGCTGTCTATGTTTTCTTCTAGGAGTCTTATGGTTTCAGGTCTTACATTCAAGTCTTTAATCCATTTTGAGTTGATTTTTGTGTATGGTATGAGATAGTGGTCAAGTTTCATTTTTTTGCATGTGGCTGTCCAGTTTTCCCAACACCATTTATTGAAGAGACAATCCTTTCTTCATTGTATGTTTTTTTCTCCTTTATTGTAAATTAATTGGCCATATGTGCATGGGCTTGTTTCTGGGCTCTCAATTCTGTTCCATTGACCTATATATCTGTTTTTCTGCCAATACCATGCTGTTCTGTAAATCAGGGTACTTGTTAGGGTAGGACCCCTACCTTACTCTATCTCAGATTTGTCTTAGCTATTTGTGCACTTTCACATTTCTGTGTGAATTTTAGAATCAGTTTAACAAGTTTAACGAGAAATCTTATTGAAATTTTAATTAAAATTACATTGATTTTTTAATTAATTTGAAAATTAAAGTATTTATGATATCGAGTCTTCCTTTCCATAAACATAATACATATCTTCATTTATTTCTTATGTGCATGTGTGTGCTCTTCAATAATATTTTATATTTTCTCCATTGAGAAACATCTTTTGTTAGTTGATTATTAGTGTTTATAGTTTCAAACCTATCTTTTTTCTGTTACATTTACATTTTAATTGGTTATTGCTGATGGATAAGCACACTATGGATTTTCTATGTTGATCTCATATGCAGCAACATCAATTCCTTTCCAGTTCCAACCAGAAAGATGGGGAGCTTTGGACTTGGTAATTTGCAGGGCCCAAGGCAGGGTGCAGTGCAGGCTAGGTGTTTTGCTTTGCTTTTGTTTTTTGTTTCTTTGGCCGTGCTGCGTGGCATGTGGAATCTTACTTCCCTGATCAGGGATCGAACCCACACCCCATGCAGAGTCTTAACCACTGGGCCGTCAGGGAAGTCCCTAGGCTAGGTGTTTAGAGTATGGACTCGGCCATCTGACAGGTGAATGTGGTTTGAATCCTAGATCTGCCACTTACTAATTGGGTAAGTTACTTAATCTCTCTGGACTAATGATCACACCCATTCCCTGGGTCATTTCAAGGAATAAGGCAGATAAAATGCATAAAAGTGCCTAGCACAGAGAAAGAACTGATGCTGGTTCTTGTAATTATTACTAACTGGCTTCTCCTGCATAACCAGGGAGATAATTACCCATAGTAAAATAAATCAATTCCTGACTCTATTCATCATGGAGAAGCTACACAGAGTTGCCAGTGTTTGAAGCAGCTTGATCCCAAATTATCCCCCATAATCAGTGATGGCTCTAGTTACTGCTGATTTGGAGCTCACATGTGAAACCCATTTGTTTTCTCTGTCTGTGCCATTTTAATACATGGCCTCCCAATCAGACAGCAAATGGCCTGTCATTGGCCGTCTATATGAGAAGCCTGGAGGACACCTGCCCATCTTTCTGACCCTGCCCCATGCCCCCACATCCTGAATCACTCTGAGTAATTTGGTGAACATCAAGTGCTATAGACTGAATGTGCCCCCCGCCCTGAATTCATATGCTGAAATCCTAAC